>NC_138180.1:18011138-19393138 GCF_964165515.1 Mesoplodon bidens | reverse complement strand
TGATTTTTTTTTTCATACCTTCCCTTCCTCCCTCCCTCCTTCCCTCCTGTCTTTCTTTCCTTCCCTCTTTCTTTCTTTCTTTCCTCCCTCCCTCCCTCCCTCCCTTCTTCCTTGCACTCTTTCTATTTTTTTCCTTCCTTCCTCCATTGTTCCTTTCACTCTTTCTTTTTCTTTCCTTCTTTCCTCCATTGTTCCTTTCACTATTTCTTTCTTTCCTTCCTCCCTCCCTCCCTCCTTTCTTTCTTTTCATCCTTCCTCCCTCCCTCTCTCCTTTCTTTCTTTCTTTCTTTCTTTCTTTCTTTCTTTCTTCCTTCCTTCCTTCCTTCCTTTCTATCCTTCTTCCTTTCTTTCTCTCTCTCTTTCTTTCTTCTACTAATTATTTTTTTCTACTTTTTCTCCCTTTAATTCTGAGCCGGGTAGATGAAAGGCTCTTGGCGCTGCAGCCAGGAGTCAGTGCTGTGCCTCTGAAGTGGGAGAGCCAACTTCAGGACACGGGTACACAAGAGACTTCCCAGCTCCACATAATATCAAGTGGCAAAAATCTCCCAGAGATCTCCATCTGAACACCAGCACCCAGCATCAGTCAATGACCAGCAAGCTACAGTGCTGGTCACCCTATGCCAAGCAACTAGCAAGACAGGAACACAACCCCACCCATTAGCAGAGAGGCTGCCTAAAAACATAATAAGGCCAAAGGCACCATAAAACACACCACCAGAAGTGGACCTGTCCACCAGAAAGACAAGATTGAGACTCAACCACCAGAACACAGGCACTAGTCCACCCACACCAGGAAGCCTACACAACCTACTGAAACAACCTTAGCCACTGGGGACAGACACCAAAAACAATGGGAACTACGAACCTGCAGCCTACAAAAAGGAGACCCCACACACAGTAACATAAGCAAAATGAGAAGACAGAAAAACACACAGCAGGTGAAGGAGCAAGATAAAAACCTACCAGACCTAACAAATGAAGAGGTAATAGGCAGTCTACCTGAAAAAGAATTCAGAATAATGATAGTAAAGCTGATCCAAGATTCTATTTCCAAGATCCAAAATCTTGGAAATAGAATAGACAAAATGCAAGAAACAGTTAACAAGGACCTAGAAGAACTAAAGATGAATCAAGCATCGATTAAAAACACAATAAATGAAATGAAAAGTACTCTAGATGGGATCAATAGCAGAATAACTGAGGCAGAAGAACGGATAAGTGAGGTGGAAGATAAAATAGTGGAAATAACTGCTGCAGAGCAAAATAAAGAAAGAAGAATGAAAAGAATAGAGGACAGTCTCAGAGACCTCTGGGACAACACTAAAAGCACCAACATTCGAATTATAGGGGTTCCAGAAGAAGAAGAGAAAAAGAAAGAGACAGAGAAAATATTTGAAGATATTATAGTTGAAAACTTCCCTAATATGGGAAAGGAAATAGTTAATCAAGTCCAGGAGGCACAGAGAGTGAGATACAGAATAAATCCAAGGAAAAATATGCCAAGACACATATTAATCAAACTGTCAAAAATTAAACACAAAAAAAAATCATAATAAAAGCCACAAGGGAAAAACAACAAATAACACACAAGGGAATCACCATCAGGTTAACAGCTGATCTCTCAGCAGAAACTCTACAAGCCAGAAGGGAGTGGCAGGACATAACTAAAGTGATGAAGGAGAAAAACCTGCGACCAAGATTAATCTACCCAGCAAGGATCTCATTCAGATTTGATGGAGAAATTAAAACCTTTACAGACAAGCAAAAGCTGAGAGAGTTCAGCACCACCAAACCAGCTTTACAACAAATGCTAAAGGAACTTCTCTAAGCAAGAAACACAACAAAAGGAAAATACCTACAATAACGAACCCAAAGCAATTAAGGAAATGGGAATAGGAACATACATACCAATAATTACCTTAAATGTAAATGGACTAAATGCTCCCACCAAAAGAGACAGGTTGGCTGAATGGATACAAAAACAAGACATATTTATATGCTGTCTACAAGAGACCCATTTCAGACTTAGAGACACATACAGATTGAAAGTAAGGGCATGGAAAAGATATTCCATGCAAATGGAAATCAAAAGAAAGCTGGAGTAGCAATTCTCATATCATACAAAATAGACTTTAAAATAAAGACTACTAGAAGAGACAAAGAAGGACACTACATAATAAGGGATCGATCCAGGAAGAAGATATAACAATTGTAAATAATTATGCACCCAACATAGGAGCACCTCAATACATAAGGCAAATACTAACAGCCATAAAAGGGGAAATCGACAGTAACACACTCATAGTAGGGGACTTTAACACCCCACTTTCACCAATGGACAGATCATCCAAATGAAAATAAATAAGGAAACACAAGCTTTAAATGATACATTAAACAAGATGGACTTAATGGATATTTATAGGACATTCCATCCAAAAACAACAGAATACACATTTTTCCCAAGTACTCATGGAACATTCTCCAGGATAGATCATATCTTGGGTCACAAATCAAGCCTTGGTAAATTTAGAAAAATTGAAATTGTATCAAGTATCTTTTCTGACCACAATGCTGTGAGAGTAGACATCAATTACAAGAAAAGATCTGTTAAAAAATACAAACACATGGAGGCTAAACAATACACTACTCAATAACGAAGTGATCACTGAGGAAATCAAAGAGGAAATAAAAAATAATACCTAGAAACAAATGACAATGGAGACACGACGACCCAAAACCTATGGGACGCAGCAAAAGCAGTTCTAAGGGGGAAGTATATAGCATTACAATCCCACCTTAAGAAACAGGAAACATCTCGAGTAAACAACCTGACCCTGTACCTAAAGCAATTAGAGAAAGAAGAACAAAAATCCCCCAAAGTTAGCAGAAGAAAAGAAATCATAAAGATCAGATCAGAAATAAAAGAAAAAGAATTGAAGGAAACAATAGCAAAGATCAATAAAACTAAAAGCTGGTTCTTTGAGAAGATAAACAAAATTGACAAACCATTAGCCAGACCCATCGAGAAAAAAGGGAGAAGACTCAAATCAATAGAATTAGAAATGAAAAAGGAGAAGTAACAACTGACACTACAGAAATAAAAAGATCATGAGAGATTACTTCAAGCAACACTATGCCAATAAAATGGATAACCTGCAAGAAATGGACAAACTGTTAGAAATGCACAACCTGCCAAGACTGACTCGGGATGAAATAGAAAATATGAATACACCAATCCCAAGCACTGAAATTGAAACTGTGATTAAAAATCTTCCAACAAACAAAAGCCCATGACCAGATGGCTTCACAGGCGAATTCTATCAAGCATTTAGAGAAGAGCTAACACCTATCCTTCTCAAACTCTTCCAAAATATAGCAGAAGGAGGAGCACTCCCAAACTCACTCTACGCGGCCACCATCACCTTGATACCAAAACCAGGCAAGGATGTCTCAAAGAAAGAAATCTACAGGCCAATATCACTGATGAACATAGATGCAAAAATCCTCAACAAAATACTAGCAAACAGAGTCCAGCAGCACATTAAAAGGATCATACACCATGATCAAGTGGGGTTTATTTCAGGAATGCAAGGATTCTTCAATATACACAAATCAATTAATGTGATACACCATATTAACAAATTGAAGAAGAAAAACCATATGATCATCTCAATAGATGCAGAGAAAGCTTTTGACAAAATTCAACACCCATTTATGATAAAAACCCTGCAGAGAGTAGGCATAGAGGGAACTTTCCTCAACATAATAAAGGCCATATAGGACAAACCCACAGCCAACATCATCCTCAATGGTGAAAAACTGAAACCATTTCCACTAAGATCAGGAATAAGACAAGGCTGCCCACTCTCACCACTCTTATTCAACTTAGTTTTGGAAGTTTTAGCCACAGCAATCAGAGAAGAAAAGGAAATAAAAGGAATCCAAATTGGAAAAGAAGTAAAGGTGTCACTGTTTGCAGATGACATGATACTATACATAGAGAATCCTAAAGAGGCTACCAGAAAATTACTAGAGCTAATCAATGAATTTGGTAAAGTAGCAGGATACAAAATTAATGCACAGAAATCTCTGGCATGCCTGTACACTAATGATGAACAATCTGAAAGTGAAATCAAGAAAACACTCCCATTTACCATTGCAACAAAAAGAATAAAATATCTAGGAATAAACCTACCTAAGGAGACAAAAGACCTGTATGCAGAAAATTATAAGACACTCATGAAAGAAATTAAAGATGATACAAATAGATGGAGAGATATGCCATGCTCCTGGATTGGAACAGTCAATATTGTGAAAATGACTCTACTACCGAAAGCAATCTACAGATTCAATGCAATCCCTATCAAACTACCACTGGCATTTTTCACAGAACTAGAACAAAAAATTTCACAATTTGTTTGGAAAAACAAAAGATCCCGAATAGTGAAAGCAAACTTGAGAATGAAAAATGGAGTTAGAGTTATCAAGCTCCCTGACTTCAGACTATACTACAAAGCCACAGTAATCAAGACAGTGTGGTACTGGCACAAAAACAGAAATATAGATCAATGGAACAGGATAGGAAGCCCAGATATGAACCCACGCACATATGGTCAACTTATCTTTGATAAAGGAGGCAGGAATGTACAGTGGAGAAAGGACAGTCTCTTCAATAAGTGGTGCTGGGAAAATTGGACAGGGACATGTAAAAGTATGAGATTAGATCATTTCCTAACACCATACACAAAAATAAGCTCAAAATGGATTAAAGACCTAAATGTAAGGCCAGAAACTATCAAACTCTTAGAGGAAAACATAGGCAGAACACTCTATGACATAAATCACAGCAAGATCCTTTTTGACCCACCTCCTAGAGAAATGGAAATAAAAACAAAGATAAACAAATGGGCTCTAATGAAACTTCAAAGGTTTTGCACAGCAAAGGAAACCATAAACAAGACCACAAGACAACTCTCAGAACGGGAGAAAATATTTGCAAATGAAGCAACTGAAAAAGGATTAATTTCCAAAATTTGTAAACAGCTCATGCAGCTCAATAGCAAAAAAACAAACAACCCAATCCAAAAATGGGCAGAAGACTTAAATAGGCATTTCTCCAAAGAAGATACACAGACTGCCAACAAACACATTAAAGAATGCTCAACCTCATTAATCATTAGAGAAATGAAGTCAAAACTACAATGAGATATCTTCTCACACCAGTCAGAATGGCCATCATCAAGAAATCTAGAAACAATAAAAGCTGGAGAGGGTGTGGAGAAAAGGGAACACTCTTGCACTGCTGGTGGGAGTGTGAATTGGTACAGCCACTATAGAGAACGGTATGGAGGTCCCTTAAAAAACTAAAAATAGAACTACCATATGACCCAGCAATCCCACTACTGGGCATATACCCTGAGAAAACGATAATTCAAAAAGAGACATGTACCATAATGTTCATAGCAGCCCTATTTACAATAGCCCGGAGATGGAAACAACCTAAGTGTCCATCATCGGATGAATGGGTAAAGAAGATGTGGCACATATATACAATGGAATATTACTCAGCCATAAAAAGAAATGAAATTGAGCTATTTGTAATGAGGTGGATGGACCTAGAGTCTCTCATACAGAGTGAAGTAAGTCAGAAAGAGAAAGACAAATACTGTATGCTGACACATATATATGGAATTTAAGAAAAAAAAATGTCATGAAGAACATAGAGGTAAGACAGGAATAAAGACACAGACCTACTAGAGAATGGACTTGAGGATATGCGGAGGGGGAAGGGTGAGCTGTAACAAAGTGAAAGAGAGGCATGAGCATATATACACTACCAAAAATAAGGTAGATAGCTAGTGGGAAGCAGCCGCATAGCACAGGGAGATCAGCTTGCTGCTTTGTGACCGCCTGGAGGGGTGGGATAGGGAGGGTGGGAGGGAGACACAAAAGGGAGGAGATATGGGAACATATGTATATGTATAACTGATTAAATTAGTTATAAAGCAAAAAAAAAACAGATTTGAACTTCTAAAGATTCCAGCTTACTTGTAAGTTTCTAAGGGTCAGGTCCTCTACATTGTTCCTGGCGTAAGGCTTAGTTCACCGTATAGCAATGTATATATTGACCTATTTTCCCCTCGACTTTCTGTGATTCCCTACAACTCACCTTTCTTTGCAAACAAACCATTTGAAATACCCTTAATTATTTCACAGCCAATAAGTCGTTGAAATATTGTGTATTTTTTAGAGAAATCTTCTTATATAATTAGGCAGAAAATCTGACCTGCCATAGTTTTCAAAACAACATAATTTCACTCTTCTCAATGATTAATCAGTTGTATTAAACAACCTTTGAGTATATAGCTTTATCAATGACATGTACTTTAAAAATGTTTTAGAGATCCCACCAGTCTTTGAAAACATACTTGTTCTTGTTTCAGTTAGAGTATTATGTATATTTTCTGCCTTGCACCTGATTATTCCAACATCTGACGGATGGCCTAGGGAATCTAATTCTGCTATTGATTGTTTTTGCTGATTATCTCCCCGTGTAGCTGATTTCTTCATTATTGTGTAAATTTAGATCATGAGCTCATGTTTAGCTAAACAGCTGACTATGTAAGAGGCTTAGGTGTGAATGCTCGTAAGCTTCAGCAGAAAGTCGGCAAAGATATATTTGTGTCCCTCCAATGAGTTGCACACAAGGACCCCGTTTTCTGGAAGTGTTGGTCCAGTACTCGCTCTAGAGGCAGGGGACTCAGACAGGGCAGATTTGCGGCCCATGATCTGGGGCAGGGGCACTGGGCGGCCTGTGGCCCGGGCAGGAGACTCTCCGCGTGTGTCCCAGGTACCCATCTGCCTGCAAACTTCAGTCACCTGGCAGGAAGCTACGATGCCCAGACCTATGGTTAGCTGTGCAGCAAGGTGTAATGCGCAGACAGGTTCCACACACACTTCAAGTAAGAGGGCGGCCTGAGTGGAAAGGTCAGAGTTTGGGCAGCTGTGCAGACAAATAAGGCGCCCTTTGGCATGGGAATAAATGCTTGTGACACACCACTGGGCCTTCCGGGCTCTGAGGGCGCTGCCCTGTGACCCTTGCTCCCCTGACTTTTGTTCAGTCACAGCAGAGATGGCCACAACAACTCCCTCAGTAAGGGCAGTGTTCGAAACTCCCTCAGCCCCGGCCCGTCTCCGCAGGTTACCATGGACTACAGATGCTGCATTCTGAGGCCAGGGCATTCCGAGAATGCCAAGGGCAGACATGATGACTTTAAATGGTTTCCCCTTGTGTCAGTTTTGGTAAACGTTAGGAGCTAGGAAATGGTCCATTTTATAGAAATATTCAAATTTACTGGCATTTCATATGTTCTCTGCTATAACATTGTCCTGATTCTTTCTGTATATTCTTCACTTACGTTTTTGTTTTCCTTAATCAAAGTGTGTCTTTTAAATATTTTCAAAGAATATTCTATGGACTTACTACATCACCTGAATTTTATACGTTTTCTGTTGTATTAAGTTCTGCTCATATCTTTATTTATCTTTTTTCTATGTTCTCAGGGTTTATTGTTTTGATCTTCTGATGTCAATTAAAACACTCGGTTATTCATTTTAATAAATCTTTTTACTTGTAAATATTTGAACTTTTGAAGATTCCAGCTTACTTGTAACTTTCTAAGGGTCAGGTCCTCTACATTGTTGCTGGCCTAAGGCGTAGATCAATATATAGCTATGTATATATTGACCTATTTTCCCAACGACTTTCTGTGATTCCCTACATCTCACCTTTTATGCAGACAAGCCATTTGAAATACCCTTAACTTATTTCACTGCCAATAAGTCTTTGAAATAATGTGTATTTTTAAAGAAATCTTCTTATATAATTAGGCAGAAAATCTCACGTGCCATAGTTTTCAAAACAGCATAATTTCACTCTTCTCAATGATAAATCTGTTGTATTACACAACCTTTGAGTATTTAGCTTTTTCAATGACATGTACTTTAAAAATGTTTTATAGATACTTCCAGTCTTTGAAAACATTCTTGTTCCTTGTTTCAGTTCCAGTTTTATGTATATATTTGTGCCTTTCACCTGATTATTCCCACATATGATGGATGGCCTTGGGCATCTAATTCTGGTAGTGATTGTTTTTGCTGATTGTCTCCCTTTGTAGCTGATTTTTTCATTATTGTGTAAATTTACATCATGAGCTCATGTTTAGCTAAACAGCTGACCTTGTAAGAGGCTTAGGTGTGACCGCTCATAAATTTCAGCAGAAAGTCGGCAATGATTTATTTGTGTCCCTCCAATGAGTTGCCCACGAGGACCCCATTTTCTACAAGTGTTGGCCCAATACTCCCTCTAGAGGCAGTGGACACAGACTGCGCTCCTAGGCGGCCCCCGATCTGAGGCAGGGGTAGTAGGGTGGCCTGTGGCCTGAGCAGGAGCCTCTCTGCGTGTGAACCAGGGACCCATCTACCTGCAAATTTAGGACTCCTGGCAGGAAGCCACGAGGCCCAGACCTATGGTTACCTGTGCAGCGAGGTGTACTACGTGGACACATTCCACAGACACTTCAAGTAAGAGGGCGGCCTGAGTGGAAAGGTGAGAGTTTGGGCAGCTGTGCAGACTAAGAAGGCACTCTTTGGCCTGGGCCTTCAGGCTTGTAACACACCACTGGGTCTGTCAGGCTCTGAGGTCCCTGCCCAGGGGCCCCTGCTCCACTGCCATTTGTTCAGTCACAGCAGAGATGGCCACACCCACTCCCTTGTGAGCGCCATGTTGCAATCTCCCTCACCCCGCCCCTTCTCCACAGGTTACCATGGACTACAGATGCTGCCTTCTGAGGCCAGGGCGTTCCGAGAATGCCAAGGAAAGAAATGATGATCTAAATGATTTCCTCTTGTGTCAGTTTTGGTAAACTTTAGGAGCTAGGAAATGGTCCCCTTTACAGAAATGTTCAAATTTACTGGCATTTCATATATTCTCTGCTATAACATTGTCCTGACTCTTTCTGTATATTCTTTACATATCTTTTTGTTTTCCTTTATCAAAGTGTGTTTTTTAAATCTTTTCGAAGTATATTCTTTGGACTTACTAAATCACCACAATTTTATACGTTTTCTGTTGTATTAAGTTCTGCTCATAACTTTATCTTTTTTCTATGTTATCAGGGTTTATTGTTTTAATCTTCTGATATCAATTTAATCACTTGTTAATTCATTATAATAAATATTTTCTACTTATAAAGATTAGAACTCTTACAGATTCCAGGTTACTTATAATTTTCTAAGGATCAGGTCCACTATATTGTTGCTGGCCTAAGCCTTAGTTCACCATATAGCAATGTATATATTGACATTTTTTCCCCTCGACTTTCTGTGATTCCCTACATCTCACCTTTCTTTGCGGACAAGCCATTTGAAATACCATAACTTTTTTCACAGCAAATAAGTCTTTGAAATAATGTGTATTTTTTAGATAAATCTTCTTATATAATTAGGAAGAAAATCTGACCTGCCATAGTTTTCTAAACAGCATAATTTCACTCTTCTCAATGATGAATCTGTTGTTTTACACAACCTTTGATTATTTAGCTTTATCAATGACCTGCACTTTAAAAATGTTTTAGAGATCCTACCAGTCTTTGAAAACATCCTTGTTCCTTGTTTCAGTTCGAGTTTTATGTGTATATTCTGCCTTGCACCTGATTATTCCAACATCTGATGGACGGCCTTGGGAATCTTATTCTGGTATTGATTGTTTTTGCTGATTGTCTCCCCTTGTAGCTTATTTCTTCATTATTATGTAAATTTAGATGATGAGCTCATATTTAGCTAAACAGCTGACCTTGTAACAGGCTTAGTTGTGAACACTGGTAAGTTTCAGCAGAAAGTCGGGATAGATTTATTTGTGTCCTTACAATGAGCTGCTCACGAGGACCCCGTTTTATAGAAGTGTTGGTCCAATACTCCCTCTTGAGGCTAGGGACACATACAGGGCTGCTTGGCGTCCACCGATCAGGGGCAGGGTAATTGGGCGGCCTGTGGGCAGAGCAGGAGCCTCTCCGCGTGTGTCCAAGGGACCCATCTGCCTGCGAACTTCTGTCACCTGGCAGGAAGCTATGATGCCCAGACCTATGGTTAGCTGTGCAGCGAGGTGTACTGTGCAGACAGATTCCACACAAACTTCAAGTAAGAGGGCGGCCTGAGTGGAAAGATGGGAGTTTGGGCAGCTGTGCAGACAAAGAAGGCGCCCTTTGGCCTGGGCTTAAATGCTTGTGACACCCCTCTGGGCCTTATATGTTATACTCTTGTGTCAGTTTGGGTAAAGTTTAGTAGCTAGGAAATGGTCCCCTTTACCGAAATGTTCAAATTTACTGGCATTTCATATATTCTCTGCTATAACATTGTACTGATGCTTTCTGTATATTGTTTACTTATGTTTTTGTTTTCCTTAATCAAAGTGTCTCTTTTAAATCTTTTCAAAAAATATTCTTTGCACTTACTATATCACCTCAATTTTATCCGTTTTCTGTTGTATTAAGTTCTGCTCATATCTTTATTTATCTTTTTTCTATGTTCTCAGGTTTTATTGGTTTGATCTTCTGATGTCAATTAAAACACTTGGTTATTCATTTTAATAAATCTTTTTACTTATAAAGATTTGAACTTTTGAAGATTCCAGCTTACTTGTAAGTTTCTAAGGTCAGGTCCTCTACATTCTTGCTGGCCTAAGGCTTAGTTCAACATATAGCAATGTATATATTGACCTATTTTCCCCTCGACTTTCTGTGGTTCCCTATATCTCACCTTTCTTTGCAGACAAGTCATTTGAAATACCCTTAACTTATTTCACAGCCAATAAGTCTTGAAATAATGTGTATTTTTTAGAGAAATCTACTTATATAATTAGGTAGAAAATCAGACCTGCCATTGTTTTCAAAACAGCATAATTTCACTCTTCTCAATGACTAATGTGTTGTATTACACAACTTTTGAGTATTTAGCTTTATCAATGACATATACTTTAAAAAGGTTTTAGAAATCCTACCAGTCTTTTGGAAAATCCTTATTCCTTTTTTCAGTTCCTGTTTTATGTATCCTTCCTGCTTTGCTCCTGATTAGTCCAACATCTGATGGATGGCCTTGGAAATCTAATTCTGGTATTGATTGTTTCAGATGATTGTCTCCCCTTGTAGCTGATTCCTTCATTATTGTGTAAATTTAGATCATGAGCTCATGTTTAACTATACAGCTGACGTTGTAAGAGGCTTAGGTGTGAACTCTCATATGTTTCAGCAGAAAGTTGGCAAATATTTATGTGTGTCCCTCCAATGAGTTGCCTGCGAGACCACGTTTTATGGAAGTGTTGGTCCAATATACCCTCCAGAGGATAGGGATTCAGACAGGCCTCCTTGGCGGCCCCCGATCTGGGGCAGGGGCAGTGGGCGGCCTGTGGCCCTGGCAGGAGCTTCACAGCGTGTGTCCCAGGGACCCATCTGCCTGTGAACTTCGGTCACCTGGCAGGAAGCTACGATGCCCAGACCTATGGTTAGCTTTGCAGCGAGGTGTACTGTGCAGACAGGTTCCACACACACTTCAAGTAAGAGGGCGGCCTGAGTGGAAAGGTGACAGTTTGGGCAGCTGAGCAGACAAAGAAGGCGCCCTTTGGCCTTGGCCTAAATTATTGTGAAACCACACTGGGCCTGCCGGGCTCTGAGGGCCCTGCCCTAGACCTCCTGCTCCCCTGCCCTTTGTTCAGTCACATCAGAGATTTCCACATCCACTTCCTCAGTGATGGCAGTTTTCCAACCTGCCTCAGCTCCTCCCCCTCTCCGCAGGTTACCATGGACTACAGATGCTGCATTCTGAGGCCAGGGCGTTCTGAGAATGCCAATGGCAGACATGTTGACCTTAAATGATTTCCTTTTGTGTCAGATTTGGTAAACTTTAGGAGCTAGGAAATGGTCCCCTTTACATAAATATTCAAATTTACTGCTATTTCATATTTTCTCTGCTATAACATTGTCCTGATTCTTTCTGTATATTCTTTACTTATGTTTTTTATTCCTTAATCAAAGTGTGTCTTTTAAATCATTTCAAAGAATATTCTTTGGACTTACTAAATCACATGAATTTTATACGTTTTCTGTTGTATTAAGTTCTGCTCATATCTTTATTTATCTTTTTTTCTATGTTCTCAGGGTTTATTGTTTGATCTTCTGATGTCAATTAAAACACTTGGTTATTCATTTTAATAAATAATTTTACTCATAAAGATTTGAACTTTTGAAGATTCCAGCTTACTTGTAAGTTTCTAAGGCTCAGGTCCTCTACATTGTTGCTGGCCTAAGGAATAGTTCAACCTATAGCAATGTATATATTGAGATATTTTCCTCTCGACTTTCTGTGATTCCCTATATCTCACCATTCTATGTAGACAAGGCATTTGAAATACCCTTAACTTATTTCACAGCCAAGAAGTCTTTGAAATAATGTGTCTTTTTTAGAGAAATCTTCTTATATAATTAGGCAGAAAATCTGACCTGCCATAGTTTTCAAAACAGCATAATTTCACTCTTCTCAGTTATTAATCTTTTGTGTTACACAACTTTTGCGTATTTAGCTTTATCAATGACATGTACTTTAAAAATATTTTAAGGATCCCAACAGTCTTTGTAAACATCCTTGTTCCTTAGTTCAGTTCCAGTTTTATGTATATATTCTGCCTTGCACCTGATTATTCCAACATCTGATGGACGGCCTTGGGAATCTAATTCTGGTATTGATTGTTTTTGCTGATTGTCTCCCCTTGTAGCTTATTTCTTCATTATTGTGTAAATTTAGATCATGAGCTCATATTTAGCTAAACAGCTGACCTTGTAACAGGCTTAGTTGTGAACGCTCGTAAGTTTCAGCAGAACGTCGGCAAAGATTTATTTGTGTCCCTCAAATGAATGCCCACAAGGACCCCGTTTTCTAGAAGTGTTGGTCCAATACATCCTCTAGATGCAGAGGACACAGACAGGGTTGCTTTGTGGCCTCCGATCTGGGTCAGGGGCTGTGGGCAGCCTGTGGCCCGGGCAGGAGCCTCTCCTTGTGTGTCCCAAGTAGACATCGGCCTGCAAACTTTGGTCACCTGGCAGGAAGCTACGATGCCCAGACCTATGGTTAGCTGTGCAGCGAGGTGTTCTGTGCGGACAGGTTCCACACACACTTGAAGTAAGAGGGCGGACTGAGTGGAAAGGTGAGAGTTTGGGCAGCTGTGCACACAAAGAAGGCGCCCTTTGTCCTGGGCCAAAATGCTTTAGACACCCCACTGGGCCTGCCGGGCTCTGAGGGCCCTGCCCTGGGCCCCCTGTTCCCCTGCCCTATGTTCAGTCACAGCACAGATGGCCACACCCACTCCCTCAGCGAGGGCAGTGTTCTAACCTCCCTCAGCGCCGCCCCCTCTCCGCAGGTTACCATGGACTACAGATGCTGCATTCTGAGGCCAGGGCGTTCTGAGAATGCCAATGGGAGACATGATGACCTTAAATGATTTCCTTTTGTGTCAGTTTTGGTAAATTTAAGAGCTATGTAATGGTCCCCTTTACAGAAATGTTCAAATTTACTGCTATTTCATATTTTCTCTGCTATAACATTGTCCTGATTCTTTCTATATATTCTTTACTTATGTTTTTGTTTTCCTTAATCAAAGTGTGTCTTTTAAATCTTTTCAAAGAATATTCTTTGGACTTACTAAATCACCTGAATATTATACGTTTTCTGTTTTATTAAGTTCTGCTCATATCTTTATCTTTTTTCTATGTTCTCAGGGTTTATTGGTTTGATCTTCTGATGTCAATTAAAACACTTGTTTATTCATTGTAATAAATATTTTTACTTATAAAGATTTGAGCTTTTGAAGATTCCAACTTACTTGTAACTTTCTAATGGTAAGGTTCTGTAAAGTGTTGCTGGCCTGAGTGTTAGTTCAACATATAGCAATGTTTATATTGACATATTTTCCCTTCGAATTTCTGTGATTCCCTACATCACACCTTTCTTTGCAGACACGCCTTTTGAAATACCCTTAACTTATTTCACAGCCAATAAGTCTTTGAAATAATGTGTATTTTTTAGATAAATCTTCTTATATAATTAGGCAGAAAATCTGACCTGCCATAATTTTCAAAACAGTTTAATTTCACTCTTCCCAATGATTAATCTGTTGTATTACACATCTTTTGACTATTTAGCTTTATCAATGACATGTATTTTAAAAATATTTTAGAGAGCCTACTAGTCTTTGAAAACATCCTTCTTCCTTGTTTCAGTTCCAGTTTTATGTATATTTCCTGCCTTGCACCTGATTATTCCAACATCTCATGGATGGCCTAGGGAATGTAATTCTGGTATTGATTGTTTTTGCTGATTGTCTCCCCTTGTAGCTGATTTCTTCATTATTTAAAAAATTTAGATCATGAGCTCATGTTTAGCTTAACAGCTGACCTTGTAAGAGGCTTAGGTGTGAACACTGGTAAGTTTCAGCAGAAAGTAGGGATAGATTTATTTGTGTCCTTGTAATGAGCTGCCCGCGAGGACCCCGTTTTATAGAAGTGTTGGTCCAATATTCCCTCTTGAGGCTAGGGACACATACAGGGCTGCTTGGCGTCCCGCGATCAGGGGCAGGGGAAGTGGGCAGCCAGTGGGCTGAGCAGGAGCCTCTCCGCGTGTGTCCCAGGGACCCATCTGCCTGCGAACTTCGGTCACCTGAAAGGAAGCTACGATGCCCAGTCCTATGGTTAGCTGTGCAGCGAGGTGTACTGTGCAGACAGGTTCCACACACACTACAAGTAAGAGGGCGGCCTGAGTGGAAAGGTGGGAGTTTGGGCAGCTGTGCAGACAAAGAATGCGCCCTTTGGCCTGGGCTTAAATGCTTGTGACACCCCACTGGGCCTTATATGATTTCCTATTGTGTCAGTTTTGGTAAAGTTTAGTAGCTAGGAAATGGTCCCCTTTACCGAAATGTTCAAATTTACTGGCATTTCATATATTCTCTGCTATAACATTATACTGATTCTTTCTGTATATTCTTTACTTATGTTTTTGTTTTCCTTAATCAAAGTGTCTCTTTTAAATCTTTTCAAAAAATATTCTTTGTACTTACTATATCACCTCAATTTTATCCGTTTTCTGTTGTATTAAGTTCTGCTCATATCTTTATTTATCTTTTTTCTATGTTCTCAGGTTTTATTGGTTTGATCTTCTGATGTCAATTAAAACACTTGGTTATTCATTTTAATAAATCTTTTTACTTATAAAGATTTGAACTTTTGAAGATTCCAGCTTACTTGTAAGTTTCTAAGGTCAAGTCCTCTACATTCTTGCTGGCCTAGGGCTTAGTTCAACATAAAGCAATGTATATATTGACCTATTTTCCCCTCGACTTTCTGTGGTTCCCTATATCTCACCTTTCTTTGCAGACAAGTCATTTGAAATACCCTTAACTTATTTCACAGCCAATAAGTCTTGAAATAATGTGTATTTCTTAGAGAAATCTACTTATATAATTAGGTAGAAAATCAGACCTGCCATTGTTTTCCAAACAGCATAATTTCACTCTTCTCAATGACTAATGTGTTGTATTACACAACTTTTGAGTATTTAGCTTTATCAATGACATATACGTTAAAAAGGTTTTAGAAATCCTACCAGTCTTTGGGAACATCCTTATTTCTTTTTTCAGTTCCAGTTTTATGTATATTTCCTGCCTTGCACCTGATTAGTCCAACATCTGATGGATGGCCTTGGGAATCTAATTCTGGTATTGATTGTTTCAGATGATTGTCTCCCCTTGTAGCTGATTTCTTCATTATTGTGTAAATTTAGATCATGAGCAAATGTTTAACTATACAGCTGACATTATAAGAGGCTTAGGTGTGAACGCTCGTAAGTTTCAGCAGAAAGTTGGCACAGATATATGTGTGTCCCTCCAATGAGTTGCCCGCGAGACCCCGTTTATAGAAGTGTTGGTCCAATATACCCTCCAGAGGCTAGGGATTCAGACAGGCCTGCTTGACGGTCCCCGATTTGGGGCAGGGGCAGTGGGCGGCCTGTGGCCCTGGCAGGAGCTTCACAGCGTGTGTCCCAGGGACCCATCTGCCTGTGAACTTCGGTCACCTGGCAGGAAGCTACGATGCCCAGACCTATGGTTAGCTTTGCTGCGAGGTGTACTGTGCAGACAGGAACCACACACACTTCAAGTAAGATGGCGGCTGGAGTGGAAAGGTGACAGTTTGGGCAGCTGAGCAGACAAAGAAGGCGCCCTTTGGCCTTGGCCTAAATTCTTGTGAAACCACACTGGGCCTGCCGGGCTCTGAGGGCCCTGCCCTAGACCTCCTGCTCCCCTGCCCTTTGTTCAGTCACATCAGAGATTTCCACATCCACTTCCTCAGTGACGGCAGATTTCCAACCTGCCTCAGCTCCTCCCCCTCTCCGAAGGTTACCATGGACTACAGATGCTGCATTCTGAGGCCAGGGCGTTCTGAGAATGCCAATGGCAGACATGTTGACCTTAAATGATTTCCTTTTGTGTCAGATTTGGTAAACTTTAGGAGCTAGGAAATGGTCCCCTTTACATAAATATTCAAATTTACTGCTATTTCATATTTTCTCTGCTATAACATTGTCCTGATTCTTTCTGTATATTCTTTACTTATGTTTTTTTTTCCTTAATCAAAGTGTGTCTTTTAAATCATTTCAAAGAATATTCTTTGGACTTACTAAATCACATGAATTTTATACGTTTTCTGTTGTATTAAGTTCTGCTCATATCTTTATTTATCTTTTTTTCTATGTTCTCAGGGTTTATTGTTTGATCTTCTGATGTCAATTAAAACACTTGGTTATTCATTTTAATAAATAATTTTACTCATAAAGATTTGAACTTTTGAAGATTCCAGCTTACTTGTAAGTTTCTAAGGCTCAGGTCCTCTACATTGTTGCTGGCCTAAGGAATAGTTCAACCTATAGCAATGTATATATTGAGATATTTTCCTCTCGACTTTCTGTGATTCCCTACATCTCACCATTCTATGCAGACAAGGCATTTGAAATACCCTTAACTTATTTCACAGCCAAGAAGTCTTTGATATAATGTGTCTTTTTTAGATAAATCTTCTTATATAATTTGGCAGAAAATCTGACCTGCCATAGTTTTCAAAACAGCATATTTTCACTCTTCTCAGTTATTAATCTTTTGTGTTACACAACCTTTGAGTATTTAGCTTTATCAATGACATGTACTTTAAAAATATTTTAGAGATCCCACCAGTCTTTGAAAACATCCTTGTTCCTTAGTTCAGTTCCAGTTTTATGTATATATTCTGCCTTGCACCTGATTATTCCAACATCTGATGGACGGCCTTGGGAATCTAATTCTGGTATTGATTGTTTTTGCTGATTGTCTCCCCTTGTAGCTTATTTCTTCATTATTGTGTAAATTTAGATCATGAGCTCATATTTAGGTAAACAGCTGACCTTGTAACAGGCTTAGTTGTGAACGCTCGTAAGTTTCAGCAGAAAGTCGGCAAAGATTTATTTGTGTCCCTCAAATGAATGCGCACAAGGACCCCGTTTTCTAGGAGTGTTGGTCGAATACCTCTTCTAGAGGCAGGGGACTCAGACAGTGTTGCTTTGTGGCCTCCGATCAGGGTCAGGGGCTGTGGGCAGCCTGTGGCCCGGGCAGGAGCCTCTCCTTGTGTGTCCCAAGTAGACATCTGCCTGCAAACTTTGGTCACCTGGCAGGAAGCTACGATGCCCAGACCTATGGTTAGCTGTGCAGTGAGGTGTACTGTGCGGACAAGTTCCACACACACTTGAAGTAAGAGGGCGGCCTGAGTGGAAAGGTGAGAGTTTGGGCACCTGTGCACACAAAGAAGGCGCCCTTTGTCCTGGGCCAAAATGCTTTAGACACCCCACTGGGCCTGCCGTGCTCTGAGGGCCCTGCCCTGCGCCCCCTGTTCCCCTGCCCTATGTTCAGTCACAGCACAGATGGCCACACCCACTCCTACAGCGAGGGAAGTGTTCTAACCTCCCTCAGCCCCGCCCCCTCTCCGCAGGTTACCATGGACTACAGATGCTGCATTCTGAGGCCAGGGCGTTCTGAGAATGCCAATGGGAGACATGATGACCTTAAATGGTTTCCTTTTGTGTCAGTTTTGGTAAACTTTAAGAGCTATGTAATGGTCCCCTTTACAGAAATGTTCAAATTTACTGCTATTTCATATTTTCTCTGCTATAACATTGTCCTGATTCTTTCTATATATTCTTTACTAATGTTTTTGTTTTCGTTAATCAAAGTGTGTCTTTTAAATCTTTTCAAAGAATATTCTTTGGACTTACAAAATCACCTGAATTTTATACGTTTTCTGTTGTGTTAAGTTCTGCTCATATCTTTATCTTTTTCTATGTTCTCAGGGTTTATTGGTTTGATCTTCTGATGTCAATTAAAACACTTGGTTATTCATTTTCATAAATATTTTTACTTATAAAGATTTGAGCTTTTGAAGATTCCAACTTACTTGTAACTTTCTAATGGTCAGGTTCTGTAAAGTGTTGCTGGCCTGAGTCTTAGTTCAACATATAGCAATGTTTATATTGACATATTTTCCCTTCGAATTTCTGTGATTCCCTACATAACACCTTTCTTTGCAGACACGCCTTTTGAAATACCCTTAACTTATTTCACAGCCAATAAGTCTTTGAAATAATGTGTATTTTTTAGATAAATCTTCTTATATAATTAGGCAGAAAATCTGACCTGCCATAATTTTCAAAACAGCATAATTTCACTCTTCCCAATGATTAATCTGTTGTATTACACATCTTTTGACTATTTAGCTTTATCAATGACATGTATTTTAAAAATGTTTTAGAGAGCCTACTAGTCTTTGAAAACATCCTTGTTCCTTGTTTCAGTTCCAGTTTTATATATATTTCCTGCCTTGCACCTGATTATTCCAACATCTCATGGATGGCCTTGGGAATCTAATTCTGGTATTGATTGTTTTTGCTGATTGTCTCCCCTTGTAGCTGATTTCTTCATTATTTAAAAAATTCTGATCATGAGCTCATGTTTAGCTAAACAGCTGATCTTGTAAGAGGCTTAGGTGTGAACACTGGTAAGTTTCAGCAGAAAGTCGGGATAGATTTATTTGTGTCCTTGTAATGAGCTGCCCGCGAGGACCCCGTTTTATAGAAGTGTTGGTCCAATATTCCCTCTTGAGGCTAGGGACACATACAGGGCTTCTTGGCGTCCCGCGATCAGGGGCAGGGGAAGTGGGCGTCCAGTGGCCTGAGCAGGAGCCTCTCCGCGTGTGTCCCAGGGACCCATCTGCCTGCGAACTTCGGTCACCTGGCAGGAAGCTACGATGCCCAGACCTATGGTTAGCTGTGCAGCGAGGTGTACTGTGCAGAGAGGTTCCACACACACTACAAGTAAGAGGGCGGCCTGAGTGGAAAGGTGGGAGTTTGGGCAGCTGTTCAGACAAAAAGGCGCCCTTTGGCCTGGGTCTAAATGCTTGTGACACCCCACTGGGCCTTATATGATTTCCTCTTGTGTCAGTTTTGGTAAAGTTTAGTAGCTAGGAAATGGTCCCCTTTACCGAAAGGTTCAAATATACTGGCATTTCATATATTCTCTGCTATAACATTGTACTGATTCTTTCTGTATATTCTTTACTTATGTTTTTGTTTTCCTTAATCAAAGTGTCTCTTTTAAATCTTTTCAAAAAATATTCTTTGTACTTACTATATCACCTCAATTTTATCCGTTTTCTGTTGTATTAAGTTCTGCTCATATCTTTATTTATCTTTTTTCTATGTTCTCAGGTTTTATTGGTTTGATCTTCTGATGTCAATTAAAACACTTGGTTATTCATTTTAATAAAGCTTTTTAGTTATAAAGATTTTAACTTTTGAAGATTCCAGCTTACTTGTAAGTTTCTAAGGTCAGGTCCTCTACATTCTTGCTGGCCTAAGGCTTAGTTCAACATATAGCAATGTATATATTGACCTATTTTCCCCTCGACTTTCTGTGGTTCCCTATATCTCACCTTTCTTTGCAGACAAGTCATTTGAAATACCCTTAACTTATTTCACAGCCAATAAGTCTTGAAATAATGTGTATTTTTTAGAGAAATCTACTTATATAATTAGGTAGAAAATCAGACCTGCCATTGTTTTCAAAACAGCATAATTTCACTCTTCTCAATGACTAATGTGTTGTATTACACAACTTTTGAGTATTATAGCTTTATCAATGACATATACTTTAAAAAGATTTTAGAAATCCTACCAGTCTTTGGGAACATCCTTATTCGTTTTTTCAGTTCCAGTTTTATGTGTATTTCCTGCCTTGCACCTGATTAGTCCAACATCTGATGGAAGGCCTTGGGTATCTAATTCTGGTATTGATTGTTTCAGATGATCGTCTCCCCTTGTAGCTGATTTCTTCATTATTGTGTAAATTTAGATCATGAGCTCATGTTTAACTATACAGGTGACATTGTAAGAGGCTTAGGTGTGAACGCTCGTATGTTTCAGCAGAAAGTTGGCAAATATTTATGTGTGTCCCTCCAAAGAGTTGCCCGCGAGACCCCGTTTATAGAAGTGTTGGTCCCATATAACCTCCAGAGGCTAGGGATTCAGACAGGCCTTCTTGGCGGCCCCGATCTGGGGCAGGGGCAGTCTGCGGCCTTTGGCCCTGGCAGAAGCATCACAGCGTGTTTCCCGGGGACCCATCTGCCTGCGAACTTCGGTCACCTGGCAGGAAGCTACGATGCCCAGACCTATAGTTAGCTGTGCAGCGAAGTGTACTGTGCGGACAGGTTCCACACACACTTCAAGTAAGAGGGCGGCCTGAGTGGAAAGTTTAGAGATTGGGCAGCTGTGCAGACAAAGAAGGCGCCCTTTGGCCTGCGCCTAAATGCTTGTGACACCCCAATGGGCCTGCCGGGCTCTGACGGCCCTGCCCTGGATCCCCTGCTCCCCTGACCTATGTTCTGTCACAAGAGATGGCCACACCCAGTCCCTCAGTGAGGGCAGTGTTCCAACCTTCCTCATTTCCGCGCCCTGTCCACAGGTCACCAAGGAGTACAGATGCTTCATTCTGAGGCCAGGGCGTTCCGAGAATGTCAATGGCAGACATGATGACCTTAAATGATTTCCTCTTTTCTCTGTTTTGGTAAACTTTAGGAGCTAGGAAATGGTCCAGTTTTCAGAAATGTTCAAATTTACTGGCATGTCATACATTCTCTGCTATAACATTGTCCTGACTCTTTCTGTATATTCTTTACTTATGTTTTTGTTTTCCTTAATCAAAGTGTGTCTTTTAAATATTTTCAAAGAAATTCTTTGGACTTCCTACATCACCTGAATTTTATACGTTTTCTGTTGTATTAAGTTCTGCTCATATCTTTATTTATCTTTTTTCTATGTTTTCAGGGTTTATTGTTTTGATCTTCTGATGTCAATTAAAACACTTGGTTATTCATTTTAATAAATCTTTTTACTTATAAAGATTTGAACTTTTGAAGATTCCAGCTTACTTGTACATTTCACAGGATCAGGTCCTCTACATTGTGGCTGGCCAAAGGCTTAGTTCACAATATAGCAATGTATATATTGACCTATTTTGCCCTCGACTTTCTGTGATTCCCGACATCTCAACTTTCTTTGCAGACAAGCCATTTGAAATACCCTTTACTTATTTCACAGCCAATAAGTCTTTGAAATAATGTGTATTTTTTAGAGAAATATTCTTATATAATTAGGCAGAAAATCTGACCTGCCATAGTTTTCAAAACAGCATAATTCCACTCTTCTCAATGATGAATCTGTTGTATTACTCAACCTTTGAGTATTTAGCTTTATCAATGACATGTACTTTAAAAATGTTTGAGAGATCCTACCAGTCTTTGAAAACATCCTTGTTCCTTGTTTCAGTACCAGTTTTACGTATATTTTCTGCCTTGCATCTGATTATTCCAACATTTGATGGATAGATTGCCTAGGGAATCTAATTCTCGTATTGATTGTTTTTGCTGATTGTCTCCCCTTGTAGCTGATTAATTCATTACTGTGTAAATTTAGATCATGAGCTCATGTTTAGCTAAACAGCTGACCTTGTATGAGGCTTAGGTGTGAACGCTCGTAAGCTTCAGCAGAAAGTCGGCAAAGATTTATTTGTGTCCCTCCAATGAGTAGCCCACGAGGTCCCCGTTTTCTTCAAGTGTTGGTCCAATACTCCCTCTAGACGCAGGGGACTCAGACAGGGCTGTTTGCAGCCCCCGATCTGGGGAAGGGGCAGAGGGCGGCCGGTGGCCCTGGCAAGAGCCTCTCCACGTGTGTCCCAGGGACACATCTGCCTGCGAACTTCGGTCACCTGGCAGGAAGCTACCATGCCCAGACCTATAGTTATCTGTGCAGCGAGGTGTACTGCGTGGACAGGTTCCACACACACTTCAAGTAAGAGGGCTGCCTGAGTGGAAAGGTGAGAGTTTGGGCAGCTGTGCAGACAAAGAAGGCGCCCTTTGTCCTGGGCCTAAATGCTTGTGACACACCACTCGGCCTGCCGGGCTCTGAGGGTCCTGCCCTGAGACCCCACCACTCCTGCAATTTGTTCAGTCAAAGGAGAGATGGGCACACCCATTCCCTCAGTGAGGGCAGTGTTCCAACCTCCCTCAGAACCACCCCCTCTCCGCACGTTACCATGGACTACAGATGTGGCATTCTGAGGACAGGGCGTTCCGAGAATGCCAAGGGCAGAGATAACTACCTTAAATGATTTCCTCTTGTGTCAGATTTGGTAAACTTTAAGAGCTCGGAAATGATCCACTTTACAGAAATGTTCAAATTTACTGGCATTTCATATATTCTCTGCTATAACATTGTCCTGATTCTTTGTGTATATTCTTTACTTATGTTTTTGTTTTCCTTAATCAAAGTGTGTCTTTTAAATCTTTTCAAAGAATATTCATTGGACTTACTAAATCACCTGAATTTCATACGTTTTCTGTTGTATTAAGTTCTGCTCATATCTTTATTTATCTTTTTTCTATGTTCTCAGGGTTTAGTGTTTTGATGTTCTGATGTCAATTAAACACTTGGTTATTCATTTTAATAAATATTTTTACTTATAAAGATTTGAACTTTTAAAGATTCCAGCTTACTTGTAAGTTTCTAAGGGTCCATTCCTCTACACTGTTGCCGGCCTAAGGCTTAGTTCACCATATAGCAATGTATATATTGACATATTTTCCCCTCGACTTTCTGTGATTCCCTACATATCACCTTTCTTTGCAGACAAGCCATTTGAAATACCCTTAACTTATTTCACAGCCAATAAGTCTTTGAAATAATGTGTATTTTTTAGAGAAATAATCTTATATAATTAGGGAGAAAATCTCACCTACCATAGTTTTCAAAACAGCATAATTTCCCTCTTCTCACTGCTTAATTTGTTGTATTAAACAACCTTTGAGTATTTAGCTTTATCAATGACATGTACTTTAAAAATGTTTTAGAGATCCTACCAGTCTTTGAAAACATCCTTGTTCCTTGTTTCATTTCCACGTTTATGTATTTTTTCTGCCTTGCACCTGATTATTCCACCATCTGATCGATGGCCTAGGGAATCTAATTTTGGTATTGATTGTTTTTGCTGATTGTCTCCCTTTGTAGCTGATTTCTTCATTATTGTGTAAATTTAGATCATGAGCTCATGTTTAGCTAAACAGCTGACCTTGTAAGAGGCTTAGGTGTGAACGCTCGTAAGTTTCTGCAGAAAGTCAGCAAAGATTTATTTGTGTCCCTCCAATGAGTTGTCCACAAGGACCCCATTTTTAAGAAGTGTTGGTCCAATACTCCCTCAAGGGGAAGGGGACTTAGACAGGGCTGCTTTCGGCCACTGATCTGGGGCAGGGGCAGTGGGCGGCCTGTGGCACGGGCAGAAACCTATCTGCGTGTGACCCTGTGACTCTTCTCTCCTGTGAACTTCGGTCACCTAGCAGGAAGCTACGAACCCAGACCTATGGTTAGCAGTGCAGCGAGGTGTACTGCGCGGACAGGTTCCACACACACTTCAAATAAGAGGGCGGCCTGAGTGGTAAGGTCAGAGTTTGGGCAGCAGTGCAGACAAAGAAGTCGCACTTTGGCCTGGGCCTAAATGCTTGTGACACCCCACTGGGCCTTATATGATTTCATCTTGTGTCAGTTTTGGTAAAGTTTTGTAGCTAGGAAATGGTCCCCTTTACCGAAATGTTCAAATTTACTGGCATTTCATATATTCTCTGCTATAACATTGTACTGATTCTTTCTGTATATTCTTTACTTATGTTTTTGTTTTCCTTAATCAAAGTGTCTCTTTTAAATATTTTCAAAAAATATTCTTTGCACTTACTATATCACCTCAATTTTATCCGTTTTCTGTTGTATTAAGTTCTGCTCATATCTTTATTTATCTTTTTTCTATGTTCTCAGGTTTTATTGGTTTGATCTTCTGATGTCAATTAAAACACTTGGTTATTCATTTTAAAAAATCTTTTTACTTAAAAATATTTGAACTTTTGAAGATTCCAGCTTACTTGTAAGTTTCTAAGGTCAGGTCCTCTACATTCTTGCTGGCCTAAGGCTTAGTTCAACATAAAGCAATGTATATATTGACCTATTTTCCCCTCGACTTTCTGTGGTTCCCTATATCTCACCTTTCTTTGCAGACAAGTCATTTGAAATACCCTTAACTTATTTCACAGACAATAAGTCTTGAAATAATATGTATTTTTTAGAGAAATCTACTTATATAATTAGGTAGAAAATCTGACCTGCCATTGTTTTCAACACAGCATAATTTCACTCTTCTCAATGACTAATGTGTTGTATTACCCAACTATTGAGTATTTAGCTTTATCAATGACATATACTTTAAGAAGGTTTTAGAAATCCTACCAGTCTTTGGGAACATCCTTATTCCTTTTTTCAGTTCCAGTTTTATGTATATTTCCTGCCTTGCACCTGATTAGTCCAACATCTGATGGATGGCCTTGGGAATCTAATTCTGGTATTGATTGTTTCAGATGATTGTCTCCCCTTGTAGCTGATTTCTTCATTATTGTGTAAATTTAGATCATGAGCTCATGATTAGCTAAATAGCTGACCTTGTAAGTGGCTTATGTGTGAATGCTCGTAAGCTTCATCAGAAAGTCGGCAAAGATTTATTTGTGTCCCTAAAATGAGTTGCCTGCGAGGACCCCTTTTTCTACAATGTTGGTCCAATATTCCCTCTAGAGGCAGGGGACTCAGACAGGGCTGCTTGGCGGCCCCCGATCTGGGGCAGGGGCAGTTGGCGGCCCGTGGCCTGGTCCGGATCCTCTACGCGTGTGTCCCAGGGACCCATCTGCCTGCGAACTTCGGTCACCTGGCAGGAAAATACGATGCCCAGATCTATGGTTATCTGTGAAGCTAGGTGTACTGTGAGGACAGGTTCCACACACACTTCTAGTAAGAGGGCAGACTGAGTGGAAAGGTGAGTGTTTGGGCAGCTGTGCAGACAAAGAAGGCGCCCTTTGGCCTGGCCCTAAATGCTTGTGACACCCCACTGTGCCTGCTGGGATCTGAGGGCCCTGCTCTGGCCCCCTTGCTCCCCTGCACATTGTTCAGTCACAGCAGAAATGGCCACACCCTCTCCCTCAGTGAGGGCAGTTTTCCAACCTCCCTCAGCCCCGTCCCCTCTCCGCAGGTTACCATGGCTTACAGATGCTGCATTCTGAGGCCAGGGCGTTCCGAGAATGCCAAAGGCAGACATGATAACCTTAAATGATTTCCTCTTGTGTCAGTTTTGGTAAACTTTAGGAGCTAGGAAATGGTCCACTTTACAGAAATATTCAAATTTACTGGCATTTTATATATTCTCTTCTATAACATTGTCTTGAATCTTTCTTTATATTCTTTACTTATGTGTTTGTTTTCCTTAATCAAAATGTGACTTAAATATTTTCAAAGAATATCCTTTAGACTAACTACATCACCTGAATTGTATAAGTTTACTGTTGTATTAAGTTCTGCTCATATATTTACTTTTCTTTTTTCTATGTTCTCAGGGTTTATTGTTTTGATCTTCTGATGTCAATTAAAACACTTGGTTATTCATTTTAATAAATTTTTTACTTATAAAGATTTGTAGTTTTGAAGATTCCAACTTACTTGTAAGTTTTTAAGGGTCAGGTCCTCTGCATTGTTGCTGGCCTAAGGCTTAGTTCAACATATAGCAATGTATATATTGACATATTTTCCCCTCGACTTTCTGTGATTTCCGACATCTCACCATTCTTTGGAGCCTAGACATTTGAAATAAGCTTAACTTATTTCACAGCCAATAAGTCTTTGAAATAATGTGTATTTTTTAGATAAATTTTCTTATATAATTAGGCAGAAAATCTGACCAGCCATAGTTTTCAAAACAGCATAATTTCACTCTTCTCAATGATTTATCTTTTGTATTACACAGCCTTTGCGTATTTAGCTTTATACATGACAAGTACTTTAAAAATGTTTTAGAGATCCTACCAGTCTTTGAAAACATCCTTGTTCCTTGTTTCAGTTCCAGTTTTATGTATATTTCCTGCCTTGCACCTGATTATTCCACCATCTGATGGATGGCCTTGGGAATCTACTTCTGGTATTGATTGTTTTTGCTGATTGTCTCTCCTTATAGCTGATGTCTTCATTATTGTGTAAATTTAGATCATGAGATCATGTTTAGCTAAACAGCTGACCTTGTAAGAGGCTTAGGAGTGAACGCTTATAAGTTTCAGCAGAAACTAGGGAAAAACTTATTTGTGTGCCTCCAATGAGTTGCCCGCGAAGACCCCGTCTTACAGAAGTGTTGGTCCAATATTACCTGTGGAGTTTATGGACTCTGACAGGGCTGCTATGCTGTCCCCGATGTGGGGCAGGGGCAGTGGGCGGCTTGTGGCCCCGGCAGGAGCCTCTCCACGTGTGTCCCAGGGACACATCTGCCTGCGAACTTCGGTCACCTGGCATAAGCTACGATGCCCAGACATATGGTTAGCAGTGCAACGAGGTGTACTGTGTGGACAGGTTCCACACACACTTCAACTAAGTGGGCGGCCTGAGTGGAAAGGTCAGAGTTTGGGCAGCTGTGCAGACAAAGAAGGCGCCCTTTGTCCTGGGCCTAAAGGCTTGTGACACCCCACTGGGCCTGCCGGGCTCTGAGGGCCCTGTCCTGGGGCGCCTGCTCCACTGCACTTTGTTCAGTCACAGCAGAGATGGCCACACCCACTCCCTCAGTGAGGGCAATCTTCTAACCTCCCTCAGCCTCGCCCCCTCTCCACAGGTTACCATGGACTACAGATGCTGCATTCTGAGGCCAGGTCGTTCCGAGAATGCCAAGGGCAGATATGACGACCTTAAATGATATCCTCTTGTGTCAGTTTTGGTAAACTTTAGGAGCTAAGAAATGGTCCACTTTACAGAAATGTTCAAATTTACTGGCATTTCATATATTCTCTGCTATAACATTGTCCTGATTCTTTCTATATATTCTTTAATTATGTTTGTGCTTTCCTTAATCAAAGTGTGTCTTTTAAATCTTTTCAAAGAATATTCTTTGGACTTACTAAATCACCTGAATTTTATACCTTTTCTGTTGTATTAAGTTCTGCTCATATATTTATTTATCTTTTTTCTATGTACTCAGGGTTAATTGTTTTGATTTTCTGATGTCAATTAAAACACATGGTTATTCATTTTAATAAATCTTTTTACTTATAAAGATTTGTATTCCACTCCCTGGTGGCGCAGTGGTTGAGAGTCCGCCTGCCGATGCAGGGGATACGGGTTCGTGCCCCGGTCTGTGAGGATCCCATATGCCGCGGAGCGGCTGGGCCCGTGAGCCATGGCCGCTGGGCCTGTGCATCCGGAGCCTGTGCTCCGCAACGGGAGAGGCCACAAGAGTGAGAGGCCCGCATACCGCAAAAAGAAAAAAAAAAAAAAAAAAAAAAAGATTTGTATTCCAGCTTACTTGTAAGTTTCTAAGGGTTAGGTCCTCTACATTGTTGCTGGCCTAAGCCTTAGTTCACCATATAGCAATGTATATATTGATATTTTACCGTCGACTTTCTGCGATTCCTTTCATCTCACCTTTCTTTGCAATCAAGCTTTTTACATACCCTTAACTTATTTCACAGCCAATACGTCTTTGAAATAATGTGTATTTTTTAGAGAAATCTTCTTATATAATTAGGCAGAAAATCTCACCTGCCATAGTTTTCAAAACAGCATAATTTCACTCGTCTCAATGCTTAACCTGTGGTATTAAACAACCTTGGATTATTTAGCTTTATCAATGACATGTACTTTAAAAATGTTTTAGAGATCCTACCAGTCTTTTAAAACATCCTTGTTCCTTGTTTCAGTTCCAGTATTATATATATTTTCTGCCTTGCACATGATTATTCCACCATCTGATGGATGGCCTAGGGAATCTAATACTGGTATTGATTGTTTTTGCTGATTGTCTCCCTTTGTAGCTGATTTCTTCATTATTGTGTAAATTTAGATCATGAGCTCATGTTTAGCTAAACAGCTGACCTTGTATTAGGCTTAGGTGTGAACGCTGGTAAGCTTCATCAGGAAGTCCGCAAAGATTTATTTGTGTACCTCCAATGAGTGGCCGGCGAAGTCCCCGTTTTCTACAAGTGTTGGTCCAATACTCCCTCGAGAGGCAGGGGACTCAGACAGGGCTGCTTTGCGGCCTCCGATCTGGGGCCGGGGCAGTGCGCGGCCTGTGGCCCGGGCAGGAGCCTCTCCGCATGTGTCCCAGGGACCCATCTGCCTGCGAACTTCGGTCACCTGGCAGGAAACTACGATGCCCAGACCTATGGATAGCTGTGCAGCGAGGTGTACTGCTCGGACAGCTTCCAAAAACACTTAAAGTATGAGGGAGGCCTGAGTGGAAAGGTGAGAGTTTGGGCAGCAGTGCAGACAATGAAGGTGCCCTTTGTCCTGGGCCTAAACCTTTGTGACACCCCACTGGGCCTGCCGTGTTCTGAGGGCCCTGCCCTGGATCCCCTGCTCCCCTGCCCTTTGTTCAGTCACAGCAGAGATGGCCAAACCCACACCCTCAGTGAGGGCACTGTTCCAACCTTCCTCAGTCTCACCCCCTGTCCACAGGTTACCAAGGAGTGCAGATGCAGCATTCTGACGCCAGGGCGTTCCGAGAATGTCAATGGCAGACATGATGACCTTAAATGATTTCCCCTTGTGTCAGTTTTGGAAAACTTTAGGAGCTAGGAAATGGTCCAATTTTCAGAAAAGTTTACATTTCCTGGCATTTCATATATTCTCTGCTATAACATTGTCCTGACTCTTTCGGTATATTCTTTACTTATGTTTTTGTTTTCCTTAATCAAAGTGTATCTTTTAAATCTTTTCATAGAAATTCTTTGGACTTACTAAATCACCTGAATTTTATACGTTTTCTGTTCTATTAAGTTCTGCTCATAACTTTATTTATCTTTTTTCTATGTTTTCAGGGTGTATTGTTTTGATCTTCTGATGTCAATTAAAACACCTGGTTATTCATTTTAATCAATCTTTTTACTTATAAATATTTGAACTTTTCAAGATTCCAGCTTACTTGTAAGTGTCTAAGGGTCAGGTCCTCTATATTGTTGCTGGCCTAATGCTTAGTTCAACATATAGCAATGTATATATTGACATATTTTCCCCTCGACTTTCTGTGATTCCCTACATCTCACATTTCTTTGCCGACATGCCATTTGAAATTCCCTTAACTTATTTCACATCCAACAAGTCTTTGAAATAATGTGTATTATTTAGAGAAATCTTCTTATATAATTAGGCAGAAAATCTGACATGCCATAGTTTTCAAAACAGCATAATTTAACTCTTCTCAATGTTGAATCTGTTGTATTACACCACCTTTGATTATTTAGCTTTATCAATGACATGTACTTTAAGAATGTTTGAGATATCCTACCAGTCTTTGAAAACATCCTTGTTCCTTGTTTCAGTTCCAGTTTTATGTATATTTTCTGCCTTGCACCTGATTATTCCAACATCTGATGGATGGCCTAGGGAATCTAATTCTGGTATTGATTGTTTTTGCTGATTGTCTCCCCTTGTAGCTGATTAATTCATTACTGTGTAAATTAATATCATGAGCTTATGTTTAGCTAAACAGCTGACCGTGTAAGAGGCTTAGGTGTGAACGCTCGTAAGCTTCAGCAGAAAGTCGGCAAAGATTTATTTGTGTCCCACCAATGAGTTGCTCACGAGGACCCCGTTTTCTACAAGTGTTGGTACAATACTCCCTCTAGACGAACGGGACTCAGACAGGGCTGTTTGCAGCCCCCGATCTGGGAAAAGGGCAGTGGGCGGCCGGTGGCCCTAGCAGGAGCGTCTCCACGTGTGTCCCAGGGACACATTTGCCTGCGAACTTCGGTCATCTGGCAGGAAGCTACAATGCCCATTCCTATGGTTAGCTGTGCAGCGAGGTCTACTGCGCGCACAGGTTCCACACACACTTCAAGTAAGAGGCCGGCATGAGTGGAAAGGTCAGAGTTTGGGCAGCTGTGCAGACAAAGAAGGCGCCCTTTGCCCTGGGCATAAATGCTTGTGACACCCCACTGGGCCTGCCGGGCTCTGAAGAGCCTGCCCTTAGACCCCTCGTCTCCTGCAATTTGTTGAGTCACAGCAGAGATGGCAACACCCATTCCCTCAGTGAGGGCAGTGTTCCAACCTCCCTCAGCACAACCCCCTCTCCGCAGGTTACCATGGACTACACATGCTGCATTCTGAGGCCAGGGCGTACCGAGAATGCCAAGGGCAGACATGTCGACCTTAAAGGATTTCCTCTTGTGTCAGTTTTGGTAAACTTTAGGAGCTAGGGAATGGTCCACTTTACAGAAATGATCAAATTTACTGGCTTTTCATATATTCTCTGCTATAACATTGTCCTGATTCTTTGTGTACATACTTTACTTATGTTTTTGTTTTCCTTAATCAAAGTGTGTCTTATAAAACTTTTCAAAGAATATTCTTTGAACTTACTAAATCACCTGAATTTTAAACGTTTTCTGTTGTATTAGTTCTGCTCATATCTTTATTTATCTTTTTTCTATGTTCTCAGGGTTTATTCTTTTGATCTTCTGATGTCAATTAAAACACTTGGATATTCATTTTAATAAATCTTTTTACTTATAAAGATTTGAACTTTTAAAGATTCCAGCTTACTTGTAAGTTTCTAAGGGTCCATTCCTCTACACTGTTGCCGGCCTAAGGCTTAGTTCAACATATAGCAATGTATATATTGACATATTTTCCCCTCGACTTTCTGTGATTCCCTACATCAAACCTTTCTTTGCAGACAAGCCATTTGAAGTACCCTTAACTTATTTCACAGCCAATAAGTCTTAGAAATAATGTGTATTTTTTAGAGAAATTATCTTATATAATTAGGCAGAAAATCTCACCTGCCATAGTTTTCCAAACAGCATAATTTCACTCTTCTCACTGCTTAACATGTTGTATTAAACAACCTTTGAGTATTTAGCTTTATCAATGACATGTACTTTAAAAATGTTTTAGAGATCCTACCAGTCTTTGAAAACATCCTTGTTCCTTTTTTCATTACCAGGTTTATGTATATTTTCTGCCTTGCACCTGATTATTCCACCATCTGATGGATGGCCTAGGGAATCTAATTCTGGTATTGATTGTTTTTGCTGATTGTCTCCCCTTGTAGCTGATTTCTTCATTATTGTGTAAATTTAGATCATGAGCTCATGTTTAGCTAAACAGCTGACCTTGTAAGAGGCTTAGGTGTGAACGCTTGTATGTTTCACCAGAAAGTCAGCAAAGATTTATTTGTGTCCCTCCAAAGAGTTGCCCACAAGGACCCCATTTTCTAGAAGTGTTGGTCCAAAACTCCCACAAGGGGCAGGGGATTGATAAAGGGCTGCTTTCGGCCACCGATCTGGGGCAGGGGCAGTGGTCACCATGAGGCACGGGCAGGAGCCTATCTGCGTGTGTCCCTGTGACTCATCTCTCCTGTGAACTTCGGTCACCTGGCAGGAAGCTACGATGCCCAGACTTATGGTGAGCAGTGCAGCGACGTGTACTGTGCGGACAGGTTCCACACACACTTCAAATAAGAGGGCGGCCTGAGTGGAAAGGTCAGAGTATGGGCAGCTGTACAGACAAAGAAGTCGCCCTTTGGCCTAGGCCTAAATGCTTGTGACACCCCACTGGACCTGCCGGGCTCTGAGGGCCCTGTCCTGCGCCCTGTGCTCCCATGACCTTTGTTCAGTCACTGCAGAGATGGCCACACCCACTCCCTCAGTGAGGGCAGTCTTCCAACCTCCCTCAGCCCCGCCCCCTCTGCACAGGTTACCATGGACTACAGATGCTGCATTCTGAGGCCAGGGCGTTCCGAGAATACCAAGGGAAGATATGACGACATTAAATGATTTCCTCTTGTGTCAGTTTTTGTAAACTTTAGGAGCTAGGAAATGGTGCACTTTACAGAAATGTTCAAATTTACTGGCATTTCATATATTCTCTGCTATAACATTGTCCTGATTCTTTCTATATATTCTTTAATTATGTTTGTACTTTCCTTAATCAAAGTGTGTCTTTTAAATCTTTTCAAAGAATATTCTTTGGACTTACTAAGTCACCTGAATTTTATACCTTTTCTGTTGTATTAAGTTCTGCTCATATATTTATTTATCTTTTTTCTATGTACTCAGGGTTAATTGTTTTGATTTTCTGATGTCAATTAAAACACATGGTTATTCATTTTAATAAATCTTTTACTTATAAAGATTTGTATTCCAGCTTACTTGTAAGTTTCTAATGGTTAGGTCCTCTACATTGTTGCTGGCCTAAGCCTTAGTTCACCATATAGCAATGTATATATTGACATTTTACCGTCGACTTTCTGTGATTCCCTTCATCTCACCTTTCTTTGCAATCAAACTTTTGAAATACCCTTAACTTATTTCACAGCCAATACGTCTTTGAAATAATGTATATTTTTTAGAGAAATCTTCTTATATAATTAGGCAGAAAATCTCACCTGCCATAGTTTACAAAACAGCATAATTTCACTCGTCTCAATGCTTAACCTGTGGTATTAAACAACCTTTGATTATTTATCTTTATCAATGACATGTACTTTAAAAATGTTTTAGAGATCCAACCAGTCTTTGAAAACATCCTTGTTCCTTGTTTCAGTTCCAGTTTTATATATATTTTCTGCCTTGCACCTGATTATTCCACCATCTGATGGATGGCCTAGGGAATCTAATACTGGTATTGATTGTTTTTGCTGATTGTCTCACTTTGTAGCTGATTTCTTCATTATTGTGTAAATTTAGATCATGAGCTCATGTTTAGCTAAACAGCTGACCTTGTATGAGGCTTAGGTGTGAACGCTTGTAAGCTTCATCAGGAAGTCCGCAAAGATTTATTTCTGTACCTCCAATGAGTGGCGGGCGAATTCCCCGTTTTCTACAAGTGTTGGTCCAATACTCCTTCGAGAGGCAGGGGACTCAGACAGGGCTGCTTTGCGGCCTCCGATCTGGGGCAGGGGCAGTGCGCGGCCTGTGGCACGGGCAAGAGCCTCTCCGCATGTGTCCCAGGGACCAATCTGCCTGCGAACTTCGGTCACCTGGCAGGAAACTACGATGCCCAGACCTATGGATAGCTGTGCAGCGAGGTGTACTGCTCGGACAGCTTCCAAAAACACTTAAAGTATGAGGGAGGCCTGAGTGGAAAGGTGAGAGTTTGGGCAGCAGTGCAGACAATGAAGGCGCCCTTTGTCCTGGGCCTAAATCTTTGTGACACCCCACTGGGCCTGCCGGGTTCTGAGGGCCCTGCCCTGGATCCCCTGCTCCCCTGCCCTTTGTTCAGTCACAGCAGAGATGGCCACACCCACTCCCTCAGTGAGGGCACTGTTCCAACCTTCCTCAGTCTCGCCCCCTGTCCACAGGTTACCAAGGAGTACAGATGCAGCATTCTGACGCCAGGGCGTTCCGAGAATGTCAATGGCAGACATGAAGACCTTAAATGATTTCCCCTTGTGTAGTTTTGGAAAACTTTAGGAGCTAGGAAATGGTCCAATTTTCAGAAAAGTTTACATTTCCTGGCATTTCATATATTCTCTGCTATAACATTGCCCTGACTCTTTCTGTATATTCTTTACTTATGTTTTTGGTTTCCTTAATCAAAGTGCATCTTTTAAATCTTTTCAAAGAAATTCTTTGGACTTACTAAATCACCTGAATTTTATACGTTTTCTGTTGTATTAAGTTCTGCTCATATCTTTATTTATCTTTTTTCTATGTTTTCAGGGTGTATTGTTTTGATCTTCTGATGTCAATTAAAACACTTGGTTATTCATTTTAATCAATCTTTTTACTTATAAATATTTGAACTTTTCAAGATTCCAGCTTACTTGTAAGTGTCTAAGGGTCAGGTCCTCTATATTGTTGCTGGCCTAAGGCTTAGTTCAACATATAGCAATGTATATATTGACATATTTTCCCCTCGACTTTCTGTGATTCCCTACATCTCACATTTCTTTGCCGACATGCCATTTGAAATACACTTAACTTATTTCACAGCCAACAAGTCTTTGAAATAATGTGTATTTTTTAGAGAAATCTTCTTATATAATTAGGCAGAAAATCTGACATGCCATAGTTTTCAAAACAGCATAATTTAACTCTTCTTAATGTTGAATCTGTTGTATTACACCACCTTTGAGTATTTAGCTTTATCAATGACATGTACTTTAAAAATGTTTGAGAGATCCTACCAGTCTTTGAAAACATCCTTGTTCCTTGTTTCAGTTCCAGTTTTATGTATATTTTCTGCCTTTCACCTGATTATTCCAACATCTGATGGATGGCCTAGGGAATCTAATTCTGGTATTGATTGTTTTTGCTGATTGTCTCCCCTTGTAGCTGATTAATTCATTACTGAGTAAATTTAGATCATGAGCTCATGTTTAGCTAAAGAGCTGACCTTGTAAGAGGCTTAGGTGTGAACGCTCGTAAGCTTCAGCAGAAAGTCGGAAAGATTTATTTGTGTCCCTCCAATGAGTTGCCCACGAGGACCCCGTTTTCTACAAGTGTTGGTACAATACTCCCTCTAGACGCAGGGGACTCAGACAGGGCTGTTTGCAGCCCCCAATCTGGGGAAGGGGCTATGGGCTGCCGGAGGCCCTGGCAGGAGCCTCTCCACGTGTGTCCCAGGGACACATCTGCCTGCGAACTTCGGTCAACTGGCAGGAAGCTACAATGCCCATTCCTATGTTTAGCTGTGCAGCGAGGTCTACTGCGCGCACAGGTTCCACACACACTTCAAGTAAGAGGCCGGCATGAGTGGAAAGGTCAGAGTTTGGGCAGCTGTGCAGACAAGAAGGCGCCCTTTGCCCTGGGCCTAAATGCTTGTGACACCCCACTGGGCCTGCCGGGCTCTGAGGAGCCTGCCCTTAGACACCTCCTCTCCTGCAATTTGTGGAGTCACAGCAGAGATGGCCACACCCATTCCCTTATTGAGGGCAGTGTTCCAACCTCCCTCAGCACCACCCCCTCTCCGCAGGTTACCATGGACTACAGATGCTGCATTCTGAGGCCAGGGCGTTCCGAGAATGCCAAGGGCAGACATGTCGACCTTAAAGGATTTCCTCTTGTGTCAGTTTTGGTAAACTTTAGGAGCTAGGAAATGTTCCACTTTACAGAAATGTTCAAATTTACTGGCATTTCATATATTCTCTGCTATAACATTGTCCTGATTCTTTGTGTATATTCTTTACTTATGTTTTTGTTTTCCTAAATCAAAGTGTGTCTTTTAAATCTTTTCAAAGAATATTCTTTGGCCTTACTAAATCACCTGAATTTTAAACGTTTTCTGTTGTATTAAGTTCTGCTCATATCTTTATTTATATTTTTTCTATGTTCTCAGCGTTTATTGTTTTGATTTTCTGATGTCATTTAAAACACTTGGTTATTCATTTTAATAAATCTTTTTACTTATAAAGATTTGTATTCCAGCTTACTTGTAAGTTCCGAAGGGTCAGGTCCTCTACATTTTGGCTGGCTTAAGCCTTAGTTCACCATATAGCATTGTATATATTGACATTTTCCCCTGGACTTTCTGTGATTCCCTACATCTCACCTTTCTTTGCAGACAAGTGTTTTGAAATACCCTTAACTTATTTCACAGCCAATAAGTCTTTGAAATAATGTGTATTTTTTAGAGAAATCTTCTTATATAATTAGGCAGAAAATCTCACCTGCCATAGTTTTCAAAACAGCATAATTTCCCCCTTCTCAATGCTTAATCTGTGGTATTAAACAACCTTTGATTATTTAGCTTTATCAATGACATGTACTTTAAAAATATTTTAGAGATCCTACCAGTCTTTGAAAACATACTTGTTCCTTGTTTCAGTTCCAGTTTTATGTATATTTTCTGCCTTGCACCTGATTATACCAACAGATGATGCATGGCCTAGGGAATCTAATTCTGGTATTGATTGTTTTTGCTGATTGTCTCCCTTTGTAGCTGATTTCTTCATTATTGTGTAAATTTAGATCATGAGCTCATGTTTAGATAAACAGCTGACCTTGTGTGAGGCTTAGGTGTGAACGCTCGTAAGCTTCAGCAGAAAGTCGGCAAAGATTTATTTGTGTACCTGCAATGAGTGGCCAGCGAAGTCCCCGTTGTCTACAAGTGTTGGTCCAATACTCATTCGAGAGGCAGGGGACTGAGACAGGGCTGCTTTGCAGTCTCCGATATGGGGCAGGGGCTGTGCGTGGCCTGTGGTCCGGGAAGGAGCCTCTAGGCATGAGTCACAGGGACCCATCTGCCTGCGAACTTTGGTCACCTGGCAGGAAACTACGATGCCCAGACCTATGGATAGCTGTGCAGAGAGGTGTACTTAGTGGACAGGTTCCTCAATCACTTAAAGTATGAGGGCGGCCTGAGTGGAAAGGTGAAAATTTGGGCAGCTGTGCAGACAAAGAAGGCGCCCTTTGTCCTGGGCCTAAATGCTTGTGACACCCCAATGGGCCTGTAGGGCTCTGAGGGCCCTGCCCTTGATCCCCAGCTCCCCTGCGCTCTGTTCTGTCACAGCAGAGATGGCCACACCCACTCCCTCAGTGAGGGCAGTGTTCCAACCTTCCTCATTCCCGCGCCCTCTCCGCAGGTTACCATGGACTACACATGCTGCATTATGAGGCCAGGGCGTTCCGTGAATGTCAATGGCAGACATGATGACGTTAAATGATTTCCTCTTTTGTCAGTTTTGGCAAACTTTAGGAGCTAGGAAATGGTCAAATTTTCAGAAATGTTCAAATTTACTGGCATTTCATATATTCTCTGCTATAACATTGTCCTGACTCTTTCTGTATATTCTTGACTTATGTTTTTGTTTTCCTTAATCAAAGTGTGTCTTTTAAATATTTTCAAAGAAATTCTTTGGACTTACTAAATCACCTGAATTTTATACGTTTTCTGTTGTATTAAGTTTTGCTCATATCTTTATTTATCTTTTTTCTATGTTTTCAGGGATTATGGTTTGATATTCTGATGTCAATTAAAACAATTGTTTATTCATTTTAATAAATCTTTTTACTTATAAAGATTTGAACTTTTGAAGATTCCAGCTTACTTGTAAGTTTCTAAGGGTCAGGTCCTCTACATTGTTGCTGGCCTAAGGCTTAGTTCACCCTATAGCAATATATATATTGACCTATTTTCCCCTCGACTTTCTGTGATTCCCTACATCTCACCTTTCTTTGCAGACAAGCAATTTGAAATACCATTAACTAATTTCACAGCCAATAAGTCTTTGAAATAATGTGTATTTTTTAGAGAAATATTCTTATATAATTAGGCAGAAAATCTGACCTGCCATAGTTTTCAAAACAGCATAATTCCACTCTTCTCAATGATGAATCTGTTGTATTACACAACCTTTGAGTATTTAGCTTTATCAATGACATGTACTTTAAAAATGTTTGAGATATCCTACCAGTCTTTGAAAACATCCTTGTTCCTTGTTTCAGTTCCAGTTTTATGTATATTTTCTGCCTTGCACCTGATTATTCCAACATCTGATGGATGGCCTAGGGAATCTAATTCTGGTATTGATTGTTTTTGCTGATTGTCTCCCCTTGTAGCTGATTAATTCATTACTGTGTAAATTAAGATCATGAGCTTATGTTTAGCTAAACAGCTGACCTTGTAAGAGGCTTAGGTGTGAACGCTCGTAAGCTTCAGCAGAAAGTCGGAAAGATTTATTTGTGTCCCTACAATGAGTTGCCCACGAGGACCCCGTTTTCTACAAGTGTTGGTACAATACTCCCTCTAGACGCAGGGGACTCAGACAGGGCTCTTTGCAGCCCCCGATCTGGGGAAGGGGCAGAGGGCGGCCGGTGTCCCGGGCAGGAGCCTCTCCACGTGTGTCCCAGGGACACATCTGCCTGCGAACTTCGGTCAACTGGCAGGAAGCTACAATGCCCATTCCTATGGTTAGCTGTGCAGCGAGGTCTACTGCGCGCAAAGGTTCCACACACACTTCAAGTAAGAGGCCGGCCTGAGTGGAAAGGTCAGAGTTTGGGAAGCTGTGCAGACAAAGATGGCGCCCTTTCCCTGGGCCTAAATGCTTGTGACACCCCACTGGGCCTGCCGGGCTCTGAGGATCCTGCCCTTAGACCCCTCCTCTCCTGCAATTTGTGGAGTCACAGCAGAGATGGCCACACCCATTCCCTTATTGAGGGCAGTGTTCCAACCTCCCTCAGCACCACCCCCTCTCCGCAGGTTACCATGGACTACAGATGCTGCATTCTGAGGCCAGGGCGTTCCGAGAATGCCAAGGGCAGACATGTCGACCTTAAAGGATTTCCTCTTGTGTCAGTTTTGGTAAACTTTAGGAGCTAGGAAATGTTCCACTTTACAGAAATGTTCAAATTTACTGGCATTTCATATATTCTCTGCTATAACATTGTCCTGATTCTTTGTGTATATTCTTTACTTATGTTTTTGTTTTCCTAAATCAAAGTGTGTCTTTTAAATCTTTTCAAAGAATATTCTTTGGCCTTACTAAATCACCTGAATTTTAAACGTTTTCTGTTGTATTAAGTTCTGCTCATATCTTTATTTATATTTTTTCTATGTTCTCAGCGTTTATTGTTTTGATTTTCTGATGTCATTTAAAACACTTGGTTATTCATTTTAATAAATCTTTTTACTTATAAAGATTTGTATTCCAGCTTACTTGTAAGTTCCGAAGGGTCAGGTCCTCTACATTTTGGCTGGCTTAAGCCTTAGTTCACCATATAGCATTGTATATATTGACATTTTCCCCTGGACTTTCTGTGATTCCCTACATCTCACCTTTCTTTGCAGACAAGTGTTTTGAAATACCCTTAACTTATTTCACAGCCAATAAGTCTTTGAAATAATGTGTATTTTTTAGAGAAATCTTCTTATATAATTAGGCAGAAAATCTCACCTGCCATAGTTTTCAAAACAGCATAATTTCCCCCTTCTCAATGCTTAATCTGTGGTATTAAACAACCTTTGATTATTTAGCTTTATCAATGACATGTACTTTAAAAATATTTTAGAGATCCTACCAGTCTTTGAAAACATACTTGTTCCTTGTTTCAGTTCCAGTTTTATGTATATTTTCTGCCTTGCACCTGATTATACCAACAGATGATGCATGGCCTAGGGAATCTAATTCTGGTATTGATTGTTTTTGCTGATTGTCTCCCTTTGTAGCTGATTTCTTCATTATTGTGTAAATTTAGATCATGAGCTCATGTTTAGATAAACAGCTGACCTTGTGTGAGGCTTAGGTGTGAACGCTCGTAAGCTTCAGCAGAAAGTCGGCAAAGATTTATTTGTGTACCTGCAATGAGTGGCCAGCGAAGTCCCCGTTGTCTACAAGTGTTGGTCCAATACTCATTCGAGAGGCAGGGGACTGAGACAGGGCTGCTTTGCAGTCTCCGATATGGGGCAGGGGCTGTGCGTGGCCTGTGGTCCGGGAAGGAGCCTCTAGGCATGAGTCACAGGGACCCATCTGCCTGCGAACTTTGGTCACCTGGCAGGAAACTACGATGCCCAGACCTATGGATAGCTGTGCAGAGAGGTGTACTTAGTGGACAGGTTCCTCAATCACTTAAAGTATGAGGGCGGCCTGAGTGGAAAGGTGAAAATTTGGGCAGCTGTGCAGACAAAGAAGGCGCCCTTTGTCCTGGGCCTAAATGCTTGTGACACCCCAATGGGCCTGTAGGGCTCTGAGGGCCCTGCCCTTGATCCCCAGCTCCCCTGCGCTCTGTTCTGTCACAGCAGAGATGGCCACACCCACTCCCTCAGTGAGGGCAGTGTTCCAACCTTCCTCATTCCCGCGCCCTCTCCGCAGGTTACCATGGACTACACATGCTGCATTATGAGGCCAGGGCGTTCCGTGAATGTCAATGGCAGACATGATGACGTTAAATGATTTCCTCTTTTGTCAGTTTTGGCAAACTTTAGGAGCTAGGAAATGGTCAAATTTTCAGAAATGTTCAAATTTACTGGCATTTCATATATTCTCTGCTATAACATTGTCCTGACTCTTTCTGTATATTCTTGACTTATGTTTTTGTTTTCCTTAATCAAAGTGTGTCTTTTAAATATTTTCAAAGAAATTCTTTGGACTTACTAAATCACCTGAATTTTATACGTTTTCTGTTGTATTAAGTTTTGCTCATATCTTTATTTATCTTTTTTCTATGTTTTCAGGGATTATGGTTTGATATTCTGATGTCAATTAAAACAATTGTTTATTCATTTTAATAAATCTTTTTACTTATAAAGATTTGAACTTTTGAAGATTCCAGCTTACTTGTAAGTTTCTAAGGGTCAGGTCCTCTACATTGTTGCTGGCCTAAGGCTTAGTTCACCCTATAGCAATATATATATTGACCTATTTTCCCCTCGACTTTCTGTGATTCCCTACATCTCACCTTTCTTTGCAGACAAGCAATTTGAAATACCATTAACTAATTTCACAGCCAATAAGTCTTTGAAATAATGTGTATTTTTTAGAGAAATATTCTTATATAATTAGGCAGAAAATCTGACCTGCCATAGTTTTCAAAACAGCATAATTCCACTCTTCTCAATGATGAATCTGTTGTATTACACAACCTTTGAGTATTTAGCTTTATCAATGACATGTACTTTAAAAATGTTTGAGATATCCTACCAGTCTTTGAAAACATCCTTGTTCCTTGTTTCAGTTCCAGTTTTATGTATATTTTCTGCCTTGCACCTGATTATTCCAACATCTGATGGATGGCCTAGGGAATCTAATTCTGGTATTGATTGTTTTTGCTGATTGTCTCCCCTTGTAGCTGATTAATTCATTACTGTGTAAATTAAGATCATGAGCTTATGTTTAGCTAAACAGCTGACCTTGTAAGAGGCTTAGGTGTGAACGCTCGTAAGCTTCAGCAGAAAGTCGGAAAGATTTATTTGTGTCCCTACAATGAGTTGCCCACGAGGACCCCGTTTTCTACAAGTGTTGGTACAATACTCCCTCTAGACGCAGGGGACTCAGACAGGGCTCTTTGCAGCCCCCGATCTGGGGAAGGGGCAGAGGGCGGCCGGTGTCCCGGGCAGGAGCCTCTCCACGTGTGTCCCAGGGACACATCTGCCTGCGAACTTCGGTCAACTGGCAGGAAGCTACAATGCCCATTCCTATGGTTAGCTGTGCAGCGAGGTCTACTGCGCGCAAAGGTTCCACACACACTTCAAGTAAGAGGCCGGCCTGAGTGGAAAGGTCAGAGTTTGGGAAGCTGTGCAGACAAAGATGGCGCCCTTTCCCTGGGCCTAAATGCTTGTGACACCCCACTGGGCCTGCCGGGCTCTGAGGATCCTGCCCTTAGACCCCTCCTCTCCTGCAATTTGTGGAGTCACAGCAGAGATGGCCACACCCATTCCCTTATTGAGGGCAGTGTTCCAACCTCCCTCAGCACCACCCCCTCTCCGCAGGTTACCATGGACTACAGATGCTGCATTCTGAGGCCAGGGCGTTCCGAGAATGCCAAGGGCAGACATGTCGACCTTAAAGGATTTCCTCTTGTGTCAGTTTTGGTAAACTTTAGGAGCTAGGAAATGTTCCACTTTACAGAAATGTTCAAATTTACTGGCATTTCATATATTCTCTGCTATAACATTGTCCTGATTCTTTGTGTATATTCTTTACTTATGTTTTTGTTTTCCTAAATCAAAGTGTGTCTTTTAAATCTTTTCAAAGAATATTCTTTGGCCTTACTAAATCACCTGAATTTTAAACGTTTTCTGTTGTATTAAGTTCTGCTCATATCTTTATTTATATTTTTTCTATGTTCTCAGCGTTTATTGTTTTGATTTTCTGATGTCATTTAAAACACTTGGTTATTCATTTTAATAAATCTTTTTACTTATAAAGATTTGTATTCCAGCTTACTTGTAAGTTCCGAAGGGTCAGGTCCTCTACATTTTGGCTGGCTTAAGCCTTAGTTCACCATATAGCATTGTATATATTGACATTTTCCCCTGGACTTTCTGTGATTCCCTACATCTCACCTTTCTTTGCAGACAAGTGTTTTGAAATACCCTTAACTTATTTCACAGCCAATAAGTCTTTGAAATAATGTGTATTTTTTAGAGAAATCTTCTTATATAATTAGGCAGAAAATCTCACCTGCCATAGTTTTCAAAACAGCATAATTTCCCCCTTCTCAATGCTTAATCTGTGGTATTAAACAACCTTTGATTATTTAGCTTTATCAATGACATGTACTTTAAAAATATTTTAGAGATCCTACCAGTCTTTGAAAACATACTTGTTCCTTGTTTCAGTTCCAGTTTTATGTATATTTTCTGCCTTGCACCTGATTATACCAACAGATGATGCATGGCCTAGGGAATCTAATTCTGGTATTGATTGTTTTTGCTGATTGTCTCCCTTTGTAGCTGATTTCTTCATTATTGTGTAAATTTAGATCATGAGCTCATGTTTAGATAAACAGCTGACCTTGTGTGAGGCTTAGGTGTGAACGCTCGTAAGCTTCAGCAGAAAGTCGGCAAAGATTTATTTGTGTACCTGCAATGAGTGGCCAGCGAAGTCCCCGTTGTCTACAAGTGTTGGTCCAATACTCATTCGAGAGGCAGGGGACTGAGACAGGGCTGCTTTGCAGTCTCCGATATGGGGCAGGGGCTGTGCGTGGCCTGTGGTCCGGGAAGGAGCCTCTAGGCATGAGTCACAGGGACCCATCTGCCTGCGAACTTTGGTCACCTGGCAGGAAACTACGATGCCCAGACCTATGGATAGCTGTGCAGAGAGGTGTACTTAGTGGACAGGTTCCTCAATCACTTAAAGTATGAGGGCGGCCTGAGTGGAAAGGTGAAAATTTGGGCAGCTGTGCAGACAAAGAAGGCGCCCTTTGTCCTGGGCCTAAATGCTTGTGACACCCCAATGGGCCTGTAGGGCTCTGAGGGCCCTGCCCTTGATCCCCAGCTCCCCTGCGCTCTGTTCTGTCACAGCAGAGATGGCCACACCCACTCCCTCAGTGAGGGCAGTGTTCCAACCTTCCTCATTCCCGCGCCCTCTCCGCAGGTTACCATGGACTACACATGCTGCATTATGAGGCCAGGGCGTTCCGTGAATGTCAATGGCAGACATGATGACGTTAAATGATTTCCTCTTTTGTCAGTTTTGGCAAACTTTAGGAGCTAGGAAATGGTCAAATTTTCAGAAATGTTCAAATTTACTGGCATTTCATATATTCTCTGCTATAACATTGTCCTGACTCTTTCTGTATATTCTTGACTTATGTTTTTGTTTTCCTTAATCAAAGTGTGTCTTTTAAATATTTTCAAAGAAATTCTTTGGACTTACTAAATCACCTGAATTTTATACGTTTTCTGTTGTATTAAGTTTTGCTCATATCTTTATTTATCTTTTTTCTATGTTTTCAGGGATTATGGTTTGATATTCTGATGTCAATTAAAACAATTGTTTATTCATTTTAATAAATCTTTTTACTTATAAAGATTTGAACTTTTGAAGATTCCAGCTTACTTGTAAGTTTCTAAGGGTCAGGTCCTCTACATTGTTGCTGGCCTAAGGCTTAGTTCACCCTATAGCAATATATATATTGACCTATTTTCCCCTCGACTTTCTGTGATTCCCTACATCTCACCTTTCTTTGCAGACAAGCAATTTGAAATACCATTAACTAATTTCACAGCCAATAAGTCTTTGAAATAATGTGTATTTTTTAGAGAAATATTCTTATATAATTAGGCAGAAAATCTGACCTGCCATAGTTTTCAAAACAGCATAATTCCACTCTTCTCAATGATGAATCTGTTGTATTACACAACCTTTGAGTATTTAGCTTTATCAATGACATGTACTTTAAAAATGTTTGAGATATCCTACCAGTCTTTGAAAACATCCTTGTTCCTTGTTTCAGTTCCAGTTTTATGTATATTTTCTGCCTTGCACCTGATTATTCCAACATCTGATGGATGGCCTAGGGAATCTAATTCTGGTATTGATTGTTTTTGCTGATTGTCTCCCCTTGTAGCTGATTAATTCATTACTGTGTAAATTAAGATCATGAGCTTATGTTTAGCTAAACAGCTGACCTTGTAAGAGGCTTAGGTGTGAACGCTCGTAAGCTTCAGCAGAAAGTCGGAAAGATTTATTTGTGTCCCTACAATGAGTTGCCCACGAGGACCCCGTTTTCTACAAGTGTTGGTACAATACTCCCTCTAGACGCAGGGGACTCAGACAGGGCTCTTTGCAGCCCCCGATCTGGGGAAGGGGCAGAGGGCGGCCGGTGTCCCGGGCAGGAGCCTCTCCACGTGTGTCCCAGGGACACATCTGCCTGCGAACTTCGGTCAACTGGCAGGAAGCTACAATGCCCATTCCTATGGTTAGCTGTGCAGCGAGGTCTACTGCGCGCAAAGGTTCCACACACACTTCAAGTAAGAGGCCGGCCTGAGTGGAAAGGTCAGAGTTTGGGAAGCTGTGCAGACAAAGATGGCGCCCTTTCCCTGGGCCTAAATGCTTGTGACACCCCACTGGGCCTGCCGGGCTCTGAGGATCCTGCCCTTAGACCCCTCCTCTCCTGCAATTTGTTGAGTCACAGCAGAGATGGCCACACCCACTACCTCAGTGAGAGCAGTGTTCCAACCTCCCTCAGCACCACCCCCTCTCCGCAAGTTACCATGGACTACAGATGCTGCATTCTGAGGCCAGGGAGTTCCGAGAAGGCCAGGGGCAGACATGTCGACCTTAAAGGATTTCCTCTTGTGTCAGTTTTCGTAAACTTTAGGAGCTAGGAAATGGTCCACTTTACAGAAATGTTCAAATTTACTGGCATTTCATATATTCTCTGCTATAACATTGTCCTGATTCTTTGTGTATATTCTTTACTTATGTTTTTGTTTTCCTTAATCAAAGTGTGTCTTTTAAATCTTTACAAAGAATATTCATTGGACTTACTAAATCACCTGAATTTTAAACGTTTTCTGTTGTATTAAGTTCTGCTCATATCTTTATTTATCTTTTTTCTATGTTCTCAGGGTTTATTGTTTTGATTTTCTGATGTTATTTAAAACACTTGGATATTCATTTTAATAAACCTTTTTACTTATAAAGATTTGAACTTTTAAAGATTCCAGCTTACTTGTAAGTTTCTAAGGGTCCATTCCTCTACACTGTTGCCGGCCTAAGGCTTAGTTCACCTTATAGCAATGTATATATTGACATATTTTCCCCTCAACTTTCTGTGATTCCCTACATCAAACCTTTCTTTGCAGACAAGCCATTTGAAGTACCCTTAACTTATTTCACAGCCAATAAGTCTTTGAAATAATGTGTATTTTTTAGAGAAATCATCTTATATAATTAGGCAGAAAATATCACCTGCCATAGTTTCCCAAACAGCATAATTTCACTCTTCTTACTGCTTAATTTGTTGTATTAAACAACCTTTGAGTATTTAGCTTTATCAATGACATGTACTTTAAAAATGTTTTAGAGATCCTACCAGTCTTTGAAAACATCCTTGTTCCTTGTTTCATTTCCACGTTTATGTATATTTTCTGCCTTGCACCTGATTATTCCACCATCTGATGGATGGCCTAGGGAATCTAATTCTGGTATTGATTGTTTTTGCTGATTGTCTCCCTTTGTAGCTGATTTCTGCATTGTCGTGTGCATTTAGACCATGACCTCATGTTTAGCTAAACAGCTGACCTTGTAAGAGGCTTAGGTGTGAACGCTCGTAAATTTCAGGAGAAAGTCAGCAAAGATCTATTTGTGTCCCTCCAATGAGTTGTCCACAAGGACCTCATTTTCAAGAAGTGTTGGTCCAATACTCCCTCAAGGGGCAGGGGACTTAGACAGGGCTGCTTTCGGCCACTGATCTGGGGCAGGGGCAGTGGGCGGCCTGTGGCAGGGGCAGAAGCCTATCTGCGTGTGTCCCTGTGACTCATCTCTCCTGTGAACTTCGGTCACCTGGCAGGAAGATACGATGCCCAGACCTATGGTTAGCAGTGCAGCGAGGTGTACTGCGCGGACAGGTTCCACACACACCTCAAATAAGAGGGCGGCCTAAGTGGAAAGCTCAGAGTTTGGGCACCTGTGCGGACAAAGAAGTCGCACTTTGGCCTGGGCCTAAATGCTTGTGACACCCCACTGGGCCTGCCGGGCTCTGAGGGCACTCTCCTGGGCCCCCCACTCCCCTGCCCTCTGTTCAGTCACATCAGAGATGGCCACACCCACTCCCTCAGTGAGGGCAGTCTTCCAACCTCCCTCAGCCCAGCCCTCTCTCCACAGGTTACCATGGACTACAGATGCTGCATTCTGAGGCCAGGGCGTTCCAAGAATGCCAAGGGAAGATATGACGACCTTAAATGATTACCTCTTGTGTCAGTTTTGGTAAACTTTAGGAGCTAGGAAATGGTCCACTTTACAGAAATCTTCATATATACTGGCATTTCATATATTCTCTGCTATAACCTTGTCCTGATTCTTTCTATATGTTCTTATTTATGTTTGTGCTTTCCTTAATCAAAGTGTTTCTTTTAAATCTTTTCAAAGAATATTCTTTGGATTTACTAAATCATCTGAATTTTATAACTTTTCTGTTGTATTAAGTTCTGCTCATATCTTTATTTATCTTTTTTCTAAGTTCTCAGGGTTTATTGTTTTGATCTTCTGATGTCAATTAAAACACTTGGTTATTCATTTAATAAATCTATTTACTTATAAATATTTGTATTCCAGCTTACTTGTAAGTTCCTAAGGGTTAGGTCCTCTACATTGTGGCTGGCATAAGCCTTAGTTCACCATATAGCATTGTATATATTGACATTTTCCCCTGGACTTTCTGTGATTCCCTACATCTCACCTATCTTTGCAGACAAGCGTTTTGAAATACACTTAACTTATTTCACAGCCAATAAGTCTTTGAAATAATGTGTATTTTTAGAGAAATCTTCTTATATAATTAGGCAGAAAATCGCACCTGCCATAGTTTTCAAAACAGCATAATTTCCCTCTTCACAGTGCTTAATCTGTGGTATTAAAAAACCTTTGATTATTTAGCTTTATCAATGACATGTACTTTAAAAATGTTTGAGAGTTCCTACCAGTCTTTGAAAACATCCTTGTTCCTTGTTTCATTTCCAGTTTTATGTATATTTTCTGCCTTGCACCTGATTATTCCAACTTCTGATGGATGGCCTAGGGAATCTAATTCTGGTATTGATTGTTTTTGCTGATTGTCTGCCTTTGTAGCTGATTTCTTCATTATTGTGTAAATTTAGATCATGATCTCATGTTTAGCTAAACAGCTGGCCTTGAATGGGACTTAGGTGTGAACGCTGGTAAGCTTCAGCAGAAAGTCCACAAAGATTTATTTGTGTACCTCCAATGAGTGGCCGGCGAAGTCCCCGTTTTCTACAAGTGTTGGTCCAATACTCCTTCGAGAGGCAGGGGACTCAGACAGGGCTGCTTTGCGGCCTCCGATATGGGGCAGGGGCAGTGCATGGCCTGTGGCCCGGGCAGGAGCCTCTCCGCATGAGTCCCAGGGACCCATCTGCCTGCGAACTTCGGTCACCTGGCAAGAAACTACGATGGCCAGACCTATGGATAGCTGTGCAGCGAGGTGTACAGCGCTGACAGGTTCCTCAAACACTTAAAGTATGAGGGCGGCCTGAGTGGAAAGATGAAAGTTAGGGCAGCTGTGCAGACAAAGAAGGCGCCCTTTGGCCTGGGCCTAAATGCTTGTGACACCCGAATGGGCCTGCCGGGCTCTGACGGCCCTGCCCTGGATCCCCTGCTCCCCTGACCTTTGTTCTGTCAGAGGAGAGATGGCCACACCCAGTCCCTCAGTGAGGGCAGTGTTCCAACCTTCCTCATTCCCGCGCCCTCTCCACAGGTTACCAAGGAGTACAGATGCTGCATTCTGAGGCCAGGGCGTTCCGAGAATGTCAAAGGCAGACATGATGACCTTAAATGATTTCCTCTTTTGTCAGTTTTGGTAAACTTTAGGAGCTAGGAAATGGTCCAGTTTTCAGAAATGTTCAAATTTACTGGCATTTCATACATTCTCTGCTATAACATTGTCCTGACTCTTTCTGTATATTCTTTACTTATGTTTTTGTTTTCCTTAATCATAGTGTGTCTTTTAAATCTTTTCAAAGAAATTCTTTGGACTTACTACATCACCTGAATTTTATACGTTTTCTGTTGTATTAAGTTCTGCTCATATCTTTATTTATCTTTTTTCTATGTTTTCAGGGTTTATTGTTTTGATCTTCTGATGTCAATTAAAACACTTGGTTATTCATTTTAATAAAACTTTTTACTTATAAAGATTTGAACTGTTGAAGATTCCAGCTTACTTGTAAGTTTCTAAGGGTCAGGTCCTCTACATTGTTGCTGGCCTAAGGCTTAGTTCACCCTATAGCAATGTATATATTGACCTATTTTCCCCTCGACTTCCTGTGATTCCCGACATCTCACCTTTCTTTGCAGACAAGACATTTGAAATACCCTTAACTTATTTCACAGACAATAAGTCTTTGAAATAATGTGTATTTTTTAGAGAAATCTTCTTATATAATTAGGCAGAAAATCTGACCTGCCATAGTTTTCAAAACAGCATAATTCCACTCTTCTCAATGATGAATCTGTTGTATTACTCAACGTTTGAGTATTTAGCTTTATCAATGACATGTATTTTAAAAATGTTTGAGAGATCCTACCAGTCTTTGAAAACATACTTGTTCCTTGTTTCAGTTCCAGTTTTACGTATATTTTCTGCCTTGCATCTGATTATTCCAACATTTGATGGATAGATTGCCTAGGGAATCTAATTCTCGTATTGATTGTTTTTGCTGATTGTCTCCCCTTGTAGCTGATTAATTCATTACTGTGTAAATTTAGATCATGAGCTCATGTTTAGCTAAACAGCTGACCTTGTATGAGGCTTAGGTGTGAACGCTCGTAAGCTTCAGCAGAAAGTCGGCAAAGATTTATTTGTGTCCCTCCAATGAGTAGCCCACGAGGTCCCCGTTTTCTTCAAGTGTTGGTCCAATACTCCCTCTAGACGCAGGGGACTCAGACAGGGCTGTTTGCAGCCCCCGACCTGGGGAAGGGGCAGAGGGCGGCCGGTGGCCCTGGCAGGAGCCTCTCCACGTGTGTCCCAGGGACACATCTGCCTGCGAACTTCGGTCACCTGGCAGGAAGCTACCATGCCCAGACCTATAGTTATCTGTGCAGCGAGGTGTACTGCGTGGACAGGTTCCACACACAATTCAAGTAAGAGGGCTGCCTGAGTGGAAAGGTGAGAGTTTGGGCAGCTGTGCAGACAAAGAAGGCGCCCTTTGTCCTGGGCCTAAATGCTTGTGACACACCACTGGGCCTGCCGGGCTCTGAGGGTCCTGCCCTGAGACCCCACCTCTCCTGCAATTTGTTCAGTCAAAGGAGAGATGGGCACACCCATTCCAACAGTGAGGGCAGTGTTCCAACCTCCCTCAGCACCACCCCCTCTCCGCACGTTACCATGGACTACAGATGTTGCATTCTGAGAACAGGGCGTTCCGGGAATGCCAAGGGCAGACATAACTACCTTAAATGATTTCCTCTTGTGTCAGTTTTGGTAAACTTTAGGAGCTAGGAAATGGTCCACTTTACAGAAATGTTCAAATTTACTGGCATTTCATATATTCTCTGCTATAACATTGTCCTGATTCTTTCTGTATATTCTTTACTTATGTTTTTGTTTTCCTTAATCAAAGTGTGTCTTTTAAATCTTTTCAAAGAATATTCTTTGGACTTACTAAATCACCTGAATTTCATACGTTTTCTGTTGTATTAAGTTCTGCTCATATCTTTATTTATCTTTTTTCTATGTTCTCAGGGTTTTGTGTTTTGATTTTCTGATGTCAATTAAAACACATGGTTATTCATTTTAATAAATCTTTTTACTTATAAAGATTTGAACTTTTAAAGATTCCAGCTTACTTGTAAGTTTTTAAGGGTCCATTCCTCTACACTGTTGCCGGCCTAAGGCTTAGTTCACCATATAGCAATGTATATATTGACATATTTTCCCCTCGACTTTCTGTGATTCCCTACATCTCACCTTTCTTTGCAGACAAGCCATTTGAAATACCCTTCACTTATTTCACAGCCAATAAGTCTTTGAAATAATGTGTATTTTTTAGAGAAAACATCTTATATAGTTAGGCAGAAAATCTCACCTACCATAGTTTTCAAAACAGCATAATTTCACTCTTCTCACTGCTTAATTTGTTGTATTAAACAACCTTTGAGTATTTAGCTTTATCAATGACATGTACTTTAAAAATGTTTTAGAGATCCTACCAGTCTTTGAAAACATCCTTGTTCCTTGTTTCATTTCCACGTTTATGTATTTTTTCTGCCTTGCACCTGATTATTCCACCATCTGATGGATGGCCTAGGGAATCTAATTCTGGTATTGATTGTTTTTGCTGATTGTCTCCCTTTGTAGCTGATTTCTTCATTATTGTGTAAATTTAGATCATGAGCTCATGTTTAGCTAAACAGCTGACCTTGTAAGAGGCTTAGGTGTGAACGCTCGTAAGTTTCAGGAGAAAGTCAGCAAAGATTTATTTGTGTCCCTCCAATGAGTTGTCCACAAGGCCCGCATTCTTAAGAAGTGTTTGTCCAATACTCCCTCAAGGTGTAGGGGACTTAGACAGGGCTGCTTTCGGCCACCGATCTGGGGCAGGGGCAGTGGGCGGCCTGTGGCACGGGCAGAAGCCTATCTGCGTGTGACCCTGTGACTCATCTCTCCTGTGAACTTCGGTCACCTGGCAGGAAGTTACGATGCCCAGACCTATGGTTAGCAGTGCAGCGAGGTGTACTGCGTCGACAGGTTCCACACACACTTCAAATAAGAGGGCGGCCTGAGTGGAAAGGTCAGTGTTTGGGCAGCTGTGCAGACAAAGAAGTCGCACTTTGGCCTGGGCCTAAATGCTTGTGACACCCCACTGGGCCTTATATGATTTCCTCTTGTGTCAGTTTTGGTAAAGTTTAGTAGCTAGGAAATGGTCCCCTTTACCGAAATGTTCAAATTTACTGGCATTTCATATATTCTCTGCTATAACTTTGTACTGATTCTTTCTGTATATTCTTTACTTATGTTTTTGTTTTCCTTAATCAAAGTGTCTCTTTTAAATCTTTTCAAAAAATATTCATTGCACTTACTATATCACCTCAATTTTATCCGTTTTCTGTTGTATTAAGTTCTGCTCATATCTTTATTTATCTTTTTTCTATGTTCTCAGGTTTTATTGTTTTGATCTTCTGATGTCAATTAAAACACTTGGTTATTCATTTTAATAAATCTTTTTACTTATAAAGATTTGAACTTTTGAAGATTCCAGCTTACTTGTAAGTTTCTAAGGTCAGGTCCTCTACATTCTTGCTGGCCTAAGGCTTAGTTCAACATAAAGCAATGTATATATGGACCTATTTTCCCCTCGACTTTCTGTGGTTCCCTATATCTCACCTTTCTTTGCAGGCAAGTCATTTGAAATACCCTTAACTTATTTCACAGCCAATAAGCCTTGAAATAATATGTATTTTTTAGAGAAGTCTACTTATATAATTAGGTAGAAAATCTGACCTGCCATTGTTTTCAAAACAGCATAATTTCACTCTTCTCAATGACTAATGTGTTGTATTACACAACTTTTGAGTATTTAGCTTTATCAATGACATATACTTTAAAAAGGTTTTAGAAATCCTACCAGTCTTTGGGAACATCCTTATTCCTTTTTTCAGTTCCAGTTTTATGTATATTTCCTGCCTTGCACCTGATTAGTCCAACATCTGATGGATGGCCTTGGGAATCTAATTCTAGTATTGATTGTTTCAGATGATTGTCTCCCCTTGTAGCTGATTTCTTCATTATTGTGTAAATTTAGATCATGAGCTCATGTTTAGCTTAATAGCTGACCTTGTAAGTGGCTTATGTGTGAATGCTCGTAAGCTTCATCAGAAAGTCGGCAAAGATTTATTTGTTTCCCTAAAATGAGTTGCCTGCGAGGACCCCTTTTTCTACAATGTTGGTCCAATATTCCCTCTAGAGGCAGGGGACTCAGACAGGGTTGCTTGGCGGCCCCCGATCTGGGGCAGGGGCAGTTGGCGGCCCGTGGCCTTGTCCGGAGCCTCTACGCGTGTGTCCCAGGGACCCATCTGCCTGCGAACTTCAGTCACCTGGCAGGAAAATACGATGCCCAGATCTATGGTTATCTGTGAAGCTAGGTGTACTGCGAGGACAGGTTCCACACACACTTCTAGTAAGAGGGCAGACTGAGTGGAAAGGTGAGTGTTTGGGCAGCTGTGCAGACAAAGAAGGCGCCCTTTGGCCTGGCCCTAAATGCTTGTGACACCCCACTGTGCCTGCTGGGATCTGAGGGCCCAGCTCTGGCCCCCTTGCTCCCCTGCACATTGTTCAGTCACAGCAGAAATGGCCACACCCTCTCCCTCAGTGAGGGCAGTTTTCCAACCTCCCTCAGCCCCGTCCCCTCTCCGCAGGTTACCATGGCTTACAGATGCTGCATTCTGAGGCCAGGGCGTTCCGAGAATGCCAAAGGCAGACATGATAACCTTAAATGATTTCCTCTTGTGTCAGTTTTGGTAAACTTTAGGAGCTAGGAAATGGTCCACTTTACGGAAATATTCAAATTTACTGGCATTTTATATATTCTCTTCTATAACATTGTCTTGAATCTTTCTTTATATTCTTTACTTATGTGTTTGTTTTCCTTAATCAAAATGTGACTTAAATATTTTCAAAGAATATCCTTTAGACTAACTACATCACCTGAATTGTATAAGTTTACTGTTGTATTAAGTTCTGCTCATATATTTACTTTTCTTTTTTCTATGTTCTCAGGGTTTATTGTTTTGATCTTCTGATGTCAATTAAAACACTTGGTTATTCATTTTAATAAATTTTTTACTTATAAAGATTTGTAGTTTTGAAGATTCCAACTAACTTGTAAGTTTTTAAGGGTCAGGTCCTCTGCATTGTTGCTGGCCTAAGGCTTAGTTCAACATATAGCAATGTATATATTGACATATTTTCCCCTCGACTTTCTGTGATTTCCGACATCTCACCATTCATTGGAGCCTAGACATTTGAAATAAGCTTAACTTATTTCACAGCCAATAAGTGTTTGAAATAATGTGTATTTTTTAGATAAATTTTCTTATATAATTAGGCAGAAAATCTGACCAGCCATAGTTTTCAAAACAGCATAATTTCACTCTTCTCAATGATTTATCTTTTGTATTACACAGCCTTTGCGTATTTAGCTTTATACATGACAAATACTTTAAAAATGTTTTAGAGATCCTACCAGTCTTTGAAAACATCCTTGTTCCTTGTTTCAGTTCCAGTTTTATGTATATTTCCTGCCTTGCACCTGATTATTCCACCATCTGATGGATGGCCTTGGGAATCTACTTCTGGTATTGATTGTTTTTGCTGATTGTCTCTCCTTATAGCTGATGTCTTCATTATTGTGTAAATTTAGATCATGAGATCATGTTTAGCTAAACAGCTGACCTTGTAAGAGGCTTAGGAGTGAACGCTTATAAGTTTCAGCAGAAACTAGGGAAAAACTTTTTTGTGTGCCTCCAATGAGTTGCCCACGAGAACCCCGTCTTCCAGAAATGTTGGTCCAATATTACCTGTAGAGTTTATGGACTCTGACAGGGCTGCTATGCTGTCCCCGATGTGGGGCAGGGGCAGTGGGCGGCTTGTGGCCCCGGCAGGAGCCTCGCCACGTGTGTCCCAGGGACACATCTGCCTGCGAACTTCGGTCACCTGGCATAAGCTACGATGCCCAGACATATGGTTAGCAGTGCAGCGAGGTGTACTTCACGGACAGGTTCCACACACACTTCATCTAAGTGGGCGGCCTGAGTGGAAAGGTCAGAGTTTGGGCAGCTGTGCAGACAAAGAAGGCGCCCTTTGTCCTGGGCCTAAAGGCTTGGGACACCCCACTGGGCCTGCCGGGCTCTGAGGGCCCTGTCCTGGGGCCCCTGCTCCACTGCACTTTGTTCAGTCACAGCAGAGATGGCCACACCCACTCCCTCAGTGAGGGCAATCTTCTAACCTCCCTCAGCCTCGCCCCCTCTCCACAGGTTACCATGGACTACAGATGCTGCATTCTGAGGCCAGGGCGTTCCGAGAATGCCAAGGGCAGATATGACGACCTTAAATGATATCCTCTTGTGTCAGTTTTGGTAAACTTTAGGAGCTAGGAAATGGTGCACTTTACAGAAATGTTCAAATTTACTGGCATTTCATATATTCTCTGCTATAACATTGTCCTGATTCTTTCTATATATTCTTTAATTATGTTTGTGCTTTCCTTAATCAAAGTGTGTCTTTTAAATCTTTTCAAAGAATATTCTTTGGACTTACTAAATCACCTGAATTTTATACCTTTTCTGTTGTATTAAGTTCTGCTCATATCTTTATTTATCTTTTTTCTATGTACTCAGGGTTAATTGTTTTGATTTTCTGATGTCATTTAAAACACTTGGTTATTCATTTTAATAAATCTTTTTACTTATAAAGATTTGTATTCCAGCTTACTTGTAAGTTTCTAAGGGTTAGGTCCTCTACATTGTTGCTGGCCTAAGCCTTAGTTCACCATATAGCAATGTATATATTGACATTTTACCGTCGACTTTCTGTGATTCCCTTCATCTCACCTTTCTTTGCAATCAACCTTTTTAAATACCCTTAACTTATTTCACAGCCAATACGTCTTTGAAATAATGTGTATTTTTTAGAGAAATCTTCTTATATAATTAGGCAGAAAATCTCACCTGCCATAGTTTTCAAAACAGCATAATTTCACTCGTCTCAATGCTTAACCTGTGGTATTAAACAACCTTTGAGTATTTAGCTTTATCAATGACATGTACTTTAAAAATGTTTTAGAGATCCTACCAGTCATTGAAAACATCCTTGTTCCTCGTTTCAGTTCCAGTTTTATATATATTTTCTGCCTTGCACCTGATTATTCCACCATCTGATGGATGGCCTAGGGAATCTAATACTGGTATTGATTGTTTTTGCTGATTGTCTCCCTTTGTAGCTGATTTCTTCATTATTGTGTAAATTTAGATCATGAGCTCATGTTTAGCTAAACAGCTGACCTTGTATGAGGCTTAGGTGTGAACGCTGGTAAGCTTCATCAGGAAGTCCGCAAAGATTTATTTGTGTACCTCCAATGAGTGGCCGGCGAAGTCCCCGTTTTCTACAAGTGTTGGTCCAATACTCCTTCGAGAGGCAGGGGACTCAGACAGGGCTGCTTTGCGGCCTCCGATCTGGGGCCGGGCAGTGCGCGGCCTGTGGCCCGGGCAGGAGCCTCTCCGCATGTGTCCCAGGGGCCCATATGCCTGCGAACTTCGGTCACCTGGCAGGAAACTACGGTGCCCAGACCTATGGATAGCTGTGCAGCGAGGTGTACTGCGCGGACAGCTTCCAAAAACACTTAAAGTATGAGGGCGGCCTGAGTGGAAAGGTGAGAGTTGGAGCAGCAGTGCAGACAATGAAGGCGCCCTTTGTCCTGGGCCTAAATCTTTGTGACACCCCACTGGGCCTGCCGGGTTCTGAGGCCCCTGCCCTGGATCCCCTGCTCCCCTGCCCTTTGTTCAGTCACAGCAGAGATGGCCACACCCACTCCCTCAGTGAGGGCACTGTTCCAACCTTCCTCAGTCTCGCCCCCTGTCCACAGGTTACCAAGGAGTACAGATGCAGCATTCTGACGCCAGGGCGTTCCGAGAATGTCAATGGCAGACATGAAGACCTTAAATGATTTCCCCTTGTGTCAGTTTTGGAAAATTTTAGGAGCTAGGAAATGGTCCAATTTTCAGAAAAGTTTACATTTCCTGGCATTTCATATATTCTCTGCTATAACATTGTCCTGACTCTTTCTGTATATTTTTACTTATGTTTTTGTTTTCCTTAATCAAAGTGTATCTTTTAAATCTTTTCAAAGAAATTCTTTGGACTTACTAAATCACCTGAATTTTATACGTATTCTGTTGTATTAAGTTCTGCCTATATCTTTATTTATCTTTTTTCTATGTTTTCAGGGTGTATTGTTTTGATCTTCTGATGTCATTTAAAACACTTGGTTATTCATTTTAATCAATCTTTTTACTTATAAATATTTGAACTTTTCAAGATTCCAGCTTACTTGTAAGTGTCTAAGGGTCAGGTCCTCTATATTGTTGCTGGCCTAAGGCTTAGTTCAACATATAGCAATGTATATATTGACATATATTCCCCTCGACTTTCTGTGATTCCCTAGATCTCACATTTCTTTGCCGACATGCCATTTGAAATACACTTAACTTATTTCACAGCCAACAAGTCTTTGAAATAATGAGTATTTTTTAGAGAAATCTTCTTATATAATTAGGCAGAAAATCTGACATGCCATAGTTTTCAAACCAGCATAATTTAACTCTTCTCAATGTTGAATCTGTTGTATTACACAACCTTTGAGTATTTAGCTTTATCAATGACATGTACTTTAAAAATGTTTGAGAGATCCTACCAGTCTTTGAAAACATCCTTGTTCCTTGTTTCAGTTTTAGTTTTATGTATATTTTCTGCCTTTCACCTGATTATTCCAACAATTGATGGATGGCCTAGGGAATCTAATTCTGGTATTGATTGTTTTTGCTGATTGTCTCCCCTTGTAGCTGATTAATTCATTACTGTGTAAATTTTGATCATGAGCTCATGTTTAGCTAAAGAGCTGACCTTGTAAGAGGCTTAGGTGTGAACGCTCATAAGCTTCAGCAGAAAGTCGGCAAAGATTTATTTGTGTCCCTCCAATGAGTTGCACACGAGGACCCCGTTTTCTACAAGTGTTGGTCCAATACTCCCTCTAGACGCAGGGGACTCAGACAGGGCTGTTTGAAGCCCCCGATCTGGGGAAGGGGCAGTGGGCGGCCGTTGGCCCTGGCAGGAGCCTCTCCACGTGTGTCCCAGGGACACATCTGCCTGCGAACTTCGGTCAACTGGCAGGAAGCTACAATGCCCATTCCTATGGTTAGCTCTGCAGCGAGGTCTACTGCGCGAACAGGTTCCACACACACTTCAAGTAAGAGGCCGGCATGAGTGGAAAGGTCAGAGTTTGGGAAGCTGTGCAGACAAAGAAGGCGCCCTTTGCCCTGGGCCTAAATGCTTGTGATACACCACTGGGCCTGCCGGGCTCTGAGGAGCCTGCCCTTAGACCCCTACTCTCCTGCAATTTGTTGAGTCACAGCAGAGATGGCCACACCCATTCCCTCAGTGAGGGCAGTGTTCCACCCTCCCTCAGCACCACCCACTCTCCTCAGGTTTCCATGGACTACAGATGCTGCATTCTGAGGCCAGGGCGTTCAGAGGAGGCCAAGGGCAGACATGTCGACCTTAAAGGATTTCCTCTTGTGTCAGTTTTGGTAAACTTTAGGAGCTAGGAAATGGTCCATTTTACAGAAATGTTCAAATTTACTGCCATTTCATATATTCTCTGCTATAACATTGTCCTGATTCTTTGTGTATATTCTTTACTTATGTTTTTGTTTTCCTTAATCAAACTGTGTCTTTTAAATCTTTTCAAAGAATATTCTTTGGACTTACTAAATCACCTGAATTTTAAACGTTTTCTGTTGTATTAAGTTCTGCTCATATCTTTATTTATCTTTTTTTCTATGTTCTCAGGGTTTATTGTTTTGATTTTCTGATGTCAATTAAAACACTTGGATATTCATTTTAATAAATATTTTTACTTATAAAGATTTGAACTTTTAAAGATTCCAGCTTACTTCTAAGTTTCTAAGGGTCCATTCCTCTACACTGTTGCCGGCCTAAGGCTTAGTTCACCATATAGCAATGTATATATTGACATATTTTCCCCTCGACTTTCTGTGATTCCCTATATCAAACCTTTCTTTGCAGACAAGCCATTTGAAGTACCCTTAACTTATTTCACAGTCAATAAGTTTTTGAAATAATGTGTATTTTTTAGAGAAATCATCTTATATAATTAGGAAGAAAATCTCACCTGCCATAGTTTTCCAAACAGCATAATTTCACTCTTCTCACTGCTTAACATGTTGTATTAAACAACCTTTGAGTATTTAGCTTTATCAATGACATGTACTTTAAAAATGTTTTAGAGATCCTACCAGTCTTTGAAAACATCCTTGTTCCTTTTTTCTTTACCAGGTTTATGTATATTTTCTGCCTTGCACCTGATTATTCCACCATCTGATGGATGGCCTAGGGAATCTAATTCAGGTATTGATTGTTTTTGCTGATTGTCTCCCCTTGTAGCTGATTTCTTCATTTTTGTGTAAATTTAGATCATGAGCTCATGTTTAGCTAAACAGCTGACCTTGTAATAGGCTTAGGTGTGAACGCTTGTATGTTTCACCAGAAAGTCAGCAAAGATTTATTTGCGTCCCTCCAATGAGTTGCCCACAAGGACCCCATTTTCAAGAAGTGTTGGTCCAAAACTCCCTCAAGGGGCAGGGGATTTAGACAGGGCTGCTTTCGACCACCAATCTGGGCCAGGGGCAGCGGTCGGCCTGAGGCACGGGCAGGAGCCTATCTGCGTGTGTCCCTGTGACTCATTTCTCCTGTGAACTTCGGTCACCTGGCAGGAAGCTACGATGCCCAGACCTATGGTGAGCAGTGCAGCGACATGTACTGCGCGGACAGGTTCCACACACACTTCAAATAAGAGGGCGGCCTGAGTGGAGAGGTCAGAGTTTGGGCAGCTGTGCAGACAACGAAGGCGCCCTTTGTCCTGGGCCTAAATGCTTGTGACACACCACTGGGCCTGCCGGGTTCTGAGGGCCCTGCCCTGGGACCCCTGCTCCCCTGCCCTTTTTTCTGTCAGCGCAGAGATGGCCACACTCACTCCCACAGTGAGGGTAGTGTTCCAACCTCCCTCACCACCGCCCCCTCTCCGCAGGTTTCCATGGACTACAAATGCTGCATTCTGAGGCCAGGGCTTTCCAAGAATGCCAAGGGCAGACATGATGACCTTAAATGATTTCCTCTTGTGTCAGTTTTGGTAAACTTTAGGAGCTAGGAAACGGTCCACTTTACAGAAATGTTCAAATTTACTGGCATTTCATATATTCTCTGCTATAACATTGTCCTGATTCTTTCTGTATATTCTTTACTTATGTTTTTGTTTACCTTAATCAAGGGTGTCTTTAAATCTTTTCAAAGAATATTCTTTGGACTTACTACATCACCTGTATTGTATACATTTTCTGTTGTATTAAGTGCTGCTCATACCTTTATTTTTCTTTTTTCTATGTTCTCAGGGTTTATTGTTTTGATCTTCTGATGTCAATTAAAACACTTGGTTATTCATTTTAACAAATCTTTTTACTTATAAAGATTTGAACTTTTGAAGATTCCAACTTACTTGTAAGTTTCTAAGGGTCAGGTCCTCTACATTGTTGCTAGCCTAAGGCTTAGTTCACCCTATAGCAATGTATATATTGACCTATTTTCCCCTCGACTTTCTGTGATTCCCTACATCTCAACTTTCTTTACAGACAAGCCATTTGAAGTACCCTTTAATTATTTCACAGCCAGTAAGTCTTTGAAATAATGTGTATTTTTTAGAGAAATCTTATTATATAATTAGGCAGAAAATCTGACCTGCCATAGTTTTCAAAACAGCATAATTCCACTCTTCTCAACGATGAATCTGTTGTATTACACAACCTTTGAGTATTTAGCTTTGTCAATGATATGTAGTGTTAAAAATGTTTGAGAGATCCTACCAGTCTTTGAAAACATCCTTGTTCCTTGTTTCAGTTCCAGTGTTATGTATATTTTCTGCCTTGCACCTGATTATTCCAACATCTGATGGGTGGCATAGGGAATCTAATTCTGGTATTGATTGTTTTTGCTGATTATCTCCCCGTGTAGCTGATTAGTTCATTACAGTGTAAATTTAGATCAGGAGCTCATGTTTAGCTAAAGAGCTGACCTTGTAAGAGGCTTAGGTGTGAATGCTCGTAAGCTTCAGCAGAAAGTCGGCAAAGATTTATTTGTGTCCCTCCAATGAGTTGCCCACGGGGACCCAGTTTTCTACAATTGTTGGTCCAATACTCACTCTAGACGCATGGGACTCAGACATGACTGTTTGCAGCCCCCGATCTGAGGAAGGGGCAGAGGTCGGCCTGTGGCCCGGGCAGGAGCCTCTCCACGTGTGACCCAGCGACACATCTGCCTGCAAACTTCGGTCACCTGGCAGAAAGGTACGATGCCCAGACCTATAGTTAGCTGTGCAGCGAAGTGTACTGTGCGGACAGGTTCCACACACACTTCAAGTAAGAGGGCGGCCTGAGTGGAAAGGTTAGAGTTTGGGCAGCTGTGCAGACAAAGAAGGCGCCCTTTGGCCTGGGCCTAAATGCTTGTGACACGCCACTGGGCCTGCCGGGCTCTGAGGGGCCTGCCCTGAGACCCCTCCTCTCCTGCAATTTGTTCAGTCACAGCAGAGATGGCCACACACATTTCCTCAGTGAGGACAGTGTTCCAACCTCCCTCAGCCACACCCCCTTTCCGCAGGTAACCATGGACTACAGATGCTGCATTCTCAGGCCTGGGCGTTCCGAGAAGGCCAAGGGCAGACATGACGACCTTAAATGATTTCCTCTTGTGTCAGTTTTGGTAAATTTTAGGAGCTAGGAAATGGTCCACTTTACAAAAATGTTCAAATTTACTGGCATTTCATATATTCTCTGCTATAACATTGTCCTGATTCTTTCTGTATATTCTTTAATTATGTTTTTGTTTTCCTTAATGAAGGGTGTCTTTTAAATCTTTTCAAAGAATATTCTTTTGACTTACTAAATCACCTCAATTTTATATGTTTTCTTTTGTATTAAGTTCTGCTCATATCTTTATCTTTTTTCTATGTTCTCAGGGTTTATGGTTTTGATCTTCTGATGTCAATGAAAACACTTGGTTATTCATTTTCATAAATCTATTTACTTATAAAGATTTGTAGTTTTGAAGATTCTAACTTACTTGTAAGTTTTTAAGGGTCAGGTCCTCTACATTGTTGCTCGCCTAACGCTTAGTTCAACATATAGCAATGTATATATTGACCTATTTTCCCCACGACTTTCTGTGACTCCCTACATCTCACCTCTCTTTACAGAAAAACCATTTGAAATACCATTCACTTATTTCACAGCCAATAAGTCTTTGATATAATGTGTAATTTTTAGAGAAATCTTCTTATATAATTAGGCAGAAAATCTGACCTGCCATAGTTTTCAAAACAGCATAATTTCACTCTTCTCACTGCTTAATTTGTTGTATTAAACAACCTTTGAGTATTTAGCTTTATCAATGACATGTACTTTAAAAATGTTTTAGAGATCCTACCAGTCTTTGAAAACATCCTTGTTCCTTGTTTCATTTCTACGTTTATGTATATTTTCTGCCTTGCACCTGATTATTCGACCATCTGATTGATGGCCTAGGGAATCTAATTCTGGTATTGATTGTTTTTGCTGATTGTCTCCCTTTGTACCTGATTTTTTCATTATTGTGTAAATTTAGATCATGAGCTCATGTTTAGCTAAACAGCTGACCTTGTAAGAGGCTTAGGTGTGAACGCTCGTAAGTTTCAGGAGAAAGTCAGCAAAGATTTATTTGTGTCCCTCCAATGAGTTGTCCACAAGGACCCCGTTTTCCAAAAGTGTTGGTCCTATACTCCTAAAGGTGCATGGGACTTAGACAGGGCTGCTTTCGGCCACCGATCTGGGGCAGGGGCAGTGGGCGGCCTGTGGCACGGGCATAAGCCTTTCTGCGTGTGTCCCTGTGACTCATCTCTCCTGTGAACTTCGGTCATGTGGCAGGAAGCTACGATGCCCAGACCTATGGTGAGCAGTGCAGCGAGGTGTACTGCACGGACAGGTTCCACACACACTTCAAATAAGAGGGCGGCCTGAGTGGGAAGGTCAGAGTTTGGGCAGCTGTGCAGACAAAGAAGTCGCACTTTGGCCTGGGCCTAAATTCTTCTGACACCCCACTGGGCCTGCCGGGCTCTGAGGGCACTCTCCTGTGCCCCCTGATCCCCTGCCCTCTGTACAGTCACAGCAGAGATGGCCACACCCACTCCCTCAGTGAGGGCATTCTTCCAACCTCCCTCAGCCCAGCCCTCTCTCCACAGGTTACCATGGACTACAGATGCTGCATTCTGAGGCCCGGGCGTTCCGAGAATGCCAAGGGAAGATATGACGATGTTAAATGATTTCCTCTGGTGTCAGTTTTGGTAAACTTTAGGAGCTAGGAAATGGTCCACTTTACAGAAATGTTCAAATTTACTGGCATTTCATATATTCTCTGCTATAACCTTGTCCTGATTCTTTCTATATATTCTTATTTATGTTTGTGCTTTCCGTAATCAAAGTGTGTCTTTTAAATCTTTTCAAAGAATATTCTTTGGACTTACTAAATCACCTGAATTTTATAACTTTTCTGTTGTATTAAGTGCTGCTCATATCTTTATTTATCTTTTTTCTATGTTCTCAGGGTTAATTGTTTTGATCTTCTGATGTCAATTAAAACACTTGGTTATTCATTTTAATAAATCTTTTTACTTATAAAGATTTGTATTCCAGCTTACTTGTAAGTTCCGAAGGGTCAGGTCCTCTACATTGTGGCTGGCTTAAGCCTTAGTTCACCATATAGCATTGTATATATTGACATTTTCCCCTGGACTTTCTGTGATTCCCTACATCTCACCTTTCTTTGCAGACAAGTGTTTTGAAACACCCTTAACTTATTTCACAGCCAATAAGTCTTTGAAATAATGTGTATTTTTTAGAGAAATCTTCTTATATAATTAGGCAGAAAATCTCACCTGCCATAGTTTTCAAAACAGCATAATTTCCCCCTTCTCAATGCTTAATCTGTGGTATTAAACAACCTTTGAGTATTTAGCTTTATCAATGACATGTACTTTAAAAATATTTTAGAGATCCTACCAGTCTTTGAAAACATCCTTGTTCCTTGTTTCAGTTCCAGTTTTATGTATATTTTCTGCCTTGCACCTGATTATTCCAACATCTGATGCATGGCCTAGGGAATCTAATTCTGGAATTGATTGTTTTTGCTGATTGTCTCCCTTTGTAGCTGATTTCTTCATTATTGTGTAAATTTAGATCATGAGCTCATGTTTAGCTAAAGAGCTGACCTTGTATGAGGCTTAGGTGTGAACGCTCGTAAGCTTCAGCAGAAAGTTGGAAAAGATTTATTTGTGTACCTGCAATGAGTGGCCAGCGAAGTCCCCGTTTTCTACAAGTGTTGGTCCAATACTCCTTCGAGAGGCAGGGGACTGAGACAGGGCTGCTTTGCAGCCTCCGATATGGGGCAGGGGCTGTGCGTGGCCTGTGGTCCGGGAAGGAGCCTCTCCGCATGAGTCACAGGGACCCATCTGCCTGCGAACTTCAGTCACCTGGCAGGAAACTACGATGCCCAGACTTATGGATAGCTGTGCAGAGAGGTGTACTGAGTGGACAGGTTCCTCAATCACTTAAAGTATGAGGGCGGCCTGAGTGGAAAGGTGAAAATTTGGGCAGCTGTGCAGACAAAGAAGGCGCCCTTTGTCCTGGGCCTAAATGCTTGTGACACCCCACTGGGTCTGCCGGGCTCTGAGGGCCCTGCCCTTGATCCCCAGCTCCCCTGCGCTCTGTTCTGTCACAGCAGAGATGGCCACACCCACTCCCTCAGTGAGGGCAGTGTTCCAACCTTCCTCATTCCCGCGCCCTCTCCACAGGTTACCAAGGAGTACACATGCTGCATTATGAGGCCAGGGTGTTCTGAGAATGTCAATGGCAGACATGATGACGTTAAATGATTTCCTCTTTTGTCAGTTTTGGCAAACTTTAGGAAATAGGAAATGGTCAAATTTTCAGAAATGTTCAAATTTACTGGCACTTCATTATTCTCTGCTATAACATTGTCCTGACTCTTTCTGTATATTCTTTACTTATGTTTTTGTTTTCCTTAATCAAAGTGTGTCTTTTAAATATTTTCAAAGAAATTCTTTGGACTTACTAAATCACCTGAATTTTATACGTTTTCTGTTGTATTAAATTTTGCTCATATCTTTATTTATCTTTTTTCTATATTTTCAGGGATTATGGTTTTGATCTTCTGATGTCTATTAAAACAATTGGTTATTCATTTTAATAAATCTTTTTACTTATAAAGATTTGAACTTTTGAAGATTCCAGCTTACTTGTAAGTTTCTAAGGGTCAGGTACTCTACATTGTGGCTGGCCTAAGGCTTAGTTCACCCTATAGCAACGTATATATTGATTTATTTTCCCCTCGACTTTCTGTGATACCCTACATCTCACCTTTCTTTGCAGACAAGCCATTTGAAATACCCTTTACTTATTTCACAGCAAATAAGTCTTTGAAATAATGTGTATTTTTTAGACAAATCTTCTTATATAATTAGGCAGAAAATCTGACATGCCATAGTTTTCAAAACAGCATAATTCCACTCTTCTCAATGAGGAATCTGTTGTATTACACAACCTTTGAGTATTTAGCTTTTTCAATGACATGTACTTTAAAAATGTTTGAGAGATCCTACCAGTCTTTGAAAACATCCTTGTTCCTTGTTTCAGTTCCAGTTTTACGTATATTTTCTGCCTTGCACCTGATTATTCCAACATCTGATGGATGGCTTAGGGAATCTAATTTTCGTTTGGAAAGTTTTTGCTGATTGCCTCCCCTTGTAGCTGATTAATTCATTACTGTGTAAATTTAGGTCATGAGCTCATGTTTAGCTAAACAGCTGACCTTGTAAGAGGCTTAGGTGTGGACGCTCGTAAGTTTCTGCAGAAAGTCAGCAAAGATTTATTTGTGTCCCTCCAATGAGTTGTCCACAAGAACCCCATTTTCAAGAAGTGTTGTTCCAATATTCCCTCAAGGGGCAGGGGACTTAGACAGGGCTGCTTTCGGCCACTGATCTGGGGCAGGGGCATTTGGCGGCCTGTGGCACGGGCAGAAGCCTTTCTGCATGTGTCGTGTGACTCATCTCTCCTGTGAACTTCGGTCATGTGGCAGGAAGCTACGATGCCCAGACATATGGTGAGCAGTGCAGCGAGGTGTACTTCACGGACAGGTTCCACACACACTTCAAATAAGAGGGCGGCCTGAAGGGGAAGGTCAGAGTTTGGGCAGCTGTGCAGACAAAGAAGTCGCACTTTGGCCTGGGCCTAAATTCTTCTGACACCCCACTGGGCCTGCCGGGCTCTGAGGGCAATCTCCTGGGCCCCCTGCTCCCCTGCCCTCTGTTCAGTCACATCAGAGATGGCCACACCCACTCCCTCAGTGAGGGCAGTCTTCCAACCTCCCTCAGCCCCGCCCTCTCTCCACAGGTTACCATGGACTACAGATGCTGCATTCTGAGGCCAAGGCGTTCCGAAAATGACAAGGGAAGATATGACGACGTTAAATGATTTCCTCTTGTGTCAGTTTTGGTAAACTTTAGGAGCTAGGAAATGGTCCACTTTACAGAAATGTTCATATATACTGGCATTTCATATATTCTCTGCTATAACCTTGTCCTGATTCTTTCTATATGTTCTTATTTATGTTTGTGCTTTCCTTAATCAAAGTGTGTCTTTTAAATCTTTTCAAAGAATATTCTTTGGACTTACTAAATCACCTGAATTTTATAACTTTTCTGTTGTATTAAGTTCTGCTCATATCTTTATTTATCTTTTTTCTATGTTCTCAGGGTTTATTGTTTTGATCTTCTGATGTCAATTAAAACACTTGGTTATTCATTTTAATAAATCTTTTTACTTATAAATATTTGTATTCCAGCTTACTTGTAAGTTCCTAAGGGTTAGGCTCTCTACATTGTTGCTGGCCTAAGCCTTAGTTCACCATATAGCATTGTATATATTGACATTTTCCCCTGGACTTTCTGTGATTCCCTACATCTCACCTATCTTTGCAGACAAGCGTTTTGAAATACACTTAACTTATTTCACAGCCAATAAGTCTTTGAAATAATGTGTATTTTTTAGAGAAATCTTCTTATATAATTAGGCAGAAAATCTCACCTGCCATAGTTTTCAAAACAGCATAATTTCCCTCTTCTCAATGCTTAATCTGTGGTATTAAACAACCTTTGAGTATTTAGCTTTATCAATGACATGTACTTTAAAAATGTTTGAGAGTTCCTACCAGTCTTTGAAAACATCCTTGTTCCTTGTTTCATTTCCAGTTTTATGTATATTTTCTGCCTTGCACCTGATTATTCCAACTTCTGATGGATGGCCTAGGGAATCTAATTCTGGTATTGATTGTTTTTGCTGATTGTCTCCCTTTGTAGCTGATTTATTCATTTTTGTGTAAATTTGGATCATGAGCTCATGTTTAGCTAAAGAGCTGACCTTGAATGGGACTTAGGTGTGAACGCTGGTAAGCTTCAGCAGAAAGTCCACAAAGATTTATTTGTGTACCTCCAATGAGTGGCCGGCGAAGTCCCCGTTTTCTACAAGTGTTGGTCCAATACTCCTTCGAGAGGCAGGGGACTGAGACAGGGCTGCTTTGAGGCCTCCGATATGGGGCAGGGGCAGTGCGTGGCCTGTGGCCCGGGCAGGAGCCTCTCCGCATGAGTCCCAGGGACCCATCTGCCTGCGAACTTCGGTCACCTGGCAGGAAACTACAATGGCCAGACCTATGGATAGCTGTGCAGCGAGGTGTACAGCGCTGACAGGTTCCTCAAACACTTAAAGTATGAGGGCGGCCTGAGTGGAAAGATGAAAGTTAGGGCAGCTGTGCAGACAAAGAAGGCGCCCTTTGGCCTGGGCCTAAATGCTTGTGACACGCCAATGGGCCTGCCGGGCTCTGACGGCCCTGCCCTGGATCCACTGCTCCCCTGACCTTTGTTCTGTCACAGGAGAGATGGGCACACCCAGTCCCTCAGTGAGGGCAGTGTTCCAACCTTCCTCATTCCCTCGCCCTCTCCACAGGTTACCAAGGAGTACAGATGCTGCATTCTGAGGCCAGGGCGTTCCGAGAATGTCAATGGCAGACATGATGACCTTAAATGATTTCCTCTTTTGTCAGTTTTGGTAAACTTTAGGAGCTAGGAAATGGTCCAGTTTTCAGAAATGTTCAAATTTACTGGCATTTCATACATTCTCTGCTATAACATTGTCCTGACTCTTTCTGTATATTCTTTACTTATGTTTTTGTTTTCCTTAATCAAAGTGTGTCTTTTAAATCTTTTCAAAGAAATTCTTTGGACTTACTACATGACCTGAATTTTATATGTTTTCTGTTGTATTAAGTTCTGCTCATATCTTTATTTATCTTTTTTCTATGTTTTCAGGGTTTATTGTTTTGATCTTCTGATGTCAATTAAAACACATGGTTATTCATTTTAATAAATCTTTTTACTTATAAAGATTTGAACTTTTGAAGATTCCAGCGTACTTGTAAGATTCTAAGGGTCAGGTCCTCTACATTGTTGCTGGCCTAAGGCTTAGTTCACCCTATAGCAATGTATATATTGACCTATTTTCCCCTCGACTTTCTGTGATTCCCGACATCTCACCTTTCTTGCAGACAAGCCATTTGAAATACCCTTTACTTATTTCACAGCCAATAAGTCTTTGAAATAATGTGTATTTTTTAAAGAAATATTCTTATATAATTAGGCAGAAAATCTGACCTGCCATAGTTTTCAAAACAGCATAATTCCACTCTTCTCAATGATGAATATGTTGTATTACACAACTTTTGAGTATTTAGCTTTTTCAATGACATGTACTTTAAAAATGTTTGAGAGATCCTACCAGTCTTTGAAAACATCCTTGTTCCTTGTTTCAGTTCCAGTTTTATGTATATTTTCTGCCTTGCACCTGATTATTCCAACATCTGATGGATGGCTTAGGGAATCTAATTTTCGTTTGGAAAGTTTTTGCTGATTGTCTCCCCTTGTAGCTGATTAATTCATTACTGTGTAAATTTAGGTCATGAGCTCATGTTTAGCTAAACAGCTGACCTTGTAAGAGGCTTAGGTGTGAACGCTCGTAAGTTTCTGCAGAAAGTCAGCAAAGATTTATTTGTGTCCCTCCAATGAGTTGTCCACAAGAACCCCATTTTCAAGAAGTGTTGTTCCAATATTCCCTCAAGGGGCAGGGGACTTAGACAGGGCTGCTTTCGGCCACTGATCTGGGGCAGGGGCATTGGGCGGCCTGTGGCACGGGCAGAAGCCTTTCTGCGTGTGTCCATGTGACTCATCTCTCCTGTGAACTTCGGTCATGTGGCAGGAAGCTACGATGCCCAGACCTATGGTGAGCAGTGCAGCGAGGTGTACTTCACGGACAGGTTCCACACACACTTCAAATAAGAGGGCGGCCTGAAGGGGAAGGTCAGAGTTTGGGCAGCTGTGCAGACAAAGAAGTCGCACTTTGGCCTGGGCCTAAATTCTTCTGACACCCCACTGGGCCTGCCGGGCTCTGAGGGCACTCTCCTGGGCCCCCTGCTCCCCTGCCCTCTGTTCAGTCACATCAGAGATGGCCACACCCACTCCCTCAGTGAGGGCAGTCTTCCAACCTCCCTCAGCCCCGCCCTCTCTCCACAGGTTACCATGGACTACAGATGCTGCATTCTGAGGCCAAGGCGTTCCGAAAATGACAAGGGAAGATATGACGACGTTAAATGATTTCCTCTTGTGTCAGTTTTGGTAAACTTTAGGAGCTAGGAAATGGTCCACTTTACAGAAATGTTCATATATACTGGCATTTCATATATTCTCTGCTATAACCTTGTCCTGATTCTTTCTATATGTTCTTATTTATGTTTGTGCTTTCCTTAATCAAAGTGTGTCTTTTAAATCTTTTCAAAGAATATTCTTTGGACTTACTAAATCACCTGAATTTTATAACTTTTCTGTTGTATTAAGTTCTGCTCATATCTTTATTTATCTTTTTTCTATGTTCTCAGGGTTTATTGTTTTGATCTTCTGATGTCAATTAAAACACTTGGTTATTCATTTTAATAAATCTTTTTACTTATAAATATTTGTATTCCAGCTTACTTGTAAGTTCCTAAGGGTTAGGCTCTCTACATTGTTGCTGGCCTAAGCCTTAGTTCACCATATAGCATTGTATATATTGACATTTTCCCCTGGACTTTCTGTGATTCCCTACATCTCACCTATCTTTGCAGGCAAGCGTTTTGAAATACACTTAACTTATTTCACAGCCAATAAGTCTTTGAAATAATGTGTATTTTTTAGAGAAATCTTCTTATATAATTAGGCAGAAAATCTCACCTGCCATAGTTTTCAAAACAGCATAATTTCCCTCTTCTCAATGCTTAATCTGTGGTATTAAACAACCTTTGAGTATTTAGCTTTATCAATGACATGTACTTTAAAAATGTTTGAGAGTTCCTACCAGTCTTTGAAAACATCCTTGTTCCTTGTTTCATTTCCAGTTTTATGTATATTTTCTGCCTTGCACCTGATTATTCCAACTTCTGATGGATGGCCTAGGGAATCTAATTCTGGTATTGATTGTTTTTGCTGATTGTCTCCCTTTGTAGCTGATTTATTCATTATTGTGTAAATTTAGATCATGAGCTCATGTTTAGCTAAAGAGCTGACCTTGAATGGGACTTAGGTGTGAACGCTGGTAAGCTTCAGCAGAAAGTCCACAAAGATTTATTTGTGTACCTCCAATGAGTGGCCGGCGAAGTCCCCGTTTTCTACAAGTGTTGGTCCAATACTCCTTCGAGAGGCAGGGGACTCAGACAGGGCTGCTTTGCGGCCTCCGATATGGGGCAGGGGCAGTGCATGGCCTGTGGCCCGGGCAGGAGCCTCTCCGCATGAGTCCCAGGGACCCATCTGCCTGCGAACTTCGGTCACCTGGCAGGAAACTACGATGGCCAGACCTATGGATAGCTGTGCAGCGAGGTGTACAGCGCTGACAGGTTCCTCAAACACTTAAAGTATGAGGGCGGCCTGAGTGGAAAGATGAAAGTTAGGGCAGCTGTGCAGACAAAGAAGGCGCCCTTTGGCCTGGGCCTAAATGCTTGTGACACCCCAATGGGCCTGCCGGGCTCTGACGGCCCTGCCCTGGATCCCCTGCTCCCCTGCCCTTTGTTCTGTCACAGGAGAGATGGCCACACCCAGTCCCTCAGTGAGGGCAGTGTTCCAACCTTCCTCATTCCCGCGCCCTATACACAGGTTACCAAGGAGTACAGATGCTGCATTCTGAGGCCAGGGCGTTCCGAGAATGTCAATGGCAGACATGATGACCTTAAATGATTTCCTCTTTTGTCAGTTTTGGTAAACTTTAGGAGCTAGGAAATGGTCCAGTTTTCAGTAATGTTCAAATTTACTGGCATTTCATACATTCTCTGCTATAACATTGTCCTGACTCTTTCTGTATATTCTTTACTTATGTTTTTGTTTTCCTTAATCAAAGTGTGTCTTTTAAATCTTTTCAAAGAAATTCTTTGGACTTACTACATGACCTGAATTTTATATGTTTTCTGTTGTATTAAGTTCTGCTCATATCTTTATTTATCTTTTTTCTATGTTTTCAGGGTTTATTGTTTTGATCTTCTGATGTCAATTAAAACACTTGGATATTCATTTTAATAAATATTTTTACTTATAAAGATTTGAACTTTTGAAGATTCCAGCGTACTTGTAAGTTTCTAAGGGTCAGGTCCTCTACATTGTTGCTGGCCTAAGGCTTAGTTCACCCTATAGCAATGTATATATTGACCTATTTTCCCCTCGACTTTCTGTGATTCCCGACATCTCACCTTTCTTTACAGACAAGCCATTTGAAATACCCTTAACTTATTTCACAGCCAATAAGTCTTTGAAATAATGTGTATTTTTTAGAGAAATATTCTTATATAATTAGGCAGAAAATCTGACCTGCCATAGTTTTCAAAACAGCATAATTCCACTCTTCTCAGTGATGAATCTGTTGTATTACTCAATCTTTGAGTATTTAGCTTTATCAATGACATGTACTTTAAAAATGTTTGAGAGATCCTACCAGTCTTTGAAAGCATCCTTGTTCCTTGTTTCAGTTCCAGTTTTACGTATATTTTCTGCCTTGCATCTGATTATTCCAACATTTGATGGATAGATTGCCTAGGGTATCTAATTCTCGTATTGATTGTTTTTGCTGATTGTCTCCCCTTGTAGCTGATTAATTCATTACTGTGTAAATTTAGATCATGAGCTCATGTTTAGCTAAACAGCTGACCTTGTATGAGGCTTAGGTGTGAACGCTCGTAAGCTTCAGCAGAAAGTCAGCAAAGATTTATTTGTGTCCCTCCAATGAGTTGTCCACAATGACCCCATTTTTAAGAAGTGTTGGTCCAATACTCCCTCAAGGGGCAGGGGACTTAGACAGGGCTGCTTTCGGCCACCGATCTGGGGCAGGGGCAGTGGGCGGCCTGTGGCACGGGCAGAAGCCTATCTGCGTCTGACCCTGTGACTCATCTCTCCTGTGAACTTCGGTCACCTGGCAGGAAGCTACGATGCCCAGACCTATGGTTAGCAGTGCAGCGAGGTGTACTGCGCGGACAGGTTCCACACACACTTCAAATAAGAGGGCGGCCTGAGTGGAAAGGTCAGAGTTTAGGCAGCTGTGCAGACAAAGAAGTCGCCCTTTGGCCTCGCCTAAATGCTTGTGACACCCCACTGGACCTGCCGGGCTCTTAGGACCCTGTCCTGCGCCCCCTGCTCCTAGGCCCTTTGTTCAGTCACAGCAGAGATGGCCACACCCACTCCCACAGTGAGGGCTGTCTTCCAAGCTCCCTCAGCCCCGCCCTCTCTGCACAGGTTACCATGGACTACAGATGCTGCATTCTGAGGCCAGGGCGTTCCGAGAATACCAAGGGAACATATGACGACCTTAAATGATTTCCTCTTGTGTCATTTTTTGTAAACTTTAGGAGCTAGGAAATGGTCCACTTTACAGAAATGTTCAAATTTACTGGCATTTCATATATTCTCTGCTATAACATTGTCCTGATTCTTTCTGTATATTCTTTATTTATGTTTGTGCTTTCCTTAATCAAAGTGTGTCTTTTAAATCTTTTCAAAGAATATTCTTTGGACTTACTAAATCACCTGAATTTTATACCTTTTCTGTTGTATTAAGTTCTGCTCATATATTTATTTATCTTTTTTCTATGTACTCAGGGTTAATTATTTTGATATTCTGATGTCAATTAAAACACATGGTTATTCATTTTAATAAATCTTTTTACTTATAAAGATTTGTATTCCAGCTTACTTGTAAGTTTCTAAGGGTTAGGTCCTCTACATTGTTGCTGGCCTAAGTCTTAGTTCACCATATAGCAATGTATATATTGACATTTTACCGTCGACTTTCTGTGATTCCCTTCATCTCACCTTTCTTTGCAATCAAGCTTTTTAAATACCCTTAACTTATTTCACAGCCAATACGTCTTTGAAATAATGTGTATTTTTTAGAGAAATCTTCTTATATAATTAGGCAGAAAATCTCACCTGCTATAGTTTTCAAAAGAGCATAATTTCACTCGTCTCAATGCTTAAAATGTGGTATTAAACAACCTTTGATTATTTACCTTTATCAATGACATGTACTTTAAAAATGTTTTAGAGATCCTACCAGTCTTTGAAAACATCCTTGTTCCTTGTTTCAGTTCCAGTTTTATATATATTTTCTGCCTTGCACCTGATTATTCCACCATCTGATGTATGGCCAAGGGAATCTAATACTGGTATTGATTGTTTTTGCTGATTGTCTCCCTTTGTAGCTGATTTCTTCATTATTGTGTAAATTTAGATCATGAGCTCATGTTTAGCTAAACAGCTGACCTTGTATGAGGCTTAGGTGTGAACGCTGGTAAGCTTCATCAGGAAGTCCGCAAAGATTTATTTCTGTACCTCCAATGAGTGGCCGGCGAAGTCCCCGTTTTCTACAAGTGTTGGTCCAATACTCCTTCGAGAGGCAGGGGACTCAGACAGGGCTGCTTTGCGGCCTCCGATCTGGGGCCGGGGCAGTGCGCCGCCTGTGGCCCGGGCAGGAGACTCTCCGCATGTGTCCCAGGGACCCATCTGCCTGCGAACTTCGGTAACCTGGCAGGAAACTACGATGCCCAGGCCTATGGATAGCTGTGCAGCGAGATGTACTGCGCGGACAGCTTCCAAAAACACTTAAAGTAGGAGGGCGGCCTGAGTGGAAAGGTGGGAGTTTGGGCAGCAGTGCAGACAATGAAGGTGCCCTTTGTCCGGGGCCTAAATGATTGTGACACCCCACTGGGCCTGCCGGGTTCTGAGGGCACTGCCCTGGATCCCCTGCTCCCCTGCCCTTTGTTCAGTCACAGCAGTGATGGCCACACCCAGTCCCTCAGTGAGGGCAGTGTTCCAACCTTCCTCAGTCTCCCCACCTGTCCACAGGTTACCAAGGAGTACAGATGCAGCATTCTGACGCCAGGGCGTTCCGAGAATGGCAATGGCAGACATGAAGACCTTAAATGATTTCCCCTTGTGTCAGTTTTGGAAAACTTTAGGAGCTAGGAAATGGTCCAATTTTCAGAAAAGTTTACATTTCCTGGCATTTCATATATTCTCTGCTATAACATTGTCCTGACTCTTTCTGTATATTCTTTAATTATGTTTTTGTTTTCCTTAATCAAAGTTTATCTTTTAAATCTTTTCAAAGAAATTCTTTGGACTTACTAAATCACCTGAATTTTATACGTTTTCTGTTGTATTAAGTTCTGCTCATATCTTTATTTATCTTTTTTCTATGTTTTCAGGGTGTATTGTTTTGATCTTCTGATGTCAATTAAAACACTTGGTTATTCATTTTAATCAATCTTTTTACTTATAAATATTTGAACTTTTCAAGATTCCAGCTTACTTGTAAGTGTCTAAGTGTCAGTTCCTCTATATTGTTGCTGGCCTAAGGCTTATTTCAACATATAGCAATGTATATATTGACATATTTTCCCCTCGACTTTCTGTGATTCCCTACATCTCACATTTCTTTGCCGACATGCCATTTGAAATGCCCTTTACTTATTTCACAGCCAACAAGTCTTTGAAATAATGTGTATTTTTTAGAGAAATCTTCTTATATAATTAGGCAGAAAATCTGACATGCCATAGTTTTCAAAACAGCATAATTTAACTCTTCTCAATGTTGAATCTGTTGTATTACACAACCTTTGAGTATTTAGCTTTATCAATGACATGTACTTTAAAAATGTTTGAGAGATCCTACCAGTCTTTGAAAACATCCTTGTTCCTTGTTTCAGTTCCAGTTTTATGTATATTTTCTGCCTTTCACCTGATTATTCCAACATCTGATGGATGGCCTAGGGAATCTAATTCTGGTATTGATAGTTTTTGCTGATTGTCTCCCCTTGTAGCTGATTAATTCATTACTGTGTAAATTTTGATCATGAGCTCATGTTTAGCTAAAGAGCTGACCTTGTAAGAGGCTTAGGTGTGAACGCTCATAAGCTTTAGCAGAAAGTCGGCAAAGATTTATTTGAGTCCCTCCAATGAGTTGCCCACGAGGACCCCGTTTTCTACAAGTGTTGGTCCAATACTCCCTCTAGACGCAGGGGACTCAGACAGGGCTGTTTGCAGCCCCCGATCTGGGGAAGGGGCAGTGGGCGGCCGTTGGCCCTGGCAGGAGCCTCTCCACGTGTGTCCCAGGGACACATCTGCCTGCGAACTTCGGACATCTGGCAGGAAGCTACAATGCCCATTCCTATGGTTAGCTGTGCAGCGAGGTCTACTGCGCGCACAGGTTCCACACACACTTCAAATAAGAGGCCGGCATGAGTGGAAAGGTCAGAGTTTGGGCAGCTGTGCACACAAAGGAGGCGCCCTTTGGCCTGGGCCTAAATGCTTGTGACACCCCAATGGGTCTGCCGGGTTCTGAGGGCCCTGCCCTGGATCCCCTGCTCCCCTGCCCTCAGTTCTGTCACAGCAGAGATGGCCACACCCACTCCCTCAGTGAGGGCAGTGTTCCAACCTTCCTCATTCCCGCGCCCTCTCCACAGGTTACCAAGGATTACAGATGCTGCATTCTGAGGCCAGGGCGTTCCGAGAATGTCAATGGCAGACATGATGACCTTAAATGATTTCCTCTATTGTCAGTTTTGGTAAACTTTTGGAGCTAGGAAATGGTCCAATTTTCAGAAATGTTCAAATTTACTGGCATTTCATATATTCTCTGCTATAACATTGTCCTGACTCTTTCTGTATATTCTTTACTTATGTTTTTGTTTTCCTTAATCAAAGTGCGTCTTTTAATCTTTTCAAAGAAATTCTTTGGACTTACTAAATCACCTGAATTTTATACGTTTTCTGTTGTATTAAGTTTTGCTCATATCTTTATTTATCTTTTTTCTATGTTTTCAGGGATTATTGTTTTGATCTTCTGATGTCAATTAAAACAATTGGTTATTCATTTTAATAAATCTTTTTACTTATAAAGATTTGAACTTTTGAAGATTCCAGCTTACTTGTAAGTTTCTAAGGGTCAGGTCCTCTACATTGTTGCTGTCCTAAGGCTTAGTTCACACTATAGCAACGTATATATTGACCAATTTTCCCCTCGACTTTCTGTGATTCCCTACATCTCACCTTTCTTTGCAGACAAGCCATTTGAAATACCCTTTACTTATTTCACAGCCAATAAGTCTTTGAAATAATGTGTACTTTTTAGAGTAATATTCTTATATAATTAGGCAAAAAATCTGACCTGCCATAGTTTTCAAAACAGCATAATTCCACTCTTCTCAATGATGAATCTGTTGTATTACACAAACTTTGAGTATTTAGCTTTTTCAATTACATGTACTTTGAAAATGTTTGAGATATCCTACCAGTCTTTGAAAACATCCTTGTTCCTTGTTTCAGTTCCAGTTTTACGTATATTTTCTGCCTTGCACCTGATTATTCCAACATCTGATGGATGGCCTAGGGAATCTAATTCTCTTTTGGAATGTTTTTGCTGATTGACTCCACTTGTAGCTGATTAATTCATTACTGTGTAAATTTAGGTCATGAGCTCATGTTTAGCTAAACAGCTGACCTTATAAGAGGCTTAGGTGTGAACTCTGGTAAGCTTCAGCAGAAAGTCGGCAATGATTTATTTGTGTCCCTCCAATGAGTTGCCCACGAGGACCCCGTTTTCTACAAGTGTTGGTCCAATACTCCCTCTAGACGCAGGGGACTCAGAAAGGGCTGTTTGCAGCCCCTGATTTGGGGAAGGGGCAGAGGGCGGCCTGTGGCCCAGGCAGGAGCCTCTCCACGTGTGTCCCAGGGACACATCTGCCTGCGAACTTCGGTCACCTGGCAGGAAGCTACGAAGCCCAGACCTATGGTTAGCTGTGTAGCGCGGTGTACTGCGTGCACAGGTTCCACACACACTTCTAGTAAGAGGGCGGCCTGAGTGGAAACCTCAGAGTTTGGGCAGCTGTGCAGACAAAGATGGCACCATATGGCCTGGGCCTAAATGCTTGTGACACCCCACTCGGCCTGCCGGCCTCTGAGGGGTCTGCCCTGAGACCCCTCCTCTCCTGCAATTTGTTCAGTCACAGCAGAGATGACCACACCCATTCCAAAAGTGAGGGCAGTGTTCCAACCTCCCTCAGCACCACCCCCTCTCTGCAGGTTAACATGGACTATAGATTTTGCATTCTGAGACCAGGGCGTTCCGAGAATGCCAAGGGCAGACATGACGACCTTAAATGATTTCCTCTTGTGTCAGTTTTGGTAAACTTTAGGAGCTAGGAAATGGTCCACTTTACAGAAATTTTCAAATTTACTGGCATTTCATATATTCTCTGCTATCACATTGTCCTGATTCTTTCTGTATATTCTTTACTATGTTTTTGTTTTCCTTAATCAAAGGGTGTCTTTTAAATCTTTTCAAAGAATATTCTTTGGACTTACTAAATCACCTGAATTTTATACGTTTTCTGTTGTATTATGTTCTGCTCATATCTTTATTTATCTTTTTTCTATGTTCTCAGGGTTTATTGTTTTGATCTTCTGATGTCAATTAAAACACTTGGTTATTCATTTTAATAAATATTTTTACTTATAAAGATTTGAACTTTTAAAGATTCCAGCTTTCTTGTAAGTTTCTAAGGGTCCATTCCTCTACACTGTTGCCGGCCTAAGGCTTAGTTCACCATATAGCAATGTATATATTGACATATTTTCCCCTCGACTTTCTGTGATTCCCTACATTTCCCCTTTCTTTGCAGACAAGCCATTTGAAATACCCTTCACTTATTTCACAGCCAATAAGTCTTTGAAATAATGTGTAGTTTTTAGAGAAATCATCATATATAATTAGGCAGAAAATCTCACCTACCATAGTTTTCAAAACAGCATACTTTCACTCTTCTCACTGCTTAATTTGTTGTATTAAACAACCTTTGAGTATTTAGGTTTATCAATGACATGTACTTTAAAAATGTTTTAGAGATCCTACCAGTCTTTGAAAACATCCTTGTTCCTTGTTTCATTTCCAGGTTTATGTATATTTTCTGCCTTGCACCTGATTATTCCACCATCTGATGGATGGCCTAGGGAATCTAATTCTGGTATTGATTGTTTTTGCTGATTGTCTCCCTTTGTAGCTGATTTCTTCATTATCTTGTAAATTTAGATCATGAGCTCATGTTTAGCTAAACAGCTGACCTTGTAAGAGACTTAGGTGTGAATGCTCGTAAGTTTCTGCAGAAAGTCAGCAAAGATTTATTTGTGTCCCTCCAATGAGTTGTCCACAAGAACCCCATTTTCAAGAAGTGTTGTTCCAATACTCCCTCAAGGGGCAGGGGACTTAGGCAGGTCTGCTTTCGGCCACTGATCTGGGGCAGGGGCAGTGGGCGGCCTGTGGCACGGGCAGAAGCCTATCTGCGTGTGTCCCTGTGACTCATCTCTCCTGCAAACTTCAGTCACCTGGCAGGAAGCTACGATGCCCAGACCTATGGATAGCAGTGCAGCGAGGTGTACTGCGCAGACAGGTTCCACACACACTTCAAATAAGAGGGCGGCCTGAGTGAAAAGGTCAGAATTTGGGCAGTTGTGCAGACAAAGAAGTCGCACTTTGGCCTGGCCCTAAATGCTTGTGACACCCCACTGGGCCTGCCGGGCTCTGAGGCACTCTCCTGGGCACCCTGCTCCCCTGCCCTCTGTTCAGTCACAGCAGAGATGGCCACACCCACTCCCTCAGTGAGGGCAGTCTTCCAACCTCCATCAGCCCTGTCCTCTCTCCACAGGTTACCATGGACTACAGATTCTGCATTCTGAGGCCAGAGCGTTCCGAGAATGCCAAGGGAAATTATGACGACGTTAAATGATTTCCTCTTGTGTCAGTTTTGGTAAACTTTAGGAGCTAGGAAATGGTCCACTTTACAGAAATGTTCAAATTTACTGGCATTTCATATATTCTCCGCTATAACCTTGTCCTGATTCTTTCTATATATTCATATTTATGTTTGTGCTTTCCTTAATCAAAGTGTGTCTTCTAAATCTTTTCAAAGTATATTCTTTGGACTTACTAAATCACCTGAATTTTATAACTTTTCTGTTGTATTAAGTTCTGCTCATATCTTTATTTATCTTTTTTCTATGTTCTCAGGGTTTATTGGTTTGATTTTCTGATGTCATTTAAAACACTTGGTTATTCATTTTAATAAAACTTTTTACTTATAAAATTTGTATTCCAGCTTACTTGGAAGTTTCTATGGGTCAGGTCCTCTACATTGTGGCTGGCCTAAGCCTTAGTTCACCATAAAGCATTGTATATATTGACATTTTCCCCTGGACTTTCTGTGATTCCCTACATCTCACCTTTCTTTGCAGACAAGCCATTTGAAATACCCTTAACTTATTTCACAGCCAATAAGTTTTTGAAATAATGTGTATTTTTTAGAGAAATCTTCTTATATAATTAGGCAGAAAATCTCACCTGCCATAGTTTACAAAACAGCATAATTTCCCTCTTCTCAATGCTTAATCTGTGGTATTAAACAACCTTTGATTATTTAGCTTTATCAATGACATGTACTTTAAAAATGTTTGAGAGTTCCTACCATTCTTTGAAAACATCCTTGTTCCTTGTTTCATTTCCAGGTTTATGTATATTTTCTGCCTTGCACCTGATTATTCCAACTTCTGATGGATGGCCTAGGGAATCTAATTCTGGTATCGATTGTTTTTGCTGATTGTCTCTCTTTGTAGCTGATTTCTTCATTATTGTGTAAATTTAGATCATGAGCTCATGTTTAGCTAAACAGCTGAACTTGTATGAGACTTAGGTGTGAACGCTGGTAATCTTCATCAGAAAGTCGGCAAAGATTTATTTGTGTACCTGCAATGAGTGGCCAGCGAAGTCCCCGTTTTCTACAAGTGTTGGTCCAATACTCCTTCGAGAGGCAGGGGACTGAGACAGGGCTGCTTTGCAGCCTCCGATATGGGGCAGGGGCAGTGCACGGCCTGTGGCCCGGGCAGGAGCCTCTCCGCATGAGTCCCAGGGACCAATCTGCCTGCGAACTTCGGTCACCGGGCAGGAAACTACGATGCACATACCTATGGATAGCTGTGCAGCGAGGTGTACAGCGCTGACAGGTTCCTCAAACACTTAAAGTATGAGGGAGGCCTGAGTGGAAAGGTGAAAGTTTGGGCAGCTGTGCAGACAAAGACGGCGCGCTTTGGCCTGGGCCTAAAGGCTTGTGACACCCCAATGTGCCTGCCGGGCTCTGACGGCCCTGCCCTGGATCCCCTGCTCCCCTGCCCTTTGTTCTGTCACAGGAGAGATGGCCACACCCAGTCCCTCAGTGAGGGCAGTGTTCCAACCTTCCTCATTCCCGCGCCCTATCCACAGGTTACCAAGGAGTACAGATGCTGCATTCTGAGGCCAGTGTGTTCCGAGAATGTCAATGGCAGACATGATGACTTTAAATGATTTCCTCTTTTGTCAGTTTTGGTAAACTTTAGGAGCTAGGAAATGGTCCAGTTTTCAAAAATGTTCAAATTTACTGGCATTTCATACATTCTCTGCTATAACATTGTCCTAACTCTTTCTGTATATTCTATACTTATATTTTTGTTTTCCTTAATCAAAGTGTGTCTTTTTAATCTTTTCAAAGAAATTATTTGGACTTACTAAATCACCTGAATTTTATACATTTTCTGTTGTATTAAGTTCTGCTCATATCTTTATTTATCTTTTTTCTATGTTTTCACGGTTTATTGTTTTGATCTTCTGATGTCAATCAAAACACTTGGCTATTCATTTTAATAAATCTTTTTACTTATAAAGATTTGAACTTTTGAAGATTCCAGCTTACTTGTAAGTTTCTAAGGGTCAGGTCCTCTATATTGTTGCTGGCCTAAGGCTTAGTTCACCCTATAGCAATGTATATATTGTCCTATTTTCCCCTCGACTTTCTGTGATTACCTACATCTCACCTTTCTTTGCAGACAAGCCATTTGAAATACCCTTTACTTATTTCACATCCAATAAGTCTTTGAAATAATGTGTATTTTTTAGAGAAATATTCTTATATAATTAGGCAGAAAATCTGACCTGCCATAGTTTTCAAAACAGCATAATTCCACTCTTCTCAATGATGAATCTGTTGTATTACTCAACCATTGAGTATGTAGCTATATCAATGACATGTACTTTAAAAGTGTTTGAGAGATCCTACCAGTCTTTGAAAACATCCTTGTTCCTTGTTTCAGTTCCAGTTTTACGTATATTTTCTGCCTTGCATCTGATTATTCCAACATTTAATGGATGGCCTACGGAATCTAATTCTCGTATTGATTGTTTTTGCTGACTGTCTCCCCTTGTAGCTGATTAATTCATTACTGTGTTAATTTAGATCATGAGCTCATGTTTAGCTAAACAGCTGACCTTTTATGAGGCTTAGGTGTGAACGCTCATAAGCTTCAGCAGAAAGTCGGCAAAGATTTATTTGTGTCCCTCCAATGAGTAGCCCACAAGGAACCCGTTTTCCAGAAGTGTTGGTCCAATACTCCTCAAGGTGCAGGGGACTTAGACACGGCTGCTTTCGGCCACCGATCTGGGGCAAGGGCAGTGGGCGGCCTGTGGCCCGGGCAGGAGACTCTCCACGTGTGTCCCAGGGACCTATCTGCCTGCAAACATCGGTCCACAGGCAGGAAGCTACGATGCTCAGATGTATGGTTAGCTCTGCAGCGAGGTGTACTGGGCAGACAGGTTCCACACACACTTCAAGTAAGAGGGAGGCCTGAGTGGAAAGGTCAGAGTTTGGGCAGCAGTGCAGACAAATAAGGCGCCCTTTGGCCTGGGCCTAAATGCTTGTGACACCCCACAGGGCCTGCCGGGTTCTGAGGGCCCTGCCCTGGGCCCCCTGCTCCCCTGCCCTTTTTTCTGTCAGCGCAGAGATGGCCACACTCACTCCCACAGTGAGGATAGTGTTCCAACCTCGCTCAGCACCGCCCCCTCTCCGTAGGTTACCATGGACTACAAATGCTGCATTCTGAGGCCAGGGCTTTCCGAGAATGCCAAGGGCAGACATGATGACCTTAAATGATTTCCTCTTGTGTCAGTTTTGGTAAACTTTAGGAGCAAGGAAACGGTCCACTTTACAGAAATGTTCAACTTTACTGGCATTTCATATATTCTCTGCTATAACATTGTCCTGATTCTTTCTGTATATTCTTTACTTATGTTTTTGTTTACCTTAATCAAGGGTGTCTTTAAATATTTTCAAAGAATATTCTTTGGACTTACTACATCACCTGTATTGTATACATTTTCTGTTGTATTAAGTGCTGCTCATATCTTTATTTATCTTTTTTCTATGTTCTCAGGGTTTATTGTTTTGATCTTCTGATGTCAATGAAAACACTTGGTTATTCATTTTAACAAATCTTTTTACTTATAAAGATTTGAACTTTTGAAGATTCCATCTTACTTGTAAGTTTCTAAGGGTCAGGTCCTCTACATTGTTGCTGGCCTAAGGCTTAGTTCACCCTATAGCAATGTATATATTGACCTATTTTCCCCTCGACTTTCTGAAATCCCTACATCTCAACTTTCTTTACAGACAAGCCATTTGAAATACCCTTTAATTATTTCACAGCCAATAAGTCTTTGAAATAATGTGTATTTTTTAGAGAAATCTTCTTATATAATTAGGCAGAAAATCTGACCTGCCATAGTTTTCAAAACAGCATAATTCCACTCTTCTCAACGATGAATCTGTTGTATTACACAACCTTTGAGTATTTAGCATTATCAATGATATGTAGTGTTAAAAATGTTTGAGAGATCCTACCAGTCTTTGAAAACATCCTTGTTCCTTATTTCAGTTCCAGTTTTATGTATATTTTCTGCCTTGCACCTTATTATTCCAACATCTGATGGATGGCATAGGGAATCTAATTCTGGTATTGATTGTTTTTGCTGATTATCTCCCCGTGTAGCTGATTAGTTCATTACAGTGTAAATTTACATCAGGAGCTCATGTTTAGCTAAAGAGCTGACCTTGTAAGAGGCTTAGGTGTGAACGCTCGTAAGCTTCAGCAGAAAGTCGGCAAAGATTTATTTGTGTCCCTCCTATGAGTTGCCCACGGGGACCCCGTTTTCTACAATTGTTGGTCCAATACTCACTCTAGACGCATGGGACTCAGACATGGCTGTTTGCAGCCCCCGATCTGAGGAAGGGGCAGAGGTCGGCCTGTGGCCCGGGCAGGAGCCTCTCCACGTGTGACCCAGGGACACATCTGCCTGCGAACTTCGGTCACCTGGCAGAAAGGTACGATGCCCAGACCTATAGTTAGCTGTGCAGCGAAGTGTACTGTGCGGACAGGTTCCACACACACATCAAGTAAGAGGCGGCCTGAGTGGAAACCTCAGAGTTTGGGCAGCTGTGCAGACAAAGAAGTCGCCCTTTGGCCTGGGCCTAAATGCTTGTGACACACCACTGGGCCTGCCGGGCACTGAGGGGCCTGCCCTGAGACCCCTCCTCTCCTGCAATTTGTTCAGTCACAGCAGAGATGGCCACACACATTCCCTCAGTGAGGACAGTGTTCCAACCTCCCTCAGCACCACCCCCTTTCCGCAGGGAACCATGGACTACAGATGCTGCATTCTGAGGCCAGGGCGTTCCGAGAATGCCAAGGGCAGACATGACGACCTTAAATGATTTCCTCTTGTGTCAGTTTTGGTAAACTTTAGGAGCTAGGAAATGGTCCACTTTACAAAAATGTTCAAATTCACTGGCATTTCATATATTCTCTGCTATAACATTGTCCTGATTCTTTCCGTATATTCTTTAATTATGTTTTTGTTTTCCTTAATGAAGGGTGTCTTTTAAATCTTTTCAAAGAATATTCTTTTGACTTACTAAATCACCTCAATTTTATATGTTTTCTTTTGTATTAAGTTCTGCTCATATCTTTATCTTTTTTCTATGTTCTCAGGGTTTATGGTTTTGATCTTCTGATGTCAATGAAAACACTTGGTTATTCATTTTCATAAATCTATTTACTTATAAAGATTTGTAGTTTTGAAGATTCTAACTTACTTGTAACTTTTTAAAGGTCAGGTCCTCTACATTGTTGCTCGCCTAACGCTTAGTTCAACATATAGCAATGTATATATTGACCTATTTTCCCCTCGACTTTCTGTGATTCCCTACATCTCACCTATCTTTACAGAAAAACCATATGAAATACCCTTCAATTATTTCACAGCCAATAAGTCTTTGATATAATGTGTAATTTTTAGAGAAATCTTCTTATATAATTAGGCAGAAAATCTGACCTGCCATAGTTTTCAAAACAGCATAATTTCACTCTTTTCACTGCTTAATTTGTTGTATTAAACAACCTTTGAGTATTTAGCTTTATCAATGACATGTACTTTAAAAATGTTTTAGAGATCCTACCAGTCTTTGAAAACATCCTTGTTCCTTGTTTCATTTCCACGTTTATGTATATTTTCTGCCTTGCACCTGATTATTCCACCATCTGATGAATGGCCTAGGGAATCTAATTCTGGTATTGATTGTTTTTGCTGATTGTCTCCCTTTGTAGCTGATTTTTTCATTATTGTGTAAATTTAGATCATGAGCTCATGTTTAGCTAAACAGCTGACCTTGTAAGAGGCTTAGGTGTGAACGCTCGTAAGTTTCAGCAGAAAGTCAGCAAAGATTTATTTGTGTCCCTCCAATGAGTTGTCCACAAGGACCCCGTTTTCCAGAAGTGTTGGTCCAATACACCCTCAAGGGGCAGGGGACTTAGACAGGGCTGCTTTCGGCCACCGATCTGGGGCAGGGGCAGTGGGCGGCCTGTGGCACGGGCAGAAGCCTATCTGCGTGTGTCCCTGTGACTCATCTCTCCTGTGAACTTCGGTCACCTGGCAGGAAACTACGATGCCCAGACCTATGGTTACCAGTGCAGGAAGGTGTACTGCGCGGACAGGTTCCACACACACTTCAAATAAGTGGGCGGCCTGTGTGGAAAGGTCAGAGTTTAGGCAGCTGTGCAGACAAAGAAGTCGCCCTTTGGCCTGGGCCTAAATGCTTGTGACACCCCACTGGACCTGCCGGGCTCTGAGGGCCCTGTCCTGCGCCCCCTGCTCCCAGGCCCTTTGTTCAGTCACAGCAGAGATGGCCACACCCACTCCCTCAGTGAGGGCAGTCTTCCAACCTCCCTCAGCCCCGCCCCCTCTGCACAGGTTACCATGGACTACAGATGCTGCATTCTGAGGCCAGGGCGTTCTGAGAATACCAAGGGAACATATGACGACCTTAAATGATTTCCTCTTGTGTCATTTTTTGTAAACTTTAGGAGCTAGGAAATGGTCCACTTTACAGAAATGTTCAAATTTACTGGCATTTCATATATTCTCTGCTATAACATTGTCCTGATTCTTTCTGTATATTCTTTAATAATGTTTGTGCTTTCCTTAATCAAAGTGTGTCTTTTAAATCTTTTCAAAGAATATTCTTTGGACTTACGAAATCACCTGAATTTTATACCTTTTCTGTTGTATTAAGTTCTGCTCATATCTTTATTTATATTTTTTCTATGTACTCAGGGTTAATTATTTTGATATTCTGATGTCAATTAAAACACATGGTTATTCATTTTAATAAATCTTTTTACTTATAAAGATTTGTATTCCAGCTTACTTGTAAGTTTCTAAGGGTTAGGTCCTCTACATTGTTGCTGGCCTAAGCCTTAGTTCTCCATATAGCAATGTATATATTGACATTTTACCGTCGACTTTCTGTGATTCCCTTCATCTCACCTTTCTTTGCAATCAAGCTTTTTAAATACCCTTGACTTATTTCACAGCCAATACGTCTTTGAAATAATGTGTATTTTTTAGAGAAATCTTCTTATATAATTAGGCAGAAAATCTCACCTGCCATAGTTTTCAAAAGAGCATAATTTCACTCGTCTCAATGCTTAACCTGTGGTATTAAACAACCTTTGATTATTTAGCTTTATCAATGACATGTACTTTAAAAATGTTTTAGAGATCCTACCAGTCTTTGAAAACATCCTTGTTCCTTGTTTCAGTTCCAGTTTTATATATATTTTCTGCCTTGCACCTGATTATTCCACCATCTGTTGGATGGCCTAGGGAATCTAATACTGGTATTGATTGTTTTTGCTGATTGTCTCCCTTTGTAGCTGATTTCTTCATTATTGTGTAAATTTAGATCATGAGCTCATGTTTAGCTAAACAGCTGACCTTGTATGAGGCTTAGGTGTGAACGCTCGTAAGCTTCATCAGGAAGTCCGCAAAGATTTATTTGTGTACCTCCAATGAGTAGCCGGCAAAGTCCCCGTTTTCTACAAGTGTTGGTCCAATACTCCTTCGAGAGGCAGGGGACTCAGACAGGGCTGCTTTGCGGCCTCCGATCTGGGGCCGGCGCAGTGCGCGGGTTGTGGCCCGGGCAGGAGCCTCTACGCATGTGTCCCAGGGACCCATCTGCCTGCGAACTTCGGTCACCTGGCAGGAAACTACGATGCCCAGACCTATGGATAGCTGTGCAGCGAGGAGTACTGCGCGGACAGCTTCCAAAAACACTTAAAGTATGAGGGCGGCCTGAGTGGAAAGGTGGGAGTTTGGGCAGGAGTGCAGACAATGAAGGCGCCCTTTGTCCTGGGCCTAAATGCTTGTGACACCCCACTGGGCCTGCCGGGTTCTGAGGGCCCTGCCCTGGATCCCCTGCTCCCCTTCCCTTTGTTCAGTCACAGCAGAGATGGCCACACCCACTCCCTCAGTGAGGGCAGTGTTCCAACCTTCCTCAGTCTCCCCACCTGTCCACAGGTTACCAAGGAGTACAGATGCAGCATTCTGACGCCAGGGCGTTCCGAGAATGGCAATGGCAGACATGAAGACCTTAAATGATTTCCCCTTGTGTCAGTTTTGGAAAACTTTAGGAGCTAGGAAATGGTCCAATTTTCAGAAAAGTTTACATTTCCTGGCATTTCATATATTCTCTGCTATAACATTGTCCTGACTCTTTCTGTATATTCTTTACTTATATTTTTGTTTTCCTTAATCAAAGTGTATCTTTTAAATCTTTTCAAAGAAATTCTTTGGACTTACTAAATCACCTGAATTTTATACGTTTTCTGTTGTATTAAGTTCTGCTCATATCTTTATTTATCTTTTTTCTATGTTTTCAGGGTGTATTGTTTTGATCTTCTGATGTCAATTAAAACACTTGGTTATTCATTTTAATCAATCTTTTTACTTATAAATATTTGAACTTTTCAAGATTCCAGCTTACTTGTAAGTGTCTAAGGGTCAGGTCCTCTATATTGATGCTGGCCTAAGGCTTAGTTCAACATATAGCAATGTATATATTGACATAATTTCCCCTCGACTTTCTGTGATTCCCTACATCTCACATTTCTTTGCCGACATGCCATTTGAAATACCCTTTACTTATTTGACAGCCAACAAGTCTTTGAAATAATGTGTATTTTTTAGAGAAATCTTCTTATATAATTAGGCAGAAATTCTGACATGCCATAGTTTTCAAAACAGCATAATTTAACTCTTCTCAATGTTGAATCTGTTGTATTACACAACCTTTGAGTATTTAGCTTTATCAATGACATGTACTTTAAAAATGTTTGAGAGATCCTACCAGTCTTTGAAAACAACCTTGTTCCTTGTTTCAGTTTTAGTTTTATGTATATTTTCTGCCTTTCACCTGATTATTCCAACATCTGATGGATGGCCTAGGGAATCTAATTCTGGTATTGATTGTTTTTGCTGATTGTCTCCCCTTGTAGCTGATTAATTCATTACTGTGTAAATTTTGATCATGAGCTCATGTTTAGCTAAAGAGCTGACCTTGTAAGAGGCTTAGGTGTGAACACTTGTATGTGTCACCAGAAAGTCAGCAAAGATTTATTTGCGTCCCTCCAATGAGTTGCCCACAAGGACCCCATTTTCAAGAAGTGTTGGTCCAAAACTCCCTCAAGGGGCAGGGGATTTAGACAGGGCTGCTTTCTGCCACCGATCTGGGGCAGGGGCATTGGTCGGCCTGAGGCACGGGCAGGAGCCTATCTGCGTGTGTCCCTGTGACTCATCTCTCCTGTGAACTTCGGTCTCCTGGCAGGAAGCTACGATGCCCAGACCTATGGTGAGCAGTGCAGCGACGTGTACTGCGCGGACAGGTTCCACACACACTTCAAATAAGAGGGCGGCCTGAGTGGAGAGGTCAGAGTTTGGGCAGCTGTGCAGACAAAGAAGTCGCACTTTGGCCTGGCCCTAAATGCTTGTGACACCCCACTGGTCCTGCCGGGCTCTGAGGGCCCTGTCCTGCGCCCCCTGCTCCCCTGCCCTTTCTTCAGTCACAGCAGAGATGGCCACACCCACTCCCTCAGTGAGGGCAGTCTTCCAACCTCCCTCAGCCCCGCCCCCTCTGCACAGGTTACCATGGACTACAGATGCTGCATTCTGAGGCCAGGGCGTTCCGAGAATACCAAGGGAACATATGACGACCTTAAATGATTTCATCTTGTGTCAGTTTTTGTAAACTTTAGGAGCTAGGAAATGGTCCACTTTACAGAAATGTTCAAATTTACTGGCATTTCATATATTCTCTGCTATAACATTGTCCTGATTCTTTCTATATATTCTTTAATTATGTTTGTGCTTTCCTTATTCAAAGTGTGTCTTTTAAATCTTTTCAAAGAATATTCTTTGGACTTACTAAATCACCTGAATTTTATACCTTTTCTGTTGTATTAAGTTCTGCTCATATCTTTATTTATCTTTTTTCTATGTTCTCAGGGTTTATTGTTTTGATTTTCTGATATCATTTAAAACACTTGGTTATTCATTTTAATAAATCATTTTACTTATAAAGATTTGTATTCCAGCTTACTTGTAAGTTTCTAAGGGTCAGGTCCTCTACATTGTTGCTGGCCTAAGCCTTAGTTCACCATATAGCAATGTATATATTGACATTTTTCCCTCAACTTTCTGTGATTCCCTACATCTCACCTTTCTTTGCAATCAAGCTTTTTGAAATACCCTTAACTTATTTCACAGCCAATAAGTCTTTAAAATAATGTGTATTTTTTAGAGAAATCTTTTTATATATTTAGGCAGAATATCTCACCTGCCATAGTTTTCAAAACATCATAATTTCCCTCGTCTCAAAGCTTAATCTGTGGTATTAAACAACCTTTGAGTATTTAGCTTTATCAATGACATGTACTTTAAAAATATTTGAGTTCCTACCAGTCTTTGAAAACATCCTTGTTCCTTGTTTCATTTCCAGTTTTATGTATATTTTCTGCCTTGCACCTGATTATTCCAACATCTGATGGATGGCCTAGGGAATCTAATTCTGGTATTGATTGTTTTTGCTGATTGTCTCCCTTTGTAGCTGATTTCTTCATTATTGTGTAAATTTAGATCATGAGCTCATGTTTAGCTAAAGAGCTCACCTTGTATGAGGCTTATGTGTGAACGCTGGTAAGCTTCAGCAGAAAGTCGGCATAGATTTACTTGTGTACCTGCAATGAGTGGCCAGCGAAGTCCCCGTTTTCTACAAGTGTTGGTCCAATACTCCTTCGAGAGGCAGGGGACTGAGACAGGGCTGCTTGCGGCCTCCGATATGGTGCAGGGGCAGTGCGCGGCCTGTGGCCCGGGCAGGAGCCTCTCCGCATGAGTCACAGGGACCCATCTGCCTGCGAACTTCGGTCAACTGGCAGGAAACTACGATGCACAGACCTATGGATAGCTGTGCAGCGAGGTGTACTGCGTGGACAGGTTCCTCAAACACTTAAAGTATGAGGGCGGCCTGAGTGGAAAGGTGAAAGTTTGGGCAGCAGTGCACACAAAGAAGGCGCCCTTTGGCCTGGGCCTAAATGCTTCTGACACTCCAATGGGCCTGCCGTGCTCTGACGGCCCTGCCCTGGATCCCCTGCTCCCCTGCCCTCTGTACTGTCACAGGAGAGATGGCCACACCCAGTCCCTCAGTGAGGGCAGTGTTCCAACCTTCCTCATTCCCGCGCCCTCTCCGCAGGTTATCAAGGATTACAGATGCTGCATTCTGAGGCCAGGGCGTTCCGAGAATGTCAATGGCAGACATGATGACCTTAAATGATTTCCTCTATTGTCAGTTTTGGTAAACTTTAGGAGCTAGGAAATGGTCCAATTTTCAGAAATGTTCAAATTTACTGGCATTTCATATATTCTCTGCTATAACATTGTCATGACTCTTTCTGTATATTCTTTACTTATGTTTTTGTTTTCCTTAATCAAAGTGCGTCTTTTAAATCTTTTCAAAGAAATTCTTTGGACTTACTAAATCACCTGAATTTTATACGTTTTCTGTTGTATTAAGTTTTGCTCATATCTTTATTTATCTTTTTTCTATGTTTTCAGGGATTATTTTTTGATCTTCTGATGTCAATTAAAACAATTGGTTATTCATTTTAATAAATCTTTTCACTTATAAAGATTTGAACTTTTGAAGATTCCAGCTTACTTGTAAGTTTCTAAGGGTCAGGTCCTCTACATTGTTGCTTGCCTAAGGCTTAGTTCACCCTATAGCAACGTATATATTGACCAATTTTCCCCTCGACTTTCTGTGATTCCCTACATCTCACCTTTCTTTGCAGACAAGCCATTTGAAATACCCTTTACGTATTTCACAGACAATAAGTCTTTGAAATAATGTGTATTTTTCAGAGTAATATTCTTATATAATTAGGCAAAAAATCTGACATGCCATAGTTTTCAAAACAGCATAATTCCACTCTTCTCAATGATGAATCTGTTGTATTACACAACCTTTGAGTATTTGGCTTTTTCAATTACATGTACTTTGAAAATGTTTGAGAGATCCTACCAGTCTTTGAAAACATCCTTGTTCCTTGTTTCAGTTCCAGTTTTACGTATATTTTCTGCCTTGCACCTGATTATTCCAACATCTGATGGATGGCCTAGGGAATCTAATTCTCTTTTGGAATGTTTTTGCTGATTGACTCCACTTGTAGCTGATTAATTCATTACTGTGTAAATTTAGGTCATGAGCTCATGTTTAGCTAAACAGCTGACCTTATAAGAGGCTTAGGTGTGAACTCTGGTAAGCTTCAGCAGAAAGTCGGCAATGATTTACTTGTGTCCCTCCAATGAGTTGCCCACAAGGACCCCGTTTTCTACAAGTGTTGGTCCAATACTCCCTCTAGACGCAGGGGACTCAGACAGGGCTGTTTGCAGCCCCTGATTTGGGGAAGGGGCAGAGGGCGGCCGGTGGCCCAGGCAGGAGCCTCTCCACGTGTGTCCCAGGGACACATCTGCCTGCGAACTTTGGTCACCTGGCAGGAAGCTACGATGCCCAGACCTATGGTTAGCTGTGCAGCGAGGTGTACTGCGTGCACAGGTTCCACACACACTTCAAGTAAGAGGGCGGCCTGAGTGGAAACCTCAGAGTTTGGGCAGCAGTGCAGACAAAGAAGGCGCCATTTGGCCTGGGCCTAAATGCTTGTGACACCCCACTCGGCCTGCCGGCCTCTGAGGGGCCTGCCCTGAGACCCCTTCTCTCCTGCAATTTGTTCAGTCACAGCAGAGATGACCACAAACATTCCAACAGTGAGGGCAGTGTTCCAACCTCCCTCAGCACCACCCTCTCTCTGCAGGTTAACATGGACTATAGATTTTGCATTCTGAGACCAGGGCGTTCCGAGAATGCCAAGGGCAGACATGACGACCTTAAATGATTTCCTCTTGTGTCAGTTTTGGTAAACTTTAGGAGCTAGGAAATGGTCCACTTTACAGAAATGTTCAAATTTACTGGCATTTCATATATACTCTGCTATCACATTGTCCTGATTCTTTCTGTATATTCTTTACTTATGTTTTTGTTTTCCTTAATCAAAGTGTGTCTTTTAAATCTTTTCAAAGAATATTCTTTGGACTTACTAAATCACCTGAATTTTAAACGTTTTCTGTTGTATTAAGTTCTGCTCATATCTTTATTTATCTTTCTTCTATATTCTCAGGGTTTATTGTTTTGATTTTCTGATGTCAATTAAAACACTTGGTTTTTGATTTTAATAAATCTTTTTACTTATAAAGATATGAACTTTAAAGATTCCAGCTTACTTGTAAGTTTCTAAGGGTCCATTCCTCTACACTGTTGCTGGCCTAAGGCTAAGTTCACCATATAGCAATGTATATATTGACATATTTTCCCCTCGACTTAATGTGATTCCCTACATCTCACCTTTCTTTGCAGACAAGCCATTTGAAATACCCTTCACTTATTTCACAGCCAATAAGTCTTTGAAATAATGTGTATTTTTTAGAGAAAACATCTTATATAGTTAGGCAGAAAATCTCACCTACCATAGTTTTCAAAGCAGCATAATTTCACTCTTCTCACTGCATAATTTGTTGTATTAAACAACCTTTGAGTATTTAGCTTTATCAATGACATGTACTTTAAAAATGTTTTAGAGATCCTACCAGTCTTTGAAAACATCCTTGTTCCTTGTTTCATTTCCAGGTTTATGTATATTTTCTGCCTTGCACCTGATTATTCCACCATCTGATGGATGGCCTTGGGAATCTAATTCTGGTATTGATTGTTTTTGCTGATTGTCTCCCCTTGTAGCTGATTTCTTCATTATCGTGTAAATTTAGATCATGAGCTCATGTTTAGCTAAACAGCTGACCTTGTAAGAGGCTTAGGTGTGAACGCTCATAAGTTTCTGCAGAAAGTCAGCAAAGATTTATTTGTTTCCCTCCAATGAGTTGTCCACAAGAACCCCATTTTCAAGAAGTGTTGTTCCAATACTCCCTCAAGGGGCAGGGGACTTAGACAGGGCTGCTTTCGGCCACTGATCTGGGGCAGGGGCAGTGGGCGGCCTGTGGCACGGGCAGAAGCCTATCTGCGTGTGTCCCTGTGACTCATCTCTCCTGCAAACTTCGGTCACCTGGCAGGAAGCTACGATGCCCAGACCTATGGTTACCAGTTCAGTGAGGTGTACTGCGCGGACAGGTTCCATACACACTTCAAATAAGTGGGCGGCCTGAGTGGAAAGGTCAGAGTTTGGGCAGCTGTGCAGACAAAGAAGTCGCACTTTGGCCTGGCCCTAAATGCTTGTGACACCCCACTGGGCCTGCCGGGCTCTGAGGGCACTCTCCTGGGCACCCTGCTCCCCTGCCCTCTGTTCAGTCACAGCAGAGATGGCCACACCCACTCCCTCAGTGAGGGCAGTCTTCCAACCTCCCTCAGCCCCGTCCTCTCTCCACAGGTTACCATGGACTACAGATGCTGAATTCTGAGGCCAGAGCGTTCCCAGAATGCCAAGGGAAATTATGACGACGTTAAATGATTTCCTCTTGTGTCAGTTTTGGTAAACTTTAGGAGCTAGGAAATGGTCCACTTTACAGAAATGTTCAAATTTACTGGCATTTCATATATTCTCCGCTATAACCTTGTCCTGATTCTTTCTATATATTCATATTTATGTTTGTGCTTTCCTTAATCAAAGTGTGTCTTCTAAATCTTTTCAAAGTATATTCTTTGGACTTACTAAATCACCTGAATTTTATAACTTTTCTGTTGTATTAAGTTCTGCTCATATCTTTATTTATCTTTTTTCAATGTTCTCAGGGTTTATTGTTTTGATTTTCTGAGGTCAATTAAAACACTTGGTTTTTCATTTTAATAAAACTTTTTACTTATAAAATTTGTATTCCAGCTTACTTGTAAGTTTCTAAGGGTCAGGTCCTCTACATTGTGGCTGGCCTAAGCCTTAGTTCACCATAAAGCATTGTATATATTGACATTTTCCCCTGGACTTTCTGTGATTCCCTACATCTCACCTTTCTTTGCAGACAAGTGTTTTGAAATACCCTTAACTTATTTCACAGCCAATAAGTCTTTGAAATAATGTGTATTTTTTAGAGAAATCTTCTTATATAATTAGGCAGAAAATCTCACCTGCCATAGTTCTAAAAACAGCATAATTTCCCCCTTCTCAATGCTTAATCTGTGGTATTAAACAACCTTTGAGTATTTAGCTTTATCAATGACATGTACTTTAAAAATGTTTTAGAGATCCTACCAGTCTTTGAAAACATACTTGTTCCTTGTTTCAGTTCCAGTTTTATGTATATTTTCTGCCTTGCACCTGATTATTCCAACATCTGATGCATGGCCTAGGGAATCTAATTCTGGTATTGATTGTTTTTACTGATTGTCTCCCTTTGTAGCTGATTTCTTCATTATTGTGTAAATTTAGATCATGAGCTCATGTTTAGCTAAACAGCTGACCTTGTATGAGGCTTAGGTGTGAACGCTCGTAAGCTTCAGCAGAAAGTTGGCAAAGATTTATTTGTGTACCTGCAATGAGTGGCCAGCGAAGTCCCCGTTTTCTACAAGTGTTGGTCCAATACTCCTTCGAGAGGCAGGGGACTGAGACAGGGCTGCTTTGCAGCCTCCGATATGGTGCAGGGGCTGTGCGTGGCCTGTGGTCCGGGAAGGAGCCTCTCCGCATGAGTCACAGGGACCCATCTGCCTGCGAACTTCGGTCACCTGGCAGGAAACTACGATGTCCAGACCTATGGATAGCTGTGCAGAGAGGTGTACTGAGTGGACAGGTTCCTCAATCACTTAAAGTATGAGGGCGGCCTGAGTGGAAAGGTGAAAATTTGGGCAGCTGTGCAGACAAAGAAGGCGCCCTTTGTCCTGGGCCTAAATGCTTGTGACACCCCAATGGGCCTGCAGGGCTCTGAGGGCCCTGCCCTGGAACCACAGCTCCCCTGCCCTTTGTTCAGTCACAGCAGAGATGGCCACACCCACTCCCTCAGTGAGGGCAGTGTTCCAACCTTCCTCATTCCCGCGCCCTCTCCACAGGTTACCAAGGAGTACAGATGCTGCATTATGAGGCCAGGGCGTTCCGAGAATGTCAATGGCAGACCTGATGACCTTAAATGATTTCCTCTTTTGTCAGTTTTGGCAAACTTTAGGAGCTAGGAAATGGTCAAATTTTCAGAAATGTTCAAATTTACTGGCATTTCATATATTCTCTGCTATAACATTGTCCTAACTCTTTCTATATATTCTTTAATTATGTTTGTGCTTTCCTTAATCAAAGTGTGTCTTTTAAATATTTTCAAAGAAATTCTTTGGACTTACTATATCACCTGAATTTTATACGTTTTCTGTTGTATTAAATTTTGCTCATATCTTTATCTTTTTTCTATGTTTTCAGGGATTATGGTTTTGATTTTCAGATGTCAATTAAAACACTTGGTTATTCATTTTAATAAATCTTTTTACTTATAAAGATTTGAACTTTTGAAGATTCCAGCTTACTTGTAAGTTTCTAAGGGTCAGGTACTCTACATTGTTGCTGGCCTAAGGCTTAGTTCACCCTATAGCAACGTATATATTGATTTATTTTCCCCTCGACTTTCTGTGATACCCTACATCTCACCTTTCTTTGCAGACAAGCCATTTGAAATACCCTTTACTTATTTCACAGCCAATAAGTCTTTGAAATAATGTGTATTTTTAGACAAATCTTCTTATATAATTAGGCAGAAAATCTGACCTGCCATAGTTTTCAAAACAGCATAATTCCACTCTTCTCAATGATGAATCTGTTGTATTACACAACCTTTGAGTATTTAGCTTTTTCAATGACATGTACTTTAAAAATGTTTGAGAGATCCTACCAGTCTTTGAAAACATCCTTGTTCCTTGTTTCAGTTCCAGTTTTACGTATATTTTCTGCCTTGCACCTGATTATTCCAACATCTGATGGATGGCCTAGGGAAATTAATTCTCGTTTGAAAAGTTTTTGCTGATTGTCTCCCCTTGTAGCTGATTAATTCATTACTGTGTAAATTTAGGTCATGAGCTCATGTTTAGCTAAAGAGCTGACCTTATAAGAGGCTTAGGTGTGAACGCTGGTAAGCTTCAGTAGAAAGTCGGTAATGATTTATTTGTGTCCCCCCAATGAGTTGCCCACGAGGACCCCGTTTCCTACAAGTGTTGGTTCAATACGCCCTCTAGGCGCAGGGGACACAGACAGGGCTGCTTTCGGCCACCGATCTGGTCAGGGGCAGTGGGCGGCCTGTGGCACGGGCAGGAACATATCTGCGTGTGTCCCTGTGACTCATTTCTCCTGTGAACTTCGGTCACCTGGCAGGAATCTACGATGCCCAGACCTATGGTTAGCAGTGCAGCGAGGTGTACTGCGCAGACAGATTCCACACACACTTCAAATAAGAGGGCGGCCTGAGTGGAAAGGTCAGAGTTTGGGCAGCTGTGCAGACAAATAAGTCGCCCTTTGGCCTGGGCCTAAATGCTTGTGACACCCCACTGTGCCTGCCTGGCTCTGAGGGCCCTGTCCAGGGCCCCTGCTCCCCTGCCTTCTGTTCAGTCACAGCAGAGATGGCCACACCCACTCCCTCAGTGAGCGCAGTCTTCCAACCTCCCTCAGCCCCGCCCCCTCTCCACAGATTACCATGGACTACAGATGTTGCATTCTGAGGCCAGGGTGTTCCGAGAAGGCCAAGGGAAGAAATGACGACGTTAAATGATTTCCTCTTGTGTCAGTTTTGGTAAACTTTAGGAGCTAGGAAATGGTCCACTTTACAGAAATGTTCAAATTTACTGGCATTTCATATATTCTCTGCTATAACATTGTCCTGATTCTTTCTATATATTCTCTAATTATGTATGTGCTTTCCTTAATCAAAGTGTGTCTTTTAAATCTTTTCAAAGAATATTCTTTGGACTTACTAAATCACCTGAATTTTATACCTTTTCTGTTGTATTAAGTTCTGCTCATATCTTTATTTATCTTTTTTCTATGATCTCAGGGTTTATTGTTTTGATTTTATGATGTCGTTTAAAACACTTGGTTATTCATTTTAATTAAACTTTTTACTTATAAAGATTTGTATTCCAGCTTACTTGTAAGTTTCTAAGGGTCAGGTCCTCTACATTGTTGCTGGCCTAAACATTAGTTCACCGTATAGCAATGTATATATTGACATTTTCCCCTCGACTTTCTGTGATTCCCTACATCTCACCTTTCTTTGCAAACAAGCCATTTGAAATACCCTTAACTTTTTTCACAGCCAATAAATCTTTGAAATAATGTGTATTTTTTAGAGAAATCTTCTTATATACTAAGGCAGAAAATCTCACCTGCCAAAATTTTCAAAACAGCATCATTTCACTCTTCTCAATGCTTAATCTGCGGTATTAAACAACCTTTGAGTATTTAGCTTTATCAATGACATGTAGTTTAAAAATGTTTTAGAGATCCTACCTGTCTTTGAAAACATCCTTGTTCCTTTTTTCAGTTCCAGTTTTATGTATATTTTCTGCCTTGCACCTGATCATTCCAACATCTGATGGATGGCCTAGGGAATCTAATTCTGGTATTGATTGTTTTTGCTGATTGTCTCCCTTTGTAGCTGATTTCTTCATTATTGTGTAAATTTAGATCATGGGCTCATGTTTAGCTAAACAGCTGACCTTGTATGAGGCTTAGGTGTGAACGCTGGTAAGCTTCAGCAGAAAGTCGGCAAAGATTTATTTGTGTACCTCCTTTGAGTGGCCAGCGAAGTCCGTGTTTTCTACAAGTGTTGGTCCAATACTCCTTAGGGAGGCAGGGGACTCAGACAGGGCTGCTTTGCGGCCTCCGATATGGGGCAGGGGCACTGCGTGGCCTGTGGCCCGGGCAGGAGCCTCTCCGCATGTGTCCCAGGGACCCATCTGCCTGCGAACTTCGGTCACCTGGCAGTAAACTACGATGCCCAGACCTATGGATAGCTGTGCAGCGAGGTGTGCAGCGCGGACAGGTTCCACAAACACTTAAAGTATGAGGGCGGCCTGAGTTGAAAGGTGAGAGTTTGGGCAGCTGTGCAGACAAAGAAGGCGCCCTTTGTCCTGGTCGTAAATGCTTGTGACACCCCACTGGGCCTGCCGGACTCTGAGGGGCCTGCCCTCGATCCCCTGCTACCCTGCCCTTTGTACAGTAACAGCAGAGATGGCCACACCCACTCCCTCAGTGAGGGCAGTGTTCCAACCTTCCTCAGTCCAGCCCCCTCTCCACAGGTTACCAAGGAGTACAGATGCTGCAATCTGAGGCCAGTGCGTTCCGAGAATGTCAATGGCAGACATGATGACCTTAAATGATTTCTTCTTCTGTCAGTTTTGGTAAACTTTAGGAGCTAGGAAATGGTCCAATTTTAAGAAATGTTCAAATTTACTGGCATTTCATATATTATCTGCTATAACATTGTCCTGACTCTTTCTGTATATTCTTTACTTAAGTTTTTGTTTTCCTTAATCAAAGTGTGTCTTTTAAATGTTTTCAAAGAAATTCCTTGGACTTACTAAATCACATGAATTTTATACGTTTTCTCTTTTATAAAGTTCTGCTCATATCTTTATTTATCTTTTTTCTATGTTTTCAGGGTTTATTGTTTTGATCTTCTGATATAAATTAAAACACCTGGTTATTCAATTTAATAAATCTTTTTACTTATAAAGATTTGAACTTTTGAAGATTCCAGCTTACTTGTAAGTTTCTAAGGGTCAGGTCCTCTACATTGTTGCTGGCCTAAGGCTTAGTTCACCCTATAGCAATATATATATTGACCTATTTTCCCCTCGACTTTCTGTGATTCCCTACACCTCACCTTTCTTTGCAGACAAGCCATTTGAAATACCATTAACTTATTTCAAAGCCAATAAGTCTTTGAAATAATGTGTATTTTTTAGAGAAATATTCTTATATAATTAGGCAGAAAATCTGATCTGCCATTGTTTTCAAAACAGCATAATTCCACTCTTCTCAATGATGAATCTGTTGTATTACACAACCTTTGAGTATTTAGCTTTATCAATGACATGTACTTTATAAATGTTTGAGATATCCTACCAGTCTTTGAAAACATCCTTGTTCCTTGTTTCAGTTCCAGTTTTATGTATATTTTCTGCCTTGCACCTGATTATTCCTACATCTGATGGATGGCCTTGGGAATCTAATTCTGGTATTGATTGTTTTTGCTGATTGTCTCCCCTTGTAGCTGATTAATTCATTACTGTGTAAATTAAGATCATGAGCTTATATTTAGCTAAACAGCTGACCTTGTAGGAGGCTTAGGTGTGAACGCTCGTAAGCTTCAGCAGAAAGTCGGCAAAGATTTATTTGTGTCCCTCCAATGAGTTGCCCGCGAGGACCCCGTTTTCTACAAGTGTTGGTCCAATACTCCCTCTAGACGCAGGGGACTCAGACTGGGCTCTTTGCAGCCCCCGATCCTGGGAAGGGGCAGTGGGCGGCCTGTGGCCCGGGCAGGAGCCTCTCCACGTGTGTCCCAGGGACACATCTGCCTGCAAACTTCGGTCACGTGGCAGGAAGCTACGATGCCCAGACCTATGGTTAGCTGTGCACCGAGGTGTACTGCACGGACAGGTTCCCCACACACTTCAAGTAAGAGGGTGGCCTGAGTGCAAAGGTCAGTGTTTTGGCAGCTGTGCAGACAAAAATGTGCCTTTTGGCCTGGGCCTAAATGCTTGTGACACCCCACTGGGCCTGCCGGCCTCTGAGGGCCCTGCCCTGAGACCCCTCCTCTCCTGCAATCTGTTCAGTCACCGCAGAGATGGCCACACCCATTCCTTCAGTGAGGGCAGTGTTCCAACCTCCCTCAGCACCACCCCATCTCCGCAGGTTACCATGGACTACAGATGCTGCATTCTGAGGCCAGGGCGTTCCGAGAATGCCAAGGGCAGACATGACGACCTTAAATGATTTCCTCTTGTGTCAGTGTTGGTAAACTTTAGGATCTAGGAAATGGTCCACTTTACAGAAATGTTCAAATTTACTGGCATTTCATATATTCTCTGCTATAACATTGTCCTGATTCTTTCTGTATATTCTTTACTTATGTTTTTGTTTTCCTTATTCAAAGTGTGTCTTTTAAATCTTTTAAAAGAATATTCTTTGGACTTACTAAATCACCTGAATTTTATACGTTTTCTGTTGTATTAAGTTCTGCTCATACCTTTATTTATCTTTTTTCTATGTTCTCAGGGTTTATTGTTTTGATTTTCTGATGTCAATTAAAACACTTGATTATTCATTTTAATAAATCTTTTTACTTATAAATATTTGACCTGTTAAAGATTACAGCATACTTGTACGTTTCTAAGTGTCCATTCCTCTACACTGTTGCCCGCCTAAGGCTTAGTTCACCTTATAGCAATGTATATATATACATATTTTCCCCTCGACTTTCTGTGATTCCCTACATCTCACCTTTCTTTGCAGACAAGCCATTTGAAATATCCTTAACTTATTTCACAGCCAATAAGTCTTTGAAATAATGTGTATTTTTTAGAGAAATCATCTTATATATTAAGGCACAAAATCTCACCTGCCATAGTTTTCAAAACAGCATTATTTCACTCTTCTCACTGCTTAATTTGTTGTGTTAAACAACCTTTGAGTATTTAGCTTTATCAATGACATGTACTTTAAAAATGTTTTAGAGATCCTACCAGTCTTTGAAAACATCCTTGTTCCTTGTTTCATTTCCACGTTTATGTATATTTTCTGACTTGCACCTCATTATTCCACCATCTGATGGATGGCCTAGGGAATCTAATTCTGGTATTGATTGTTTTTGCTGATTGTCTCCCTTTGTAGCTGATTTCTTCATTATCGTGTAAATTTAGATCATGAGCTCATGTTTAGCTAAACAGCTGACCTTGTAAGAGGCTTAGGTGTGAACGATCGTAAGTTTCAGCAGAAAGTCATCAAAGATTTATTTGTGTCCCTCCAATGAGTTGCCCACAAGGACCCCATTTTCAAGAAGTGTTGGTCCAATACTCCCTCTAGGGGCAAGGGGACTTAGACAGGGCTGCTTTCGGCCACCGATCTGGGTCAGGGCCAGTGGGCGGATTGTGGCACGGGCAGGAGCCTATCTGCGTGTTTACCTGTGACTCATCTCTCCTGTGAACTTCGGTCACCTGGCAGGAAGCTATGATGCCCAGACCTATGGTTAGCAGTGCAGCGAGTTGTACTGCGCAGACAGGTTCCACACACACTTCAAGTAAGAGGGCGGCCTGAGTGGAAAGGTCAGAGTTTGGGCAGCTGTGCAGAAAATGAAGTCGTCCTTTGGCCTGGGCCTAACTGCTTGTGACACCCCACTGGGCCTGCCGGGCTCTGAGGGCCCCGCCCTGGGCCCCTGCTCCCCTGCCCTCTGTTCAGTCACAGCAGAGATGGCCAAACCAACTCCATCAGTGAGGGCAGTGTTCCTGCCTCCCTCAGCCCCGCCCGCTCTCCGCAGGTTACCATGGACTACAGATGCTGCATTCTGAGGCCAGGGCATTCCGAGAATCCCAAGGGAAGATATGATGACGTTAAATGATTTCCTCTTGTGTCAGTTTTGGTAAACTTTAGGAGCTAGGAAATGGTCCACTTTACACAAATTTTCAAATTTACTGCCATTTCATATATTCTCTGCTATAACATTGTCCTGATTCTTTGTATATATTCTTTAATTATGTTTGTGTTTTCCTTAATCAAAGTGTGTCTTTTAGGGCTTCCCTGGTGGCGCAGTGGTTGAGAGTCCGCCTGCCGATGCAGGGTACACGGGTTCGTGCCCCGGTCTGGGAGGATCCCACATGCCGCGGAGCGGCTGGGCCCGTGAACCATGGCTGCGGAGCCTGCGCGTCCGGAGCCTGTGCTCTGCAGGGGGAGAGGCCACAACAGTGAGAGGCCCGCCTACAGCAAAAAAAAAAAAAAAAAAAAAAAAAGGTGTGTCTTTAAATCTTTTAAAAGAATATTCTTTGGACTTACTAAATCACCTGAATTTTATACCTTTTCTGTTGTATTAAGTTCTGCTCATATCTTTATTTATCTTTTTTCTATGTACTCAGGGTTAATTATTTTGATATTCTGATGTCAATTAAAACACATGGTTATTCATTTTAATAAATCTTTTTACTTATAAAGATTTGTATTCCAGCTTACTTGTAAGTTTCTAAGGGTTAGGTCCTCTACATTGTTGCTGGCCTAAGCCTTAGTTCTCCATATAGCAATGTATATATTGACATTTTACCGTCGACTTTCTGTGATTCCCTTCATCTCACCTTTCTTTGCAATCAAGCTTTTTAAATACCCTTGACTTATTTCACAGCCAATACGTCTTTGAAATAATGTGTATTTTTTAGAGAAATCTTCTTATATAATTAGGCAGAAAATCTCACCTGCCATAGTTTTCAAAAGAGCATAATTTCACTCGTCTCAATGCTTAACCTGTGGTATTAAACAACCTTTGATTATTTAGCTTTATCAATGACATGTACTTTAAAAATGTTTTAGAGATCCTACCAGTCTTTGAAAACATCCTTGTTCCTTGTTTCAGTTCCAGTTTTATATATATTTTCTGCCTTGCACCTGATTATTCCACCATCTGTTGGATGGCCTAGGGAATCTAATACTGGTATTGATTGTTTTTGCTGATTGTCTCCCTTTGTAGCTGATTTCTTCATTATTGTGTAAATTTAGATCATGAGCTCATGTTTAGCTAAACAGCTGACCTTGTATGAGGCTTAGGTGTGAACGCTCGTAAGCTTCATCAGGAAGTCCGCAAAGATTTATTTGTGTACCTCCAATGAGTAGCCGGCAAAGTCCCCGTTTTCTACAAGTGTTGGTCCAATACTCCTTCGAGAGGCAGGGGACTCAGACAGGGCTGCTTTGCGGCCTCCGATCTGGGGCCGGCGCAGTGCGCGGGTTGTGGCCCGGGCAGGAGCCTCTACGCATGTGTCCCAGGGACCCATCTGCCTGCGAACTTCGGTCACCTGGCAGGAAACTACGATGCCCAGACCTATGGATAGCTGTGCAGCGAGGAGTACTGCGCGGACAGCTTCCAAAAACACTTAAAGTATGAGGGCGGCCTGAGTGGAAAGGTGGGAGTTTGGGCAGGAGTGCAGACAATGAAGGCGCCCTTTGTCCTGGGCCTAAATGCTTGTGACACCCCACTGGGCCTGCCGGGTTCTGAGGGCCCTGCCCTGGATCCCCTGCTCCCCTTCCCTTTGTTCAGTCACAGCAGAGATGGCCACACCCACTCCCTCAGTGAGGGCAGTGTTCCAACCTTCCTCAGTCTCCCCACCTGTCCACAGGTTACCAAGGAGTACAGATGCAGCATTCTGACGCCAGGGCGTTCCGAGAATGGCAATGGCAGACATGAAGACCTTAAATGATTTCCCCTTGTGTCAGTTTTGGAAAACTTTAGGAGCTAGGAAATGGTCCAATTTTCAGAAAAGTTTACATTTCCTGGCATTTCATATATTCTCTGCTATAACATTGTCCTGACTCTTTCTGTATATTCTTTACTTATATTTTTGTTTTCCTTAATCAAAGTGTATCTTTTAAATCTTTTCAAAGAAATTCTTTGGACTTACTAAATCACCTGAATTTTATACGTTTTCTGTTGTATTAAGTTCTGCTCATATCTTTATTTATCTTTTTTCTATGTTTTCAGGGTGTATTGTTTTGATCTTCTGATGTCAATTAAAACACTTGGTTATTCATTTTAATCAATCTTTTTACTTATAAATATTTGAACTTTTCAAGATTCCAGCTTACTTGTAAGTGTCTAAGGGTCAGGTCCTCTATATTGATGCTGGCCTAAGGCTTAGTTCAACATATAGCAATGTATATATTGACATAATTTCCCCTCGACTTTCTGTGATTCCCTACATCTCACATTTCTTTGCCGACATGCCATTTGAAATACCCTTTACTTATTTGACAGCCAACAAGTCTTTGAAATAATGTGTATTTTTTAGAGAAATCTTCTTATATAATTAGGCAGAAATTCTGACATGCCATAGTTTTCAAAACAGCATAATTTAACTCTTCTCAATGTTGAATCTGTTGTATTACACAACCTTTGAGTATTTAGCTTTATCAATGACATGTACTTTAAAAATGTTTGAGAGATCCTACCAGTCTTTGAAAACAACCTTGTTCCTTGTTTCAGTTTTAGTTTTATGTATATTTTCTGCCTTTCACCTGATTATTCCAACATCTGATGGATGGCCTAGGGAATCTAATTCTGGTATTGATTGTTTTTGCTGATTGTCTCCCCTTGTAGCTGATTAATTCATTACTGTGTAAATTTTGATCATGAGCTCATGTTTAGCTAAAGAGCTGACCTTGTAAGAGGCTTAGGTGTGAACACTTGTATGTGTCACCAGAAAGTCAGCAAAGATTTATTTGCGTCCCTCCAATGAGTTGCCCACAAGGACCCCATTTTCAAGAAGTGTTGGTCCAAAACTCCCTCAAGGGGCAGGGGATTTAGACAGGGCTGCTTTCTGCCACCGATCTGGGGCAGGGGCATTGGTCGGCCTGAGGCACGGGCAGGAGCCTATCTGCGTGTGTCCCTGTGACTCATCTCTCCTGTGAACTTCGGTCTCCTGGCAGGAAGCTACGATGCCCAGACCTATGGTGAGCAGTGCAGCGACGTGTACTGCGCGGACAGGTTCCACACACACTTCAAATAAGAGGGCGGCCTGAGTGGAGAGGTCAGAGTTTGGGCAGCTGTGCAGACAAAGAAGTCGCACTTTGGCCTGGCCCTAAATGCTTGTGACACCCCACTGGTCCTGCCGGGCTCTGAGGGCCCTGTCCTGCGCCCCCTGCTCCCCTGCCCTTTCTTCAGTCACAGCAGAGATGGCCACACCCACTCCCTCAGTGAGGGCAGTCTTCCAACCTCCCTCAGCCCCGCCCCCTCTGCACAGGTTACCATGGACTACAGATGCTGCATTCTGAGGCCAGGGCGTTCCGAGAATACCAAGGGAACATATGACGACCTTAAATGATTTCATCTTGTGTCAGTTTTTGTAAACTTTAGGAGCTAGGAAATGGTCCACTTTACAGAAATGTTCAAATTTACTGGCATTTCATATATTCTCTGCTATAACATTGTCCTGATTCTTTCTATATATTCTTTAATTATGTTTGTGCTTTCCTTATTCAAAGTGTGTCTTTTAAATCTTTTCAAAGAATATTCTTTGGACTTACTAAATCACCTGAATTTTATACCTTTTCTGTTGTATTAAGTTCTGCTCATATCTTTATTTATCTTTTTTCTATGTTCTCAGGGTTTATTGTTTTGATTTTCTGATATCATTTAAAACACTTGGTTATTCATTTTAATAAATCATTTTACTTATAAAGATTTGTATTCCAGCTTACTTGTAAGTTTCTAAGGGTCAGGTCCTCTACATTGTTGCTGGCCTAAGCCTTAGTTCACCATATAGCAATGTATATATTGACATTTTTCCCTCAACTTTCTGTGATTCCCTACATCTCACCTTTCTTTGCAATCAAGCTTTTTGAAATACCCTTAACTTATTTCACAGCCAATAAGTCTTTAAAATAATGTGTATTTTTTAGAGAAATCTTTTTATATATTTAGGCAGAATATCTCACCTGCCATAGTTTTCAAAACATCATAATTTCCCTCGTCTCAAAGCTTAATCTGTGGTATTAAACAACCTTTGAGTATTTAGCTTTATCAATGACATGTACTTTAAAAATATTTGAGTTCCTACCAGTCTTTGAAAACATCCTTGTTCCTTGTTTCATTTCCAGTTTTATGTATATTTTCTGCCTTGCACCTGATTATTCCAACATCTGATGGATGGCCTAGGGAATCTAATTCTGGTATTGATTGTTTTTGCTGATTGTCTCCCTTTGTAGCTGATTTCTTCATTATTGTGTAAATTTAGATCATGAGCTCATGTTTAGCTAAAGAGCTCACCTTGTATGAGGCTTATGTGTGAACGCTGGTAAGCTTCAGCAGAAAGTCGGCATAGATTTACTTGTGTACCTGCAATGAGTGGCCAGCGAAGTCCCCGTTTTCTACAAGTGTTGGTCCAATACTCCTTCGAGAGGCAGGGGACTGAGACAGGGCTGCTTGCGGCCTCCGATATGGTGCAGGGGCAGTGCGCGGCCTGTGGCCCGGGCAGGAGCCTCTCCGCATGAGTCACAGGGACCCATCTGCCTGCGAACTTCGGTCAACTGGCAGGAAACTACGATGCACAGACCTATGGATAGCTGTGCAGCGAGGTGTACTGCGTGGACAGGTTCCTCAAACACTTAAAGTATGAGGGCGGCCTGAGTGGAAAGGTGAAAGTTTGGGCAGCAGTGCACACAAAGAAGGCGCCCTTTGGCCTGGGCCTAAATGCTTCTGACACTCCAATGGGCCTGCCGTGCTCTGACGGCCCTGCCCTGGATCCCCTGCTCCCCTGCCCTCTGTACTGTCACAGGAGAGATGGCCACACCCAGTCCCTCAGTGAGGGCAGTGTTCCAACCTTCCTCATTCCCGCGCCCTCTCCGCAGGTTATCAAGGATTACAGATGCTGCATTCTGAGGCCAGGGCGTTCCGAGAATGTCAATGGCAGACATGATGACCTTAAATGATTTCCTCTATTGTCAGTTTTGGTAAACTTTAGGAGCTAGGAAATGGTCCAATTTTCAGAAATGTTCAAATTTACTGGCATTTCATATATTCTCTGCTATAACATTGTCATGACTCTTTCTGTATATTCTTTACTTATGTTTTTGTTTTCCTTAATCAAAGTGCGTCTTTTAAATCTTTTCAAAGAAATTCTTTGGACTTACTAAATCACCTGAATTTTATACGTTTTCTGTTGTATTAAGTTTTGCTCATATCTTTATTTATCTTTTTTCTATGTTTTCAGGGATTATTTTTTGATCTTCTGATGTCAATTAAAACAATTGGTTATTCATTTTAATAAATCTTTTCACTTATAAAGATTTGAACTTTTGAAGATTCCAGCTTACTTGTAAGTTTCTAAGGGTCAGGTCCTCTACATTGTTGCTTGCCTAAGGCTTAGTTCACCCTATAGCAACGTATATATTGACCAATTTTCCCCTCGACTTTCTGTGATTCCCTACATCTCACCTTTCTTTGCAGACAAGCCATTTGAAATACCCTTTACGTATTTCACAGACAATAAGTCTTTGAAATAATGTGTATTTTTCAGAGTAATATTCTTATATAATTAGGCAAAAAATCTGACATGCCATAGTTTTCAAAACAGCATAATTCCACTCTTCTCAATGATGAATCTGTTGTATTACACAACCTTTGAGTATTTGGCTTTTTCAATTACATGTACTTTGAAAATGTTTGAGAGATCCTACCAGTCTTTGAAAACATCCTTGTTCCTTGTTTCAGTTCCAGTTTTACGTATATTTTCTGCCTTGCACCTGATTATTCCAACATCTGATGGATGGCCTAGGGAATCTAATTCTCTTTTGGAATGTTTTTGCTGATTGACTCCACTTGTAGCTGATTAATTCATTACTGTGTAAATTTAGGTCATGAGCTCATGTTTAGCTAAACAGCTGACCTTATAAGAGGCTTAGGTGTGAACTCTGGTAAGCTTCAGCAGAAAGTCGGCAATGATTTACTTGTGTCCCTCCAATGAGTTGCCCACAAGGACCCCGTTTTCTACAAGTGTTGGTCCAATACTCCCTCTAGACGCAGGGGACTCAGACAGGGCTGTTTGCAGCCCCTGATTTGGGGAAGGGGCAGAGGGCGGCCGGTGGCCCAGGCAGGAGCCTCTCCACGTGTGTCCCAGGGACACATCTGCCTGCGAACTTTGGTCACCTGGCAGGAAGCTACGATGCCCAGACCTATGGTTAGCTGTGCAGCGAGGTGTACTGCGTGCACAGGTTCCACACACACTTCAAGTAAGAGGGCGGCCTGAGTGGAAACCTCAGAGTTTGGGCAGCAGTGCAGACAAAGAAGGCGCCATTTGGCCTGGGCCTAAATGCTTGTGACACCCCACTCGGCCTGCCGGCCTCTGAGGGGCCTGCCCTGAGACCCCTTCTCTCCTGCAATTTGTTCAGTCACAGCAGAGATGACCACAAACATTCCAACAGTGAGGGCAGTGTTCCAACCTCCCTCAGCACCACCCTCTCTCTGCAGGTTAACATGGACTATAGATTTTGCATTCTGAGACCAGGGCGTTCCGAGAATGCCAAGGGCAGACATGACGACCTTAAATGATTTCCTCTTGTGTCAGTTTTGGTAAACTTTAGGAGCTAGGAAATGGTCCACTTTACAGAAATGTTCAAATTTACTGGCATTTCATATATACTCTGCTATCACATTGTCCTGATTCTTTCTGTATATTCTTTACTTATGTTTTTGTTTTCCTTAATCAAAGTGTGTCTTTTAAATCTTTTCAAAGAATATTCTTTGGACTTACTAAATCACCTGAATTTTAAACGTTTTCTGTTGTATTAAGTTCTGCTCATATCTTTATTTATCTTTCTTCTATATTCTCAGGGTTTATTGTTTTGATTTTCTGATGTCAATTAAAACACTTGGTTTTTGATTTTAATAAATCTTTTTACTTATAAAGATATGAACTTTAAAGATTCCAGCTTACTTGTAAGTTTCTAAGGGTCCATTCCTCTACACTGTTGCTGGCCTAAGGCTAAGTTCACCATATAGCAATGTATATATTGACATATTTTCCCCTCGACTTAATGTGATTCCCTACATCTCACCTTTCTTTGCAGACAAGCCATTTGAAATACCCTTCACTTATTTCACAGCCAATAAGTCTTTGAAATAATGTGTATTTTTTAGAGAAAACATCTTATATAGTTAGGCAGAAAATCTCACCTACCATAGTTTTCAAAGCAGCATAATTTCACTCTTCTCACTGCATAATTTGTTGTATTAAACAACCTTTGAGTATTTAGCTTTATCAATGACATGTACTTTAAAAATGTTTTAGAGATCCTACCAGTCTTTGAAAACATCCTTGTTCCTTGTTTCATTTCCAGGTTTATGTATATTTTCTGCCTTGCACCTGATTATTCCACCATCTGATGGATGGCCTTGGGAATCTAATTCTGGTATTGATTGTTTTTGCTGATTGTCTCCCCTTGTAGCTGATTTCTTCATTATCGTGTAAATTTAGATCATGAGCTCATGTTTAGCTAAACAGCTGACCTTGTAAGAGGCTTAGGTGTGAACGCTCATAAGTTTCTGCAGAAAGTCAGCAAAGATTTATTTGTTTCCCTCCAATGAGTTGTCCACAAGAACCCCATTTTCAAGAAGTGTTGTTCCAATACTCCCTCAAGGGGCAGGGGACTTAGACAGGGCTGCTTTCGGCCACTGATCTGGGGCAGGGGCAGTGGGCGGCCTGTGGCACGGGCAGAAGCCTATCTGCGTGTGTCCCTGTGACTCATCTCTCCTGCAAACTTCGGTCACCTGGCAGGAAGCTACGATGCCCAGACCTATGGTTACCAGTTCAGTGAGGTGTACTGCGCGGACAGGTTCCATACACACTTCAAATAAGTGGGCGGCCTGAGTGGAAAGGTCAGAGTTTGGGCAGCTGTGCAGACAAAGAAGTCGCACTTTGGCCTGGCCCTAAATGCTTGTGACACCCCACTGGGCCTGCCGGGCTCTGAGGGCACTCTCCTGGGCACCCTGCTCCCCTGCCCTCTGTTCAGTCACAGCAGAGATGGCCACACCCACTCCCTCAGTGAGGGCAGTCTTCCAACCTCCCTCAGCCCCGTCCTCTCTCCACAGGTTACCATGGACTACAGATGCTGAATTCTGAGGCCAGAGCGTTCCCAGAATGCCAAGGGAAATTATGACGACGTTAAATGATTTCCTCTTGTGTCAGTTTTGGTAAACTTTAGGAGCTAGGAAATGGTCCACTTTACAGAAATGTTCAAATTTACTGGCATTTCATATATTCTCCGCTATAACCTTGTCCTGATTCTTTCTATATATTCATATTTATGTTTGTGCTTTCCTTAATCAAAGTGTGTCTTCTAAATCTTTTCAAAGTATATTCTTTGGACTTACTAAATCACCTGAATTTTATAACTTTTCTGTTGTATTAAGTTCTGCTCATATCTTTATTTATCTTTTTTCAATGTTCTCAGGGTTTATTGTTTTGATTTTCTGAGGTCAATTAAAACACTTGGTTTTTCATTTTAATAAAACTTTTTACTTATAAAATTTGTATTCCAGCTTACTTGTAAGTTTCTAAGGGTCAGGTCCTCTACATTGTGGCTGGCCTAAGCCTTAGTTCACCATAAAGCATTGTATATATTGACATTTTCCCCTGGACTTTCTGTGATTCCCTACATCTCACCTTTCTTTGCAGACAAGTGTTTTGAAATACCCTTAACTTATTTCACAGCCAATAAGTCTTTGAAATAATGTGTATTTTTTAGAGAAATCTTCTTATATAATTAGGCAGAAAATCTCACCTGCCATAGTTCTAAAAACAGCATAATTTCCCCCTTCTCAATGCTTAATCTGTGGTATTAAACAACCTTTGAGTATTTAGCTTTATCAATGACATGTACTTTAAAAATGTTTTAGAGATCCTACCAGTCTTTGAAAACATACTTGTTCCTTGTTTCAGTTCCAGTTTTATGTATATTTTCTGCCTTGCACCTGATTATTCCAACATCTGATGCATGGCCTAGGGAATCTAATTCTGGTATTGATTGTTTTTACTGATTGTCTCCCTTTGTAGCTGATTTCTTCATTATTGTGTAAATTTAGATCATGAGCTCATGTTTAGCTAAACAGCTGACCTTGTATGAGGCTTAGGTGTGAACGCTCGTAAGCTTCAGCAGAAAGTTGGCAAAGATTTATTTGTGTACCTGCAATGAGTGGCCAGCGAAGTCCCCGTTTTCTACAAGTGTTGGTCCAATACTCCTTCGAGAGGCAGGGGACTGAGACAGGGCTGCTTTGCAGCCTCCGATATGGTGCAGGGGCTGTGCGTGGCCTGTGGTCCGGGAAGGAGCCTCTCCGCATGAGTCACAGGGACCCATCTGCCTGCGAACTTCGGTCACCTGGCAGGAAACTACGATGTCCAGACCTATGGATAGCTGTGCAGAGAGGTGTACTGAGTGGACAGGTTCCTCAATCACTTAAAGTATGAGGGCGGCCTGAGTGGAAAGGTGAAAATTTGGGCAGCTGTGCAGACAAAGAAGGCGCCCTTTGTCCTGGGCCTAAATGCTTGTGACACCCCAATGGGCCTGCAGGGCTCTGAGGGCCCTGCCCTGGAACCACAGCTCCCCTGCCCTTTGTTCAGTCACAGCAGAGATGGCCACACCCACTCCCTCAGTGAGGGCAGTGTTCCAACCTTCCTCATTCCCGCGCCCTCTCCACAGGTTACCAAGGAGTACAGATGCTGCATTATGAGGCCAGGGCGTTCCGAGAATGTCAATGGCAGACCTGATGACCTTAAATGATTTCCTCTTTTGTCAGTTTTGGCAAACTTTAGGAGCTAGGAAATGGTCAAATTTTCAGAAATGTTCAAATTTACTGGCATTTCATATATTCTCTGCTATAACATTGTCCTAACTCTTTCTATATATTCTTTAATTATGTTTGTGCTTTCCTTAATCAAAGTGTGTCTTTTAAATATTTTCAAAGAAATTCTTTGGACTTACTATATCACCTGAATTTTATACGTTTTCTGTTGTATTAAATTTTGCTCATATCTTTATCTTTTTTCTATGTTTTCAGGGATTATGGTTTTGATTTTCAGATGTCAATTAAAACACTTGGTTATTCATTTTAATAAATCTTTTTACTTATAAAGATTTGAACTTTTGAAGATTCCAGCTTACTTGTAAGTTTCTAAGGGTCAGGTACTCTACATTGTTGCTGGCCTAAGGCTTAGTTCACCCTATAGCAACGTATATATTGATTTATTTTCCCCTCGACTTTCTGTGATACCCTACATCTCACCTTTCTTTGCAGACAAGCCATTTGAAATACCCTTTACTTATTTCACAGCCAATAAGTCTTTGAAATAATGTGTATTTTTAGACAAATCTTCTTATATAATTAGGCAGAAAATCTGACCTGCCATAGTTTTCAAAACAGCATAATTCCACTCTTCTCAATGATGAATCTGTTGTATTACACAACCTTTGAGTATTTAGCTTTTTCAATGACATGTACTTTAAAAATGTTTGAGAGATCCTACCAGTCTTTGAAAACATCCTTGTTCCTTGTTTCAGTTCCAGTTTTACGTATATTTTCTGCCTTGCACCTGATTATTCCAACATCTGATGGATGGCCTAGGGAAATTAATTCTCGTTTGAAAAGTTTTTGCTGATTGTCTCCCCTTGTAGCTGATTAATTCATTACTGTGTAAATTTAGGTCATGAGCTCATGTTTAGCTAAAGAGCTGACCTTATAAGAGGCTTAGGTGTGAACGCTGGTAAGCTTCAGTAGAAAGTCGGTAATGATTTATTTGTGTCCCCCCAATGAGTTGCCCACGAGGACCCCGTTTCCTACAAGTGTTGGTTCAATACGCCCTCTAGGCGCAGGGGACACAGACAGGGCTGCTTTCGGCCACCGATCTGGTCAGGGGCAGTGGGCGGCCTGTGGCACGGGCAGGAACATATCTGCGTGTGTCCCTGTGACTCATTTCTCCTGTGAACTTCGGTCACCTGGCAGGAATCTACGATGCCCAGACCTATGGTTAGCAGTGCAGCGAGGTGTACTGCGCAGACAGATTCCACACACACTTCAAATAAGAGGGCGGCCTGAGTGGAAAGGTCAGAGTTTGGGCAGCTGTGCAGACAAATAAGTCGCCCTTTGGCCTGGGCCTAAATGCTTGTGACACCCCACTGTGCCTGCCTGGCTCTGAGGGCCCTGTCCAGGGCCCCTGCTCCCCTGCCTTCTGTTCAGTCACAGCAGAGATGGCCACACCCACTCCCTCAGTGAGCGCAGTCTTCCAACCTCCCTCAGCCCCGCCCCCTCTCCACAGATTACCATGGACTACAGATGTTGCATTCTGAGGCCAGGGTGTTCCGAGAAGGCCAAGGGAAGAAATGACGACGTTAAATGATTTCCTCTTGTGTCAGTTTTGGTAAACTTTAGGAGCTAGGAAATGGTCCACTTTACAGAAATGTTCAAATTTACTGGCATTTCATATATTCTCTGCTATAACATTGTCCTGATTCTTTCTATATATTCTCTAATTATGTATGTGCTTTCCTTAATCAAAGTGTGTCTTTTAAATCTTTTCAAAGAATATTCTTTGGACTTACTAAATCACCTGAATTTTATACCTTTTCTGTTGTATTAAGTTCTGCTCATATCTTTATTTATCTTTTTTCTATGATCTCAGGGTTTATTGTTTTGATTTTATGATGTCGTTTAAAACACTTGGTTATTCATTTTAATTAAACTTTTTACTTATAAAGATTTGTATTCCAGCTTACTTGTAAGTTTCTAAGGGTCAGGTCCTCTACATTGTTGCTGGCCTAAACATTAGTTCACCGTATAGCAATGTATATATTGACATTTTCCCCTCGACTTTCTGTGATTCCCTACATCTCACCTTTCTTTGCAAACAAGCCATTTGAAATACCCTTAACTTTTTTCACAGCCAATAAATCTTTGAAATAATGTGTATTTTTTAGAGAAATCTTCTTATATACTAAGGCAGAAAATCTCACCTGCCAAAATTTTCAAAACAGCATCATTTCACTCTTCTCAATGCTTAATCTGCGGTATTAAACAACCTTTGAGTATTTAGCTTTATCAATGACATGTAGTTTAAAAATGTTTTAGAGATCCTACCTGTCTTTGAAAACATCCTTGTTCCTTTTTTCAGTTCCAGTTTTATGTATATTTTCTGCCTTGCACCTGATCATTCCAACATCTGATGGATGGCCTAGGGAATCTAATTCTGGTATTGATTGTTTTTGCTGATTGTCTCCCTTTGTAGCTGATTTCTTCATTATTGTGTAAATTTAGATCATGGGCTCATGTTTAGCTAAACAGCTGACCTTGTATGAGGCTTAGGTGTGAACGCTGGTAAGCTTCAGCAGAAAGTCGGCAAAGATTTATTTGTGTACCTCCTTTGAGTGGCCAGCGAAGTCCGTGTTTTCTACAAGTGTTGGTCCAATACTCCTTAGGGAGGCAGGGGACTCAGACAGGGCTGCTTTGCGGCCTCCGATATGGGGCAGGGGCACTGCGTGGCCTGTGGCCCGGGCAGGAGCCTCTCCGCATGTGTCCCAGGGACCCATCTGCCTGCGAACTTCGGTCACCTGGCAGTAAACTACGATGCCCAGACCTATGGATAGCTGTGCAGCGAGGTGTGCAGCGCGGACAGGTTCCACAAACACTTAAAGTATGAGGGCGGCCTGAGTTGAAAGGTGAGAGTTTGGGCAGCTGTGCAGACAAAGAAGGCGCCCTTTGTCCTGGTCGTAAATGCTTGTGACACCCCACTGGGCCTGCCGGACTCTGAGGGGCCTGCCCTCGATCCCCTGCTACCCTGCCCTTTGTACAGTAACAGCAGAGATGGCCACACCCACTCCCTCAGTGAGGGCAGTGTTCCAACCTTCCTCAGTCCAGCCCCCTCTCCACAGGTTACCAAGGAGTACAGATGCTGCAATCTGAGGCCAGTGCGTTCCGAGAATGTCAATGGCAGACATGATGACCTTAAATGATTTCTTCTTCTGTCAGTTTTGGTAAACTTTAGGAGCTAGGAAATGGTCCAATTTTAAGAAATGTTCAAATTTACTGGCATTTCATATATTATCTGCTATAACATTGTCCTGACTCTTTCTGTATATTCTTTACTTAAGTTTTTGTTTTCCTTAATCAAAGTGTGTCTTTTAAATGTTTTCAAAGAAATTCCTTGGACTTACTAAATCACATGAATTTTATACGTTTTCTCTTTTATAAAGTTCTGCTCATATCTTTATTTATCTTTTTTCTATGTTTTCAGGGTTTATTGTTTTGATCTTCTGATATAAATTAAAACACCTGGTTATTCAATTTAATAAATCTTTTTACTTATAAAGATTTGAACTTTTGAAGATTCCAGCTTACTTGTAAGTTTCTAAGGGTCAGGTCCTCTACATTGTTGCTGGCCTAAGGCTTAGTTCACCCTATAGCAATATATATATTGACCTATTTTCCCCTCGACTTTCTGTGATTCCCTACACCTCACCTTTCTTTGCAGACAAGCCATTTGAAATACCATTAACTTATTTCAAAGCCAATAAGTCTTTGAAATAATGTGTATTTTTTAGAGAAATATTCTTATATAATTAGGCAGAAAATCTGATCTGCCATTGTTTTCAAAACAGCATAATTCCACTCTTCTCAATGATGAATCTGTTGTATTACACAACCTTTGAGTATTTAGCTTTATCAATGACATGTACTTTATAAATGTTTGAGATATCCTACCAGTCTTTGAAAACATCCTTGTTCCTTGTTTCAGTTCCAGTTTTATGTATATTTTCTGCCTTGCACCTGATTATTCCTACATCTGATGGATGGCCTTGGGAATCTAATTCTGGTATTGATTGTTTTTGCTGATTGTCTCCCCTTGTAGCTGATTAATTCATTACTGTGTAAATTAAGATCATGAGCTTATATTTAGCTAAACAGCTGACCTTGTAGGAGGCTTAGGTGTGAACGCTCGTAAGCTTCAGCAGAAAGTCGGCAAAGATTTATTTGTGTCCCTCCAATGAGTTGCCCGCGAGGACCCCGTTTTCTACAAGTGTTGGTCCAATACTCCCTCTAGACGCAGGGGACTCAGACTGGGCTCTTTGCAGCCCCCGATCCTGGGAAGGGGCAGTGGGCGGCCTGTGGCCCGGGCAGGAGCCTCTCCACGTGTGTCCCAGGGACACATCTGCCTGCAAACTTCGGTCACGTGGCAGGAAGCTACGATGCCCAGACCTATGGTTAGCTGTGCACCGAGGTGTACTGCACGGACAGGTTCCCCACACACTTCAAGTAAGAGGGTGGCCTGAGTGCAAAGGTCAGTGTTTTGGCAGCTGTGCAGACAAAAATGTGCCTTTTGGCCTGGGCCTAAATGCTTGTGACACCCCACTGGGCCTGCCGGCCTCTGAGGGCCCTGCCCTGAGACCCCTCCTCTCCTGCAATCTGTTCAGTCACCGCAGAGATGGCCACACCCATTCCTTCAGTGAGGGCAGTGTTCCAACCTCCCTCAGCACCACCCCATCTCCGCAGGTTACCATGGACTACAGATGCTGCATTCTGAGGCCAGGGCGTTCCGAGAATGCCAAGGGCAGACATGACGACCTTAAATGATTTCCTCTTGTGTCAGTGTTGGTAAACTTTAGGATCTAGGAAATGGTCCACTTTACAGAAATGTTCAAATTTACTGGCATTTCATATATTCTCTGCTATAACATTGTCCTGATTCTTTCTGTATATTCTTTACTTATGTTTTTGTTTTCCTTATTCAAAGTGTGTCTTTTAAATCTTTTAAAAGAATATTCTTTGGACTTACTAAATCACCTGAATTTTATACGTTTTCTGTTGTATTAAGTTCTGCTCATACCTTTATTTATCTTTTTTCTATGTTCTCAGGGTTTATTGTTTTGATTTTCTGATGTCAATTAAAACACTTGATTATTCATTTTAATAAATCTTTTTACTTATAAATATTTGACCTGTTAAAGATTACAGCATACTTGTACGTTTCTAAGTGTCCATTCCTCTACACTGTTGCCCGCCTAAGGCTTAGTTCACCTTATAGCAATGTATATATATACATATTTTCCCCTCGACTTTCTGTGATTCCCTACATCTCACCTTTCTTTGCAGACAAGCCATTTGAAATATCCTTAACTTATTTCACAGCCAATAAGTCTTTGAAATAATGTGTATTTTTTAGAGAAATCATCTTATATATTAAGGCACAAAATCTCACCTGCCATAGTTTTCAAAACAGCATTATTTCACTCTTCTCACTGCTTAATTTGTTGTGTTAAACAACCTTTGAGTATTTAGCTTTATCAATGACATGTACTTTAAAAATGTTTTAGAGATCCTACCAGTCTTTGAAAACATCCTTGTTCCTTGTTTCATTTCCACGTTTATGTATATTTTCTGACTTGCACCTCATTATTCCACCATCTGATGGATGGCCTAGGGAATCTAATTCTGGTATTGATTGTTTTTGCTGATTGTCTCCCTTTGTAGCTGATTTCTTCATTATCGTGTAAATTTAGATCATGAGCTCATGTTTAGCTAAACAGCTGACCTTGTAAGAGGCTTAGGTGTGAACGATCGTAAGTTTCAGCAGAAAGTCATCAAAGATTTATTTGTGTCCCTCCAATGAGTTGCCCACAAGGACCCCATTTTCAAGAAGTGTTGGTCCAATACTCCCTCTAGGGGCAAGGGGACTTAGACAGGGCTGCTTTCGGCCACCGATCTGGGTCAGGGCCAGTGGGCGGATTGTGGCACGGGCAGGAGCCTATCTGCGTGTTTACCTGTGACTCATCTCTCCTGTGAACTTCGGTCACCTGGCAGGAAGCTATGATGCCCAGACCTATGGTTAGCAGTGCAGCGAGTTGTACTGCGCAGACAGGTTCCACACACACTTCAAGTAAGAGGGCGGCCTGAGTGGAAAGGTCAGAGTTTGGGCAGCTGTGCAGAAAATGAAGTCGTCCTTTGGCCTGGGCCTAACTGCTTGTGACACCCCACTGGGCCTGCCGGGCTCTGAGGGCCCCGCCCTGGGCCCCTGCTCCCCTGCCCTCTGTTCAGTCACAGCAGAGATGGCCAAACCAACTCCATCAGTGAGGGCAGTGTTCCTGCCTCCCTCAGCCCCGCCCGCTCTCCGCAGGTTACCATGGACTACAGATGCTGCATTCTGAGGCCAGGGCATTCCGAGAATCCCAAGGGAAGATATGATGACGTTAAATGATTTCCTCTTGTGTCAGTTTTGGTAAACTTTAGGAGCTAGGAAATGGTCCACTTTACACAAATTTTCAAATTTACTGCCATTTCATATATTCTCTGCTATAACATTGTCCTGATTCTTTGTATATATTCTTTAATTATGTTTGTGTTTTCCTTAATCAAAGTGTGTCTTTTAGGGCTTCCCTGGTGGCGCAGTGGTTGAGAGTCCGCCTGCCGATGCAGGGTACACGGGTTCGTGCCCCGGTCTGGGAGGATCCCACATGCCGCGGAGCGGCTGGGCCCGTGAACCATGGCTGCGGAGCCTGCGCGTCCGGAGCCTGTGCTCTGCAGGGGGAGAGGCCACAACAGTGAGAGGCCCGCCTACAGCAAAAAAAAAAAAAAAAAAAAAAAAAGGTGTGTCTTTAAATCTTTTAAAAGAATATTCTTTGGACTTACTAAATCACCTGAATTTTATACCTTTTCTGTTGTATTAAGTTCTGCTCATATCTTTATTTATCTTTTTTCTATGTTCTCAGGGTTTATTATTTTGATTTTCTGATGTCATTTAAAACACTTTGTTATTCATTTTAATAAATCTTTTTACTTATAAAGGTTTGTATTCCAGCTTACTTGTAAGTTGCTAAGGGTCAGGACCTCTACATTGTTGCTGGCATAATCATTAGTTCACCATATAGCAATGTATATATTGAATTTTCCCCTCGACTTTCTGTGATTCCCTACATCTCACCTTTCTTTGCAGACAAGCCATTTGAAATACCCTTAACTTATTTCACAGCCAATAAGTCTTTGAAATAATGTGTATTTTTTAGAGAAATCTTCTTATATAATTAGGCAGAAAATCTCACCTCCCATAGTTTTCAAAACAGCATAATTTCCCTCTTCTCAATGCTTTATCTGTGGTATTAAACAACCTTTGAGTATTCAGGTTTATCAATGACATGTACTTTAAAAATGTTTTAGAGATCCTACCAGTCTTTAAAAACATCCTTGTTCCTTGTTTCAGTTCCAGTTTTATGTATATTTTCTTCCTTGCACCTGATTATTCCAACATCTGATGGATGGCTTAGGAATCTAATTCTGGTATTGATTGTTTTTGCTGATTGTCTCCCTTTGTAGCTGATTTCTTCATTATTGTGTAAATTTAGATCATGAGCTCATGTTTAGCTAAAAAGCTGACCTTGTATTAGGCTTAGGTGAGAACGCTGGTAAGCTTCAGCAGAAAGTCGGCAAAGATTTATTTGTGTACCTCCAATGAGTGGCTGGCGAAGTCCCAGTTTTCTACAAGGGTAGGTCCAATACTCCTTCGAGAGTCAGGGGACTCTGACCGGGCCGCATTGCAGCCTCCGATATAGGGCAGGGGCAGTGCGCGGCCAGTGGCCCGGGCAGGAGCCTCTCCACATGTGTCACAGGGACCCATCTGCCTGCGAACTTCGGTCACCTGGCAGGAAACTACGATGCCCAGACCTATGGATAGCTGTGCAGCGAGGTGTACAGCGCGGACAGGTTCCACAATCACTTAAAATATGAGGGCGGTCTGAGTGTAAAGGTGAGAGTTTGGGCAGCTGTGCAGAAAAAGAAGGCGCCCTTTGGTCTGGGCATAAATGCTTGTGACACTCCACTGGGTCTGCCGGCTCTGAGGACCCTGCCCTGGATCCCCAGCTCCCCTGCCCTTTGTTCAGTCACAGCAGAAATGGCCACACCCACTCATTCAGTGAGGGCAGTGTTCTAACCTTCCTCAGTCCCGCCCCCTCTCCACAGGTTACCAAGGAGTGCAGATGCTGCATTCTGAGACCAGGGCGTACCGAGAATGTCAATGGCAGACATGATGACCTTAAATGATTTCCTCTTGTGTCAGGTTTTGGTAAACTTTAGGAGCTAGGAAATGGTCCACTTTACAGAAATGTTCAAATTTACTGGCATTTCATATATTCTCTGCTATAACATTGTTCTGATTCTTTCTGTATATTCTGTACTTATGTTTTTGTTTTCCTTAATCAAGGGTGTCTTTTAAATCTTTTCAAAGAATATTCTTTGGACTTACTAAATCACCTCAAGTTTATACGTTTTCTTTTGTATTAAGTTCTGCTCATATCTTTATCTTTTTTCTATGTTCTCAGGGTTTATTGTTTTGATATTCTGATGTCAATTAAAACACTTGGTTATTCATTTTCATAAATCTATTTACTTATAAAGATTTGTAGTTTTGAAGATTCGAACTTACTTGTAAGTTTTTAAGGGTCAGGTCCTCTACATTGTTGCTCGCCCAACGCTTAGTTCAACATATAGCAATATATATATTGACCTATTTCCCCTCGACTTTCTGTGATTCCCTACATCTCACCTTTCTTTGCAGACAAGCCATTTGAAATACCCTTAACTTATTTCAAAGCCAATAAGTCTTTAATATAATGTGTAATTTTTAGAGAAATCTTCTTATATAATTAGGCAGAAAATCTGACCTGCCATAGTTTTCAAAGCAGCATAATTTCACTCTTCTCAATGATGAATCTGTTTCGAGTATTTAGCTTTATCAATGACATGTACTTTAAAAATGTTTTAGAGACCCTATCAGTCTTTGAAAACATACTTGTTCCTTGTTTCAGTTGCAGTTTTATGTATATTTTCTGCCTTGCACCTGATTATTCCAACATCTGATGGATGGCCTAGGGAATCGAATTCTGGTATGGATTGTTTTTGCTGATTGTCTCCCCTTGTAGCTGTTTAATTCATTACTGTGTAAATTTAGATCATGAGCTCATGTTTAGCTAAACAGCTGACCTTGTAAGAGGCTTAGGTGTGAACTCTCGGAAGCTTCAGCAGAAAGTCGGCAAAGATTTATTTGTGTCCCTCAAATGAGTTGCCCTCGAGGACCCCGTTTTCTACAAGTGTTGGTGCAATACGCCCTCTAGAGGCAGGGGATTCAGACAAGGCTGCTTTGCGGCCCCCGTTCTGCGGCAGGGGCAGTGGGCGGCCTGTGGCCCGGGCAGGAGACTCTCCACGTGTGTCCCAGGGACCCATCTGCCTGCGAACTTCGGTCCACGGGCAGGAAGCTACGATGCTAAGACGTATGGTTAGCTGTGCAGCGAGGTGTACTGGGCAGACAGGTTCCACACACACTTCAAGTAAGAGGGCGTCCTGAGTGGAAAGGTGAGAGTTTCGGCAGCTGTGCATCCAAAGAAGGCGCCCTTTGGCCTGGGCCTAAATGCGTGTGACACCCCACTGGGCCTGCCGTGTTCTGAGGTCCCTGCACTGGGCCCCCTGCTCTACTGCCCTTTATTCATTCACAGCAGAGATGGCCACACCCACTCCCTCAGTGAGGGTAGTGTTCCAACCTCCCTCAGCACCACCCCCTCTCCGCAGGTTACCATGGACTACAAATGCTGCATTATGAGGCCAGTGTTTTCTGAGAATGCCAAGGGCAGACATGATGACCTTAAATGATTTCCTCTTGTGTCAGTTTTGGTAAACTTTAGGAGCTAGGAAACGGTCCACTTTACAGAATTATTCAAATTTACTGGCATTTCAGATATTCTATGCTATAACATTGTCCTGATTCTTTCTGTATATTCTTTACTTATGATATTGTTTACCTTAATCAAGGGTGTCTTTAAATCTTTTCAAAGAATATTCTTTGGACTTACTACATCACCTGCATTGTATACGTTTTCTGTTGTATTAAGTGCTGCTCTTATCTTTATTTATCTTTTTTCTATGTTCTCAGGGTTTATTGTTTTGATCTTCTGATGTCAATTAAAACACTTGGTTATTCATTTTAACAAATTTTTTACTTATAAAGATTTGAACTTTTGAAGATTCCAGCTTACTAGTAAGTTTCTAAGGGTCAGGTCCTCTACATTGTTGCTGGCCTAAGGCTTAGTTCACCCTATAGCAATGTATATATTGACCTATTTCCCCTCGACTTTCTGTGATTCCCTAAATCCAACCTTTCTTTGCACACAAGCCATTTGAAATACCCTTAACTTATTTCACAGCCAACAAGTCTTTGAAATAATGTGTATTTCTTAGAGAAATCTTCTTATAAAATGAGGCAGAAAATCTGACTTGTCATATTTTTCCAAACAGCATAATTTCACTCTTCTCAATTATTAATCTGTTGTATTACACACCCTTTGAGTATTTAGCTTTATCAATGACATGTACTTTAAAAATGTTCTAGAGAACCTACCAGTCTTTGAAAACATCCTTGTTCCTTGTTTCAGTTCCAGTTTTATGTATATTTTCTGCCTTGCACCTGATTATTCCAACATCTGATGAATGGCCTTGGGAATCTAATTCTGGTATTGATTGTTTTTGCTGATTGTCTCCCCTTGTAGCTGATTTCTTCATTATTTTGTAATTTTAGATCATGAGCTCATGTTTAGTTAAACAGCTGACCTTGTAAGTGGCTTAGGTGTGAACGCTCGTAAGCTTCACCAGAAAGTTGGCAAAGATTTATTTGTGTCCCTCCAATGAGTTGCCCGCGAGGACCCCGTTTTCTACAAGTGTTGGTCCAATACTCCCTCTAGAGGTAGGGGACTCAGACAGGGCTGCTTTGCCTCCCCCGATCTGGGGCAGGGGCCGTGGGCGGCCTGTGGCCCGGGCATGAGCATCTCTGCGTGTGTCCCAGGGACCAATCTGCCTGTGAACTTCGGTCACCATCAGGAAGCTACGATGCCCAGAACTATGGTTAGCTATGCAGCAAGGTGTACTGCGCGGACGGGTTCCACACACACTTCAGTACGAGGGCGGCCTGAGTGGAACGGTGAGAGTTTGGACAGCTGTGCAGGCAAAGAAGCCAACCTTTGGCCTGGGCCTAAATGCTTGGCACACCCCACTTGGCCTGCAGGGCTCTGACGGCTCGGCCCTGGGCCTCCTGCTCCCCAGCCCTTTGTTCAGTCACAGCAGAGATGGCCACACCCACTCCATCAGTGAGGGCAGTGTTCCAACCTCCCTCAGCCCCGCCCCCTCTAAGCAGGTTGCCATGGACTACAGATGGTGCAATCTGAGGCCAGGGTTTTCCGAGTATGCCAAGGGCAGACATGATGACCTTAAATGATTTCCTCTTGGTCAGGTTTGGTAAACTTTAGGAGCTAGGAAATGGTCCACTTTACAGAAATGTTCAAATTTACTGGTATTTCATATATTCTCTGCTATAACATGGTCCTGATTCTTTCTCTATATTCTTTTCTTATGTTTTTGTTTTCCTTAATCAAAGTGTGTCTTTTAAATCTTTTCAAAGAATATTCTTTGGACTTACTAAATCCCCTCAATTTTACACGTTTTCTGTTGTATTAAGTTCTGCTCATATCTTTATTTATCTTTTTTCTATGTTCTCAGGGTTTATTGTTTTGATCTTCTGATGTCAATTAAAACACTTGGTTATTCATTTTCATAAATCTTTTTACTTATAAAGATTTGAACTTTTGAAGTTTCCAGCTTACTTGTAAGTTTCTAAGGGTCAGGTCTTCTACATTGTTGTTGGCCTAAGGCTTAGTTCACACTATAGCAATGTATATATTGACACATTTTCCCCTCGACTTTCTGTCATTCCCTATATCTCTCCTTTCTTTGCAGACAAGCCATTTGAAATACCCTTAACTTATTTCACAGCCAAGAAGTCTTTGAAATAATGTGTATTTCTTAGAGAAATCTTCTTATATAATGAGGCAGAAAATCAGACTTGTCATATTTTTCAAAACAGCATAATTTCACTCTTCTCAATGATGAATCTGTTGTATTACACAACCTTTGAGTATTTAGCTTTATCAATGGCATGTACTTTTAAAATGTTCTAGAGAACCTACAAGTCTTTGAAAACATCCTTGTTCCTTGTTTCAGTTCCAGTTTTATGTATATTTTCTGCCTTGCACCTGATTATTCCAACATCTGATGGATGGCCTTGGGAATCTAATTCTGGTATTGATTGTTTTTGCTGATTGTCTCCCCTTGTAGCTGATTTCTTCAATATTGTGTAATTTTAGATCATGAGCTCATGTTTAGCTAAACAGCTGACATTGTAAGTGGCTTAGGGGTGAACGCTCGTAAGCTTCAGCAGAAAGTTGGCAAAGATTTATTTGTTTCCCTCCAATGAGTTGCCCACGAGGACCCCGTTTTCTACAAGTGTTGGTCCAATACTCCCTCTAGAGGCAGGGGACTCAGACAGGGCTGCTTTGCGGCCACCGATCTGGGGCAGTGCCATGGGCTGCCTGGGGCCCAGGCAGGAACCTCTCGGCGTGTGTCCCAGGGAACCACCTGCCTGCGAACTTCGGTCACCTAGCAGGAAGATACGATGCCCAGACCTATGGTAAGCTGTGCAGCGAGGTGTACTGCGCAGACAGGTTCCACACACACTTCAAGTAAGAGCGCGGCCTGAGTGGTAAGGTGACAGTTTGGGCAGCTGTGCAGACAAAGAAGGCACCCTTTGACCTGGGCCTAAATGCTTGTGACACCCCACTGGGCCTGCCGGGCTCTGAGGGCCCTGCCCTGGGCCCCTGCTCCCCTGCCCTTTGTTCAGTCACAGCAGAGATGGCCACATCCACTTCCTCATTGTGGGCAGTGTTCCAACCACCCTCAGCCACGTCCCCTCTCCACAGATTACCATGGAAAACAGATGCTGAATTCTGAGGCCAGGGTATTCCGAGAATTCCAAGGGCAGACATAATGACCTTAAATGATTTCCTCTTATGTCAGTTTTGGTAAACTCTAGGAGCTAGGAAATGGTCCACTTTAGAGAAATGTTCAAATTTACAGGCATTTCATATATTCTCTGCTATAACATTGTCCTGATTCTTTCTATGTTCTATGTTCTCAGGGTTTATTGTTTTGATTTCTGATGTCATTTAAAACACTTGGTTATTCATTTTAATGAATCTTTTTACTTATAAAGATTTGAACTTTTGAAGATTCCAGCTTACTTGCACGTTTCCCAGGATCAGGTCCTCTACATTGTTGATGGCCTAAGGCTTAGTTCACCCTATAGCAAAGTATATATTGACATATTTTCCCCTGGACTTTCTGTGATTCCCTACATCTCACCTTTCTTTGCAGACAAGCCATTTGAAATACACTTAACTTATTTCACAGCCAATAAGTCTTTGAAATAATGTGTATTTTTTACAGAAATATTCTTATATAATTTGGCAGAAAATCTGACCTGCCATAGTTTTCAAAACCGCATAATTTCACTCTTCTCAATGATGAATCTGTTCTATTACACAATCTTTGAGTATTTAGCTTTATCAATGACATGTACTTTAAAAAGGTTTTAGAGATGCTACCAGTCTTTGAAAACATCCTTGTTCCTTGTTTCATTTCCAGTTTTATGTATATTTTCTGTCTTGCACCTGATTATTCCAACATCAGATGGATGGCCTAGGGAATCTAATTCTGGTATTGATTGTTTTTGCTGATTGTCTCCCCTTGTAGCTCATTTCATCATTATTGTGTAATTTTAGATCATGAGCTCAGGTTTAGCTAAACAGCTGACCTTGTAAGTGCCTTAGGTGTGAACGCTCGTAAGCTTCAGCAGAAAGTTGCAAATATTTATTTGTGTCCCTCCAATGAGTTGCCCGTGAGGACCTCGTTTTCTACAAGTATTGATCCAATACTCCATCTAGAGGCAGGGGACTCAGACAGGGCTGCATGCATCCCCCGATCTGGGGCAGGGGCAGTGGACGGCCTGTGGCCCGGGCAGGAGCATCTCTGCGTGTGTCCCAGGGACCCATCTGCCTGCGAACTTCGGTCACCATCAGGAAGCTAGGATGCCCAGACCTATGGTTAGCTATGCAGCAAGGTGTACTGCACGGACAGGTTCCACACACACTTCGGTACGAGGGCGGCCTGAGTGGAATGGTGAGGGTTTCGGCGGCTGTGCAGACAAAGAAGGCACCCTTGGTCCTGGGCCTAAATGCTTGTGACACCCAAGTGGGCCTGCCGGGCTCTGAGGGGTCTGCCCTGCGCCCCCTGCTCCCCTGCCCTATGTTCAGTCACAGCAGAGATGGCCACACCCACTCCCTCAGTGAGGGCAGTGTTCCAACCTCCCTCAGCCCCGCCCGCTCTCCGCAGGTTATAATGGACTACACATGCTGCATTCTGAGGCCAGGGCGTTCCGAGAATGCCAAGGGCAGACATGATAAACTTAAATGATTTCCTCTTGTGTCAGGTTTGGTAAACTTTAGGAGCTAGGAAATGGTCCACTTTACGGAAATGTTCAAATTTACTGGCATTTCATATATTCTCTGCTATAACATTGTCATGATTCTTTTTGTATATTCTTGACTTATGTTTTTGTTTTCCTTAATCAAAGTGTGTCTTTTAAATCTTTTCAAAGAATATTCTTTGGACTTACTAAATCACCTCAATTTTATCCGTTTTCTGTTGTATTAAGTTCTGCTCATCTCTTTATTTATCTTTTTTCTGTGTTCTCAGGGTTTATTGTTTTGATCTTCTGATGTCAATTAAAACACTTGGTTATTCATTTTAATAAATCTTTTTACTTATAAAGATTTTAACTTTTGAAGATTCCAGCTTACTTGTAAGTTTCTAAGGGCAACGTCCTCTACATTGTTGCTGGCCTAAGGCTTAGTTCACCATATACCCATGTATATATTGACACATTTTCCCCTCGACTTTCTGTGATTCCCTACATCTCACCTTTCTTTGCAGACAAGCGATTTGAAATACACTTAACTTATTTCACAGCCAAGAAGTCTTTGAAATAATGTGTATTTCTTAGAGAAATATTGTTATATAATGAGCCAGAAAATCTGACCTGCCATAGTTTTCAAAACAGCATAATTTCACTCTTCTCAATGATTAATCTGTTGTATTATGCAATGTTGACTATTTAGCTTTATCAATGACATGTACTTTAAAAATGTTTTAGAGATCCTACCGGTCTTTGAAAACATCCTTGTTCCTTGTTTCAGTTCCAGTTTTATATATATTTTCTGCCTTGCCCATGATTATTCCAACATCTGTTGGATGGCCTTGGGAATCTAATTCTGGTATTGATTGTTTTTGCTGATTGTCTCCCCTTCTAGCTGATTTCTTCAATTTGTGTAAATTTAGATCATAAGCTCATGTTTAGCTAAACAGCTGAACTTGTAAGTGTCTTAGGTGTGAACGCTCGTAAGCTTCAGAAGAAAGTCGGCAAATATTTATTTGTGTCCCTCCAATGAGTTGCCCGCGAGGATCCCGTTTTGTACAAGTGTTGGTCCAATCCTCCCTCTAGAGTCAGGGGAATCAGAAACGGCTGCTTGGCGTACCCCGATCTGGCGCAGGGGCGGTGGGCGGCCTGTGGCCCGGGCAGGAGCCTCTCCGCATCTGTCCCAGGGACCCATCTGACTGCAAACTACGGTCACCTGGCAGGAACCTACGATGCCCAGACCTATGGTTAGCTGTGCAGGAGGTGAACTGCCCGGACAGGTTCCACTCACACTTTAAGTAAGAGGGCCGCCTGAGTGGAAAGGTGAGTGTTTGGGCAACTGTGCAGACAAAGATGGGGCCCTTTGGCCGGGGCCTAAATGATTCTGACACCCCACTGGGCACCCGAAATCTGAGGGCCCTGCCCTGGGACCCCTGCACCCCTGCCCTTTGATCAGTCACAGCAGAGATGGCCACACTCACTCCCTCTGTGAAGGCAGTGTTCCAACCTCCCTCAGCCCCGCCCCCTCTCCACAGGTTACCATGGACAACAGATGCTGCATTCTGATGCCAGGGTATTCCGAGAATGCCAAGGGCAGACATAATGACCTTAAGTGATTTCCTCTTGTGTCAGTTTTGGTAAACTTTAGGAGCTAGAAAATGGTCCACTTTACAGAAATGTTCAAATTTACTGGCATTTCATATATTCTCTGCTATAACATTGTCCTCATTCTTTCTATATATTCTTTAATTGTGTTTTTGTTTTCCTTAATCAAAGTGTGTCTTTTAAATCTTTTCAAAGAATATTCTTTGGACTTACTAAATCACCTCAATTTTATACGTTTTCTGTTGTATTAACTTCTGCCCATATCTTTATTTATCTTTTTTCTATGTTCTCAGGTTTTATTGTTTTGATCTTCTGATGTCAATTAAAACACTTGGTTATTCATTTTAATAAATGTTTTTACTTATAAAGATTTGAACTTTTGAAGATTCCAGCTTACTTGTAAGTTTCTAACGGTCTGGTCCTCTACATTGTTGCTTGCCTAAGGCTTAGTTCACAGTATAGCAATGTATATATTGACACATTTTCCCCTCGACTTTCTGTGATTCCCTACATCTCACCTTTCTTTGCAGACAAGCCATTTGAAATACCCTTAACTTATGTCACAGCCAACAAGTCTTTGAAATAATGTGTATTTCTTAAAGAAATCTTCTTATATAATGAGGCAGAAAATCTGACTTGTCATATTTTTCAAAACAGCATAAATTCACTCTTCTCAATGATAAATCTGTTGTATTACACAACTTTTGAGTATTTAGCTTTATCAATGACATGTACTTTAAAAATGTTCTAGAGAACCTACAAGTCGTTGAAAACTTCCTTGTTCCTTGTTTCAGTTCCAGTGTTATGTATATTTTCTGCCTTGCACCTGATTATTCCAAAATCTGATGGATAGCCTAGGGATTCTAATTCTGGTATTGATTGTTTTTGCTGATTGTCTCCCCTTGTAGCTGATTTCTTCATTATTGTGTAATTTTAGAACATGAGCTCATGTTTCGTTAAACAGCTGACCTTGTAAGTGGCTTATGTGTGAACTCTCGTAAGCTTCAGCAGAAAGTTGGCAAAGATTTATTTGTGTCCCTCCAATGAGTTGCCCACGAGGTCCCCATTTTCTTCAAGTGTTGGTCCAATACTCCCTCTAGAGGCAGGTGACACAGACAGGGCTGCTTTGCCGCCACCGGTCTTGGGCCATGGGCGGCCTGTGGCCCAGGCAGGAACCTCTCAGCGTGTGTCCAAGGGAACCATCTGCCTGCGAACTTCGGTCACCTAGCAGGAAGATACGGTGCCCAGACCTATGTTTAGCTGTGCAGCAAGGTGTACTGCGCACACAGGTTCCACACACACTTCAAGTAAGAGGGCGGCCTGAGTGGAAAGGTGAGAGTTTGGGCAGCTGTGCAGACAAAGAAGGCACCCTTTGGCCTGGGCCTAAATGCTTGTGACACCCCACAGGGCCTGCTGGGCTCTGAGGGCCCAGCCCTGGGCCCCCTGCTCCCCTGCCCTTTGTTCAGTCACAGCAGAGATGGCCACATCCACTCCCTCATTGAGGGCAGTGTTCCAACCACCCTCAGCCATGTCCCCTCTCCACAGATTACCATGGACAACAGATGCTGAATTCTGAGGCCAGGGTATTCCGAGAATGCCATGGGCAGACATAATGACCTTAAATGATTTCCTCTTCTGACAGTTTTGGTAAACTTTAGGAGCTAGGAAATGGTCCACTTTACAGAAATGTTCAAATTTACTGGCATTTCATATATTCTCTGCTATAACGTTGTAGTGATTCCTTCTATGTTCTATGTTCTCAGGGTTTATAGTTTTGATCTTCTGATGTCATTTAAAACACTTGGTTATTCATTTTAATGAATCTTTTTACTTATAAAGATTTGAACTTTTGAAGATTCCAGCTTACTTGTACGTTTCCCAGAATCAGGGCCTCTACATTGTTGATGGCCTAAGGCTTAGTTCACCCTATAGCAAAGTATATATTGACATATTTTCCCTTGGACTTTCTGTGATTCCCTACATCTCACCTTTCTTTGCAGACAAGCCATTTGAAATACCCTTAACTTATTTCACAGCCAAGAAGTCTTTAAAATAATGTGTATTTTTTACAGAAATCTTCTTATATAATTTGGCAGAAAATCTGACCTGCCATAGTTCTCAAAACCGCATAATTTCACTCTTCTCAATGATGAATCTGTTCTATTACCCAATCATTGAGTATTTAGCTTTATCAATGACATGTACTTTAAAAAGGTTTTAGAGATGCTACCAGTCTTTGAAAACATCCTTGTTCCTTGTTTCAGTTCCAGTTTTATGTATATTTTCTGCCTTGCACCTGATTATTCCAACATCTGATGGATGGCCTAGGGAATCTAATTCTGGTATTGATTGTTTTTGCTGATTGTCTCCCCTTGTAGCTCATTTCTTCATTATTGTGTAATTTTAGATCATGAGCTCATGTTTAGCTAAACAGCTGACCTTGTAAGTGGCTTAGGTGTGAACGCTCGTAAGCTTCAGCAGAAAGTTGGCAAAGATTTATTTGTGTCCCTCCAATTAGTTGCCCGCGAGGACCCCGTTTTCTACAAGTGTTGGTCCAATACTCCCTCTAGAGGAAGGGGACTCCGACAGGGTTGCTTTGCATCCCCCGATCTGGGTCAGGGGCAGTGGGCGGCCTGTTGCCCTGCAGGAGCATCTCTGCGCGTGTCCCAGGGACCCATCTGCCTGCGAACTTCGGTCACCATCAGATAGCTACGATGCCCAGACCTATGGTTAGCTATGCAGCAAGGTGTACTGCGCGGACAGGTTCCACACACACTTCAGTAGGAGGGCGGCCTGAGTGGAATGATGAGAGTTTGGGCAGTTGTGCAGACAAAGAAGGCACCCTTTGGCCTGGGCCTAAATGCTTGTGACACCCCTCTGGGCCTGCCGGGCTCTGAGGGCTCTGCCCTTGGCCCCCTGCTCCCCTGCCCTTTGTTCAGTCACAGCAGAGATGGCCACACCCACTCCCTCAGTGAGGGCAGTGTTCCAACCTCCCTCAGGCCCGCCCCCTCTCCGCAGGTTATCATGGACTACAGATGCTGCATTCTGAGGCCAGGGCGTTCCGAGAATGCCAAGGGCAGACATGATGACCTTAAATGATTTCCTCTTGTGTCAGGTTTGGTAAACTTTAGGAGCTAGGAAATGGTCCACTTTACAGAAATGTTCAAATTTACTGGCATTTCATATATTCTCTGCTATAACATTGTCCTGATTCTTTTTGTATATTCTTGAATTATGTTTTTGTTTTCCTTAATCAAAGTGTGTCTTTTAAATCTTTTCAAAGAATATTCTTTGGACTTACTAAATCACCTCATGTTTATACGTTTTCTTTTGTATTAAGTTCTGCTCATATCTTTATCTTTTTTCTATGTTCTCAGGGTTTATTGTTTTGATCTTCTGATGTCAATTAAAACACTTGGTTATTCATTTTAATAAATCTTTTTACTTATAAAGATTTTAACTTTTGAAGATTCCAGCTTACTTGTAAGTTTCTAAGGGCAACGTCCTCTACATTGTTGCTGGCCTAAGGCTTAGTTCACCATATACCCATGTATATACTGACACATTTTCCCCTCGACTTTCTGTGATTCCCTACATCTCACCTTTCTTTGCAGACAAGCGATTTGAAATACACTTAACTTATTTCACAGCCAAGAAGTCTTTGAAATAATGTGTATTTCTTAGAGAAATATTCTTATATAATGAGGCAGAAAATCTGTCCTGCCATAGTTTTCAAAATAGCATAATTTCACTCTTCTCAATGATTAATCTGTTGTATTACGCAATGTTGACTACTTAGCTTTATCAATGACATGTACTTTAAAAATGTTTTAGAGATCCTACCAGTCTTTGAAAACATCCTTGTTCCTTGTTTCAGTTCCAGTTTTATGTATATTTTCTGCCTTGCACCTGATTATTCCAACATCTGATGGATGGCATTGGGAATCTAATTCTGGTATTGATTGTTTTTGCTGATTGTCTCCCCTTGTAGCTGATTTCTTCAATATTGTGTAAATTTAGATCATGAGCTCATGTTTAGCTAAACAGCTGACCTTGTAAGTGGCTTAGGTGTGAACGCTCGTAAGCTTCAGAAGAAAGTCGGCAAATATTTATTTGTGTCCCTCCAATGAGTTGCCCGCGAGGATCCCGTTTTCTACAAGTGTTGGTCCAATCCTACCTCTAGAGGCAGGGGAATCAGACACGGCTGCTTGGCGTACGCCGATCTGGCGCAGGGGCTGTGGGCGGCCTGTGGCCCGGGCAGGAGCCTCTCCTCGTCTGTCCCAGGGACCCATCTGCCTGCAAACTACGGTCACCTGGCAGGAAGCTACGATGCCCAGACCTATGTTTAGCTGTGCAGGAGGTGAACTGCCCGGACAGGTTCCACACACACTTTAAGTAAGTGGGCCGAAGGAGTGGAAAGGTGAGAGTTAGGGCAGCTGTGCAGACTTAGATGGCGCACTTTGGCCTTGGCCTAAATGATTCTGACACCACACTGGGCCCCCGAAATCTGAAGGCCCTGCCCTGTGACCCCTGCTCCCCTGCCCTTTGATCAGTCACAGCAGAGATGGCCACACTCACTCCCTCTGTAAAGGCAGTGTTCCAAACTACCTCAGCCCCGCCCCCTCTCCACAGGTTACCATGGACAACACATGCTGCATTCTGAGGCCAGGGCCTTCTGAGAATGCCAAGGGCAGACATGATGAACTTAAATGATTTCCGCTTGTGTCAGTTTTGGTAAACTTTAGGAGCTAGGAAATGGTCCACTTTACAGAAATGTTCAAATTTACTGGCATTTCATATATTCTCTGCTATACCATTGTCCTGATTCTTTCTGTATATTCTTGACTTATGTTTTTGTTTTCCTTAATCAAAGTGTGTCTTTTAAATCTTTTCAAAGAATATTCTTTGGACTTACTAAATCACCTCAATTTTATACGTTTTCTGTTGTATTAAGTTCTGCTCATATCTTTATTTATCTTTTTTCTATGTTCTCCTGGTTTATTGTTTTGATCTTCTGATGTCAATTGAAACACTTCATTATTCATTTTCATAAATCTTTTTACATATAAAGATTTGAACTTTTGAAGATTCCAGCTTACTTGTAGGTTTCTAACGGTCAGGTCCTCTACATTGTTGCTTGCCTAAGGCTTAGTTCACACTATAGCTATGTATATATTGACACATTTTCCCCTCGACTTTCTGTGATTCCCTACATCTCACCTTTCTTTGCAGACAAGCCATTTGAAATACCCTTAACTTATTTCACAGCCAAGAAGTCTTTGAAATAATGTGTATTTCTTAGAGAAATCTTCTTATATAATGAGGCAGAAAATCTGACTTGTCATATTTTTCAAAACAGCATAATTTCACTCTTCTCAATGATTGATCTGTTGTATTACACACCCTTTGAGTATTTAGCTTTATCAATGACATGTACTTTAAAAATATTCTAGAGAACCTACCAGTCTTTGAAAACATCCTTGTTCCTTGTTTCAGTTCCAGTTTTATGTATATTTTCTGCCTTGCACCTGATTATACCAACATCTGATGGATGGCCTAGGGAATCTAATTCTGGTATTGATTGTTTTTGCTGATTGTCTGCCCTTATAGCTGATTTCTTCATTATTGTGTAAATTTAGATCATGAGCTCATGTTTAGCTAAACAGCTGACCTTGTAAGTGGCTTAGTTGTGAACGCTCATAAGTTTCATCAGAAAGTCGGCAAAAATTTTTTGTATCCCTACAATGAGTTGCCCGTGAGGAACCCATTTTCTACAAGTGTTGGTCCAATACTCCCTCTAGAGGCAGGGGACTCAGACACGGCTGCTTGGCATCCACCGATCTGGCGCAGGGGCAGTGCGCTACCTGTGGCCCGGGCAGGAGCCTCTCTGGGTCTGTCCCAGGGACTCATTTGCCTGCAAACTTCGGTCACCTGGCAGGGAGCTACGATGCCCAGACCTATGGTTAGCTGTGCAGGAGGTGAACAGCGTGGACAGATTCCACACACACTTCAAGTAAGAGGGCGGCCTGAGTGGAAATGTGAGGGTTTGGGCAGATTTGCAGACAAAGAAGGCGCCCATTGGCCCGGGCCTAAATGCTTTGACACCCCACTGAACCTCCCGAACTCTGAGGGCCCTGCCCTAGGACCCCTGCTCCCCTTCCCTTTGATCAGTCACAGCAGAGATGGCCACACCACTCCCTCTGTGACGGCAGTGTTCCAACCTCCCTAAGCCCCGCCCCCTCTCCACAGGTTACCATGGACTACAGATGCTGCATTCTGAGGCCAGGCCGTTCCGAGAATGCCAAGGGCAGACACGATGACCTTAAATGATTTCCTCTTGTGTCAGTTTTGGTAAACTTTAGGAGCTAGGAAATGGTCCACTTTACAGAAATGTTCAAATTTACTGGCATTTCATATATTCTCTGCCATAACATTGTCCTGATTCTTTCTATATATTCTTTAATTATGTTTTTGTTTTCCTTAATCAAAGTGTGTCTTTTAAATCTTTTCAAAGAATATTCTTTGGACTTACTAAATCACCTGAATTTTATACGTTTTCTGTTGTATTAAGTTCTGCCCATATCTTTATTTATCTTTTTTCTATGTTCTCAGGGTTTATTGTTTTGATCTTCTGATGTCAATTATAACACTTGGCTATTCCTTTTAATAAATTTTTTACTTATAAAGATTTGAACTTTTGAAGATTCCAGCTTACTTGTAAGTTTCTATGGGCAAGGTCCTCTACATTGTTGCTCGCCTAAGGCTTAGTTCCCCCTATAGCAATGTATATATTGACACATTTTCCCCTCGACTTTCTGTGATTCCCTACCTCTCACCTTTTTTTCAGACAAGCCATTTGAAATGCCCTTAACTTATTTCACTGCAAATAAGTCTTTGAAATAATGTGTATTATTTAGAGTAATATTCTTATATAATGAGGCAGAAAATCTGACTTGCCATATTTTTCAAAACAGCATAATTTCACTCTTCTCAATGATTAATCTGTTGTATTATACAACCTTTGAGTATTTAGCTTTATCAATGACATATTCTTTAAAAATGTTCTACAGATTCTACCAATCTTTGAAAAACATCCTTGTTCCTTGTTTCAGTTCCAGTTTTATTTATATTTTTTGCCTTGCACCTGATTATACCGACATCTGATGGATGGCCTAGAGAATCTAATTCTGGTATAGATTGTTTTTGCTGATTGTCTCCCCTTGTAGCTGATTTCTTCATTATTGGGTAAATTTAGATCATGAGCTCATGTATAGCTAAACAGCTGACCTTGTAAGTGGCTTAGGTGTCAACGCTCATAAGCTTCATCAGAAAGTCGGCAAAAATTTTTTTGTGTCCCTACAATGAGTTGCCCGTGAGGACCCCGTTTTCTACAAGTGTTGGTCCAATACTCTCTCTAGAGGCAGGGGACTCAGACACGGCTGCTTGGCGTCCCCCGATCTGGCGCAGGGGCAGTGGATGCCTGTGGCCCGGGCAGGAGCCTCTCCGCGTCTGTCCCAGGGACAGATCTGCCTGCAAACTTCGGTCACCTGGCAGGAAGCAATGATGCCCAGACCTATGGTTAGCTGTGGAGGAGGTGAACTGTGCGGACAGGTTCCACACACACTTCAAGTTAGCGGGCGGCCTGAGTGGAAAGGTAAGAGTGTGGGCAGCTGTGCAGACAAAGAAGACGCCCTTTGGCCTAGACATAAATGCTTGTGACACCCCACTGGGCATGCCGGGCTCTGAGGGCCCTGCCCTGGGCCCCCAGTTCCCCTGTCCTTTGTTCAGTCACAGCAGAGATGGCCACACCCACTCCATCTTTGTAGGCAGTGTTCCAACCACCCTCTGCCCCGCCACCTCTCCGCAGCTTACCATGGACAACAGATGCTGCATTCTGAGGCCAGGGTATTCCGAGAATGCCAAGGGCAGACATTATGACCTTAAATGATTTCCTCTTTTGTCAGTTTTGGTAAACTTTAGGAGCTAGGAAATGGTCCAATTTACAGAAATGTTCAAATTTACTGGCATTTCGTATATTCTCTGCTATAACATTGTCCTGATTCTTTCTATATATTCTTTAATTATGTTTTTGTTTTCCTTAATCAAAGTGTGTCTTTTAAATCTGTTCAAACAACATTCTTTGGACTTACTATATCACCTCAATTTTATACGTATTCTGTTGTATTAAGTTCTGCCCATATATTTATTTATCTTTTTTTATGTTCTCAGGGTTTATTGTTTTGATCTTCTGATGTCAACTAAAACACTTGGTTATTCATTTTAATGAATCATTTTACTTACAAAGATTTGACATTTTGACGATTCCAGCTTACTTGTACGTTTCACAGGATCAGGTCCTCTACATTGTTCATGGCCTAAGGCTTATTTCACCCTATAGCAAAGTATACATTGACATATTTTCCCCTCGACTTTCTGTGATTCCCTACATCTCACCTTTCTTTGCAGACAAGCCATTTGAAATACCCTTAACTTATTTCACAGCCAATAAGTCTTTAAAATAATGTGTGTTTTTTAGAGAAATATTCTTATAAAATTAGGCAGAAAATCTGACCTGCCGAAGTTTTCATAACCGCATAATTTCACTCTTCTCAATGATGAATCTGTTCTATTACTCAATCATTGAGTATTTATCTTTATCAATAACATGTACTTTAAAAATATTCTAGAGATCCTACCAGTCTTTGAAAACATCCTTGTTCCTTGTTTCAGTTCCAGTTTTATGTATATGTTCTGCCTTGCCCCTGATTATACCAACATCTGACGGATGGCCTAGGGAACCTAATTCTGGTATTGATTGTTTTTGCTTATTGTCTGCCCTTGTAGCTGATTTCTTCATTATTGTGTAAATTTAGATCATGAGCTCATGTTTAGCTAAACAGCTGACCTTGTAAGTGGCTTAGGTGTGAACGCTCATAAGCTTCATCAGAAAGTTGGCAAAAATTTTTTGTGTCCCTACAATGCGTTGCCCGTGAGGAACCCATTTTCTACAAGTGTTGGTCCAATACTCCCTCTAGAGGCAGGGGACTCAGACATGGCTGCTTGGCGTCCCCCGATCTGGCGCAGGGGCAGTGGGTGGCCTGTGGCCCGGGCAGCAGCCTCTCCGCGTCTGTCCCAGGGACCCATCTGCCTGCAAACTTCGGTCTCCTGGCAGGGAGCTACGATGCCCAGACCTATGGTTAGCTGTGCAGGAGGTGAACTGCGCGGACAGGTTCCACACACACTTCAAGTAAGAGGGCGGCCTGAGTGGAAAGGTGAGGGTTTGGGCAGCTGTGCAGACAAAGAAGGCGCCCTTTGGCCCGGGCCTAAATGCTTTGACACCCCACTGAACCTCCCGAACTCAGAGGGCCCTGACCTGGGACCCCTGCTCCCCTGCCCTTAGATCAGTCACAGCAGAGATGGCCACACCCACACCCTCTGTGACGGCAGTGTTCCAACCTCCCTAAGCCCCGCCCCCTGACCGCAGGTTTCCATGGACTACAGATGCTGCATTCTGAGTCCAGGGCACTCTGAGACTGCCAAGGGCAGACATGATGACCTTAAATGATTTCCTCTTGTGTCAGTTTTGGTAAACTTTAGGAACTAGGAAATGGTCCACTTTACAGAAATGTTCAAATTTACTGGCATTTCATATATTATCTGCCATAACATTGTCCTGATTCTTTCTATATATTCTTTAATTATGTTTTTGTTTTCCTTAATCAAAGTGTGTCTTTTAAATCTTTTCAAAGAATATTCTTTGGACTTACTAAATCACCTCAATTTTATACGTTTTCTGTTGTATAAAATTCTGCCCTTATCTTTATTTATCTTTTTTCTATGTTCTCAGGGTTTATTGTTTTGATCTTCTGATGTAATTTAAAACACTTGGTTATTCATTTAATGAATCTTTTTACTTATCAAGATTTGAACTTTTGAAGATTCCAGCTTACTTGTACGTTTCACAGGATCAGGTCTTCTACATTGTTGATGTCCTAAGGCTTAGTTCACCTTATAGCAAAGTATATATTGACATATTTTCCCCTCCACTTTCTGTGATTCCATACATCTCACCTTTCTTTGCAGACAAGCCATTCGAAATACCCTTAACTTATTTCACAGCCAATAAGTCTTTAAAATAATGTGTATTTTTTACAGAAATCTTCTTATATAATTAGGCAGAAAATCTGACCTGCCATAGTTTCCAAAACCGCATAATTTCACTCTTCTCAATGATGAATCTGTTCTATTACACAATCTTTGAGTATTTAGCTTTATCAATGACATGTACTTTAAAAAAGACTTAGAGATCCTACCAGTCTTTGAAAACATCCTTGTTCCTTATTTCAGTTCCAGTTTTATGTATATTTTCTGCCTTGCACCTGATTATTCCAACATCTGATGGATGGCCTAGGGAATCTAATTCTGGTATTGATTGTTTTTGCTGATTGTCACCCCATGTAGCTGATTTCTTTCATTATTGTGTAATTTTAGATCATGAGCTCCTGTTTAGTTAAACAGCTGACCTTGTAAGTGGCTTAGGTGTGAACACTCGTAAGGTTCAGCAGAAAGTTTGCAAAGATTTATATGTGTCCCTCCAATGAGTTGCCCGCGAGGACCCCGTTTTCTACAAGTGTTGGTCCAATACTCCCTCTAGATGCAGGGGACTCAGACATGGCTGCTTTGCATCCCCCGATCTGGGGCAGGGGCAGTGGGTGGCCTGTGGCCCGGGCATGAGCATCTCTGCGTGTGTCCCAGGGACCAATCTGCCTTTGAACTTCAGTCACCTGGCAGGAAGCTACGATGCCCAGAACTATGGTTAGCTATGCAGCAAGGTGTATTGCGCGGACGGGTTCCACACACACTTCAGTACGAGGGCGGCATGAGTGGAACGGTGAGAGTTTGGGCAGCTGTGCAGACAAAGAAGGCACCCTTTGACCTGGGCCTAAAGGCTTGTGACACCCCATTTGTCCTGCAGGGCTCTGACGGCTCTGCCCTGGGCCCCCTGCTCCCAAGGCCTTTGTTCAGTCACAGCAGAGATGGCCACAACCACTCCCTTAGTGAGGGCTGTGTTCCAACCTCCCTCAGCCCCGCCCCTCTCCACAGGTTACCATGGACTACAGATGCTGCATTCTGAGGCCAGGGTGTTCCGAGAGTGCCAAGGGCAGACATGATGACCTTAAATGATTTCCTCCTGGTCAGATTTGGTAAACTTTAGGAGCTAGGAAATCGTCCACTTTACAGAAATGTTCAAATTTACTGGCATTTCATATATTCTCTGCTATACCATGGTCCTGATTCTTTCTCTATATTCTTGTCTTATGTTTTTGTTATCCTTAATCAAAGTGTGTCTTTTAAATCTTTTCAAAGAATATTCTTTGGACTTACTAAATCACCTCAATTTTATACGTTTTCTGTTGTATTAAGTTCTGCTCATATCTTTATTTATCTTTTTTCTATGTTCTCAGGGTTTATTGTTTTGATCTTCTGATATCAATTAAAACACTTGGTTATTCATTTTAATAAATGTTTTTACTTATAAAGATTTGAAATTTTGAAGATTCCAGCTTACTTGTAAGTTCCTAAGGGTCAGGTCCTCTACATTGTTGCTGGCCAAAGGCTTAGTTCACACTATAGCAATGTATATATTGACACATTTTCCCCTCGACTTTCTCTGATTCCCTACATCTCACCTTTCTTTGCTGACAAGCCATTTAAAATACACTTAACTTATTTCACAGCCAACAAGTCTTTGAAATAATGTGTATTTCTTAGAGAAATCTTTTTTATAATGAGGCAGAAAATCTGACTTGTCATGTTTTTCAAAACATCATAATTTCACTCTTCTCAATGATTAATCTGTTGCATTACACAACCTTTGAGTATTTAGCTTTATCAATGACATGTAATTTAAAAATGTTCTAGAGAACCTACCAGTCTTTGAAAAAAACTTTGTTCCTTGTTTCAGTTCGAGTTTTATGTATATTTTTTGCCTTGCACCTGATTATTCCAACATCTGATGGATGGCCTAGGGAATCTAATTGTGGTATTGATTGTTTTTGCTTATTGTCTCCCCTAGTAGCTGATTTCTTCATTATTGTGTAATTTTAGATCATGAGCTCATGTTTAGCTAAACAGCTGACCTTGTAAGTGGCTTAGGTGTGAACGCTCGTAAGCTTCAGCAGAAAGTTAGCAAAGAATTATTAGTGTCCCTCCAATGAGTTGCCCGCGAGGACCCCGTTTTCTACAAGTGTTGGTCCAATACTCCCTCTAGGGGCAGGGGACTCAGACAAGGCTGCTTTGCGTCCCCTGATCTGGCGCAGGGGCAGTGGGCGGCCTGTTGGCCAGACAGGAGCCTCTCTGCGTGTGTCCCAGGGACCCATCTGCCTGCGAACTTCGGTCACCTGGCAGGAATCTACCATGCCCAGACATATGGTTAGCTGTGCAGCGAGGTGTACTGCGCAGACACGTTTCACACACAGTTCAAGTAAGGGGGCGGCCTGAGTGGAAAGGTGAGAGTGTGGGCTGCTGTACAGACAAAGAAGACGCCCTTTGGTCTAGACCTAAACGCTTATGACACCTCACTGGGCCTGCCGGGTTCTGAGGGCCCTGCCCTGGGCCCCTTGCTCCACTGCCCTTTGTTCAGTCACAGCAGAGATGGACACACCCACTCCCTTTTTGTGGGCGGTGTTCCAACCACCCTCTGCCCCGCCGCCTCTCCGCAGCTTACCATGTACAACAGATGCTGCAATCTGAGGCCGGGGTATTACGAGAATGCCAAGGGCAGATATAATGGCCTTAAATGATTTCCTCTAGTGTCAGTTTTGGTAAACTGTAGGAGCTAGGAAATGGTCAACTTTACAGAAATGTTCAAATTTACTGGCATTTCATTTATTCTCTGCTATAACATTGTCCTGATTCTTTCTATATATTCTTTAATTATGTTTTTGTTTTCCTTAATCAAAGTGTGTCTTTTAAATCTGTTCAAACAATATTCTTTGGACTTACTAAATCACCTCAATTTTATACGTTTTCTGTTGTATTAAGTTCTGCCCATATCTTTATTTATCTTTTTTCTATGTTCTCAGGGTTCATTGTTTTGATCTTCTGATGTCAACTAAAACACTTGGTTATTCATTTTAATGAATCATTTTACTTACAAAGATTTGAAATTTTGAAGATTCCAGCTTACTTGTACGTTTCACAGGATCAGGTCCTCTACATTGTTGATGGTCTAAGGCTTATTTCCCCCTATACCAAAGTATATATTGACATATATTCCCCTCAACTTTCTGTGATTCCCTACATCTCACCTTTCTTTGCAGACAAGCCATTTGAAATACCCTTAACTTATTTCACAGCCAATAAGTCTTTAAAATAATGTGTATTTTTTAGAGAAATCTTCTTATATAATTAGGCAGAAAATCTGACCTGCCAACGTTTTCATAACCGCATAATTTCACTCTTCTCAATGATGAATCTGTTCTATTACACAATCTTTGAGTATTTAGATTTATCAATGACATGTACTTTAAAAATGTTGTAGAGATCCTACCAGTCTTTGAAAACATCCTTGTTCCTTGTTTCAGTTCCTGTTTTATGTATATTTTCTGCCTTGCACCTGATTATACCAACATCTGATGGATGGCCTAGGGAATCTAATTCTGGTATTGATTGTTTTTGCTGATTGTCTGCTCTTGTAGCTGATTTCTTCATTATTGTGTAAATTTAGATCATGAGCTCATGTTTAGCTAAACAGCTGACCTTGTAAGTGGCTTAGGTGTGAACGCTCATAAGCTTCATCAGAAAGTCGGCAAAAATTTTTTGTGTCCCTACAATGAGTTTTCCGTGAGGAACCCATTTTCTACAAGTGTTGGTCCAATACTCCCTCTAGAGGCAGGGGAATCAGACATGGCTGCTTGGCATCCACCGATCTGGCGCAGCGGCAGTGGGTGGCCTGTGGCCCGGGCAGGAGCCTCTCTGCGTCTGTCCCAAGGACCCATTTGCCTGCAAACTTCGGTCACCTGGCAGGGAGCTACGATGCCAAGACCTATGGTTAGCTGTGCAGGAGGAGAACTGCGCGGACAGATTCCACACACACTTCAAGTAAGAGGGCGGCCTGAGTGGAAAGGTGAGAGTTTGGGCAGCTGTGCAGACAAAGAAGGCGCCCTTTGGCCCGGGCCTAAATGCTTTGACACCCCACTGAACCTCCCGAAATCTGAGGGCCATGCCCTGAGTCCCCTGCTCCCCTTCCTTCTGATCAGTCACAGCAGAGATTGCCACACACACTCCATCTGTGACGGCAGTGTTCCAACCTCCCTAAGCCCCGCCCCCTCTCCGCAGGTTACCATGGACTGCAGATGCTGCATTCTGAGGCCAGGGCGTTCCGAGAATGCCAAGGGCAGACATGATGACCTTAAATGATTTCCTCTTGTGTCAGTTTTGGTAAACTTTAGGAGCTAGGAAATGGTCCACTTTACAGAAATGTTCAAATTTACCGGCATTTCATATATTCTCTGCCATAACATTGTCCATATTCTTTTTATATATTCTTTAATTATGTTTTTGTTTTCCTTAATCAAAGTGTGTCTTTAAATCTTTTCAAAGAATATTCTTTGGACTTACTAAATCACCTTAATTTTATCCGTTTTCTGTTGTATTAAGTTCTGCCCATAACTTTATTTATCTTTTTTCTATGTTCTCAGGGTTTATTGTTTTGATATTCTGATGTCAATTAAAACACTTGGCTATTCCTTTTAATAAATCTTTTTACTTATAAAGATTTGAACTTTTGAAGATTCCAGCTTACTTGTAAGTTTCTAAGGGCAAGGTCCTCTATATTGTTGCTCCCCTAAGGCTTAGTTCACCCTATACCAATGTATATATTGACACATTTTCCCCTCGACTTCTTGTGATTCCCTACATCTCACCTTTCTTTGCAGACAAGCCATTTGAAATACCCTTAACTTATTTCACAGCGAATAAGTCTGTGAAATAATGTGTATTATTTAGAGAAATATTCCTATATAATGAGGCAGAAAATCTGACTTGCCATATTTTTCAAAACAGCATAATTTCACTCTTCTCAATGATTAATCTGTTGTATTATACAACCTTTGAGTATTTAGCTTTATCAATGACATGTTCTTTAAAAATGTTCTACAGATTCTACCAGTCTTTGAAAAACATCCTTGTTCCTTGTTTCAGTTCCAGTTATATGTATATTTTCTGCCTTGCACCTGATTATACCAACATCTGATGGATGGCCTAGGGAATCTAATTCTGGTATTGATTGTTTTTGCTGATTGTCTCCCCTTGTAGCTGATTTCTTCATTATTGTGTAAATTTAGATCATGAGCTCATGTTTAGATAAACAGCTGACCTTGTAAGTGGCTTAGGTGTGAACGCTCATAAGCTTCATCAGAAAGTCGGCAAAAATTTATTTGTGTCCCTACAATGAGTTGCCCGTGAGGACCCCGTTTTCTACAAGTGTTGGTCCAATACTCCCTCTAGAGGCAGGGGACTCAGACACGGCTGCTTGGCGTCCCCCGATCTGGCGCAGGGGCAGTGCGCTACCTGTGGCCCGGGCAGGAGCCTCTCCGCGTCTGTCCCAGGGACAGATCTGCCTGCAAACTTCGGTCACCTGGCAGGAAGCTATGATGCCCAGACCTATGTTTAGATGTGCAGGAGGTGAACTGCGCGGACAGGTTCCACACACACTTCAAGTATGTGGGCGGCCTGAGTGGAAAGTTTAGAGTTTGGGCAGCTGTTCAGACAAAGAAGGCGCCCTTTGGCCTTGGCCTAAATGCTTGTGACACCCCACTGGGCCTCCCGAACTCTGAGGGCCCTGCCCTGGGACCCCTGCTTCCCTGCCCTTTGATTAGTCACAGCCCAGATGGCAACACCCACTCCCTCTGTGATGGCAGTGTTCCAACCTCCCTCAGCCCCGCCCCCTCTCCGCAGGATACCATGGACTACAGATGCTGCATTCTGAGGCCAGGGCGTTCCGAGAATGCCAAGGGCAGACATGATGACCTTAGATGATTTCCTCTTGGGTAAGTTTTGGTAAACTTTAGGAGCTAGGAAATGGTCCACTTTACAGAAATGTTCAAATTTACTGGCATTTCATACATTCTCTTCTATAGCATTGTCCTGATTCTTTCTGTATATTCTTGACTTATGTTTTTGTTTTCCTTAATCAAAGTGTATCTCTTAAATCTTTGCAAAGAATATTCTCTGGACTTACTAAATCACCTCAATTTTATACGTTTTCTGTTGTATTAAGTTCTGCTCATATCTTTATTTATCTTTTTTCAATGGTCTCAGCGTTTATTGTTTAGATCTTCTGATGTCAATTAAAACACTTGGCTATTCCTTTTAATAAATCTTTTTACTTATAATGATTTGAACTTTTGAAGATTCCAGCTTACTTGTAAGTTTCTAAGGGGAAGGTCCTCTACATTGTTGCTCGCCTAAGGCTAAGTGCACCCTATAGCAAATGTATATATTGACACATTTTCCCCTCGACTTTCTGTGATTCCCTACATCTCACCTTTCTTTGCAGACAAGCCATTTGAAATATCCTTAACTTATTTCACAGCCAATAAGTCTTTGAAATAATGTGTATTTTTTAGAGAAATCTTCTTCTATAATTAGGCCAAAAATCTGACCTGCCATAGTTTTCAAAACAGCATAATTTCACTCCTCTCAATGATTAATCTGTTGTATTACACACCCTTTGAGTATTTAGCTTTCTCAATGACATGTACTTTAAAAATATATTAGAGATCCTACCAGTCTTTGAAAACATCCTTGTTCCTTAGTTCAGTTCAAGTTGTATGTATATTTTCTGCCTTGCATCTGATTATTCCAACATCTGATGGATGTCCTAGGGAATCTAATTCTGGTATTGATTGTTTTTGATGATTTTCTCCCCTTGTAGCTGATTTCTTCCTTATTGTGTAAATTTAGATCATGAGCTCACGTTTAGCTAAACAGCTGACCTTGTAATTGGCTTAGGTGTGAACGCTCGTAAGCTTCAACAGAAAGTCGTCAGAGATTTATTTGTGTCTCTACAATGAGTTACCCACAAGGACCCCATTTTCTAGATATGTTGGTCCAATACTCCCTCTAGAGGCAGCGGACTCAGACAGGGCTGCTTTGCGTCCCCCGATCTGGGGCACGGGCTGAGGGCAGCCTGTTGGCCAGGCAGGAGCCTCTCTGCGGGTGTCCCATGGACTCATCTGCCTGCGAACTTCGGTCACCAGCAGGAATCTCCCATGCCCAGACCTATGGTTAGCTGAGCAGCGAGGTGTACTGCGCAGACAGGTTCCACACACACTTCAAGTAAGGGGGCGGCCTGAGTGGAAAGGTGAGAGTGTGGGCAGCTGTGCAGAAAAAGAAGACACACTTTGGCCTAGACATAAAAGCTTGTGACACCCCACTGTGCCTGCCGGGCTCTGAGGGCCCTGCCGTGGGCCCCCAGTTCCCCTGCCCTTTGTTCAGTCACAGCAGAGATGGCCACACCCACTCCCTCTTTGTAGGCAGTGTTCCAACCACCCTCTGCCCCGCCACCTCTCCGCAGCTTACCATGGACAACAGATGCTGCATTCTGAAGCCAGGGTATTCCGAGAATGCCAAGGGCAGACATAATGACCTTAAATGATTTCCTCTTGTGTCAGTTTTGGTAAACTTTAGGAGCTAGGAAATGGTCCACTTTACAGAAATGTTCAAATTTATTGGCATTTCGTATATTCTCTGCTATAACATTCTCCTGATTCTTTCTATATATTCTTTAATTATGTTTTTGTTTTCCTTAATCAAAGTGTGTCTTTTAAATCTGTTCAAACAATATTCTTTGGACTTACTAAATCACCTCAATTTTATACGTTTTCTGTTGTATTAAGTTCTGCCCATATCTTTATTTATCTTTTTTCTATATTCTCAGGGTTTATTGTTTTGATCTTCTGATGTCAACTAAAACACTTGGTTATTCATTTTAATGAATCATTTTACTTACAAAGATTTGAAATTTTGAAGATTCCAGCTTACTTGTACCTTTCACAGGATCAGGTCCTCTACATTGTTTATGGCCTAAGGCTTATTTCACCCTATAGCAAAGTATATATTGACATATTTTCCCCTCGACTTTCTTTGATTCCCTACATCTCACCTTTCTTGGCACACCAGCCATTTGAAATACCCTTAACTTATTTCACAGCCAATAAGTGTTTAAAATAATGTGTATTTTTTAGAGAAATCTTCTTATATAATTAGGCAGAAAATCTGACCTGCCAAAGTTTTCATAACTGCATAGTTTCCCTCTTCTCAATGATGAATCTGTTCTATTACTCAATCTTTGAGTATTTAGCTTTATCAATGACATGTACTTTAAAAATGTTCTAGAGATCCTACCAGTCTTTGAAAACATCCTTGTTCCTTGTTTCAGTTCCAGTTTTATGTATATTTTCTGCCTTGCACCTGATTATACCAACATCTGATGGATGGCCTAGGGAATCTAATTCTGGTATTGATTGTTTTTGCTGATTGTCTGCCCTTGTAGCTGATTTCTTCATTATTGTGTAAATTTAGATATGAGCTCATGTTTAGCTAAACAGCTGACCTTGTAAGTGGCTTAGGTGTGAACGCTCATAAGCTTCATCAGAAAGTCGGCAAAAATTTTTTGTGTCCCTACAATGAGTTGCCCCTGAGGAACCCATTTTCTACAAGTGTTGGTCCAATACTCCCTCTAGAGGCAGGGGACTCAGACACGGCTGCTTGGCGTCCCCCGATCTGGCGCAGGGGCAGTGGGTGGCCTGTGGCCCGGGCAGCAGCCTCTCCGCCTCTGTCCCAGGGACACATCTGCCTGCAAACTTCCGTCACCTGGCAGGGAGCTACGATGCCCATACCTATGGTTAGCTGTGCAGGAGGTGAACTGTGCGGACAGGTTTCACACACACTTCAATTAAGAGGGCGGCCTGAGTGGAAAGGTGAGGGTTTGGGCAGCTGTGCAGACAACGAAGGCGCCCTTTGGCCCGGGCCTAAATGCTTTGACACCCCACTGAACCTCCCGAACTCTGAGGGCCCTGCCCTAGGACCCCTGCTCCCCTGCCCTTTGATCAGTCACAGCAGAGATGGCCACACCCACTCCCTCTGTGAAGGCAGTGTTCCAACCTCCCTAAGCCCCGCCCCCTCTCCGCAGGTTACCATGGATTACAGATGCTGCATTCTGAGGCCAGGGCGTTCTGAGAATTCCAAGAGCAGACATGATGACCTTAAATGATTTCCTCTTGTGTCAGTTTTGGTAAAATTTAGGAGCTAGGAAATGGTCCACTTTACAGAAATGTTCAAATTTACTGGCATTTCATACATTCTCTGCCATAACATTGTCCTGATTCTTTCTATATATTCTTTAATTATGTTTTTGTTTTCCTTAATCAACGTGTGTCTTTTAAATCTTTTCAAAGAATATTCTTTGGACTTACTAAATCACCTCAATTTTATCAGTTTTCTGTTGTATTAAGTTCTGCCCATATCTTTATTTATCTTTTTTCTATGTTCTCAGGTTTTATTGTTTTGATCTTCTGATGTCATTTAAAACACTTGGTTATTCATTTTAATGAATCTTTTTACTTATAAAGATTTGAACTTTTGAAGATTCCAGCTTACTTGTACGTTTCACAGGATCAGGTCCTCTACATTGTTGCTCGCCTAAGTCTTAGTTCACCCTTTATCAATGTATATATTGACACATTTTAACCTCGACTTTCTGTGATTCCCGACATCTCACCTTTCTTTGCAGACAAGCCATTTGAAATACACTTAACTTATTTCACAGCCAATAAGCCTTTGAAATAATGTGTATTTTTTAGAGAAATCTTCTTATATAATGAGGCAGAAAATCTGACCTGCCATATTTTTCAAAACAGCATAATTTCACTCTCCTCAATGATTAATCTGTTGTATTATACAACCTTTGAGTATTTAGCTTTATCAATGACATGTACTTTAAAAATGTTCTACAGATTCTTCCCGTCTTTGAAAAACATCCTTGTTCCTTTTTTCAGTTCCAGTTTTATGTATATTTTCTGCCTTGCACCTGATTATACCAACATCTGATGGATGGCCTAGGGAATCTAATTCTGGTATTGATTGTTTTTGCTGATTGTCTCCCCTTGTAGCTGATTTCTTCATTATTGTGTAAATTTAGATCATGAGCTCATGTTTAGATAAACAGATGACCTTGTAAGTGGCTTAGGTGTCAACGCTCATAAGCTTCATCAGAAAGTCGGCAAAAATTTATTTGTGTCACTACAATGAGTTGCCCGTGAGGACCCCGTTTTCTACAAGTGTTGGTCCAATACTCCCTCTAGAGGCAGGGGACTCAGACATGGCTGCTTGGCCTCTCCCGATCTGGCGCAGGGGCAGTCGGGGGCCTATGGCCCAGGCAAGAGCCTCTCCGCATCATTCCCAGGGACCCATCGGCCTGCAAACTTCGGTCTCCTGGCAGGAAGCTACGATGCCCAGACCTATGGTTACCTGTGCAGGAGGTGAACTGCCTGGACAGGTCCACACACTCTTTAAGTAAGAGGGCGGCCTGAGTGGAAAGGTGAGAATTTGGGCAGCTGTGCAGACAAAGATGGTGCCCTTTGTCCTGGGCCTAAATGATTCTGACACCCCACTGGGCCTCCCAAAATCTGAGGGCCCTGCCCTGGGACCCCTGCTTCCCTGCCCTTTGATCAGTCACAGCAGCGATGGCCACACTCACTCGCTCAGTGAGGGCAGTGTTCCAACCTCCCTCAGCCACGCCCCCTCTCCGCAGGTTACCATGGACTACAGATGCTGCATTCTGAGGCCAGGGCGTTCCGAGAATGCCAAGGGCAGACATGATGACCTTAAATGATTTCCTCTTGCGTCAGTTTGGTAAACTTTAGGAGCTAGGAAATGGTCCACTTTACAGAAATGATCAAATTTACCGGCATTTAATATATTCTCTGCTATAAAATTGTCCTGATTCTTTCTGTATATTCTTGACTTATATTTTTGTTTTCCTTAATCAAAGTGTGTCTTTTAAATCTTTTCAAAGAATATTCTTTGGTCTTACTACATCACCTCAATTTATCCGTTTTCTGATGTATTAAGTTCTGCTCATGTCTTTAATTATCTTTTTTCTATGTTCTCAGGGTTTATTGTTTTGATCTACTGATGTTAAGTAAAACACTTGGATATTCATTTTAATAAATCTTTTTACTTATAAAGATTTGTACTTTTGAAGATTACAGCTTACTTGTAAGTTTCTAAGGGTCAGGTCCTCTACATTGTTGCTGGCCAAAGGTTTAGTTCACACTATAGCAATGTATATATTGACACATTTTCCCCTCGACTTTCTCTGATTCCCTACATTTCACCTTTTTGGAGACAAGCCATTTGAAATACCCTTAACTTATTTCACATCCAACAAGTCTTTGAAATAATGTGTATTTCTTAGAGAAACTTTCTTATATAATGAGGCAGAAAATCTGACTTGTCATATTTTTCAAAACAGCATAATTTCAGTCTTCTCAATGATTAATCTGTTGTATTACACAATCTTTGAGTATTTAGCTTTATCAATGACATGTAATTTAAAAATGTTCTAGAGAACCTACCAGTCTTTGAAAAAAAACCTGTTCCTTGTTTCAGTTCGAGTTTTATGTATATTTTTTGCCTTGCTCCTGATTATTCCAACATCTGATGAATGGCCTAGGGAATCTAATTCTGGTATAGATTGTTTTTGCTGATTGTCTCCACTTGTAGCTGATTTCTTCATTATTGTGTAATTTTAGATCATGAGCTCATGTTTAGCTAAACAGCTGACCTTGTAAGTGGCTTAGGTGCGAACGCTCGTAAGCTTCAGCAGTAAGTTGGCAAAGATTTATTTCTGTCCCTCCAATGAGTTGCCCGCGAGGACCCCGTTTTCTACAAGTGTTGGTCCAATACTCCCTCTAGGGGTAGGGGAGTCAGACAGGGCTGCTTTGTGTCCCCCGATCTGGGGCAGTGGAATTGGGCGGCCTGTTGGCCTGGCAGGAGCCTCTCTGTGTGTGTCCCAGGGACCCATCTGCCTTCGAACTTCGGTCACCAGCAGGAAGCTACGATGCCCAGACCTATGGTTAGCTATGCAGCAAGGTGTACAGCGCGGACGGGTTACACACACACTTCAGTACGAGGGCGGCCTGAGTGGAACGGTGAGAGTTTGGGCAGCTGTGCAGATAAAGAAGGCACCCTTTGGACTCGGCCTAAATGCTTGTGACACCCCACTGTGTCTGCCCGGTTCTGAGGGCTCTGCCCTGGGCCCCCTGCTCCCCTGCCCTTTGTTCTGTCACAGCAGAAATGGCCACACACACTCCCTCAGTGAGGGCAGTGTTCCAACCTCCCTCAGACCAGCCCCCTCTCCTCAGGTTACCATGGACTACAGATGCTGCATTCTGAGGCCAGGGTGTTCCGAGAATGCCAAGGGCAGACATGATAACCTTAAATGATTTCCTCTTGTGTCATTTTTGGTAAACATTAGGAGCTACGAAAAGGTCCACTTTACAGAAATGTTCAAATTTACTGGCATTTCATATATTCTCTGCTATAACATTGTCCTCATTCTTTTTGTATATTCTTGACTTTTGTTTCTGTTTTCCTTAATCAAAGTGTGTCTTTTTAATCTTTTCAAAGAATATTCTTTGGACTTACTAAATCACCTCAATTTTATCCGTTTTCTGTTGTATTAAGTTCTGCTCATATCTTTATTTATTTTTTTTCTATGTTCTCAGGGTTTATTGTTTTGATCTTCTTATGTCAATTAAAACACTTGGATATTCATTTTAAAAAATCTTTTTACTTATAAAGATTTGAACTTTTGATGATTCCAGCTTACTTGTAAGTTTCTAACGGCAACGTCCTCTACATTGTTGCTGGCCTAAGGCTTAGTTCACCATATAGCAATGTATATATTGACACATTTTCCCCTCGACTTTCTGTGATTCCCTACATCTCACCTTTCTTTGAAGACAAGCGATTTGAAATACACTTAACTTATTTCACAGCCAAGAAGACTTTGAAATAATGTGTATTTCTTAGAGAAATAATCTTATATAATGAGGCAGAAAATCTGACCTGCCATAGTTTTCAAAACAGCATAATTTCACTCTTCTCAATGAATAATCTGTTGTATTACGCAACCTTTGAGTATTTAGCTTTAACAATGACATGTACTTTAAAAATGTTTTAGAGATCCTACCCGTCTTTGAAAACATCCTTGTTCCTTGTTTCAGTTCCAGTTTTATATATATTTTCTGCCTTGCATCTGATTATTCCAACATCTGATGGATGGCCTAGGGAATCTAATTCTGGTATTGATTGTTTTTGCCGATTGTCTCCCCTTGTAGCTGATTTCTTCATTATTGTGTAAATTTAGATCATGAGCTCATATTTAGCTAAACAGCTCACCTTCTAAGTGGCTTAGGAGTAAACGCTCGTGATCTTCAGAAGAAAGTCGGAAAATATTTAATTGTGTCCTTCCAATGAGTTGCCCGCGAGGATCCCGTTTTCTACAACTGTTGGTCCAATACTCCCTCTAGAGGCAGGGGACGCAGACAGGGCTGCTTTGCTGCCACCGATCTGGGGCAGGGCCTTGGGCGTCCTGTGGACAAGGCAGGATCCTGTGAAACGTACAAGTAAGCTGGAATCTTCAGAAGTTCAAATCTTTATAAGTAAAAAGATTCATTAAATTGAATAACCAAGTGTTTTAAATGACATCAGAAGAACAAAACAATAAACCCTGAGAACATAGAAAAAAGATAAGTAAAGATATGGGCAGAACTTAATACAACAGAAAACAGATAAAATTGAGGTGATTTAGTAAGTCCAAAGAATATTCTTTGAAAAGATTTAAAAGACACACTTTGATTAAGGAAAACAAAAACATAATTAAAGAATATATAGAAAGAATCAGGACAATGTTATGGCAGAGAATATATGAAATGCCAGTAAATTTGAACATTTCTGTAAAGTGGACGATTTCCTAGCTCCTAAAGTTTACCAAAACTGACACAAGAGGAAATCATTTAAGGTCATCATGTCTGCCCTTGGCATTCTCGGAACGCCCTGGCCTCAGAATGCAGCATCTGTAGTCCAAGGTAACCTGCAGAGAGGGGGCGGGGCTTAGGGAGGTTGGAACACTGCCATCACAGAGGGAGTGGGTGTGGCTATCTCTGCTGTGACTGAACAAAGGGCAGGGGAGCAGGGGGCGCAGGGCAGGGCCCTCAGAGCCCGGCAGGCACAGTGGGGTGTCACAAGCATTTAGGCCCAGGCCAAAGGGCGCCTTATTTGTCTGCACAGCTGCCCAACCTCTCACTTTTCCACTCAGGCCGCCCTCTTACTTGAAGTGTGTGTGGAACCTGTCCGCGCAGTTCACCTCCTGCACAGCTAACCATAGGTCTGGGCATCGTAGCTTCCTGCTAGTTGACCGAAGTTTGCAGGCAGATGGGTCCCTGGGACAGACGCGGAGAGGCTTCTGCCCGGGCCAAAGGCAGCCCACTGCCCATGCGCGAGATCGGGGTGTGCAAAGCAGCCGTGTCAGAGTCCCCTGCCTCTAGAGGGAGTATTGGACCAACACTTGTAGAAAACGGGGTCCTCACGGGCAACTCATTGTAGGGACACAAATTTTTGCCGACTTTCTGCTGAAGCATTGTGTGCAGTGTTCCAACCACCCTCAGCCTCGCCCCCTCTCCACAGGTTACCATGGAAAACAGATGCTGCATTCTGAGACCAGGGTATTCCGAGAATGCCAAGGTCAGACATAATGAACTTAAATGGTTTCCTCTTGTTTCAGTGTTGTTAACTTTAGGAGCTATGTAATGGTCCACTTTACAGAAATGTTCAACTTTACTGGCATTCCATATATTCTCGGCTATAACATTGTCCTGATTCTTTCTGTATATTCTTGACTTATGTTTTTGTTTTCCTTAATCAAAGTTTGTCTTTTAAATCTGTTAAAACAATATTCTTTGGACTTACTAAATCACCTCAATTTTATACGTTTTCTGTTGTATTAAGTTCTGCCCATATCTTTATTTATCTTTTTTCTATGTTCCCAGGGTTTATTGTTTTGATCTTCTGATCTCATTTAAAACACTTGGTTATTCATTTTAATGAACCTTTTTACTTATAATGATTTGAAATTTTGAAGATTCCAGCTTACTTGTACGTTTCACATGATTAGGTCCTCTACATTGTTGATGCCCTAAGGCATATTTCACCCTATAGCAAAGTATATATTGACATATTTTCCCCTCGACTTTCTGTGATTCCCTACATCTCACCTTTCTTTGCAGACAAGCCATTTGAAATACCATTAACTTATTTCACAGCCAATAAGTCTTTAAAATACTCTGTATAATTTACAGAAATCTTCTTATATAATTAGGCAGAAAATCTGACCTGCCATAGTTTTCAAAACCACATAATTTCACTCTTCTCAATGATGAATCTGTTCTATTACACAATCTTTGAGTATTTAGCTTTATCAATGACATGTACTTTAAAAAGGTTTTAGAGATCCTACCCGTCTTTGAAAACATCCTTGTTCCTTGTTTCAGTTCCAGTTTTATGTATATTTTCAGCCTTGCACCTGATTATTCCAACCTCTGATGGATGGCCTAGGGAATCTAATTCTGGTATTGATTGTTTTTGCCGATTGTCTCCCCTTGTAGCTGATTTCTTCATTATTGTGTAAATTTAGATCATGAGCTCATGTTTAGCTAAACAGCTGACCTTGTAAGTGGCTTAGGTGTCAACGCTCATAAGCTTCATCAGAAAGTCGGCAAAAATTTATTTGTGTCCCTACAATGTGTTGCCCGTGAGGACACCGTTTTCTACAAGGGTTGGTCCAATACTCCCTCTAGAGGCATGGGACTGAGACACAGCTGCTTGGCATCACCCGATCTGTCGCAGTGGCAGTGGGCGGCCTGTGGCCCGGGCAGGAGCCTCTGCGCGTCTGTCCCAGGGACCCATCTGCCTGCAAACTTCGGTCACCTGGCAGGAAGCTACGATGCCCAGACCTATGGTTAGCTGTGCAGGAGGTGAACTGCTCGGACAGGTTCCACACACACTTCAAGTAAGAGGACGGCTTGAGTGGAAAGGTGAGAGTTTGGGCAGCTGTGCAGACAAAGAAGGCGACCTTTGGCCTAGGCCTAAATGCCTGTGACACCCCACTGGGCCTCCCGAACTCTGATTGCCCTGCCCTGGGACCCTTGCTACCTTGCCCTTTGATCAGTCACAGCAGAGATGGCCACGCACCCTCCTTCTGTGAGGGCAGTGTTCCAACCTCCCTCAGCCCGCCCCCTCTCCGCAGGTTACCATGGACTACAGATGCTTCATTCTGAGGCCAGGGCTTTCCGAGAATGCCAAGGGCAGTCATGATGACCTTAAATGATTTCCTCTTGTGTCAGTTTTGGTAAACTTTAGGAGCTAGGAAATGGTCCACTTTACAGAAATGTTCAAATTTACTGGCATTTCATATATTATCTGCTATAACACTGTCCTGATTCTCTCTGTATATTCTTGACTTATGTTTTTGTTTCCCTTAATCAAAGTGTGTGTTTTAAATCTTTTCAAAGAATATTCTTTTGACTTACTAAATCACTTCAATTTTACACGTTTTCCGTTGTATTAAGTTCTGCTCATATCTTTATTTATCTTTTTTCAATGTTCTCAGGGTTTATTGATTTGATCTTCTGATGTCAATTAAAAAACTTGGCTATTCCTTTTAATAAATCTTTTACTTATAAAGATTTGAACTTTTGAATATTCCAGCTTACTTGTAAGATTCTAAGGGCAAGTTCCTCTACATTGTTGCTCGTCTAAGGCTTATTTCACCCTATAGCAAAGTATATATTGACACATTTTACCCTCGACTTTCTGTGATTCCCTACATCTCACCTTTCTTTGCAGACAAGCCATTTGAAATACCCTTAACTTATTTCACAGCCAATAAGTCTTTGAAATAATGCGTATTATTTAGAGATATATTCTTATATAATGAGGCAGAAAATCTGACTTGCCATATTTTTCAAAAGAGCATAATTTCACTCTTTTCAATGATTAATCTGTTGTTTTATACAACCTTTGAGTATTTAGTTTTATCAATGACATGTACTTGAAAAATGTTCTACAGATTCTACCAGTCTTTGAAAACATCCTTGTTGCTTGTTTCAGTTCCAGTTGTATGTATATTTTCTGCCTTGCACCTGATTATACCAACATTAGATGGATGGCCTAGAGAATCTAATTCTGGTATTGATTGTTTTTGCTGATTTTCTCCCCTTGTAACTGATTTCTTCATTATTGTGTAAATTTAGATCATGAGCTCATGTTTAGCTAAACAGCTGACCTTGTAAGTGGCTTTGGTGTCAACCCTCATAAGCTTCATCAGAAAGTCGGCAAAAATTTATTTGTGTCCCTACAATGAGTTGTCCGTGAGGACCCCGTTTTCTACAAGTGTTGGTCCAATACTCCCTCTAGAGGCAGGGGAATCAGACACGGCTGCTTGGCATCACCCGATCTGCAGCAGGGGCAGTGGGGTGCCTGTGGGCCGGGCCGGAGCCTCTCCGCGTCTGTCCCAGGGACCCATCTGCCTGCAAACTTCGGTCACCTGGCAGGAAGCTACGATGCCCAGACCTATGGATAGCTGTGCAGGAGGTGAACTGCGCGGACAGGTTCCACACACACTTCAAGTAAGAGGGCGGCCTGAGTCGAAAGTTGAGAGTTTGGGCTGCTGTGCAGACAAAGAAGGTGCCCTTTGGCCTGGGCCTAAATTCTTGTGCCACCCAACTGGGCCTCCCGAACTCTGAGGGCCCTGCCCTGGGACCCCTGCTCCCCTGCCCTTTGATCAGTCACAGCAGAGATGGCCACGCCCACTCCCTCTCTGAGGGCAGTGTTCCAACCTCCTTCAGCCCCGCCCCCTGTCCACAGGTTACCATGGACTACAGATGCTTCATTCTGAGGCCAGGGCTTTCCGAGAATGCCAAGGACAGACATGATGACCTTAAATGATTTCCTCTTGTGTCAGTTTTGGTAAACTTTAGGAGCTAGGAAATGGTCCACTTTACAGAAATGTTCAAATTCACTGGCATTTCATATATTCTCTGCTATAACATTTTCCTGATTCTTTCTGTATATTCTTGACTTATGTTTTTGTTTTCCTTAATCAACGTGTGTCTTTTAAATCTTTTCAAAGAATATTCTTTGGACTTACTAATTCACCTCAATTTTACACGTTTTCTGTTGTATTAAGTTCTGCTCATATCTTTATTTATCTTTTTTCAATGTTCTTAGGGTTTATTGTTTTGATCTTCTGATGTCAATTAAAACACTTGGCTATTCCTTTTAATAAATCTTTTACTTATAAAGATTTGAACTTTTGAATATTCCAGCTTACTTGTATGTTTCTAAGGGCAAGTTCCTCTACATTGTTGGTCGCCTAAGGCTTATTTCACCCTATAGCAATGTATATATTGACACATTTTACCCTCGACTTTCTGTGATGCCCTACATCTCACCTTTCTTTGCAGACAAGCCATTTGAAATACCCTTAACTTATTTCACAGCCAATAAGTCTTTGAAATAATATGTATTACTTAGAGAAATATTCTATATAATGAGGCAGAAAATCTGACTTGCCATATTTTTCAAAACAGCATAATTTCACTCTTTTCAATGATTAATCTGTTGTATTATACAACCTTTCAGTATTTAGTTTTATCAATGATATGTACTTTAAAAATGTTCTACAGATTCTAACAGTCTTTGAAAACATCCTTGTCCCTTGTTTCAGTTCCAGTTGTATGTATATTTTCTGCCTTGCACCTGATTATACCAACATCTGATGGATGGCCTAGAGAATCTAATTCTGGTATTGATTGTTTTTGCTGATTGTCTCCCTTGTAGCTGATTTCTTCATTATTGTGTAAATTTAGATCATGAGCTCATGTTTAGCTAAAAAGCTGACCATGTAAGCGGCTTAGGTGTCAACGCTCATAAGCTTCATCAGAAAGTCGGCAAAAATTTATTTTTGTCCCTACAATGAGCTGCCCGTGAGGACTCCGTTTTCTACAAGTGTTGGTCCAATACTCCCTCTAGAAGTAGGAGATTCTGACACGGCTGCTTGGTGTCCCCCGATCCGGCGCAGGGGCAGTGGGCTGCCTGTGGCACGGGCAGAAGCCTCTCCGCGTCTGTCCCAGGGACCCATCTGCCTGCAAATTTCGGTCACCTGGCAGGAAGCTACGATGCCCAGACCTATGGTTAGCTGTGCAGGAGGTGAACTGCGCGGACAGGTTCCAGACACACTTCAAGCAATAGGGTGGCCTGAGTGGAAAAGTGAGAGTTTGGGCAGCTGTGCAGACAAAGAAGGCGCCCTTTGGCCTGGGCCTAAATGCTTGTGACACCCCACTGGGCCTGCCGGGCTCTGAGACCCCTGCCCTGGGCCCCCTGCTCCCCTTCCCTTTGTTCAGTCACAGCAGAGATGGCCACACCCACTGCCTCATTGTGGGCAGTGTTCCAACCACCCTCAGCCTCGCCCCCTCTCCACAGGTTACCATGGAAAACAGATGCTGCATTCTGAGACAAGGGTATTCCGTGAATGCCAAGGGAAGACGTAAAGACCTTAAATGGTTTCCTCATCTTTCAGTGTTGGTAAACTTTAGGAGCTAGGAAATGGTCCACTTTACAAAAATGTTCAAATTTACTGGCATTTCATATATTCTCTGCCATAACATTGTCCTGATTCTTTCTGTATATTCTTGACTTATGTTTTTGTTTTCCTTAATCAATGTGTGTCTTTTAAATCTGTTCAAACAATATTCTTTGGACTTACTAAATCACCTCAATTTTATACGTTTTCTGTTGTATTATGTTCTGCCCATACCTTTATTTATCTTTTTTCTATGTTCCCAGGGTTTATTGTTTTGATCTTCTGATCTCATTTAAAACACTTGGTTATTCATTTTCATGAATCTTTTTACTTATAATGATTTGAACTTTTGAAGATTCCAGCTTACTTGTACGTTTCACAGGATTAGGTCCTCTACATTGTTGATGGCCTAAGGCATATTTCACCCTATAGCAAAGTATATATTGACCTATTTTCCCCTCGACTTTCTGTGATTCCCTACATCTCACCTTTCTTTGCAGACAAGCCATTTGAAATACCCTTAACTTATTTCACAGCCAATGTCTTTAAAATAATGTGTATTTCTTAGAGAAATCTTCTTATATAATTAGGCAGAAAATCTGACCTACCATAGTTTTCAAAACCGCATAATTTCACTCTTCTCAATGATGAATCTGTTCTATTACACAATCTTTGAGTATTAAGCTTTATCAATGACATGTACTTTAAAAAGGTTTTAGAGATCCTACCAGTCTTTGAAAACATCCTTGTTCCTCGTTTCAGTTCCAGTTTTATGTATATTTTCTACCTTGCACCTGATTTTACCAACATCTAATGGATGGCCTAGGGAATCTAATTCTGGTATTGATTGTTTTTGCTGATTGTCTCCCCTTGTAGCTGATTTCTTCATTATTGTGTAAATTTAGATCATGAGCTCATGTTTAGCTAAACAGCTGACCTTGTAAGTGGCTTAGGTGTCAACGCTCATAAGCTTCATCAGAAAGTCGGCAATAATTTATTTCTTTCCCTACAATGAGTTGCCCGTGAGGACCCCGTTTTCTACAAGGGTTGGTCCAATACACCCTCTAGAGGCAGGGGACTGAGACACGGCTGCTTGGCATCCCCCGATCTGGCGCAGGGGCAGTGGGTGGCTTGTGTCCCGGGCAGGAGCCTCTGCGTGACTGTCCCAGGGACCCATCTGCCTGCAAACTTCGGTCACCTGGCAGGAAGCTACGATGCCCAGATCTATGGTTAGCTGTGAAGGAGGTGAACTGCGCGGACAGGTTCCACACACACTTCAAGTAAGAGGGCGGCCTGAGTGGAAAGGTGAGAGTTTGGGCAGCTGTGCAGACAAAGAAGGCGCCCTTTGGCCTTGGCCTAAATGCTTGTGACACCCCACTGGGCCTCCCGAACTCTGATTGCCCTGCCCTGGGAACCCGGCTCCCCTGCCCTTTGATCAGTCACAGCAGAGATGGCCACGCCCCCTCCTTCTGTGAGGGCAGTGTTCCAACCTCCCTCAGCCCCGCCCCCTGTCCGCAGGTTACCATGGACTACAGATGCTTCATTCTGAGGCCAGGGCTTTCCGAGAATGCCAAGGGCAGAAATGATGACCTTAAATGATTTCCTCTTGTGTCAGTTTTGGTAAACTTTAGGAGCTAGGAAATTGTCCACTTTACAGAAATGTTCAAATTTACTGGCATTTCATATATTCTCTGCTATAACACTGTCCTGATTCTCTCTGTATATTCTTGACTTATGTTTTTGTTTCCCTTAATCAAAGTGTGTCTTTTAAATCTTTTCAAAGAATATTCTTTGGACTTACTAAATCACCTCAATTTTACACGTTTTCTGTTGTATTAAGTTCTGCTCATATCTTTATTTATCCTTTTTCAATGTTCTCAGGTTTTATTGATTTGATCTTCATATGTCAATTAAAAAACTTGGCTATTCCTTTTAATAAAGCATTACTTATAAATATTTGAACTTTTGAATATACCAGCTTACTGGAAAGATTCTAAGGGCAAGTTCCTCTACATTGTTGCTCGCCTAAGGCTTATTTCACCCTATAGCAATGTATATATTGACACATTTTACCCTCGACTTTCTGTGATTCCCTACATCTCACCTTTCTTTGCAGACAAGCCATTTGAAATACCCTTAACTTATTTCACAGCCAATAAGTCTTTGAAATAATGCGTATTATTTAGAGATATATTCTTATATAATGAGGCAGAAAATCTGACTTGCCATATTTTTCAAAAGAGCATAATTTCACTCTTTTCAATGATTAATCTGTTGTTTTATACAACCTTTGAGTATTTAGTTTTATCAATGACATGTACTTTAAAAATGTTCTACAGATTCTACCAGTCTTTGAAAACATCCTTGTTCCTTGTTTCAGTTCCAGTTGTATGTATATTTTCTGCCTTGCACCTGATTATACCAACATTAGATGGATGGCCTAGAGAATCTAATTCTTGTATTGATTGTTTTTGCTGATTGTCTCCCCTTGTAACTGATTTTTCATTATTGTGTAAATTTAGATCATGAGCTCATGTTTAGCTAAACAGCTGACCTTGTAAGTGGCTTAGGTGTCAACCCTCATAAGCTTCATCAGAAAGTCGGCAAAAAATTATTTGTGTCCCTACAATGAGTTGCCCGTGAGGACCCCGTTTTCTACAAGTGTTGGTCCAATACTCTCTCTAGAGGCAGGGGAAACAGACACGACTGCTTGGCATCACCCGATCTTGGTCAGGGGCAGTGGGCGGCCTGTGGCCCGGGCCGGAGCCTCTCCGCGTCTGTCCCAGGGACCCATCTGCCTGCAAACTTCGGTCACCAAGCAGGAAGCTACGATGCCCAGACCTATGGTTAGCTGTGCAGGAGGTGAACTGCGCGGACAGGTTCCACACACACTTCAGTACGAGGGCGGCCTGAGTGGAAAGGTGAGTGTTTGGGCAGCTGTGCAGACAAAGAAGGCACCCTTTGGCCTGGGCCTAAATGCTAATGACACTCCACTGGGCCTACCGGGCTCTGAGGTTTCTGCACTGGGCCCCCTGCTCCCCTGCCCTTTGTTCAGTCACAGCAGAGATGGCCACACCCACTCCCTCAGTGAGGGCAGTCTTCCAACCTCCCTCAGACACGCCCCCTCTCCGCAGGTTACCATGGACTACAGATGCTGCATTCTGAGGCCAGGGCGTTCCGAGAATGCCAAGGGCAGACATAATGACCTTAAATGATTTCCTCTTGTGTCAGTTTTGGTAAACTTTAGGAGCTAGGAAATGGTCCGCTTTACAAAAATGTTCAAATTTACTGGCGTTTCATATATTCTCTGCTATAACATTGTCCTGATTCTTTCTATATATTCTTTAATTATGTTTGTGTTTTCCTTAATCAAAGTGTGTCTTTTAAATCTTTTCAAAGAATATTCTTTGGACTTACTACCTCACCTGAATTTTATACGTTTTGTGTGGTATTAAGTTCTGCTCATATCTATCTTTATCTTTTTTCTATGTTCTCAGGGTTTATTGTTTTGATCTTCTAATGTCAATTAAAACACTTGGTTATTCCTTTTAATAAATCTTTTTACTTATCAAGATTTGAACTTTTGAAGATTCCAGCTTACTTGTAAGTTTCTAAGGGTCAGGTCCTCTACATTGTTGCGGGCCTAAGGCTTAGTTCACCATATAGCAATGTATATATTGACCTATTTTCCCCTCGACTTTCTGTGTTTCCCTACATCCCACCTTTATTTGCAGACAAGCCACTTGAAATACCCTTAACTTATTTCACAGCAAATAAGTCTTTGAAATAATGTGTATGTTTTAGCGAAATCTTCTTATATAATTAGGCAGAAAATCTGACATGCCATTGTTTTCAAAACAGCATAATTTCAGTCTTCTCTATGATGAATCTGTTGTATTACACCAACTTTGAATATTTAGCTTTGTCAATGGCATGTACTTTAAAAATGTTTTAGAGATCCTACCAGTCTTTGAAAACATCCTTGTTCCTTGTTTCAGTTCCAGTTTTATGTATATTTTCTGCCTTGCACCTGATTATTCCAACATCAGATGGATGGCCTAGGGAATCTCATTCTGGTATTGATTGTTTTTGCTGATTGTCTCCCTGTGTAGCTGATTTCTTCAATATTGTGTAAATTTAGATCATGAGCTCATGTTTAGCTAAACAGCTGACCATGTAATAGGCTTAGGTGTAAACGCTGGTACGCTTCAGCAGAAAGTCGGCAAAGATTTATTTGTGTCCCTCCAATGAGTTGCCCACAAGGACCCCGTTTTCTAGAAGTGTTGGTCCAATACTCCCTCTAGGGGTAGGGGACTTAGACAGGGCTGCTTTCGGCCCCCGATCTTCGGCAGGGGCAGTGGGCAGCCTGTGGACCGGGCAGGAGCCTCTCTGCGTGTGAACCTGTGAATCATCTCTCCTGCGAACTTCGGTCACCTGGCAGGAAGCTACGATGCCCAGACCTATGGTTAGCTGTGCAGCGAGGTATACTGCGCGGACAGGTTCCACACACACTTCAACTAAGTGGGCGGCCTGAGTGGAAAAGTGAGGGTTTGGGCAGCTGTGCTGACAAAGAAGGCGCCCTATGGCCTGGGCATAAAAGCTTGTGACACCCCACTTGGCCTGCAGGGCTCTGTGGGCCCTGCCCTGTGCCCCCTGCTCCCCTGCCCTTTGTACAGTCACAGCAGAGATGGCCACACCCACTCCCTCTGTGAGGGCAGTGTTCCAACCTCCATCAGCCCCGCCCCCTCTCCGCAGGTTACCATGGACTACAGATGCTGCATCCTGAGGCCAGGGTGATCCGAGAATGCCAAGGGCAGATATGATGACCTTAAATGATTTCCTTTTGTGTCAGTTTTGGTAAACTTTAGGAGCTAGGTAATGGTCCACTTTACAGAAATATTCAAATTTACTGCCATTTCATATATTCTCTGCTATAACATTGTCCTGATTCTTTCTGTATATTCTTGACTTATGTTTTTTTTTCCTTAATCAAAGTGTGTCTTTAAAATCTTTGCAAAGAATATTCTTTGGACTTACTACATCACCTGAATTTTATACGTTTTCTGTGGTATTAAGTACTGCTCATATTTTTATTTATCTTTTTTCTATGTTTTCAGGGTTTATTGTTTTGATCTTCTGATGTCAATTAAAACACTTGGTTATTCATTCTAATGAATCTTTTTACTTATAAAGATTTGAACTTTTGAAGATTCCACCTTACTAGTAAGATTCTAAGGGCAACGTCCAATACATTGTTGCTGGCCTAAGGCTTAGTTCAACCTATAGCAATGTGTATATTGACACATTTTACCCTCCACTTTCTGTGATTCCCTACATCTCACCTTTCTTTGCAGACAAGCCATTTGAAATACCCTTAACTTATTTCACAGCCAATAAGTCTTTGAAATAATGTGTATTATTTAGAGAAATATTCTTATATAATGAGGCAGAAAATCTGACTTGCCATATTTTTCAAAACAGCATAATTTCACTCTTTTCAATGATTAATCTGTTGTATAATACAACCTTTGAGTATTTAGTTTTATCAATGACATGTACTTTAAAAATATTCTACAGATTCTACCAGTCTTTGAAAACATCCTTGTTCCTTGTTTCAGTTCCTGTTGTATGTATAATTTCTGCCTTGCAACTGATTATACCAACATCTGATGGATGGCCTAGGGAATCTAATTCTGGTATTGATTGTTTTTGCTGATTGTCTCCCCTTGTAGCTGATTTCTTCATTATAGTGTAAATTTAGATCATGAGCTCATGTTTAGCTAAACAGCTGACCTTGTAAGTGGCTTACGTGTCAACGCTCATAATCTTCATCAGAAAGTCGGCAAAAAATTATTTCTGTCCCTACAATGAGTTGCCCTTGAGGACCACGTTTTCTACAAGTGTTGGTCCAATACTCCCTCTAGAGGCAGGGGATTCTGACACGGCTGCTTGGCATCCCCGGATCTGGCGCAGGGGCAGTGGGCTGCCTGTGGCCTGGGGAGAAACCTCTCCCGTCTGTCCCAGGGACGCATCTGCCTGCAAACTTCGGTCACCTGGCAGGAAGCTACGATGCCCAGACCTATGGTTAGCTGTGCAGGAGGTGAACTGCGCGGACAGGTTCCACACATACTTCAAGTAAGTGGGCGGCCTGAGTGGAAATGTGAGAGTTTGGGCAGCAGTGACGACAAAGAAGGCGTCCTTTGGCCTGGGCCTAAATGCTTGTGACACCCCACTGGGACTGCCGGGCTCTGAGGGCCCTACCCTGGGCCCCCTGCTCCCCTGCCCTTTCTTCAGTCACAGCAGAGATGGCCACACCCACTCCCTCATTGTGGGCAGTGTTCCAACCACCCTCTGCCCCGCCACCTCTCCGCAGCTTACCATCGACTACAGATGCTGCATTCTGAGACCAGGGTATTCCAAGAATGCCAAGGGCAGACATAATGTCCTTAAATGGTTTCCTCTTGGTTCAGTGTTGGTAAACTTTAGGAGCTAGGAAATGGTCCACTTTACAGAAATGTTCAAATTTACTGGCATTTCATATATTCTCTGCTATAACATTGTCCTGATTCTTTCTATATATTCTTGACTTATGTTTTTGTTTTCCTTAATCAAAGTGTGTCTTTTAAATCTGTTCAAACAACATTCTTTGGACTTACTAAATCACCTCAATTTTATACGTTTTCTGTTGTATTAAGATCTGCCCATATCTTTATTTATCTTTTCTCTATGTTCCGAGGGTTTATTGTTTTGATCTTCTGATGTCATTTAAAACACTTGGTTATTCATTTTAATGAATCTTTTTATTTATAATGATTTGAACTTTTGAAGATTCCAGCTTACTTGTACGTTTCACAGGATTAGGTCCTCTACATTGTTGATGGCCTAAGGCATATTTCACCCTATAGAAAAGTATATATAGAAATATTTTCCCCTCGACTTTCTGTGATTCCCTACATCTCACCTTTCTTTGCAGACAAGCCATTTGAAATACCCTTAACTTATTTCAAAACCAATAATTCTTTAAAATAATGTGTATTTTTTAGAGAAATATTCTTATATAATTAGGCAGGAAATCTGACCTGCCATAGTTTTCAAAACCACATAATATCACTCTTCTCAATGATGAATCTGTTTGTTCTATTACACAATCTTTGAGTATTTAGCTTTATCAATGACATGTACTTTAAAAAGGTTTTAGAGATCCTACCCATCTTTGAAAACATCCTTGTTCCTTTTTTCATTTCCAGTTTTATGTATATTTTCTGCCTTGCACCTGATTACTCCAACCTCTGATGGATGGCCTTGGGAATCTAATTCTGGTATTGATTGTTTTTGCTGATTGTCTCCCCTTGTAGCTAATTTCTTCATTATTGTGTAATTTTAGATCAAGAGCTCATGTTTAGCTAAACAGCTGAACTTGTGAGTGGCTTTGGTGTGAACGCTCATAAGCTTCAGCAGAAAGTTGGCAATGATTTTTTTGTGTCCCTCCAATGAGTTGCCCTTGAGGACCCCGTGTTCTACAAGTGTTGGTCCAATCCTCCCTCTAAATCAGGGAGTCAGACAGGCCTGCTTTGTGTCACCCCATCTGGGGAAGGGCAGTGGGCGGCGTGTGGCCTGGGCAGGAGCCTCTCCGCGTGTGTCCCAGCGTCCCAACTGCCTGCTAACTTAGGTCACCTGGCAGGAAGCTACGATGCCCAGACCTATGGTTAGCTGTGCAGCGAAGTGTACTGGCGCGGACATGTTCCACACACACTTCAATTAAGAGGGCGGCCTGAGTGGAAAGGTGAGAGATTGGGCAGCTGTGAAGAGAAAGAAGACGCCCTATTGCCGGGGCCTAAATGCTTGTGACACCCCACTGGGCCTGCCGGGCTCTGAGGTCCCTTCCCTGGCTTCCCTGCTCTCCTGAACTTTGTTCAGTATCAGCAGAGTTGGCCACACCCACACCCTCATAGAGGGCAGTGTTCCAAACTCCCTCAGCCCCGCCCCCTCTCCGCAGGTTACCATGGACTACAGGTGCTGCATTCTGAGGCCAGGGCGTTCCGAGAATGCCAAGGGCAGACATGATGACCTTAAAAGATTTCCTCTTGTGTCAGTTTTGGTAAATTTTAGCAGCTAGGAAATGGTCCAATTTACAGAAATGTTCAAATTAACTGGCATTTCAGATATCCTCTGCTACAACATTGTCCTGATTCTTTCTGTATATTCTTTACTTATGTTTTTGTTTTCCTTTATCAAAGTGTGTCTTTTAAATCTGTTCAAACAATATTCTTTGGACTTACTAAATCACCTCAATTTTATTAGTTTTCTGTTGTATTAAGTTCTGCTCATATCTTTATTTATCTTTCTTCTAAGTTCTCAGGGTTTATTGTTTTGATCTTCTGATGTCAATTAAAACACTTGGTTATTCATTTTAATAAATCTTTTTACATATAAACATTAGAACTTTTGAAGATTCCAGCTTACTTGTAAGTTTCTAAGGGTCAGGTCCTCTACATTGTTGATGGCCTAATGCTTAGTTCACCCTATAGCAATGTATATATTGACCTATTTTCCCCTCGACTTTCTGTGATTCCCTACATCTCACCTTTCTTTGCAGACAAGCCATTTGAAATACCCTTAACTTATTTCACAGCCAATAAGTCTTTGAAATAATGTTATTTTTTTTTTTTTTTTTTTTTCTGTACGCGGGCCTCTCACTGCTGTGGCCTCTCCAGTTGCGGAGCACAGGCTCCGGACACACAGGCTCCGCGGCCATGGCTCGCGGGCCCAGCCGCTCAGCGGCATGTGGGATCTTCCGGGAGAGGGGCACGAACCGCTGTCCCCTGCATCGGCAGGCGGACTCTCAACCACTGCGCCACCAGGGAAGCCCCTGAAATAATGTTGTTTTTTACAGAAATCTTCTTATATAATTAGGCAGAAAATCTGACCTGCCATAGTTTTCAAAACAGCATAATTTCATTCTTCCCAATGATTAAGCTGTTGTATTACACAACCTTTGAGTATTTAGCTTTATCAATGGCATGTACTTTAAAAATGTTTTAGATATCCTACCAGTCTTTGAAAACATCCTTGTTCCTTGTTTCAGTTCCAGTTTTATGTATATTTTCTGCCTTGCACCTGATTATTCAATCATCTGATGGATGGCTCAGGGAATCTAATTATGGCATTCATTGTTTTTGCTGATTCTCTCCCCTTGTAGCTGATTTCTTCATTATTGTGTAAATTTAGATCATGAGCTCATGTTTAGCTAAACAGCTGACCTTGTAAGAGGCTTAGGTGTGAACGCTCGTAAGCTTCAGCAGAAAGTCGTCAAAGATTTATTTGTGTCCCTCCTATGACTTGCCCCCGAGGACCCCGTTTTCTACAAGTGCTGGTCCAATACTCCCTCTAGAGGAAGGGACTCAGAGAGGGCTGATTTGTGGCCCCCGATCTGTGGCAGGGTCTTTGGGCCGCCCGTGGCCCGGGCAGGAGCCTCTCAGCGTGTGTCCCATGGACCCATCTGGCTGCGAACTTCGGTCACCTGGCAGGAAGCTACGATGCCCAGACCTATAGTTAGCTGTGCAGCGAGGTGTACTGCGCGGACAGGTTCCACACACACTTCAAGTAAGAGGGCGGCATGAGTGGAAAGGTGAGAGTGTGGGCAGATGTGCAGACAAAGAAGGTGCCCTTTGGCTTGGGCCTAAATGGTTCTGAAACCGCACTGGGCCTGCCGTGCTCTGAGGGCCCTGCACTGGACGCCCTGCTCCCCTGATTTTGTTCAGTCACAGCAGAGGTGGCCACACCCACTCCCTCAGTGAGGGCAGCGTTCCAGCTTCCCTCAGCCCCGCCCCCTCTCCGCAGGTTACCATGGGCTACAGATGCTGCATTCTGAGGCCAGGGCGTTCCGAGAATGCCAAGGGCCGACAGGATGACCTTAGATGATTTCCTCTTGGGTCAGTTTTGGTAAACTTTAGGAGCTAGGAAATGGTCCACTTTACAGAAACATTCAAATTTTCTGGCATTTCATATATTCTCTGCTATAACCTTGTCGTGATTCTTTCTGTATATTCTTTACTTATGTTTTTGTTTTCTTTAATCAAAGGGTCTTTTTTAAATCTTTGCAAAGAATATTCTTTGGACTTACTAAATCACCTCAATATTATACGTTTCCTGTTGTATTAAGTTCTGCTCATATCTTTATTTATCTTTTTTCTATGTTCTCAGGGCTTATTGTTTTGATCTTCTGATGTCAACTAAAACACTTGGTTATTCATTTTCATAAATCTTTTTTACTTATAAAGATTTGAACTTTTGAAGATTCCAGCTTACTTGGAAGTTTCTAAGGGTCAGGTCCTCTACTTTGTTGCTGGCCTAAGGCTTAGTTCACCCTATAGCAATGTATATATTGACCTATTTTCCCCTCGACTTTCTGTGATTCCCTACATCTCACCTTTCTTTGCAGACAAGCCTTTTGAAATACCCTTAACTTATTTCACAGCCAAGATCATGAGCTCATGTTTAGCTAAACAGCTGACCTTGTTAGAGGCTTAGGTGTGAACGCTCGTAAGCTTCAGCAGAAAGTCGGCAAAGATTTATTTGTGTGCCTCCTATGAGTTGCCCGCGAGGACCCCGTTTTCTACAAGTGTTGGTCCAATACTCCCTCTAGAGGCAGGGACTCAGAGAGGGCTGCTTTGCGGCCCGCGATCTGGGGCAGTGTCTTTGGGCAGCCCGTGGCCCGGGCAGGAGCCTCTCAGCGTGTGTCCCATGGACCCATCTGGCTGCGAACTTCGGTCACCTGGCAGGAAGCTACGATGCCCAGACCTATGGTTAGCTGTGCAACGAGGTGTACTGCGCAGACAGGTTCCAAACACACTTCAAGTAAGAGGGCGACCTGAGTGGAAATGTGAGAGTTTGGGCAACTATGCAGACAAGGAAGGCGCCTTTGGCCTGGGCCTAAATGCTTGTGACACCCCACTGGGCCTGCCGGGCTCTGAGGGCCCTGCCCTGGGCCCCCTGCTCCCCTGCCCTTTGTTCAGTCACAGCAGAGATGGCCACACCCAGTCCCTCAGTGAGGGCAGTGTTCCACCCTCTCTCAGAACCCCCCCTCTCCGCAGGTTACCATGGACTACAGATGCTGCATTCTGAGGCCAGGGCGTTCCGAGAATGCCAAGTGCAGACATGATGACCTTAAATGATTTCCTCTTGTGTCAGTTTTGGTAAACTTTAGGAGTTAGGAAATGGTCCACTTTACAGAAATATTCAAATTTACTGGCGTTTCAGATATTTTCTGCTATAACATTGTCATGAATCTTTCTGTATATTCTTGACTTATGCTTTTGTTTTCCTTAATCAAAGTGTGTTTTTAAAATCTTTGCAAAGAATATTCTTTTGATTTACTTAATCACCTCAACTTTATACGTTTTCTGTGGTATTAAGTTCTGCTCATATCTTTATATATCTTTTTTCTATGTTCTCATGATTTATCGTTTTGATCTTCTGATGTCAATTAAAACACTTGGTTATTCATTTTCATAAATCTTTTTACTTATAAAGATTTGAACTTTTGAAGATTCCAGCTTACTTGTAAGTGTCTGAGGCAACGTCTTCTACATTGTTGCTGACCTAAGGCTTAGTTCATCCTATAGCAATGTATATATTGATACATTTTCCCCTCGAATTTCTGTGATTCCCTATATCTCACCTTTCTTTGTGGACAATCCATTTGAAATACCCTTAAATTATTTCACAGCCAATAAGTATTTGAAATAATGTGTATTTTTTAGAGAAATCTTCTCATATAATTAGGCCCAAAATCTGACCTGCCATAGTTTTCAAAACAGCATAATTTCACTCTTCTCCATGATGAATCTGTTGTATTACACAACCTTTGAGTATTTAGCTTTATCAATGACATGTACTTTAAAAATGTTTTAGAGATCCTACCAGTCTTTGAAAACATCCTTGCTCCTTGTTTCAGTTCCAGTTTTATGTATATTTTATGCCTTGCACCTGATTATTCCAACCTCTGATGGATGGCCTTGGGAATCTAATTCTGGTATTGATTGTTTTTGCTGATTGTCTCCCCTTGTAGCTAATTTCTTCATTATTGTGTAATTTTAGATCAAGAGCTCATGTTTAGCTAAACAGCTGAACTTGTGAGTGGCTTTGGTGTGAACGCTCATAAGCTTCAGCAGAAAGTTGGCAATGATTTTTTTGTGTCCCTCCAATGAGTTGCCCTTGAGGACCCCGTGTTCTACAAGTGTTGGTCCAATCCTCCCTCTAAATCAGGGAGTCAGACAGGCCTGCTTTGTGTCCCCCCATCTGGGGAAGGGCAGTGGGCGGCGTGTGGCCTTGGCAGGAGCCTCTCCGCGTGTGTCCCAGCGTCCCAACTGCCTGCTAACTTAGGTCACCTGGCAGGAAGCTACGATGCCCAGACCTATGGTTAGCTGTGCAGCGAAGTGTACTGGCGCGGACATGTTCCACACACACTTCAATTAAGAGGGCGGCCTGAGTGGAAAGGTGAGAGATTGGGCAGCTGTGAAGAGAAAGAAGACGCCCTATTGCCGGGGCCTAAATGCTTGTGACACCCCACTGGGCCTGCCGGGCTCTAAGGTCCCTTCCCTGGCTTCCCTGCTCTCCTGAACTTTGTTCAGTATCAGCAGAGTTGGCCACACCCACACCCTCATAGAGGGCAGAGTTCCAAACTCCCTCAGCCCCGCCCCCTCTCCGCAGGTTACCATGGACTACAGGTGCTGCATTCTGAGGCCAGGGCGTTCCGAGAATGCCAAGGGCAGACATGATGACCTTAAAAGATTTCCTCTTGTGTCAGTTTTGGTAAATTTTAGCAGCTAGGAAATGGTCCAATTTACAGAAATGTTCAAATTAACTGGCATTTCAGATATCCTCTGCTACAACATTGTCCTGATTCTTTCTGTATATTCTTTACTTATGTTTTTGTTTTCCTTTATCAAAGTGTGTCTTTTAAATCTGTTCAAACAATATTCTTTGGACTTACTAAATCACCTCAATTTTATTAGTTTTCTGTTGTATTAAGTTCTGCTCATATCTTTATTTATCTTTCTTCTAAGTTCTCAGGGTTTATTGTTTTGATCTTCTGATGTCAATTAAAACACTTGGTTATTCATTTTAATAAATCTTTTTACTTATAAACATTAGAACTTTTGAAGATTCCAGCTTACTTGTAAGTTTCTAAGGGTCAGGTCCTCTACATTGTTGCTGGCCTAATGCTTAGTTCACCCTATAGCAATGTATATATTGACCTATTTTCCCCTCGACTTTCTGTGATTCCCTACATCACACCTTTCTTTGCAGACAAGCCATTTGAAATACCCTTAACTTATTTCACAGCCAATAAGTCTTTGAAATAATGTTATTTTTTTTTTTTTTTTTTTTTTTTGCTGTACGCGGGCCTCTCACTGCTGTGGCCTCTCCCGTTGCGGAGCACAGGCTCTGGACACACAGGCTCCGCGGCCATGGCTCGCGGGCCCAGCCACTCAGCGGCATGTGGGATCTTCCGGGATAGGGGCACGAACCCCTGTCCCCTGCATCGGCAGGCGGACTCTCAACCACTGCGCCACCAGGGAAGCCCCTGAAATAATGTTATTTTTTACAGAAATCTTCTTATATAATTAGGCAGAAAATCTGACCTGCCATAGTTTTCAAAACAGCATAATTTAATTCTTCCCAATGATTAAGCTGTTGTATTACACAACTTTTGAGTATTGAGCTTTATCAATGGCATGTACTTTAAAAATGTTTTAGAGATCCTACCAGTCTTTGAAAACATCCTTGTTCCTTGTTTCAGTTCCAGTTTTATATATATTTTCTGCCTTGCACCTGATTATTCAATCATCTGATGGATGGCTCAGGGAATCTAATTATGGCATTCATTGTTTTTGCTGATTCTCTCCCCTTGTAGCTGATTTCTTCATTATTGTGTAAATTTAGATCATGAGCTCATGTTTAGCTAAACAGCTGACCTTGTAAGAGGCTTAGGTGTGAACGCTCGTAAGCTTCAGCAGAAAGTCGTCAAAGATTTATTTGTGTCCCTCCTATGACTTGCCCCCGAGGACCCCGTTTTCTACAAGTGCTGGTCCAATACTCCCTCTAGAGGAAGGGACTCAGAGAGGGCTGATTTGTGGCCCCCGATCTGTGGCAGGGTCTTTGGGCCGCCCGTGGCCCGAGCAGGAGCCTCTCAGCGTGTGTCCCATGGACCCATCTGGCTGCGAACTTCGGGCACCTGGCCGGAAGCTACGATGCCAAGACCTATGGTTAGCTGTGCAACGAAGTGTACTGCGCGGACAGGTTCCACACACACTTCAAGTAAGAGGGCGGCATGAGTGGAAAGGTGAGAGTGTGGGCAGATGTGCAGACAAAGAAGGTGCCCTTTGGCTTGGGCCTAAATGGTTCTGAAACCGCACTGGGCCTGCCGTGCTCTGAGGGCCCTGCACTGGACGCCCTGCTCCCCTGATTTTGTTCAGTCACAGCAGAGGTGGCCACACCCACTCCCTCAGTGAGGGCAGCGTTCCAGCTTCCCTCAGCCCCGCCCCCACTCCGCAGGTTACCATGGGCTACAGATGCTGCATTCTGAGGCCAGGGCGTTCCGAGAATGCCAAGGGCCGACAGGATGACCTTAGATGATTTCCTCTTGGGTCAGTTTTGGTAAACTTTAGGAGCTAGGAAATGGTCCACTTTACAGAAACATTCAAATTTTCTGGCATTTCATATATTCTCTGCTATAACCTTGTCCTGATTCTTTCTGTATATTCTTTACTTATGTTTTTGTTTTCTTTAATCAAAGGGTCTTTTTTAAATCTTTGCAAAGAATATTCTTTGGACTTACTAAATCACCTCAATATTATACGTTTCCTGTTGTATTAAGTTCTGCTCATATCTTTATTTATCATTTTTCTATGTTCTCAGGGTTTATTGTTTTGATCTTCTGATGTCAACTAAAACACTTGGTTATTCATTTTCATAAATCTTTTTTACTTATAAAGATTTGAACTTTTGAAGATTCCAGCTTACTTGGAAGTTTCTAAGGGTCAGGTCCTCTACTTTGTTGCTGGCCTAAGGCTTAGTTCACCCTATAGCAATGTATATATTGACCTATTTTCCCCTCGACTTTCTGTGATTCCCTACATCTCACGTTTCTTTGCAGACAAGCCATTTGAAATACCCTTAACTTATTTCACAGCCAATAAGTCTTTGAAATAATGTGTATTTTTTACAGAAATCTTCTTATATTATTAGGCACAAAATCTGAGAGCCATAGTTTTCAAAACAGCATAATTTCACTCTTCTCCATGATGAATCTGTTGTATTACACAACCTTTGAGTATTTAGCTTTATCAATGACATGTACTTTAAAAATGTTTTAGAGATCCTACCAGTCTTTGAAAACATCCTTGCTCCTTGTTTCAGTTCCAGTTTTATGTATATTTTCTGTCTTGCACCTGATTATTCCAACATCTGATGGATGGCCCAGGGAATCTAATTATGGTATTCATTGTTTTTGCTGATTCTCTCCCCTTGTAGCTGATTTCTTCATTATAGTGTAAATTTAGATCATGAGCTCATGTTTAGCTAAACAGCTGACCTTGTAATTAGCTTAGGTGTGAACGCTCGTAAGCTTCATAAGAAAGTCGGCAAAGATTTATTTGTGTCCCTAATTTGAGTTGCCCTTGAGAACCCCGTTTTCTACAAGTGTTGGTTCAATACTCCCTCTAGAGGCAGGGGACTCAGTCAGGGCAGATTTGCGTCCCCCAATCTGGGCCAGGGGCACTGGGCAGCCTGTGGCCCTGGAAGGAGCCTCTCCGCGTGTGTCCCATGGACACATCTGCCTGCGAACTTCGGTCACCTGGCAGGAAGCTACGATGCCCAGACCCATGGTTAGCTGTGCAGCGAGGTGTACTGCGTGGACAGGTTCCACACAAACTTCAAGTAAGAGGGCGACCTGAGTGGAAAGGTGAGAGTTTGGGCAGCTGTGAAGACAAAGAAGGTGCCCTTTGGCCTGGGCTTAAATGCTTGGGACACCCAACTAAGCCTACCGTGCTCTGAGTTCCCTGCCCTGGGCCCCCGGCTGCCCTGCACTTTGTTCAGTCACAGCAGAGAAGGCCACACCCACTCCCTCAGTGAGGGCAGTGTTCCAACCTCCCTAAGCCCCGCCCCCTCTCCGCAGGTTACCATGGACTACAGATGCTGCATTCTGAGGCCAGGGCGTTTCGAGAATGCCAAGGGCAGACATGATGACCTTAAATGATTTCCTCTTGTGTCAGTTTTGGTAAACTTTAGGAGCTAGGAAATGGTCCACTTTACAAAAATGTTCAAATTTACTGGCATTTCATATATTATCTGCTATAACACTGTCCTGATTCTCTCTGTATATTCTTGACTTATGTTTTTGTTTCCCTTAATCAAAGTTTGTCTTTTAAATCTTTTCAAAGAATATTCTTTTGACTTACTAAATCACCTCAATTTTACACGTTTTCCGTTGTATTAAGTTATGCTCATATCTTTATTTATCTTTTTTCAATGTTCTCAGGGTTTATTGATTTGATCTTCTGATGTCAATTAAAAAACTTGGCTATTCCTTTTAATAAATCTTTTACTTATAAAGATTTGAACTTTTGAATATTCCAGCTTACTTGTAAGATTCTAAGGGCAAGTTCCTCTACATTGTTGCTCGTCTAAGGCTTATTTCACCCTATAGCAATGTATATATTGACACATTTTACCCTCGACTTTCTGTGATTCCCTACATCTCACCTTTCTTTGCAGACAAGCCATTTGAAATACCCTTAACTTATTTCATAGCCAATAAGTCTTTGAAATAATGCATATTATTTAGAGATATATTCTTATAATGTGGCAGAAAATCTGACTTGCCATATTTTTCAAAACAGCATAATTTCACTCTTTTCAATGATTAATCTGTTGTTTTATACAACCTTTGAGTATTTAGTTTTATCAATGACATGTACTTGAAAAATGTTCTACAGATACTACCAGTCTTTGAAAACATCCTTGTTCCTTGTTTCAGTTCCAGTTGTATGTATATTTTCTGCCTTGCACCTTATTATTCCAACATCTGATGGATGGCCCAGGGAATCTAATTATGGTATTCATTGTTTTTGCTGATTCTCTCCCCTTGTAGCTGATTTCTTCATTATAGTGTAAATTTAGACCATGAGCTCATGTTTAGCTAAACAGCTGACCTTGTAATTAGCGTAGGTGTGAACGCTCGTAAGCTTCATAAGAAAGTCGGCAAAGATTTATTTGTGTCCCTAAAATGAGTTGCCCGTGAGGACCCTGTTTTCTACAAGTGTTGGTTCAATACTCCCTCTAGAGGCAGGGGACTCAGTCAGGGCAGATTTGCGTCCCCCAATCTGGGCCAGGGGCACTGGGCAGCCTGTGGCCCTGGAAGGAGCCTCTCCGCATGTGTCCCACGGACACATCTGCCTGCGAACTTCGGTCACCTGGCAGGAAGCTACGATGCCCAGACCCATGGTTAGCTGTGCAGCGAGGTGTACTGCCTGGACAGGTTCCACACACACTTCAAGTAAGAGGGCGACCTGAGTGGAAAGGTGAGAGTTTGGGCAGCTGTTAAGACAAAGAAGGTGCCCTTTGGCCTGGGCTTAAATGCTTGGGACACAAAACTAAGCCTGCCGGGCTCTGAGTTCCCTGCCCTGGGCCCCCTGCTGCCCTGCACTTTGTTCAGTCACAGCAGAGAAGGCCACACCCACTCCCTCAGTGAGGGCAGTGTTCCAACCTCCCTAAGCCCCGCCCGCTCTCCGCAGGTTACCATGGACTACAGATGCTGCATTCTGAGGCCAGGGCGTTCTGAGAATGCCAAGGGCAGACATGATGACCTTAAATGATTTCCTCTTGTGTCAGTTTTGGTAAACTTTAGGAGGTAGGAAATGGTCCACTTTACAGAAATGTTCAAATTTACTGGCATTTCATATATTATCTGCTATAACACTGTCCTGATTCTCTCTGTATATTCTTGACTTATGTTTTTGTTTCCCTTAATCAAAGTTTGTCTTTTAAATCTTTTCAAAGAATATTCTTTTGACTTACTAAATCACCTCAATTTTACACGTTTTCCGTTGTATTAAGTTATGCTCATATCTTTATTTATCTTTTTTCAATGTTCTCAGGGTTTATTGATTTGATCTTCTGATGTCAATTAAAAAACTTGGCTATTCCTTTTAATAAATCTTTTACTTATAAAGATTTGAACTTTTGAATATTCCAGCTTACTTGTAAGATTCTAAGGGCAAGTTCCTCTACATTGTTGCTCGTCTAAGGCTTATTTCACCCTATAGCAATGTATATAATGACACATTTTACCCTCGACTTTCTTTGATTCCCTACATCTCACCTTTCTTTGCAGACAAGGCATTTGAAATACCCTTAACTTATTTCACAGCCAATAAGTCTTTGAAATAATGCGTATTATTTAGAGATATATTCTTATATAATGAGGCAGAAAATCTGACTTGCCATATTTTTCAAAACAGCATAATTTCACTCTTTTCAATGATTAATCTGTTGTTTTATACAACCTTTGAGTATTTAGTTTTATCAATGACATGTACTTGAAAAATGTTCTACAGATTCTACCAGTCTTTGAAAACATCCTTGTTCCTTGTTTCAGTTCCAGTTGTATGTATATTTTCTGCCTTGCACCTGATTATACCAACATTAGATGGATGGCCTAGAGAATCTAATTCTGGTATTGATTGTTTTTGCTGATTGTCTCCCCTTGTAACTGATTTCTTCATTATTGTGTAAATTTAGATCATGAGCTCATGTTTAGCTAAACAGCTGACCTTGTAAGTGGCTTAGGTGTCAACCCTCATAAGCTTCATCAGAAAGTCGGCAAAAATTTATTTGTGTCCCTACAATGAGTTGCCCGTGAGGACCCCGTTTTCTACAAGTGTTGGTCCAATACTCCCTCTAGAGGCAGGGGAATCAGACACGGCTGCTTGGCATCACCCGATCTGCAGCAGGGGCAGTGGGCGGCCTGTGGCCCGGGCCGGAGCCTCTCCGCGTCTGTCCCAGGGACCCGTCTGCCTGCAAACTTCGGTCACCTGGCAGGAAGCTACGATGCCCAGACCTATGGTTAGCTGTGCAGGAGGTGAACTGCGCGGACAGGTTCCACACACACTTCAAGTAAGAGGGCGGCCTGAGTGGAAAGGTGAGAGTTTGGGCTGCTGTGCAGACAAAGAAGGTGCCCTTTGGCCTGGGCCTAAATTCTTGTGACACCCAACTGGGCCTCCCGAACTCTGAGGGCCCTGCCCTGGGACCCCTGCTCCCCTGCCCTTTGATCAGTCACAGCAGAGATGGCCACGCCCACTCCCTCTGTGAGGGCAGTGTTCCAATCTCCTTCAGCCCCGCCCCCTGTCCACAGGTTACCATGGACTACAGATGCTTCATTCTGAGGCCAGGGCTTTCCGAGAATGCCAAGGACAGACATGATGACCTTAAATGATTTCCTCTTGTGTCAGTTTTGGTAAACTTTAGGAGCTAGGAAATGGTCCACTTTACAGAAATGTTCAAATTCACTGGCATTTCATATATTCTCTGCTATAACATTGTCCTGATTCTTTCTGTATATTCTTGACTTATGTTTTTGTTTTCCTTAATCAACGTGTGTCTTTTATATCTTTTCAAAGAATATTCTTTGGACTTACTAATTCACCTTAATTTTACACGTTTTCTGTTGTATTAAGTTCTGCTCATATCTTTATTTATCTTTTTTCAATGTTCTCAGGGTTTATTGTTTTGATCTTCTGATGTCAATTAAAACACTTGGTTATTCCTTTTAATAAATCTTTTACTTATAAATATTTGAACTTTTGAATATTCCAGCTTACTTGTAAGTTTCTAAGGGCAAGTTCCTCTACATTGTTGGTCGCCTAAGGCTTATTTCACCCTATAGCAATGTATATATTGACACATTTTACCCTCGACTTTCTGTGATGCCCTACATCTCACCTTTCTTTGCAGACAAGCCATTTGAAATACCCTTAACTTATTTCACAGCCAATGAGTCTTTGAAATAATATGTATTACTTAGAGAAATATTCTTATATAATGAGGCAGAAAATCTGACTTGCCATATTTTTCAAAACAGCATAATTTCACTCTTTTCAATGATTAATCTGTTGTATTATACAACCTTTGAGTATTTAGTTTTATCAATGATATGTACTTTAAAAATGTTCTACAGATTCTAACAGTCTTTGAAAACATCCTTGTTCCTTGTTTCAGTTCCAGTTGTATGTATATTTTCTGCCTTGCACCTGATTATAACAACATCTGATGGATGGCCTAGAGAATCTAATCCTGGTATTGATTGTTTTTGCTGATTGTCTCCCCTTGTAGCTGATTTCTTCATTATTGTGTAAATTTAGATCATGAGCTCATGTTTAGCTAAAAAGCTGACCATGTAAGCGGCTTAGGTGTCAACGCTCATAAGCTTCATCAGAAAGTCGGCAAAAATTTATTTTTGTCCCTACAATGAGCTGCCGGTGAGGACTCCGTTTTCTACAAGTGTTGGTCCAATACTCCCTCTAGAAGTAGGAGATTCTGACACGGCTGCTTGGTGTCCCCCGATCCGGCGCAGGGGCAGTGGGCTGCCTGTGGCCTGGGCAGAAGCCTTTCCGCGTCTGTCCCAGGGACCCATCTGCCTGCAAATTTCGGTCACCTGGCAGGAAGCTACGATGCCCAGACCTATGGTTAGCTGTGCAGGAGGTGAACTGCGCGGACAGGTTCCAGACACACTTCAAGCAATAGGGTGGCCTGAGTGGAAAAGTGAGAGTTTGGGCAGCTGTGCAGACAAAGAAGGCGCCCTTTGGCCTGGGCCTAAATGCTTGTGACACCCCACTGGGCCTGCCGGGCTCTGAGGCCCCTGCCCTGGGCCCCCTGCTCCCCTGCCCTTTGTTCAGTCACAGCAGAGATGGCCACACCAACTCCCTCATTGTGGGCAGTGTTCCAACCACCCTCAGCCTCGCCCCCTCTCCACAGGTTACCATGGAAAACAGATGCTGCATTCTGAGACCAGGGTATTACTTGAATGCCAAGGGCAGACATAAAGACCTTAAATGGTTTCCTCATCTTTCAGTGTTGGTAAACTTTAGGAGCTAGGAAATGGTCCACTTTACAAAAATGTTCAAATTTACTGGCATTTCATATATTCTCTGCCATAACATTGTCCTGATTCTTTCTGTATATTCTTGACTTATGTTTTTGTTTTCCTTAATCAATGTGTGTCTTTTAAATCTGTTCAAACAATATTCTTTGGACTTACTAAATCACCTCAATTTTATACGTTTTCTGTTGTATTATGTTCTGCTCATACCTTTATTTATCTTTTTTCTATGTTCCCAGTGTTTATTGTTTTGATCTTCTGATCTCATTTAAAACACTTGGTTATTCATTTTAATGAATCTTTTTACTTATAATGATTTGAACTTTTGAAGATTCCAGCTTACTTGTACGTTTCACAGGATTAGGTCCTCTACATTGTTGATGGCCTAAGGCATATTTCACCCTATAGCAAAGTATATATTGACATATTTGCCCCTCGACTTTCTGTGATTCCCTACATCTCACCTTTCTTTGCAGACAAGCCATTTGAAATACCCTTAACTTATTTCACAGCCAATAAGTCTTTAAAATAATGTGTATTTCTTAGAGAAATCTTCTTATATAATTAGGCAGAAAATCTGACCTACCATAGTTTTCAAAACCGCATAATTTCACTCTTCTCAATGTTGAATCTGTTCTATTACACAATCTTTGAGTATTTAGCTTTATCAATGACATGTACTTTAAAAAGGTTTTAGAGATCCTACCAGTCTTTGAAAACATCCTTGTTCCTCGTTTCAGTTCCAGTTTTATGTATATTTTCTACCTTGCACCTGATTTTAACAACATCTGATGGATGGCCTAGGGAATCTAATTCTGGTATTGATTGTTTTTGCTGATTGTCTCCCCTTGTAGCTGATTTCTTCATTATTGTGTAAATTTAGATCATGAGCTCATGTTTAGCTAAACAGCTGACCTTGTAAGTGGCTTAGGTGTCAACGCTCATAAGCTTCATCAGAAAGTCGGCAAAAATTTATTTCTGTCCCTACAATGAGTTGCCCGTGAGGACCCCGTTTTCTGCAAGGGTTGGTCCAATACTCCCTCTAGAGGCAGGGGACTGAGACACGGCTGCTTGGCATCCCCCGATCTGGCGCAGGGGCAGTGGGCGGCCTGTGGCCCGGGCAGGAGCCTCTGCGCGTCTGTCCCAGGGACCCATCTGCCTGCAAACTTCGGTCACCTGGCAGGAAGCTACGATGCCCAGACCTATGGTTAGCTGTGAAGGAGGTGAACTGCGCGGACAGGTTCCACACACACTTCAAGTAAGAGGGCGGCCTGAGTGGAAAGGTGAGAGTTTGGGCAGCTGTGCAGACAAAGAAGGCGCCCTTTGGCCTTGGCCTTAATGCTTGTGACACCCCACTGGGCCTCCCGAACTCTGATTGCCCTGCCCTGGGAACCCGGCTCCCCTGCCCTTTGATCAGTCACAGCAGAGATGGCCACGCCCCCTCCTTCTGTGAGGGCAGTGTTCCAACCTCCCTCAGCCCCGCCCCCTGTCCGCAGGTTACCATGGACTACAGATGCTTCATTCTGAGGCCAGGGCGTTTCGAGAATGCCAAGGGCAGACATGATGACCTTAAATGATTTCCTCTTGTGTCAGTTTTGGTAAACTTTAGGAGCTAGGAAATGGTCCACTTTACAGAAATGTTCAAATTTACTGGCATTTCATATATTCTCTGCTATAACACTGTCCTGATTCTCTCTGTATATTCTTGACTTATATTTTTGATTCCCTTAATCAAAGTGTGTCTTTTAAATCTTTTCAAAGAATATTCTTTGGACCTACTAAATCACCTCAATTTTACACGTTTTCTGTTGTATTAAGTTCTGCTCATATCTTTATTTATCCTTTTTCAATGTTCTCAGGTTTTATTGATTTGATCTTCATATGTCAATTAAAAAACTTGGCTATTCCTTTTAATAAATTTTTACTTATAAATATTTGAACTTTTGAATATTCCAGCTTACTTGAAAGATTCTAAGGGCAAGTTCCTCTACATTGTTGCTCGCCTAATGCTTATTTCACCCTATAGCAATGTATATATTGACACATTTTACCCTCGACTTTCTGTGATTCCCTACATCTCACCTTTCTTTGCAGACAAGCCATTTGAAATACCCTTAACTTATTTCACAGCCAATAAGTCTTTGAAATAATGCGTATTATTTAGAGATATATTCTTATATAATGAGGCAGAAAATCTGACTTGCCATATTTTTCAAAAGAGCATAATTTCACTCTTTTCAATGATTAATCTGTTGTTTTATACAACCTTTGAGTATTTAGTTTTATCAATGACATGTACTTTAAAAATGTTCTACAGATTCTACCAGTCTTTGAAAACATCCTTGTTCCTTGTTTCAGTTCCAGTTGTATGTATATTTTCTGCCTTGCACCTGATTATACCAACATTAGATGGATGGCCTAGAGAATCTACTTCTGGTATTGATTGTTTTTGCTGATTGTCTCCCCTTGTAACTGATTTCTTCATTATTGTGTAAATTTAGATCATGAGCTCATGTTTAGCTAAACAGCTGACCTTGTAAGTGGCTTAGGTGTCAACCCTCATAAGCTTCATCAGAAAGTCGGCAAAAAATTATTTGTGTCCCTACAATGACTTGCCCGTGAGGACCCCGTTTTCTACAAGTGTTGGTCCAATACTCTCTCTAGAGGCAGGGGAAACAGACACGGCTGCTTGGCATCACCCGATCTTGGTCAGGGGCTGTGGGCGGCCTGTGGCCCGGGCCGGAGCCTCTCCGCGTCTGTCCCAGGGACCCATCTGCCTGCAAACTTCGGTCACCTGGCAGGAAGCTACGATGCCCAGACCTATGGTTAGCTGTGCAGGAGGTGAACTGCGCGGACAGGTTCCACACACACTTCAGTACGAGGGCGGCCTGAGTGGAAAGGTGAGTGTTTGGACAGCTGTGCAGACAAAGAAGGCACCCTTTGGCCTGGGCCTAAATGCTTATGACACTCCACTGGGCCTACCGGGCTCTGAGGTTTCTGCGCTGGGCCCCCTGCTCCCCTGCCCTTTGTTCAGTCACAGCAGAGATGGCCACACCCGCTCCCTCTGTGAGGGCAGTGTTCCAACCTCCCTCAGCCCCGCCCCCTCTTCGCAGGTTACCATGGACTACAGATGCTGCCTCCTGAGGCCAGGGTGTTCCGAGAATGCCAAGGGCAGATATGATGACCTTAAATGATTTCCTTTTCTGTCAGTTTTGGTAAACTTTAGGAGCTAGGTAATGGTCCACTTTACAGAAATATTCAAATTTACTGCCATTTCATATATTCTCTGCTATAACATTGTCCTGATTCTTTCTGTATATTCTTGACTTATGTTTTTGTTTTCCTTAATCAAAGTGTGTCTTTTAAATCTTTTCAAAGAATATTCTTTGGACTTACTAAATCACCTCAATTTTATCCGTTTTCTGTTCTATTAAGTTCTGTTCATAACTTTATTTATCTTTTTTCTATGTTCTCAGGGTTTATTGTTTTGATCTTCTGATGTCAATTAAAACACTTGGTTATTCATTCTAATGAATCTTTTTACTTATAAAGATTTGAACTTTTGAAGATTCCAGCTTACTTGTAAGTTTCTAAGGGCAACGTCCAATACATTGTTGCTGGCCTAAGGCTTAGTTCAACCTATAGCAATGTGTATATTGACACATTTTACCCTCCACTTTCTGTGATTCCCTACATCTCACCTTTCTTTGCAGACAAGCCATTTGAAATACCCTTAACTTATTTCACAGCCAATAAGTCTTTGAAATAATGTGTATTATTTAGAGAAATATTCTTATATAATGAGGCAGAAAATCTGACTTGCCATATTTTTCAAAACAGCATAATTTCACTCTTTTCAATGATTAATCTGTTGTATAATACAACCTTTGAGTATTTAGTTTTATCAATGACATGTACTTTAAAAATGTTCTACAGATTCTACCAGTCTTTGAAAACATCCTTGTTCCTTGTTTCAGTTCCTGTTGTATGTATAATTTCTGCCTTGCAACTGATTATACCAACATCTGATGGATGGCCTAGGGAATCTAATTCTGGTATTGATTGTTTTTGCTAATTGTCTCCCCTTGTAGCTGATTTCTTCATTATTGTGTAAATTTAGATCATGAGCTCATGTTTAGCTAAACAGCTGACCTTGTAAGTGGCTTAGGTGTCAACGCTCATAATCTTCATCAGCAAGTCGGCAAAAAATTATTTCTGTCCCTACAATGAGTTGCCCTTGAGGACCACGTTTTCTACAAGTGTTGGTCCAATACTCCCTCTAGAGGCAGGGGATTCTGACACGGCTGCTTGGCATCCCCGGATCTGTCGCAGGGGCAGTGGGCTGCCTGTGGCCTGGGCAGAAACCTCTCCCGTCTGTCCCAGGGACCCATCTGCCTGCAAACTTCGGTCACCTGGCAGGAAGCTACGATGCCCAGACCTATGGTTAGCTGTGCAGGAGGTGAACTGCGCGGACAGGTTCCACACACATTTCAAGTAAGTGGGCGGCCTGAGTGGAAAAGTGAGAGTTTGGGCAGCAGTGACGACAAAGAAGGCGCCCTTTGGCCTGGGCCTAAATGCTTGTGACACCCCACTGGGACTGCCGGGCTCTGAGGGCCCTGCCCTGGGCCCCCTGCTCCCCTGCCCTTTCTTCAGTCACAGCAGAGATGGCCACACCCACTCCCTCATTGTGGGCAGTGTTCCAACCACCCTCTGCCCCGCCACCTCTCCGCAGCTTACCATGGACTACAGATGCTGCATTCTGAGACCAGTGTATTCCAAGAATGCCAAGGGCAGACATAATGTCCTTAAATGGTTTCCTCTTGGTTCAGTGTTGGTAAACTTTAGGAGCTAGGAAATGGTCCACTTTACAGAAATGTTCAAATTTACTGGCATTTCATATATTCTCTGCTATAACATTGTCCTGATTCTTTCTATATATTCTTGAGTTATATTTTTGTTTTCCTTAATCAAAGTGTGTCTTTTAAATCTGTTCAAACAACATTCTTTGGACTTACTAAATCACCTCAATTTTATACGTTTTCTGTTGTATTAAGATCTGCCCATATCTTTATTTATCTTTTCTCTATGTTCCGAGGGTTTATTGTTTTGATCTTCTGATGTCATTTAAAACACTTGGTTATTCATTTTAATGAATCTTTTTACTTATAATGATTTGAACTTTTGAAGATTCCAGCTTACTTGTACGTTTCACAGGATTAGGTCCTCTACATTGTTGATGGCCTAAGGCATATTTCACCCTATAGAAAAGTATATATTGACATATTTTCCCCTCGACTTTCTGTGATTCCCTACATCTCACCTTTCTTTGCAGACAAGCCATTTGAAATACCCTTAACTTATTTCAAAACCAATAATTGTTTAAAATAATGTGTATTTCTTAGAGAAATCTTCTTATATAATTAGGCAGGAAATCTGACCTGCCATAGTTTTCAAAACCACATAATATCACTCTTCTCAATGATGAATCTGTTTGTTCTATTACACAATCTTTGAGTATTTAGCTTTATCAATGACATGTACTTTAAAAAGGTTTTAGAGATCCTACCCGTCTTTGAAAACATCCTTGTTCCTTTTTTCATTTCCAGTTTTATGTATATTTTCTGCCTTGCACCTGATTATTCCAACCTCTGATGGATGGCCTTGGGAATCTAATTCTGGTATTGATTGTTTTTGCTGATTGTCTCCCCTTGTAGCTAATTTCTTCATTATTGTGTAATTTTAGATCAAGAGCTCATGTTTAGCTAAACAGCTGAACTTGTGAGTGGCTTTGGTGTGAACGCTCATAAGCTTCAGCAGAAAGTTGGCAATGATTTTTTTGTGTCCCTCCAATGAGTTGCCCTTGAGGACCCCGTGTTCTACAAGTGTTGGTCCAATCCTCCCTCTAAATCAGGGAGTCAGACAGGCCTGCTTTGTGTCCCCCCATCTGGGGAAGGGCAGTGGGCGGCGTGTAGCCTGGGCAGGAGCCTCTCCGCGTGTGTCCCAGCGTCCCAACTGCCTGCTAACTTAGGTCACCTGGCAGGAAGCTACGATGCCCAGACCTATGGTTAGCTGTGCAGCGAAGTGTACTGGCGCGGACATGTTCCACACACACTTCAATTAAGAGGGCGGCCTGAGTGGAAAGGTGAGAGATTGGGCAGCTGTGAAGAGAAAGAAGACGCCCTATTGCCGGGGCCTAAATGCTTGTGACACCCCACTGGGCCTGCCGGGCTCTGAGGTCCCTTCCCTGGCTTCCCTGCTCTCCTGAACTTTGTTCAGTATCAGCAGAGTTGGCCACACCCACACCCTCATAGAGGGCAGTGTTCCAAACTCCCTCAGCCCCGCCCCCTCTCCGCAGGTTACCATGGACTACAGGTGCTGCATTCTGAGGCCAGGGCGTTCCGAGAATGCCAAGGGCAGACATGATGACCTTAAAAGATTTCCTCTTGTGTCAGTTTTGGTAAATTTTAGCAGCTAGGAAATGGTCCAATTTACAGAAATGTTCAAATTAACTGGCATTTCAGATATCCTCTGCTACAACATTGTCCTGATTCTTTCTGTATATTCTTTACTTATGTTTTTGTTTTCCTTTATCAAAGTGTGTCTTTTAAATCTGTTCAAACAATATTCTTTGGACTTACTAAATCACCTCAATTTTATTAGTTTTCTGTTGTATTAAGTTCTGCTCATATCTTTATTTATCTTTCTTCTAAGTTCTCAGGGTTTATTGTTTTGATCTTCTGATGTCAATTAAAACACTTGGTTATTCATTTTAATAAATCTTTTTAATTATAAACATTAGAACTTTTGAAGATTCCAGCTTACTTGTAAGTTTCTAAGGGTCAGGTCCTCTACATTGTTGCTGGCCTAATGCTTAGTTCACCCTATAGCAATGTATATATTGACCTATTTTCCCCTCGACTTTCTGTGATTCCCTACATCTCACCTTTCTTTGCAGACAAGCCATTTGAAATACCCTTAACTTATTTCACAGCCAATAAGTCTTTGAAATAATGTTTTTTTTTTTTTTTTTTTTTTTTTTTTTGCTGTACGCGGGCCTCTCACTGCTGTGGCCTCTCCCGTTGCAGAGCACAGGCTCCGGACACACAGGCTCCGCGGCCATGGCTCGCGGGCCCAGACGCTCAGCCCCATGTGGGATCTTCCGGGATAGGGGCACGAACCCCTGTCCCCTGCATCGGCAGGCGGACTCTCAACCACTGCGCCACCAGGGAAGCCCCTGAAATAATGTTATTTTTTACAGAAATCTTCTTATATAATTAGGCAGAAAATCTGACCTGCCATAGTTTTCAAAACAGCATAATTTAATTCTTCCCAATGATTAAGCTGTTGTATTACACAACCTTTGAGTATTTAGCTTTATCAATGGCATGTACTTTAAAAATGTTTTAGAGATCCTACCAGTCTTTGAAAACATCCTTGTTCCTTGTTTCAGTTCCAGTTTTATGTATATTTTCTGCCTTGCACCTGATTATTCAATCATCTGATGGATGGCTCAGGGAATCTAATTATGGCATTCATTGTTTTTGCTGATTCTCTCTCCTTGTAGCTGATTTCTTCATTATTTTGTAAATTTAGATCATGAGCTCATGTTTAGCTAAACAGCTGACCTTGTAAGAGGCTTAGGTGTGAACGCTCGTAAGCTTCAGCAGAAAGTCGTCAAAGATGTATTTGTGTCCCTCCTATGACTTGGCCCCGAGGACCCCGTTTTCTACAAGTGCTGGTCCAATACTCCCTCTAGAGGCAGGGACTCAGTGAGGGCTGCTTTGTGGCCCCCGATCTGTGGCAGGGTCTTTGGGCCGCCCGTGGCCCGGGCAGGAACCTCTCAGCGTGTGTCCCATGGACCCATCTGGCTGCGAACTTCGGTCACCTGGCAGGAAGCTACGATGCCCAGACCTATGGTTAGCAGTGCAGCGAGGTTTACTGCGCGGACAGGTTCCACACACACTTCAAGTAAGAGGGCGGCATGAGTGGAAAGGTGACAGTGTGGGCAGATGTGCAGACAAAGAAGGTGCCCTTTGGCTTGGGCCTAAATTGTTGTGAAACCGCACTGGGCCTGCCGGGCTCTGAGGGCCCTGCACTGGACGCCCTGCTCCCCTGATTTTGTTCAGTCACAGCAGAGGTGGCCACACCCACTCCCTCAGTGAGGGCAGCGTTCCAGCTTCCCTCAGCCCCGCCCCCTCTCCGCAGTTTACCATGGGCTACAGATGCTGCATTCTGAGGCCAGGGCGTTCCGAGTATGCCAAGGGCCGACAGGATGACCTTCGATGATTTCCTCTTGGGTCAGTTTTGGTAAACTTTAGGAGCTAGGAAATGGTCCACTTTACAGAAACATTCAAATTTTCTGGCATTTCATATATTCTCTGCTATAACCTTGTCCTGATTCTTTCTGTATATTCTTTACTTATGTTTTTGTTTTCTTTAATCAAAGGGTCTTTTTTAAATCTTTGCAAAGAATATTCTTTGGACTTACTAAATCACCTCAATATTATACGTTTCCTGTTGTATTAAGTTCTGCTCATATCTTTATTTATCATTTTTCTATGTTCTCAGGGTTTATTGTTTTGATCTTCTGATGTCAACTAAAACACTTGGTTATTCATTTTCATAAATCTTTTTTACTTATAAAGATTTGAAATTTTGAAGATTCCAGCTTACTTGGAAGTTTCTAAGGGTCAGGTCCTCTACTTTGTTGCTGGCCTAAGGCTTAGTTCACCCTATAGCAATGTATATATTGACCTATTTTCCCCTCGACTTTCTGTGATTCCCTACATCTCACCTTTCTTTGCAGACAAGCCATTTGAAATACCCTTAACTTATTTCACAGCCAATAAGTCTTTGAAATACTGTGTATTTTTTACAGAAATCTTCTTATATTATTAGGCACAAAATCTGAGAGCCATAGTTTTCAAAACAGCATAATTTCACTCTTCTCCATGATGAATCTGTTGTATTACACAACCTTTGAGTATTTAGCTTTATCAATGACATGTACTTTAAAAATGTTTTAGAGATCCTACCAGTCTTTGAAAACATCCTTGCTCCTTGTTTCAGTTCCAGTTTTATGTATATTTTCTGCCTTGCACCTGATTATTCAAACATCTGATGGATGGCTCATGGAATCTAATTATGGTATTCATTGTTTTTGCTGATTGTCTCCCCCTGTAGCTGATTTCTTCTTTATTGTGTAAATTTAGATCATGAGCTCATGTTTAGCTAAACAGCTGACCTTGTAAGAGGCTTAGGTGTGAACGCTCGTAAGCTTCAGCAGAAAGTCGGCAAAGATTTATTTGTGTGCCTCCTATGAGTTGCCCGCGAGGACCCCGTTTTCTACAAGTGTTGGTCCAATACTCCCTCTAGAGGCAGGGACTCAGAGAGGGCTGATTTGCGGCCCCCGATCTGGGGCAGGGTCTTTGGGCGGCCCGTGGCCCGGGCAGGAGCCTCTCAGCGTGTGTCCCATGGACCCATCTGGCTGCGAACTTCGGTCACCTGGCAGGAAGCTACGATGCCCAGACCTATGGTTAGCTGTGCAACGAGGTGTACTGCGCAGACAGGTTCCAAACACACTTCAAGTAAGAGGGCGACCTGAGTGGAAATGTGAGAGTTTGGGCAACTATGCAGACAAAGAAGGCGCCTTTGGCCTGGGCCTAAATGCTTGTGACACCCCACTGGGCCTGCCGGGCTCTGAGGGCCCTGCCCTGGGCCCCCTGCTCCCCTGCCCTTTGTTCAGTCACAGCAGAGATGGCCACACCCAGTCCCTCAGTGAGGGCAGTGTTCCACCCTCTCTCAGAACCCCACCTCTCCGCAGGTTACCATGGACTACAGATGCTGCATTCTGACGCCAGGGCGTTCCGAGAATGCCAAGTGCAGACATGATGACCTTAAATGATTTCCTCTTGTGTCAGTTTTGGTAAACTTTAGGAGTTAGGAAATGGTCCACTTTACAGAAATATTCAAATTTACTGGCGTTTCAGATATTCTCTGCTATAACATTGTCATGATTCTTTCTGTATATTCTTGACTTATGCTTTTGTTTTCCTTAATCAAAGTGTGTCTTTAAAATCTTTGCAAAGAATATTCTTTTGATTTACTTAATCACCTGAACTTTATACGTTTTCTGTGGTATTAAGTTCTGCTCATATCTTTATATATCTTTTTTCTATGTTTTCATGATTTATCGTTTTGATCTTCTGATGTCAATTAAAACACTTGGTTATTCATTTTCATAAATCTTTTTACTTATAAAGATTTGAACTTTTGAAGATTCCAGCTTACTTGTAAGTGTCTGAGGCAACGTCTTCTACATTGTTGCTGACCTAAGGCCTAGTTCATCCTATAGCAATGTATATATTGATACATTTTCCCCTCGAATTTCTGTGATTCCCTATATCTCACCTTTCTTTGTGGACAATCCATTTGAAATACCCTTAAATTATTTCACAGCCAATAAGTATTTGAAATAATGTGTATTTTTTAGAGAAATCTTCTTATATAATTAGGCCCAAAATCTGACCTGCCATAGTTTTCAAAACAGCATAATTTCACTCTTCTCCATGATGAATCTGTTGTATTACACAACCCTTGAGTATTTAGCTTCATCAATGACATGTACTTTAAAAATGTTTTAGAGATCCTACCAGTCTTTGAAAACATCCTTGCTCCTTGTTTCAGTTCCAGTTTTACGTATATTTTCTGTCTTGCACCTGATTATTCCAACATCTGATGGATGGCCCAGGGAATCTAATTATGGTATTCATTTTTTTTGCTGATTCTCTCCCCTTGCAGCTGATTTCTTCATTATAGTGTAAATTTAGTTCATGAGCTCATGTTTAGCTAAACAGCTGACCTTGTAAGAGGCTTAGGTGTGAACGCTCCTAAGCTTCAGCAGAAAGTCGGCAAAGATTTATTTGTGTCCCTCCTAAGAGTTGCCCGCGAGGACAACGTTTTCTACAAGTGTTGGTCCAATACTCCCTCTAGAGGCAGGGACTCAGAGAGGGCTGTTTTTCGTCCCCGGATCTGGGGCAGGGTCAGTGGGCAGCCTGTGGCCCTGGAAGGAGCCTTTCTGCGTGTGTCCCATGGACACATCTGCCTGTGAACTTCGGTCACATGGCAGGAAGCTATGATGCCCAGACCCATGGTTAGCTGTGCAACGAGGTGTACTGCGCAGACAGGTTCCACACACACTTCAAGTAAGAGGGCGACCTGAGTGGAAATGTGAGAGTTTGGGCAGCTGTGAAGACAAAGAAGGTGCCCTTTTGCCTGGGCTTAAATGCTTGGGACACCCAACTGGGCCGGCCGGGCTCTGAGATCCCTACACTGGGCACCCTGCTGCCCTGCACTTTGTTCAGTCACAGCAGAGATGGCCACACCCACTCCCTCAGTAAGGGCAGTGTTCTAACCTCCCTAAGCCCCGCCCCCTCTCCGCAGGTTACCATGGACTACAGATGCTGCATTCTGAGGCCAGGGCGTTCCGAGAATGCCAAGGGCCGACATGATGACCTTAGATGATTTCCTCTTGGGTCAGTTTTGGTAAATTTTAGGAGCTAGGAAATGATCCACTTTACAGAAATATTCAAATTTACTGGCATTTCATATATTCTCTGCTATAAACTTGTCCTGATTCTTTCTGTATATACTTTACTTATGTTTTTGTTTTCTTTAATCAAAGGGTGTCTTTTAAATCTTTGCAAAGAATATTCTTTGGACTTACTAAATCACCTCAATATTATACGTTTTCTGTTGTATTAAATTCTGCTCATATCTTTTTTTTTTTTTTTGCTGTACGTGGGCCTCTCACTGTTGTGGCCTCTCCCGTTGCGGAGCACAGGCTCCGGACGCACAGGCTCAACTGCAATGGCTCACGGGCCCATCCGCTCCGCGGCATGTGGGATCTTCCCAGACCGGGGCACGAACCCGTGTCCCCTGCATCGGCAGGCGGACTCTCAACCACTGCGCCACCAGGGAAGCCCCGTGCTCATATCTTTATTTATCTTTTTTCTATGTTCTCAGGGTTTATTGTTTTGATCTTCTGATGTCAACTAAAACACTTGGTTATTCATTTTCATAAATCTTTTTACTTATAAAGATTTGAACTTTTGAAGATTCCAGCTTACTTGGAAGTTTCTAAGGGTCAGGTCCTCTACATTGTTGCTGGCCTAAGGCTTAGTTCACCCTATAGCAATGTATATATTGACCTATTTTCCCCTCGACTTTCTGTGATTCCCTATAACTCACCTTTCTTTGCAGACAAGCCATTTGAAATTCCCTTAACTTATTTCACAGCCAATAAGTCTTTGAAATAATGTGTATTTTTTACAGAAATCTTCTTATATAATTAGGCAGAAAATCTGACCTGCCATAGTTTTCAAAACAGCATAATTTCAGTCTTCTCAATGATGAATCTGTTGTATTACACAACCTTTGAGTATTTAGCTTTATCAATGACATGTACTTTAAAAATGTTTTAGAGATCCTACCAGTCTTTGAGAACATCCTTGTTCGTTGTTTCAGTTCAAGTTTTATGTATATTTTCTTCCTTGCACCTGATTATTTCAACATCTGATGGATGGTCTGGGAAATCTAATTCTGGTATTGATTGTATTTGCTGATTGTCTCCCCCTTGTAGCTGATTTCTTCATTATTCTGTAAACTTAGATCATGAGCTCCTGTTTAGCTAAAAAGCTGACATTGTAATTGGCTTACGTGTGAACGGTCGTAAGCTTCATCAGAAAGTCGGCAACGATTTATTTGTGTCCCTACAATGAGTTGCCCGGGAGGACACTGTTTTCTACAAGTGTTGGTCCAAAACTTCTTCTAGAGGCAGGGGACACAGACAGGGCTGCTTTGAAGCCCCCGATCTGGGGCAGGGGCAGTAGGAGGCCTGTGGACCTGGCAGTAGCCTCTAGCGTGTGTCCCAGGGACCCATCTGCCTGTGAACTTCGGTCACATGGCAGGAAGCTACGATGCCCAGACCTATTTTTATCTGTGCAGCGAGGTGTACTGCGTGGACAGGTTCCACACACACCTCAAGTAAGAGGGCGACCTGAGTGGCAATGTGAGAGTTTGGGCATCTGTGCAGACAAAGAAGGCGCCTTTGGCCTTGGCCTAAATGCTTGTGACACCCCACTGGGCCTGCCGGGATCTGAGGGCCCTGCCCTGGGCCCCCTGCTCCCCTGCAATTTGTTCAGTCACAGCAGAGATGGCCACACCCACTCCCTCAGTGAGGTCAGTGTTCCACCCTCTCTCATCACCCCCCCTCTCCGCAGGTTACCATGGACTACAGATGCTGCCTTCTGAGGCCAGGGCGTTCCGAGAATGCCAAGTGCAGACATGATGACCTTAAATGATTTCCTCTTGTGTCAGTTTTGGTAAATTTTAGGAGCTAGGAAATGGTCCACTTTACAGAAATATTCAAATTTACTGGCATTTCAGATATTCTCTGCTATAACATTGTCCTGATTCTTTCTGTATATTCTTGACATGTTTTTGTTTTCCTTAATCAAAGTGTGTCTTTAAAATCTTTGCAAAGAATATTCTTTTGATTTACTACATCACCTGAATTTTATACGTTTTCTGTGGTATTAAGTTCTGCTCATATCTTTATTTATCTTTTTTCTATGTTCTCAGGATTTATTGTTTTGATCTTCTGATGTCAATTAAAACACTTGGTTATTCATTTTCATAAATCTTTTTACTTATAAAGATTTGAACTTTTGAAGATTCCAGCTTACTTGTAAGTGTCTAAGGGCAAGGTCTTCTACATTGTTGCTGACCTAAGGCTTAGTTCATCCTATAGCAATGTATATATTGATACATTTTCCCCTCGAATTTCTGTGATTCCCTATATCTCACCTTTCTTTGCGGACAATCCATTTGAAATACCCTTAAGTTATTTCACAGCCAATAAGTTTTTGAAATAATGTGTATTTTTAAGAGGAATCTTCTTATATAATTAGGCACAAAATCTGACCTGCCATAGTTTTCAAAACAGCATAATTTCACTCTTCTCCATGATGAATCTGTTGTATTACGCAACCTTTGAGTATTTAGCTTTATCCATGACATGTACTTTAAAAATGTTTTAGAGATCCTACCAGTCTTTGAAAACATCCTTGCTCCTTGTTTCATTTCCAGTTTTATGTATATTTTCTGTCTTGCACCTGATTATTCCAACATCTGACGGATGGCCCAGGGAATCTAATTATGGTATTCATTGTTTTTGCTGATTCTCTCCCCTTGTAGCTGATTTCATCATTATAGTGTAAATTTAGATCATGAGCTCATGTTTAGCTAAACAGCTGACCTTGTAATTAGATTAGGTGTGAACGCTCTTAAGCTTCATCAGCAAGTCGCCATAGATTTATTTGTGTCCCTAAAATGAGTTGCCCGTGAGAACCCCGTTTTCTACAAGTGTTGGTTCAATACTCCCTCTAGAGGCAGGGGACTCAGACAGGGCAGATTTGCGTCCCCCGATCTGGGGCAGGGGCACTGGGCAGCCTGTGGCCCTGGAAGGAGCCTCTCCGCGTGTGTCCCATGGACACATCTGCCTGCGAACTTCGGTCACCTGGCAGGAAGCTACGATGCCCAGACCCATGGTTAGCTGTGCAGCGAGGTGTACTGCGTGGACAGGTTCCACACACACTTCAAGTAAGAGGGCGACCTGAGTGGAAAGGAGAGAGTTTGGGCAGCTGTGAAGACAAAGAAGGTGCCCTTTGGCCTGGGCTTAAATGCTTGGGACACCCAACTGGGCCTGCCGGGCTCTGAGTTCCCTGCCCTGGGCCCCCTGCTGCCCTGCACTTTGTTCAGTCACAGCAGAGATGGCCACACCCACTCCCTCAGTGAGGGCAGTGTTCCAACCTCCCTAAGCCCCGCCCCCTCTCCGCAGGTTACCATGGACTACAGATGCTGCATTCTGAAGCCAGGGCGTTCCGAGAATGCCAAGGGCCGACATGATGACCTTAGATGATTTCCTCTTGGGTCAGTTTTGGTAAACTTTAGGAGCTAGGAAATGGTCCACTTTACAGAAATATTCAAATTTACTGGCATTTCAGATATTCTCTGCTATATCCTTGTCCTGATTCTTTCTGTATATTCTTTACTTATGATTTTGTTTTCTTTAATCAAAGGGTGTCTTTTAAATCTTTGCAAAGAATATTCTTTGGACTTACTAAATCACCTCAATTTTATACGTTGTCTGTTCTATTAAGTTCTATTAAGCTCATATCTTTATTTATCTTTTTTCTATGTTCTCAGGGTTTATTGTTTTGATCTTCTGATGTCAATTAAAACACTTGGTTATTCATTTTCATAAATCTTTTTACTTATAAAGATTTGAACTTTTGAAGATTCCAGCTTACTTGGAAGTTTCTAAGGGTCAGGTCCTCTACATTGTTGCTGGCCTAAGGCTTAGTTCACCCTATAGCAATGTATATATTGACCTATTTTCCCCTCGACTTTCTGTGATTCCCTACATCTCACCTTTCTTTGCAGGCAAGCCATTTGAAATACCCTTAACTTATTTCACAGCCAATAAGTCTTTGAAATAATGTTATTTTTTACAGAAATCTTCTTATATAATTAGGCAGAAAATCTGACCTTCCATAGTTTTGAAAACAGCATAATTTCACTCTTCCCAATGATTAAGCTGTTGTATTACACAACCTTTGAGTATTTAGCTTTATCAATGACATGTACTTTAAAAATGTTTTAGAGATCCTACCAGTCTTTGAAAACATCCTTGTTCCTTGTTTCAGTTCCAGTTTTATGTATATTTTCTGCCTTGCACCTGATTATTCAAACATCTGATGGATGGCTCAGGGAATCTAATTATGGTATTCATTGTTTTTGCTGATTGTCTCCCCCTGTAGCTGATTTCTTCTTTATTGTGTAAATTTAGATCATGAGCTCATGTTTAGCTAAACAGCTGACCTTGTAAGAGGCTTAGGTGTGAACGCTCGTAAGCTTCAGCAGAAAGTCGGCAAAGATTTATTTGTGTCCCTCCTATGAGTTGCCCGCGAGGACCCCGTTTTCTACAAGTGTTGGTCCAATACTCCCTCTAGAGGCAGGGACTCAGAGAGAGCTGCTTTGCGGCCCTCGATCTGTGGCAGGTTCTTTGGGCCGCCCGTGGCCCGGGCAGGAGCCCCTCAGAGTGTGTCCCATGGACCCATCTGGCTGCGAACTTCGGTCACCTGGCAGGAAGCTACGATGCCCAGACCCATGGTTAGCTGTGCAACGAGGTGTACTGCGCAGACAGGTTCCACACACACTTCAAGTAAGAGGGCGACCTGAGTGGAAATGTGAAGGTTTGGGCAACTGTGCAGACAAAGAAGGCGCCTTTGGCCTGGGCCTAAATGCTTGTGACACCCCACTGGGCCTGCCGGGCTCTGAGGGCCCTGCCCTGGGCCCCCTGTTCCCCTGCACTTTGTTCAGTCACAGCAGAGATGGCCACACCCACTCCCTCAGTGAGGGCAGTGTTCCGCCCTCTCTCAGAACCCCCTTCTCCGCCGGTTACCATGGACTACAGATGCTGCATTCTGAGTCCAGGGCGTTCCGAGAATGCCAAATGCAGACATGATGACCTTAAATTATTTCCTCTTGTGTCAGTTTTGGTAAATTTTAGGAGCTAGGAAATGGTCCACTTTACAGAAATATTCAAATTTCCTGGCATTTCAGATATTCTCTGCTATAACATTGTCCTGATTCTTTCTGTATATTCTTGACTTATGTTTTTGTTTCCCTTAATCAAAGTGTGTCTTTAAAAGCTTTGCAAGGAATATTCTTTGGACTTACTACATCACCTGAATTTTATACGTTTTCTGTTGTATTAAGTTCTGCTCATATCTTTATTTATCTTTTTTCTATGTTCTCAGGGTTTATTGTTTTGATCTTCTGATGTCAATTAAAACACTTGGTTATTCATTTTCATAAATCTTTTTACTTATAAAGATTTGAACTTTTGAAGATTCCAGCTTACTTGGAAGTTTCTAAGGGTCAGGTCCTCTACATTTTTGCTGGCCTAAGGCTTAGTTCACCATAGAGCAATGTATATATTGACCTATTTTCCCCTCGACTTTCTATGATTCCCTACATCTCACCTTTCTTTGCAGACAAGCCATTTGAAATAACCTTAACTTATTTCACAGCCAATAAGTCTTTGAAATACTGTGTATTTTTTACAGAAATCTTCATATATAATTAGGCAGAAAATCTGACCTGCCATAGTTTTCAAAACAGCATAATTTCAGTCTTCTCAATGATGAATCTGTTGTATTAGACAACCTTTGAGTATTTCGCTTTATCAATGACATGTAGTTTAAAAATGTTTTAGGGATCCTACCAGTCTTTGAAAACATCCTTGTTCGTTGTTTCAGTTCCAGTTTTATTTACATTTACTTCCTTACACCTGATTATTTCAACAGCTGATGGATGGCCTGGGAAATCTAATTCTGGTATTGATTGTATTTTCTGATTGTCTCCCCCTTGTAGCTGATTTCTTCATTATTCTGTAAACTTATATCATGAGCTCATGTTTAGCTAAACAGCTGACCTTGTAATTGGCTTACCTGTGAACGGTCGTAATCTTCAGCAGAAAGTCAGCAAAGATTTATTTGTGTCCCTACAATGAGTTGCCCGCGAGGACCCCGTTTTCTACAAGTGTTGGTGCAGTACATCTTCTAGAGGCAGGGGACACAGACAGGGCTGCTTTGCGGCCCCCGATCTGGGGCATGGGGAGTAGGCGGCCTGTGGCCCTGTCAGTAGCCTCTAGCGTGTGTCCCAGAGACCCATCTGCCTGCGAACTTCGGTCACCTGGCAGGAAGCTACGATGCACAGACCTATGTCTAGCTGTGCAGCGATGTGTAATGCGCGGACAGTTTCCACACACACTTCAAGTAAGAGGGCGACCTGAGTGGAAATGTGAGAGGTTGGGTAACTGTGCAGACAAAGAAGGCGCCTTTGGCCTGGACCTAAATGCTTGTGACACCCAACAGGGCCTGCCGGGCTCTGAGGGCCCTGCCCTGGGCCCCCTGCTCCCCTGCACTTTGTTCAGTCACAGCAGAGATGGCCACACCCACTCCCTCATTGAGGGCAGTGTTCCACCCTCTCTCAAAACCCCCCCTCTCCGCAGGTTACCATGGACTACAGATGCTGAATTCTGAGGCCAGGGCGTTCCGAAAATGCCAAGGGCAGACATGATGACCTTAAATGATTTCCTTTTGTGTCAGTTTTGGTAAATTTTAGGAGCTAGGAAATGGTCCACTTTACAGAAATATTCAAATTTACTGGTATTTCAGATATTCTCTGCTATAACATTGTCCTGATTCTTTCTGTATTTTCTTCACTTATGTTTTTGTTTTCCTTAATGAAAGTGTGTCTTTTACATCTTTTAAAGGATATTCTTTGGACTTACTACATCACCTGGATTTTATACGTTTCCTATTGTATTAAGTTCTGCTCATATCTTTATTTATCTTTTTTCTATGTTCTCAGGGTTTATTGTTTTGATCTTCTGATGTCAATTAAAACACTTGGTTATTCATTTTCATAAATCTTTTTACTTATAAAGATTTGAACTTTTGAAGATTCCAGCTTACTTGGAAGTTTCTAAGGGTCAGGTCCTCTACTTTGTTGCTTGCCTAAGGCTTAGTTCACCTTATAGCAATGTATATATTGACCTATTTTCCTCTCGACTTTCTGTGATTCCCTACATCTCACGTTTCTTTGCAGACAAGCCATTTGAAATACCCTTAACTTATTTCACAGCCAATAAGTCTTTGAAATAATGTGTATTCCTTACACAAATCTTCTTATATAATTAGGCAGAAAATCTGACCTGCCATAGTTTTCAAAACAGCATAATTTCAGTCTTCTCAATGATGAATCTGTTGTATTACACAACCTTTGAGTATTTAGCTTTATCAATGACATGTACTTTAAAAATGTTCTACAGATCCTACCAGTCTTTGAAAACATCCTTGTTCCTTGTTTCAGTTCCAGTTTTATGTATATTTTCTGCCTTGCCCCAGATTATACCAACATCTGATGGATGGCCTAGGGAATCTAATTCTGGTATTGATTGTTTTTGCTGATTGTCTCCACTTGTGGCTGATTTCTTCTTTATTGTGTAAACATGGATCATGAGCTCATGTTTAGCTAAACAGCTGACCTTGTAAGTGGCTTAGGTGTGAACGCTCGTAAGCTTCATCAGAAAGTCGGCAAAGATGTATTTGTGTCCCTCCAATGAGTTGCCCGAGAGGACCCCGTTTTCTACAAGTCTTGGTCCAATACTCCCTCTAGAGGCACGGGACTCAGACACGGCTGCTTGGCGTCCCCTGATGTGGCGCAGGGGCAGTGGGCGACCTGTGGCCCGGGCAGGAGCCTCTCCGCGTCTGTCCCAGGGTCCCATCTGCCTGCAAACTTCCGTCACCTGGCAGGAAGCTACGATGCCCAGACCTATGGTTAGCTGTGCAGGAGGTGAACTGCCCGGACAGGTTCCCCACACACTTCAAGAAAGAGGGCGGCCTGAGTGGAAAGGTGAGAGTTTGGGCAGCTGTGCAGACAAAAAAGCCGCCCTTTGGTTGGGCCTAAATGCTTGTGACACCCCACTGGGCCTCCCGAACTCTGAGGGCCCTGCCCTGGGACCCCTGCTCCCCTGCCCTTTGATAAGTCACAGCAGAGATGGCTACACCCACTCCCACTGTGAGGGCACTGTTCCAACTTCCCTCAGCACCGCCCCCTCTCCGCAGGTTAACATGGACTACAGATGCTGCATTCTCAAGCCAGGGCGTTCCGAGAATGCCAAGGGCAGACATGATGACCTTAAATGATTTCCTCTTGTGTCAGTTTTGATAAACTTTTGGAGCTAGGAAATGGTCCACTTTACAGAAATATTCAAATTTACTGCCATTTCAGATATTCTCTGCTATAACATTGTCCTGAGTCTTTCTGTATATTCTTCACTTATGTTTTTGTTTTCCTTAATGAAAGTGTGTCATTTACATCTTTTCAAAGAATATTCTTTGGACTTACTATATCACCTGGATTTTATACGTTTCCTATTGTATTAAGTTCTGCTCAAATCTTTATTTATCTTTTTTCTATGTTCTCAGGGTTTATTGTTTTGATCTTCTGATGTCAATTAAAACACTTGGTTATTCATTTTCATAAATCTTTTTACTTATAAAGATTTGAACTTTTGAAGATTCCAGCTTACTTGGAAGTTTCTAAGGGTCAGGTTCTCTACAATGTTGCTGGCCTAAGGCTTAGTTCACCATAGAGCAATGTATATATTGACCTATTTTCCCCTCGTGTTTCTGTGATTCCCTACATCTCACCTTTCTTTGCAGACAAGCCATTTGAAATACCCTTAACTTATTTCACAGCCAATAAGTCTTTGAAATACTGTGTATTTTTTACAGAAATCTTCTTATATAATTAGGCAGAAAATCTGACCTGCCATAGTTTTCAAAACAGCATGATTTCAGTCTTCTCAATGATGAATCTGTTGTATTACACAACCTTTGAGTATTTCGCTTTATCAATGACATGTACTTTAAAAATGTTTCAGAGACCCTACCAGTCTTTGAAAACATCCTTGGTCGTTGTTTCAGTTCCAGTTTTATGTATATTTTCTTCCTTGCACCTGATTATTTCAACATCAGATGGATGGCCTGGGAAATCTAATTCTGGTATTGATTGTATTTGCTGATTGTCTCCCCCTTGTAGCTGATTTTTTCATTATTCTGTAAACTTATATCATGAGCTCATGTTTAGCTAAAGAGCTGACCTTGTAATTGGCTTACATGTGAACGGTCGTAAGCTTCAGCAGAAAGTCAGCAAAGATTTATTTGTGTCCCTACAGTGAGTTGCCCGCGAGGACCCCGTTTTCTACAATGTTGGTCCAATACTTCTTCTAGAGGCAGGGGACGCAGACAGGGCTGCTTTGCGGCCCCCGATCTGGGGCAGGGGCAGTAGGCGGCCTGTGGCCCTGGCAGTAGCCTCTAGCGTGTGTCCCAGGGACCCATCTGCCTGCGAACTTCGGTCACCTGGCAGGAAGCTACGATGCCCAGACCTATGTATAGCTGTGCAGCGAGGTGTACTGCGCGGACAGGTTCCACACACACTTCAAGTAAGAGGGGACCTCAGTTGAAATGTGAGAGGTTGGGCAACTGTGCAGACAAAGAAGGCGCCTTTGGCCTGGGCCTAAATAATTGTGACACACCACTGGGCCTGCCGGGCTCTGAGGGCCCTGCCCTGGGCCACCTGCTCCCCTGCATTTTGTTCAGTCACAGCAGAGATGGCCACACCCACTCCCTCAGTGAGGGCACTGTTCCACCCTCTCTCATCACCCCCACTCTCCGCAGGTTACCATGGACTACAGATGCTGCATTCTGAGGCCAGGGCGTTCCGAGAATGCCAAGGGCAGACATGATGACCTTAAATGATTTCCTCTTGTGTCAGTTTTGGTAAATTTTAGGAGCTAGGAAATGGTCCGCTTTACAGAAATATTCAAATTTACTGGCATTTCAGATATTCTCTGCTATAACATTGTCCTGATTCTTTCTGTATATTCTTGACTTATGTTTTTGTATTCCTTAATCAAAGTGTGTCTTTAAAATCTTTGCAAAGAATATTCTTTTGATTTACTAAATCACCTCAATTTTATACGTTTTCTGTGGTATTAAGTTCTGCTCATATCTTTATTTATCTCTTTTCTATGTTCCTAGGATTTATTGTTTTGATCTTCTGATGTCAATTAAAACCCTTGGTTATTCATTTTCATAAATCTTTTTACTTATAAAGATTTGAACTTTTGAAGATTCCAGCTTACTTGTAAGAGTCTAAGGCGAGGTCTTCTACATTGTTGCTGGCCTAAGGCTTAGTTCATCCTATAACAATGTATATATTGATACATTTTCCCCTCGGATTTCTGTGATTCCCTATATCTCACCTTTCTTTGCGGACGATCCATTTGAAATACCATTAAGTTATTTCACAGCCAATAAGTTTTTGAAATAATGTGTATTTTTAAGAGGAATCTTATATAATTAGGCACAAAATCTGACCTGCCATAGTTTTCAAAACAGCATAATTTCACTCTTCTCCATGATGAATCTGTTGTATTACGCAACCTTTGAGTATTTAGCTTTATCAATGACATGTACTTTAAAAATGTTTTAGAGATCCTACTAGTCTTTGAAAACATCCTTGCTCCTTGTTTCAGTTCCAGTTTTATGTATATTTTCTGTCTTGCACCTGATTATTCCAACATCTGATGGATGGCCCAGGGAATCTAATTATGGTATTCATTGTTTTTGCTGATTCTCTCCCCTTGTAGCTGATTTCATCATTATAGTGTAAATTAAGATCATGAGCTCATGTTTAGCTAAACAGCTGACCTTGTAATTAGATTAGGTGTGAACGCTCTTAAGCTTCATCAGCAAGTCGCCATAGATTTATTTCTGTCCCTAAAATGAGTTGCCCGTGAGAACCCCGTTTTCTACAAGTGTTGGTTCAATACTCCCTCTAGAGGCAGGGGACTCAGACAGGGCAGATTTGCGTCCCCCGATCTGGGGCAGGGGCACTGGGCAGCCTGTTGCCCTGGAAGGAGCCTCTCCGCGTGTGTCCCATGGACACATCTGCCTGCGAACTTCGGTCACCTGGCAGGAAGCTACGATGCCCAGACCCATGGTTAGCTGTGCAGCGAGGTGTACTGCGTGGACAGGTTCCACACACACTTCAAGTAAGAGGGCGACCTGAGTGGAAAGGTGAGAGTTTGGGCAGCTGTGAAGACAAAGAAAGTGCCCTTTGGCCTGGGCTTAAATGCTTGGGACACCCAACTGGGCCTGCCGGGCTCTGAGTTCCCTGCCCTGGGCCCCCTGCTGCCCTGCACTTTGTTCAGTCACAGCAGAGATGGCCACACCCACTCCCTCTGTGAGGGCAGTGTTCCAACCTCCCTAAGCCCCGCCCCCTCTCCGCAGGTTACCATGGACTACAGATGCTGCATTCTGAGGCCAGGGCGTTCCGAGAATGCCAAGGGCCGACATGATGACCTTAGATGATTTCCTCTTGGGTCAGTTTTGGTAAACTTTAGGAGCTAGGAAATGGTCCACTTTACAGAAATATTCAAATTTACTGGCATTTCAGATATTCTCTGCTATATCCTTGTCCTGATTCTTTCTGTATATTCTTTACTTATGATTTTGTTTTCTTTAATCAAAGGGTGTCTTTTAAATCTTTGCAAAGAATATTCTTTGGACTTACTAAATCACCTCAATTTTATACGTTTTCTGTTCTATTAAGTTCTATTAAGCTCATATCTTTATTTATCTTTTTTCTATGTTCTCAGGGTTTATTGTTTTGATCTTCTGATGTCAATTAAAACACTTGGTTATTCATTTTCATAAATCTTTTTACTTATAAAGATTTGAACTTTTGAAGATTCCAGCTTACTTGGAAGTTTCTAAGGGTCAGGTCCTCTACATAGTTGCTGGCCTAAGGCTTAGTTCACTCTATAGCAATGTATATATTGACCTATTTTCCCCTCGACTTTCTGTGATTCCCTACATCGCACCTTTCTTTGCAGACAAGCCATTTGAAATACCCTTAACTTATTTCACAGCCAATAAGTCTTTGAAATAATGTTATTTTTTACAGAAATCTTCTTATATAATTAGGCAGAAAATCTGACCTGCCATAGTTTTCAAAACAGCATAATTTCACTCTTCCCAATGATGAAGCTGTTGTATTTCACAACCTTTGAGTATTTAGCTTTATCAATGACATGTACTTTAAAAATGTTTTAGAGATCCTACCAGTCTTTGAAAACATCCTTGTTCCTTGTTTCAGTTCCAGTTTTATGCATATTTTCTGCCTTGCACCTGATTATTCAAACATCTGATGGATGGCTCAGGGAATCTAATTATAGTATTCATTGTTTTTGCTGATTGTCTCCCCCTGTAGCTGATTTCTTCTTTATTGTGTAAATTTCGATCATGAGCTCATGTTTAGCTAAACAGCTGACCTTGTAAGAGGCTTAGGTGTGAACGCTCGTAAGCTTCAGCAGAAAGTCGGCAAAGATTTATTTGTGTCCCTCCTATGAGTTGCCCGCGAGGACCCCGTTTGCTACAAGTGTTGGTCCAATACTCCCTCTAGAGGCAGGGACTCAGAGAGGGCTGCTTTGCGGCCCCCGATCTGTGGCAGGGTCTTTGGGCCGCACGTGGCCCGGTCAGGAGCCCCTCAGAGTGTGTCCCATGGACCCATCAGGCTGCGAACTTCGGTCACCTGGCAGGAAGCTGCGATGCCCAGACCCATGGTTAGCTGTGCAACGAGGTGTACTGCGCAGACAGGTTCCACACACACTTCAAGTAAGAGGGCGAACTGAGTGGAAATGTGAAGGTTTGGGCAACTGTGCAGACAAAGAAGGCGCCTTTGGCCTGGGCCTAAATGCTTGTGACACCCCACTGGGCCTGCCGGGCTCTGAGGGCCCTGCCCTGGGCCACCTGCTCCCCTGCACTTTGTTCAGTCACAGCAGAGATGGCCACACCCACTCCCTCTGTGAGGGCAGTGTTCCACCCTCTCTCAGAACCCCCTTCTCCGCAGGTTACCATGGACTACAGATGCTGCATTCTGAGTCCAGGGCGTTCCGAGAATGCCAAATGCAGACATGATGACCTTAAATGATTTCCTCTTGTGTCAGTTTTGGTAAATTTTAGGAGCTAGGAAATGGTCCACTTTACAGAAATATTCAAATTTACTGGCATTTCAGATATTCTCTGCTATAACATTGTCCTGATTCTTTCTGTATATTCTTGACTTATGTTTTTGTTTCCCTTAATCAAAGTGTGTCTTTAAAATCTTTGCAAGGAATATTCTTTGGACTTACTACATCACCTGAATTTTATACGTTTTCTGTTGTATTAAGTTCTGCTCATATCTTTATTTATCTTTTTTCTATGTTCTCAGGGTTTATTGTTTTGATTTTCTGATGTCAATTAAAACACTTGGTTATTCATTTTCATAAATCTTTTTACTTATAAAGATTTGAACTTTTGAAGATTCCAGCTTACTTGGAAGTTTCTAAGGGTCAGGTCCTCTACATTGTTGCTGGCCTAAGGCTTAGTTCACCATAGAGCAATGTATATATTGACCTATTTTCCCCTCGACTTTCTGTGATTCCCTACATCTCACCTTTCTTTGCAGACAAGCCATTTGAAATACCCTTAAATTATTTCACAGCCAATAAGTCTTTGAAATACTGTGTATTTTTTACAGAAATCTTCTTATATAATTAGGCAGAAAATCTGACCTGCCATAGTTTTCAAAACAGCATAATTTCAGTATTCTCAATGATGAATCTGTTGTATTACACAACCTTTGAGTATTTAGCTTTATCAATGACATGTACTTTAAAAATGTTTTAGAGATCCTACCAGTCTTTGAAAACATACTTGGTCGTTGTTTCAGTTCCAGTTTTATGTATATTTTCTTCCTCGCACCTGATTATTTCAACATCTGATGGATGGCCTGGGAAATCTAATTCTGGTATTGATTGTATTTGCTGATTGTCTCCCCCTTGTAGCTGATTTCTTCATTATAGTGTAAATTTAGATCATGAGCTCATGTTTAGCTAAACAGCTGACCTTGTAATTAGATTAGGTGTGAACGCTCTTAAGCTTCATCAGCAAGTCGCCAAAGATTTATTTGTGTCCCTAAAATGAGTTGCCCGTGAGAACCCCGTTTTCTACAAGTGTTGGTTCAATACTCCCTCTAGAGGCAGGGGACTCAGACAGGGCAGATTTGCGTCCCCCGATCTGGGGCAGGGGCACTAGGCAGCCTGTGGCCCTGGAAGGAGCCTCTCCGCGTGTGTCCCATGGAAACATCTGCCTGCGAACTTCGGTCACCTGGCAGGAAGCTACGATGCCCAGACCCATGGTTAGCTGTGCAGCGAGGTGTACTGCGTGGACAGGTTCCACACACACTTCAAGTAAGAGGGCGACCTGAGTGGAAAGGTGAGAGTTTGGGCAGCTGTGAAGACAAAGAAGATGCCTTTGGCCTGGGCTTAAATGCTTGGGACACCCAACTGGGCCTGCCGGGCTCTGAGTTCCCTGCCCTGGGCCCCCTGCTGCCCTGCACTTTGTTCAGTCACAGCAGAGATGGCCACACCCACTCCCTCTGTGAGGGCAGTGTTCCAACCTCCCTAAGCCCCGCCCCCTCTCCGCAGGTTACCATGGACTACAGATGCTGCATTCTGAGGCCAGGGCGTTTCGAGAATGCCAAGGGCCGACATGATGACCTTAGATGATTTCCTCTTGGGTCAGTTTTGGTAAACTTTAGGAGCTAGGAAATGGTCCACTTTACAGAAATATTCAAATTTACTGGCATTTCAGATATTCTCTGCTATATCCTTGTCCTGATTCTTTCTGTATATTCTTTACTTATGATTTTGTTTTCTTTAATCAAAGGGTGTCTTTTAAATCTTTGCAAAGAATATTCTTTGGACTTACTAAATCAACTCAATTTTATACGTTTTCTGTTCTATTAAGTTCTATTAAGCTCATATCTTTATTTATCTTTTTTCTATGTTCTCAGGGTTTATTGTTTTGATCTTCTGATGTCAATTAAAACACTTGGTTATTCATTTTAATAAATCTTTTTACTTATAAAGATTTGAACTTTTGAAGATTCCAGCTTACTTGGAAGTTTCTAAGGGTCAGGTCCTCTACATTGTTGCTGGCCTAAGGCTTAGTTCACTCTATAGCAATGTATATATTGACCTATTTTCCCCTCGACTTTCTGTGATTCCCTACATCGCACCTTTCTTTGCAGACAAGCCATTTGAAATACCCTTAACTTATTTCACAGCCAATAAGTCTTTGAAATAATGTTATTTTTTACAGAAATCTTCTTATATAATTAGGCAGAAAATCTGACCTGCCATAGTTTTCAAAACAGCATAATTTCACTCTTCCCAATGATTAAGCTGTTGTATTACACAACCTTTGAGTATTTAGCTTTATTAATGACATGTACATTAAAAATGTTTTAGAGATCCTACCAGTCTTTGAAAACATCCTTGTTCCTTGTTTCTGTTCCAGTTTTATGTATATTTTCTGCCTTGCACCTGATTATTCAAACATCTGATGGATGGCTCAGGGAATCTAATATGGTATTCATTGTTTTTGCTGATTGTCTCCCCCTGTAGCTGATTTCTTCTTTATTGTGTAAATTTAGATCATGAGCTCATGTTTAGCTAAACAGCTGACCTTGTAAGAGGCTTAGGTGTGAACGCTCGTAAGCTTCAGCAGAAAGTCGGCAAAGATTTATTTGTGTCCCACCTATGAGTTGCCCGCGAGGACCCCGTTTTCTACAAGTGTTGGTTCAATACTCCCTCTAGAGGCAGGGACTCAGAGAGGGCTGCTTTGCGGCCCCCGATCTGTGGCAGGGTCTTTGGGCCGCCCGTGGCCTGGGCAGGAGCCCCTCAGAATGTGTCCCATGGACCCATCTGGCTGCGAACTTCGGTCACCTGGCAGGAAGCTACGATGCCCAGACCCATGGTTAGCTGTGCAACGAGGTGTACTGCGCAGACAGGTTCCAAACACACTTCAAGTAAGAGGGCGACCTGAGTGGAAATGTGAAGGTTTGGGCAACTGTGCAGACAAAGAAGGCGCCTTTGGCCAGGGCCTAAATGCTTGTGACACCCCACTGGGCCTGCCGGGCTCTGAGGGCCCTGCCCTGGGCCCCCTGCTCCCCTGCACTTTGTTCAGTCACAGCAGACATGGCCACACCCACTCCCTCAGTGAGGGCAGTGTTCCACCCTCTCTCAGAACCCCCTTCTCCGCAGGTTACCATGGACTACAGATGCTGCATTCTGAGGCCAGGGCGTTCCGTGTATGCCAAATGCAGACATGATGACCTTAAATGATTTCCTCTTGTGTCAGTTTTGGTAAATTTTAGGAGCTAGGAAATGGTCCACTTTACAGAAATATTCAAATTTCCTGGCATTTCAGATATTTTCTGCTATAACATTGTCCTGATTCTTTCTGTATATTCTTGACTTATGTTTTTGTTTTCCTTAATCAAAGTGTGTCTTTAAAATCTTTGCAAAGAATATTCTTTGGACTTACTACATCACCTGAATTTTATACGTTTTCTGTTGTATTAAGTTCTGCTCATATCTTTATTTATCTTTTTTCTATGTTCTCAGGGTTTATTGTTTTGATCTTCTGATGTGAATTAAAACACTTGGTTATTCATTTTCATAAATATTTTTACTTATAAAGATTTGAACTTTTGAAGATTCCAGCTTACTTGGAAGTTTCTAAGGGTCAGGTCTTCTACATTGTTGCTGGCCTAAGGCTTAGTTCACCCTATAGCAATGTATATATTGAACTATTTTCCCCTCGACTTTCTGTGATTCCCTACATCTCACCTTTCTTTGCAGACAAGCCATTTGCAATACCCTTAACTTATTTCACAGCCAATATGTCTTTGAAATACTGTGTATTTTTTACAGAAATCTTCTTATGTAATTAGGCAGAAAATCTGACCTGCCATAGTTTTCAAAACAGCATAATTTCAGTCTTCTCAATGATGAATCTGTTGTATTACACAACCTTTGAGTATTTAGCTTTATCAATGACATGTACTTTAAAAATGTTTTAGAGATCCTACCAGTCTTTGAAATCATCCTTGTTCGTTGTTTCAGTTCCAGTTTTATGTATATTTTCTTCCTTGCACCTGATTATTTCAACATCTGATGGATGGCCTGGGAAATCTAATTATGGTATTGATTGTATTTGCTGATTGTCTCCCCCTTGTAGCTGATTTCTTCATTATTCTGTAAACTTAGATCATGAGCTCATGTTTAGCTAAACAGCTGACCTTGTAATTGGCTTACGTGTGAATGGTCGTAAGCTTCATCAGAAAGTGGGCAGCGATTTATTTGTGTCCCTACAATGAGTTGCCCGCGAGGACCCCGTTTTCTACAAGTGTTGGTCCAATACTTCTTCTAGAGGCAGGGGACACAGACAGGGCTGCTTTGCGGCCCCCGATCTGGGGCAGGGGCAGTAGGCGGCCTGTGGCCCTGGCAGTAGCCTCTAGCCTGTGTCCCAGGGACCCATCTGCCTGCGAACTTCGGTCACCTGGCAGGAAGCTACGATGCCCAGACCTATGTTTAGCTGTGCAGCGAGGTGTACTGCGCGGACAGGTTCCACACACACTTCAAGTAAGAGGGCGACCTGAGTGGAAATGTGAGAGTTTGGGCAGCTGTGAAGACAAAGAAGGTGCCTTTGGCCTGGTCCTAAATGCTTGTGACACACCACTGGGCCTGCCGGGATCTGAGGGCACTGGCCTGGGCCCCATGCTGCCCTGCACTTTGTTCAGTCACAGCAGAGATGGCCACACCCACTCCCTCAGTGAGGTCAGTGTTCCACCCTCTCTCATCACCCCCCCTCTCCGCAGGTTACCATGGACTACAGATGCTGCATTCTGAGGCCAGGGCGTTCCGAGAATGCCAAGGGCAGACATGATGACCTTAAATGATTTCCTCTTGTGTCAGTTTTGGTAAATTTTAGGAGCTAGGAAATGGTCCACTTTACAGAAATATTCAAATTTACTGGCATTTCACATATTCTCTGCTATAACATTGTCCTGATTCTTTCTGTATATTCTAGACATATGTTTTTGTTTTCCTTAATCAAAGAGTGTCTTTAAAATCTTTGCAAAGAATATTCTTTTGATTTACTAAATCACCTCGATTTTATACGTTTTCTGTGATATTAAGTTCTGCTCATATCTTTATTTATATTTTTTCTATGTTCACAGGGTTTATTGTTTTGATCTTCTGATGTCAATTAAAACACTTGGTTATTCATTTTCATAAATCTTTTTACTTATAAAGATTTGAACTTTTGAAGATTCCAGCTTACTTGGAAATTTCTAAGGGTCAGGTCCTCTACATTGTTGCTGGCCTAAGGCTTAGTTCACCCTATAGCAATGTATATATTGAACTATTTTCCCCTCGACTTTCTGTGATTCCCTACATCTCACCTTTCTTTGCAGACAAGCCATTTGAAATACCCTTAACTTATTTCACAGCCAATAAGTCTTTGAAATACTGTGTATTTTTTACAGAAATCTTCTTATATAATTAGGCAGAAAATCTGACCTCCCATAGTTTTCAAAACAGCATAATTTCAGTCTTCTCAATGATGAATCTGTTGTATTACACCACCTTTGAGTATTTAGCTTTATCAATGACATGTACTTTAAAAATGTTTTAGAGACCCTACCAGTCTTTGAAAACATCCTTGTTCCTTGTTTCAGTTCCAGTTTTATGTATATTTTCTGCCTTGCACCTGATTATACAAACATCTGATGGATGGCTCAGGGAATCTAATTATGGTATTCATTGTTTTTGCTGATTCTCTCCCCTTGTAGATGATTTCTTCATTATTGTGTAAATTTAGATCATGAGCTCATGTTTAGCTAGACAGCTGACCTTGTAAGAGGCTTAGGTGTGAACGCTCGTAAGCTTCAGCAAAAGTCGGCAAAGATTTATTTGTGTCCCTCCTATAAGTTGCCCGCGAGGACCCCGTTTTCTACAAGTGTTGGTCCAATACTCCCTCTAGAGGCAGGGACTCAGAGAGGGCGGCTTTGCGGCCCGCGATCTGGGGCAGGGTCTTTGGGCCGCCCGTGGCCCAGGCAGGAGCCTCTCAGAGTGTGTCCCATGGACCCATCTGGCTGCGAACTTCGGTCACCTGGCAGGAAGCTACGATGCCCAGACCTATGGTTAGCTGTGCAACGAGGTGTACTGCGCCGACTGGTTCCACACACACTTCAAGTAAGAGGGCGAACTGAGTGGAAATGTGAGAGTTTGGGCAACTGTGTAGACAAAGAAGGCGCCTTTGGCCTGGGCCTAAATGCTTGTGACACCCCACTGGGCCTGCCGGGCTCTGAGGGCCCTGCCCTAGGCCCCCTGCTCCCCTGCACTTTGTTCAGCCACAGCAGAGATGGCCACACCCACTCCCTCAGTGAGGGCAGTGTTCCACCCTCTCTCAGAACCCCCCCTCTCCGCAGGTTACCATGGACTACAGATGCTGCATTCTGAGGCCAGGGCGTTCAGAGAATGCCAAGTGCAGACATGATGACTTTAAATGATTTCCTCTTGTGTCAGTTTTGGTAAATTTTAGGAGCTAAGAAATGGTCCACTTTACAGAAATATTCAAATATACTGGCATTTCAGATATTCTCTGCTATAACCTTGTCCTGATTCTTTCTGTATATTCTTTACTTATGATTTTGTTTTCTTTAATCAAAGGATGACTTTTAAATCTTCGAAAAGAATATTCTTTGGACTTACTAAATCACCTCAATTTTATACGTTTTCTGTTGTATTAAGTTCTGCTCATATCTTTATTTATCTTTTTTCTATGTTCTCAGGGTTTATTGTTTTGATCTTCTGATGTCAATTAAAACACTTGGTTATTCATTTTCATAAATCTTTTTACTTATAAAGATTTGAACTTTTGAAGATTCCAGCTTACTTGGAAGTTTCTAAGGGTCAGGTCCTCTACAATGTTGCTGGCCTAAGGCTTAGTTCACCCTATAGCAATGTACATATTGACACATTTTCCCCTCGACTTTCTGTGATTCCCTACATCTCACCTTTCTTTGCAGACAAGCCATTTGAAATACCATTAACTTATTTCACAGCCAATAAGTCTTTGAAATACTGTGTATTTTTTACAGAAATCTTCTTATATAATTAGGCAGAAAATCTGACCTGCCATAGTTTTCAAAACAACATAATTTCAGTCTTCTCAATGATGAATCTGTTGTATTACACAACCTTTGAGTATTTAGCTTTATCAATGACATGTACTTTAAAAATGTTTTAGAGATCCTACCAGTCTTTGAAAACATCCTTGTTCGTTGTTTCAGTTCCAGTTTTATGTATATTTTATTCCTTGCACCTGATTATTTCAACATCTGATGGATGGCCTGGGAAATCTAATTCTGGTATTGATTTTATTTGCTGATTGTCTCCCCCTTGTAGCTGATTTCTTCATTATTTTGTAAACTTAGATCATGAGCTCATGTTTAGCTAAACAGCTGACCTTGTAATTGGCTTACGTGTGAACGGTCGTAAGCTTCATCAGAAAGTCGGGAACGATTTATTTGTGTCCCTACAATGAGTTGCCCGCGAGGACCCCCTTTTTACAAGTGTTGGTCTAATACTTCTTCTAGAGGCAGGGGACACAGACAGGGCTGCTTTGCCGCCCCCGATCTGGGGCAGGGGCAGTAGGCGGCCTGTGGCCCTGGCAGTAGCCTCTAGCGTGTGTCCCAGGGACACATCTGCCTGCGAACTTCGGTCACCTGGCAGGAAGCTACGATGCCCAGACCTATGTTTAGCTGTGCAGCGAGGTGTACTGCGCGGACAGTTTCCACACACACTTCAAGTAAGAGGGTGACCTGAGTGGAAATGTGAGAGGTTGGGCAACTGTGTAGACAAAGAAGGCGCCTTTGGCCTGGGGCTAAATGCTTGTGACACCCCACTGGGCCTGCCGGGCTCTGAGGTCCCTGCCCTGGGCCCCATGCTCCGCTGCACTTTGTTCAGTCACAGCAGAGATGGCCACACCCACTCCCTCAGTGAGGTCAGTGTTCCACCCTCTCTCATCACCCCCCCTCTCCGCAGGTTACCATGGACTACAGATGCTGCATTCTGAGGCCAGGGCGTTCCGAGAATGCCAAGGGCAGACATGATGACCTTAAATGATTTCCTCTTGTGTCAGTTTTGGTAAATTTTAGGAGCTAGGAAATGGTCCACTTTACAGAAATATTCAAATTTACTGGCATTTCAGATATTCTCTGCTATAACATTGTCCTGATTCTTTCTGTATATTCTTGACTTATGTTTTTGTTTTCCTTAATCAAAGTGTGTCTTTAAAATCTTTGCAAAGAATATTCTTTTGATTTACTAAATCACCTCAATTTTATACGTTTTCTGTGGTATTAAGTTCTGCTCATATCTTTATTTATCTTTTTTCTATGTTCTCAGGATTTATTGTTTTGATCTTTTGATGTCAATTAAAACACTTGGTTATTCATTTTCATAAATCATTTTACTTATAAAGATTTGAACTTTTGAAGATTCCAGCTTACTTGTAAGTGTCTAAGGGCAAGGTCTTCAACATTGTTGCTGGCCTAAGGCTTAGTTCATCCTATAGCAATGTATATATTGATACATTTTCCCCTCGAATTTCTGTGATTCCCTATATCTCACCTTTCTTTGCGGACAATACATTTGAAATACCCTGAAGTTATTTCACAGCCAATAAGTTTTTGAAATAATGTGTATTTTTTAGAGAAATCTTCTTATATAATTAGGCAGAAAATCTGACCTGCCATAGTTTTCAAAACAGCATAATTTCACTCTACTCCATGATGAATCTGTTGTTTTACAAAACCTTTGAGTATTTAGCTTTATCAATGACATGTACTTTAAAAATGTTTTAGGGATCCTACCAGTCTTTGAAAACATCCTTGCTCCTTGTTTCAGTTCCAGTTTTATGTATATTTTCTGTCTTGCACCTGATTATTCCAACATCTGATGGATGGCCCAGGGAATCAAATTATGGTATTCATTGTTTTTGCTGATTCTCTCCCCTTGTAGCTGATTTCTTCATTATAGTGTAAATTTAGATCATGAGCTCATGTTTAGCTAAACAGCTGACCTTGTATTTAGCTTAGGTGTGAACGCTCGTAACCTTCATAAGAAAGTCGGCAAAGATTTATTTGTGTCCCTAAAATGAGTTGCCCGTGAGAAACCCGTTTTCTACAAGTGTTGGTTCAATACTCCCTCTAGAGGCAGGGGACTCAGTCAGGGCAGATTTGCGTCCCCCGATCTGGGAGAGGGGGACTGGGCAGCCTGTGGCCCTGGAAGGAGCCTCTCCGCGTGTGTCCCATGGACACATCTGCCTGCGAACTTCGGTCACCTGGCAGGAAGCTACGATGCCCAGACCCATGGTTAGCTGTGCAGCGAGGTGTACTGCTTGGACAGGTTCCACACACACTTCAAGTAAGAGGGCGACTTGAGTGGAAAGGTGAGAGTTTGGGCAGCTGTGAAGACAAAGAAGGTGCCCTTTGGCCTGGGCTTAAATGCTTGGGACACCCAACTTGGCCTGCAGGGCTCTGAGGGCCCTGCCCTGGGCCCCCTGCTGCCCTGCACTTTGTTCAGTCACAGCAGAGATGGCCACACCCACTCCCTCAGTGAGGGCAGTGTTCCAACCTCCCTAAGCCCCGCCCCCTCTCCGCAGGTTACCATGGACTACAGATGCTGCATTCTGAGGCCAGGGCGTTCCGAGAATGCCAAGGGCCGACATGATGACCTTAGAGGATTTCCTCTTGGGTCAGTTTTGGTAAACTTTAGGAGCTAGGAAATGGTCCACTTTACAGAAATATTCAATTTTACTGGCATTTCATATATTCTCTGCTATAACCTTGTCCTGATTCTTTCTGTATATTCTTTACTTATGATTTTGTTTTCTTTAATCAAAGGGTGTCTTTTAAATCTTTGCAAGGAATATTCTTTGGACTTACTAAATCACCTCAATTTTATACGTTTTCTGTTGTATTAAGTTCTGCTCATATCTTTTTTTTTTTTTTTTTTTTTTTTTTTTTGCTGTAAGTGGGCCTCTCACTGTTGTGGCCTCTCCCGTTGCGGAGCACAGGATCCGGACGCGCAGGCTCAACGGCCATGGCTCACGGGCCCAACCGCTCCGCCGCATGTGGGATCTTCCCAGACCGGGGCACGAACCCGTGTCCCCTGCATCGGCAGGCGGACTCTCAACCACTGCGCCACCAGGGAAGCCCCGTGCTCATATCTTTATTTATCTTTTTTCTATGTTCTCAGGGTTTATTGTTTTGATCTTCTGATGTCAACTAAAACACTTGGTTATTCATTTTCATAAATCTTTTTACTTATAAAGATTTGAACTTTTGAAGATTCCAGCTTACTTGGAAGTTTCTAAGGGTCAGGTCCTCTACATTGTTGCTGCCCTAAGGCTTAGTTCACCCTATAGCAATGTATATATTGACCTATTTTCCCCTCGACTTTCTGTGATTCCCTACATCTCACCTTTCTTTGCAGACAAGCCATTTGAAATACCCTTAACTTATTTCACAGCCAATAAGTCTTTGAAATACTATGTATTTTTTACAGAAATCTTCTTATATAATTAGGCAGAAAATCTGACCTGCCATAGATTTCAAAACAGCATAATTTCAGTCTTCTCAATGATGAATCTGTTGTATTACACAACCTTTGAGTATTTAGCTTTATCAATGACATGTACTTTAAAAATGTTTTAGAGATCCTACCAGTCTTTGAAAACATCCTTGTTCATTGTTTCAGTTCCAGTTTTATGTATATTTTCTTCCTTGCACCTGATTATTTCAACATCTGATGGATGGCCTGGGAAATATAATTCTGGTATTGATTGTATTTGCTGATTGTCTCCCCCTTGTAGCTGATTTCTTCATTATTGTGTAAATTTAGATCATGAGCTCATGTTTAGCTAAACAGCTGACCTTGTAAGTGGCGTAGGTGTGAACGCTCGTAAGCTTCAGCAGAAAGTCGGCAAAGATTTATTTGTGTCCCTCCTAAGAGTTGCCCGCGAGGACAACATTTTCTACAAGTGTTGGTCCAATACTCCCTCTAGAGGCAGGGACTCAGAGAGGGCTGCTTTTCATCCCCCGATCTGGGGCAGGGTCAGTGGGCAGCCTGTGGCCCTGGAAGGAGCCTCTCCGCGTGTGTCCCATGGACACATCTGCCTGCGAACTTTGGTCACCTGGCAGGAAGCTACGATGCCCAGACCCATGGTTAGCTGTGCAACGAGGTGTACTGCGCAGACAGGTTTCATACACACTTCATTTAAGAGGGCGACCTGAGTGGAAATGTGAGAGTTTGGGCAGCTGTGAAGACAAAGAATGTGCCCTTTGGCCTGGGCTTAAATGCTTGGGACACACAACTGGGCCTGCCGGGCTCTGAGTTCCCTGCCCTGGGCCCCCTGCTGCCCTGCAATTTGTTCAGTCACAGCAGAGATGGCCACACCCACTCCCTCAGTGAGGGCAGTGTTCCAACCTCCCTAAGGCCCGCCCCCTCTCCGCAGGTTACCATGGACTACAGATGCTGCATTCTGAGGCCAGGGCATTCCGAGAATCCCAAGGGCCGACATGATGACCTTAGATGATTTCCTCTTGGGTCAGTTTTGGTAAACATTAGGAGCTAGGAAATGGTCCTCTTTACAGAAATATTCAAATTTACTGGCATTTCATATATTCTCTGTTATAAATTTGTCCTGATTCTTTCTGTATATTCTTTACTTATGATTTCGTTTTCTTTAATCAAATGTTGCTTTTAAATCTTTGCAAAGAATATTCTTTTGACTTACTAAATCACCTCAATTTTATACGTTTTCTGTTGTATTAAGTTCTGCTCATATCTTTATTTATCTTTTTTCTATGTTCTCAGGGTTTATTGTTTTGATCTTCTGATGTCAATTAAAACACTTGGTTATTCATTTTCATAAATCTTTTTACTTATAAAGATTTGAACTTTTGAAGATTCCAGCTTACTTGGAAGTTTCTAAGGGTCAGATCCTCTACATTGTTGCTGGCCTAAGGCTTAGTTCTCCCTATAGCAATGTACATATTGACCTATTTTCCCCTCGACTTTCTGTGATTCCCTACATCTCACCTTTCTTTGCAGACAAGCCATTTGAAATACCCTTAACATATTTCACAGCCAATAAGTCTTTGAAATAATGTTATTTTTTACAGAAATCTTCTTATATAATTAGGCAGAAAATCTGACCTGCCATAGATTTCAAAACAGCATAATTTCAGTCTTCTCAATGATGAATCTGTTGTATTACACAACCTTTGAGTATTTAGCTTTATCAATGACATGTACTTTAAAAATGTTTTAGAGATGCTACCAGTCTTTGAAAACATCCTTGTTCATTGTTTCAGTTCCAGTTTTATGTATATTTTCTGCCTTGCACCTGATTATTCAAACATGTGATGGATGGCTCAGGGAATCTAGTTATGGTATTCATTGTTTTTGCTGATTCTCTCCCCCTGTAGCTGATTTCTTCTTTATTGTGTAAATTTAGATCATGAACTGTTGTTTAGCTAAACAGCTGACCTTGTAAGAGGCTTAGGTGTGAACGCTCGTAAGCTTCAGCAGAAAGTCGGCAAAGATTTATTTGTGTCCCTCCTATGAGTTGCCCGCGAGGACCCCGTTTTCTACAAGTGTTGGTCCAATACTCCCTCTAGAGGCAGGGACTCAGAGAGGGCTGCTTTGCGGCCCCCGATCTGTGGCAGGGTCTTTGGGCCGCCGTGGCCCGGGCAGGAGCCTCTCTGAGTGTGTCCCATGGACACATCTGGCTGCGAACATCGGTCACCTGGCAGGAAGCTACGATGCCCAGACCTATGGTTAGCTGTGCAACGAGGTGTACTGCGCAGTCAGGTTCCACAGACACTTCAAGTAAGAGGGCGACCTGAGTGGAAATGTGAGAGTTTGGGCAACTGTGCAGACAAAGAAGGCGCCTTTGGCCTGGGCCTAAATGCTTGTGACACCCCACTGGGCCTGCCGGGCTCTGAGGGCCCTGCCCTGTGCCCCCTGCTCCCCTGCACATTGTTCAGTCATAGCAGAGATGGCCACACCCACTCCCTCAGTGAGGGCAGTGTTCCACCCTCTGTCAGAACCAGCCCTCTCCGCAGGTTACCATGGACTACAGATGCTGCATTCTGAGTCCAGGGCGTTCCGAGAATGCAAAGTGCAGACATGATGACCTTAAATGATTTCCTCTTGTGTCAGTTTTGGTAAATTTTAGGAGCTAGGAAATGGTCCACTTTACAGAAATATTCAAATTTACTGGCATTTCTGATATTCTCTGCTATAACATTGTCCTGATTCTTTCTGTATATTCTTGACTTATGTTTTTGTTTCCCTTAATCAAAGTGTGTCTTTAAAATATTTGCAAAGAATATTCTTTGGACTTACTACATCACCTGAATTTTATACGTTTTCTGTGGTATTAAGTTCTGCTCATATCTTTATTTATCTTTTTTCTATGTTCTCAGGGTTTATTGTTTTGATCTTCTGATGTGAATTAAAAAACTTGGTTATTCATTTGCATAAATCTTTTTACTTATAAAGATTTGAACTTTTGAAGATTCCAGCTTACTTGGAAGTTTCTAAGGGTCAGGTCCTCTACATTGTTGCTGGCCTAAGGCTTAGTTCACCCTATAGCAATGTATATATGGACCTATTTTCCCATCGACTTTCTGTGATTCCCTACATCTCACGTTTCTTTGCAGACAAGCCATGTGAAATACCCTTAACTTATTTCACAGCCAATAAGTCTTTGAAATAATGTGTATTTTTTAGAGAAATCTTCTTATATAATTAGGCAGAAAATCTGACCTGCCATAGTTTTCAAAACAGCATAATTTCAGTCTTCTCAATGATGAATCTGTTCTATTACACAACCTTTGAGTATTTAGCTTTATCAATGACATGTACTTTAAAAATGTTCTACAGATCCTACCAGTCTTTGAAAACATCCTTGTTCCTTGTTTCAGTTCCAGTTTTAAGTATATTTTCTGCCTTGCCCCAGATTATACCAACATCTGATGGATGGCCTAGGGAATCTAATTCTGGTATTGATTGTTTTTGCTGATTGTCTCCACTTGTAGCTGATTTCTTCTTTATTGTGTAAATATGGATCATGAGCTCATGTTTAGCTAAACAGCTGACCTTGTAAGGGGCTTAGGTGTGAACGCTCGTAAGCTTCATCAGAAAGTCGGCAAAGATGTATTTGTGTCCCTCCAATGAGTTGCCGGAGAGGACCCCGTTTTCTACAAGGGTTGGTAGAATACTCCCTCTAGAGGCAGGGGACTCAGACACGGCTGCTTGGCGTCCCCTGATCTGGCGCAGGGGCAGTGGGCGACCTGTGGCCCGGGCAGGAGCCTCTCCGCGTCTGTCCCAGGGACACATCTGCCTGCAAAGTTCCGTCACCTGGCAGGAAGCTACGATGCCCAGACCTATGGTTAGCTGTGCAGGAGGTGAACTGCGCGGACAGGTTCCACACACACTTCAAGAAAGAGGGCGGCCTGAGTGGAAAGGTGAGAGTTTGGGCAGATGTGAAGACAAACAAGGTGCCCTTTGGCCTGGGCTTAAATGCTTGGGACACACAACTGGGCCTGCCGTGCTCTGAGTTCCCTGCCCTGAGCCCCCTGCTGCCCTGCACTTTCTTCAGTCACAGCAGAGATGGCCACACCCACTCCCTCAGTGAGGGCAGTGTTCCAACCTCCCTAAGCCCCGCCCCCTCTCCGCAGGTTACCATGGACTACAGATGCTGCATTCTGAGGCCAGGGCGTTCCGAGAATGCCAAGGGCCGACATGATGACCTTCGATGATTTCCTCTTGGGTCAGTTTTGGAAAACTTTAGGAGCTAGGAAATGGTCCACTTTACAGAAATGTTCAAATTTACTGGCATTTCAGATATTCTCTGCTATAACATTGTCCTGATTCTTTCTGTATTTTCTTCACTTATGTTTTTGTTTTCCTTAATGAAAGTGTGTCTTTTACAGCTTTTAAAGAATATTCTTTGGACTTACTACATCACCTGGATTTTATACGTTTCCTATTGTATTAAGTTCTGCTCATATCTTTATTTATCTTTTTTCTATGTTCTCAGGGTTTATTGTTTTGATCTTCTGATGTCAATTAAAACACTTGGTTATTCATTATCATAAATCTTTTTACTTATAAAGATTTGAACTTTTGAAGATTCCAGCTTACTTGGAAGTTTCTAAGGGTCAGGTCCTCTACATTGTTGCTGGCCTAAGGCTTAGTTCACCCTATCGCAATGTATATATGGACCTATTTTCCCCTCGACTTTCTGTGATTCCCTACATCTCACGTTTCTTTGCAGACAAGCCATTTGAAATACCCTTAACTTATTTCACAGCCAATAAGTCTTTGAAATAAAGTGTATTTTTTACCGAAATCTTCTTATATAATTAGGCAGAAAATCTGACCTGCCATAGTTTTCAAAACAGCATAATTTCAGTCTTCTCAATGATGAATCTGTTGTATTACACAACCTTTGAGTATTTAGCTTTATCAATGACATGTACTTTAAAAATGTTCTACAGATCCCACCAGTCTTTGAAAACATCCTTGTTCCTTGTTTCAGTTCCAGTTTTATGTATATTTTCTGCCTTGCCCCTGATTATACCAACATCTGATGGATGGCCTAGGGAATCTAATTCTGGTATGGATTGTTTTTGCTGAGTGTCTCCACTTGTAGCTGATTTCTTCTTTATTGTGTAAACATGGATCATGAGCTCATGTTTAGCTAAACAGCTGACCTTGTAAGTGGCTTAGGTGTGAACGCTCGTAAGCTTCATCAGAAAGTCGGCAAAGATGTATTTGTGTCCCTCCAATGAGTTGCCCGAGAGGACCCCGTTTTCTACAAGTCTTGGTCCAATACTCCCTCTAGAGGCACGGGACTCAGACACGGCTGCTTGGCGTCCCCTGATCTGGCGAAGGGGCAGTGGGCGACCTGTGGCCCGGGCAGGAGCCTCTCCGCGTCTGTCCCAGGGACCCATCTGCCTGCAAACTTCCGTCACCTGGCAGGAAGCTACGATGCCCAGACCTATGGTTAGCTGTGCAGGAGGTAAACTGCGCGGACAGGTTCCACACACACTTCAAGTAAGAGGGCGGTCTGAGTGGAAAGGTGAGAGTTTGGGCAGCTGTGCAGACAAAAAAGGCGCCCTTTGGCTTGGGTCTAAATGCTTGTGACACCCCACTGGGCCTCCCGAACTCTGAGGGCACTGCCCTGGGACCCCTGCTCCCCTGCCCTTTGATAAGTTACAGCAGAGATGGCTACACCCACTCCCTCTGTGAGGGCAGTGTTCCAACTTCCCTCAGCCCCGCCTCCTCTCCGCAGGTTACCATGGACTACAGATGCTGCATTCTGAGGCCAGGGCGTTCCGAGACTGCCAAGGGCAGACATGATGACCTTAAATGATTTCCTCTTGTGTCAGTTTTGATAAACTTTAGGAGCTAGGAAATGGTCCACTTTACAGAAATGTTCAAATTTCCTGGCATTTCAGATATTCTCTGCTATGACATTGTCCTGAGTCTTTCTGTATTTTCTTCACATATGTTTTTGTTTTCCTTAATGAAAGTGTGTCTTTTACATCTTTTCAAAGAATATTCTTTGGACTTACTACATCACCTGGATTTTATACGTTTCCTATAGTATTAAGATCTGCTCATATCTTTATTTATCTTTTTTCTATGTTCTCAGGGTTTATTGTTTTGATCTTCTGATGTCAATTAAAACACTTGGATATTCATTTTCATAAATCATTTTACTTATAAAGATTTAAACTTTTGAAGATTCCAGCTTACTTGGAAGTTTCTAAGGGTCAGGTCCTCTACATTGTTGCTGGCCTAAGGCTTAGTTCACCATATAGCAATGTATATATTGACCTATTTTCCCCTCGACTTTCTGTGATTCCCTACATCTCACCTTTCTTTGCAGACAAGCCATTTGAAATACCCTTAACTTAATTCATAGCCAATAATCTTTGAAATACTGTGTATTTTTTACAGAAATCTTCTTATATAATTAGGCAGAAAATCTGACCTGCCATAGTTTTCAAAACAGCATAATTTCAGTCTTCTCAATGATGAATCTGTTGTATTACACAACATTTGAGTATTTAGCTTAATCAATGACATGTACTTTAAAAATGTTTTAGAGATCCTACCAGTCTTTGAAAATATCCTTGTTCGTTGTTTCAGTTCCAGTTTTATGTATATTTTCTTCCTTGCACCTGATTATTTCAACATCTGATGGATGGCCTGGCAAATCTAATTCTGGTATTGATTGTATTTGCTGATTCTCTCCCCTTGTAGCTGATTTCTTCTTTATTGTGTAAATTTAGATCATGAGCTCATGTTTAGCTAAACAGCTGACCTTGTAATTGGCTTACGTGTGAACGGTCGTAAGCTTCATCAGAATGTCGGCAAAGATTTATTTGTGTCCCTACAATGAGTTGCCCGTGAGGACCCAGTTTTCTACAAGTGTTGGTTCAATACTCCCTCTAGAGGCAGGGGACTCAGACAGGGCAGATTTGCGTCCCCCGATCTGCGGAAGGGGCACTGGGCAGCCTGTGGCCGTGGAAGGAGCCTCTCCGCGTGTGTCCCATGGACACATCTGCCTGCGAACTTCGGTCACCTGGCAGGAAGCTACGATGCCCAGACCCATGGTTAGCTGTGCAGCGAGGTGTACTGCGTGGACAGGTTCCACACACACTTCATGTAAGAGGGCGACTTGAGTGGAAAAGTGAGAGTTTGGGCAGCTGTGAAGACAAAGAAGGTGCCCTTTGGCCTGGGCTTAAATGCTTGGGACACCCAACTGGGCCTGCCGGGCTCTGAGGGCCCTGCCCTGGGCCCCATGCTGCCCTGCACTTTGTTCAGTCACAGCAGAGATGGCCACACCCACTCCCTCAGTGAGGGCAGTGTTCCACCCTCTCTCATCTCCCCCCCTCTCCGCAGGTTACCATGGACTACAGATGCTGCATTCTGAGGCCAGGGCGTTCAGAGAATGCCAAGTGCAGACATGATGACCTTAAATGATTTCCTCTTGTGTCAGTTTTGGTAAATTTTAGGAGCTAGGAAATGGTCCACTTTACAGAGATATTCAAATTTACTGGCATTTCAGATATTCTCTGCTATAACATTGTCCTGATTCTTTCTGTATATTCTTGACTTATGTTTTTGTTTCCCTTAAGCAAAGTGTGTCTTTAAAATCTTTGCAAATAATATTCTTTGGACTTACTACATCACCTGAATTTTGTACGTTTTCTGTTGTATTAAGTTCTGCTCATATCTTTATTTATCTTTTTTCTATGTTCTCAGGGTTTATTGTTTTGATCTTCTGATGTCAATTAAAACACTTGGTTATTCATTTTCATAAATCTTTTTACTTATAAAGATTTGAACTTTTGAAGATTCCAGCTTACTTGGAAGTTTCTAAGGGTCAGGTCCTCTACATTGTTGCTGACCTAAGGCTTAGTTCACCCTATAGCAATGTATATATTGACCTATTTTCCCCTCGACTTTCTGTGATTCCCTACATCTCACCTTTCTTTGCAGACAAGCCATTTGAAATACCCTTAACTTATTTCACAGCCAATAAGTCTTTGAAATAATGTGTATTTTTTAGAGAAATCTTCTTATATAATTAGGCAGAAAATCTGACCTGCCATAGTTTTCAAAACAGCATAATTTCAGTCTTCTCAATGATGAATCTGTTGTATTACACAACCTTTGAGTATTTAGCTTTATCAGTGACATGTACTTTAAAAATGTTTTAGAGATCCTACCAGTCTTTGAAAACATCCTTGTTCCTTGTTTCAGTTCCAGTTTTATGTATATTTTCTTCCTTGCACCTGATTACTTCAACATCTTATGGATGGCCTGGGAAATCTAATTCTGGTATTGATTGTATTTGCTGATTGTCTCCCACTTGTAGCTGATTGCTTCATTATTCTGTAAACTTAGATCATGAGCTCATGTTTAGCTAAACAGCTGACCTTGTAAGAGGCTTAGGTGTGAACGCTCGTAAGCTTCATCAGAAAGTCGGCAACGATTTATTTGTGTCCCTACAATGAGTTGCCCGTTAGGACCCCTTGTTCTACAAGTGTTGGTCCAATACTTCTTCTAGAGGCAGGGGACACAGACAGGGCTGCTTTGCGGCCCCCGATCTGGGGCAGGGGCAGTAGGCGGCCTGTGGCCCTGGCAGTAGCCTCTAGCGTGTGTCCCAGGGACCCATCTGCCTGCGAACTTCGGTCACCTGGCAGGAAGCTACGATGCCCAGACCTATGTTTAGCTGTGCAGCGAGGTGTACTGCGCGGACAGGTTCCACACACACTTCAAGTAAGAGGGCGACCTGATTGGAAATGTGAGAGGTTGGGCAACTGTGCAGACAAAGAAGGCGCCTTTGGCCTGGACCTAAATGCTTGTGACACCCCACTGGGCCTGCCGGGCTCTGAGGGTCCTGCCCTGGGCCCCCTGCTACCCTGCACTTTGTTCAGTCACAGCAGAGATGGCCACACCCACTCCCTCAGTGAGGTCAGTGTTCCACCCTCTCTCATCTCCCCCCCTCTCCGCATGTTACCATGGACTACAGATGCTGCATTCTGAGGCCAGGGCGTTCCGAGAATGCCAAGTGCAGACATGATGACCTTAAATGATTTCCTCTTGTGTCAGTTTTGGTAAATTTTAGGAGCTAGGAAATGGTCCACTTTACAGAAATATTCAAATTTACTGGCATTTCAGATATTCTCTGCTATAACATTGTCCTGATTCTTTCTGTATATTCTTGACTTATGTTTTTGTTTTCCTTAATCAAAGTGTGTCTTTAAAATCTTTGCAAAGAATATTCTTTTGATTTACTAAATCACCTCAATTTTATACGTTTTCTGTTGTATTAAGTTCTGCTCATATCTTTATTTATCTTTTTTCTATGTTCTCAGGATTTATTGTTTTGATCTTCTGATGTCAATTAAAACACTTGGTTATTCATTTTCATAAATCTTTTTACTTATAAAGATTTGAACTTTTGAAGATTCCAGCTTACTACTAAGTGTCTAAAGGCAAGGTCTTCTACATTGTTGCTGGCCTAAGGCTTAGTTCATCCTATAGCAATGTATATATTGATACATTTTCCCCTCGAATTTCTGTGATTCCCTATATCTCACCTTTCTTTGCGGACAATCCATTTGAAATACCCTTAAGTTATTTCACAGCCAATAAGTTTTTGAAATAATGTGTATTTTTTAGAGAAATCTTCTTATATAATTAGGCACAAAATCTGACCTGCCATAGTTTACTAAACAGCATAATTTCATTCTTCTCCATGATGAATCTGTTGTATTACACAACCTTTGAGTATTTAGCTTTATCAATGACATGTACTTTAAAAATGTTTTAGAGATCCTACCAGTCTTTTTTTTTTTTTTTTTTTTTTTTCTTTTTGCGGTATGCGGGCCTCTCACTGTTGTGGCTTCTCCCGTTGCGGAGCACAGGCTCCGGATGCACAGGCCCAGCGGCCATGGCTCACGGGCCCAGCCGCTCCGCGGCATATGGGATCCTCCCAGACCGGGGCACGAACCCGTATCCCCTGCATCGGCAGGCGGACTCTCAACCGCTGCGCCACCAGGGAGGCCCAATCCTACCAGTCTTTGAAAACATCCTTGCTCCTTGTTTCAGTTCCAGTTTTATGTATATTTTCTGTCTTGCACCTGATTATTCCAACATCCGATGGATGGCCCAGGGAATCTAATTATGGTATTCATTGTTTTTGCTGATTCTCTCCCCTTGTAGCTGATTTCTTCAATATAGTGTAAATTTAGATCATGAGCTCATGTTTAGCTAAACAGCTGACCTTGTAATTAGATTAGGTGTGAACGCTCGTAAGCTTCATCAGAAAGTCGGCAAAGATTTATTTGTGTCCCTAACATGAGTTGCCCGTGAGAACCCAATTTTCTACAAGTGTTGGTTCAATACTCCCTCTAGAGGCAGGGGACTCAGACAGGGCAGATTTGCGTCCCCCGATCTGGGGTAGGGGCACTGGGCAGCCTGTGGCACTGGAAGGAGCCTCTCCGCGTGTGTCACATGGACCCATCTGGCTGCAAACTTCGGTCACCTGGCAGGAAGCTACGATGCCCAGACCTATGGTTAGCTGTGCAGGAGGTGAACTGCGCGGACAGGTTCCACACACACTTCAAGTAAGAGGGCGGCCTGAGTGGAAAGGTGAGAGTTTGGGCAGCTGTGCAGACAAAAAAGGCGCCCTTTGGCTTGGGCCTAAATGCTTGTGACACCCCACTGGGCCTCCCGAACTCTGAGGGCCCTGCCTTGGGACCCCTGCTCCCCTGCCCTTTGATAAGTCACAGCAGAGATGGCCACACCCACTCCCTCTGTGAGGGCAGTGTTCCAACTTCCCTCAGCCCCGCCCCCTCTCCGCAGGTTACCATGGACTACAGATGCTGCATTCTGAGGCCAGGGCGTTCCGAGACTGCCAAGGGCAGACATGATGACCTTAAATGATTTCCTCTTGTGTCAGTTTTGGTAAACTTTAGGAGCTAGGAAATGGTCCACTTTACAGAAATGTTCAAATTTACTGGCATTTCAGATATTCTCTGCTATGACATTGTCCTGATTCTTTCTGTATTTTCTTCACTTATGTTTTTGTTTTCCTTAATGAAAGTGTGTCTTTTAAATCTTTTAAAGAATATACTTTGGACTTACTACATCACCTGGATTTTATACGTTTCCTATTGTATTAAGTTCTGCTCATATCGTTATTTATCTTTTTTCTATGTTCTCAGGGTTTATTGTTTTGATCTTCTGATGTCAATTAAAACACTTGGTTATTCATTTTCATAAATCTTTTTACTTATAAAGATTTGAACTTTTGAAGATTCCAGCTTACTTGTAAGTGTCTAAGGGCAAGGTCTTCTACATTGTTGCTGACCTAAGGCTTAGTTCATCCTATAGCAATGTATATATTGATACATTTTCCCCTCGAATTTCTGTGATTCCCTATATCTCACCTTTCTTTGCGGACAATCCATTTGAAATACCCTTAAGTTATTTCACAGCCAATAAGTTTTTGAAATAATGTGTATTTTTTAGAGAAATCTTCTTATATAATTAGGCACAAAATCTGACCTGCCATAGTTTTCAAAACAGCATAATTTCACTCTTCTCCATGATGAATCTGTTGTATTACACAACCTTTGAGTATTTAGCTTTATCAATGACATGTACTTTAAAAGTGTTTTAGAGATCCTACCATTCTTTGAAAACATCCTTGCTCCTTGTTTCAGCTCCAGTTTTATGTATATTTTCTGTCTTGCACCTGATTATTCCAACATCTGATGGATGGCCCAGGGAATCTAATTATGGTATTCATTGTTTTTGCTGATTCTCTCCCCTTGTAGCTGATTTCTTCATTATAGTGTAAACTTAGATCATGAGCTCATGTTTAGCTAAACAGCTGACCTTGTAATTAGCTTTGGTGTGAACGCTCGTAAGCTTCATCAGAAAGTCGGCAAAGCTTTATTTGTGTCCCTAAAATGAGTTGCCCGTGAGAACCCCGTTTTCTACAAGTGTTGGTTCAATACTCCCTCTAGAGGCAGGGGACTCAGACAGGGCAGATTTGCGTCCCCCGATCTGGGGCAGGGGCAGTGGGCAGCCTGTGGCCCTGGAAGGAGCCTCTCCGCGTGTGTCCCATGGAAACATCTGCCTGCGAACTTCGGTCACCTGGTAGGAAGCTACGATGCCCTGACCCATGGTTAGTTGTGCAGCGAGGTGTACTGCTTGCACAGGTTCCATACACACTTCAAGTAAGTGGGCGACCTGAGTGGAAAGGTGAGAGTTTGGGCAGCTGTGAAGACAAAGAACGTGCCCTTTGGCCTGGGCTTAAATGCTTGGGACACCCAACTGGGCCTGCCGGGCTCTGAGTTCCCTGCCCTGGGCCCCCTGCTGCCCTGCACTTTGTTCACTCACAGCAGAGATGGCCACACACACTCCCTCAGTGAGGGCAGTGTTCCAACCTCCCTAAGCCCCGCCCCCTCTCCGCAGGTTACCATGGACTACAGATGCTGCATTCTGAGGCCAGGGCATTCCGAGAATGCCAAGGGCCGACATGAAGACCTTCGATGATTTCCTCTTGGGTCACTTTTGGAAAACTTTAGGAGCTAGGAAATGGTCCACTTTACAGAAATATTCAAATTTACTGGCATTTCATATATTCTCTGCTATAACCTTGTCCTGATTCTTTCTGTATATTCTTTACTTATGTTTTTGTTTTCTTTAATCAAAGGGTGTCTTTTAAATCTTTTAAAGAATATTCTTTGGACTTACTACATCACCTGGATTTTATACGTTTCCTATTGTATTAAGTTCTGCTCATATCTTTATTTATCTTTTTTCTATGTTCTCAGGGTTTATTGTTTTGATCTTCTGATGTCAATTAAAACACTTGGTTATTCATTTTCATAAATCTTTTTACTTATAAAGATTTGAACTTTTGAAGATTCCAGCTTACTTGGAAGTTTCTAAGGGTCAGGTCCTCTACATTGTTGCTGGCCTGAGGCTTAGTTCTCCCTATAGCAATGTACATATTGACCTATTTTCCCCTCGACTTTCTGTGATTCCCTACATCTCACCTTTCTTTGCAGACAAGCCATTTGAAATACCCTTAACTTATTTCACAGCCAATAAGTCTTTGAAATAATGTGTATTTTTTACCGAAATCTTCTTATAATATAGGCACAAAATCTGACCTGCCATAGTTTTCAAAACAGCATAATTTCAGTCTTCTCAATGATGAATCTGTTGTATTACACAACCTTTGAGTATTTAGCTTTATCAATGACATGTACTTTAAAAATGTTCTACAGATCCTACCAGTCTTTGAAAACATCCTTGTTCCTTGTTTCAGTTCCAGTTTTATGTATATTTTCTGCCTTGCCCCTGATTATACCAACATCTGATGGATGGCCTTGGGAATCTAATTCTGGTATTGATTGTTTTTGCTGACTGTCTCCTCTTGTAGCTGATTTCTTCTTTATTGTGTAAATATGGATCATGAGCTCATGTTTAGCTAAAGAGCTGACCTTGTAAGTGGCTTAGTTGTGAAAGCTCGTAAGCTTCTTCAGAAAGTCGGCAAAGATGTATTTGTGTCCCTCCAATGAGTTGCCCGAGAGGACACCGTTTTCTACAAGTCTTGGTCCAATACTCCCTCTAGAGGCAGGGGACTCAGACACGGCTGCTTGGCGTCCCCTGGTCTGGCGCAGGGGCAGTGGGCGACCTGTGGCCCGGGCAGGGGCCTCTCCACGTCTGTCCCAAGGACCCATCTGCCTGCAAACTTCCGTCACCTGGCAGGAAGATACGATGCCCAGACCTATGGTTAGCTGTGCAGGAGGTGAACTGTGCGGACAGGTTCCACACACACTTCAAGTAAGAGGGCGGCCTGAGTGGAAAGGTGAGAGTTTGGGCAGCTGTGCAGACAAAAAAGGCGCCCTTTGGCTTGGGCCTAAATGCTTGTGACACCCCACTAGGCCTCCCGAACTCTGAGGGCCCTGCCCTGGGACCCCTGCTCCCCTGCCCTTTGATAAGTCACAGCAGAGATGGCCAAAGCCACTCCCTCTGTGAGGGCAGTGTTCCAACTTCCCTCAGCCCCGCCCCATCTCCGCAGGTTACCATGGACTACAGATGCTGCATTCTGAGGCCAGGGCGTTCCGAGACTGCCAAGGGCAGACATGATGACCTTAAATGATTTCCTCTTGTGTCAGTTTTGGTAAACTTTAGGAGCTAGGAAATGATCCACTTTACAGAAATATTCAAATTTACTGGCATTGCAGATATTCTCTGCTATGACATTGTCCTGATTCTTTCTGTATTTTCTTCACTTATATTTTTGATTTCCTTAATGAAAGTGTGTCTTTTAAATCTTTTAAAGAATATACTTTGGACTTACTACATCACCTGGATTTTATACGTTTCCTATTGTATTAAGTTCTGCTCATATCTTTATTTATCTTTTTTCAAAGTTCTCAGGGTTTATTGTTTTGATCTTCTGATGTCAATTAAAACACTTGGTTATTCATTTTCATAAATCTTTTTATTTATAAAGATTTGAACTTTTGAAGATTCCAGCTTACTTGGAAGTTTCTAAGGGTCAGGTCCTCTACAATGTTGCTGGCCTAAGGCTTAGTTCACCCTATAGCAATGTATATATTGACCTATTTTCCCCTCGACTTTCTGTGATTCCCTACATCCCACCTTTCTTTGCAGACAAGCCATTTGAAATACATTTAACTTATTTCACAGCCAATAAGTCTTTGAAATACTGTGTATTTTTTACAGAAATCTTCTTATATTATTAGGCACAAAATCTGAGAGCCATAGTTTTCAAAACAGCATAATTTCACTCTTCCCAATGATTAAGCTGTTGTATTACACAGCCTTTGAGTATTTAGCTTTATCAATGACATGTACTTTAAAAATGTTTTAGAGATCCTACCAGTCTTTGAAAACATCCTTGTTCCTTGTTTCAGTTCCCGTTTTATGTATATTTTCTGCCTTGCACCTGATTATTCAAACATCTGATGGATGGCTCAGGGAATCTAATTATGGTATTCATTGTTTTTGCTGATTGTCTCCCCCTGTAGCTGATTTCTTCTTTATTGTGTAAATTTAGATCATGAGCTCATGTTTAGCTAAACAGCTGACCTTGTAAGAGGCTTAGGTGTGAACGCTCGTAAGCTTCAGCAGAAAGTCGGCAAAGATTTATTTGTGTCCCTCCTATGAGTTGCCCGCGAGGACCCCGTTTTCTACAAGTGTTGGTCCAATACTCCCTCTAGAGGCAGGAACTCAGAGAGGGCTTCTTTGCGGCCCCCTATCTGTGGCAGGGTCTTTGGGCCGCCCGTGGCCCGGGCAGGAGCCCCTCAGAGTGTGTCCCATGGACCCATCTGGCTGCGAACTTCGGTCACCTGGCAGGAAGCTACGATGCCCAGACCTATGGTTAGCTGTGCAACGAGGTGTACTGCGCAGACAGGTTCCACACACACTTCAAGTAATTGGGCGGCCTGAGTGGAAAGGTGAGAGTTTGGGCAGCTGTGCAGACAAAAACGGCGCCCTTTGGCTTGGGCCTAAATGCTTGTGACACCCCACTGGGCCTCCCGAACTCTGAGGGCCCTGCCCTGGGAGCCCTGCTCCCCTGCCCTTTGATAAGTCACAGCAGAGATGGCTACACCCACTCCCTCTCTGAGGGCAGTGTTCAAACTTCCCTCAGCCCCGCCCCCTCTCCGCAGGTTAACATGGACTACAGATGCTGCATTCTCAAGCCAGGGCGTTCCGAGAATGCCAAGGGCAGACATGATGACCTTAAATGATTTCCTCTTGTGTCAGTTTTGATAAACTTTAGGAGCTAGGAAATGGTCCACTTTACAGAAATATTCAAATTTACTGCCATTTCAGATATTCTCTGCTATAACATTGTCCTGAGTCTTTCTGTATATTCTTCACTTATGTTTTTGTTTTCCTTAATGAAAGTGTGTCATTTTCATCTTTTCAAAGAATATTCTTTGGACTTACTACATCACCTGGATTTTATACGTTTCCTATTGTATTAAGTTCTGCTCAAATCTTTATTAATCTTTTTTCTATGTTCTAAGGGTTTATTGTTTTGATCTTCTGATGACAATTAAAACACTTGGTTGTTCATTTTCATAAATCTTTTTACTTATAATGATTTGAACTTTTGAAGATTCCAGCTTACTTGGAAGTTTTTAAGGGTCAGGTCCTCTACATTGTTGCTGGCCTAAGGCTTAGTTCACCCTATAGCAATGTATATATTGACCTATTTTCCCCTCGACTTTCTGTGATTCCCTACATCTCACCTTTCTTTGCAGACAAGCCATTTTTAATACCCTTAACTTATTTCACAGCCAATAAGTCATTGAAACAATGTGTATATTTTACAGAAATCTTCTTATATAATTAGGCAGAAAATCTGACCTGCCATAGTTTTCAAAACAGCATAATTTCAGTCTTCTCAATGATGAATCTGTTGTATTACACAACCTTTGAGTATTTAGCTTTATCAATGACATGAAGTTTAAAAATGTTCTACAGATCCTACCAGTCTTTGAAAACATCCTTGTTCCTTGTTTCAGTTCCAGTTTTATGTATATTTTCTGCCTTGCCCCAGATTATACCAACATCTGATGGATGGCCTAGGGAATCTAATTCTGGTATTGATTGTTTTTGCTGATTGTCTCCACTTGTAGCTGATTTCTTCTTTATTGTGTAAATATGGATCATGAGCTCATGTTTAGCTAAACAGCTGACCTTGTAAGGGGCTTAGGTGTGAACGCTCGTAAGCTTCATCAGAAAGTCGGCAAAGATGTATTTGTGTCCCTCCAATGAGTTGCCGGAGAGGACCCCGTTTTCTACAAGGGTTGGTAGAATACTCCCTCTAGAGGCAGGGGACTCAGACACGGCTGCTTGGCGTCCCCTGATCTGGCGCAGGGGCAGTGGGCGACCTGTGGCCCGGGCAGGAGCCTCTCCGCGTCTGTCCCAGGGACACATCTGCCTGCAAACTTCCGTCACCTGGCAGGAAGCTACGATGCCCAGACCTATGGTTAGCTGTGCAGGAGGTGAACTGCGCGGACAGGTTCCACACACACTTCAAGAAAGAGGGCGGCCTGAGTGGAAAGGTGAGAGTTTGGGCAGATGTGAAGACAAACAAGGTGCCCTTTGGCCTGGGCTTAAATGCTTGGGACACACAACTGGGCCTGCCGGGCTCTGAGTTCCCTGCCCTGGGCCCCCTGCTGCCCTGCAATTTCTTCAGTCACAGCAGAGATGGCCACACCCACTCCCTCAGTGAGGGCAGTGTTCCAACCTCCCTAAGCCCCGCCCCCTCTCCGCAGGTTACCATGGACTACAGATGCTGCATTCTGAGGCCAGGGCGTTCCGAGAATGCCAAGGGCCGACATGATGACCTTCGATGATTTCCTCTTGGGTCAGTTTTGGAAAACTTTAGGAGTTAGGAAATGGTCCACTTTACAGAAATGTTCAAATTTACTGGCATTTCAGATATTCTCTGCTATAACATTGTCCTGATTCTTTCTGTATTTTCTTCACTTATGTTTTTGTTTTCCTTAATGAAAGTGTGTCTTTTACATCTTTTAAAGAATATTCTTTGGACTTACTACATCACCTGGATTTTATACGTTTCCTATTGTATTAAGTTCTGCTCATATCTTTATTTATCTTTTTTCTATGTTCTCAGGGTTTATTGTTTTGATCTTCTGATGTCAATTAAAACACTTGGTTATTCATTTTCATAAATCTTTTTACTTATAAAGATTTGAACTTTTGAAGATTCCAGCTTACTTGGAAGTTTCTAAGGGTCAGGTCCTCTACATTGTTGCTGGCCTAAGGCTTAGTTCACCCTATCGCAATGTATATATGGACCTATTATCCCCTCGACTTTCTGTGATTCCTTACATCTCACGTTTCTTTGCAGACAAGCCATTTGAAATACCCTTAACTTATTTCACAGCCAATAAGTCTTTGAAATAAAGTGTAATTTTTACAGAAATCTTCTTATATAATTAGGCTGAAAATCTGACCTGCCATAGTTTTCAAAACAGCATAATTTCAGTCTTCTCAATGATGAATCTGTTGTATTACACAACCTTTGAGTATTTAGCTTTATCAATGACATGTACTTTAAAAATGTTCTACAGATCCTACCAGTCTTTGAAAACATCCTTGTTCCTTGTTTCAGTTCCAGTTTTATGTATATTTTCTGCCTTGCCCCTGATTATACCAACATCTGATGGATGGCCTAGGGAATCTAATTCTGGTATGGATTGTTTTTGCTGATTGTCTCCACTTGTAGCTGATTTCTTCTTTATTGTGTAAACATGGATCATGAGCTCATGTTTAGCTAAACAGCTGACCTTGTAAGTGGCTTAGGTGTGAACGCTCGTAAGCTTCATCAGAAAGTCGGCAAAGATGTATTTGTGTCCCTCCAATGAGTTGCCCGAGAGGACCCCGTTTTCTACAAGTCTTGGTCCAATACTCCCTCTAGCGGCACGGGACTCACACACGGCTGCTTGGCGTCCCCTGATCTGGCGAAGGGGCAGTGGGCGACCTGTGGCCCGGGCAGGAGCCTCTCCGCGTCTGTCCCAGGGACCCATCTGCCTGCAAACTTTCTTCACCTGGCAGGAAGCTACGATGCCCAGACCTATGGTTAGCTGTGCAGGAGGTGAACTGCGCGGACAGGTTCCACACACACTTCAAGTAAGAGGGCGGCCTGAGTGGAAAGGTGAGAGTTTGGGCAGCTGTGCAGACAAAAAAGGCGCCCTTTGGCTTGGGTCTAAATGCTTGTGACACCCCACTGGGCCTCCCGAACTCTGAGGGCCCTGCACTGGGACCCCTGCTCCCCTGCCCTTTGATAAGTCACAGCAGAGATGGCTACACCCACTCCCTCTGTGAGGGCAGTGTTCCAACTTCCCTCAGCCCCGCCCCCTCTCCGTAGATTACCATGGACTACAGATGCTGCATTCTGAGGCCAGGGCGTTCCGAGACTGCCAAGGGCAGACATGATGACCTTAAATGATTTCCTCTTGTGTCAGTTTTGATAAACTTTAGGAGCTAGGAAATGGTCCACTTTACAGAAATGTTCAAATTTCCTGGCATTTCAGATATTCTCTGCTATGACATTGTCCTGAGTCTTTCTGTATTTTCTTCACATATGTTTTTGTTTTCCTTAATGAAAGTGTGTCTTTTACATCTTTTCAAAGAATATTCTTTGGACTTACTACATCACCTGGATTTTATACGTTTCCTATTGTATTAAGATCTGCTCATATCTTTATTTATCTTTTTTCTATGTTCTCAGGGTTTATTGTTTTGATCTTCTGATGTCAATTAAAACACTTGGTTATTCATTTTCATAAATCATTTTACTTATAAAGATTTAAACTTTTGAAGATTCCAGCTTACTTGGAAGTTTCTAAGGGTCAGGTCCTCTACATTGTTGCTGGCCTAAGGCTTAGTTCACCATATAGCAATATATATATTGACCTATTTTCCCCTCGACTTTCTGTGATTCCCTACATCTCACCTTTCTTTGCAGACAAGCCATTTGAAATACCCTTAACTTAATTCATAGCCAATAATCTTTGAAATACTGTGTATTTTTTACAGAAATCTTCTTATATAATTAGGCAGAAAATCTGACCTGCCATAGTTTTCAAAACAGCATAATTTCAGTCTTCTCAATGATGAATCTGTTGTATTACACAACCTTTGAGTATTTAGCTTAATCAATGACATGTACTTTAAAAATGTTTTAGAGATCCTACCAGTCTTTGAAAATATCCTTGTTCGTTGTTTCAGTTCCAGTTTTATGTATATTTTCTGCCTTGCCCCTGATTATACCAACATCTGATGGATGGCCTTGGGAATCTAATTCTGGTATTGATTGTATTTGCTGATTCTCTCCCCTTGTAGCTGATTTCTTCTTTATTGTGTAAATTTAGATCATGAGCTCATGTTTAGCTAAACAGCTGACCTTGTAATTGGCTTACGTGTGAACGGTCGTAAGCTTCATCAGAATGTCGGCAAAGATTTATTTGTGTCCCTACAATGAGTTGCCCGTGAGGACCCAGTTTTCTACAAGTGTTGGTTCAATACTCCCTCTAGAGGCAGGGGACTCAGACAGGGCAGATTTGCGTCCCCCGATCTGCGGAAGGGGCACTGGGCAGCCTGTGGCCGTGGAAGGAGCCTCTCCGCGTGTGTCCCATGGACACATCTGCCTGCGAACTTCGGTCACCTGGCAGGAAGCTACGATGCCCAGACCCATGGTTAGCTGTGCAGCGAGGTGTACTGCGTGGACAGGTTCCACACACACTTCAAGTAAGAGGGCGACTTGAGTGGAAAAGTGAGAGTTTGGGCAGCTGTGAAGACAAAGAAGGTGCCCTTTGGCCTGGGCTTAAATGCTTGGGACACCCAACTGGGCCTGCCAGGCTCTGAGGGCCCTGCCCTGTGCCCCATGCTGCCCTGCACTTTGTTCAGTCACAGCAGAGATGGCCACACCCACTCCCTCATTGAGGGCAGTGTTCCACCCTCTCTCAGAACCCCCCCTCTCCGCAGGTTACCATGGACTACAGATGCTGCATTCTGAGGCCAGGGCGTTCCAAGAATGCCAAGTGCAGACATGATGACCTTAAATGATTTCCTCGTGTCAGTTTTGGTAAATTTTAGGAGCTAGGAAATGGTCCACTTTACAGAGATATTCAAATTTACTGGCATTTCAGATATTCTCTGCTATAACATTGTCCTGATTCTTTCTGTATATTCTAGACTTATGTTTTGTTTCCCTTAATCAAAGTGTGTCTTTAAAATCTTTGCAAATAATATTCTTTGGACTTACTACATCACCTGAATTTTGTACGTTTTCTGTTGTATTAAGTTCTGCTCATATCTTTATCTTTTTTCTATGTTCTCAGGGTTTATTGTTTTGAACTTCTGATGTCAATTAAAACACTTGGTTATTCATTTTCATAAATCTTTTTACTTATAAAGATTTGAACTTTTGAAGATTCCAGCTTACTTGGAAGTTTCTAAGGGTCAGGTCCTCTACATTGTTGCTGGCCTAAGGCTTAGTTCACCCTATAGCAATGTATATATTGACCTATTTTCCCCTCGACTTTCTGTGATTCCCTACATCTCACCTTTCTTTGCAGACAAGCCATTTGAAATACCCTTAACTTATTTCACAGCCAATAAGTCTTTGAAATAATGTGTATTTTTTACAGAAATCTTCTTATATAATTAGGCAGAAAATCTGACCTGCCATAGTTTTCAAAACAGCATAATTTCAGTCTTCTCAATGATGAATCTGTTGTATTACACAACCTTTGAGTATTTAGCTTTATCAATGACATGTACTTTAAAAATGTTTTAGAGATCCTACCAGTCTTTGAAAACATCCTTGTTCCTTGTTTCAGTTCCAGTTTTATGTATATTTTCTTCCTTGCACCTGATTACTTCAACATCTTATGGATGGCCTGCGAAATCTAATTCTGGTATTGATTGTATTTGCTGATTGTCTCCCACTTGTAGCTGATTGCTTCATTATTCTGTAAACTTAGATCATGAGCTCATGTTTAGCTAAACAGCTGACCTTGTAAGAGGCTTAGGTGTGAACGGTCGTAAGCTTCATCAGAAAGTCGGCAACGAGTTATTTGTGTCCCTACAATGAGTTGCCCGTTAGGACCCCTTGTTCTACAAGTGTTGGTCCAATACTTCTTCTAGAGGCAGGGGACACAGACAGGGCTGCTTTGCGGCCCCCGATCTGGGGCAGGGGCAGTAGGCGACCTGTGGCCCTGGCAGTAGCCTCTAGCGTGTGTCCCAGGGACCCATCTGCCTGCAAACTTCGGTCACCTGGCAGGAAGCTACGATGCCCAGACCTATGTTTAGCTGTGCAGCGAGGTGTACTGCGCGGACAGGTTCCACACACACTTCAAGTAAGAGGGCGACCTGAGTGGAAATGTGAGAGGTTGGGCAACTGTGCAGACAAAGAAGGCGCCTTTCGCCTGGACCTAAATGCTTGTGACACCCCACTGGGCCTGCCGGGCTCTGAGGGTCCTGCCCTGGGCCCCCTGCTCCCCTGCACTTTGTTCAGTCACAGCAGAGATGGCCACACCCACTCCCTCAGTGAGGTCAGTGTTCCACCCTCTCTCATCACCCCCCCTCTCCGCATGTTACCATGGACTACAGATGCTGCATTCTGAGGCCAGGGCGTTCCGAGAATGCCAAGGGCAGACATGATGACCTTAAATGATTTCCTCTTGTGTCAGTTTTGGTAAATTTTAGGAGCTAGGAAATGGTCCACTTTACAGAAATATTCAAATTTACTGGCATTTCAGATATTCTCTGCTATAACATTGTCCTGATTCTTTCTGTATATTCTTGACTTATGTTTTTGTTTTCCTTAATCAAAGTGTGTCTTTAAAATCTTTGCAAAGAATATTCTTTTGATTTACTAAATCACCTCAATTTTATACGTTTTCTGTTGTATTAAGTTCTGCTCATATCTTTATTTATCTTTTTTCTATGTTCTCAGGATTTATTGTTTTGATCTTCTGATGTCAATTAAAACACTTGGTTATTCATTTTCATAAATCTTTTTACTTATAAAGATTTGAACTTTTGAAGATTCCAGCTTACTTGTAAGTGTCTAAGGGCAAGGTCTTCTACATTGTTGCTGACCTAAGGCTTAGTTCATCCTATAGCAATGTATATATTGATACATTTTCCCCTCGAATTTCTGTGATTCCCTATATCTCACCTTTCTTTGCGGACAATCCATGTGAAATACCCTTAAGTTATTTCACAGCCAATAAGTTTTTGAAATAATGTGTATTTTTTAGAGAAATCTTCTTATATAATTAGGCACAAAATCTGACCTGCCATAGTTTACTAAACAGCATAATTTCATTCTTCTCCATGATGAATCTGTTGTATTACACAACCTTTGAGTATTTAGCTTTATCAATGACATGTACTTTAAAAATGTTTTAGAGATCCTACCAGTCTTTTTTTTTTTTTTTTTTTTTTTTCTTTTTGCGGTATGCGGGCCTCTCACTGTTGTGGCTTCTCCCGTTGCGGAGCACAGGCTCCGGATGCACAGGCCCAGCGGCCATGGCTCACGGGCCCAGCCGCTCCGCGGCATATGGGATCCTCCCAGACCGGGGCACGAACCCGTATCCCCTGCATCGGCAGGCGGACTCTCAACCGCTGCGCCACCAGGGAGGCCCAATCCTACCAGTCTTTGAAAACATCCTTGCTCCTTGTTTCAGTTCCAGTTTTATGTATATTTTCTGTCTTGCACCTGATTATTCCAACATCCGATGGATGGCCCAGGGAATCTAATTATGGTATTCATTGTTTTTGCTGATTCTCTCCCCTTGTAGCTGATTTCTTCAATATAGTGTAAATTTAGATCATGAGCTCATGTTTAGCTAAACAGCTGACCTTGTAATTAGATTAGGTGTGAACGCTCGTAAGCTTCATCAGAAAGTCGGCAAAGATTTATTTGTGTCCCTAACATGAGTTGCCCGTGAGAACCCAGTTTTCTACAAGTGTTGGTTCAATACTCCCTCTAGAGGCAGGGGACTCAGACAGGGCAGATTTGCGTCCCCCGATCTGGGGCAGGGGCACTGGGCAGCCTGTGGCACTGGAAGGAGCCTCTCCGCGTGTGTCACATGGACCCATCTGGCTGCAAACTTCGGTCACCTGGCAGGAAGCTACGATGCCCAGACCTATGGTTAGCTGTGCAGGAGGTGAACTGCGCGGACAGGTTCCACACACACTTCAAGTAAGAGGGCGGCCTGAGTGGAAAGGTGAGAGTTTGGGCAGCTGTGCAGACAAAAAAGGCGCCCTTTGGCTTGGGCCTAAATGCTTGTGACACCCCACTGGGCCTCCCGAACTCTGAGGGCCCTGCCTTGGGACCGCTGCTCCCCTGCCCTTTGATAAGTCACAGCAGAGATGGCCACACCCACTCCCTCTGTGAGGGCAGTGTTCCAACTTCCCTCAGCCCCGCCCCCTCTCCACAGGTTACCATGGACTACAGATGCTGCATTCTGAGGCCAGGGCGTTCCGAGACTGCCAAGGGCAGACATGATGACCTTAAATGATTTCCTCTTGTGTCAGTTTTGGTAAACTTTAGGAGCTAGGAAATGGTCCACTTTACAGAAATGTTCAAATTTACTGGCATTTCAGATATTCTCTGCTATGACATTGTCCTGATTCTTTCTGTATTTTCTTCACTTATGTTTTTGTTTTCCTTAATGAAAGTGTGTCTTTTAAATCTTTTAAAGAATATACTTTGGACTTACTACATCACCTGGATTTTATACGTTTCCTATTGTATTAAGTTCTGCTCATATCGTTATTTATCTTTTTTCTATGTTCTCAGGGTTTATTGTTTTGATCTTCTGATGTCAATTAAAACACTTGGTTATTCATTTTCATAAATCTTTTTACTTATAAAGATTTGAACTTTTGAAGATTCCAGCTTACTTGTAAGTGTCTAAGGGCAAGGTCTTCTACATTGTTGCTGACCTAAGGCTTAGTTCATCCTATAGCAATGTATATATTGATACATTTCCCCCTCGAATTTCTGTGATTCCCTATATCTCACCTTTCTTTGCGGACAATCCATTTGAAATACCCTTAAGTTATTTCACAGCCAATAAGTTTTTGAAATAATGTGTATTTTTTAGAGAAATCTTCTTATATAATTAGGCACAAAATCTGACCTGCCATAGTTTTCAAAACAGCATAATTTCACTCTTCTCCATGATGAATCTGTTGTATTACACAACCTTTGAGTATTTAGCTTTATCAATGACATGTACTTTAAAAGTGTTTTAGAGATCCTACCATTCTTTGAAAACATCCTTGCTCCTTGTTTCAGCTCCAGTTTTATGTATATTTTCTGTCTTGCACCTGATTATTCCAACATCTGATGGATGGCCCAGGGAATCTAATTATGGTATTCATTGTTTTTGCTGATTCTCTCCCCTTGTAGCTGATTTCTTCATTATAGTGTAAACTTAGATCATGAGCTCATGTTTAGCTAAACAGCTGACCTTGTAATTAGCTTTGGTGTGAACGCTCGTAAGCTTCATCAGAAAGTCGGCAAAGCTTTATTTGTGTCCCTAAAATGAGTTGCCCGTGAGAACCCCGTTTTCTACAAGTGTTGGTTCAATACTCCCTCTAGAGGCAGGGGACTCAGACAGGGCAGATTTGCGTCCCCCGATCTGGGGCAGGGGCAGTGGGCAGCCTGTGGCCCTGGAAGGAGCCTCTCCGCGTGTGTCCCATGGACACATCTGCCTGCGAACTTCGGTCACCTGGTAGGAAGCTACGATGCCCTGACCCATGGTTAGTTGTGCAGCGAGGTGTACTGCTTGCACAGGTTCCATACACACTTCAAGTAAGAGGGCGACCTGAGTGGAAAGGTGAGAGTTTGGGCTGCTGTGAAGACAAAGAACGTGCCCTTTGGCCTGGGCTTAAATGCTTGGGACACCCAACTTGGCCTGCCGGGCTCTGAGTTCCCTGCCCTGGGCCCCCTGCTGCCCTGCACTTTGTTCAGTCACAGCAGAGATGGCCACACACACTCCCTCAGTGAGGGCAGTGTTCCAACCTCCCTAAGCCCCGCCCCCTCTCCGCAGGTTACCATGGACTACAGATGCTGCATTCTGAGGCCAGGGCATTCCGAGAATGCCAAGGGCCGACATGATGACCTTCGATGATTTCCTCTTGGGTCACTTTTGGAAAACTTTAGGAGCTAGGAAATGGTCCACATTACAGAAATATTCAAATTTACTGGCATTTCATATATTCTCTGCTATAACCTTGTCCTGATTCTTTCTGTATATTCTTTACTTATGTTTTTGTTTTCTTTAATCAAAGGGTGTCTTTTAAATCTTTTAAAGAATATTCTTTGGACTTACTACATCACCTGGATTTTATACGTTTCCTATTGTATTAAGTTCTGCTCATATCTTTATTTATCTTTTTTCTATGTTCTCAGGGTTTATTGTTTTGCTCTTCTGATGTCAATTAAAACACTTGGTTATTCATTTTCATAAATCTTTTTACTTATAAAGATTTGAACTTTTGAAGATTCCAGCTTACTTGGAAGTTTCTAAGGGTCAGGTCCTCTACATTGTTGCTGGCCTGAGGCTTAGTTCTCCCTATAGCAATGTACATATTGACCTATTTTCCCCTCGACTTTCTGTGATTCCCAACATCTCACCTTTCTTTGCAGACAAGCCATTTGAAATACCCTTAACTTATTTCACAGCCAATAAGTCTTTGAAATAATGTGTATTTTTTACCGAAATCTTCTTATATAATTAGGCAGAAAATCTGACCTGCCATAGTTTTCAAAACAACATAATTTCAGTCTTCTCAATGATGAATCTGTTGTATTACACAACCTTTGAGTATTTAGCTTTATCAATGACATGTACTTTAAAAATGTTCTACAGATCCTACCAGTCTTTGTAAACATCCTTGTTCCTTGTTTCAGTTCCAGTTTTATGTATATTTTCTGCCTTGCCCCTGATTATACCAACATCTGATGGATGGCCTAGGGAATCTAATTCTGGTATTGATTGTTTTTGCTGACTGTCTCCTCTTGTAGCTGATTTCTTCTTTATTGTGTAAATATGGATCATGAGCTCATGTTTAGCTAAACAGCTGACCTTGTAAGTGGCTTAGGTGTGAAAGCTCGTAAGCTTCTTCAGAAAGTCGGCAAAGATGTATTTGTGTCCCTCCAATGAGTTGCCCGAGAGGACACCGTTTTCTACAAGTCTTGGTCCAATACTCCCTCTAGAGGCAGGGGACTCAGACACGGCTGCTTGGCGTCCCCTGATCTGGCGCAGGGGCAGTGGGCGACCTGTGGCCCGGGCAGGAGCCTATCCACGTCTGTCCCAGGGACCCATCTGCCTGCAATCTTCCGTCACCTGGCAGGAAGATACGATGCCCAGACCTATGGTTAGCTGTGCAGGAGGTGAACTGCGCGGACAGGTTCCACACACACTTCAAGTAAGAGGGCGGCCTGAGTGGAAAGGTGAGAGTTTGGGCAGCTGTGCAGACAAAAAAGGCGCCCTTTGGCTTGGGCCTAAATGCTTGTGACACCCCACTAGGCCTCCCGAACTCTGAGGGACCTGCCCTGGGACCCCTGCTCCCCTGCCCTTTGATAAGTCACAGCAGAGATGGCCAAAGCCACTCCCTCTGTGAGGGCAGTGTTCCAACTTCCCTCAGCACCGCCCCATCTCCGCAGGTTACCATGGACTACAGATGCTGCATTCTGAGGCCAGGGCGTTCCGAGACTGCCAAGGGCAGACATGATGACCTTAAATGATTTCCTCTTGTGTCAGTTTTGGTAAACTTTAGGAGCTAGGAAATGATCCACTTTACAGAAATATTCAAATTTACTGGCATTGCAGATATTCTCTGCTATGACATTGTCCTGAATCTTTCTGTATTTTCTTCACTTATATTTTTGATTTCATTAATGAAAGTGTGTCTTTTAAATCTTTTAAAGAATATACTTTGGACTTACTACATCACCTGGATTTTATACGTTTCCTATTGTATTAAGTTCTGCTCATATCTTTATTTATCTTTTTTCTATGTTCTCAGGGTTTATTGTTTTGATCTTCTGATGTCAATTAAAACACTTGGTTATTCATTTTCATAAAACTTTTTACTTATAAAGATTTGAACTTTCGAAGATTCCAGCTTACTTGGAAGTTTCTAAGGGTCAGGTCCTCTATATTGTTGCTAGCCTAAGGCTTAGTTCACCCTATAGCAATGTATATATTGACCTATTTTCCCCTCGACTTTCTGTGATTCCCTACATCTCACCTTTCTTTGCAGACAAGCCATTTGAAATACCCTTAACTTATTTCACAGCCAATAAGTCTTTGAAAGAATGTTATTTTTTACAGAAATCTTCTTATATAATTAGGCAGAAAATCTGACCTGCCATAGTTTTGAAAACAGCATAATTTCACTCTTCCCAATGATTAAGTTGTTGCATTACACAACCTTTGAGTATTTAGCTTTATCAATGACATATACTTTAAAACTGTTTTAGAGATCCTACCGGTCTTTGAAAACATTCTTGTTCCTTGTTTCAGTTCCAGTTTTATGTATATTTTCTGCCTTGCACCTGATTATTCAAACATCTGATGGATGGTTCAGGGAATCTAATTATGGTATTCATTGTTTTTGCTGATTCTCTCCCCTTGTAGCTGATTTCTTCATTATTGTGTAAATTTAGATCATGAGCTCATGTTTAGCTAAACAGCTGACCTTGTAAGAGGCTTAGGTGTGAACGCTCGTAAGCTTCAGCAGAAAGTCGGCAAAGATTTATTTGTGTCCCTCCTATGAGTTGCCCACGAGGACCCCGTTTTCTACAAGTGTTGGTCCAATACTCCCTCTAGAGGCAGGGACTCAGGGAGGGCTGCTTTGCGGCCCCCGATCTGGGGCAGGGTTTGTGGGCCGCCCGTGGCCCGGGCAGGAGCCTCTCAGCGTGTGTCCCATGGACCCATCTGGCTGCGAACTTCTGTCACCTGGCAGGAAGCTACGATGCCCAGAACTATGGTTACCTGTGCAACGAGGTGTACTGCGCAGACAGGTTCCACACACACTTCATGTAAGAGGGCGACCTGAGTGGAAATGTGAGAGTTTGGGCAACTGTGCAGACAAAGAAGGCGCCTTTGGACTGGGCCTAAATGCTTGTGACACCCCACTGGGCATGCCGGGCTCTAAGGGCCCTGCCCTGGGCCCCGTCCTCCCCTGCACTTTGTTCAGTCACAGCAGAGATGGCCACACCCACTCCCTCAGTGAGGGCAGTGTTCCACCCTCTCTCAGTACCACCCCTCTCCGCAGGTTACCATGGTCTACAGATGCTGCATTCTGAGGCCAGGGCGTTCCGAGAATGCCAAGTGCAGACATGATCACCTTAAATGATTTCCTCTTGTGTCAGGTTTGGTAAATTTTAGGAGCTAGGAAATGGTCCTCTTTACAGAAATATTCAAATTTACTGGCATTTCATATATTCTCTGCTATAACATTGTCCTGATTCTTTCTGTATATTCTTGACTTATGTTTTTGTTTTCCTTAATCAAAGTGTGTCTTTAAAATCTTTGCAAAGAATATTCTTTGGACTTACTACATCACCTGAATTTTATACGTTTTCTGTAGTATTAAGTTCTGCTCATATCTTTATTTATCTTTTTTCTATGTTCTCAGGGTTTATTTCTTTGATCTTCTGATGTCAATTAAAACACTTGGTTATTCATTTTCATAAATCTTTTTACTTATAAAGATTTGAACTTTTGAAGTTTCCAGCTTACTTGGAAGTTTCTAAGGGTCAGGTCCTCTACATTGTTGCTGGCCTAAGGCTTAGTTCACCCTATAGCAATGTATATATTGACCTATTTTCCCCTCGACTTTCTGTGATTCCCTACATCTCATGTTTCTTTGCAGACAAGCCATTTGAAATACTCTTAACTTATTTCACAGCCAATAAGTCTTTGAAATAATGTGTATTTTTTACAGAAATCTCCTTATGTAATTAGGCTGAAAATCTGACCTGCCATAGTGTTCAAAACAGCATAATTTCAGTCTTCTCAATGATGAATCTGTTGTATTACAGAACCTTTGAGTATTTAGCTTTATCAATGACATGTACTTTAAAAATGTTTTAGAGATCCTACAAGTCTTTGAAAACATCCTTGTTCCTTGTTTCAGTTCCAGTTTTATGTATATTTTCTGCCTTGCACCTGATTATTGAAACATCTGATGGATGGCTCAGGGAATCTAATTATGGTATTCATTGTTTTTGCTGATTCTCTCCCCTTGTAGCTGATTTCTTCATTATTGTGTAAATTTAGATCATGAGCTCATGTTTAGCTAAACAGCTGACCTTGTAAGAGGCTTAGGTGTGAACGCTCGTAAGCTTCAGCAGAAAGTCGGCAAAGATTTATAAGTGTCCCTCCTATGAGTTGCCCGCGAGGACCCCGTTTTCTACAAGTGTTGGTCCAATACTCCCTCTAGAGGCAGGGAATCAGAGAGGGCTGCTTTGCGGCCCCCGATCTGGGCCAGGGTTTTTGGGCTGCCCGAGGCCCGGGCAGGAGCCTCTCAGCGTGTGTCCCATGGACCCATCTGGCTGCGAACTTTGGTCACCTGGCAGGAAGCTACGATGCCCAGACATATGGTTAGCTGTGAAACGAGGTATACTGCGTGGACAGGTTCCACACACACTTCAAGTAAGAGGGCGACCTGAGTGGAAATGTGAGAGTTTGGGCAACTGTGCAGACAAAGAAGGCGCCTTTGGCCTGGGCCTAAATGCTTGTGACACCCCACTGGGCCTGCCGGGCTCTGAGGGCCCTGCTCTGGGCCCCCTGCTCCCCTGCACTTTGTTCAGTAACAGCAGAGATGGCCACACCCACTCCCTCAGTGAGGGCAGTGTTCCACCCTCTCTCAGAACCCCCCCTCTCCGCAGGTTACCATGGACTACAGATGCTGCATTCTGAGGCCAAGGCGTTCCGAGAATGCCAAGTGAAGACATGATGACCTTAAATGATTTCCTCTTGTGTCAGTTTTGGTAAATTTTAGGAGCTAGGAAATGGTCCACTTTACAGAAATATTCAAATTTACTGGCATTTCAGATATTCTCTGCTATAACATTGTCCTGATTCTTTCTGTATATTCTAGACATATGTTTTTATTTCCCTTAATCAAAGTGTGTCTTTAAAATTTTGCAAATAATATTCTTTGGACTTACTACATCACCTCAATTTTATACGTTTTCTGTTGTATTAAGTTCTGCTCATATCTTTTTTTATCTTTTTTCTATGTTCTCAGGGTTTATTGTTTTGATCTTCTGATGTCATTTAAAACACTTGGTTATTCATTTTCATAAATCTTTTTACTTATAAAGATTTGAACTTTTGAAGATTCCAGCTTACTTGTAAGTGTCTAAGGGCAAGGTCTTCTACATTGTTGCTGACCTAAGGCTTAGTTCATCCTATAGCAATGTATATATTGATACATTTTCGCCTCGACTTTCTGTGATTCCCTATATCTCACCTTTCTTTGCGGACAATCCATTTGAAATACCCTTAAGTTATTTCACAGCCAATAAGTTTTTGAAATAATGTGTATTTTTTAGAGAGATCTTCTTATATAATTATGCACAAAATCTGACCTGCCATAGTTTTCAAAACAGCATAATTTCACTCTTCTCCATGATGAATCTGTTGTATTACACAATCTTTGAGTATTTAGCTTTATCAATGACATGTACTTTAAAAATGTTTTAGAGATACTACCAGTCTTTGAAAACATCCTTGCTCCTTGTTTCAGTTCCAGTTTTATGTATACTTTCTGTCTTGCACCTGATTAATCCAACATCTGATGGATGGCCCAGGGAATCTAATTATGGTATTCATTGTTTTTGCTGATTCTCTCCCCTTGTAGCTGATTTCTTCATTATAGTGTAAATTTAGATCATGAGCTCATGTTTAGCTAAACAGCTGACCTTGTAATTAGCTTAGGTGTGAACGCTCGTAAGCTTCATCAGAAAGTCGGCAAAGATTTATTTGTGTCCCTAAAATGAGTTGCCCTTCTGAACCCCGTTTTCTACAAGTGTTGGATCAATACTCCCTCTAGAGGCAGGGGACTCAGACAGGGCAGATTTGTGTCCCCCGATCTGGGGCAGGGGCAGTGGGCAGCCTGTGGCCCTGGAAGTAGCCTCTCCGCGTGTTTCCCATGGACACATCTGCCTGCGATCTTTGGTCACCTGGCAGGAAGCTACGATACCCAGAACCTTGGTTAGCTCAGCAGCGAGGTGTACTGCGTGGACAGGTTCCACACACACTTCAAGTAAGAGGGCGACCTTACTGGAAAGGTGAGAGTTTGGGCAGCTGTGAAGACAAAGAATGTGCCCTTTGGCCTGGGCTTAAATGCTTGGGACACCCCACTGGGCCTGCCGGGCTCTGAGTTCCCTGCCCTGGGCCCCCTGCTGCCCTGCACTTTGTTCCCTCACAGCAGAGATGGCCACACCCACTCCCTCAGTGAGGGCAGTGTTCCAAACTCCCTAAGCCCCGCCTCCTCTGCGCAGGTTACCATGGACTACAGATGCTGCATTCTGAGGCCAGGGCGTTCCGAGAATGCCAAGGGCCGACATGATGACCTTAGATGATTTCCTCTTGGTTCAGTTTTGGTAAATCTTAGGAGCTAGGAAATGGTCCACTTTACAGAAATATTCAAATTTACTGGCATTTCATATATTCTCTGCTATAACCTTGTCCTGATTCTTTCTGTATATTCTTTACTTATGTTTTTGTTTTCTTTAATCAAACGGTGTCTTTTAAATCTTTGCAAAGAATATTCTTTGGACTTACTACATCACCTCAATATTATACGTTTTCTGTTGTATTAAGTTCTGCTCATACATTTATTTATCTTTTTTCTATGTTCTCAGGGTTTATTGTTTTGATCTTCTGATGTCAATTAAAACACTTGGTTATTCATTTTCATAAATCTTTTTACTTATAAAGATTTGAACTTTTGAAGATTCCAGCTTACTTGGAAGTTTCTAAGGGTCAGGTCCTCTACATTGTTGCTGGCCTAAGGCTTAGTTCACCCTATAGCAATGTATATATTGACCTATTTTCCCCTCGACTTTCTGTGATTCCCTACATCTCACGTTTCTTTGCAGACAAGCCATTTGAAATACCCTTAACTTATTTCACATCCAATAAGTCTTTGAAAGAATGTTACTTTTTACAGAAATCTTCTTATATAATTAGGCAGAAAATCTGACCTGCCATAGTTTTCAAAACAGCATAAATTCACTCTTCCCAGTGATTAAGCTGTTGTATTACACAACCTTTGAGTATTTAGCTTTATCAATGACATGTACTTTAAAAATGTTTTAGAGATCCTACCAGTCTTTGAAAACATCCTTGTTCCTTGTTTCAGTTCCAGTTTTATGTATATTTTCTGCCTTGCACCTGATTATTCAAACATCTGATGGATGGCTCAGGGAATCTAATTATGGTATTCATTGTTTTTGCTGATTCTCTCCCCTTGTAGCTGATTTCTTCATTATTGTGTAAATTTAGATCATGAGCTCATGTTTAGCTAAACAGCTGACCTTGTAAGAGGCTTAGGTGTGAACGCTCGTAAGCTTCAGCAGAAAGTCGGCAAAGATTTATTTGTGTCCCTCCTATGAGTTGCCCGCGAGGACCCCGTTTTCTACAAGTGTTGGTCCAATACTCCCTCTAGAGGCAGGGACTCAGAGAGGGCTGCTTTGCGGCCCCCGATCTGGGGCAGGGTCTTGGGGCCGCCCGTGGCCCGGGCAGGAGCCTCTCAGCGTGTGTCCCATGGACACATCTGGCTGCGAACTTCGGGCACCTGGCAGGAAGCTACGATGCCAAGACCTATGGTTAGCTGTGCAACGAAGTGTACTGCGTGGACAGGTTCCCCACACACTTCAAGTAAGAGGGCGACCTGAGTGGAAATGTGAGAGTTTGGGCAACTGTGCAGACAAAGAAGGCGCCTTTGGCCTGGGCCTAAATGCTTGTTACACCCCACTGGGCCTGCCGGGCTCTGAGGGCCCTGCCCTGGGCCCCCTGCTCCCCTGCACTTTGTTCAGTCACAGCAGAGATGGCCACACCCACTCCCTCAGTGAGGGCAGTGTTCCACCCTCTCTCAGAACCCCCCCTCTCCGCAGGTTACCATGGACTACAGATGGTGCATTCTGAGGCCAGGGCGTTCCGAGAATGCCAAGTGCAGACATGATGACCTTAAATGATTTCCTCTTGTGTCAGGTTTGGTAAATTTTAGGAGCTAGGAAATGGTCCACTTTACAGAAATATTCAAATTTACTGGCATTTCAGATATTCTCTGCTATAACATTGTCCTGATTCTTTCTGTATATTCTTGACTTATGTTTTTGTTTCCCTTAATCAAAGTGGGTCTTTAAAATCTTTGCAAAGAATATTCTTTGGACTTACCACATCACCTGAATTTTATACGTTTTCTGTTGTATTAAGTTCTGCTCATATCTTTATTTATCTTTTTTCTATGTTCTCAGGGTTTATTGTTTTGATCTTCTGATGTCAATTAAAACACTTGGTTATTCATTTTCATAAATCTTTTTACTTATAAAGATTTGAACTTTTGAAGATTCCAGCTCACTTGGAAGTTTCTAAGGGTCAGGTCCTCTACATTGTTGCTGGCCTAAGGCTTAGTTCACCCTATAGCAATGTATATATTGACCTATTTTCCCCTCGACTTTCTGTGATTCCCTACATCTCACCTTTCTTTGCAGAGAAGCCATTTGAAATACCCTTAACTTATTTCACAGCCAATAAGTCTTTGAAATACTGTGTATTTTTTACAGAAATCTTCTTATATAATTAGGCAGAAAATCTGACCTGCCATAGTTTTCAAAACAGCATAATTTCAGTCTTCTCAATGATGTATCTGTTGTATTACACAACCTTTGAGTATTTAGCTTTATCAATGACATGTACTTTAAAAATGTTCTACAGATCCTACCAGTCTTTGAAAACATCCTTGTTCCTTGTTTCAGTTCCAGTTTTATGTATATTTTCTGCCTTGCCCCTGATTATACCAACATCTGATGGATGGCCTAGGGAATCTAATTCCGGTATTGATTGTTTTTGCTGATTGTCTCCACTTGTAGCTGATTTCTTCTTTATTGTGTAAATATGGATCATGAGCTCATGTTTAGCTAAACAGCTGACCTTGTAAGTGGCTTAGGTGTGAACGCTCGTAAGCTTCATCAGAAAGTCGGCAAAGATGTATTTGTGTCCCTCCAGTGAGTTGCCCGAGAGGACCCCGTTTTCTACAAGTCTTGTTTCAATACTCCCTCTAGAGGCAGGGGACTCAGACACGGCTGCTTGGCGTCCCCTGATCTGGCGCAGGGGCAGTGGGCGAACTGTGGCCCGGGCAGGAGCCTCTCCGCGTCTGTCCCAGGGACCCATCTGCCTGCAAAATTCTGTCACCTGGCAGGAAGCTACGATGCCCAGATATATGGTTAGCTGTGCAGGAGGTGAACTGCGCGGACTGGTTCCACACACACTTCAAGTAAGAGGGCGGCCTGAGTGGAAAGGTGAGAGTTTGGGCAGCTGTGCAGACAAAAAAGGCGCCCTTTGGCTTGGGCCTATATGCTTGTGACACCACACTGGGCCTCCCGAACTCTAAGGGCCCGGCCCTGGGACCCCCGCTCCCCAGCCCTTTGATAAGTCACAGCAGAGATGGCCACACCCACTCCCTCTGTGAGGGCAGTGTTCCAACTTCCCTCAGCCCCGCCCCCTCTCCGCAGGTTACCATGGACTACAGATGCTGCATTCTGAGGCCAGGGCGTTCTGAGAATGCCAAGGGCAGACATGATGACCTTAAATGATTCCCTCTTGTGTCAGTTTTGGTAAACTTTAGGAGCTAGGAAATGGTCCATTTTACAGAAATGTTCAAATTTACTGGCATTTCAGATATTCTCTGCTATAACATTGTCCTGATTCTTTCTGTATTTTCTTCCCTTATGTTTTTGTTTTCCTTAATGAAAGTGTGTCTTTTACATCTTTTCAAAGAATATTCTTTGGACTTACTACATCACCTGGATTTTATACGTTTCCTATTGTATTAAGTTCTGCTCATATCTTTATTTATCTTTTTTCTATGTTCTCAGGGTTTATTGTTTTGATCTTCTGATGTCAATTAAAACACTTGGTTATTCATTTTCATAAATCTTTTTACTTATAAAGATTTGAACTTTTGAAGATTCCAGCTTACTTGGAAGTTTCTAAGGGTCAGGTCCTCTACATTGTTGCTGGCCTAAGGCTTAGTTCTCCCTATAGCAATGTACATATTGACCTATTTTCCCCTCGACTTTCAGTGATTCACAACATCTCACCTTTCTTTGCAGACAAGCCATTTGAAATACCCTTAACTTATTTCACAGCCAATACGTCTTTGAAATAATGTTATTTTTTACAGAAATCTTCTTATATAATTAGGCAGAAAATCTGACCTGCCATAGTTTTCAAAACAGCATAGATTCACTCTTCCCAATGATTAAGCTGTTGTATTACACAACCTTTGAGTATTTAGCTTTATCAATGACATGTACTTTAAAAATGTTTTAGAAATACTACCAGTCTTTGAAAACATCCTGGTTCCTTGTTTCAGTTCCAGTTTTATGTATATTTTCTGCCTTGCACCTGATTATTCAAACATCTGATGGATGGCTCAGGGAATCTAATTATGGTATTCATTGTTTTTGCTGATTCTCTCCCCTTGTAGCTGATTTCTTCATTATTGTGTAAATTTAGATCATGAGCTCATGTTTAGCTAAACAGCTGACCTTGTAAGAGGCTTAGGTGTGAACGCTCGTAAGCTTCAGCAGAAAGTCGGCAAAGATTTATTTGTGTCCCTCTTATGAGTTGCCCGCAAGGACCCCGTTTTCTACAAGTGTTGGTCCAATACTCCCTCTAGAGGCAGGGACTCAGAGAGGGCTGCTTTGCGGCCCCCGATCTGGGCCAGGGTCTTTGGGCCGCCCGTGGCCCGGGCAGGAGCCTCTCAGAGTGTGTCCCATGGACCAATCTGGCTACGAACTTCGGTCACCTGGCAGGAAGCTACGATGCCCAGACCTATGGTTAGCTGTGCAACGAGGTGTACTGCGCAGACAGGTTCCACACACACTTCAAGTAAGAGGGCGACCTGAGTGGAAATGTGAGAGTTTGGGCAACTGTGCAGACAAAGAAGGCGCCTTTGGCCTGGGCCTAAATGCTTGTGACACCCCACTGGGCCTGCCGGGCTCTGAGGGCCCTGCCCTTTGCCCACTGCTCCCCTGCACTTTGTTCAGTCACAGCAGAGATGGCCACACCCACTCCCTCAGTGAGGGCAGTGTTCCACTCTCTCTCAGAACCCCCCCTCTCCGCAGGTTACCATGGACTACAGATGCTGCATTCTGAGGCCAGGGCATTCCGAGAATGCCAAGTGCAGAAATGATGACCTTAAATGATTTCCTCTTGTGTTAGTTTTGGTAAATTTTAGGAGCTAGGAAATGGTCCACTTTACAGAAATGTTCAAATTTACTGGCATTTCAGATATTCTCTGCTATAACATTGTCCTGATTCTTTCTGTATATTCTTGACTTATGTTTTTGTTTCCCTTAATCAAAGTGTGTCTTTAAAATCTTTGCAAAGAATGTTCTTTGGACTTACTACATCACCTGAATTTTATACGTTTTCTGTTGTATTAAGTTCTGCTCATATCTTTATTTATCTTTTTTCTATGTTCTCAGGGTTTATTGTTTTGATCTTCTGATGTCAATTAAAACACTTGGTTATTCATTTTCATAAATCTTTTTACTAATAAAGATTTGAACTTTTGAAGATTCCAGCTTACTTGGAAGTTTCTAAGGGTCAGGTCCTCTACATTGTTGCTGGCCTAAGGCTTAGTTCACCCTATAGCAATGTATATATTGACCTATTTTCCCCTCGACTTTCTGTGATTCCCTACATCTCACGTTTCTTTGCAGACAAGCCATTTGAAATACCCTTAACTTATTTCACAGCCAATAAGTCTTTGAAATAATGTTATTTTTTAAAGAAATCTTCTTATATAATTAGGCACAAAATCTGACCTTCCATAGTTTTCAAAAAGCAAAATTTCACTCTTCCCAATGATTAAGCTGTTGTATTACACAACCTTTGAGTATTTAGCTTTATCAATGACATGTACTTTAAAAATGTTTTAGAGATCCTACCAGTCTTTGAAAACATCCTTGTTCCTTGTTTCAGTTCCAGTTTTATGTATATTTTCTGCCTTGCACCTGATTATTCAAACATCTGATGGATGGCTCAGGGAATCTAATTATGGTATTCATTGTTTTTGCTGATTCTCTCCCCTTGTAGCTGATTTCTTCATTATTGTGTAAATTTAGATCATGAGCTCATGTTTAGCTAAACAGCTGACCTTGTAAGAGGCTTAGGTGTGAACGCTCGTAAGCTTCAGCAGAAAGTCGGCAAAGATTTAATTGTGTCCCTCCTATGAGTTGCCCGCGAGGACCCCGTTTTCTACAAGTGTTGGTCCAATACTCCCTCTGGAGGCAGGGACTCAGAGAGGGCTGCTTTGCGGCCCCCGATCTGGGGCAGGGTCTTTGGGCCGCCCGTGGCCCGAGCAGGAGCCTCTCAGTGTGTGTCCCATGGAATCATCTGGCTGCGAACTTCGGTCACCTGGCAGGAAGCTACGATGCCCAGACCTATGGTTAGCTGTGCAACGAGGTGTACTGTGCAGACAGGTTCCACATACACTTCAAGTAAGAGGGCGACCTGAGTGGAAATGTGAGAGTTTGGGCAACTGTGCAGACAAAGAAGGCGCCTTTGGCCTGGGCCTAAATGCTTGTGACACCCCACTGGGCCTGCCGGGCTCTGAGGGCCCTGCCCTGGGCCCCCTGCTCCCCTGCACTTTGTTCAGTCACAGCAGAGATGGCCACACCCACTCCCTCAGTGAGGGCAGTGTTCCAACCTCTCTCAGAACCCCCCCTCTCCGCAGGTAACCATGGACTACAGATGCTGCCTTCTGAGGCCAGTGCGTTCCGAGAATGCCAAGTGCAGACATGATGACCTTAAATGATTTCCTCTTGTGTCAGGTTTGGTAAATTTTAGGAGCTAGGAAATGGTCCACTTTACAGAAATATTCAAATTTACTGTCATTTCATATATTCTCTGCTATAACCTTGTCCTGATTCTTGCTGTATATTCTTTACTTATCTTTTTGTTTTCTTTAATCAAAGGGTGTCTTTTAAATCTTTGCAAAGAATATTCTTTGGTCTTACTAAATCACCTCAATATTATACGTTTTCTGTTGTATTAAGTTCTGCTCATATCTTTGTTTATCTTTTTTCTATGTTCTCAGGGTTTATTGTTTTGATCTTCTGATGTCAATTAAAACACTTGGTGATTCATTTTCATAAAATTTTTTACTTATAAAGATTTGAACTTTTGAAGATTCCAGCTTACTTGGAAGTTTCTAAGGGTCAGGTCCTCTACATTGTTGCTGGCCTAAGGCTTAGTTCACCCTATAGCAATGTATATATTGACCTATTTTCCCCTCGACTTTCTGTTATTCCCTACATCTCACGTTTCTTTGCAGACAAGCCATTTGAAATACCCTTAACTTATTTCACAGCCAATAAGTCTTTGAAAGAATGTTATTTTTTACAGAAATCTTCTTATATAATTAGGCACAAAATCTGACCTTCCATAGTTTTCAAAACAGCAAAATTTCACTCTTCCCAATGATTAAGCTGTTGTATTACACAACCTTTGTGTATTTAGCTTTATCAATGACATGTACTTTAAAAATGTTTTAGAGATCCTACCAGTCTTTGAAAACATCCTTGTTCCTTGTTTCAGTTCCAGTTTTATGTATATTTTCTGCCTTGCACCTGATTATTCAAACATCTGATGGATGGCTCAGGGAATCTAATTATGGTATTCATTGTTTTTGCTGATTCTCTCCCCTTGTAGCTGATTTCTTCATTATTGTGTAAATTTAGATCATGAGCTCATGTTTAGCTAAACAGCTGACCTTGTAAGAGGCTTAGGTGTGATCGCTCGTAAGCTTCAGCAGAAAGACGGCAAGGATTTATTTGTGTCCCTCCTATGAGTTGTCCGCGAGGACCCCGTTTTCTACAAGTGTTGGTCCAATACTCCCTCTAGAGGCAGGGACTCAGAGAGGGCTGCTTTGCGGCCCCCGATCTGGGGCAGGGTCTTTGGGCCGCCCGTGGCCCGGGCAGGAACCTCTCAGCGTGTGTCCCATGGACCCATCTGGCTGCGAAATTCGGTCACCTGGCAGGAAGCTACGATGCCCAGACCTATGGTTAGCTGTGCAACGAGGTGTACTGCGCAGACAGGTTCCACACACACTTCAAGTAAGAGGGCGACCTGAGTGGAAATGTGAGAGTTTGGGCAACTGTGCAGACAAAGAAGGCGCCTTTGGCCTGGGCCTAAATGCTTGTGACACCCCACTGGGCCTGCCGGGCTCTGAGGGCCCTGCCCTGGGCCCCCTGCTCCCCTGCACTTTGTTCAGTCACAGCAGAGATGGCCACACCCACTCCCTCAGTGAGGGCAGTGTTCCACCCTCTCTCAGAACCCCACCTCTCCGCAGGTTACCATGGACTACAGATGCTGCATTCTGAGGCCAGGGCGTTCCGAGAATGCCAAGTGCAGACATGATGACCTTAAATGATTTCCTCTTGTGTCAGGTTTGGTAAATTTTAGGAGCTAGGAAATGGTCCACTTTACAGAAATATTCAAATTTACTGGCATTTCAGATATTCTCTGCTATAACATTGTCCTGATTCTTTCTGTATATTCTTGACTTATGTTTTTGTTTTCCTTAATCAAAGTGTGTCTTAAAAATCTTTGCAAAGAATATTCTTTGGACTTACTACATCACCTGAATTTTATACGTTTTCTGCTGTATTAAGTTCTGCTCATATCTTTATTTATCTTTTTTCTATGTTCTCAGGGTTTATTGTTTTGATCTTCTGATGTCAATTAAAACACTTGGTTATTCATTTTCATAAATCTTTTTACTTATAAAGATTTGAACTTTTGAAGATTCCAGCTTACTTGGAAGTTTCTAAGGGTCAGGTCCTCTACATTGTTGCTGGCCTAAGGCTTAGTTCACCCTATAGCAATGTATATATTGACCTATTTTCCCCTCGACTTTCTGTGATTCCCTACATCTCACGTTTCTTTGCAGACAAGCCATTTGAAATACCCTTAACTTATTTCACAGCCAATAAGTCTTTGAAAGAATGTTATTTTTTACAGAAATCTTCTTATATAATTAGGCAGAAAATCTGACCTACCATAGTTTACAAAACAGCATAATTTCACTCTTCTCCATGATGAATCTGTTGTATTACACAACCTTTGAGTATTTAGCTTTATCAATGACATGTACTTTAAAAATGTTTTAGAGATCCTACCAGTCTTTGAAAATATCCTTGCTCTTTGTTTCAGTTCCAGTTTTATGTCTATTTTCTGTCTTGCACCTGATTATTCCAACATCTGATGGATGGCCCACGGAATCTAACTATGGTATTCATTGTTTTTGCTTATTCTCTCCCCTTGTAGCTGATTTCTTCATTATAGTGTAAATTTAGCTCATGAGCTCATGTTTAGCTAAACAGCTGACCTTCTAATTAGCTTAGGTGTGAACGCTCATAAGCTTCATCAGAAAGTCGGCAAAGCTTTATTTGTGTCCCTAAAATGAGTTGCCCGTGAGAACCCCGTTTTCTACAGGTGTTGGTCCAATACTCCCTCTAGAGGCAGGGGACTCAGAAAGGGCTGATTTGCGTCCCCCGATCTGGGGCATGGGCTGTGGGCAGCCTGTGGCCCTGGAAGGAGCCTCTCCGCGTGTGTCCCAGGGACACATCTGCCTGCGAACTTCGTCACCTGGCAGGAAGCTACGATGCCCAGACCCATGGTTAGCTGTGCAGCGAAGTGTACTGCGTGGACAGGTTCCACACACACTTCAAGTAAGAGGGCGACCTGAGTGGAAAGGTGAGAGTTTGGGCAGCTGTGAAGACAAAGAAGGTGCCCTTTGGCCTTGGCTTAAATGCTTGGGACACCCAATTGGGCCTGTCGGGCTCTGAGTTCCCTGCCCTGGGCCCCCTGCTGCCCTGCACTTTGTTCAGTCACAGCAGAGATGGCCACACACACTCCCTCAGTGAAGGCAATTTTCCAATCTCCCTAAGCCCCGCCCCCTCTCCGCAGGTTACCATGGACTACAGATGCTGCTTTCTGAGGCCAGGGCGTTCCGAGAATGCCAAGGGCCGACATGATGACCTTAGATGATTTCCTCTTGGGTCAGTTTTGGTAAACATTAGGAGCTAGGCAATGGTCCACTTTACAGAAATATTCAAATTTACTGGCATTTCATATATTCTCTGCTATAACCTTGTCCTGATTCTTTCTGTATATTCTTTACTTATGTTTTGTTTTCTTTAATCAAAGGGTGTCTTTTAAATCTTTGCAAAGAATATTCTTTGGACTTACTAAATCACCTCAATATTATACGTTTTCTGTTGTATTAAGTTCTGCTCATACGTTTATTTATCTTTTTTCTATGTTCTCAGGGTTTATTGTTTTGATCTTCTGATGTCAATTAGAACACTTGGTTATTCATTTTCATAAATCTTTTTACTTATAAAGATTTGAAGTTTTGAAGATTCCAGCTTACTTGTAACTTTCTAAGGGTCAGGTCCTCTACATTGTTGCTGGCCTAAGGCTTAGTTCACCCTATAGCAATGTATATATTGACCTATTTTCCCCTCGTCTTTCTCTGATTCCCTAAATCTCACCTATCTTTGCAGACAAGCCATTTGAAATGCCCTTAACTTATTTCACAGCCAATAAGTCTTTGAAAGAATGTTATTTTTTACCGAAATCTTCTTATATAATTAGGCAGAAAATCTGACCTGCCATAGTTTTCAAAACAGCATAATTTCACTCTTCCCAATGATTAAGCTGTTGTATTACACAACCTTTGAGTATTTAGCTTTATCAATGACATGTACTTTAAAAATGTTTTAGAGATCCTACCAGTCTTTGAAAACATCCTTGTTCCTTGTTTCAGTTCCAGTTTTATGTATATTTTCTGCCTTGCACCTGATTATTCAAACATCTGATGGAGGGCTCAGGGAATCTAATTCTGGTATTCATTGTTTTTGCTGATTGTCTCCCCTTGTAGCTGATTTCTTCATTATTGTGTAAATTTAGATCATGAGCTCATGTTTAGCTAAACAGCTGACCTTGTAAGAGGTTTAGGTGTGAACGCTCGTAAGCTTCAGCAGAAAGTCGGCAAAGATTTATTTGTGTCCCTCCTATGAGTTGCCCGCGAGGACCCCGTTTTCTACAAGTGTTGGTCCAATACTCCCTCTAGAGGCAGGGACTCAGAGAGGGCTGCTTTGCGGCCCCCGATCTGGGGCAGGGTCTTTGGGCCGCCCGTGGCCCGGGCAGGAGCCTCTCAGCGTGTGTCCCATGGACCCATCTGGCTGCGCACTTCGGTCACCTGGCAGGAAGCTACGATGCCCAGACCTATGGTTAGCTCTGCAATGAGGTGTACTGAGCAGACAGGTTCCACACACACTTCAAGTAAGAGGGCGGCCTGAGTGGAAAGGTGAGAGTTTGGGCAGCTGTGCAGACAAAAAAGGCGCCCTTTGGCTTGGGCCTAAATGCTTGTGACACCCCACTGGGCCTCCCGAACTCTGAGGGCCCTGCCCTGGGACCCCTGCTCCCATGCCCTTTGATACGTCACAGCAGAGATGGCCACACCCACTCCCTCAGTGAGGGCAGTGTTCCACCCTCTCTCAGAACCCCCCCTCTCCGCAGGTTACCATGGACTACAGATGCTGCATTCTGAGGCCAGGGCGTACCGAGAATGCCAAGTGCAGACATGATGACCTTAAATGATTTCCTCTTGTGTCAGGTTTTGTAAATTTTAGGAGCTAGGAAATGGTCCACTTTACAGAAATATTCAAATTTACTGGCATTTCAGATATTCTCTGCTATAACATTGTCCTGATTCTTTCTGTATATTCTTGACTTATGTTTTTGTTTTCCTTAATCAAAGTTTGTCTTTAAAATCTTTGCAAAGAATATTCTTTGGACTTACTACATCACCTGAATTTTATACGTTTTCTGTTGTATTAAGTTCTGCTCATATCTTTATTTTTCTTTTTTCTATGTTCTCAGGGTTTATTGTTTTGATCTTCTGATGTCAATTAAAACACTTGGTTATTCATTTTCATAAATCTTTTTACTTATAAAGATTTGAACTTTTGAAGATTCCAGCTTATTTGTAAGTGTCTAAGGGCAAGGTCTTCTACATTGTTGCTGACCTAAGGCTTAGTTCATCCTATAGCAATGTATATATTGATACATTTTCGCCTCGACTTTCTGTGATTCCCTATATCTCACCTTTCTTTGCGGACAATCCATTTGAAATACCCTTAAGTTATTTCACAGCCAATAAGTTTTTGAAATAATGTGTATTTTTCAGAGAAATCTTCTTATATAATTAGGCACAAAATCTGACCTGCCATAGTTTTCAAAACAGCATAATTTCACTCTTCTCCATGATGAATCTGTTGTATTACACAACCTTTGAGTATTTAGCTTTATCAATGACATGTACTTTAAAAATGTTTTAGAGATCCTACCAGTCTTTGAAAACATCCTTGCTCCTTGTTTCAGTTCCAGTTTTATGTATATTTTCTGTCTTGCACCTGATTATTCCAACATCTGATGGATGGCCCAGGGAATCTATTTATGGTATTCATTGTTTTTGCTGATTCTCTCCCCTTGTAGCTGATTTCTTCATTATAGTGTAAATTTAGATCATGAGCTCATGTTTAGCTAAACAGCTGACCTTTTAATTAGCTTAGGTGTGATCGCTCGTAAGCTTCATCAGAAAGTCGGCAAAGCTTTATTTGTGTCCCTTAAATGAGTTGCCTGTGAGAACCCCGTTTCCTACAAGTGTTTGTTCAATACTCCCTCTAGAGGCAGGGGACTCAGACAGGGCAGATTTGCGTCCCCCGATCTGGGGCAGCGGCAGTGGGCAGCCTGTGGCCCTGGAAAGAGCCTCTCCGCGTGTGTCCCATGGACACATCTGCCTGCGATCTTCTGTCACCTGGCAGGAAGCTACGATGCCCAGACCCATGGTTAGCTGTGCAGCGAGGTGTACTGCGTGGACAGGTTCCACACACACTTCAAGTAAGAGGGCGACCTGAGTGGAAAGGTGAGAGTTTGGGCAGCTGTGAAGAAAAATAAGGTGCCCTTTGGCCTGGGCTTAAATGCTTGGGACACCCAACAGGGCCTGCCGGGCTCTGAGTTGCCTGCCCTTGGCCCCCTGCTGCCCTGCACTTTGTTCAGTCACAGCAGAGATGGCCACACCCACTCCCTCAGTGAGGGCAGTGTTCCAACCTCCCTAAGCCCTGGCCCCTCTCCGCAGGTTACCATGGACTACAGATGCTGCATTCTGAGGCCATGGCGTTCCGAGAATGCCAAGGGCCGACATGATGACCTTCGATGATTTCCTCTTGGGTCAGTTTTGGAAAACTTTAGGAGCTAGGAAATGGTCCACTTTACAGAAATATTCAAATTTACTGGCATTTCATATATTCTCTGCTATAACCTTGTCCTGATTCTTGCTGTATATTCTTTACTTATCTTTTTGTTTTCTTTAATCAAATGGTGTCTTTTAAATCTTTGCAAAGAATATTCTTTGGACTTACTAAATCACCTCAATATTATACGTTTTCTGTTGTATTAAGTTCTGCTCATATCTTTATTTATCTTTTTTCTATGTTCTCAGGGTTTATTGTTTTGATCTTCTGATGTCAATTAAAACACTTGGTGATTCATTTTCATAAAATTTTTTACTTATAAAGATTTGAACTTTTGAAGATTCCAGCTTACTTGGAAGTTTCTAAGGGTCAGGTCCTCTACATTGTTGCTGTCCTAAGGCTTAGTTCACCCTATAGCAATGTATATATTGACCTATTTTCCCCTCGACTTTCTGTGATTCCCTACATCTCACCTTTCTTTGCAGACAAGCCATTTGAAATACCCTTAACTTATTTCACAGCCAATAAGTCTTTGAAATAATGTTATTTTTTACAGAAATCTTCTTATATAATTAGGCACAAAATCTGACCTGCCATAGTTTTCAAAACAGCATAATTTCACTCTTCCCAATGATTAAGCTGTTGTATTACACAACCTTTGAGTATTTAGCTTTATCAATGACATGTACTTTAAAAATGTTTTAGAGATCCTACCAGTCTTTGAAAACATCCTTGTTCCTTGTTTCAGTTCCAGTTTTATGTATATTTTCTGCCTTGCCCCTGATTATTCAAACATCTGATGGATGGCTCAGGGAATCTAATTATGGTATTCATTGTTTTTGCTGATTCTCTCCCCTTGTAGCTCATTTCTTCATTATTGTGTAAATTTAGATCATGAGCTCATGTTTAGCTAAACAGCTGACCTTGTAAGAGGCTTAGGTGTGAACGCTCCTAAGCTTCAGCAGAAAGTCGGCAAAGATTTATTTGTTTCCCTCCTATGAGTTGCCCATGAGGACCCCGTTTCCTACAAGTGTTGGTCCAATACTCCCTCTAGAGGCAGGGACTCAGAGAGGGCTGATTGCGGTCCCCGATCTGGGGCAGGGTCTTTGGGCCGCCCGTGGCCCCGTCAGGAGCCTCTGAGCGTGTGTCCCATGGACCCATCTGGCTGCGAACTTCGGTCACCTGGCAGGAAGCTACGATGCCCAGACCTATGGTTAGCTGTGCAACGAGGTGTACTGCGCAGACAGGTTCCAAACACACTTCAAGTAAGAATGCGACCTGAGTGGAAATGTGAGAGTTTGGGCCACTGTGCAGACAAAGAAGGCGCCTTTGGCCTGGGCCTAAAAGCTTGTGACACACCACTGGGCCTGCCGGGCTCTGAGGGCCCTGCCCTGGGCCCCCTGCTCCCCTGCACTTTGTTCAGTCACAGCAGAGATGGCCACACCCACTCCCTCAGTGAGGGCAGTGTTCCACCCTCTCTCAGAACCCCCCCTCTCCGCAGGTTACCATGGACTACAGATGCTGCATTCTGAGGCCAGGGCGTTCCGAGAATGCCAAGTGCAGACCTGATGACCTTAAATGATTTCCTCTTGTGTCAGGTTTGGTAAATTTTAGGAGCTAGGAAATGGTCCACTTTACAGAAATATTCAAATTTACTGGCATTTCAGATATTCTCTGCTATAACATTGTCCTGATTCTTTCTGTATATTCTTGACTTATGTTTTTGTTTTCCTTAATCAAAGTGTGTCTTTAAAATCTTTGCAAAGAATATTCTTTGGACTTACTACATCACCTGAATTTTATACGTTTTCTGTTGTATTAAGTTCTTCTCATGTCTTTATTTATCTTTTTTCTATGTTCTCAGGGTTTATTGTTTTGATCTTCTGATGTCAATTAAAACACTTGGTTATTCATTTTCATAAATCTTTTTACTTATAAAGATTTGAACTTTTGAAGATTCCAGCTTACTTGTAAGTGTCTAAGGGCAAGGTCTTCTACATTGTTGCTGACCTAAGGCTTAGTTCATCCTATAGCAATGTATATATTGATACATTTTCGCCTCGACTTTCTGTGATTCCCTATATCTCACCTTTCTTTGCGGACAATCCATTTGAAATACCCTTAAGTTATTTCACAGCCAATAAGTTTTTGAAATAATGTGTATTTTTCAGAGAAATCTTCTTATATAATTAGGCACAAAATCTGACCTGCCATAGTTTTCAAAACAGCATAAATTCACTCTTCTCCATGATGAATCTGTTGTATTACACAACCTTTGAGTATTTAGCATTATCAATGACATGTACTTTAAAAATGTTTTAGAGATCCTACCAGTCTTTGAAAACATCCATGCTCCTTGTTTCAGTTCCAGTTTTATGTATATTTTCTGCCTTGCACCTCATTATTCCAACATCTGATGGATGGCCCAGGGAATATAATTATGGTATTCATTGTTTTTGCTGATTCTCTCCCCTTGTAGCTGATTTCTTCATTATAGTGTAAATTTAGATCATGAGCTCATGTTTAGCTAAACAGCTGACCTTTTAATTAGCTTAGGTGTGAACGCTCGTAAGCTTCATCAGAAAGTCGGCAAAGCTTTATTTGTGTCCCTAAAATGAGTTGCCCGTGAGAACCCCGTTTCCCACAAGTGTTTGTTCAAAACTCCCTCTAGAGGCACGGGACTCAGACAGGGCAGATTTGCGTCCCCCGATTTGGGGCAGCGGCAGTGGGCAGCCTGTGGCCCTGGAAAGAGCCTCTCCGCGTGTGTCCCATGGACACATCTGCCTGCGAACTTCGGTCACCTGGCAGGAAGCTACGATGCCCAGACCCATGGTTAGCTGTGCAGCGAGGTGTACTGCGTGGACAGGTTCCACACACACTTCAAGTAAGAGGGCGACCTGAGTGGAAAGGTGAGAGTTTGGGCAGCTGTGAAGAAAAAGAAGGTGCCCTTTGGCCTGGGCTTAAATGCTTGGGACACCCAACAGGGCCTGCCGGGCTCTGAGTTCCCTGCCCTGGGCCCCCTGCTGCCCTGCACTTTGTTCAGTCACAGCAGAGATGGCCACACCCACTCCCTCAGTGAGGGCAGTGTTCCAACCTCCCTAAGCCCCGGCCCCTCTCCGCAGGTTACCATGGACTACAGATGCTGCATTCTAAGGCCATGGCGTTCCGAGAATGCCAAGGGCCGACATGATGACCTTCGATGATTTCCTCTTGGGTCAGTTTTGGAAAACTTTAGGAGCTAGGAAATGATCCACTTTACTGAAATATTCAAATTTACTGGCATTTCATATATTCTCTGCTATAACCTTGTCCTGATTCTTGCTGTATATTCTTTACTTATCTTTTTGTTTTCTTTAATCAAAGGGTGTCTTTTAAATCTTTGCAAAGAATATTCTTTGGACTTACTAAATCACCTCAATATTATACGTTTTCTGTTGTATTAAGTTCTGCTCATATCTTTATTTATCTTTTTTCTATGTTTTCAGGGTTTATTGTTTTGATCTTCTGATGTCAATTAAAACACTTGGTGATTAATTTTCATAAAATTTTTTACTTATAAAGATTTGAACTTTTGAAGATTCCAGCTTACTTGGAAGTTTCTAAGGGTCAGGTCCTCTACATTGTTGCTGGCCTAAGGCTTAGTTCACCCTATAGCAATGTATATATTGACCTATTTTCCCCTCGACTTTCTGTGATTCCCTACATCTCACGTTTCTTTGCAGACAAGCCATTTGAAATACCCTTAACTTATTTCACAGCCAATAAGTCTTTGAAATAATGTTATTTTTTACAGAAATCTTCTTATATAATTAGGCAGAAAATCTGACCTGCCATAGTTTTCAAAACAGCAAAATTTCACTCTTCCCAATGATTAAGCTGTTGTATTACACAACCTTTGAGTATTTAGCTTTATCAATGACATGTACTTTAAAAATGTTTTAGAGATACTACCAGTCTTTGAAAACATCCTGGTTCCTTGTTTCAGTTCCAGTTTTATGTATATTTTCTGCCTTGCACCTGATTATTCAAACATCTGATTGATGGCTCAGGGAATCTAATTATGGTATTCATTGTTTTTGCTGATTCTCTCCCCTTGTAGCTGATTTCTTCATTATTGTGTAAATTTAGATCATGAGCTCATGTTTAGCTAAACAGCTGACCTTGTAAGAGGCTTAGGTGTGAACGCTCGTAAGCTTCAGCAGAAAGTCGGCAAAGATTTATTTGTGTCCCTCCTATGAGTTGCCCGCGAGGACCCCGTTTTCTACAAGTGTTGGTCCAATACTCCCTCTAGAGGCAGGGACTCACAGAGGGCTGCTTTGCGGCCCCCGATCTGGGTCAGGGTCTTTGGGCCGCCCGTGGCCCGGGCAGGAGCCTCTCAGCGTGTGTCCCATGGACCCATCTGGCTGCGAAATTCGGTCACCTGGCAGGAAGCTACGATGCCCAGACCTATGGTTAGCTGTGCAACGAGGTGTACTGTGCAGACAGGTTCCACACACACTTCAAGTAAGAGGGCGACCTGAGTGGAAATGTGAGCGTTTGGGCAACTGTGCAGACAAAGCAGGCGCCTTTGGCCTGGGCCTAAATGCTTGTGACACCCCACTGGGCCTGCCGGGCTCTGAGGGCCCTGCCCTGGGCCCCCTGCTCCCCTGCACTTTGTTCAGTCACAGCAGAGATGGCCACACCCACTACCTCAGTGAGGGCAGTGTTCCAACCTCTCTCACAACCCCCCCTCTCCGCAGGTTACCATGGACTACAGATGCTGCATTCTGAGGCCAGGGCGTTCCGAGAATGCCAAGTGCAGACATGATGACCTTAAATGATTTCCTCTTGTGTCAGGTTTGGTAAATTTTAGGAGCTAGGAAATGGTACACTTTACAGAAATATTCAAATTTACTGGCATTTCATATATTCTCTGCTATAACCTTGTCCTGATTCTTGCTGTATATTCTTTACTTAACTTTTTGTTTTCTTTAATCAAAGGGTGTCTTTTAAATCTTTGCAAAGAATATTCTTTGGTCTTACTAAATCACCTCAATATTATACGTTTTCTGTTGTATTAAGTTCTGCTCATATCTTTATTTATCTTTTTTCTATGTTCTCAGGGTTTATTGTTTTGATCTTCTGATGTCAATTAAAACACTTGGTGATTCATTTTCATAAAATTTTTTACTTATAAAGATTTGAACTTTTGAAGATTCCAGCTTACTTGGAAGTTTCTAAGGGTCAGGTCCTCTACATTGTTGCTGGCCTAAGGCTTAGTTCACCCTATAGCAATGTATATATTGACCTATTTTCCCCTCGACTTTCTGTGATTCCCTACATCTCACGTTTCTTTGCAGACAAGCCATTTGAAATACCCTTAACTTATTTCACAGCCAATAAGTCTTTGAAAGAATGTTATTTTTTACAGAAATCTTCTTATATAATTAGGCAGAAAATCTGACCTGCCATAGTTTTCAAAACAGCATAATTTCACTCTTCCCAATGATTAAGCTGTTGTATTACACAACCTTTGAGTATTTAGCTTTATCAATGACATGTACTTTAAAAATGTTTTAGAGATCCTACCAGTCTTTGAAAACATCCTTGTTCCTTGTTTCAGTTCCAGTTTTATGTATATTTTCTGCCTTGCACCTGATTATTCAAACATCTGATGGATGGCTCAGGGAATCTAATTATGGTATTCATTGTTTTTGCTGATTCTCTCCCCTTGTAGCTGATTTCTTCATTATTGTGTAAATTTAGATCATGAGCTCATGTTTAGCTAAACAGCTGACCTTGTAAGAGGCTTAGGTGTGAACGCTCGTAAGCTTCAGCAGAAAGTCGGCAAAGATTTATTTGTGTCCCTCCTATGAGTTGCCCGCGAGGACCCCGTTTTCTACAAGTGTTGGTCCAATACTCCCTCTAGAGGCAGGGACTCAGAGAGGGCTTCTTTGCGGCCCCCGATCTGGGGCAGGGTCTTTGGGCCGCCCGTGGACCGGGCAGGAGCCTCTCAGCGTGTGTCACATTGACCCATCTGGCTGCGCACTTCGGTCACATGGCAGGAAGCTACGATGCCCAGACCTATGGTTAGCTGTGCAACGAGGTGTACTGCGCAGACAGGTTCCACACACACTTCAAGTAAGAGGGCGGCCTGAGTGGAAAGGTGAGAGTTTGGGCAGCTGTGCAGACAAAAAAGGCGCCCTTTGGCTTGGTCCTAAATGCTTGTGACACCCCACTGGGCCTCCCGAAATCTGAGGGCCCTGCCCTGGGACCCCTGCTCCCATGCCCTTTGATAAGTCACAGCAGAGATGGCCACACCCACTCCCTCTGTGAGGGCAGTGTTCCAACTTCCCTCAGCCCCGCCCCCTCTCCGCAGGTTACCATGGACTACAGATGCTGCATTCTGAGGCCAGGGCGTTCCGAGAATGCCAAGGGCAGACATGATGACCTTAAATGATTTCCTCTTGTGTCAGTTCTGGTAAACTTTAGGAGCTAGGAAATGGTCCACTTTACAGAAATATTCAAATTTACTGGCATTTCAGATATTCTCTGCTATAACATTGTCCTGATTCTTTCTGTATATTCTTGACTTATGTTTTTGTTTTCCTTAATCAAAGTGTGTCTTTAAAATCTTTGCAAAGAATATTCTTAGGACTTACTACATCACCTCAATTTTGTACGTTTTCTGTTGTATTAAGTTCTTCTCATGTCTTTATTTATCTTTTTTCTATGTTCTCAGGATTTATTGTTTTGATCTTCTGATGTCAATTAAAACACTTGGTTATTCATTTTCATAAATCTTTTTACTTATAAAGATTTGAACTTTTGAAGATTCCAGCTTACTTGTAAGTGTCTAAGGGCAAGGTCTTCTACATTGTTGCTGACCTAAGGCTTAGTTCATCCTATAGCAATGTATATATTGATACATTTTCGCCTCGACTTTCTGTGATTCCCTATATCTCACCTTTCTTTGCGGACAATCCATTTGAAATACCCTTAAGTTATTTCACAGCCAATAAGTTTTTGAAATAATGTGTATTTTTCAGAGAAATCTTCTTATATAATTAGGCACAAAATCTGACCTGCCATAGTTTACAAAACAGCATAATTTCACACTTCTCCATGATGAATCTGTTGTATTACACAACCTTTGAGTATTTAGCTTTATCAATGACATGTACTTTAAAAATGTTTTAGAGATCCTACCAGTCTTTGAAAACATCCTTGCTCCTTGTTTCAGTTCCAGTTTTATGTATATTTTCTGTCTTGCACCTGATTATTCCAACAACTGATGGATGGCCCAGGGAATCTAATTATGGTATTCATTGTTTTTGCTGATTCTCTCCCCTTGTAGCTGATTTCTTCATTATAGTGTAAATTTAGATCATGAGCTCATGTTTAGCTAAACAGCTGACCTTTTAATTAGCTTAGGTGTGAACGCTCGTAAGCTTCATCAGAAAGTCGGCAAAGCTTTATTTGTGTCCCTAAAATGACTTGCCCGTGAGAACCCCGTTTCCTACAAGTGTTGGTTCAATACTCCCTCTAGAGGCAGGGGACGCAGACAGGGCAGATTTGCGTCCCCCGATCTGGGGCAGCGGCAGTGGGCAGCTGTGGCGCTGGAAAGAGCCTCTCCGTGTGTGTCCCATGGACACATCTGCCTGCGATCTTCGGTCACCTGGCAGGAAGCTACGATGCCCAGACCCATGGTTAGCTGTGCAGCGAGGTGTACTGCGTGGACAGGTTCCACACACACTTCAAGTAAGAGGGCGACCTGAGTGGAAAGGTGAGAGTTTGGGCAGCTGTGAAGACAAAGAAGGTGCCCTTTGGCCTTGGCTTAAATGCTTGGGACACCCAACAGGGCCTGCTGGGCTCTGAGTTCCCTGGCCTGGGCCCCCTGCTGCCCTGCACTTTGTTCAGTCACAGCAGAGATGGCCACACCCACTCCCTCAGTGAGGAAAGTGTTCCAACCTCCCTAAGCCCCGGCCCCTCTCCGCAGGTTACCATGGACTACAGATGCTGCATTCTGAGGCCATGGCGTTCCGAGAATGCCAAGGGCCGACATGATGACCTTCGATGATTTCCTCTTGGGTCAGTTTTGGAAAACTTTAGGAGCTAGGAAATGGTCCACTTTACAGAAATATTCAAATTTACTGGCATTTCATATATTCTCTGCTATAACCTTGTCCTGATTCTTGCTGTATATTCTTTACTTATCTTTTTGTTTTCTTTAATCAAAGGGTGTCTTTTAAATCTTTGCAAAGAATATTCTTTGGACTTACTAAATCACCTCAATATTATACGTTTTCTGTTGTATTAAGTTCTGCTCATATCTTTATTTATCTTTTTTCTATGTTCTCAGGGTTTATTGTTTTGATCTTCTGATGTCAATTAAAACACTTGGTGATTCATTTTCATAAAATTTTTTACTTATAAAGATTTGAACTTTTGAAGATTCCAGCTTACTTGGAAGTTTCTAAGGGTCAGGTCCTCTACATTGTTGCTGTCCTAAGGCTTAGTTCACCCTATAGCAATGTATATATTGACCTATTTTCCCCTCGACTTTCTGTGATTCCCTACATCTCACGTTTCTTTGCAGACAAGCCATTTGAAATACCCTTAACTTATTTCACAGCCAATAAGTCTTTGAAAGAATGTTATTTTTTACAGAAATCGTCTTATATAATTAGGCACAAAATCTGACCTGCCATAGTTTTCAAAACAGCATAATTTCACTCTTCCCAATGATGAATCTGTTGTATTACACAACCTTTGAGTATTTAGCTTTATCAATGACATGTACTTTAAAAATGTTTTAGAGATCCTACCAGTCTTTGAAAACATCCTTGTTCCTTGTTTCAGTTCCAGTTTTATGTATATTTTCTGCCTTGCCCCTGATTTTTCAAACATCTGATGGATGGCTCAGGGAATCTAATTATGGTATTCATTGTTTTTGCTGATTCTCTCCCCTTGTAGCTGATTTCTTCATTATTGTGTAAATTTAGATCATGAGCTCATGTTTAGCTAAACAGCTGACCTTGTAAGAGGCTTAGGTGTGATCGCTCGTAAGCTTCAGCAGAAAGTCGGCAAAGATTTATTTGTGTCCCTCCTATGAGTTGCCCGCGAGGACCCCGTTTTCTACAAGTGTTGGTCCAATACTCCCTCTAGAGGCAGGGACTCAGAGAGGGCTGCTTTGCGGTCCCCGATCTGGGGCAGGGTCTTTGGGCCGCCCGTGGCCCGGGCAAGAGCCTCTGAGCGTGTGTCACTTGGACCCATCTGGCTGCGAACTTCGGTCACCTGGCAGGAAGCTACGATGCCCAGACCTATGGTTAGCTGTGCAACGAGGTGTACTGCGCAGACAGGTTCCAAACACACTTCAAGTAAGAGGGCGACCTGAGTGGAAATGTGAGAGTTTGGGCCACTGTGCAGACAAAGAAGGCGCCTTTGGCCTGGGCCTAAACGCTTGTGACACCCCACTGGGCCTGCCGGGCTCTGAGGGCCCTGCCCTGGGCCCCCTGCTCCCCTGCACTTTGTTCAGTCACAGCAGAGATGGCCACACCCACTCCCTCAGTGAGGGCAGTGTTCCACCCTCTCTCAGAACACCCCCTCTCCGCAGGTTACCATGGACTACAGATGCTGCATTCTGAGGCCAGGGCGTTCCGAGAATGCCAAGTGCAGACATGATGACCTTAAATGATTTCCTCTTGTGTCAGGTTTGGTAAATTTTAGGAGCTAGGAAATGGTCCACTTTACAGAAATATTCAAATTTACTGGCATTTCATATATTCTCTGCTATAACATTGTCCTGATTCTTTCTGTATATTCTTGACTTATGTTTTTGTTTTCCTTAATCAAAGTGTGTCTTTAAAATCTTTGCAAAGAATATTCTTTGGACTTACTACATCACCTGAATTTTATACGTTTTCTGTTGTATTAAGTTCTGCTCATATCTTTATTTATCTTTTTTCTATGTTCTCAGGGTTTATTGTTTTGATCTTCTGATGTCAATTAAAACACTTGGTTATTCATTTTCATAAATCTATTTACTTATAAAGATTAGAACTTTTGAAGATTCCAGCTTACTTGGAAGTTTCTAAGGGTCAGGTCCTCTACATTGTTGCTGGCCTAAGGCTTAGTTCACCCTATAGCAATGTATATATTGACCTATTTTCCCCTCGACTTTCTGTGATTCCCTACATCTCACGTTTCTTTGCAGACAAGCCATTTGAAATACCCTTAACTTATTTCACAGCCAATAAGTCTTTGAAAGAATGTTATTTTTTACAGAAATCTTCTTATATAATTAGGCAGAAAATCTGACCTACCATAGTTTACAAAACAGCATAATTTCACTCTTCTCCATGATGAATCTGTTGTATTACACAACCTTTGAGTATTTAGCATTATCAATGACATGTACTTTAAAATTGTTTTAGAGATCCTACCAGTCTTTGAAAACATCCTTGCTCCTTGTTTCAGTTCCAGTTTTATGTATATTTTCTGCCTTGCACCTCATTATTCCAACATCTGATGGATGGCCCAGGGAATATAATTATGGTATTCATTGTTTTTGCTGATTCTCTCCCCTTGTAGCTGATTTTTACATTATAGTGTAAATTTAGATCATGAGCTCATGTTTAACTAAACAGCTGACCTTTTAATTAGCTTAGGTGTGAACGCTCGTAAGCTTCATCAGAAAGTCGGCAAAGCTTTATTTGTGTCCCTAAAATGAGTTGCCCGTGAGAACCCCGTTTCCCACAAGTGTTTTTCAATACTCCCTCTAGAGGCAGGGGACTCAGACAGGGCAGATTTGCGTCCCCCGATTTGAGGCAGCGGCAGTGGGCAGCCTGAGGCCCTGGAAAGAGCCTCTCCGCGTGTGTCCCATGGACACATCTGCCTGCGAACTTCGGTCACCTGGCAGGAAGCTACGATGCCCAGACCCATGGTTAGCTGTGCAGCGAGGTGTACTGCGTGGACAGGTTCCACACACACTTCAAGTAAGAGGGCGACCTGAGTGGAAAGGTGAGAGTTTGGGCAGCTGTGAAGAAAAAGAAGGTGCCCTTTGGCCTTGGCTTAAATGCTTGTGACACCCAACAGGGCCTGCCGGGCTCTGAGTTCCCTGCCCTGGGCCCCCTGCTGCCCTGCACTTTGTTCAGTCACAGCAGAGATGGCCACCCCCACTCCCCAGTGAGGGCAGTGTTCCAACCTCCCTAAGCCCCGGCCCCTCTCCGCAGGTTACCATGGACTACAGATGCTGCATTCTGAGGCCATGGCGTTCCGAGAATGCCAAGGGCCGACATGATGACCTTCGATGATTTCCTCTTGGGTCAGTTTTGGAAAACTTTAGGAGCTAGGAAATGATCCACTTTACTGAAATATTCAAATTTACTGGCATTTCATATATTCTCTGCTATAACCTTGTCCTGATTCTTGCTGTATATTCTTTACTTATCTTTTTGTTTTCTTTAATCAAAGGGTGTCTTTTAAATCTTTGCAAAGAATATTCTTTGGACTTACTAAATCACCTCAATATTATACGTTTTCTGTTGTATTAAGTTCTGCTCATACCTTTATTTATCTTTTTTCTATGTTCTCAGGGTTAATTGTTTTGATCTTCTGATGTCAATTAAAACACTTGGTGATTCATTTTCATAAAATTTTTTACTTATAAAGATTTGAACTTTTGAAGATTCCAGCTTACTTGGAAGTTTCTAAGGGTAAGGTCCTCTACATTGTTGCTGGCCTAAGGCTTAGTTCACCCTATAGCAATGTATATATTGACCTATTTTCCCCTCGACTTTCTGTGATTCCCTACATCTCACGTTTCTTTGCAGACAAGCCATTTGAAATACCCTTAACTTATTTCACAGCCAATAAGTCTTTGAAATAATGTTATTTTTTACAGAAATCTTCTTATATAATTAGTCAGAAAATCTGACCTGCCATAGTTTTCAAAACAGCAAAATTTCACTCTTCCCAATGATTAAGCTGTTGTATTACACAACCTTTGAGTATTTAGCTTTATCAATGACATGTACTTTAAAAATGTTTTAGAGATCCTACCAGTCTTTGAAAACATCCTTGTTCCTTGTTTCAGTTCCAGTTTTATGTATATTTTCTGCCTTGCACCTGATTATTCAAACATCTGATGGATGGCTCAGGGAATCTAATTATGGTATTCATTGTTTTTGCTGATTCTCTCCCCTTGTAGGTGATTTCTTCATTATTGTGTAAATTTAGATCATGAGCTCATGTTTAGCTAAACAGCTGACCTTGTTAGAGGCTTAGGTGTGAACGCTCGTAAGCTTCAGCAGAAAGTCGGCAAAGATTTATTTGTGTCCCTCCTATGAGTTGCCCGCGAGGACCCCGTTTTCTACAAGTGTTGGTCCAATACTCCCTCTAGAGGCAGGGACTCACAGAGGGCTGCTTTGCGGCCCCCGATCTGGGGCAGGGTCTTTGGGCCGCCCGTGGCCCGGGCAGGAGCCTCTCAGCGTGTGTCCCATGGACCCATCTGGCTGCGAAATTCGGTCACCTGGCAGGAAGCTACGATGCCCAGACCTATGGTTAGCTGTGCAACGAGGTGTACTGTGCAGACAGGTTCCACAGACACTTCAAGTAAGAGGGCGACCTGAGTGGAAATGTGAGAGTTTGGGCAACTGTGCAGACAAAGAAGGCGCCTTTGGCCTGGGCCTAAATGCTTGTGACACCCCACTGGGCCTGCCGGGCTCTGAGGGCCCTGCCCTGGGCCCCCTGCTCCCCTGCACTTTGTTCAGTCACAGCAGAGATGGCCACACCCACTCCCTCAGTGAGGGCAGTGTTCCACCCTCTCTCAGAACCCCCCCTCTCCGCAGGTTACCATGGACTACAGATGCTGCATTCTGAGGCCAGGGCGTTCCGAGAATGCCAAGTGCAGACATGATGACCTTAAATGATTTCCTCTTGTGTCAGGTTTGGTAAATTTTAGGAGCTAGGAAATGGTCCACTTTACAGAAATATTCAAATTTACTGGCATTTCAGATATTCTCTGCTATAACATTGTCCTGATTCTTTCTGTATATTCTTGACTTATGTTTTTGTTTTCCTTAATCAAAGTGTGTCTTTAAAATCTTTGCAAAGAATATTCTTTGGACTTACTACATCACCTGAATTTTATACGTTTTCTGTTGTATTAAGTTCTGCTCATATCTTTATTTATCTTTTTTCTATGTTCTCAGGGTTTATTGTTTTGATCTTCTGATGTCAATTAAAACACTTGGTTATTCATTTTCATAAATCTATTTACTTATAAAGATTAGAACTTTTGAAGATTCCAGCTTACTTGGAAGTTTCTAAGGGTCAGGTCCTCTATATTGTTGCTGGCCTAAGGCTTAGTTCACCCTATTGCAATGTATATATTGACCTATTTTCCCCTCGACTTTCTGTGATTCCCTACATCTCACGTTTCTTTGCAGACAAGCCATTTGAAATACCCTTAACTTATTTCACAGCCAATAAGTCTTTGAAAGAATGTTATTTTTTACAGAAATCTTCTTATATAATTAGGCAGAAAATCTGACCTACCATAGTTTACAAAACAGCATAATTTCACTCTTCTCCATGATGAATCTGTTGTATTACACAACCTTTGAGTATTTAGCTTTATCAATGACATGTACTTTAAAAATGTTTTAGAGATCCTACCAGTCTTTGAAAATATCCTTGCTCTTTGTTTCAGTTCCAGTTTTATGACTATTTTCTGTCTTGCACCTGATTATTCCAACATCTGATGGATGGCCCACGGAATCTAACTATGGTATTCATTGTTTTTGCTTATTCTCTCCCCTTGTAGCTGATTTCATCATTATAGTGTAAATTTAGCTCATGAGCTCATGTTTAGCTAAACAGCTGACCTTCTAATTAGCTTAGGTGTGAACGCTCATAAGCTTCATCAGAATCTCGGCAAAGATTTATTTGTGTCCCTAAAATGAGTTGCCCGTGAGAACCCCGTTTTCTACAGGTGTTGGTCCAATACTCCCTCTAGAGCCAGGGGACTCAGAAAGGGCTGATTTGCGTCCCCCGATCTGGGGCATGGGCAGTGGGCAGCCTGTGGCCCTGGAAGGAGCCTCTCCTCGTGTGTCCCAGGGACACATCTGCCTGCGAACTTCGTCATCTGGCAGGAAGCTACGATGCCCAGACCCATGGTTAGCTGTGCAGCGAGGTGTACTGCATGGACAGGTTCCACACACACTTCAAGTAAGAGGGAGACCTGAGTGGAAAGGTGAGAGTTTGGGCAGCTGTGAAGACAAAGAAGGTGCCCTTTGGACTGGGCTTAAATGCTTGGGACACCCAATTGGGCCTGACGGGCTCTGAGTTCCCTGCCCTGGGCCCCCTGCTGCCCTGCACTTTGTTCAGTCACAGCAGAGATGGCCACACCCACTCCCTCAGTGAAGGCAATTTTCCAATCTCCCTAAGCCCCGCCCCCTCTCCGCAGGTTACCATGGACTACAGATGCTGCATTCTGAGGCCAGGGCGTTCCGAGAATGCCAAGGGCCGACATGATGACCTTAGATGATTTCCTCTTGGGTCAGTTTTGGTAAACATTAGGAGCTAGGAAATGGTCCACTTTACAGAAATATTCAAATTTACTGGCATTTCATATATTCTCTGCTATAACCTTGTCCTGATTCTTTCTGTATATTCTTTACTTATGTTTTTGTTTTCTTTAATCAAAGGGTGTCTTTTAAATCTTTGCAAAGAATATTCTTTGGACTTACTAAATCACCTCAATATTATACGTTTTCTGTTGTATTAAGTTCTGCTCATACCTTTATTTATCTTTTTTCTATGTTCTCAGGGTTTATTGTTTTGATCTTCTGATGTCAATTAGAACACTTGGTTATTCATTTTCATAAAACTTTTTACTTATAAAGATATGAAGTTTTGAAGATTCCAGCTTACTTGGAAGTTTCTAAGGGTCAGGTCCTCTACATTGTTGCTGGCCTAAGGCTTAGTTCACCCTATAGCAATGTATATATTGACCTATTTTCCCCTCGTCTTTCTCTGATTCCCTAAATCTCACCTTTCTTTGCAGACAAGCCATTTGAAATGCCCTTAACTTATTTCACAGCCAATAAGTCTTTGAAAGAATGTTATTTTTTACCGAAATCTTCTTATATAATTAGGCAGAAAATCTGACCTGCCATAGTTTTCAAAACAGCATAATTTCACTCTTCTCCATGATGAATCTGTTTTATTACACAACCTTTGAGTATTTAGCTTTATCAATGACATGTACTTTAAAAATGTTTTAGAGATCCTACCAGTCTTTGAAAACATCCTTGTTCCTTGTTTCAGTTCCAGTTTTATGTATATTTTCTGCCTTGCACCTGATTATTCAAATATCTGATGGAGGGCTCAGGGAATCTAATTCTGGTATTGATTGTTTTTGCTGATTGTCTCCCCTTGTAGCTGATTTTTTCATTATTGTGTAAATTTAGATCATGAGCTCATGTTTAGCTAAACAGCTGACCTTGTAAGAGGTTTAGGTGTGAACGCTCGTAAGCTTCAGCAGAAAGTCGGCAAAGATTTATTTGTGTCCCTCCTATGAGTTGCCCGCGAGGACCCCGTTTTCTACAAGTGTTGGTCCAATACTCCCTCTAGAGGCAGGGACTCAGAGAGTGCTGCTTTGCGGCCCCCGATCTGGGGCAGGGTCTTTGGGCCGCCCGTGGCCCGGGCAGGAGCCTCTGAGCGTGTGTCCCATGGACCCATCTGGCTGCGCACTTCGGTCACCTGGCTGGAAGCTACGATGCCCAGACCTATGGTTAGCTGTGCAACGAGGTGTACTGCGCAGACAGGTTCCACACACACTTCAAGTAAGAGGGCGGCCTGAGTGGAAAGGTGAGAGTTTGGGCAGCTGTGCAGACAAAACGGCGCCCTTTGGCTTGGGCCTAAATGCTTGTGACACCCCACTGGGCCTCCCGAACTCTGAGGGCCCTGCCCTGGGACCCCTGCTCCCATGCCCTTTGATACGTCACAGCAGAGATGGCCACACCCACTTCCTCAGTGAGGGCAGTGTTCCACCCTCTCTCAGAACCCCCCCTCTCCGCAGGTTACCATGGACTACAGATGCTGCATTCTGGGGCCAGGGCGTACCGAGAATGCCAAGTGCAGACATGATGACCTTAAATGATTTCCTCTTGTGTCAGGTTTTGTAAATTTTAGGAGCTAGGAAATGGTCCACTTTAGAGAAATATTCAAATTTACTGGCATTTCAGATATTCTCTGCTATAACTTTGTCCTGATTCTTTCTATATATTCTTGACTTATGTTTTCGTTTTCCTTAATCAAAGTGTGTCTTTAAAATCTTTGCAAAGAATATTCTTTGGACTTACTACATCACCTGAATTTTATACGTTTTCTGTTGTATTAAGTTCTGCTCATATCTTTATTTATCTTTTTTCTATGTTCTCAGGGTTTATTGTTTTGATCTTCTGATGTCAATTAAAACACTTGGTTATTCATTTTCATAAATCTATTTACTTATAAATATTTGAACTTTTGAAGATTCCAGCTTACTTGGAAGTTTTTAAGGGTCAGTTCCTCTACATTGTTGCTGGCCTAAGGCTTAGTTCACCCTATAGCAATGTATATATTGACCTATTTTCCCCTCGACTTTCTGTGATTCCCTACATCTCACCTTTCTTTGCAGACAAGCCATTTGAAGTACCCTTAACTTATTTCACAGCCAATAAGTCATTGAAATAATGTGTATTTTTCAGCGAAATCTTCTTATATAATTAGGCAGAAAATCTGACCTGCCATAGTTTTCAAAACAGCATAATTTCAGTCTTCTCAATGATGAATCTGTTGTATTACACAACCTTTGAGTATTTAGGTTTATCAATGACATGTACTTTAAAAATGTTCTACAGATCCTACCAGTCTTTGAAAACATCCTTGTTCCTTGTTTCAGTTCCAGTTTTATGTATATTTTCTGCCTTGCCCCAGATTATACCAACATCTGATTGATGGCCTAGGGAATCTAATTCTGGTATTGATTGTTTTTGCTGATTGTCTCCACTTGTAGCTGATTTCTTCTTTATTGTGTAAATATGGATCATGAGCTCATGTTTAGCTAAACAGCTGACCTTGTAAGTGGCTTAGGTGTGAACGCTCGTAAGCTTCATCAGAAAGTCGGCAAAGATGTATTTGTGTCCCTCCAATGAGTTGCCGGAGAGGACCCCGTTTTCTACAAGTCTTGGTCCAATACTCCCTCTAGAGCCAGGGGACTCAGACACGGCTGCTTGGCGTCCCCTGATCTGGCTCAGGGGCAGTGGGCGACCTGTGGCCCGGGCAGGAGCCTCTCCGCGTCTGTCCCAGGGACCCATCCGCCTGCAAACTTCCGTCACCTGGCAGGAAGCTACGATGCCCAGACCTATGGTTAGCTGTGCAGGAGGTGAACTGCGCGGACAGGTTCCACACACACTTCAAGTAAGAGGGCGGCCTGAGTGGAAAGGTGAGAGTTTGGGCAGCTGTGCAGACAAAAATGGCGCCCTTTGGCTTGGGCCTAAATGCTTGTGACACCCCACTGGGCCTCGCGAACTCTGAGGGCCCTGCCTTGGGACCCCTGCTCCCCTGCCCTTTGATAAGTCACAGCAGAGATGGCCACACCCACTCCCTCTGTGAGGGCAGTGTTCCAACTTCCCTCAGCCCCGCCCCCTCTCCGCAGGTTACCATGGACTACAGATGCTGCATTCTGAGGCCAGGGCGTTCCGAGAATGCCAAGGGCAGACATGATGACCTTAAATGATTTCCTCTTGTGTCAGGTTTGGTAAACTTTAGGAGCTAGGAAATGGTCCACTTTACAGAAATATTCAAATTTACTGGCATTTCAGATATTCTCTGCTATAACATTGTCCTGATTCTTTCTGTATTTTCTTCACTTATGTTTTTGTTTTCCTTAATGAAAGTGTGTCTTTTACATCTTTTAAAGAATATTCTTTGGACTTACTACATCACCTGGATTTTATACGTTTCCTATTGTATTAAGTTCTGCTCATATCTTTATTTATCTTTTTTCTATGTTCTCAGGGTTTATTTCTTTGATCTTCTGATGTCAATTAAAACACATGGTTATTCATTTTCATAAATCTTTTTACTTATAAAGATTTGAAGTTTTGAAGATTCCAGCTTACTTGGAAGTTTCTAAGGGTCAGGTCCTCTACATTGTTGCTGGCCTAAGGCTTAGTTCACCCTATAGCAATGTATATATTGACCTATTTTCCCCTCGACTTTCTGTGATTCCCTACATCTCACGTTTCTTTGCAGACAAGCCATTTGAAATACCCTTAACTTATTTCACAGCCAATAAGTCTTTGAAATAATGTGTATTTTTTACAGAAATCTCCTTATGTAATTAGGCTGAAAATCTGACCTGCCATAGTTTTCAAAACAGCATAATTTCACTCTTCCCAATGATTAAGCTGTTGTATTACACAACCTTTGAGTATTTAGCTTTATCAATGACATGTACTTTAAAAATGTTTTAGAGATCCTACCAGTCTTTGAAAACATCCTTGTTCCTTGTTTCAGTTCCAGTTTTATGTATATTTTCTGCCTTGCACCTGATTATTCAAACATCTGATGGATGGCTCAGGGAATCTAATTATGGTATTCATTGTTTTTGCTGATTCTCTCCCCTTGTAGCTGATTTCTTCATTATTGTGTAAATTTAGATCATGAGCTCATGTTTAGCTAAACAGCTGACCTTGTAAGAGGCTTAGGTGTGAACGCTCGTAAGCTTCAGCAGAAAGTCGGCAAAGATTTATTTGTGTCCCTCCTATGAGTTGCCCGCGAGGACCCCGTTTTCTACAAGTGTTGGTCCAATACTCCCTCTAGAGGCAGGGACTCAGAGAGGGCTGCATTGCGGTCCCCGATCTGGGGCAGGGTCTTTGGGCCGCCCGTGGCCCGGGCAGGAGCCTCTCAGCGTGTGTCCCTTGGACCCATCTGGCTGCGAACTTCGGTCACCTGGCAGGAAGCTACGATGCCCAGACCTATGGTTAGATGTGCAACGAGGTGTACTGCGCAGACAGGTTCCAAACACACTTCAAGTAAGAGGGCGACCTGAGTGGAAATGTGAGAGTTTGGGCCACTGTGCAGACAAATAAGGCGCCTTTGGCCTGGGCCTAAATGCTTGTGACACCCCACTGGGCCTGCCGGGCTCTGAGGGCACTGCCCTGGGCCCCCTGCTCCCCTGCACTTTGTTCAGTCACAGCAGAGATGGCCACACCCACTCCCTCAGTGAGGGCAGTGTTCCACCCTCTCTCAGAACCCCCCCTCTCCGCAGGTTACCATGGACTACAGATGCTGCATTCTGAGGCCAGGGCGTTCCGAGAATGCCAAGTGCAGACATGATGACCTTAAATGATTTCCTCTTGTGTCAGGTTTGGTAAATTTTAGGAGCTAGGAAATGGTCCACTTTACAGAAATATTCAAATTTACTGGCATTTCAGATATTCTCTGCTATAACATTGTCCTGATTCTTTCTGTATATTCTTGACTTATGTTTTTGTTTTCCTTAATCAAAGTGTGTCTTTAAAATCTTTGCAAAGAATATTCTTTGGACTTACTACATCACCTGAATTTTATACGTTTTCTGTTGTATTAAGTTCTGCTCATATCTGTATTTATCTTTTTTCTATGTTCTCAGGGTTTATTGTTTTGATCTTCTGATGTCAATTAAAACACTTGGTTATTCATTTTCATAAATCTATTTACTTATAAAGATTAGAACTTTTGAAGATTCCAGCTTACTTGGAAGTTTCTAAGGGTCAGGTCCTCTACATTGTTGCTGGCCTAAGGCTTAGTTCACCCTATAGCAATGTATATATTGACCTATTTTCCCCTCGACTTTCTGTGATTCCCTACATCTCACGTTTCTTTGCAGACAAGCCATTTGAAATACCCTTAACTTATTTCACAGCCAATAAGTCTTTGAAAGAATGTTATTTTTTACAGAAATCTTCTTATATAATTAGGCAGAAAATCTGACCTACCATAGTTTACAAAACAGCATAATTTCACTCTTCTCCATGATGAATGTGTTGTATTACACAACCTTTGAGTATTTAGTTTTATCAATGACATGTACTTTAAAAATGTTTTAGAGATCCTACCAGTCTTTGAAAATATCCTTGCTCTTTGTTTCAGTTCCAGTTTTATGTCTATTTTCTGTCTTGCACCTGATTATTCCAACATCTGATGGATGGCCCACGGAATCTAACTATGGTATTCATTGTTTTTGCTTATTCTCTCCCCTTGTAGCTGATTTCTTCATTATAGTGTAAATTTAGCTCATGAGCTCATGTTTAGCTAAACAGCTGACCTTATAATTAGCTTAGGTGTGAACGCTCATAAGCTTCATCAGAAAGTCGGCAAAGATTTATTTGTGTCCCTAAAATGAGTTGCCCGTGAAAACCCCGTTTTCTACAGATGTTGGTTCAATACTCCCTCTAGAGGCAGGGGACTCAGAAAGGGCTGATTTGCGTCCCCCGATCTGGGGCAGCGGCAGTGGGCAGCCTGAGGCCCTGAAAGGAGCCTCTCCTCGTGTGTCCCAGGGACACATCTGCCTGCGAACTTCGTCACCTGGCAGGAAGCTACGATGCCCAGACCCATGGTTAGCTGTGCAGCGAGGTGTACTGCATGGACAGGTTCCACACACACTTCAAGTAAGAGGGAGACCTGAGTGGAAAGGTGAGAGTTTGGGCAGCCGTGAAGACAAAGAAGGTGCCCTTTGGACTGGGCTTAAATGCTTGGGACACCCAATTGGGCCTGACGGGCTCTGAGTTCCCTGCCCTGGGCCCCCTGCTGCCCTGCACTTTGTTCAGTCACAGCAGAGATGGCCACACCCACTCCCTCAGTGAAGGCAATTTTACAATCTCCCTAAGCCCCGCCCCCTCTCCGCAGGTTACCATGGACTACAGATGCTGCATTCTGAGGCCAGGGCGTTCCGAGAATGCCAAGGGCCGACATGATGACCTTAGATGATTTCCTCTTGGGTCAGTTTTGGTAAACATTAGGAGCTAGGAAATGGTCCACTTTACAGAAATATTCAAATTTACTGGCATTTCATATATTCTCTGCTATAACCTTGTCCTGATTCTTTCTGTATATTCTTTACTTATGTTTTTGTTTTCTTTAATCAAAGGGTGTCTTTTAAATCTTTGCAAAGAATATTCTTTGGACTTACTAAATCACCTCAATATTATACGTTTTCTGTTGTATTAAGTTCTGCTCATACCTTTATTTATCTTTTTTCTATGTTCTCAGGGTTTATTGTTTTGATCTTCTGATGTCAATTAGAACACTTGGTTATTCATTTTCATAAATCTTTTTACTTATAAAGATTTGAAGTTTTGAAGATTCCAGCTTACTTGTAAGTTTCTAAGGGTCAGGTCCTCTACATTGTTGCTGGCCTAAGGCTTAGTTCACCCTATAGCAATGTATATATTGACCTATTTTCCCCTCGTCTTTCTCTGATTCCCTAAATCTCACCTTTCTTTGCAGACAAGCCTTTTGAAATGCCCTTAACTTATTTCACAGCCAATAAGTCTTTGAAATAATGTTACTTTTTACAGAAATCTTCTTATATAATTAGGCAGAAAATCTGACCTGCCATAGTTTTCAAAACAGCATAATTTCACTCTTCCCAATGATTAAGCTGTTGTATTACACAACTTTGAGTATTTAGCTTTATTAATGACATGTACTTTAAAAATGTTTTAGAGATCCTACCAGTCTTTGAAAACATCCTTGTTCCTTGTTTCAGTTCCAGTTTTATGTATATTTTCTGCCTTGCACCTGATTATTCAAACATCTGATGGATGGTTCAGGGAATCTAATTATGGTATTCATTGTTTTTGCTGATTCTCTCCCCTTGTAGCTGATTTCTTCATTATTGTGTAAATTTAGATCATGAGCTCATGTTTAGCTAAACAGCTGACCTTGTAAGAGGCTTAGGTGTGAACGCTCGTAAGCTTCAGCAGAAAGTCGGCAAAGATTTATTTGTGTCCCTCCTATGAGTTGCCCGCGAGGACCCCGTTTTCTACAAGTGTTGGTCCAATGCTCCCTCTAGGGGCAAGGACTCAGAGAGGGCTGCTTTGCGGCCCCCGATCTGTGGCTTGGTCTTTGGGCCGCCCGTGGCCCGGGCAGGAGCCTCTCAGCGTGTGTCCCATGGACCCATCTGCCTGCGAACTTCGGTCACCTGGCAGGAAGCTACGATGCCCAGACCTATAGTTAGCTGTGCAACGAGGTGTACTGCGCGGACAGGCTCCACACACACTTCAAGAAAGAGGGCGGCCTGAGTGAAAAGGTGAGAGTGTCGGCAGCTGTGCAGACAAAGAAGGCGCCCTTTGGCCTGGGCCTAAATGCTTGTGAAACCGCACTGGGCCTGCCTGGCTCTGAAGGCCCTGCCGGGCTCTGAAGGCCCTGCACTCTACGCCCTTCTCCCCTGACTTTGTTCAGTCACAGCAGAGATGGCCACACCCACTCCCTCAGTGAGGGCAGTGTTCCAGCCTCCCTCAGCCCCGCCCCCTCTCTGCAGGTTATCATGGACAACAGATGCTGCATTCTGAGGCCAGGGCGTTCTGAGAATGCCAAGGGCAGACATGATGACCTTAAATGATTTCCTCTTGTGTCAGTTTTGGTAAATTTTAGGAGCTAGCAAATGGTCCACTTTACAGAAATATTCAAATTTACTGGCATTTCAGATATTCTCTGCTATAACATTGTCCTGATTCTTTCTGTATATTCCTTACTTATGTTTTTGTTTTCCTTAATCAAAGTGTGTCTTTTAAATCTTTTCAAAGAATGTTCTTTGGACTTACTACATCACCTGAATTTTATACGTTTTCTGTTGTATTAAGTTCTGCTCATATCTTCATTTATCTTTTTTCTATGTTCTCAGGGTTTATTGTTTTGATCTTCTGATGTCAATTAAAACACTTGGTTATTCATTTTCATAAATATTTTTACTTATATAGATTTGAACATTTTAAGATTCCAGCTTACTTATAAGTTTCTAAGGGTCAGGTCCTCTACATTGTTGCTGGCCTAATGCTTAGTTCACCGTATAGCAATGTATATATTGACATATTTTCCCCTCGACTTTCTGTGATTCCCTGCACCTCAGTTTTCTTTGCAAACAAGCCATTTGAAATACCCTTAACTTATTTCACAGCCAATAAGTCTTTGAAATAATGTGTATTTTTTAGAGAAATCTTCTAATATAATTAGGCAGAAAATCTGACCTGCCATAGTTTTCAAAACAGCATAATTTCACTCTTCTCAATGATGAATCTGTTGTATTACACAACCTTTGAGTATTTAGCTTTATCAATGACATGTACTTTAAAAATTTTTAGAGATCCTACCAGTCTTTGAAAACATCATGGTTCCTTGTTTCAGTTCCAGTTTTATGTATATTTTCTGCCTTGCCACTTATTATTCCAATATCTGATGGATGGCCTTGGGAATCTAATTCTGGTATTGAAGGTTTTTGCTGATTGTGTGCACTTGTAGCTGATTTCTTCATTATTGTGTAAATTTAGATCATGAGCTCATGTTTAGCTAAACAGCTGACCTTGTAAGATGCTTAGATGTGAACGCTCGTAAGCTTCATCAGAAAGTCGGCAAAGATTAATCTGTGTCCCTACAATGACTTTCCCGTGAGGACCCCATTTTCTACAAGTGTTGGTCCAATACTCCCTTAGAGTCAGGGGACTCAGACAGGGCTGGTTTGCGGCCCCTGATCTGGGGCAGGGGCAGTGTGTGGCATGTGGCACGGGCAGGAGCCTCTCCGCGTGTGTCCCAGGGACACATCTGCCTGTGAACTTCAGTCACCTGGCAAGAAGCTACAATGCCCAGGCTTATGGTTAGCTCTGCAGCGAGGTGTAATGCACGGACATGTTCCACAGACACTTCAAGTAAGAGGGCGGCCTGTGTGGAAAGTTGAGAGTTTGGGCAGCTGTGCAGCCAAAGAATGTGCCCTTTGGCCTGGGCCTAAATGCTTCTGACACCCCACTGGGCCTGCTGGGCTCTGAGGGCCCTGCCCTGGGCCTCCTGCTCCCCTGCTCTTTGTTCAGTCACAGCAGAGATTTCCACACCCACTCCCTCAGTGAGGGCAGTGTTCCAACCTCCCTCACCCCGCCCCCTCTCCGCAAGTTTCCATGGACTACAGATGCTGCATTCTGAGGCCAGGGCGTTCCGAGAATGCCAAGGGCCGACATGATGACCTTAAATGATTTCCTCTTGTGTCAGGTTTGGTAAACTTTAGGAGCTAGGAAATGGTCCACTTTACAGAAATGTTCAAATTTACTGGCATTTCATATATTCTCTGCTGTAACATTGTCCTGATTCTTTCTGTATATTCTTTACTTATGTTTTGGTTTTCCTTAATCAAAGTGTGTCTTTTAAATCTTGTCAAAGAATATTCTTTGGACTTACTACATCCCCTGAATTTTATACGTTTTCTATTGTATTAAGTTCTCCTCATATCTTTATTTATCTTTTTTCTATGTTCTCAGGGTTTATTGTTTTGATCTTCTGATGTCAATCAAAACACTTGGTTATTCATTTTCATAAATCTTTTTACTTATAAAGATTTGAACTTTTGAAGATTCCAGCTTACTTGGAAGTTTCTAAGGGTCAGGTCCTCTACAATGTTGCTGGCCTAAGGCTTAGTTCAACATATAGCAATGTATATATTGACCTATTTTCTCCTCGACTTTCTGTGATTCCCTACATCTCACCTTTCTTTGCAGACAAGCCATTTGAAATACCCTTAACTTATTTCACAGCCAATAAGTCTTTGAAATAATGTGTATTTTTTACAGAAATCTTTTTACATAATTAGGCAAAAAATCTGACCTGCCATAGTTTTCAAAACAGCATAATTTCTCTCTTCCCAATGATTAATCTATTGTATTACACAACCTTTGGGTATTTAGCTTTATCAATGACATGTACTTTAAATATGGTTTAGAGATCCTACCAGTCTTCGAAAACATCCTGGTTCCTTGTTTCAGTTCTAGTTTTATGTATATATTCTGACTGGCACCTAATTATTCCAACATCTGATGGATGACCTTGGGAATCTAATTCTGGTATTGATTGTTTTTGCTGTTTGTCTCACCTTGTAGCTGATTTCTTCATTATTGTGTAAATTTAGATCATGAACTCATGTTTAGCTAAACAGCTGACCTTGTAAGTGGCTTAAGTGTGAACACTCATATGCTTCATCAGAAAGTCGGCAAAGATTTATTTGTGTCCCTCCAAAGAGTTGCCCGCGAGGACCCCGTTTTCTACAAGTGTTGGTCCAATACTCCCTCTAGAGGCAGGGGACCCTGAGAGGGCAGCTTTGTGGCCACCGATCTGGGGCATGGGACTTGGGTGTCCAGTGGCCCGGGCATGAGCATCTCCGCGTGTGTCCCAGGGACCCATCTGCCTGCGAACTGCGGTCACCTGGCAGGAAGCTACGATGCCCAGACCTATGGTTAGCTGTGCAGCGAGGTGTACTGCGCAGACAGGTTCTACACACACTTCAAGTAAGAGGGCGGCCGGAGTGGAAGGTGAGAGTTTGGGCAGCTGTGAAGACAAAGAATGCGCCCTTTGGCCTTGGCCTAAATGCTTAAGACATACCACTGGGCCTGCCGGGCTCTGAGGTCCCTGCCCTGGGACCCCTGCTCCCCTGCCCTTTGTTCAGTCACAGCAGAGATGGCCACACCCACTCCCTCAGTCAGGGCAGTGTTCCAAACTCCCTCTGCCCCACCCCCCCTCCACAGTTTACCATGGACTACAGATGCTGCATTCTGAGGCCATGGTGTTCCCAGAATGCCAAGGGCAGACATGATGACCTTAAATGATTTCCTCTTGTGTCAGTTTTGGTAAACTTAGGAGCTAGGAAATGGTCCGCTTTACACAAATGTTCAAATTTACTGGCATTTCATATATTTTTTGCTATGTCATTGTCCTGATTCTTTCTGTATATTCTTGACTCATGTTTTTGTTTTCCTTAATCAAAGTGTGTCTTTTAAATCTTTTCAAAGAATATCCTTTTTACTTACTAAATCTCCTCAATTTTATTCGTTTTCTGTTGTATTAAGTTCTGCTCATATCTTTATTTATCTTTTTTCTATGTTCTCAGGGTTTATTGTTTTGATCTTCTGATGTCAATTAAAACACTTGGTTATTCATTTTAATAAATCTTCTTACTTATAAAGATTTGAACTTTTGAAGATTCCAGTGTACTTGTAAGTTTCTAAGGGTCAGGTCCTCTACATTGTTGCTGGCCTAAGGCTTAGTCATCCTATAGCAATGTATATATTGACATATTTTCCCCCCGACTTTTTGTGATTCCCTACATCTCACCTTTTTTGCAGACAAGCAATTTAAAATTCCCTTAACTTATTTCACAGCCAATAAGTCTTTGAAATAATGTGTATGTTTTAGAGAAATCTTCTTATATAATTAGGCAGAAAATCTGACCTGCCATAGTTTTCAAAACAGCATAATTTCACTCTTCTCAATGATTAATCTTTTGTATTACACAACTTTGAGTATTTAGCTTTATCAATGACATGTACTTTAAACATGTTTTAGAGATTGTACCAGTCTTTGAAAACATCCTTGTTCCTTGTTTCAGTTCCAGTTTTATGTATATTTTTTGCCTTGCACCTGATTATTCCAACATCTGATGGATGGCCTTTGGAATCTAATTCTGGTATTGATTGTTTTGCTGATGGTCTCCCCTTGTAGCTGATTTCTTCATTATTGTGTAAATTTAGATAATGATCTCATATTTAGCTAAACAGCTGACCTTGTAAGAGGCTTATCTGTGAACGCTCGTAAGTTTCAGCAGATGGTCGGCAAAGATTTATTTGTGTCCCTCCAATGAGTTGCTCACGAGGACCCTCTGTTCTACAAGTGTTGGTCCAATACTCCCTCTAGAGGCAAGGGACTCAGACAATGCTGCTTGGCTGCCCCCAATCTGGGCAGGGGCAGTGGGCGGCCGGTGTCCCGGGCAGGATCCTCTGCGCGTGTGTCCCAGGGACCCATCTGCCTGCGAACTTTGGTCACCTGGCATGAAGCTACCATGCCCATACCTATGGATAACTTTCTCAGTGTCATCAGCAATTCGTTTAATCTGTCCCCAAATTGGTGGGTTTGAAGTTCTCCTAGAGATGGCTCTTCTCTTGTGAGGTCTCGGGCACGGACGCTCCAGACAAAAAATTGGTTTCTCTCCGATATTGAGGTTTTGTATCTGTTGCAGCAACGGTTTCTATATGAGGAATGGTGACAGTGCTCACGGTGACAACCCATGCTGACAGTGCTCATTGTAGCAGTACCCATGGTGACAGTGCTCACAGTGATAGTGCCCATGGTGGCAGTGCCCATGGTGACAATGCTCATGGTGAGAATGCCGATGATGACATGCCCATGGTGACAGTGCCCATGGTGCCAATGCCTATGGTGACAGTGCTCACAGTGACAGTACCCATGGTAACAGTGAGCATGTTGAGAGTGCTCATGGTGATAGTGACCATGGTGACAGGGCTCATTGTGCCAGTACCCATAGTGAGAGTGCTCACGGTGACAGTGTCCATGGTGACAGTGACCACGGTGAGAGTGCTCATGGTGGTAGTGCTCACATTAATCGTGCTCACGGTGACAGTGTCCATGGTTATAGTGCCCATGGTAAGAGTCCGCACGTTGATAGTGCCCATGGTGGCAGTTCCTATTGTGAAAGTGCTCATGATGACATTGCTCATGTTGGTCGTTCCCATGGTGACAGTGCTCACAGTGATACTGACCATGGTAACAGTGCACATGGTGGCCGTTCCCTTGGTTACAGTGCCCATGATGACAGTACTCATGGTGACAGTTCTCCTGGTGATAGTGCCAATGGTGACATTGAACATGGTGGTAGTGAAAAATGGTGACAGTGTCCATGTTGACAGTTTACATGGTGACAGTGCACACGGTGACAACCAATGCAGACCATACTCACGGTGACAGTAATCATGGTTGCAGTACCCATGGTGAGAGTGATCAAAGTGATAGTGCCCATGGTGGCATTGCCCATGTTGACATTGCCCATGGCGCAATTGCCAATGGTGACAGTGCTCATGGTAACAGTGCCCATGGTGACAGTGACCATGGTGAGAGTGCTCACAGTGATAGTGCCCATGGTGACAGGGCTCATGTTGCCAGTCCGCATTGTGCCAGTACCCATGGAGACTGTGCTCATGGTGACAGTGACCACAGTGAGAGTGCTCATGGTGATAGTGCTCATGGTGACAGTTCAAATGGTGACAATACTCATGATGAAAATACCCATGGTGGCAGTTCTCATAGCGACAGTTCTCATGGTGACAGTGCTTATAATAACAGTGTCCAAGGTGGCAGTGCTCGTGGTGACAGTGCTCTTGGTGGCAGTTCCCATGGGGACAGTACTGATGGTGGCACTGCACATCATTACAGTGTCCATGGTAACCGTGCTCACAGTGATAGTGCACATCTTGACAGTGCCCATGGTGGTAGTTCACCTGGTGACAGTGCTAAATAGGGACAGTGCACATGCTGGCAGTTCTCATGGTGATAGTGCCCATGGTGACAGTGCACATGGTGATAATGGGCATTGTTACAGTGTTCATGGTAACAGAGCCCAAGGTGGCAGATGCCATGGTGAGAGTGCCCACAATGACAGTGCCCTTGGTGACAATGCCAACAGTGACAGTGCCCATGGTGACCCTTCTCACGGTGACAGTGCCCATGGGGACAGTTAGCATGGTGAGATTTCTCACAGTGATAGTGCCCTTTGTGAAAGTGCTCACAGTGACAATTCCCATTGTGCCAGTGCCCATAGAGACATTCCGCACGGTCACATTTCTCACGGTGAATGTGCCTATGGTGATATTTCCCATGGTGACACTGCACATGGTGGCAGTGCAAAATGGTGACAGTGCCCATGGTGATATAGCTCAAGGTGACTTTCCTTACAGTGATATTCCTTACGGTGAGAGTGCACATGGTGACACTGCACCCAGTAACAGTGTTCATGGTGACAGTGTTCACGGTGATATTTCCCCTGGTGAGAGTGTCCATGGTGACAGTGCCCATAGTCACATTTCTTATGGTGTATTGCTCACAGTGACAGTGCCCATGGTAAAAATACCCAGGGTGACATTTTTCATGGTGACACTGTTCACGGTGATAGTGCCCATGGTGACAGTGCACATGTTCACAATTCTCACAGTGATAATACCTATGGTGAGATTACCTAGGGTGACAATGCCCATGGTGTCATGCCCATGGTGACAGTGCCCATGTTTACAGTGTTTATGGTGATAGATGTCATGGTGTCAGTGCCCACGGGGACAGTGCCCAGGCTAATAAAGCCCATGGTGATACTTCCCATTGTGACAGTGCCCACGGTGACAGTGCCCATGGTGACAGCACCCAGTGTGACAAGGCCCATGGTGACAGTGCTCACGGTGAACATGCCCATGGTGACAGTTTTGATGGTGAGAGTGCCAATAGTGACAGTGCTCATGGTGAAACTGCCCGTGGAAACATTGCCCATGGTGATGGTTCTCATGGTGACAACCCCATGGTGACAGTGTCAATGGTGATAGTGCCCGTGGTGACAGTTCTTACGTTGAATGCAACCATAATGACCGTTCTCATGGTGACAGTGCCTATGGTGAAAATTCTCATAGTGACAGAGCTCACAGTGGCAGTGTCCATGGTGATATTACCCATGGTGACAGTACTCTTGGTAAAAGTGCCCATGGTGACACTGCACATTGTGGCAGTGCAAAATGGTGACAGTGCCCATGGTGACATTGCTCATGGTGACATTGCTTACGGCAATAGTCCTTAGGGTGATAGTATGTATGGTGAAACTGCAACAGTGACAGTGCTCATGGTGACAGTGTTCATGGCAATAGTGCTGATGGTGAATGTGCCCATGGTGACAATGCCCATAGTCACAATTCTCAGAGTGTAGTGCTCACGGTGACAGTGCCCATAGTGAGAGTACACAGGGTGACAGTATTCATGGTAACATTGCTCATGGAGAGTGCCCATATTCACAACTCTCACGGTGATAGTGCCCATGGTGACAATACCCAGGGTGACACAGCTCATGGTAAAAATGCTCACGGTGACAGTGCCCGTGGTGACAGTACCTAAGGTGATATCTCAAATGGTGAGTGTGCTCATGGTGACAGTGCCCATGGTGAAAATACCCAGGGCGTCCTGCCCATGGTGACAGTGATCATGGTGACACTGCTCATGTGGACAGTGCCATAAGTGACAGTGCTCATTGTGGCAGTGCTCATGGTGACAGTGCCCATGGTTACAGTGCTTATGGTGATAGATGTCACGGTGGCCATGCCCACAGTGAAAGTGCCCACGCTGACAAAGCCCATGGTGATACTTCACAGTTTCACAGTGCCCACGGTGACATAGCCCATGGTGACAGTGCCCAAGATCACAGTGCCCATGGTGAGAGTGCTAATGGTGTCTGTGTCCATGGTGACAGTGCCCAGTGTGACAACGCCCATTGTGACAGAGCTCACGGTGACCGAGCCGATGCTGACAGTGCTGATCGTGATAGTGCCAATAGTGAGAATGCACACGGTGAAACTGCCCAAGGAGACACTGCCCATGGTGATAGTGCTCATCGTGACAACCACTCGGAGGCAGTGCCAATGGTGAGAGTCCCCGTGGTGACAGTTCTCACAGCGAAAGTGACACTGCTGAAATTGCTCATGGTGACAGTGCTCATGGTGACAGTGCTCAAGGTGATAGTCTCCATGTTGACAGTGCCCATGGTGACTATTCTCATGGTGACAGTGCCTATGTTGATAATGCTCTTAGTGACAGTGCTCACGGTGACAGTGCCCAAGGTGACAGTGACCATGGTGACTGTTCTCACCGTGATAGTGCCCATGGTGACAGTGTTCATGGTGACAGTCCGCATTGAGGCTGTTGCCGTGGTGACAGTGCTCAGTGTGATAGTGCTCACGGTGATAGTACTCACGTTGACAGGGCCAAGATGACAATACCCACGGTGACAGTAATCATGGTGAAAGTGCCCATGTGGCAGTTCTCATAGTGACCGTTCTTGTGACAGTGCTCATGGTTGCAGTGCTCGTGGTGACAGGGCTCTTGGTGACAGTGTTCATGGTGACAGTGCCCATGGTGAGACTACCGATGTTGACACTGCCCATGGTGACAGTGCACATGGTCCAGGTGCATCTGGTGGCAGTCAAAATAGTGACAGTGCCCATGGTGATATTGCTCAAGGTGATAGTGTCCATGGTGAGAGTGCCCATGGTTACAATGCACATGGTGACAGTGACCCTGGTGACTGTGCACACCGTGAGAGTGCCCATGGTGGCCGTGCCCATGGTGACAGTTCTTATCATGATAGTGCTCATGGTAGCAGTGTTCATGGTAATAGTGCTCACCGTGGCAGTGCTCAAATGAGAGTGCCAATGGCGAGAATACTGACTGTGACAGTGCCCATGGGGACTTTTCTCTCTGTGGCAGTGCCCTTTGGGACAGTTAGCACGGTGAGATTTCTCATGGTGATAGTGCCCATTGTTTCAGTGCTCATAGTGACAAGAAACATGGTGCCAGTGCCCATGATGGCATTGCGCATGGTGAAAGTTCTCACGGTGACAGCGGCCATGGTGATACTACCCATGGTAGACAATACTCAGTGATAAAGTGCTCATGGTGACAGTATCTAAGGTGGCAGTGCAAAATGGTGACAGAGCCCATGGTGATATTGCTTAATGTGATAGTACTTGCGGTGATACTGTGCATGGTGACACTGCCCACCGGGACAGTGCTCTTGCTGACAGTGCTCACAGTGATAGTGCCACTGTTGGAAGTGTCCATCGTGAAAGTGCCCATGGTGAGAGTTCTTATGGTGACAGTGGTCAGTGTGGCAGTGCTCGTGGTGCAAGGGCCCATGGTGACAGAGCTCATGGTGACAGTGCCCATAGTTATAGTGTCCATGGGGACAGTACTAACAGTGAAATTGTCCACGGGGACACTGTCCATGGTGACAGTGCCCATGGTCACATCCCTCATGGTGATAGTGCTCACGGTGACAGTACCCATGGTGACAGTGACCATGTTGACAGTTCTAACGGTGATAGTGCCCATTATGACAGTGCTCATGGTGAAAGTCCACATTGTGCCACTGCCCAAGGTGACATTGCTCACTGTGACAGTGCCCAAAGTCACAATACTCATGGTGACAGTGCCCAGGCTGACAGTTCTCATGGTGATAGTGCCCATGGTGACAGTGCACATGTTGATACTGAGAATGGTGACAGTGCTTATAGTGACAGTGGTCATGGTTGCAGTACCCATGGTGATAGTGCTGAAACTGACAGTGCCCTTGGTGATAGTGCCCATGCTGAGTGTGCTCACGTTAATAGTGCCCATGGTGACAGTTCCCATTGTGAAAGTGCTCATGATGACATTGCCCATGGTAACAGTGACCACAGTGAGAGCGCTCATGGTGATAGTGACCATGGTGACAGGGCTCATTGTGACAGTCCACGTTGTGCCAGTACCTATAGTGACAGTGCTCACGGTGACAGTGCCCATGGTGACAGTGACCATGGTGAGAGTGCTCACAGTGGTACTGCTCACAGTAATAGTGCTTATGGTGACAGTGCCGATGGTGACAGTGCTCACAGTGACAGTGCCCATGGTGAGAGGCCGCACATTGATAGTGCCCATAGTGGCAGTTCCTATTGTGAAAGTGCTCATGATTACATTGCCTATATTGGTAGTTCACTTGGTGACAGTGCTCACAGTTATAGTGACCATGGTAACAGTGCAAATGGTGGACGTGCCCATGGTGACAGTTTCCATGATGACAGTACACATGGTGACAGTTTTCATGGTGATAGTGCCCATGGTGACATTGCACATGGTGGCAGTGAAAAATGGTGACAGTGCCCATGTTGACAGTTGTCATGGTGAGAGTGCACATGGTGACAACCCATGCAGACAGTACTCACGGTGACAGTGCTAACGGTGACAGTTCTCATGGTCACAGTACCCATGGTGACAGTGCTCACAGTGATAGTGCGCATGGTGACACTGCCCATGATGACAGTGTCCATGGTGCCATTGCCTATGGTGACAGTGCTCATGGTGACAGTGCCCACAGTGAAAGTGAGCATGGTGAGAGTGCTCACAGTGATACTGCCCATGGTGACAGGGCTCATGGTGCCAATCCACATTGTGCCAGTACCCATGGCGACAGTGCTCACGGTGACAGTGACCACAGTGAGAGTGCTCACGGTGATACTGCTCACGGCAATAGTGCTCATGGTTACAGTGCAAATGGTGACAATACCCATGATGACAGTACTCATGTTGAAAATACCCATGGTGGCAGTTCTCATAGCGACAGTTCTCATGGTGACAGTGCAAATGGTAACAATACCCATGGTGACAGTACTCATGTTGAAAATACCCCTGGTGGCAGTTCTCATAGTGACAGTTCTCATAATAGCAGTGCCCAAGGTGGCAGTTCTCGTGGTGACAGTGCTAATGGTGACAGTGCTCTTGGTGGCAGTTCCCATGGGGACAATACTGATGGTGACACTGTGCATTGTTACAGTGCCCATGGTAACTGTGCTCACAGTGAGAGTGCACATCGTGACAGTGCCCATGGTGGTAGTTCACCTGGTGACAGTGCTAAATAGTGACAGTGCACATGCTGACAGTGCTCGTGGTGATAGTGCCCAGGGTGACAATGCACGTTGATAATGGGCATTGTTACAGTGTTCATATTGACAGAGTCCAAGGTGGCAGTGGCCATGGTGACAGTGCCCACAATGACAGTGCCCATGGTGACAGTGCTGACATTAACAGTGTGCATGGTGACACTTCTCACGGTGACAGTGCCCACAGAGACAGTTAGCATGGTGAGATTTCTCATGGTGATAGTGCCCATTGTGACATTGTTCACAGTGACAATGCCTATGGTGCCAGTGCCCTTAGAGAAATTCCACATGGTCATATTTTTCTCAGTGATAGTGCCTATGGTGATATTACCCATGGTGACACTGCACATGGTGGCAGTGCAAAATGATGACAATGCCCATGGAGACATTGCTCATGGTGATTTTGCTTACGGTGATAGTCCTTACACTGAAAGTGCACATGATGACACTGCATGCAGTGTCAGTGCTCATGGTGACAGTGTTTATGGTGATAGTTCCCATGGTGAGAGTGTCCATGGTGACAGTGCCCATAGTCACAATTCTCATGGTGTAGTGCTCATAGTGACAGTGCACATGGTGAAAATACCCTGGGTGACAGTTCTCATGTTGACAGTGATCAGGGTGATAATGCCCATGTTGACAGTGCCCATGTTCACAATTCTCACCGTGATAATGCCTATGGTTTGAGTACCTAGGGTGACAAGGCCCATGGTGACAGTGCCCAAGGTGTAATGCCCATGGTGACAGTGCTCATCGTGACGGTGCTCACTTTGGCAGTGCCATAAATAACAGTGCTCATTGTGGCAGTGCTCAAGGTGACCATGCTCATGGTGACAGTGCCCATGTTTAGAGTGTTTATGGTGATAGATGTCACGGTGTCTGTGCTCACGGGGACATTGCCCATGCTGACAAAGCCCATATGATACTACCCTTTGTGAAAGTGCCCATGGTGACAGCGCCAAGTGTGACAAGTCCCATGGTGACACTGCTCATGGTGACAGTGCCCATTGTGACAGTGCCGATGGTGAGAGTGCCAATAGTGACAGTGCTCATGGTGAAAGTGCCTATGGAGACATTGCACATGGTGATAGTGCTCTTGGTAACAACCCCACAGTGACAGTGCCAATGGTGATAGTCCCCATGGTGACAGTTCTTACATTGAATGTGACCATGGTGACAGTTCTCATGGTGACAGAGCCTATGGTGAAAATTCTAATATTGACCGTGCTCATGGTAACAGTGCCCATGGTGATATTACCCAGGGTGACAGAGCTCATGGTAAAAGTGCTCATGGTGACAGTGCCCATGGTGACAGTACTTAAGGTGACAATTCCCATGCTAAGAATGCTCATGGTAACAGTGATCATGGTGACAATACCCAGGGTGTCCTGCCCATGGTGACAGTGATCATGGTGACACTGTTCATGTGGACAGTGCCATAAGTGACTGTGCTCATTGTGGCAGTGCTCATGGTGACCGTGCTAATGCTGACAGTGCCCATGGTTACAGTGCTTATGGTGATCGATGTCACGGTGGCTGTGCCCTTGGTGACATTGCCCACACTGACAAAGCCCATGGTGATACTTCCCATTGTGACAGTGCCCATAGTGACAGAGCCAATGGTGACAGTGCCCAAGATAACAGTGCCCATGGTGAGAGTGATAATTGTGACTGTGCACATGGTGACAACACTCAGTGTGACAATGCCCATTGTGAAAGTGCTCTCAGTGACCGTGCCAATACTGACAGTGCTGATGGTGATAGTGCCAATAGAGAGAGTGCTCACGGTGACACTGCCCATGCTGACACTGCCCATAGTGATAGTGCTCATCGTGACAACCCCTCGGAGGCAGTGCCAATGGTGAGAGTCCCCGTGGTGACAGTTCTCACAGTGAAAGTGACCTTGTTGAAATTGCTCATGGTGACAGTGCTCATGGTGACAGTGCTCAAGGTGGTAGTCTCCATGTTGACAGTGCCCATGGTGACTGTTCTCATGGTGACAGTGCCTATGGTGATAATGCTCTTAGTGACAGTGCTCACGGTGACAGTGCCCATGGTGACAGTGACTATGGTGACTGTTCTCACCGTGATAGTGCCCATGGTGACAGTGTTCATGGTGACACTCTGCATTGAGGCTGTGCCCGTGCTGACAGTGCTCAGGGTTATAGTGCTCACAGTGATAGTACTCACGTTGACAGTGCCCAAGGTGACAATACCCACGGTGACAGTAATCATGGTGAAAGTGCCCATGGTGGCAACTCTCATAGTGACAGTTCTTGTGACAGTGCTCATGGTGGCAGTGCCCATGGCGAGACTACCAATGGTGACACTGCCCATGGTGACAGTGCACATGGTCATGGTGCATCTGGTGGCAGTGCAAAATAGTGACAGTGCCCATGGTGATATTGCTCATGGTGATAGTGCCCATGGTGAGAGTGCCCATGGTTACAGTGCTCATGGTGACAGTGCCCATGGTGACAGTGCCCCTTGTGACAGTGAACACCATAAGAGTGCCCATGGTGGCTGTGCCCATGGTGACAGTTATTATCATGATAGTGCTCATGGTAGCAGTGTTTATGGAAATAGTGCTCACGGTAGCAGTGCTCACAATGAGAGTGCCAAAGGGGAGAATACTGACTGTGTCAGTGCCCATGGTGACTTTTCTCTCTGTGACAGTGCCCTTGGGGTGAGTTAGCAGGGTGAGATTTCTCACAATAACATCTGTCGCCATGGGCATGGCCACCATAGTCACTCTCACGGTGTGCACTATCACCAGGGGCACTGACACTATGGGCACTGTCACCATGAGCACTGTAACCATGGGCACTCTCACCATGGGCACTATCACTATGGGCACTGTCACTATTTTGCACTGCCACTAGATGCACCATGACCATGTGCATTGTCACCATGGGCAGTGTCAACATTGGTAGTCTCACCATGGGCACTGCCACCATGAGCACTGTCACAAGAACTGTCACTATGAGAACTGCCACCATGGGCACTTTCACCATGATTACTGTCACTATGGGTATTGTCACTTTGGGCATTGTCAACGTGAGTACTATCACCGTGAGAAATATCACCCTGAGCACTGTCAGCACGGGCACAGCCTCAATGCAGAGTGTCACCATGAACACTGTCACCATGGGCACTATCACGGTGAGAACAGTCACTGTGGTCACTGTCACCACAGCCACTGTCACCGTGAACACTGTCACTAAGAGCATAATCACTATAGGCACTATCACCATGAGAACAGTCACCATGGGCACTGTCAACATGGAGACTATCATCTTGAGCACTGTCACCATGAACACTGTCACCATGAGCATTGTCACCATGAGCAATTTCAACAGGGCCACTTTCACCATGAGAACTGTCATCACCGGGACTCTCACCATTGGCACTGCCTCTGAGAGGGTGTCACGATGAGCACTATCACCATGGTCAGTGTCTCCATGGGCAGTTTCACCATGAGCACCCTCACTATTGGCACTATCATCATTGGCACTATCAACATCGGCATGGTCAACGTGAGCACTGTCACAATGGGCGTTGTCACACTGGGTGCTGTCACCATGGGCACAGTCACCATTAGCAGTCTCACCATGGGCACTGTCACCATGGGCACTGTCACCATGAGCACAGTCACCATGAGCACTGCCACAATGAGCACTGTCACTTATGACACTGTCCGCGTGAGAAGTGTCACCATGATCACTGTCACCATGGGCAAGACACCCTGGGTATTGTCACCATGGGCACTGTCTCTATGAGCACTCTCACCATGGAAATTGTCACCGTAGGTACTTTCATCATGGGCACGGTCACTGTGAACACTTTTACCATGAGCTCTGTCACCCTGGGTATTGTCACTATGGGCACTATCACCGTGAGAGTTGCAAACATGGGCACTCTCACCATGGGCACTCTCACCATGAGCGATGTCACCATGAATACTGTCACCCTTTGTATTGTCACCATGGGCACTGTCACCGTAAGCAATATACCGTGAAAATTGTGACTATGGGCATAGTCACCACTGGCAAATTCACCATCGGAACTATCACCTTTAACACTGTCACCATGAGCACTGTCACTGTGTGCAGTTTCACCATACACACTATCACCGTAAGGACTATCACTGTAAGGAATGTCACCATGATCAATATCACCATGGGCACTGTCACCATTTTGTACTGCCACTATGTGCAGTGTCACCATGGACACTTTCACTCTGAGTACTGTCACCATGGGTAATATCACCATTGTCACTGTCACGGTGAGCACTCTCACTATGAGAATTTTCACCATTGCCCCTCTCACCATGAGAATTGTCACCATGGGCACTGCCAACATGGAGACTATCACCTTGAGCACTGTCACCATGAGCACTGTCACCATGGTCACATTCAACGTAAGACCTGTCACCACGGGGACTATCAACATTGGCACTGTCACTGTGGGGTTGTCACCATGAACACTATCACCATTGGCGATGTCTCCTTGGGCAGTTTCACCATGAGCACTGTCACTATTGGCACTCTCACCCTCGGCACTGTCAACATGGGCACCATCACTGTGAGAACTGTCACCATGGGCCTTGTCACACTGGGTACTGTCACCATGGGCACTGTCACCGTAGGCACTGTCACAAAGGGAAGTATCACCATGGGCTTTGTCAGCCTGGGCACTGTCTCCGTGGGCACTGACACCATGACATCTATCACCATAAACACTGTAAACATGGGCACTGTCACCATGAGCACCGTCACCATGAGCACTGCCACAAGGAACACTGTTATTTATGGCACTGCCAACATGACCCCTGTCACCATGAGCACTGTCACCATGGGCATTGTCACCCTAGGTACTCTCACCATAGGCATTATCACTGTGAGAATTGTGAACATGGGCACTGTCCATATGAGCACTGTCACCATGAGTATGGTCTCCCTGTTTATTGTCACCCGGGGCACTACACTATGAGAATTGTGACTCTGGGCACTGTCACCATCGGCACATTCACCATTGGCACTATCGCCATTAACACAGCCACCATGAGCACTGTCACTGTGTGCAGTTTCACCATGGGTACTGCAATGATGAGCAGTGTCACCATGAGCACAGTCACTGTGTGCAGTGTCCCCATACACACTATCAAATAAGGACTATCACCGTAAGCAATATCACCGTGAGCAATGTCACCATGGGCACTGTCACCATGGGCAGTGTCACCATGAGCCCGTTATCATTGAGGACTGTCAACATGGGTAATATCATCATGGGAACTGTCACCGTGAGAACTATCACCGTGAGCAATGTCATAATGGGCCCTGTCGCCATGGGCCTTGTCACTATGAGCACTGTCAGAATTGGTATTATCACAGTGAGCAGGCTCACCATGATAACTGTCACCATGGGCACTGTCACCATGATAACTGTCACCATGGGCACTGTCGCTGTGGGAACTGCCACCGTGAGCATTATTACCATGAACACTGCAACCGTTAGAACTATCCTCATAAGTACTGTCACCGTGGGTACTGTCACGATTGGCATGGCCAAAATGGGCATTCTCAAGTTGTGCACTGTTACCCAGGGCACTGTCACCATGAGCACTCTCAGCATGGGCATTACACCCTAGGTACTGGGACCATGGGAACATTCACCATGAGCATTGTGACCATGAGCTCTGTCACCCTGGGTATTGTCACCATGGGCACTATCACCGTGAGAATTATGATCATGGACACTGTCACCATAGGCACTATCACCATGAGCACTGTCACCATGAGTAATGTCACCCTGGGTATTGTCACCATGGGCTCTGTCACCATGAGCACTACACCATGGGAATTGTGACTATGGGTACTGTCACCAGGTGCAATACCACCATGGGCGCTGTCACCATGTGCACTATCACTTTGAGCAAGGTTACCATGGGCAATGTCACAATGTGCAGAGTCACCTTCGGTAATGTCCCCAGGGGATCTGCCACCAGTTGTACTGTCACCACTAGCAATGGCACCACGGGCACTGCCACCTTGGGCACTGCTATTAGGAGCACTGTCACCATGAGAACTGTCGCTATGAGAACTGTCACCATGGATATTTTCACCATGAGTACTCTCACCATAGGTATTGTCACCATTTGCACTGTCAGCATGAGCACTATTATGGTGAGCACTATGACCGTTAGCACTTTCACCATGGGCACTGGCACAATTCGGACTGTCACCAAGAGCCCTGTCACCATGGGCACTATCACCGTGAGCACTGTCACCATAGGCAACGTCAGCGGGGGCACTTTCACCGTGGGCACTATCATCACGGGCAGTGTCACCGTGGGGAAGTGTCACAAGGGGCAATGTCACCATGGGCACTGCCACCATAGGCACTGTCACTGTGAGCACTGTCACCATGGGTAATGCAACCATGAGCACTGTCACCATGAGCACTGTCAGCTTGGGTTGTTACCGTGTGCACTTTCACCAAGAGCACTGTCATGGTGGGCAGTGTTACCATGCGCTCTATCACCGCAAGTACTATCACGTTAAGCAATGTCACCATGAGCAATGTCACCATTGGTACTGTCACCATGTTGCACTGCCATCATGTGCACTATCACCATAGGCACTGTCACCATGGGCACTTTATCATTGAGTACTCTCACCATGGGTAATATCACCATGGGCATTGTCACCATGACAATTATCACTGTGAGCAATATCATGATTGGCTCTGGTGCCATGGACCTTGTCACTATGAGCACTGTCACAATGGGCACTATCACCGTGAGCAGTCTCACTGTGGTATCTGTCACCATGGACACTGTCTCCCGTAGAACTGTCACCATGGGCACTGTCACTTTTGGCACTGTCCACGGACACTGTCACTGTGGGCACTGCCACCGTGAGCATTATTACGATGAACACTGCTACTGTGAGCAGTATCATCATAAATACTGTCACAAAGGACTCTGTCACAATTGGCACGACCACCATGTGCATACTCATGGTGTGCACTGTTACCAGGGGCACTGCCACCATGTGCAGTGTCACCATGAGCACTGTAACCATGGGCACTCTCACCATGGGCACTGACATCATGGGCAGTGTCACCGTGGGCACTGCCACCAGGGGCCTTGTCACATGGGTGCTGTCACCATGGGCACTGTCACCGTAGGCACTGTCAAAATGGGAAGTATCTCCATGGTCTTTGTCAGCCTTGGCACTGTCCCCGTGGGCACTGACACTGTGACATCTCTCACCATAAACACTGTAAACATGGGCAATGTCATCATGAGCACTGGCACAATGAGCACTGTTATTTATGGCACTGCCACAATGAAAACTGTGACCCTGAGCACTGTCACCATGGGCATGACACCATGGGCACTGTCACCATGGGCATTGTCACCCTAAGTACTCTCACCATAGGCATTATCACTGTGAGAATTGTGAACATGGGCACTGTCAATATGAACACTGTCACCATGAGTGCAGTCTTCCTGTTTATTGTCACCCTGGGCACTGTACCGTGAGCACTACACCGTGAGACTTGTGAATCTGGGCATTGTCACCATCGGCTCATTCACCATCAGCACTATCGCCGTTACCCCTGCCACCATGAGCACTGTCACTGTGTGCAGTTTCACCATATACACTATCACCGTAAGCAATGTCACCATGAGCAATATCTCCATAGGCACTGCCACTATTTTGCACTGCCACCATGTGCAGTGTCACCATGGGCACATTTACCATGAGTACTGTCACCATGGGTAATATCACCATGGGCACTTTCACCGTGAGCACTGACACTATGAGAATTTTCACCATAGGCACTCTCACCATGAAAACTGTCACCATGGGCACTGTCAACACGGAGACCATCACCTTGAGCACTGTCACCATGAGCACTGTCACCATGAGCAATATCACCATGGTCACATTCAATGTAAGAACTGTCAGCACGGGGAGTATCACCTTTGGCACTGTCACTGAGGGGTTGTCACAATGAGCACTATCACCATGGGCATTGCCTCCATGGGCAGTTTCACCATGAGCACTGTCACTATTGGCACTCTCACTGTCGGCACTATCACCACGGGCATGGTCACTGTGGGCACTGTCACCAGGGGCCTTCTCACAAGGGGCACTGTCATCATGGGCACTGTCACCCTGGACACTGTCACAATGGGAAGTATCACCATGGGCTATGTCAGTGTGGGCACTGTCCCCGTGGGCACTGACAACGTGACATCTATCACCATAAACACTGTAAACATGGACACTGTCACCATAAGCACGGTCACCATGAGCACTGCCACAATGAGCACTGTTATTTATGACACTGCCACCATGAGCACTGTTACCGTGAGCATTGTCTCCATGGGCATGACACCATGGGCACTGTCACCATGGGCATTTTCACTCTTACCATAGGCATTTTCACTGTGAGAATTGTGAACATGGGCACTGTAACCATGGACACTATCACCATGAGCACTCTCACTGTGGTCACTGTTACCATGGGTACTGTCACTGTGAGCATGGTCACCATAGGCAATGGCACCATGGGCACTGTCATCATGGGTATTGTCACTGTGGGCAGTGTCACCAAGGGCAAGGCCACCATGGGCACTACCACTGTGAGCACTGTCACCACGGGTACTACTACCATGTGCACTGTCACTGTGAGCAATGTCAGCATGGGTTGTCACCGTTTGCACTGTCACCATGAGAACTGTCAGCATGTGCACTGTCACCATTTTTCACTGCCACCATGTGCACTACCACCATGTGCACTGTCACTATGAGCACTATCACCATGAGCACTGTCACCATGAGTACTGTCATCATGGGCACTCTCACCAAGGGCATGGCCACCATATGCACTGTTACCATGGACACTATCACCGTGAGCACTGTCAACATGGGAACTAACAACATGGGCACTGTCATCATGAGCACTTTCACAATGGGAACTGCCACCACGGCACTATTCACGTGAGCACACTCACCATGGGCACTATCACCAAAGGCACTGTCAGTTTCAGCACTATCACCATGGGTACTGCAACCATGACCCATGTCACCATTAGCACTGTCACCATTTTCAGTATCACCATGTGCACTGTCACCATGGGCACTATCACCATGAGAACTGTCAGCCTGAGCCGTGTCACCATGGGTATTGTGACTTTGGGCACTGTCACCGTGAGCTCTGTCACCATGGTCACTTTCGCCATGAGCACTGTCACTCTGACGACTCTCACCATAAGAACTGTCACCACGGGCACTTTCACGATGGGCACTTCCAACAGTGGCACTATCACCATGAGCACTGTCAGAAAGAGCACTGTCACAGTGGGCAGTGTCACCATGCACAATGTCACTGTAAGGACTATCACATTAATAAATGTCACGATGGTCACTGTCACCATTTTGCACTGCCACCATGTGCACTATCACCTGAGGCACTGTCACCATGAGCACTTTATCACTGAGTACTCTCACCATGGGTAATATCACCATGGGCACTGTACCACGAGAACTATCACCGTGAGCAATGTCATGTTGGGCACTGGAGCCATGGGTCTTGTCACTATGAGTACTGAAACAATGGGCACTATCACCTTGAGAAATCTCACCATGGTAACTGTCCCCAAGGGCACTGTCACAGAGAGAAAAGTCATCATGGGCACTGTCACAGTCAGTATTCTCACCATGGGCACTCTCATTGTGGGCAATGCCTCCGTGAGCACTATTACCATGAACACTGGTACCATGAGCACTATCATGATAAGAACTGTCACCATGGGCACGGCCACCATGGGCACTCTCTGGGTGTGCACTGTCACCAGGGGCACTGTCACCATGGGCACTGTCACCATGAGCACTGTAACCATGGGCACTATCACCATGGGCACTATCACCATGAGCAATATCACCATGGGCACTGTCACTATTTGCACTGCCACCAAATGCACCATGACCATGTACATTGTCAACATGGGCAGTGTCACCATCGGTAGTCTCACTGTGGGCACTGCCACCATGAGCACTGTCACCAAGAGCACTGTCACCACGAGCACTGCCACCATGAGCATTATCACAGGAACTGTCACTATGAGAACTACCACCATGGGCACTTTCAGATGATTACTGTCACCGTGGTTATTGTCACCTTGGGCACTGTCAACGTGCATACAATCACTGTGAGAACTATCACCCTGAACACTGTCACCAAAGGCACAGCCTCAATGAGGACTGTCACCATGGGCACTATCACAGTGAGAACAGTCACCATGGTCACTGTCACAAGGGGCACTGTCCCCGTGAGCAACGTCACTAAGAGCATAATCACCATAGGCACTGTCACCATGAGAACAGTCACCATGGGAACCGTCAACATGGAAACTATCACCTTGAGAACTGTCACCATGAGGACAGTCACCATGATCAATTTCAACAGGATCACTTTCACCGTGAGAACTGTCACCACGGGGACTCTCACAATTGGCAGTGCCTCCGAGGGGTTGTCATGATGAGCACTATCACCATGGGCAGTGTCTCCATGGGCAGTGTCACCGTGACCACTCTCACTATTGGCACTATCACCATCGGCAATGTCAGCATCGACACGGTCACCGTGAGCACTGTCATAATGAGCATTGTCACACTGGGTGCTGTCACCTTGGGAACAGTTACCATTAACACTCTCGCCGTGGTCACTGTGATCTTGGGCACTGTCACCATGGGCTCTGCCCCCGTTAGCACTGTCACAATGGGAAGTATCACCATGGGCTTTGTCAGCATGGGCAATGTCACCATGGGCACAGCCACCATGACATCTATCACCATAGGCACTGTAACCATGGGCACTGTCACCATGAGTACGTTCACCATGAGCACTGCCACAATGAGAAATGTCACTTATGGCACTGTCCTCATGAGAAGTGTCACCATGACCACTGTCACCATGGGCAGGACACCCTGGGTATTGTCACCATGGGCACTATTTCCGTGAGAGTTGTGAACATGGGCACTCTCACCATGGGCACTATCACCATAAGCAATGTCACCATGAATACTGTCACCCTCTGTATTGTCACCAGGGGCACTGTCACCATAAGCACTGCACCATCAGAATTGTGACTATGGGCACAGTCACCATGGGCACATTCACCACTGGAACTATCGCCGTTGACACTGTCACCATGAGCACTGTCACTGTGTGCAGTTTCACCATACACAGTATCACTGTAAGGACTATCACCGTAAGCAATGTCAACATGATCAATATCCCCATGGGCACTGTCACTGTTTTGCACTGCCACCATGTGCAGTGTCACCATGGGCACTTTCACTATGAGTACTGTCACCATGGGTAATATCACCATTGTCACTGTCACCGTGAGCACTCTCATTATGAGAATTTTCACCATAGGGCCTGTCACCATGAGAACTGTCACCATCGGCACTGTCAAAATGGAGACCATCACCTTGAGCACTGTCACCATGAGCACTCTCACTATGAGCAATGTCACCATGGTCACATTCAATGTAAGAACTGTCAGCACGGGGACTATCACCATTGGCACTGTCACCATGGGGTTGTCATCATGAGCACTATCACCATTGGCAATGTATCCATGGGCATTTTCACCATGAGCATTTTCACTATTGACACTCTCACCATTGGCACTGTCACAATGGGCACCGTCACCGTGATTACTTTCACCATGGGCCTTGTCACACTGGGCGTTATCATCATTGGCACTGTCACCGTGGACACTGTCCCAATGGGAAGTATCACCTTGGGCTTTGTCAACCTAGGCACTGTGCCCGTGGGCACTGACACCGTGATATCTATCACCATAAACAATGTAAACATGGGCACTGTTACCATGAGCACGGTCACCATGAGCACTGGCACAATGAGCACTGTTATTTATGGCACTGCCAACATGAGCACTGTCACCATGAGCACTGTCACCATGGGCATGACACCATGGGCATTGTCACCCTAGGTACTCTCACCGTAGGCATTACCACTGTGAGAATTGTGAACATGGGCAGTGTCTCCATGGGCATTATCACCATGAGCACTCTCACCATGAGTACTGTCACCCTGGGTATTTTCACCATGGGCACTGTCACTGTGAGCACTACACCGTGAGAATTGTGACAATGGGCACTGTCACCATGGACACTCTCACCATGGGAACTATCACTGTGAACACTGTCACCATGAACACTGTCACTGTGTGCAGTGTCACCATGCACACTGTTACCATAAGGACTATCACCTTTAGCAAAGTCACCATAAGCAATGTCACCATGCACACTGTCACCATTTTGCACTGCCACCATGTGCAGTGTCACCATGTGTAATATCACCATAGGCACATTCACCATGAGAAATGTGACCATGCGGAATGTCTCTATGGGCCCTGGCACCATGGGCATCGTCACTGTGAGCACTGTCACAATGGGCACTATCACCTTGAGAAATCTCACCATGCTAACTGTCCCCATGGGCACTGTCACTGTTAGAAGTGTCAGCATGGGCACTGTCACTGTCGTCACTGTCACCATGGCCACTGCCACCTTGGGCTCGGTCACCATGAACACTGTAACAATGCCCATTATCACCGTGTGCACTGTTACCATGGGCACTATCACGATGAGCACTGTCAAAATGTGCACTATCACTATTTAGCACTCCCACCAGGTGAACTACCACCATGGACACTGTCACGATGTGCCCTATCACCGTGAGCACGGTTACCATGGGCACTGTAACAATGTGCAGTGTCACCATCGGTACTGTCCCTATGGGAACTGCTACCAAGAGCACTGTCACCATTAGCACTGTCACAACCTTGGGCACTGCTATTATGACAACTGTCACCATGAGTACTGTCGCTATGAGAACTGCCACTATGGGTATATTCAACATGAGTACTGTCACCATGGGTATTGTCACCATTTGCACTATCACCATGAGCACTATTACCGTGAGATCTCTCACTGTGGTCACTGTTACCATGAGCACTGTCACCATGGGCACTATCAAAGTGAGAACAGTCACCATGGTCACTGTCACCATGGGCACTGTCATTAAGAGCATTATCACCATAGGCACTGTCACTGTGAGAAAAGTCACCATGGGCACTCTTAACATGGAGACTATAACCTTGAGCACTGTCACCATGAGCAATTTCAACAGGGTCACTTTCACCGTGAGAACTATCACCATGGGGACTCTCACCATTGACACTGCCTCCGAGGGGTTTTCACGATGAGCACTCTCACCATGGGCAGTATCTCCATGGGCAGGTTCACAATGAGCACTCTCACTATTGGCACTATCACCATTGGTACTGTCAACATCGGCACGATCACCGTGAGCACTGTCACAATGGGCGATGTCACACTGGTCGCTGTCACCATGGGCATAGTCACCGTTAGCATTCTCACCATGGGCACTGTGATCTTAGGCACTGTCACCATGGGCTCTGTCACCGTGGGCTCTGTCACAATAAGAAGTATAACCATGGGCTTTGTGAACGTGGGCACTGTCACCATGGGCATGGCCACCATGACATCTATCACCATAAGCACTGTAACCTTGGGCCCTGTCACCAAGAACACGGTCACCATGAGCACTGCCACAATGAGCACTGTCACTTATTGCACTGTCCACATGAGCAGTGTCACCATGATCACTGTCACCATGGGCAGGACACCCTGGGTATTGTCACCATGATCACTGTCACCATGAGCACTCTCACCATGGGAATTGTCACTTTACGTACTGTCACCACGGGCACTGTCACCGTGAGCACTTTTACCATGCACTCTGTCACCCTGGTCACTATAACCATGAAAGTTGTGAACATGGGCACTCTCACCATGAGCAATGTCACCATGAATACTGTCACCCTGTGTATTGTCACCATGGGCCCTGTCACCCTGAGCACTACACTGTGAGAATTGTGACTCTGGGCACTGTCACCATGTGCACATTCGCTATTGGCACTATCGCCGTGAACACAGTCACCATGAGCACTATCACTGTGTTCAGTTTCGCCATACACACTATCACCGTAAGCAATGTCACCATGAGCAATATCTCCATGGGAACTGTCACCATTTTTCACTGCCACCATGTGGAGTGTCACCATGGACACTTACCATGAGTACTGTCACCATGGGTAATATCACCATGGGCACTGTCACCGTGAGCACTCTCACTCTGAAAATTTACACCATAGGCACTCTCACCGTGAGAAATGTCACCATGGGCACTGTCAACATGGAGACCATCACATTGAGCACTGTCACCATGAGCACTATCACCCTGATCAATATCACCATGGTCACATTCAATGTAAGAACTGTCACCAAGGAGACTATCACCATTGGCACTGTCACTGTGGTGTTGTCACAATGAGCACTATCACCATGGGCATTTTCTCCATGGGCAGTTTCACCATGAGCACTGTCACTATTGGCACTCTCAACGTCGGCACTATCACCACGGGCACAGTCACCATGAGCACTTTTACCATGGGCCTTCTCACACTGGGTGCGGTCATCATGGGCACAGTCACCATGGGCACTATCACAATGGGAAGTATCAGCATGGGCTTTGTCAGCATGGGCACTGTCACTGTGGGCACTGACACCATGACATCTATCACCAGAAACACTGTAAACATAGGCACTGTCATCATGAGCATGGTCACCATGAGCACTGGCACAATGAGCACTGTTATTTATGGCACTGCCAACATGAACACTCTGACCATGAGCACTGTCACCATGGGCACTGTAACCCTGGGTACTCTCACCATAGGCATTATCACTGTGAGAATTGTGAACATGGGCACTGTCACTATGAGCACTGTCACTGTGTTCAGTTTCACCATACACACTATCACCGTAAGGACTATCACCATAAGCAATGTCACCATGAGCAATATCACCATGAGCACTGTCACTATTTTGCACTGACGCCATGTGCAATGTCACCATGGGCACTTTTACCATGAGTACTGTCACCATGGGTAATATCACCATGGGCACTGTCACCGTGAGCCCTGTCACTATTAGAATTTTCACCATAGGCACTGTCACCGTGAGAAATGTCACCATGGGCACTATCATCATGGAGACCTTCACCTTGAGCACTGTCACCATAAGCAATGTCAACATGGTCACATTCAACGTAAGAACTTTAACCATGGGGATTATCACCATTGACACTGTCACTGTGGGGTTTTCACCATGAACACTATCACCATGGACAATGTCTCCATGTGCAGTTTCACCATAAGCACTGTCACTATTGTCACTGTCACCATGGGCATGGTCACCGTGAGCACTGTCACCATGGGCCTTGTCACAGTGGGCGCTGTCACCATGGGCACTGTCACCGTGGGCACTGTCACAATGGGAAGTATCAGCATGGGCTTTGTCAGCATGGGCAATGTCCCCATGGGAACAGACACCGTGACATCTATCACCATAAACACTGTAAACATGGGCACTGTCACCATGCACACTGTCACCGTAAGGACTATCACTGTAAGAAAAGTCACCATGAGCAATGTCACCGTGGGCACTGTCACCATTTTGCACTGCCACCATGTGCAGTGTCACCATGGTTATTATCACTATAAGCACATTCACCGTGAGAAATGTGCCCATGCAGAATGTCTCTATGGGCACTGGCACCATGGGTCTTCTCACTGAGAGCACTGGCACAACGGGCACTATCACCATGAGAAATCTCACCATGCTAACTGTCCCCATGGGCACTGTTACCATGAGAAGTGTCACCATGGGCACTCTCACTGTCGGCACTGTCCCCATGTGCACTGTCATTATGGGCACTGTCACCATGGCCACTGCCATCTTGGGCTCTGTCACCATGAACACAGTAACAATGCCCATTATCACCGTGTGCACTGTCACCATGGGCACTATCACCATGAGCACTGTCAGCATGTGCCCTGTCACTATGTAGCACTGTTACCAGGAGAACTATCACCATAGGCACAGTCACGATGTGCACTATCACCGTGAGCACGGATACCATGGGCACTGTAACAATGCAAAGTGTCACCAGCGCAACTGTCACCATGGGAACTGCCAGCAAGGGCACTGTCACCATTAACACTCTCACTGTGTGCAGTTTCACCATACACACTATCACCGTAAGGACTATCACCATAAGCCATGTTACCATGAGTAATATCACCATGGGCACTGTCACCATGAGCACTGTCACTGTGAGAATTTTCCCCATAGGCACTCTCACCATGAGAACTGTCACTATGGTCACATTCAACGTAAGAACTGTCAACACGGGGACTATCACCATTGGCACTGTCACCGTGGGATTGTCACCATGAGCACTATCACCATGGGCAATATCTCCATGGGCAGTTTCACCATGAGCACTTTCACTATTGGCACTCTCAACATCGGGAATGTCACCATGGGCACGTTCACCGTGAGCAGTGTTACCATGGGCCTTGTCACACTGGGCGCTGTTACCATGGCACTGTCAATGTGGGCATTGTCACAATTCTAAGTATCACCATGGGCTTTGTCAACCTGGACACTGTCCCCGTGGGCCCTGACCCACTGACATCTATCACCATAAACACTGTAAACATGGGCACTGTCACCATGACCAAGGTCACCATAAGCAATGTCACCATGGGACTTGTCACATTGGGCGCTATCACAATGGGCACTGTCAACGTGTGCACTGTCACAATGGGAAGTATCGCCATGGGATTTGTCAACATGGGCACTGTCCCTGTGGGTACTGACACCGTGACATCTATCACCATAAGAACTGTAAACATAAGCACTGTCACCATGAGCACGGTCACCATAAGCACTGCCACAATAGCACTGTTATTTATGTATCTGCCAAATGAGCACTGTCACCATGAGCACTGTCTCCATAGGCATGACACCATGGGCACTGACACCTTGGGCATTGTCACCCTAGGTACTCTCACCATATATATTATAACTGTGAGAATTGTGAACATGGGCACTGTCACCATGAGCACTGTCACCATGAGTACTGTCACCCTGGGTATGTTCACCATGGGCACTGTCACTGTGAGCACTACACCATGAGAATTATGACTATGGGCACTGTCACCATGGACACTCTCACCATGGGAACTATCACCATGAACACTGTCACCAGGAACACTGTCACTGTGTGCAGTGTCACCATGCACACTGTGACCGTAAGGACTATCACCATAAGAAAAGTCACCATGAGCAATGTCACCATTTTGCACTGCCACCATGTGCAGTGTAACCATGGGTACTATCACCATAGGCACTTTCACCATTAGAATGTGACCATGCAGAATGTCTCTATGGGCACTGGCACCATGGGCATTGTCACTGTGAGCACTGTCACAACACGCACTATCACCAAGAGAAACCTCACCATGCTAACTGCCCCCATGGGCACTGTCACCATTAGAAGTGTCAGCATGGCACTGTCACTGTCGTCACTGTCACCATGGGCACTGTCATTGTGGGCACTGTCACCATGGCCACTGACACCTTCGGCTCTGTCACCATGAACACTGTAACAATGTCCATTATCACCGTGTGCACTGTCTCCATGGGCACTCTCACCATGAGCATTGTCAGCATGTGCACTGTCACTGTGGGCACTGGCACCGTGGCCACTGCCACCATGGGCAATATCACCATGTGCACTATCACCGAGATCAAGGTTACAATTGGCACTGTCACAATGTGCAGTGTCACCATGGGTAATTTTCCGATGGGTACCGCCACCAAGGGCACTGTCACCATGGGCACTGTCATTGTGGGCCCTGTCACCATGGCCACTGCCACCTTGTGCTCTGTCACCATGAACACTGTAACAATGTCCATTATCACCGTGTGCACTGTCACCATGGGCACTATCACCATGAGCACTGTCAGCATGTGCACTTTCACTACTTAGCACTGTCACCAAGTGAACTACCACCATGGGCACTGTCACGATGTGCACTACCACCATGAGCACAGTTACAATGGGCACTGTAACAATGTGCAGTTTCACCATGGGTACTCTCCCCATGGGAACTGCCACCAAGAGCACTGTCACCACGAGCACTGCCACCTTGGGCACTGCTATTATGAGCACTGTCACCATGAAAACTCTAGCTATGAGAACTGCCACCATGGGTATTTTCAACATGAGTACTGTCACCATGGGTATTGTCACCATTTGCACTGAAACCATGAGCACTATTAACGTCAGCTCTGAACACTCTCACTCTGGTCACTGTCACCATGAGCACTGTTGCCATGGGTACTGGCACAATGTGACTGGCACCATGAGCCCTGTCACCATGGGCACTATCACTGTGAGCACTCTCACCATGGTCACTGTCACCATGGGCACTGTTACCATGAGCACTGTCACGATAGGTAATGGTGCCGTGGGCACTGTCACCATGGGCACTGTCATCATGTGCAGTGTCACCATTGTAACTGTAACCATGGGCACAGCAACCATGGGCAATATCACTGTGAGTCCTGTCACCATGGGGACTGCAACAAAGAGAACTGTCACCGTGGGTATTCTCTGTATGGGTTGTCACTGTGTGCACTGTCACCATGAGAACTGTCAACATGGGCACTGTCACCATTGTTCACTTCCACCATGTGAAATGTCAACGTGGGCACTATCACCATGAGAACTGTCACCATGAGTCCTGTCATCACGGGCACTGTCAAAAAGGGCACGGCCACCATTTGCAATGTTACCATGGTCACTATCACCGTGAGCACTCTCACCATGGGAACTACCAACATGGGCAATGTCATCATGAGCACTCTCACAATGGGAACTGCCACCATGGGCACTATCAACGTGCGGACTCTCACCATTGGCACTATCACCATGGGCACTGTCACCGTGAGCACTCTCACCATCGTCACTGTCACCATGAGCACTATTACTTTTAGTACTACCACCGTGAGCACTCTCACCATGGTCACTGTCACCATCGGCACTGTACCCGTGAGCACTGTCACTATGGGTACTGGCACAATAAGGACTGTAACAATGAGGCCTGTCACCATGGACACTATCACTATGAGCACTCTCACTGTGGTCACTGTTACCATGGGTACTGTCACTGTGAGCACTGTCACCATAGGCAATTTCACCATGGGCACTGTCATCATGGCCATTATCACTATGTGCAGTGTCACCATGGGAACTGCCTCCATGGGCACTATCACTGTGAGCTCTTTCACCACGGGTACTGCTACCATGAGCACTGTCAGCATGGGTTGTCACTGTGTGCACTGTCACCATGAGAACTGTCAGCATGGGCACTTTCACCATTTCACTGCCACCATGTGCACTGTCACCATGGCCACTATCACCGTGAACACTGTCATCATGAGTACTGTCATCATGGGCACTGTCACCAAGGGCACAGCTACTATGTGCACTGTTACCATGGTCACTATCACCATGCGCACTGTCACCATTAGAACTACCAACATGGGCACTGTCACCATGAGCACTTTCACAATGGGAACTGCCACCATGGGCACTATTAACGTGAGCACACTCACCATGTGCAGTATCATCAAGGGCACTGTCAGTTTCAGCACTATCACCATGGGTACTGCAACCATGACCACTGTCACCATAAGCACTGTCACCGTTCTCAGTATAACCATGTGCACTGTCATCATGGGCACTATCACCCTGAGAACTGTCAGCCTGGGCACAGTCACCATGAGTATTGTGACTTTGGCCACTGTCACCATAAACACTGTCACCTTGGGCACTGGCACAATGTGGACTGTCACCATAAGCACTGTCATCATGGGCACTATCACAGTTAGAAATGTCACCATGGTCACTGTCACCATGGACACTGTCACCGTGAGCACTATCACCGTGAAGGTTGTGACCATGGGCAATGTTACCATGGCAGTGTCCCTATGGAAAATTTCACTCTTAGTACTGTCACCATGGACACTATAACTATGGGCACTGTCACCCTGAGCTCTGTCACCATGGGCACTTTCACCATAAGCAGTGCCACTGTGACCACTCTCACCATAAGAACTATCACCATGGGCACTTTCATGACCGGCACTTCCAACATTGGCTCTATCACCGTGAGCACTGTCAACAAGAGCACTGTCACGGTGGGCACTATCACCATGCGCACTATCACTGCAAGGATTATCACATTAAGCAATGTAACCATGAGCACTGTAACCATGGAAAATCTCACCATGGGCACTATCACCATGAGCAATATCACCACGGGAACTGTCACTATTTTGCACTGCCACCAGATGAACCAGGACCATGTGCACTGTCACCATGGGGAGTGTCACCATCGGTAATCTCACCATGGGCACTGCCCCCATGAGCACTGTCACCAAGAGCACTGTCACCACGAGCATTGCCACTATGAGCACTGTCACAAGAACTGTCACTATGAGAACTGCCACCATGGGCACTTTCACCATGATTACTTTCACCGTGGTTATTGTCACCTTGGGCACTGTCAACGTAGGTACTATCACCGTAAGCACAATCACCCTGAGCACTGTCACCACGGGCACAGTCTCAATGCGGGCTGTCACCATGAACACTGTCACCATGGGCACTATCACGGTGAGAACAGTCACCGTGGTCACTGTCACCATGGGCACTGTCACCGTGAGCACTGTCACTAAGAGCATTATCACCATAGGCACTGTCACCATGAGAACAGTCACCATGGGCACTATCAACATGGAGATTATCAACTTGAGCACTGTCACCATGAGCATTGTCACCATTAGCAATTTCAACAAGGTCACTTTCAGCATGAGAACTGTCACCACTGGGACTCTCACCATTGGCACTGCCTCCGAGGGGTTGTCACGATGAGCACTATCAACATGGGCAGTGTCTCCATGGGCAGTTTCACCGTGAGCACTCACTAGTGGCACTATCACAATCAGCACTCTCAGCATCGGCACCGTCACCGTGAGCACTGTCACAATGGGCTTTGTCACACTGGGCACTGTCACCATGGGCACAGTCAACATTAGCACTGTCACCAAGGGCACTGTGACCTTGGGCACTGTCACCATGGACTCTGTCACTGTAGGCACTGTCACAATGGGAAGTATCACCAAGGGCTTTGTCAGCATGGGCACTTTCACATGGGCATGGCCAAAATGACATCTATCACCATAAGCACTGTATCCATGGGCACTCTCACCATGAGCACCGTCACCATGAGCACTGCCACAATGAGCAATGTCACTTATGGCACTGTCCACATGAGCAGTGTCACCATGACCACTGTCACCATTGGCAGGACACCCTGGGTATTGACACCATGTGCAATATCACCATGAGCACTCTCACCATGGGAATTTTCACCTTAAGTTCTGTCACCAAGGGCACTGTCACTGTGAGCACTTTTACCATAAGCTCTGTCACCCTGGGTATTGTCACCATGGGCACTATCACAGTGAGAGTTGTGAACATGGGCACTCTCACTGTGGACACTATCACCATGAGCAATGTCACCATGAATACTGTCACCTTGTGTATTGTCACTATAGGCACTGTCACCGTGGGCACTACACCATGAGAATTGTGACTCTGGGCACTGTCACCATCGGCACATTCACCATCGGCACTATCACCGTGAACACTGTCACCATGAGCACTGTCACTGTGTGCCAGTTTCACCATACACACTATCACCGTAAGGACTATAACCATAAGCAATGTCACCATGAGCAGTATCACCATGGGAACTGTCACCATTTTGCACTGCCACCATGTGCAGTGTCACCATGGGCACTTTTACCATGAGTACTGTCACCATGGGTAATATCACCATGGGCACTGTCACCGTGAGCACTGTCACTATGAGAATTTTCACCATAAGCACTGTCACCATGAGAACTGTCACCATGGTCACATTCAACGTAATAATTGTCACCTCGGGGACTATCACCATTGGCACTGTCACCATGGTGTTGTCACCATGAGCACTATCACCATGGGCAATGTCTCCATGGGCAGTTTCACCATGAGCACTGTCACCATGGGAATTGTCACTTTAGGTTCTGTCAGCATGGGAATGTCACCATGAGCACTTCTACCATGAGTTCTGTCACCCTGGGTATTGTCACCATGGGCACTATCATTGTGAGAGTTGTGAACATGGGCACTCTCACTGTGGACACTATCACCATGAGCAATGTCACCATGAATACTGTCACCTTGTATATTGTCACCATGGGCACTGTCACCATGAACATTACACTGTGAGAATTGTGAGAATGGACACTGTCACCATGGGCACATTCACCTTTGGCACTATTGTCGTGAACACTGTCACCATGAGCACTGTCATTGTGTGCAGTTTCACCATACACACTATCACTGTAAGAACTATCACCGTAAGCCATGTCACCATGAGCAATATCACCATGGGCACTGTCACCATTTTGCACTGCCACCATGTGCAGTGTCACCATGGGTAATATCACTAGAGGAACTTTCACCATGAGAAAGGTGACCATGTGGAATGTCTCTATGGTCACTGGTACCATGGGCATTGTCACTGTGAGCACTGTCACAACAGGCACTATCACCGTGACAAATCTTACCATGCTAACTGTCCCCATGGGCACTGTCACCGTGAGAAGTGTCACCATGGACACTGTCACTGTTGGCACTGTCACCATGGGTCCTGTCATTGTGGGCACTGTCACCATGGCCATTGCCACCTTGGGCTCTGTCACCATGAACACTCTAACAATACCCATTATCACCGTGCGCAGTGTCACCATGGGCACTATCACCATGAGTACTGTCACCATGGGCACTGTTACCTTGAGCACTGTCACTATGAGAATTTTCACCATAGGCACTGTCACCATGAGAAATGTCACCATGGGCACCGTCAACATGGAGACCATCACCTTGAGCACTGCCACCATGAGCACTGTCACCATGAGCAATGTCACCATGGTCACATTCAATGTAAGAACTGTCAACACGGGGACTATCACCATTGGCACTGTCACCGTGGTGTTGTCACCATGAGCACTATCACCATGGGCAATGTCTCCATGGGCCGTTTCACCATGAGCACTGTCACTATTGGTACTCTCTCTATCGGCCCTGTCACCATGGACATGGTCACCATGAGCACTGTCACCATGGGCCTTGTCACACTGGGCACTGTCACCATGGGCACTGTCACCATGGGCTCTGTTACAATGGGAAGTATCAGCATGGGCTTTGTCAGCCTGGGCACTGTCCCCATGGGCAATGACACCGTGACTTCTATCACCATAAACACTCTAAACATGGGCACTGTCACCATGGGCACAGTCACCATGAGCACTGCCAAAATGAGCACTGGTATTTATGGCACTGCCAACATGAGCACTGTCACCATGAGCACTGTCACCATGGTCATGACACCATGGGCACTGTCACCATGGGCATTGTCACCCTAGGTACTCTCACCATAGGCATTATCACTGTGAGAATTGTGAACATGGGCACTGTCCCATGGGCATTATCACCATGAGCACTGTCACCATGAGTACTGTCACCCTGGGTATTTTCACCATGGGCATTGTCACTGTGAGCCCAATACCATGAGAATTGTGACTATGGACACTGTTCCTATGGACACTCTCACCATGGGAACTATCACCGTGAACACTGTCACAATGAACACTCTCACTGTGTGCAGTGTCACCATGTGCACTGTCACTGTAAGGATTATCACTGTAAGCAAAGTCACCATGAGCAATATCAGCATGGGCACTCTCACCTTCTTGCACTGCCACCATGTGCAGTGTCACCATGTGTAATATCACTATAGGCACTTTCACCATGAGAAATGTGACCGTGTGGAATGTCTCCCAGGGCACCGGCATCATGGGCCTTCTCACGGAGAGCACTGTCACAATGGTCACTATCACCGTGACAAATCTCTACATGCTAACTGTCCCCATGTGCACTGTCACCGTGAGAAGGGTCACCATGGGCACTGTCACTGTCGGGACTGTCACGTTGGGCACTGTCATTGTGGGCACTGTCACCATGGCCACTGCCACCTTGGACTCTGTCACCATGAACACTTTAACAATGCCGATTAACACCGTGTGCACTGTCACCATGGGCACTATCACCATGAGCACTGTCAGCAAGTGCACTGTCACTATTTAGCACTGTCACCGGGTGAACTACCACCATGGTCACTGTCACGATGTGCACTATCACCGTGAGCATGGTTACCATGGGCACTGTAACAATGTGAAGTGTCATCATCGGTACTGTACCCATGGGAATTGCCACCAAGGGCACTTTCACCATTAGCACTGTCGCTGTGTGCAGTTTCACCATACACAGAATCACCGTAAGCAATGTCACCATGAGCAATATCACCATGGGCACTGTCACCATTTTGCACTGCCACCATGTGCAGTGTCACCATGGGCACTTTTACCATGAGTACTGTCACCATGGGTATTATCACCATTGGCACTCTCACCATAAGCACTGTTACTATGAGAAATTTCACCAAAGGCACTGTCACCGTGAGAACTGTCACTATGGTCACATGCAACAATAGAACTGTCACCACGGGGACTATCACCATTGGCACTCTCACCGTGGAGTTGTCACCATGAGCACTATCACCATGGGGAATATCTCCATGGGCAGGTTCACCATGAGCACTGTCACTATTGGCACTCTCACCTTCGACACTGTCACCATGGGCACGGTCACCGTGAGAAGTGTCACCATGGGACTTGTCACACTGGGCGCTTTCACCATGGGCACTTTCACAATGGGAAGTATCACCACGGGCTTTATCAGCGTGGGCACTTTCCCCGTTGGCACTGACACCGTGACATCTATCAGCATAAGCACTGTAAACATGGGCATTTTCACCATGAGCATGGTCACCATGAGCACTGTCGCCATGGGCCTTTTCACAGTGGCCGCTGTCACCATGAGCATGGTCACCTTAACACCATGAGCATGGTCACCTTAAGCACTGCCATAATGAGCACTGTTATTTATGGCTCTGCCAACATGAGCACTGTCACCATGGGCACTCTCACCATAGGCATTATCACTGTCAGAATTGTGAACATGGGCACTGTCACCATGGGCACTATCACCATGAGCACTGTCACCATGAGTACTGTCACCCTGGGTATTTTCACCATGGGCACTGTCTCTATGAGCACTACACCATGGTAATTGTGACTATGGACACTGTCACCATGTACACTCTCACCATGGGAACTATCACCGTGAACACTGTCACCATGACACTGTCACTGTGTGTGGTGTCACCATGCACACTGTCACTAAAAGGACTATCACCGTATCAAATTCACCATGAGCAATGTCACCATGGGCACTTTCACCATTTTGCACTGCCACCATGTGCAGTGTCACCATGGGTAATATCACCATAGGCACTTTCACCGTGAGAAATATGACCGTGCGGAATGTCCCTATAGGCACTGGTACCATAGGTATTGTTACTGTGAGCACTGTCACAATGTGCACTAACACCGTGAGAAATCTCACCATGCTAACTGTCCCTATAGGCACTGTCATTGTGTGGAATGTCACCATGGTCAGTGCCACCTTGGGCTCTGTCACCATGAACACTGTAACAATGCACATTATCACCATGTGCACTGTCACCATGGGCACTATCACCATGGGCACTGTCAGCATGTGCACTGTCACTATTTAGCACTGTCACCAGGTGAACTACCACCATGGGCACTGTCACTATGTGCACTATCACCGTGAGCAAGATTACCATTGGCAGTGTTACAATGCACAGTGTCACCATCGGTACTGTCCCCATGGGAACTGTCACCAAGAGCACTGTCACCACGAACACTGCCACCTTGGGAACTGCTATTATGAGAACAATCACCATGAGAACTGTCGCTATGAGAACTGCCACCATGGGTATTTTCAACATGAGTACTGTCACCATGGGTATTGTCACCCTTTGCACTGTCACCATGAGCACTATTACCGTGAGCACTATCACCGTGAGCACTCTCACTGTGGTCACTGTCACCATGGGTACTGGCACAATGCGGTCTGGCACCATGAGCCCTGTCACCATTGGCACTATCACTGTGAGCACTCTCACTGTGGTCACTGTCACCATGGGCACTGTTACCATGAGCACTCTCACCAAAGGCAATGGCACTGTGGGCACTGTCACCATGGGCACTGTCATCATGGGCAGTGGCACCGAGGGGACTATCACTGTGAGGACTGTACTATGGGTTCTGAAACCATGAGAACTGTCACCATGAGTACTGTCTGCATAGGTTGTCACCGTGTGCAGTCACCATGAGAACTGTCAAAATGGGCACTGTCACCATTTTTCACTGCCACCATGTGCAATGTCACCATGGACACTATCACCTTGAGAACTGTCACCATGAGTACTGTCATCATGGGCACAATCATCATGTGCACTCTTACCTTGGTCACTATCATCGTGAGCACTGTCACCATGGGAACTACCAACATTGGCATTGTCATCATAGCACTTTCACAATGGGAACTGCCACCATGGGCACTATCAACGTGCGGATACTCACAATGGGCACTATCACAATGGGCACTGTCAACGTGAGAACAGTCACCATGGGCACTGTCAACATGGAGACTATCACCTTGAGCACTGTCACCATGAGCATTGTCACCATGAACAATTTCACCAGGGTCACTTTCACTGTGAGAACTGTCACTATGGGAACTCTCACCATTGGCACTGCCTCCATGGGATTGTCACGATGAGCACTATCACCATAGGCAGTGTCTCCATCGGCAGTTTAACCGTGAGCACTCTCACTATTGGCACTATCACCATCAGCACGGTCAGCATCGGCACGGTCACCATGAACACTATTCACAATGGGCGTTGTCAAACTGGGTGCTGTCACCATGGGCACAGTCACCTTTAGCACTGTCACCATGGACACTGTGATCTTGGGCACTGTCACTATGGGCTCTATCACCGTGGGCACTGTCATAATGGGAAGTATCACCATGGGATTTGTCAGCTTGGGCACTCTTATCATGAGTATGGCCACCGTAACATCTATCACCATATGCACTGTAACCATGGACTCTGTCACCATGAGCAGTGCCACAATGAGCAGTGTCACTTATGGCACTGTCCACATGAGCATTGTCACCATGATCACTGTCACCATGGACAGGACACCCTGGGTGTTGTCACCATGGACACTGTCACCATGAGCACTCTCACCATGGGAATTGTCACCTTAGGTACTGTCACCATGGGCACTGTCACCATGATCCCTTTTCCATGAGCTCTGTCACCCTGGGTATTGTCACTATGGGCACTATCACCGTGAGATTTGTGTACATATGCACTCTCACCATGGGCACTATCACCATGAGCAATGTCACCATGAATACTGTCAACCAGTGTATTGTCACCACGGGCACTGTCACCGTGAGCACTACACCGTGAGAATTGTGACTATGGGCACTGTCACCATTCGCACATTCACCATCGGCACTATCGCCATGAACACTGTCACCATGAACACTGTCACTGTGTCCAGTTTCAACATACACACTATCACCGTAAGGACTATAGCCTTAAGCAATGTCACCATGAGCAATATCACCGTGGACACTGTCACCATGTGCAGTGTCACCATGGGCACTTTTACCATGAGGACTCTCACCATGGTTAATATCACCATGGGCACTGTCACTATGAGCACTGTCACTATGAGAATTTTCACCATAGGCACTGTCACCATGAGAACTGTCACCATGGTCACACTCAACGTAAGAAATGTCACCATGGGGACTATCACCATTGGCACTGTCACCGTGTGGTTGTCTCCAGGAGCACTATCACCATGGACAATGTTTCCATGGACAGTTTCCCCATGAGCACTGTCACTATTGGCACTGTAACCATCGGCACGGTCACCGTGAGCACTGTCACCATGGGCCTTGTCACACTGGGTGCTGTCACCATGGGCACTGTCGCTGTGGGCACTGTCACAATGGGAAGTATCACCATGGGCTTTTTCAGCCTGGGCACTGTCCCCGTTTGCACTGACACCCTGACATCTATCACCATAAAAACTATAAAGATGGGCACTGTCACCATGAGCACACTCACCATGAGCACTGTTATTTATGGCACTGCCAACATGAGCACTGTCACCATGAGCACTGTCACTATGGGCATAACACCATGGGCACTGTCACCATGGGCATTGTCACCCTAGGTACTCTCACCATAGGCATTATCACTGTGAGAATTGTGAACATGGGCCCTGTCACCATGGACACTATCACCATGAGCACTGTCAACATGAGTACTGTCACCCTGGGTATTTTCACCATGGGCACTGTCACTGTGAGCACTACACCATGAGAATTGTGACTATGGGCAGTGTCACCATGGACACTCTCATCATGGGAACAATCACCATGAACACTGTCATCATGAACACTGTCACCATGTGCACTGGCACCATGAGAACTGTCAGCATGGTCACTGTCACCATTAGTCACTGCAACCATGTGCACTACCACCATGTGCACTGTCACCATGGGCACTATCACGGTGAGCACTGTCACCATGTGCACTGTCATCATGGGCACTCTCACCAAGGTCACGGCCACCATGTGCACAGTTACCATGGTCACTATCACTGTGAGCACTGTCACCATGGGAACTACCAACATGGGCAATGTCCTCATGAGCACTTTCACAATGGGAACTGCCACCATGGGCACTATTAACGTAAGCACTCTCACCATGGGCACTATCACCAAGGGCACTGTCAGTTTCAGCACTATCACCATGGGTACCGCAACCATGACCACTGTCACCACAAGCACTGTCACCATTCTCAGTATCACCATGTGCACTGTCACCATGGGCACTATCACCATGAGAACTGTCAGCCTGGGCACTGTCACCATGGGTTTGTGACTTTGGGCACTGTCACCGTGAGCACTGTCACTTTGGGCAGTGTCACAATGTGGACTTTCACCATGAGCACTGTCATCATGGGCACAATCACTGTTAGAACCGTCACCGTTGTCACTGTCAAAATGGGAACTGTAACCGTGAGCACATTCACCGTGAGGGCTGTGACCATGGGCACTGTCACCATGGGCAGTGTCCCCATGGACAATTTCACTGTTGGTACTGTCCCTATGGACACTATAACATTCTCACGGTGTGCACTGTCACCAGGGGCATTGTCACCATGGACACTGTCACCATGAGCATGATAACCATGGGCAAGCTCACCATGGGCACTGTCACTATGAGCTCTGTCACCATGAGCACTGCCACTCTGACCACTCTACCATAAGAGATGTCACCATGGGCACTTTCACGAAGAGCACTTCCAACAGTGGCACAATCACTGTGAGCACTGTCAACAAGAGCACTGTCATGGTGGGCAGTGTCACCATGTGCACTATCCCCGCAAGAACTATCACATTAAGCAATGTCACAATGGGCACTGTCACCATTTGCACTGCCACCATGTGCACTATCACCTTAGGCACTGTCACCATGAGCATTTTATCACTGAATAATGTCACCATGGGTACTGTCACCGTGAGAACTATCACCGTGAGCAATGCCATGATGGGGACTGGAGCCATGGGTCTTGTCACTATGAGCACTGAATCAATGGGCACTATCACCGTGAGAAATCTCACCATGCTAACTCTCCCCAAGGGCACTATCACGGAGAGAAAAGTCACCATTGGGACTGTCACAGTCAGTATTCTCACCTTTGACACTCTCATTGTGGGCACTGCCACCGTGAGCAATATTATCATGAACACTGCTACCATGAGCACTATCATGATAAGAACTGTCACCATGGGCATGGCCACCATGGGCATTCTCACGGTGTGCACTGTCACCAGGGACATTGTCACCATGGACACTGTCACCATGAGCATGATAACCATGGGCAATCTCACCATGGGCACTATCACCATGAGCAATATCACCATGGGCACTGTCACTATTTTGCACTGCCAAAAGATGCACCATGACCATGTGCACTGTCACCATGATCAGTGTCACCATTGGTAGTCTCACCATGGTCACTGCCACCATGAGCACTGTCACCAAGAACACTGTCACCACGAGCACTGCCACCATGAGCTCTGTCACAAGAACTGTCACGATGAGAACTGCCACCATGGGCACTTTCACCATGATTACTGTCACCATGAGTATTGTCACCTTGGGCAATGTGATCGTGAATACTATCACTGTGAGCACTATCACCCTGAGAACTGTCACCTCGGGCACAGCCTCAATGCGGGCTGTCACCATGAACACTGTCACCATGGGCACTATCACGGTGAGAACACTCACTGTGGTCACTTTCACCATGGACACTGTCACTGTGAGCACTGTCACTAAGAGCGTTATCACCATAGGCACTGTAACCGTGAGAAGAGTCACCATGGAGACTCTCACCATTGGCACTCTCTCCGAGGTGTTGTCACGATGAGCACTATCACCATTGGCAGTGTCTCCATGGGCAGTTTCACCATGTGCACTCTCCGAATTGGCACTATTACCATCGGCACTGTCATCATCGGCATGGTCACTGTGAGCACTGTCACAATGGGTGTGGTCACAATGGGCACTGTCACCATGGGCACAGTCACCATTATCACTCTCACCATGGGCACTGTGATCTTGGGCACTGTCACCATGGTCTCTGTCACCGTGGGCACTGTCACAATGGGAAGTATCACCATGGGCTTTGTGAGTGTGGGCACTGTCACCGTAGGCATGGCCACCGTGATATCTTTCACCATAAGCACTGTAACCTTGGGCACTGTCACCATGAGCACAGTCACCATGAGCATTGCCACAATGAGCACTATCACCATGGGCAATGTCTCCATGGGCAGTTTCACCATGAGCACTGTCACTATTGGCACTCTCACCATAGGCATTGTCACCATTGACAAGTTCACCATTTGCCCTGTCACCACGGGCCTTGTCACACTGGGTGCTGTCACCATGGGCACTGTTAGGGTGGGTTCTGTCACAATAGGATGTATCACCATGGGCTTTGTCAGCGTGGGCACTGTCCCAGTGTGCACTGACACCGTGACATCTATCACCATAAACACTGTATACAATGGCACTGTCACCATGAGCACGGTTACCATGAGCACTGCCACAATGAGCACTGTTATTTATGGCACTGCCACCATGAAAACTGTGACCCTGAGCACTGTCACCATGGGCATGACCCCATGGGCACTGTCACCATGAGCATTGTCACCCTAGGTACTCTCACCATAGGCGTTATCACTGTGAGAATTGTGAACATGGGCAATGTCACAATGGGCATTGTCACCATGGGCACTCTCACCATGAGTACTGTCCCCCTGGGCATTTTCACTTTGGGCACTGTCACTGTGAGCACTACACCATGAGATTTGTGACTATGGGCACTCTCACCATGGGTACTCTCATAATGGGAGCTATCACCGTGAACACTGTCACCATGAACACTGTCACTCTGTGCAGTGTCACCATGCACACTGTGACCGTAAGGACTATCAACGTAAGCAAATTCACCATGAGCAATGTCACCATGGGCACTGTCACCATTTTGCACTGCCAGCATGTGCAGTGTCAAGATGGGTAATATCACTATAGGCACATTCACCATGAGAAATGTGACCGTGTGGAATGTCTCTATGGGCCCTGGCACCATGGGCATTGTCACTGTGAGCACTGTCCCAACGGGCACTATCACCGTGACAAATCTCACCATGGTAACTGTCCCCATGGACACTGTCACCGTGAGAAGAGTGAGCATGGGTACTGTCACTGTCGGCACTTTCACCATGGACACTGTCATTGTGGGCACTGTCACCATGGCCACTGCCACCTTGTGCTCTGTCACCATGAACACTGTAACAATGTCCATTATCACCGTGTGCACTGTCACCATGGGCACTATCACCATGAGCACTGTCAGCATGTGCACTGTCACTATTTAGCACTGTCACCAGGTGAACTACCACCAGGGGCACTGTCACGATGTGCACTATCACTGTGAGCACGGTTACCATGAGCACTGTAACAATGCACAGTGTCACCATCGGTACTGTCCCCATGGGAACTGCCACCAAGTGAAATGTCTCCATTAGCCCTGTAACCACCAGCACTGACTCTTTGGGAACTGCTATTATGAGCACTGTCACCAGGAGAACTGTAATGATGAGAACTGCCACCATGGGTATTTTCAACATGAGTATTGTCACCATGGGTATCGTCACCATTTTCACTGTCACCATGAGCACTATTACAGTGAGCAGTATCACCGTGAGCACTCTCACCGTAGTCACTGTCACCATGGGCACTGTTACCATGAGCACTGTCACCATAGACGATGGTGCCGTGGGCAGTGTCACCATGGGCACTGTCATCATGGGCACTGCCACCATGTGCACTATCACTGTGAGCACTGTCACCATGGATACTGCAACCATGAGAAATATCACTGTGAGTACTGTCTGCATGGGTTGTCACAATGTGCACTGTCAACATGGGCACTGTCACAATTTTTCACTGCCACCATGTGCAATGTCACCATGGGCACTATCACCGTGAGAATTGTCACCATGAGTACTGTCATCATAGGCACTGTCACCAAGGGCACGGCCACCACGTGCACTGTTACCATGGTCACTATCACCGTGAACACTGTCACCATGGGAACTACCAACATGGGCAATATCATCATGAGCACTTTCACAATGGGAACTGCCACTATGGGCACTATCAATGGGCGGACTCTCACCATGAGCACTATCACCATGGGACCTGTCACCGTGAACACTGTCACCATCAGCACTGTCACCATGAGCACTATTACTGTGAGCACTAGCACCGTGAGCACTCTCACCGTGGTCACTGTTACCATGGGCACTGTCACCATGAGCACTGTCACTATGGGTACTGGCACAATGCCGGCTGTCACAATGAGCCCTGTCACCATGGACACTATCACCATGAGCACTCTCACCGTGGTCACTGTTACCATGGGTACTGTCACTGTGAGCACTGTTACCATAGGCAATGGCACCGTGGGCACTGTCTCCATGTGCACTGTCATCATGGGCATTGTCACTGTGGGCAGTGTCACTGTGGGCACTGACACCATTGGCACTATCACTGTGAGCTTGTTTACAAAAACAAGTTTGGGCACGTTCTTTACCTTATTATGTCAGTCATGTAATGTCACATTCTAACTTGCCTGGAAGCATATGTGAAGGTAATCGCCAAGCTGACCTTTTGACACGAATTGATGCTTTCCCTTGTATTGAGGAGGCACAAGTTTCACATAATTTGCATCATCATAATTCTGCAGCTCTGTGATGTCAATTTCAACTGCCCCAGGAGATAGCCAGATCTATAATTAAAAATTGTCCACTTTGTCCAACTTATTCATTCAGTTTGCCCATGGAGGTCAACCCTAGAGGATTATTACCTAATATATTATGGCAAATGGATGTAACTCATGTGCCAACTTTTGGAAAGCTATCTTATGTACATGTTTCTGTGGATACCTATTCTCATGTAATTCTTGCCTCAGGAAGAACCGGAGAAGCTTTTAAGGATGTTATGCAACACTTATTTTTCTGTTTTGCCTTTCTAGGCATTCCAAAAGCTCTAAAAACTATAACGCTCCTGCCTACGTTTCTAAGGCTTTTAAATACTTTTGTGAAAAAATTAATATTTCCTATTCTACGGGAATCCCCTATAATCCTCAGGGTCATGCAATAGTGGAAAGAGCCCATCATACTTTAAAAGTTCAAATTACAAAATTACAGCAAGGGGAATTCAAGTACAGTTCTCCACATCACATTCTTCAGCACACACTATTTGTATTAAATAATTTGAATACTGATTCACAAGGTAATACTGCCATGTTGAGACATTGGAATCCCGATATTAATAAACCTAAACCTAGCGTGAAATGGAAGGATCTGCTCAATCATCAATGGAAAGGACCGGATATATTCTAACCAGCGGCAGAGGCTATGCTTGTGTATTTCCACAGGACGCTGACTCACGGTTGTGGGTGCCTGACCATCTCATCAGACATGTCGGGCCCTCCGACCTCGCCTTACCACTTTCCAGTCAGGCACAAGCCACCACAGCCGGAGACGTCAGCTGATGAATCACCATCAGCTAAAGAACCGCTTCTGCAGCAGATACAAAACCTCACTATTGGAGAGAGACCAATCATTTGTCTGCCACGTCTGCACCCAAGACCTCACAAGAGACAAGCCATCTCTACGAGAACTTTGAATCCACCAACTTGAGGTCAGATTAAATGACTTGCTGATGACGCTGAGAAAGTGGTAACAGACCAGGGAGCTACTTTAACACCTGGAAATCTTTTTGTTGCTATGCTTGCTATATTGGCCTGCCAGGTAACTAGGGGAAATGCTTTGGGTAAATCTTATTGGACTTATCTCCCTGATCCACCGATTTTACAAACTGTAGCCTGGGATAATGAGGGTATACCAGTGTCTACTACTATGCCCAGGTTAATGGGAGGAGCCATAAGCTCCTATCCATATAATAAATTTAAAACAAATAATAATTTTACTTTTCATGGAAAATCAGGGTTCCATCCTATATGTTTTATATTTCCATCAATTAATAATCTGTAGCCTCTTGTAAGGATGGATGTATACCGGTTTTTCTTAAAGGACAGCATACTACTTCTCCGAGTCAATCTAATAAGAGACTTTTTTGGTCTTTGATTTATCTAGCACCTGGAGAAGATCCAACTTATAATCTACCTTCCTCACATCTTTAAAATTTCCTCCTTGTAATCCTCCTTATGGTATTCATACAGGAGTACAATCATCTATATTACAATCTCCGGAAGACCAATTGGATAGTAACTGGGATGTGGTAGATACCAATATCGGATTTCCTACAATGAATTCTTGTGTATATTCTTCAAGAATATATATTCCCATACAGGATACCACAAAAAATGTGCATGACTGAGTAATCCTGATGCATCTTCTGATTATAGATCTCATTTACAACATCATGCACGTTATGATTTCAATTATGTATATTCAGAAATGGAATTGCTAGGTTATATGGTGGTATTATTTTTAGTATTTTGAGGAACATCCAAATTATTTTCCATAGTGGTTGTACTAAGTTACATTCCCACCAAAAGTCTGTAAGTGTTCCCTCTTTTCTACATGCATGACTACACTTTTATGTCTTTTCTTTTTCGTAATAACCACTATGAAATGTGTGAGTTGATATCTCATTGTGGTTTTATTTTGCATTTCTCTTACTATTAAAGATGTTGAGCAATGTTCATGTGTCGGTTGTTCATTTGTATGTCTCCTATGAGGGGAATATATCTGCTAAGATCTTCAGGCCACGTTTTAATTAGATTATTCAACTTTAAAAAAAAAATCTGAGTCTTTTTATGTTTCGACATTAGTCCTGTAGCTGGCATGTTGTTGGCAAATATTTTCTCCCATTCCATAGGAGAATTCCTATGCCTCCTGTTCAATTCCCTCTTCACTCTGTTCAAGATTCTTTTTGTGCAGAGGCTTTTATATTTGATGTTTTCACACATGTTGATTTTTTCCTTTTGTTCCTTCTACTTTTGGTATCATATCCAATAGAATCATTGCTGACACAAATGCCTTGGAGATATTTTTCTGTTTAATTCTAAGGATTTTGTGATTTCTGTTCACGTGGTGTTAATTTTTGAGTCGTCTAAGATGGATGATCAATTTTATTCTTTTCCATGTGGATATCCAGCTTTTCCAACACTACTTAGTGTAAAGTCTATTTTTACTCCATTGTTTATTCTTGTCGTCCTTGTCAAGTGTTAGTTGACTGGACATGGTTGAGTTTATTTCTGGGCTGTCAGTCCTATTCTATTGGTATATTGTCTGTTTTTATTCTAATTTCACATTATTTTGATTACCGTAACTTTTTATAATATTATGAAGCCAGGAAGTGAGTTGCATCCAGCTTTGTTTATCTTGCTGAAAATTGCCTTGTCTATTTTCAGTGTCCTTTGTTGTTTCCTACAATTTTTAGGATTATTATTCTATTTCTAGGAAAATTGCCATTGAAATGTTGATTGGGATTCCATTGAAACTATAGATAGCTTGAGTTAGCGTGAACATTTTAATAGTATTCATTCTTTCAATTTAGAAATATGGGATACTTTACTATTTACTTGTGTCTTCTTCAGTTTTTGTAAATGTCATATTTTTAGATGTACAGATGGTTTTGTCTCCTTGTTTAAATGTATTCCTAACATTTTATTTTTTTAGGTGCTGCTGTAAATTGGAGTGTTTTTATATTTTTCTGTCAGCTATTTTCTTGTTAGTGTATAGAAATGCAGGTAATTTTGTATTTTTATTTCAAATCCAACAAAATTACTGAATTCATGTATTAGTTCTAACAGTTTCATGGGGTTTTTGGTGGAGTCTTTAGGATTTCCTGCATACAGAATATGTCATCTTCAAACAGAGACATTTTTAATTCTTCCTTTCCACTTTGCATCCCTTTCATTTCTTTTTCTTGCCTAATGGTTCTGGCTAGGGATTCTAATATTATGTTGAATAGGAGTGGTGATAGTGAGCATTTTTTATTTGTTCCTGTCTTAGAGGAAAAGTTTTCAGCTTTCACCATGAATATGATGTTAGCTGTGGGCTTGATAATATATAATCTTTATTACATTTAAAATGTTTCTTCTCTTCCCAGGTAGTTGAAAGCTTTAATCACGAAAATTTAGAAATTTTTTTCAAACATTTCTTCTGTATGCTATTCGTGTCATAAATTAAAATTTTTGATTTAAAAATGTTAACTGCCCTTGCATCACCAGGAATTATTTCACCTTAGCATGTTGAACATTTTAGTGTGTTATTGAATTTGGTTTGCTAGAATTTTGTTGAGAATTTTTGCATCTATATGTAAAAGGATATTAGCCTGTAAGTTCTTTGTTTTTTTTTGTTTTGTTTTGTTTTGTTTTGTTATGTGTTCCCTAGTTATTTCCTTAAGTGGATTTGTTAATCAGGAGAATCTTGGTTTTATAAAATGAGTTTGGAAATGTTTCCTCTTTTTTAGTTATTTGGCAGAGTTTGGGAAGGACTGGCAATAATTCTTCTTTAAATGTTCAGTAGAATTCACCAGTGAAACTAACTGATCCTGTGCTTCTCTTTGTTGGGATAGTTTTGAATACTGCTTCAATTTCCTAAGTCATTATTTGTATGATCAGGATATTTCTTGTTTGTTTGTTTTTTGCTTCTTCTTGATCGTCTTGCTACGTTTTATATAGGAGTTGTTGGAGATTTATCCATTATTGTGACCCAGATTTTTAGCATTCTTTATAATTCTTTGTATGCTATGGTGTCAGCTGCAATTTCTCCTCTTTCAGTTAAAGTTTTATTTATTAAGCTCTTTTTTTCTCATCGTTAGTCTAGCTAAATCTTGTCAATTTTATTATCCTTTCCAAATACCAACACTTGGATTCAGTTTTTCCTAATTATCTGATATTTGTTTTATTCATTTCCATTTGAATCTTTCTTATTTTTTCCTTTTATTCCTGGTGCTTAGTTTGTTCATTTTCCCTAGTCCTTCATGTATAAGCACAAGTGGTATATTTTAGATCATTCTTTTCTCTTTTAGAAGAATCTATGATTGCTAAAATTAACTCATCCATTGACTGATTTTTCTACATTCCAAACGTTTTGGTATGTTGTCATTTTCGTTTATCTGAAGGTAGTTTCAGATTTCCCTTTTGACTTCTTCCTTGACCCATATATATTTCCAGTGTGTGTTGTACAATTTTACATATAAGGGATTTTTCTTTTTCTCTTGTTATTGATTCCTAGCTTCATAACATAATGATCAAAAAAGATGCTTAATGTGATTCTGATCTTCTTAAATTTGTTAACGCTTGCTTTATGTTTCAAGACAGTGTTCATTCTGGGAAATGTTCCTTCAGCACTTAAGCAGATTATGGATTTTGTTACTGTTGAATGGAAGTTTTCTATAAGTTTATTAGGTACATTCTGTTTCTTTATTAATTTTCTAAGGTATAAAGTGGGATAATATAGTCACTTACTATTATTTGTTTTATTGTTGATTTATCCTCTCAGATCTGTTTTTTTTTGGGTGGGGTGTGGTGGTATGCGGGTCTCTCACTGTTGTGGTCTCTCCCACTGCGGAGCACAGGCTCCAGATGCGCAGGCTTAGCGGCCATGGCTCATGGGCCCAGCCGATCCACAGCATGTGGGATCTTCCCAGATTCGGGCATGAATTTGTGTCCCCTGCACGGCAGGAGGACCCTCAAGCACTGCACCACCAGGGAAGCCCCTTATCAGATCTCTTAATAGTTGATTTAAATATTTGTTTAATCCTGAAACATTCAGTATATATATATTTACAATTATTATTTCCTCTTGATAAATTGATGCATTATCATTGTTTACTGACCTTCTTTATCACTTGAGAACTACTTTGACTGAAAGTCTGTATTACCTGAGATTGGGAGATCAAGTCCTGCACTTGTTTGGAAACTGTTTGGACTATCAGTTTCTATTCCCTCACCTTCAGCTTATGTGTGTCCTTAATGATAAAATGGTTCTTCTAGACAGCATATTTTTTATCATTTATATGGCAATATAATTGTTTTACAATGTTGTGTTAGTTTCTGCTGTATAATAAAGTGAATCAGCTATAGGTATATTCCCATATCCACTCCCTCTTGCATCTCCTTCCCACCCTCCCTATCCCACCAAACTAGGTGGTCACAAAACACTGAACGTATCTCCCTGTGCTATGCAGCTGCTTTCCACTAGCTACCTATTTTACATTTCGTAGTGTATATATGTACATAGGACTCTCTAACTTCATGCCAGCTTACTCTTTCCACTCACTATGTTCTCATGTCGATTCTCTACATCCACATCTTTATTCCTGTCCAGCCCCTACATTCATCAGAATGTTCTTTTTAGATTCCATATATATGTATTAGCAAAAAGTTTGTCTTTTTTTTTTCTTTCTGACTCATTTCACACAGTATGACAGACTCTAAATCTATCCACCTAACTGGAAATAGTTCAATTTTATTTCTATTTATGGCTCAGTGATATTCCATTGTATATATATGACACACATTCTTTATCCATTCTTTTGTCAATTGACACTTAGGTGTTTACCTGTCCTGGCTATTATAATTACACCTGTAATGAACTTTGTGGTCCATGACCCTTTTGGAATTATGCTTTTCTCAGGGTATATACAAAGGAGTGGGTTTGTGGTGCCATATATTAGTTCAAGTTTTAGGTTCTTAATGACCTCCATATTGTTCTCCATAGTGGCTGTAACAACTTACATTCCCACTAACAGTGCCAGAGGGTACCGTTTCCCATACACCACTCCAGAATTTAGAGTTTGTAGAATTTTGAAGTTAATGGCTATTCTGACTAGTGTGAGGTGATACCTCATTGTAGTTTGATTTATATTTTTTAATGATTCATGATATTGAGCAACCTTCTATGTGTTTTATTGCAATCTGTGTACCATCTTGGAGAAATGTCTATTTAGGTCTTCTGCCCACTTTTGGATTGTTGTTTGTGTTTTTTCGTTTAGAGCTGTATGAGCTGTTTGTAAATTTTGAAGATTAATCGTTTGTCAGTTGCTTCATTTGCAAATATTTTCTGATTCTGAGGGTTGTCTTTTGGTCTTGTTTATGGTTTCCTTTGTTGTGAAAAATGTTTTAAGTTTCATTAGGTCCCATTTGTTTAATTTTGTTTTTATTTCCATTTCTTTAGGAAGTGGGTCAAAAAGAATCTTGCTGTGATTTATGTCATAGAGTGGTCTGCCTATGTGTTCCTCTAAGTGTTTGATAGTGCAGAACCTTACATTTAGGCCTTTAATCCATTGGTGTTTATTTTTGTGTATGGTGTTAGGGAGTGTTCTGATTTCATTCTTGTACATGTAGCTGTTCAGTTTTCCCAACACAACTTGTTGAATAGGATGTCTTATCTCCATTGTATATTCTTGCCACCTTTATCAAAATTAGGTGACCATATGTGCATGGGTTTACCTCTAGGCTTTCATTCCTGTTCCGTTGATCTATATTTCGGTTTTTGTGCCAGTACCATACTGTCTTGATTATTGTACCTTTGTAGTATAGTCTGAAGTCCTGGAGCCTGATTCATCCGGCTGTGTTTTTCTTTCTCAAGAGTGCCTTTTGTATTCAGTGTCTTTTTTGTTTCCATACACACTGTGCAATTGTTTCTCCTAGTTCCCTGGAAAATGCCATTGGTAATTTGATAGGGATTGCATTGACTCTGTAGATTGCATTAGGTCATATAGTCATTTTCACTATGTGGATTCCTACAACCCAAGAACATATTATATCTCTCCATCTCTTTGTATCCTCTTTCATTTCTTTCATCAGCATCTTATAGGTTTCTGCATACAGGTCTTTTGTCTACCTTGGTATGTTTGTTCCTATTATATTTGTTGCAATGGTAAATGAGAGTGTTTCCTTAATTTCTCTTTCAGATTTTCCATCATTAGCCTATTGGAATCCCAGAGATTTCTGTGTGTTACTTTTGTATCCTGCTACTTTCCCAAAATCATTGATTAGCTCTAGTCATTTTCTGGTAGCATCTTTAGGATTCTCTATGTGTACTATCATGTCATCTGCAAAGAGTGACAGCTTTAAATCTTCTTTTCACATTTGGATTATTTTTATTTCCTTTTCTTCTCGATTGCTGTGGCTGAGATATACAAAGCTATGTTGAATAAGAGTTGAGAGGGTGGGCAACCTTGTCTTGTTCCTGATATTAGTGAAAATACTTTCAGTTGTTCAACATTGAGGACGATGTTTGCTGTGGGTTTGTCATATATGGCCTTTATTATGTTCTGGAATCTTCCCTCTATGTCTACTATGTGGAGGGTTTTTATCATAAATTGGTGTTGATTTTTTTCGAAAGCTTTCTCTGCATCTATTGAGATGATCATATGTGTTTTCTACTTCAACTTGTTAATATGGTGTATCGAGTTGGTTGCTCTTCATATATTGGAGGATCCTTGTAGTCTTGGAATAAATCCCACTTGATCATAGTGTATTTTCCTTTTAATGTGCTGTTGGATTCTGTTTGCTACTATTTTGTTGAGGATTTTTTTTATCTATATTCATCAGTAATATTGGCCTGCAGTTTTATTTTTTATTTTATTTTTTTGATGTTTTGTCTGCTTTTGTTATTAGTGATGTTGTCTCCATAGAATTAGTTTTGGACTTTTCCTCCCTCTGCTACATTTTGGAAGAGTTTTAGAAGGACAGGTGTTAAACTCTCCAAGCCAGAAAGGACTGGCAGGACATCTTAAGTGATGAAGGAGAAAAACCTGCAACGAAGATGATTTTTTTTTGAAATATGTGAGATCACACCATGTTTGTTTTTATATGTCTGACTTACTTCTTAAATACTTCTTAACTTGTTGTACTTCTTCTCAATATGTCTTACTATTACAGATGTTGATTTAACATAGTGCTCTCAAGGTTCACCCATTTTTGTTACAAAAGGCAGCATTTTCCTTCTACTATGCCTGAACATATTTTTATTGTGACACCTTTTTTTTTCCTGCCACACAAAATACTTTTCTGTGCCACATTTTCTTTCTCCATTTATTCATCCTAAGTGTGTTGTTTCCTGTTATGACATTTGAGAATGATGGTGAAGTATACATGGGATGCAGGTATCTTTATGTTTTTGTGTGTTTCCTTCATTTATAAAAATACCCAAAGAGTTTTTTCTGGATGATTTAGTAGTTCTAATTTTTAGCTTTTTGAGGAATCTTCGAACTGTTTTCTAGAGTGGCTATACCATTCAGCATTCCTAACAAGAATGTAGGAGTGTTCAATTTTGTCATGACTGCTATCTTCTCTTTTTTGATAATAGACAATCTAATAGATATGAGGTGATATTCCACTACAGAGATTTAGCGCTTTCCTAATATATGTTCGTCATTAAACACTTATCAGGTATTTGTTTCTAATATTTTATGCTATTCTGTAGATTGCCTGTTAATTCTATTGATTGTTTCATTTATTATATAGGAATGTTTCAGTTCAATTTCAATTCACTTAACTTTGGTTTTGTTGCCTGCTCTACTGCTGTCATAGCCAAGAAATTATTGCCAAGGCCAATCTCGAGAAGTTTATTCCTTGTCTTTTCTCAATGGATTTGAACCTTTTTGGTCTTAACTTTAAAGCAATTTCCAAAACATTTTTGAGATTTAATTGACATATAATGTTGGTAGTTTTATGGTACACAGCATGGTGATTAGAATTACATCTACGTTGTGAAATAATATGATAATAATGTTAGTTAATACTTCTATCACCTCACATAGTTACCAATTTTGTGTGTGTGTGCTGTAAGAAAACTGAAGATATGCATTCCCAGTAACTTTTAAACATGCAATAAAGTATTGGTAACTAAGTCACTATCCTTTAATTTAGATCCCAAGAATTTACACATTTTATAACAGGAAATTTGTGCTCTTTGACAATCATCTCCCTTTTTCTCCCCACCTCACACCTATTAAATATGTATAAACTCTCTTTTTGATGAACTCACCATTTAGATTTCATAAATAAGTGGGACCACACAGTGTGTCTTAATGTCTGATTGTTTCACTAAGCATAATGCCCGCAAGTTGATTTCATGTGGTCAAAAACTGCGGGAATTTCTTTATATGACTGTATAATATCCATTGTGGTAATATATACATTTCTAAATACTTTTATCATTGATAAACTGTTAGTGATGATGCCTTGAATATTATAGATAAATATTTAGACAGTAAATATGGGAGTGCAAATATCTCTGTAAGTTAACTGATTTCATTTCCTTCAAATATGTATATTCAGAAATGGAATTGCTATGTTATATGGTGGTATTATTTTTAGTATTTTGAGGAACATCCGTATTATTTTCCATAGTGGTTGTACTAAGTTACATTCCCACCAAAAGTCTGTAAGTGTTCCCTGTGTTCTACATGCTTGACTACACTTTTCTCTGTTTTCTTTTTCATAAAATCCACTATGAAATGTGTGAGTTGATATCTCATTGTGGTTTTATTTTGCATTTCTCTTACTATTACAGATATTGAGCAAATAATCATGTGTCAGTTAGTCATTTGTACGTCTCCTATGAGGGGAGTATATCTGCTAAGATCTTCAGCCCACCTTTTAATTAGATTTTACGCTTTTTTTTAATTGAGACTTTTTATGTTTCAACATTCTCCTGTAGCTTGCATGCTGTTGGCAAATATTTTCTCCCATTCCATAGGAGAATTCCAATGCCTCCTATACCATTGCCTCTTCACTCTGTTCAAGTTTCTTTTAGTGCAGAGGCTTTTAAATTTGATGTTGTCACACATGTTGAATTTTCTTTTTGTTCCTTCTACTTTTGGTATCATATCCAAAAGAACCATTGCTGAGACAAATGCCTTGGAAATATTTTTTTTCTGTTTAATTCTATGGATTTTATGATTTCTATTCATGTTGTGTTTATTTTTGAATCGTCTAAGATGTGTGTTCAATTTTATTGTTTTCCATATTGATATCCAGTTTTTCCAACACCACTCAGTGTAAAGTCTATTTTTACTCCATTATTTATTCTTGTCGTCCTTGTCAAATGTTAGATGACTGGATATGGCTGAGTTTATTTCTGGGTTCTCAGTCCTATTCTATTGGTCTATTGTCTGTTTTTATGCTAGTCTCACACTGTTTTGATTTCCGTAACTTTGTATTATGGTTTGAAACCACGAAGTGCGTTTCATCCAGCTTTGTTTATCTTGCTGTAAATTGCTTTGTCTATTTTCAGGGTCCTTTCTTGTTTTGTACAATTTTTAGGATTGTTATTCTATTTCTAGGAAAATTGCCATTGAAAAGTTGATTGGGATTGCATTGAAACTATAGACAGCGTGAGGTAGCATGAACATTTTAACAGTATTCATTCTTTCAATTTAGAAATATGGGTTAGCTTTCTGTTTACTTGTTTCTTCTTCAGTTTTTGAAAATGTCATATTTTTAGGTGAACAAATGTTTTCGTCTTCTTGCTTAAATGTATTCCGAAGATTTTATTTTTTTTGGTGCTGCTGTAAATGGAAGTGTTTTCTTTATTTTTCTGTCAGCTATTTTCTAGTTATTGTATAGAAATGCTGCTAATTTTTATTTTTATTTCATATCCAACAACATTACTGAATTTATTTATTAGTTTTAACAGTTTCATGGGGTTTTTGGTGGAGTCTTTAGGATTTCCTGCATACAGAATATGGCATCTTCAAACAGAGACATTTTTAATTCTTCCATTCCACTTCTGATCCCTTTTATTTCTTTTTCTTGCCTAATGGTTGTGACTAGTGTTTCTAGTATTATGTTGAATAGGGGTGGTGATAGTGGGCATTTTTTACTTGTTCCTCTCTTAGAGGAAAGGTTTTCAGCTTTTCACCATGAATATGATGTTAGCTGGGGCCTTGATAATATATGACCTTTATTACATTTAAAATGTTTCTTCTCTTCCCAGGTAGTTGAAAGCTTTAATCACGAAAATTTAGAAAATTCTTTCAAGCATTTCTTCTGCATGCTATTCGTGTCATAAATTAAAATTATTGATTTAAAAATGTTAACTGTCCTTGCATCCCCAGGAATTATCCCACCTTATCATGTTGAACATTTTAGTGTGTTATTGAATTTGGTTTGCTAGAATTTTGTTGAGAATTTTTGCATCTATATGTAAAAGGATATTAGCCTAAAAATTTTCTGATTTTCCTTTGTTTGTATGTTTGTTTGGTTTTGTTTTGTTTTGTGTTTCCCTTGCTATTTCCTTATCTGGCTTTGTTAATCAGGAAAATGCTGGTTTTATAAAATGAGTTTGGAAATGTTTCCTCTTTTGTAGTGATTTGGGAGAGTTTGGGAAGGACTGGCATAAATCTTCATTAAATGTTCAGTAGAATTCACCAGTGAAACTAACTGATACTGGGCTTCTCTTTGTTGGGAGAGTTTTCAATACTGCTTCTATTTCCTAAGTCATTATTTTTATGATCATGATAATTTTTGTTTGTTTGTTTTTTGCTTCTTCGTGATTGTCTTGCTTCATTTTATATAGGAGTTGTTGGAGATTTATCCATTTTTGTGACCCGGTTTTTTATCATTCTTTATAATGATTTGTGTGCTATGATATCAGTTGCAATTTCTCCTCTTTTAGTTAAAGTTTCATTTATTAAGCTCTTTTTTTCTCTTTCTTAGTCTAAAGCTTGTCAATTTTATTATCCTTTCCAAATGCCGTCACTTGGATTCAGTTTTTCCTAATTATCAGATATTCATTTTATTCATTTCCATTTGAATCTTTCTTAGTTTTCCCTTTTATTCCTGGTGCTTAATTTGTTCATTTTTCCTAATCTTTCAGGCATAAGGTAAGTCCTTTATTTTAATTCATTCCTTTCTCTTAATATAAGAATTTATGATTGCTAAAAATAATTCATTACTTAGACTGATTTTTGTACATTCCCAAAGTTTGGGTATATTGTCATTTTTGTTTATCTGAAGATAGTTTCAGATTTTCCTTTTGAGTTCTTTCTTGACCCTTAGATTTCTCCAGTGTGTGCTGTATAATTCTACGTATTAGGGTTTTTTTTCACTTTTTCTATTGTTATTGATTTCTAGCTTCATAACATTATGATCAAAAAGGTTGCTTAATGTGGTTTTGATCTTCTCAAATTTGTTAACGCTTGCTTTATATTCCATGACAGGTTCTATCCTAGGGAATGCTCTATCTGCAGTTAAGAATAATGTGGATTCTGGTTCTGTTGGATTGAACTTCTATATAATTTTATTGGGTACATTCATTGTCTTTATCAATTTTCTACGGTATAAAGTGGGATAATATAGTCCCTTACCATTTTTAGTTTTACTGTTGATTTATCCTATCAGATCTGTTAATGGGTTATTTATATATTTGTTTAATCCTGCAACGTTCAGTACATATATATTTACAATTATTATAACCTCTTGATAAATTGATCTATTATCATTGTATACTGACCTTCTTTATCAATTGTGAACTATTTTGACTGAAAGTCTGTATTACCTGAGATTGGGGGAGCCATTCCTGCTCTTGTTTGGAAACTGTTTGGACGATCAGTTTCTATTCCCTCACCTTCAGCTTATGTGTGTCCTTAAAGTTAAAATTGCTCTTGCAGACAACATATTGTATTTTTTATCATTTATATGGTAATATAATTGTCTTACAATGTTGTGTTAGTTTCTGCTCTATAACAAAATGAATCAGCTATAGGTATACATATATCCCCATATCCACTCCCTCTTGCATCTCCCTCCCACCCTCCCTATCCCACCAAGCTAGGTGGTCACAAAGCACTGAACGTATCTCCCTGTGCTATGCAGTTGCTTTCCACTAGCTATCTATTTTACATTTCGTGTGTATATATGTACATATGACTCTCTCACTTTGTGCCAGCTTACCCTTTCCACTCCCCATGTTCTTAAGTCGATAATCTACATCTGCATCTTTTTTCCTGTGCTGCTCCTACCTTCATCAGAATCCTTTTTTTTAGATTCCATATATATGTGTTAGCAAAGTGTTTTTCTTTTTCTCTTTCTGACTTCACACAGTACGACAGACTCTAAGTCTATCCACCTAACTGCAAATAGCTCAATTTAATTTCTATTTATCTCTGAGTAATATTCCATTGTATATATATATATGCCACACCTTCTTTATTCATTCATGTGTTGACTGACACTTAGCTTTTTCCCTGTCATGGCTTTTGGAATTACACCTGTAATGAACTGTATGGTCCATGACTTTTTTGAATTGTGCTTTTCTGAGGGTATATGCACAGTTGTGGGATTGTGGGGTCATATATTAGTTCTAGTTTTAGTTCCTTAATGACCACCATACTGTTCTCTATAGTGGCTGTAACAATTTACATGTCCATTAACAGTGCCGGAGGGTTTTGTATTCCCTACACTCTCTCCAGAATTTATAGTATATTGATTTTTTGATGACGGCTCCTCTGACTAGTGTGAGGTGATATCTCATTGTTGATTTGATTTATATTTCTACAATGATTCATGCTCAACATGAAAGGTTGAACAAACTTTCATGTGTTTTATTGCAATCTGTGTATCATCTTTGGAGAAATGTCTATTTAGGTCTTCTGCCCATTTTTGGATGGTTTGTGTTTTTTGCTTTAGAGGTGCATGAGCTGTTGGTTAATTTTGGAGATTAATTCTTTTTCAGTTCCTTCATTTGCATATATTTTCTCCCATTCTGAGGGTTGTCTTTTGGTGTTGTTTATGGTTTCCTTTCCTGTGAAAAAAATTTATGTTTCACTACGTCCCATTACTTTAATTTTGTTTTTATTTCCATTTTCTAGGAAGTGGGTCAAAAATAATCTTGCTGTTATTTATGTCATACAGTGTTCTGCCTATATTTTCCTCTAAGTGTTTGATAGTGTCTCACCGTACATTTAGTCCTTTAATCGATTTGTGTTTATTTTTGTGTATGGGGTTAGGGAATGTTCTAATTTCATTCTTGTACATGTAGCCATTCAGTTTTCCCAGCACCACTTGTTGAAGAGGATGTCTCATGTCCATTGTATATTCTTCCCTCCTTTATCAAAAATAAGGTGACCATATATCTGTGGGGTTACCTCTGGGCTTTCTACCGTGTTCCATTGCTCTATATTTCTGTTTTTGTGCCTGTACCATACTGTCTTGATTACTGTTGCTTTTAGTATAATCTGAAGTCCAGGAGCCTGATTCATCCAGCTCTGTTTTTCTTTCTCAAGATTGCTTTGGCTATTTGGCGTGTTTTTTGCTCCCATACACACTATGAATTTTTTTCTTCTAGTTCCCTTGCAAATGCCATTTGTAATTTGATAGGGATTGCATTGACTCTGTAGATTGCGTTATGTCATACAGTCATTTTCACTATGTTGATTCTTCAAACCCAAGAACATGGTATATATCTCCATCTCTTTGTATCCTACTTCATTTATTTCATCAGCATCTTATAGGTTTCTACATACAGGTCTTTTTTCTACCTGGGTATGTTTGTTCCTATTCTATTTGTTGCAATGGTAAATGAGAGTGTTTCCTTAATTTCTCTTTCAGATTTTCCATCATTAGCCTATTGGAATCCCAGAGATTTCTGTGCATTAATTTTGTATCATGTTACTTTACCAAATTCATTGGTTAGCTCTATTCATCTTCTGGTAGCATCCTTAGGATACTCTACGTGTAGTATCAAGTCATCTGCAAAGAGTGACAGCTTTACTTCTTTTCTGATTTGGATTCCTTTTATTTCCTTTTCTTCTCTGATTGCTGTGGCTGAAACGCCCAAATCTATGTTGAAAAACAGCTGTGAGGGTGCATAACCTTATCTTGTTCCTGATCTTGATGAAAATACTTTCAGTTTTTCACCATTGAGGATGATGTTTATGGTGGGTTTGTCATATATGGCCTTTATTATGTTGAGGAAACTCCCCTCTATGCCTACTATGTGGAGGGTTTTTATCATATATTGGTGTTGAATTTTTTCGAAAGTTTCCTTGCAGCTCTTGAGATGATCATATTGTTTTTCTCCTTCAATTTGTTAATATGAAGTATCATGTTGATTGATTTGCATATATTGAAGAATCCTTGTATTCCTGGAATAAACTCCACTTGATCATGGTGTATTATCCTTTTAATGAGCTGTTGGATTCGGTTTCATATTATTTTGTTGAGGATTTTTGCATCTATATTCATCAGTGATATTGGCCTGTAGTTTTCTTTTTTTAATTATATCTTTGCCTGGTTTGGGTATCAGGGTGATGGTGGTGCCGTAGAATTAGTTTTGGAGTGTTCCTCCCTCTGCTATATTATGGAAGTGATTGTGAAGGAAAGTTCTTAAACTCTCCAAGCCAGAAGGGACTGGCAGGATATATTTAAAGTGATGAAGGAGAAAAACCTGCAACGAACATTAACTTTTTTTCCTATAAGTGAGATTACACCATTTTTGTTTTTATTTGTCTGATTTACTTCTTAAGTACTTCTTACTTCTTCTTTCATCATACTTCTTCTCAACATCTCTTACTATTAGAGATGTTGACTTAACATAGTGCCCTTAAGGTGCACCCATTTTGTTACAAAGGCACCATTTTATTTCTAGTATGCCTGAATATATTTTTATTGTGCCACTTTTTTTTCCTGCCACACAAAATAACTTGCTGGGGCACATTTCCTTTATCCATCTATTCAGGCTAAGTGTGTAGTTATCCTGGTATGGCATTTGAGAATGATGGTGCAGTGTACATGGTATTCAGGTGTTTTTTAGAGTCGGCATTTTTCCTTCCATTTTATAAATAACCAAAGATTTTGTTCTGGATGATTTGGTAGTTCTAATTTTTGGTTTTATGAGGAACCTCCACACTCTTTTCTAGAGTGGCTACACCAATCATCATTCCCAACAAGAGTGTAAGGTGGTTCCCTTTTGTCATGCCTGCTGTCTTCTCTTTTTTGATAATAGCCAATCTAACAGATATGAGGTGATATCCCACTACTGAGGTTTTGCACTTTCCTAATGTATGTTGGATATTAGCCACTTCTAAGGTGCGTGTTTGTAAATATTTTATACTATTCTATAGATTGCCTGTTAATTCTGTTGATTGTTTCCTTTATTATGTAGGAATGTTTCAGGTCAATTTCACTTCACTTAACTTTTGATTTTGTTGCCTTCTCTCCTGCTGTCATAGTCAAGAAATTATTGCCAAGGCCAATCTTGAGAAGTTTGTTCCTTATCTTTACTCAAAGCCTTTGAAACATTTAGGTCCTATCTTTAATACATTTTCCCCAACATTATTGAGATATAATTGACATATAACCTTGGTAATTATAAGGTACACAGCATGATGATTAGACTTACATCTATGTTGTGAAATAATGTGATAATAATGTTAGTTAATACTTCTATCACCTCACATAGTTACCATTTTTGTGTGTGCTGTAAGAACATTTAAGATCTCCTTTCCTTGTAACCTTGAAATATGCAATAAAGTGTTGGTAACTAAGTCACTATGCTGTAACTTAGATCCCAAGAATCTACATATTTTATACCAGGACATTTGTACTCTTTGACTCTCATCTCCTTATTTTTCCCAAACCCACACCTATTAAATACATATCAACTCTCTGTTTTGATGACCTCTGCTGTTTAGATTTAATAAATAAGTGGGACCACACAGTTTGTCTTTATGTCTCTGATTGTTTCACTAAGCATAATGCCCACAAGTTGATTTCATGTGGTCACAAATTGCAGGATTTTCTTTATATGGCTGTATAATATCCATTGTGGTAATATATACAGTTCTTAATCCGTTTATTCATTGATAAACAGTTAGTGTCTATGCCTTGCATATTTTGGTAAATATTAATACAGTGAACATGGGAGTTCAAATATCTCAGTAAAGTAACTGATTTCATTTCCTTCAAATATGTATATTCAGAAATGGAATTGCTAGGTTATATGGTGGTATTATTTTTAGTACTTTGAGGAACATCCTAATTATTTTATGTAGTGGTTGTACTAAGGTATATTCCCACCAACAGTCTGTAAGTTTTCCCAGTTTTCTACATGCTTGACTACACTTTTCTGTCTTTTCTTTTTCATAATAACCACTATGAAATGTGTGAGTTGACATCTCTCTGTGGTTTTATTTTGTATTTCTCTTACTATTACAGATGTTGACCAAATATTCGTGAGTCTGTTGGTCATTTGTAGGTCTCCTATGAAGGTAGTATATCTGATAAGGTGTTCAGCCCACGTTTTAATTAGATTATTCAACTTTTTTTTAATTGAATCCTTTTATGTTTAGACATTAGTCCCGTAGCTGGCATGTTGTTGGCAAATCTTTTCTCCCATTCCATAGGAGAATTCTTATGCCTCTTGTTCATTGCCTCTTCACTCTGTTCAAGTTTCTTTTTGTGCAGAGGCTTTTAAATTTGATGTTGTCACACATGTTGAATTTTCTTTTTGTTCCTTCTACTTTTGGTATCATATCCAAAAGAACCACTGCTGAGACAAATGCCTTGGAGATTTTTTTGTTTAATTCTAGGGATTTTGTGATTTCTGTTCATGTTGTGTTAATTTTTGAATCGTCTAAGATGGGTGTTCAATTTTATTCTTTTCCGTGTGGATATCCCTTTTTTCCAACACCACTCAGTGTAAAGTCTATTTTTACTCCATTGTTTATTCTTGTCATCCTTGTCAAATGTTAGTTGACTGGACATGGCTGAGTTTATTTCTGGGCTGTCAGTCCTATTCTATTGGTCTATTGTCTGTTTTTATGCTAATTTCACACTATTTTGATTACCATAACTTTGTATAATAGTTTGAAACCAGGAAGTGAGTTGCATCCAGCTTTGTTTATCTTGCTGAAAATTGTTTTGTCTATTTTCAGGGTCCTTTCTAGTTTTGTACAATTTTTAGGATTGTTATTCTATTTCTAGGAAAATTACCATTGAAAATTTATTGGGTTTCAATTGAAACTATAGATGGCTTTAGGTAGCGTGAACATTTGAACAGTATTCATTCTTTCAATTCAGAAACATGGGATAGGTTTCTATTTACATGTGTCTTCTTCAGTTTTTGAAAATGTCATATTTTTAGGTGTAGAGATGTTTTTGTCTCCTTGCTTAAATGTAGTCCTAACATTTTATTGTTTTTGGTACTGCCGTAAATGGAAGTGTTTTCTTTATTTTTCTGGCAGCTATTTTCTTGTTAGTGTATAGACATGCAACTAATTTTGTATTTTTGTTTCACATACAACAACATTAGTGAATTTGTTTAATAGTTCTAATGATTTCATTTATGTCTGAGTAATATTCCATTGTATATATATGCCACACATTCTTTATCCATTCTTCTGTCCATGGACACTTAAGTTGCTTCCATGTCCTGGCTATTGTAAATAGACCTGTAATGAACTTTGTGTTCCATGACTCCTTTTTAATTATGGTTTTCTCCGGATATAAGCACAGTAGTGGGATTGCTGGGTCATATGCTATTTCTAGTAGTAGTTTCTTATGACCTCCATACTGTTCTCCATAGTGACTGTAACAATTTACATTCTAAACAACAGTGCCAGAAGTTTCCCTTTTCTTCACACTCTCTACAGAATTTATTGTTTGTACGGTTTTTGTTGATGGCCATTCTGACTAATGTGAAGTGATACCTCATTGTAGATTTGATTTACATTTCTTTAATGATTCATGATATTGAGCAACCTTTCATGTGTTTTATGGCAATCTGTATATCAATCTTGGAGAACTGTATAGTTAGATCTTCTGCCCATTTTTGGATTGTTGTTTGTGTTTTTGGTTTGGAGCTGCATGATCTGTTGTTAAAATTTGGAGACTAATCCTTTTTCAGTTGCTTCATTTGCAAATATGTTCTCCTATTCTCAGGGTTGTCTTTTGGTCTTGTTTATGGTTTCCTTTGCTGTGCAAAAGCTTTTAAATTTCACTAGGTCCCATGTGTTTATTTTTGTTTTTACTTCCATTTCTCTAGGAGGTGGGTAAAAAAGAATCTTGCTGTGGTTAATGTCATAGAGTGTTCTGCCTAAGTTTTCCTCTAATTGTTTGGTCATGTCTGACTTTACATTTAGGACTTTAATCCATTTGTGTTTATTTTTGTATATGGTGTTAGTGAGTGTTTTAATTTCATTCTTGGACATGTATCCGTCCAGTTTTCCAAGCACCACTTGTTGAAGAGGATGTCTTATCTCCATTGTATATGCTTGCCTGCTTTGTCAAAAATAAGATGACTATATGTGAGTGGGTTTATCTCTGGGCTTTCTATACTGTTACATTGATGTATATTTCTGTTTTTGTGTCAGTAACATACTGTGTTGAGGACTGTAGCTTTGTAGTATAGTCTGAAGTGCAGGTGCCTGATTCATCCAGCTCCGTTTTTCTTTCTCAATTTTGCTTTCGTTATTCGGTGTCTTTTTATTTCCATACACATTGTGTAATATTTTCTTCTGATTCACTGGAAAATGTGACTGGTAGTTTGATAGGCATTGCATTGAATCTGTAGATTGATTTGGGTAATATAGTCATTTTAACAATGTTGATTCTTCCAACCCAAGGACATGTCATATCTCTCCATCTGTATCGTCTTTCATTTCTTTCATCAGCGTCTTATAGTGTTCTGCATACAACTTTTCTCTCCCTGGGTAGGTTTATTCCTATTCTTTTTCTTGCAATGGTAAATAAGAGTGTTTCCTGCTGACAGGGTGACACCATTAGCTACTGCTCAACTGCCCTGTCTTATCACCAACAGAAAGTTCACCTTCTGCTCTGTTCATGGAGTCAAGAGGAGTCCAAGGTGTCTAAAAGCCTACACGTCATTTCTAGAAAGGATCTAAACTTCAGGTATCCCCTGAGGTATGTCTTTGCATCTATGGCCCATGGTGACATTTAGGGGATGTCTATTCTGGAGGGGACCTATAGGAGGTGGTGTTTAGGGACTGAGGTGAGGGATTTGGATGTCTCTTTGGGGGCATATCATTTTGCAACAGGGCTTAGGAATATTTGGCGGATGGTCATTGGTGTCCATGTTTCGATAGCACATGGTATTTGCAATGTTCTCCAAAGGGAGGTGGATTTGGGTAAAATTGGAGATTGCTAATCAAGGCAGGATTTGAGGAATATTGTTTAAGTAAGGGTCCTAGTACAAATGTTGGGATCTTTCCAGAATGGCCTTTGTGACCCAAGTTCCATTATAGGGTCCTCCAAGCATTTGGAGATCTGTGTCAATAAGATTCGATTCATCGGGGATCACTTTTTTCGTAAAGATAGTCTTCAACTCAGGCTAAGAAAGGATACTGGGGCCTAGTCAACTAGGATCTGGGGAGGAACACGGTACCATTAGGACTTCATTTGCTATAGTTTTACTACCATTCATGAACATATGGTGTCCTTCTTGTCAGGAATGGAGAAAGAACAGTTGTGCTGCTGGGACACAGATATTATCATGCAAAATTACATGAATTGGTTATTCATGAGGGAGAGTATAGTCCCAAATTAGAGAGGCTCTATTTAGGACAGTTGTACATCTATCATGAAGAGTATGGCCTTTGCTCATTCATGTACATAAACCATATATAATTTTCCCTAACGGGTTATAGATTTGTGAGCCTTGCGTCTAGTGAAGAAGTAGATACTTCTGTATATGAGGAAGGGAAAGACTTCTGGTCCAGTATGTCAGTTACCTGCAAAGTTTCTAAATGAAAAATCCAGCATTGTTCTTTCCCAGCTGTGTGATCACAGGCAATTTTTTTTCAGCATCCATTGGTGGTATGAAGGTGATGATAAGAAGAACAGCAAATACTTACATGATCTTTACAGTGTGGGGAATGTAAGTCTTTATCAGGTGTCATAATACACCAGGTAATTTAATAGTACTCCAGCTACTAATATTAATTAGGTAGTACTTACTGTGTGTCACACTCTTTTTTAAGCCCTTTATTCATATTTAGTCATTTATACTCTACCAATGGGGTAAGTTACAATCATTATCCTCATTTTATAGATGGCCCAGAGAAGTGAGGTCCCTGTCTTCAGGTCACACAGCTGGTAATCATGGAAAGAATTACTGTGAGGGTACAACACTTCTCTTGTGTCAACTGTGAGCTGAAACACGAAAGGATCATTGTTTCTTCCTCAGAAAGGACAGCTAATGGTTTATATCAGAAGATGATAGAGTAAGGCCCTCCAAAAATTCTCTACATTACAAACCTACAAAGTTGACAGACTCAACTTTTTCAGAATTCTGGAATTTGACAAAATTTCACAGGAACTAGGGAAGTATTTACGTGTTTAAAAATGACTGAATCTTAGTAAGATCAGCAAGCTCTAGAGACTTTAAATGGTCAAAAGCCCATCCTCCTTTTTTCCAGCTTAATAATAGTACATATTGAAAAAGTATGCATTCCTTTTGCATCCGAGTAGCCACCAGAAGGAGAAGAACAAAGTGAGAATTCTTTCAGAACCTCATCTCCAAAGATTTATCATTATCTGATGTGAGTGAGATGTTCCTTGGAAGACTGCATTTGCAAGACTGTCTATATTTGACATAATTAGGAGCTCACCCAGTGCAAATATACTTTAACCTGGGGAGTTGTCAAAATAATTATGGGGGCAGAAAGAAAGTTTTAAGAATTAATGCCAAGAAACATCCCAAATTTGATGCAAAACATCATTATAAAATTCGCCCAGCTAAACAAACTCAAAGCAGGGTAAACTCAAAGAGATCCATAGCAACACATATCATAATCAAACTACTGAAAGCCAAAAACCAAGAGAGAATTGTGAAAGCACTGTGTAGCAACCCATGGCATGTAAGAGATTCTCAATTAAGCCAAAAACAAAGATTGCACATCAGAAAACATGCAGGGCAGAAGACACTTGGATACATTCATAGTGCTAAAAGAAAAAAAAAACAAATACTGTCAACCAAGAATTTTATATGCTGCAAAACCATCTTTTGAAACTGAGGACAAGATTAGGACAATTCCAGATAAGCACAAAACGGAGAGGATTTATTGCTAACTATCTGCCCTACAAGATGAGATAATTCCTGGAGAGAGTCCAAACTAAAATGAAAGACACTTTGATGATAACTCAAATCCAGAGAAAGGAAGAACATCAGTAAAAGTAATTATATAGGTAAATACAGAGGATAATTTAAACGAATTTTTTGTGTGTATGAATGTAGTCTGAATAATAGTCCCCCAATATGCCCACATTTTAATCCCCAGGACATGTATGTTATTTTATGCAGAAAACTTTGCATATATGATTATATTAGAGCCTTCAGATGTGAAATTTTCTTGGGTTACCTTGGGTGGATCTAATCAAAATGTTTCTTATAAGAGGAATGAAGGAGATGTCGGTGACAGAGGACAAGTTAATGTGATGACAGAAGTAGAAAATGAACTGATGTATTTGAAGGTAGTAGAAGGGGTTACTAGCCTAGGAATACTGGCAACCACTAAGCAAAAAAAAGGGCAAGGAAATACATTCTCCCAGCAGAGCCACCAGATGGACCCAATCCTGCCAACATATTGACTTTAGCCCAGTAAGATGGATTTGGGACTTGTAACATGTAGTATTTTAAAAGAACAATTTGTAAAGTTTTAAAAAATTGAATTCCTGAAAATGTGTTACAGCAACAATAGTAAACTAATGCAGTTACTTTTTTCTCTTACCTGATTTAAAACATTACTCCATAGGAAAAAAACATAATTGGTGCTGATGTATAAAGTGTATAAAGATGTAATTTATGATAAGAACAGCACAAGAAAAAGGATAAACTAGATAAAAGCAAAAATTCGTATTTTGAAATTAAGTTGGTATTAATGTGAACTAGGTTGTTAGAAACTGTCAGTTTACTTTATAACAACCTAACTCCAGAGCAACCACTAATAAAATGGCTCTAAATTGTATATAGTAAAAGAAATAACAAATAACCATAAAAGTGGTACACTAGAAGATGTCCAATTAGAAAGCAGATTGTAAGTATGGATTTTTTAAAAACATGACCACCTATATGTTGTTAAAGAGACAAATTTTAGTGTGAAACAAATAGATTTTAAGTAAAATGTTGCAAAGATAAGTTTCATGCCAACAAAAATCGAAAGAGAGCTATAGGGACTATACTAACAACAGATAAAACAGATTTTAAATAAAAAAATTATGAGACAAAGGACAGTATACATTACTATATTATTATATTAGATTAATAATATATTATTGATAAAAGGGTAAATCTGTTGAAATACACAAGAATTATAAACAAATGCTCACCTAACAAAAAAGTTCCAGATACCTGAATCAAAAACTTACAAAATTTGAGAGAGAGATAAATAGGTTCAACAGCATATCCAAATAAATGACAAAACGTATGATCACCAAGGGAAGAGAAGACCTAAACAAAACTATGATATAAACCGAGTGGACTTAACAGACATGTACACAACATTCCTCCCAAGAACAGAAAAATACACTCTCCTTTCACTTGAACTAGGAATGTTCTCCAGGATAGACTTCACGTTAGGCGATAAAACAAGTGTCAATAATTTAAATCACACCAAATTGTTCTCTGACCACAAAGGAAAAAATAATGGGCATCAATAATAGGAGGAACTTGTGAAAACTTGTAAATATGTGGAAATTAAAGAACACATTCCTAAGTAATAAAAGAGTCAAAGAGTGTCCAAGGGATATTAGAAAATACTCTGAAGTGAATGAAAATGAAAACACAACATACCAAAATATGGGCTTCGGCAAAAGCAGAACCCAGAGGAATATAGACATACATATATATATATATATTATACATTATATACATTTCTATAGTTTTCTCCATGTCTCTTTTGCAGTTTATTAAATATATATTAAATATGGGTTTATAGTTTTATCATATTGGGAAAATTTCTGCCCATATGTTTTTTGAAAATATTACCTTCGGAGCTCATTGCCACCCCATTATCTCTTTCCAGAACTCCAAGTACATGTATATTAAGGCACTTGACTTGTTTGACTTTCCCCCCCACTTGTTGTATTTTGCATAGTTTCTTCTACTTTGTTAAATTTCCTAATTTTTTTCTTGTGTGTTAATTTGTTAATCACGTTATGTAAAATCACAGGTCAAGAACATTAAAACATCTATTATAAATATATTTCACATGTTAAAGAAATTCCCAAGAAAGGGGTAGGCCAAAAGAGTTTATGAAGAAAAAATTTACAAATTTGATGAAAACTAAAGCCACAGATGTCGCTGGTAAGTTTCTGGTAAGTGTTGATGGATGGAAGGTAATTATGAATGTTAGCGTTTTGGTGTTGTGTTTTGTGTTCCTTTAATATTTTTGAGTCTGTTCTAGAGAAATTATGTAGTTGCCATCAGATCCTTTCAGGGCTTACTTATTTTTCTCTAGAGTGGCATTTAGACATAGAATACCTGTGTTGTCTGAAGAAATCAGCATTGTGTTTTTGTTTTTATGATGTACATTATTTTTATTTCTTAATTGAAGGATAGTTGATTTAATATTTAATGTTGTGTTACTTTTTGCTTTACAGCAAAGTGACTCAGTTATCTATATATACATTCTTTTTCATATTCTATTCCATAATGGTTTATCTCAGGAAACTGAATAGAGTTCCGTGTGCTCTACAGTAGGACCTTGTTGTTTACCCATTGTATATATAATAGCTTATATCTGTTAACACCAAACTCCCAATGTATTGGGGAGGGTGTTAGGTGAGGAAGAAGGTGGGAGGTTTTCATATCCCTGTTTTGATAGTGCTGTTGATCTTGGGAGGGAATGAATTGACAGATAACCCTTCATTCTTTTCATCCCCCAGGTCCCTACACCTTTAGTATCTGTGATACCTCCAATTTCTCTGACTACATCTGTGGGGGCATTGTCAGTCAAGTCAAAGTAACTAAGAGGATAAGCTTTGTGAGTATGAGCAGGAGGGTGTGTTGTAGGCTTCCAGGCATCTCCACGTTTTTTACTTTTTTGTTCTGATATCTTGCTCTCCACAGAAAACCTTGCCCTCTTCACAGGCAGAGCCGGACTTTGTGATAACAGATTTTGCCAAGTATTCTCGCCCTCCTCAGCTACAAATTGGCTTCCAGGCCCTGCAACAGTTCTGTGCCCAGCATGGCCATTCTCCTTGGCCCCACAATGAGGTAGATGGGTGGGCAAGCCAACCAGGTCCTTGAACGAAAGCTGCTCCATGCCTTTTCATCTATTTAGTTTTTCTACCTCTCCCTCTCCCCACAGTGGTGTGATTGTTCTTTTACTCCTTCCAGGAGGACGCAACAGAACTGGTGACACTAGCACAGGCTTGAATTCTCAAGCTCTGCCAGCAGTGCAGCAAAACAGTCTGGATGAAGACCTCATCCGGAAGCCGGCTTATATGGCCCCAGGGGATCTGGCACCCATCAATTCCTTCACTGGTTGCGTGGCTGCCCAGGAGTTTATGAAGGTCATCGCGAGTGGAGACGGACAGTGCTGGGCGTGGGCCAGGTTCTTTTCCGGCCCTGCTGCTTGCTGTCCAGCTCTGATTAACCAGTGATCACATCCACTTTCTAACCGCCTCCTCAAGTCTGCTCTGGAAAGTTTATGCATTTTATACAGTAGCTGTACTTTGATGCCATTGAGTGTCTCCCTGAGGAAAAAGAGGCCTTTACAGAGGACACGTGCCTTCCCGTATGTGATTTGGGCCCACGGAGAAAACATTATTGTGGATCTTTTTAAGGTGGCTTTTCCCTAACCCTCTCTTCCCTTCACATGACTCAGTGCCAGAACCGTTATGATGGGCAGGTGTCTGTATTTGGCTCTGGCCTGCAAGAGAAGCTGGGCAAGCAGAAATACTTCTTGGTGAGAGAACCTTGTGGTCAAAAGCTACCTTTAGGTCCCCTAGGCTCTGGCCACCTCTTCTGGAGGCTCCTCTTGGTGTACAAGGGATGGTGTTTGCTTGTACCCTCATCTCATCCCTCTTCCATTTTCTTCACACCAGGTCCTTTATATCCTGGTTTTGTGCCTCTTTCCTTAGAGGACCATGGATTTTTATGGCACTGTGACTTAAGGTTCCGAGCACCTTCCAACTGCAGACACCATTTACGCCATTTGACTTGGCAAAGGCCTTCTGTACAGCAGGACGGGGTGACGATAACTCAGGTCCTTTCAGAGTTATGGAGGGATCCCCTGTGTACAGAACCGGCCTTCACGGTGCTGCAGCACATTGGAAATTCTATTTAAGCTGAAGCTAAATTTTAGTTTCCTCCCTGAATTATTTATTCCTCAAAAAATAAATGGTGAACCCCAGGAGATGGTGGTGACAGCGCGTGTTGGTCAGGAGGGACTTTAAAAATCACTGCTCCAGCTGCTGCAGTAACAAATTCCACAAATAAAATGGCCATCGCAGAGCGCTCACCTCCCATCAGGTCACTTTTCAAGCTGATCTCGCCCCAGAACACGTATGTCACTTTACGCTCATGGGTGGTTGGTGCCTCCATCCAGAATGAGTGGGAGGCGCAGCGAAGCTGATGGTGCCCATGTCCTGGCGGAGCGCAGCACATCTGACTGCGCCCCCTGAAGCCACTGCTTTTATAAAACGAGTTGTACTTTTGTAACCAGCAGTGGTGACCCCCAATTTGGACATCTATTCCCTGCGCCCCCATTGGCGCCCCGGGAGATCCTTTCGTGGGTCACTGTTCATCCATCCCTCCTCTCTCACCCGCTCCCCAATCTTAGCCTGGAGGTGAGCGTGCATTTCTTGACCAAACGTCAACGTGCAACTGACACCACAACTAGCCACAGTGCACCCTGCAACCTTATAGGTAAGATTCCAAGAACAGCTGAGAAGCAAGGAGAGCTGGGGTTGTGGACTGGATGAGAAACCTGAATAAAACAAATCCCCACCAGATAATTACGGCATAAAATAAATCTAATGGCAGACTAAATGGAGTATCTGGGAAGTACCTTGAACCTTCATTCAAAAACACATAACTCCTAAACCACGTGAGTTTTCTTGTTTCCACTTTTAATTCTGCCATTTTCCCTTAATGTTCAGGTTTTAACAAAGACAACAGGGCTATTGCTTGCCAAATCCCAGCTAGGAATTCAGAGCATAGAACGAATCAAAACTACAGCAAAAAAATTATCAATCAGCACAACTAACTTTAGAAAATAGTTTAGTACAATTTTGTTGTAAAACTCATTTACAGGAGGTTAATCACATGTACTTATCAAATTTCCTCCTGATAATACATGAAAACAAATAACTCAATAAACTGTGCATAGTAAATCCAAAGCAAATTATATACAAAGAAGCAAAACAAATTTTTAAGTACAATATATGCATGTTCAAAGAACTAAGACTGAAACGCCAGGGCAAGGACGAAACTAACAGTCGTATTTTTCACCTGCAGTAAGGTTAACCACCAATCAACAACACTGCTACGAAAGCCACATCAAGAAAGGCCACACTGTACATATGAAATGCTTCATGCAAATACATACATCAACAGGAACCACAAATCGATTCCAATGCAATGTCAGGTATGACTGTTTCCTGCTGGGAGAGGCTGTCAGGACACAGGCTTGCTCATTACCAGGGATGATGCACTAATTCTCACGTTGCCAGACCAGGTGGAAGGTGGACCAAAAGTGAACACAACGTGTGAGAACAGGCACCAAACTTAACTGGAAATAACATCGTTTGAGTGGGGCAGCAAAGTACGTACAGTGGGGAGCACTTACTTCACGTGTTGTGTGAGCGGAGTGGGAGAAGTTCCTGACCCCAGCTCTTTCCAGCATGCCTCTTCTCTAAGCTTACAGGTTTTAGATTCTCTACATTGTCACTACAAGTGTCTGCTAAATGAAGCATTTTACCAAGATAGCAGGAAAGTAAACTTAAAGAAACAATGAGCTTTCTTGCCAAAGGCCAGGCAGGAAGCTTACGAAGCCCCTACCCAGAGTGGGGCTCAGCCCGCCTCTGTCAACAGGGAGCAAGGGTTAACTGTGGGGACAGAGCACGTGCTCCCCGAGTGACAGGAGTGTTCAATCCCATCAGCAGAGGTCTGGAAACCAGAGGGAGGGACAAGGGTAACAAAGAAGTAGCATGCTTAAACCTTTGGCAACCAAATGTTTTTTTTGAAAGCTCTTAATAACCTGCTTCAGTAGAATTCCTGATGAACACAAAGCCCTTTTTGCTTAAAAAGCAGATGACTGAAAAAGTTTCAAATGGTGCACATTCGTCTTCAGGAATGCATACTTTCTCCCCCAAATTAACTAGGGCTGCAAAGCATTCACTACAAACCGCTAATTCAAACAATGGTCAACTGTTACTAACACAGATTCTCAGTCTGTGATACCTCAACATCAGTGTGTGTGCGCTTGGAAAACTGGACTTTGACATTAGGCCGCCCTGCCCTCCATCAAGTCTCTCAAATCGCCACCTACCGTGGCCACTTCCTTTCACAGAAGCACAACCCCTCTAACCAGATCTTCCACCACAGCGGTGTATTTGCTTCACTTACGATGGTTTCCAAAGATGACAGGCAATCTGTCAACTCTCTCCCTGTTCTCAACTCCCAAGAATTTGCACTCCTCTCCCATCCTTCACTTTTTAGAGGATGTTTCTCTCCTGCCTAACATATTGTATCTGGTCTGCCCTACCTGGTTCCCAAGCTGCCTGGTGACCAGTATCCCTTGGGAAGATGTTAAACATCCAGCTTTTCATGAGTTGGATTCTCTTGGTGACCCACAGACTTCCACAAGCCACCCCAGCACAGCTCCAATACTTGGCAACCACTGGATTTGTAACCCACCAGTTGCAGGAAATTCACAATATGTTGGGGGCATCTGAATGACATTTCAAGAATTATTCTTTCATTTCACATTCTTCTATCTCACAAAGAATGAGAATTTTAGCTAGATAACTACGTGCTGTCTACAATGGGCAGACGAACTCGTCACAGAAATGTAACATCCTGTGCCAAGGTGCCTCGTCTAAAAAGGTGCAGGAGTGGAACTTCACCTAACAGAGCTCTGCTTCCCAGGGTCTTGCCCAGGAAACTCCAGTTGGTTTAACAAGACTCTGACCCAACGCATTGACTCGCTTCTCTCAGGCCGCCTGGGCTGTTAAAGATGTCTGTTTGCTAAAACAATCTCTGAAAGGACCTGCCCTACTCCCATCTTTTTTTTTTCAAATATAAGGTTGGTTCCGTTGAAAATGATTAACATTTTAAGCAGGGGAGAGAAAAGCTGTCTACCAGATTAAATTTTAAGAGGATTCTGTTATTTGCTGTACAAATATACATTCCAACTTTTACAGCATCCTCTTAAAATCCTCCAGTCTGACCTTTCCTACAGAAGAACAAGAGATCAACATTTTAAGTCTTCGACTTCGAGGACATTATTACTGATACACAAATACCTTCTGAAAGCTTTTGCAACTGACAAAATGTACTGAAGATGACCAAGAGGCCCATGTGTTAGGATACATTTTCTGTTTTCCAAGAGCACACAAACTCCTTTAAGGAAAAAAGTAATCTTATCTGGACAGTCCTACTAGCTGGTCATCTGAAATGTGCAGTAATGCTTGTGGCTGACAGTCTCATTTGGCTCCACTATAAAAGCTTCCTCTTCTTCAAGCTACTGTCCTCCTCCTCCAGTCCCCTCTCGTCCCAGCCTGAGTTCCTCTTTGTGTGGTGGCTCAGAGAGCCACGCCTCTCCTGATCCCCTTGGTGAAGGCCCTGGTCTCCCTCCTGTGGCTGAGTGCCTCCCCTTCCTGGGCACATCTTCTCTCACTCGTGGAAGTATTGGTACTAGCAGCTGGAGGATCACACTGCATGTGAGGTCTGTGGTTGTTCACAGCAGCTCCCTTGGCGGGGGCCTGCTGCCCGATACTGGTCGGATCCTGGTGACTTCCGGGGGAGCCTGGCTCTCCAGAGGGAGGCGTTGCTCCAGGATACCGGGGGCTCGAGGGCTGCAGCTCACAGAGGCACTTCCCTTCGGCTTCACAGCCCAAGCCCATCCTCCTAAGCAGTCGTGGGTCCCGAAGCCAGTCCTGAAGGGGTGGCCTTTCAGGGTCCTTTGCAGTAACAGTGACAGTGGCTTCTTTGGACTCAGAGGGTGAGGGGTACAGGGAAGAAGCAAGAGACATCTTGGCAAATTCACTGTCTAGCTTGTTGCTGGGCACTCTGCCCTGGGGTCTGGACACCTCTGGGGTGATAGCAGGAGGGTGAGTCAGACTTCTCTGCAGTACGGGCCTGCGTTTCAGAATCTTCATTGCATCGTGTCTATAGTTTTTGTTGCAAGTCTTAATAATGGCACCACGCTTCAGCGCATCCTGAATCAGGTGGTTCCAATGCTGGTTTTCCTTGAAACAAAGAGAAGGAAGAAAATTACATCCCAAAGAAGCACTCTGCTTGGGAAGCAGAGGTTCCAGCTTTCACTTCTGAACAAATAGTAAGTATACTTTCGTGAACAGATTCTCAAGAATCCATTACTTGTTAGACAAGGCTGAAAGGAAAAATAAGGTGGAATACAGAACTATAAAGCCATGCTGCTAGAAAAGAACACTGGGAGCCACCTCTAAGAAAGTACTTCCATCATTTGACCACTGATACTCAGGCCACGTGGTGAATTAGCTGTCATGCAAATCTGTACCAACTGCCGGTAGCCTCATGTAGCTCTTTAATCTTCAATTAAATAAAATTAAAAATTCATTTCCTCATTTGCACCAGCCACATTTCAAGTGCTCAGCAGACACATGTGACTAGGGTTAGTATCCTGGACAACACAGACACAGAAGGGCTCCGTCATCCCACCAAGTTCCCTTTGACACTGCTGACCCTAGAGTCTTGCCTGTCTCCGGCCAAGGCTAACATTCTGGAAGAGGAAGGCTTGGTTTCAGAAAGCTCTAACTCTTGAGTGCATGCTGACTGTTCTAGAAAGAGGACCACAGCTTGCATCAAATTCCCAAAGGCTTCCCAAACTCCCAAGGGCTAAACCATCTTAATCTGCTGAGATAACTATTCCAAAGATGTTGTCTCACTTGTGTCTCTTTTCTAGAAGAGCTTAAATTATGAAAGGCACATCTAAACGGAAAAACAAAACAAAAACCCAACTCACGCATCTCTCCTCTCTTCCTTTTAGAGTTTCCTCAGCAATAAATTGCTTCTTTACAACCATCAGAACTTGGGCCTCTTTAGACAGAAGAAAGAGAGAGTATGAGGGAGGAAAAAAAAGACAGAGACTGAAGGAAAGAGAAGGAAAGGATAGCTCTCCTCATGGGGGCTCCTGCACTATTCATGAAGGTGGGTAAGGGTATAGCAGTGAAGCTGCATACATAGTACTGACCTGCTGTGTGACCTTGGTCAAATCACTTGACCTCTCTGAGCCTGTTTCCTCACTGTAAGGTATGAATAGTATTTTATTTAAATGACTCTAAAATGTGCATTGAAATAAAATAAAATAAATAAAATGCGTTTTCACATTTTACCATTTCTGACTTTAGGGTGGCTCTAGGCCAGACAGCAGTTTCCATGTATGTAATCCTGGAGGAATTCATGGCTGGGCGACTACAACCTCTTGACTTTTAGTCAACAAACCACTTCTAAAAAGAATGAGTTCTGGCTCTTGCCTGAAAAATCTTTCCACAGACATCCTCTGATAAGACAAGAAAGTACCAGCACTACAACTTGGAGAATGGAGATCAGAAGTTGGAAAAAACCCCAGGACCACAGTGGGGCCCTCTCATGACACGCCTCTGACTGCACAGGGAATGGTTCGAGCGTCAGCAAGGGTACATGGGATGGTGAATGGGGACGACCAGAGTGTTAGTCTGAGAGTGAGATGCTTTCAGGGGTATCTCAGTCTACCTATTTTGCTGTTTTTCCTAGGTATGAACAAGAGTGGTATGACACTGGGTTGGCCAAAAAGTTCATTCAGATGCTACAGAAAAAAAACAAATGAACCTTCTGGCCAACCCAATAAAAATCTGTCTAAAGTCTAAAAGAGTTCTTTCAGTCAGTATAAGACAAAAATTCTAAGTGAAAATAAAGTGTCACAGTTCAATAGTGGAGCATAAAATAATGACGCACATTGTATAACTATTGGCTTCTTGGATTTGATAAACTATGGTGGCAATGCAGACCTCACAGGGCCTTTTAAAGTAAGTCGCGTAAATCAAGTGCACGGTACGGTGACCGCATGCATCAGGAAGGTGCATGTAAGCAGTACCAGGCTCAGATCTCCCTGACTCAGGAGAGCTCTTGAGATTCCTACCCTGTGGCTGGAAAGCAGATGTAAAGCAGATGGCCTTGCTGCTATTTCTGCCAATTCTACTGCACCTAAACTTGCTGTTTAATCCAATCCCTAGATCACAAAAACAGTTCTGAGAAGGGGCTATTAGTCTTGATTTCTCAGAGGAAACCGAGTGCCTTAATCACTGATTCTATCTCCATAAGGGAAACTGGGCTGAAAAACCAAAAAAAAAAAAAGAAAAAAAAAAGAGGCTCGGGAAGGGGGAAGCCCAAGGACAAATACGCAAGTTGGATTGCAAAGTCCAAATGATAAACTGGAAGTTTTTCTATTCTGTTCTGTCGGTCTCTTTTTGTCACACTGGCTTCCCAGAGTGAAGATAATAACGTCTATACTGCAGCTAGACGTCAGTGGTCTTCAAAACTGCATGACGGTGACTCTGGGGCTTACAGAGACTTCCTCGGGGGGATGTGAGCACGTTTTCTGGGAATCAATTTCCAAACCTCAGCTTCCAAACCCCAGTTCCCTATGTCCTCCTGGGGCTTTGCTGCCCTTCCACTCCATCCTTCACAACCACAAGTCTCACCTGTCCCAAATCTGACCACAGGGCACACAGCTAGGGGAGGTAAACACGCCTGGGTGTCAAATAGAGGGGATGGTAAACAGAGGGGTGCCCATGAAGGCTCCTGCAATCAGGGCACCTAAGAGACACAGCTCTATAAACATTTTACTTTTCGGGTTTGAACATTATCAAAATTCAACTGTGTGAAAAGAGTAATTGTTAATATGTTACTCAAGTGACAAGATATCATTTGTTAATACTCAGATCACAGGAAAAATATATTTTTTAAAAACTCTTTGAGGTAACTATAGATTCATAGGAAGTTACCAAAACAGTCCAGAGGTTCCACACACCCTTCACACAGTTTCCCCAAATCGTTATGAAAACCAATCCTTTAAATTTTCAAATTTACATGTAAAGTTTTTGTGGCAGAAAAGCCTAATAGTCATATTAACAGAAAGGCTTTTAATTATGAAAATATATAAAATATATAAAAATATATAAACTATCCCCACTGAATTTTATCCTAAACAGTATAAATGGCAATTCAATTTTAAAGAGCAGAAAGAATAGCACTGCTCTCTATTCCACTGGATATATTTAAGAGTGGCATAATGGATTTATTTTTAATAGCTTTCTTTTAAAATGTCAAATATTTACAATACAATAGAAACAAAATCTTTATCAACACTTAACGATGAAACATTTTCAATATAAACTTAAAAGCGGAGGATACACAGCTTTTAAACATTCTTTCAAGGGGGTACACAAACAACAAAGGTTGAAGACCACAAATCTAGGTAAGAGCTGAATGAGAAAGACTGTATTTGGCCGCCCTCTGGTGGAACTAACCAAAACAGGGGAAAATCCTACTGAGTTGGCACCTCTCCTGAGATAAAACAATGACTCTGTTAAATACAGAAATTAGAGAAACTGAGTTATTACACCTAATGAGGCAGGCAAATACATGCTTTATCTAGCTGTGGTTCACCAAATTAAGCTGTACTATTACTATTTGTCGACTACACATGTAAACTTGCCCCTCCTTCTACAGGAGTATCTGTACGGATGGATGAGCTCTGATGCCACTCACCCCTCAAGGGAAACAGCAAGTAGTGCTGCTCTAAGTGCCAAGAGAGAAATGAAGATGCAAGCACTTTCCTGCAAATTCCCCCTCTCTCTGGCATTAAGCTAGGCTAATAGCCACATTTACTGAGTGTTTACTAAGTGCTAACCAATCTTCTAGCACTTTACATATATGGGTTTACATGTTTTCTTAACAATTCTACGATGTAGATACAATTTTTTTAAAGCTCATCTTGAGAGTACACTACGGATACCTGGGTCTTGGGCTAAGAAAGGGTGAGCGATTTAGGCATTATAAAAGCTCCCAGGAAGAAGCTGCTGGAGGACAAAACAACCAGTGGGAAGAGGCTTATTATTGTTTGTAGCCTCAAAATCATTTCCACTTTGATGAAAAATAAAAACAAAACCTCAACCCGGTATCAGTCATCATGAGCAAACTCTGGAGTTCCCCGGTCCTCTAGAATGTACCTACCATCAGGGTCCTCAAATGTCCCAGGATGAAGAGGCTGTACTTGGCTCGTGTGATGGTGACATTCAATCTCTGCAAACTTGCCAGAAACCTAAGCAATAGAAGGAAAAAAAAGAGTTACTTCTTTCTTCAGAAAGACTCGGCATGTCAGTGTAGGTGAGACACAGGCATTTCAGACAGCTTTTCTTGGGCTCCTGCTTTAAGCTCGTGGTGCAGGACCCGACACAGAAGCAATTCCCATTAAGGTCAGCAAACAAACAAGAGGCCCAGTGCTTTCCTTCAAAGTGATGCATCTGTCGATTTCCTATTTTGACTTGGATGAGATATTGGAAATTTTAATGGTATGATTTTTTTTTTCTTTTTGCGGTATGCGGGCCTCTCACTGTTGTGGCCTCTCCCGTTGCGGAGCACAGGCTCCGGATGTGCAGGCCCAGCGGCCATGGCTCACGGGCCCAGCCGCTCCGCGGCATATGGCATCCTCCCAGACCGGGGCACGAACCCGTATCCCCTGCATCGGCAGGCGGACTCTCAACCACTGCGCCACCAGGGAGGCCCAATGGTATGATTTTTAAGCCTTCAAAGATCCTAAAAAGATGATAGTAGATCAATTATGACACATACCATGGAGAGGAGCATGCCCCTGCAAAATGTACTGGATTCAATAATCTGTTTCACTCTTATCAAGTGAAACAACAGATTCACACTGTGACATGGGTTAATACACAAGGTACCAAGAGAAGCAGACCTAACAGTGGATCAACTTCACAACTTAAAAAAGAAACCTTCATGATATTACTCAATTTTTATATAAGAAAATAGAGCAAATGATGGTATTCTCTAACAGTGATTAAAAAGAACTAACTCTGGATCATAAACAAGCAAAGAATCAACGATGACAGTTACCCACCCAATTGAGCCTTGCATGGCATTTGCTCTGACACATGTAACAATAATACAGTCTTTCTCACGACCCTGGAAGGCATCCACGGTATCTACTTCTGCTGGCCTATTGACGAAGAGAGAAACATATTTGCTGAAAAAAGATAATTATTAAATATACATATTTATACAGTAGTATTTCTTACTTTTTTAGTGCTATCTCTTTAAACTGGAGTAGAATTCACATAACACAGAATTCACCATTTTAAAGCACACCATTTGGTGGTGTTGAGTCCATTCACTACAGTGTGCAGTCATCACCACTATCTAATTTCATAGCATGTCCATCACCCAGGAGAGAAGCCCTGTGCCTATCAGCCATCAGTCTCTATCTCCCACTCCCCAGGCCCTGGCAACCACTAATCTACTGTCTGTCTCTATGGACTTTTCTACATGGGAAATTTCATATAAATGGAATCATAAAATATGGGACCTTTTGTGTTGGGCTTCCTTCACCTAGCATAAAGTTTTCAAGGTTCATCCGTGTCGTAGACTGGTAACAGTACTTCATTCCTTCCATGACTGACTATTCGCTTGTACAGATACACAATTTACTTCTTACCTATGTACCATTTTGGGACATTTGGGTTGTTTCCACTTTTTGACTATCATGAATAATGCTGCTACGAACATTCATGTACAAGCTTTTGTGTGAACCCTTTCTCAATTCTTTCAGATATGTACCTAGGAATGGAAATGCTGGGTCACATGGTAATTCTATGTTCAACTTTAGGAGGAACTGCCAAACTGTTTTCTGCAGTTTCTCATCAGCAATGTGTAAGTATTCTAATTTCTCCACATCCTTTCCAAAACTTGTTATTGTTTTTTTTGTAATGATAGTCATCTTGGTGGGTGTGAAATGATATATCCTCATTGTGGTTTTGATCTGCATTTCCCTAATGACAAATGATGTGGAACAGCTTTTCATGTGCCTGTTGGATTTTTGTTTATCTTCTTTTGAGAAATGCTATTCACATCCTTTGCCCGCTTAAAAAGTTAGATTATCATTTTATTAAGTTGTATGAGTTCTTTATATATTCTGGATATGACTTGTCAGATAAATATTTTGCAAGTATTTTCTCCCACTCTGTGTGTTGTCTTTTCACTCTTTTGATAGTGTCCTTTGAAACACGTAAGTTTTTAATTTTTATGAAGGCCAATTTACTTCTCCTTTGGTTACTGGTGCCTAGGTATCATATCTATGAATCTGTTGCCTAATCTGAGGTCATATAAATTTACCTTTGTTTCCTTGTAAGTTTTATAGTTTTGTCTCTTAGACTCAGAGCACTCATTCATTTTGAGTTAATTACTCTATACAGTGTAAGACAGGGGTCTATATTCATTATTTTGCAGGTGGATATCCAGTTATTCCAGCACCATTTGTTGAAAAACTATTATTTCCCCAATGAGTAGGCTTGGCACCCTTGTTGAAAATCAACTGGCCATGAATGTATGGATTGATTTCTGGAATCTCACTTCTATTCTATTGGTCTATATATGTCTACCCTTATGACAGTACCAGTGTTGATAGCTTTGTAGTGAATTTTGAAAGAGGGAAGTGTGAGCCCTCCAACATTGTTCTCTGTCAAGCTATTTAGGGTCTCTTGCACTTCCATGTGAATTTTAGAATAAGCTTGTCCATTTCTGTAATAAAAGGTAGCTGGAATTTTGACAGAGGTAACAATGAATCTGTAGATCAACCTGGGGAATGGTGCCATCTTAACAATATTAAGTCTTCCGATCCATGGACATGAAATGTCTTTACATTTATCTAGTACTTTAAATTCTTTCAACAACGTTTTTTTCTTCTGTGTATGAGCTCACACTTCTTTGGTTACATTTACTCCGAAGTATTTTCTTCTTTATGATGCTAGTGTAAATGGAATTTTAAGAAATTTTCCTTTTCAGACTTCTCTAGAGTGTACAGAAATACAACTGATTTTTGTATACTGATCTTGTAACTTACAACTCTGCTGAACTTATCTATAAGGACCAGTAGTATGCATAGATTTTTTTTAGTTTTTTCTAGATGTAAGAGTATGCCATTTGTCTTTTTTGTTGTTTTTGTTAGGTTTTATTTATTTATTTATTTTTTGGTTTTTGGATTTTTTGTGGCCACACAGCATGCAGGATCTTAGTTCCCTGACCAGGGATCAAACCCATGCCCCCTGCGGTGGAAGCATTGTGTCTTAACCACTGGACCACCAGGCAAGTCCCAGATTATGCCATTTGTTAAGAGACACTTTTACTTCTTCTTTTCCAATATGGATGCCATTTATTTCCTTTTCTTGCTTAATTGCTCTGCATAGAACTTCTAATACAGTGATGCACAGAAGTAGTGAGAGTAGAGAGAGTAGAGAGAGGCATACTTCCTCATCATAGGGGGAAAGCTTTCAATCTTAGCATCAAGTATGATGTTTTAGCTGTGGGTTTTTCATAGATGCTCTTTATTAGGTTGAGGAAGTTCCCTTCTCTTCCTAGTTTGTTGAGTATCTTTATCATGAAAGGTTGCTGCATTCAGTCACATGTATTTTCCACATTTATTCAGGTAATCACCATCATGTGGGGTTTCCCCCTTTAATATGGTATATCACACTGACTGATTTTCATATGTTGAACCAACCTTGCATTCCTGAGATAAATTCCATTTGACTGTGGTAAATAATCCTTTTAATATGCTGTTGAGTTCAGTTGCCATTATTTTGTTGAGAATTTCTGCATCCATATCCATAAAGGATATTGGTCCATAGTTTTCTTTTCTGGTGATGTCTCCATGGCTTTGGTATCAGGGTAATAATGGCCCATAAAATGAGTTAGAAAGACTTCCCTTCTATTTTTTGGAAGCATTTGCAAAGGACTGGTGTTAATTCTTAATGTTGGACAGAATTAACCTGTGAAGCCTGATCCTCTGTTTTTCTCTGTTGGAAAGTGATTACTAACTCACTCTTTTTACATTTAATAGGTCTATCCAAAGTTTCTGGTTTTTCCTAGAGTCAATTTTGGTACTTTGTGTGTTTCTAGGTGCAGAAACTTTTGAGTTAATGGATTTCCAATATTTAATTTTTTATTTAACTGTTGAGGTATAAAGGAGACAAAAACATGATCTTCACCCTATACATGAAGGCACTAAAAGGGTTAAATAATTTATTGTAAGTGAAAATGTGAATACATGATTCTCAGTAGACTTAGAATTCAGATAACAAGTCATCCAACTAAAGGTAAAGGCCTGAAGAATTTCTCAGTCACTTCCATTGTGAAGTGTAACGGTGATGATATTTGAACTGGCAGGAGGCACTCCATCTGCAGGGGCTACAAGTGTAACCACACTCCCTCCCAGCACAAGTCTATGGAGCCAGGGTCCTAGTCTCCTTGTTCTATACTACCAGGGTCTAAGACCACTCCCTAGAGTTAAGTTTCCTTTTCTTCTTTCCTTCTGTCCCCTCTTTCTTCTTTTTAATTCAACAGAAAAACTCAAATATTTGTAAAAATAGGGATGCCTCACCCTTTTCTATCAAACTCTTTGTCCAAATCCTTCTGAATCATCGTCTTCTGAGCCTTGTAATGGGTTATTATGCCAACGTTTCAGAAAGTAACATCCCTTCTTCTGTATTTCATAAGTTTAATTATTTCCATTACCAGTTTTATTTCTTGAACATTTATTTACATATGAGCTAAATAAGACGAAAATAAAAAATACAACACATCAAAACTAATAGCAGTCCAATTGCTAAGTTAAGTTCCACTTTGTTTTCCACTACAGTAAAGGGTACATAGGTAGGTTTCATCTTTATTCAGTCAGCAGTGATTCAAAGAGGCTGTTATAATGACCATTAATATTGTACATATGAATAAATATAAAAATAACTGCCCAGTGAAACACAAAGTTGTAGGAGAGAAAAGTGGTTCGAGTTATGTGATGTTAAGGCACCAGTTTCTTCACTTATTAAAACAGGGATAGCCACAGTGAGAACGAAAGTATTCATAATAATAATGAAGATATGACTAATGAATAGCTAACATTAAGGACTGACTATCTTCCCAACACTGAGAAAAGTGCTTCAGATGTACTAACTTCCTGCGTTCCCCACCACAGGCCATGCAGATCATGCACCACATGATCGAGAGGATGGCAGCCACACTGACTAAATGTGACCCGGCTCCCAGAGACGAACAAACACGGGGCCCTACAGCAGGATCACGTCCTCTGTCCTTGCTGGCCTCATCCTGCACTCCCAACTCATCTCCTGAACTACAATGCGTTCCCTCATCACCATACCAAGTGCAACATGTGTGCACACTGTGGGGATGCCCTGCACTCGCAACTTTATTCCCGAGGCTACCTTATCTGTCTCACTTTAAAGCCTTAAATATTCACTATTCTAATTTCAAGACTTACTATACAGACAAGCCAGTCAGCTAGCTTTCTTTTCCATACCTGAAAGCTTTATTTGGTCACCTCTCAGGCCAACACTTTTCCCGTGACCATCCATCTCCATAATACTTATGCGGTAAACTCTCAATCCTCTGCTCCATTCCAACAGACCCCACTACAACTTCCACAATCCCTCCGGAATAGCAACCCCCCAGCCAACAGCTCCGTATTTCTAACTTCTTCACTGAGGGGCCCCTCCATCCACCACTATTAACTAATATCTTATTCTCATGGAGGACACCACTTGCTCTGCAGCTCTCTCTTGACACAGAGGTGGAATTTCTATTTCTTCATACGTCATGATGCAGGGGTGGCATTTCTATCTGTGCTAACAAATGCAGCCTCCGGGCTCCTCCTCCTTTATTCTCTCACAAGAAGCCCCGGCTCCTCTGAGGTGCTTCCTAATTAGCAACCACTGCTCCTTTTGTGCTGTCATTCACAAACCACCTGATTCACAATCCAACATGCTGAAAGTATTGTCCACCCTCTGCCTCACACCTTGATTCAACTGTATCTGTACTTATCCGTCACAATACTTAACCCAACTAGAACCATTAATCACCATGGTGATGGCCTGGTTAATGTCTGTCTCGCCTGTTAGACCACAGCAGCCTTGCACTGGGGCCACGTCTGTTTTACTCACAGCTGGGATCTCAGCATGGGTCTACTGAAGTGCTGACCGCATGTTAGGTAACATAACCCCCATTACCCAGTTAAGAAAAAAATAAATCAAGACTGAAATATATAAAGACATCAGTAATTTATGATTGAAAAGGTGAAGTTATCAACCCAGCTAAAAGAAAATGCTTGTGCACTGGCACTAGGCAGAGAGATTTATATGGAAAGTATTTTGAATTTAAATATGAACAGAAACAATGCAAAAATTCTGGGACCATCAGTGGGGACTGAAGAAAAAGGAGAACGTAACTCATTATCCCGCTTTTCTGAACCATCTTCAACATCAAACACGAGGTAGGGTTGAAATGGCCAGTCAGATGAACACCGAATGGTCTCTGTCATTCTACAAAAGAGCAGCCACCATTTAGAATGCAAGTCAAATTACAAGAGAAAATGTTTTAGAATTATTATTACTATTTGTTCTTTCTGCGGAAGAGAGGAAGGGAAAGTTAAGAGGACAAGAAGGACCTTCTTTTTAAATAAAATTAAATACGTTTAAATAACATATTTTAGTGAAAGGTAGCAAGTGAATTTCATTTCTATTCTAGTACTAGGGAGAATGACCCATGTAAATTAAAATATAATAACCATGATTGGAAAGTTACTCATAATACAGTAAGTGAAAAAAGCATGCTACAGTATACTATGTAGAGCATGGTGTGCTTTTTTCCCCAAAAAAAAGGAGAAAAAGTAAAAAAAAAAAGATGTGCATAGTACAAGGACTGGAAGTAGATATAACAAAATGTTACCAGTGATTACTTCTGGGTAGTATCAATAGGGGTTGGGTTTATCCCTTTCTTTTCTTTTATCTGCATTTGCTACAATCAACAGGACTTTTGTAATTAAAATTATTAAACCTTTATGTTTTTAATAACAAGACCTAAAAGCACAACAAAAGAGCTATTCTTCCTAAGCAGCCAAACCTACAAATAAAACAGGTGAACATGCAATGAACAGAGCTCACCTATTTGTTTTCAAGTTCCTGTTATAAATGTAATTAGAAGGGAAGAGACATATGTCTGGGTGCATCCTGTACTGAATGGTGAGCTTTAAGACAGGCAGCCTGCCAATCACGTTGTGCTCCACGTTCTCTTCCAGAAGGTTGTAGAAGCGGGCCATCATCGACTGGTCACAGCCATACTCCTGGGCCTCCTGAAAGGAGGAAAACAAAACAATAATCTGCAAGAATTCATGTGTACTTTTCCCACTATTAAAAAAAAAAACAATCACTGAGCTCTAAAATGTACAAGGTATTACCAACAACCAAAGATTCAGAGAGAGATGTTTCCGACTCAAGCCCTAGAAAAGCCATGTAGCTTGACTACAAAAGTTAAGGTAGTTTCCCCTTATTTAGAAAACCCACATACTGCTTATGAATGAGATGTGATCTTGTGAATGACCACAACTGTTGCTATTTTGGTGCTAACAAGGGTCACCTGAAAGAATCGATGATAAAAGCAGCAAAGAACTGTAACACAGATTTTAACAATTATTTCTGGGCTATGCTATCACAACTAGAAATAATGAATGCCATTGTAAATAAGCCTCTGAAAGACCAATTTCTTCATCCATCCATCATATATCGAGCAGCTAAAATTTGGGGTGCTGACAGTCTACAGTGAAGGTCAAATGTCACAGAGCTTACATTCTAGTGGAGGACACAGGCAACTAAGTTGATTTCATAAATCCAAGAAAGGGTTACAAATATGTGATCTGAAACACAGTGACTTAATTGACAAACAAAGAAAACTGTCTTAATGTTATCACGGTCGTACCTTGGGATATACTTTTCAATGGTAGCATCATATCAAGATTCAAAAAGTATTACGTCTTAAATAATCTAGAAGCAAAAAATGTGCTCTGGAAAACCCACCAGGATGATGCAATCTTTACGAGTGACGTTGACAATATGAGCGTTGAAGATGTATGTGCAAAGTTTTAATAAACCTGTTTCACAAACTATCAGAGTGGAGAAAACAGGCGGTTACTTCTTATTTATATTAGTTATGTATGTGATTATTTACATATGTGATATTAAATAGGTTTGTATAATTAAAGAGAATATTTTTAGTAGACATTTGGCAATTTCATCTATACCCCCCAAAGTTTATCTATTCAAGTTAGCTAAAAAACCTCATTTATTTCACTCTGGGGAAAAAGAAAATGGTTTATATGAGGTAACACATCTACTTCCAGAAAAAAAAACTGAGTCCATCCTACAAAATGATGGAGATTTTTATGTTTTGACATGTACATATATCCCTGATCTATTTACTGACTGGAAAAAAAGGTAATTTAGTACAGACTGATTCTTCCACCTTTAAACAAGGTCAAAACCTACATACAGGGCTTCTTCCCTGGTGGCACAGTGGTTGAGAGTCTGCCTGCCAATGCAGGACCCAAGGGTTCGAGCCCTGGTCTGGGAAGATCCCACAGGCCACGGAGCAGCTGGCCCCGTGAGCCACAATTACTGAGCCTGCGCGTCTGGAGCCTGTGATCCGCAACAAGAGAGGCCGCGATAGTGAGAGGCCCGCGCACCGCGATGAGGAGTGGCCCCCACTTGCCACAACGAGAGAAAGCCCTCACACAGAAACGAAGATCCAACACAGCCACATTTTTTTAAAAAAACCTACATACATATACACAAATTTATACATTCCCTATAGCCATCTGACATTCTGAATCTAGTAACTTATTTACTGTCTGTTACCCACTAGAATGTCAGCTTCATGAGGGCAAGGATATTTTTTTCTTTGTGGTATGCGGGCCTCTCACTGTTGTGGCCTCTCCCGCTGTGGAGCACAGGCTCTGGATGCGCAGGTTCAGCAGTCATGGCTCAGCCGCTCCGTGGCTTGTGTGATCTTCCCGGACTGGGACACGAACCTGTGTCCCCTGCATCGGCAGGTGGACTCTCAACCACTGTGCCACCAGGGAAGCCCGAGGGCAGGGATTTTTGTCTATTTTCATCACTGTCATGACGCCAGAACTTAAAAACAGTGCCTGAATTAGCCTGGCACTCAATGAACACAGACTGAAGAAAAGTCAACACACACATGCCCACAAACTGTTCAAATACTCACTAAACTGTTCATAGTACTTATCCCTAGGGTTAGAAAGGCATGCTGAGAAAATTAACTTTGTAATTATTTTCTGAATCTTCTCAATAAGCCTCTATTATTTTTGCAACAATAAGAAAAGCCCAAATGGATTTTTCTCATTTCTGCTGTTTTTAATCAATCACCAAAGGAGACAGTAAAGTTGAGGCCTATCGACAACCCTTTTCACTAACCACATGCTAAGGCCCTTCAGGAAGTTAAATCAGTAGGTTTCTGAAATACTGCAACTATTCAAAGAATGCAGGGCAGAGCTGGCTCCTCCTAGGTCTCCACAAGCAGAACCCCCCACAGCAGCTCTGTCCTATGGACAAGGTTTTCACTCAGGGACACGGGCGCTCCTAGGCTACTCCCTTGAACAGTCACGCACGAGTGTTCAGATGTCAAAGAACTGCACTATCATTTTGATGATTCCAAAGTCAAAAACAATACTAACCAAAAAAACCTGCTTTCTTTCCATAACGTAACAGAAATGCTGTGAAAATGGTCTGTTCTCTGGGACAGTTTATGCAGCCACTACTCTCTATTTGTACAAATAATCTATGTATCAGTAAAATGCTCAAATTTCATTAAACTTCAAAACCGTCATCTAGACCTACGAAGATTACCCAAAACATCTGAATCCTGATTCTGCTGTGCATTTCTAGGAGCCATCTTTAGTGAGATTTAAGAAACGAAGTGAACGGAACCACAACTTTGGTGCTCATCTTCCCACAAGCACAGCCCACAACCTCTTTCCTTTCACCACCTTCCCTTTCAGAGGATGTGAGGGACGCCGGCATTTTCCTGTGCTACAGGATACAGAATCCTAAAATTGAAAACGTTACTGTAAGAATAATTTCTCTTTATACTGTTTTCCTCAAATTTGCACATATTGAAAGATAAATCAGGAGGTTGGATTCTATTCCCTGCTTTTAAAGTTTTTCTTTTATTATTGTTTTGGTGTTTATGTTACTAAAATAAATCAGATACAGCCCTTAGAACAGCTGCACACTGCCTTTCCCAAAGGAACAGCCCACTGCACATGGGACATCCTCCTCCTAAACTTCTGGTCTGTGACACTCACACTGCTCCTGTCACACACACATAAGCACATTATGAACAAAGGAACATTTCTGGAGACTTTCACTATGAAGGCTCTCAACAGTGGTTCTCTTTTCTCAGCCATTCCCTATTTATCCTTGCAAATAAGAGATGATGATCCAAGAAAGACTGCCACACTGCCCAAAACAAAAAAACCCAAACAAGCTCCTTCCACTTTAAAGCAACACGAATGTGAAAAAACGTACCATAGAAATGACTGTGGGAGGGAGCTGCTAAGGATCTCCTACAAGGATGAGCTTGTTGCAACGATGTATGAGTGGAGTAAGAGTTTCAACTTCACAAGACTGTCCGGCCTTGGTAAGAGAGTACAGAATGGAGACATAATCAGAATTATCTCTATTATTTATTTATCCATATACAGTCTATCCAATTCATAAGACTCTTAACCATTCAGAAGCATACACTTTCTCCTTCTGCACCAAAGATCAAAAATAAGAACTTTCTTTGGTTAGAAAACAAAACAACAAAAACATTCTAAACCCCGTAGCGGGGGAAAAAAACCCACACGTTTTGAAGTCAGCCACCACTCAGGTGCCACTACCACCTGGGAAGCAGCCCATAAGCTAGAAGGGCCATATCATGTCCCCGGTTTGTCTTCTTTGTCCCTGCTGGGAACATGCCTGGGGGGACTGTGTGTCTGTGTGTCCCACTCCCTCCCACTCTCTTCCTTGCTCCTCAGTAGGCCGCTTCAGTTGCAAGACTCAAGCTTCTTTTCAATTCAATGGCATTTCCTTCAATTATTTCGTCACTTCCATCTTTTCTATTCCTTCGTTTTGGTGAATACTGGATCTTGGATCTCCTGGATGGGTTCTCTGTACCTCATTTTCCATCTCTTTTGTCTTCTGGCTCTACATTCTGGCAAACAGTAGGTACCCAATAAACATTTGCTCAATGAATGAAGTAGAAATAAAGATGTTAGCTGAAAATACGGTGGCTCAGAGCTGTCCAGAGTTATATTAAAAATGCTTCAAAAGGTCACCAGAGGGCTTCCCTGGTGGCGCAGTGGTTGAGAGTCCGCCTGCTGATGCAGGGGACACGGGTTCGTGCCCCAGTCCGGGAAGATCCCACATGCCGCGGAGCAGCTGGGCCCATGAGCCATGGCCGCTGAGCCTATGCGACCGGAGCCTGTGCACCACAACGGGAGAGGCCACAACAGTGAGAGGGCCACGTACCGCAAAAAAAAAAAAAAAAAAAAATTAACCAGAGATATCCCAAGCAGGAGCTAGAATAATCCTTGGGAGGGATTTTATGAAGAACAATCAGGAATCTCTAAGACTATAGTCCCAATACTGAAAAAGCAATTTTCACCGTGGTGGGTCATTAGCAGCATATTTCAACACAAGAGAATACACATGTAATGGCAGGTCAAAATCAGATGCAAAGACCACTTTGTCAACATCTCGGCAGCCACTCTTCATCTAAGACTTACTCCTTACTCCTAGCAAAGCTGTATGGCCAACTGCTTACTGAACTCATCAACAATGACACAACTAAAGGGGACACCCCCTTGCCCACGGAAAGCAGCCTCGAGCAACAAACCACCACTTGTGCTCAGTGTGCAGCAGATGATGTGGGACTCTAAGATGATGATGTTCTGTGTCTTTTGTGGGCATCCTTGAACCTAAGAGAATAAAAGTTCATCAACATTCAGTTGTATATAAATTCTTAACTACACTTATTATGTGGCAGAATAATGTCTAGTAAATGTTAGGTAGGAACCTCAAACCTAGAAAACAGCAGAAACATTCAAGATAATCAGAAGCCACCAGAAAGAACACTTTGCAGTGGAGTCTAATCTCAGAACATGAGTTAATAATAAGCACATTAAGAAAAATTTATTCAGGTTTAATTTGGTCGAAGTGGATTACAATTCTTACAGCCTAACGTATGAGGGAAGGTATCAGAAATAAGCAAAGATTAAGTAATTCTACTGAGTTGTGAAGCAATTATCTGAGTAAAACCAGGATCAGAACTAAGCCTGAACATACACTTTGCTGTTAGTTTTTAAGTATGTAATATTGTTCTTTTATAAGGGATAGTACCAACAAAAACGCCTGTGAAACTGACAAGCATTCTAGTTCCACAGTGGAACCCAACAACCTTGGTCCAGACTAGAATGGAATAAACTGTGATGGAGACTAATAGTATGAATGACACCTCACAACGCATATCATTCAGTGTTCAAATTAATAAACTAGTACTCTCATCATAGATTCAGGTAGCCTATTTCCCCTCCTGAAAAAGCTGTCGTGAATCATCCCTGAACATGTGATAGATTCAACCATGGATGCCAAGCCATGTATGTGAAGAGAGGTTGGCAACTGTGGCCTTCTGGTGCTCACATGTTAACTGTCACATACCTCTCCTCTCAGCCATCTAATGAGTAAAACTGCCAAGTACAATTAATTTAATGGCCCACAGAACAATGTGATCAGCGGCAAAAACCATAATACTGGTAAACATGGACTTCATCCTTAAATGTGGGAAGATTAATTTTGGGCTCAGCTTAAAATCTTAATAAAAAGCTTTCCACATAACTTTTGATTTAAATAAACAAACTGCTAGTGGAAATACACATTAAGTTCAATTATATTTATTTAGCCACACAGAGAAGGTCAATAATACATTCAAGAGGAAAACCTCAGCTCAAAAATACAAATACCATTACCAGTTGAGTATTACCCTCTCTTTCCCTGACCGCCAATTCATTTCATTAAGGGCTGCATTCTGGTGATGGGGTACACACCTGGCTCATCCTAGCTTTGACCAATATAAATGTTAGTTGATATTTTTATATCCAAAGAAAACTGGGAAATGTTATACATGTTATAGAAGGATTCTTGTGATCAAAAACAATTAAAAGGAGTATATGCTTTCAGGCAAAAACTGAGAAAAAAGGTGCTTATATTTCTTGGGCCACATCCCAGCCACTGTCACTCTACCTGAATTCAGACATGTAATTTTTTTCCTGTATCTTCAAATAGTTATTTATTTATTTATTTGTTTATTTGGCTACGCTGGGTCTTAGTTGTGGCATGTGGGATCTTCCCTGCAGCGTGTGGGATCTTTTAGTTGCAGCATGAGGGATCTTTTAGTTGTAGCATGCGGGCTCTTAGTTGCAGCACATGGGATCTAGTTCCCTGACCAGGAATCATACCCACACCCCCTGCAATGGAAGCAGAGTCCTAACCACTGGACAGCCAGGGAATTCCCCCAAATTTTTAAATGTAATTGAGAAAAGACCACAGGTTGTCTGAACTATTTCATAATTAAAAAAAAGAAAAAGTAATATCAGTAAACTGCTACAGGTGAACTACTTACCTCTTTAATTTTAGAAGAAAGCTCCTGCCTTTCTTGTGAAACTTTGGCAATTTTTTCATCTAATTCTTGCCTCTGGAAAAAATCAGAATGCCATCATTAAAATTAAATTAAGCATTTTAAAATGCTTTCCAATGGACTGCCTCACATTTCAAAAGGGTGAGCCATACTTTACCAATGAAAAACTGATTCACCCAGTGTGTTTTATCTATACCAGTCTTTCTGTATTGCTGTGTGTCAGAGTTTAGCTAAGCTACTCCATGGTACTGATGCCCTGGCATCCATTTTGTTTGGCCAAGCAGCCTGCAGAGACCCCAAACTAACACTAGGCCCCTTCACACACATGCACGTGCTAGATGGCAGCCCGTGGAGTCACCGGCCCAACCAGCCAACATAAGATCTTGTGATCAACAGTCTCCTCTGCCTTCCCCTTATATGCCCTGTAGATAAGAGACCCTCCAAGCTACTTACCAAAACCCTGCACTTTCGGTTAAAATTGGCCAAACGAGCCCTAGCCTGGGAACCCCAAAGTACTCCACCCATGGACTCTGATAATGACATGTGTGCCAGGGCCTGCCTCTCTCTGTCTGCACTCTTCCTTGACCTGCCTGTCATGTCCCACGAGACATGCCTTATACCTTCTTCAAGACCTGTGAAAATAAACTTCTCTATTTCGCTTTCTCTTGTGGTCTGTTTTTAAACATCAGCTCATTATCCAGCAACCCAACAACCAGCACCCCATGCTTCAATCAGTAGGTGTTATTTGATAAATTCTTTTTTTTTTTGTGGCCACACTGTGCAGCATGAGGGATGCTCATGAGGAACTAGGGTTCCCTGAGCAGGGATCGAACCTGACCTCCCTTCAGTGTAAGTGCAGATTCTTAACCACTGGACCACCAGGGAAGTCCAATAAATTCTTAATAGTGTGTATGATTCAGTTCTGTTCAGAGTACTGCAGGTACGCTCTTTCTGCTTAAGCAGGCCAACCCTTGGGGCATCACTTACGTGTTATCTACTCTGCCTTCATGCTACTAACAGTGGCGTTCAGTGGCTAAAACAGACTGCACATGGCCTGCAAAGTCTAAAATATTTACTATCTTGTTCTTTTAAAAAAAAGTTTAACCCCTAATGTAAGGCATACCATTTCTGTGTACATTTTTATACACAAAATATGCTATTCCACAATGAAAGAATGGCATCAAATACTCACCAACCAGTTTATCTATAAGCTATTAAAAAAACACTGATCAAGACATGTTTAGATACCTGTAGTTCCCTTCCACCTCGGCATAAAGCACGCTGGCGAGAAAGTTCATCTAGTTGATGATCTAGAAATTCCTTTCTTCTGTGCATCTCATGAATATGAGAAGGTAAGTCTTTTTCTTTAAAAAAAAGATAAAAAGCTGTTAATTCTAACAAATACACACATATGCATACACAATGAGAAGAAAAACTAGCTTTCAAGACTAGACTACTTCTAGGGTCTCCAAATTACCTTTAATGCCCATGCCATTTTCTACCATACAAAAAGAAACAGAAATCAATTAATATCTACCTTTATTCAGTACTTACTCATTCTGTGGTTAACTTGGCTGTCCAAACTGAATTTTAGGACCTCAGTATTAATACACTTTTCTGGACCTAGACGTACTAAATTTATATCTCCACAGATTCCTGTTGCTAGAAGTCACACTTAGAGGTTAAAAAGAATGCTGTCAATTTCTGTACATAATAATTATTTCTAAGCAAATATATTAACAATCAGAGAAAGGAGCTAACATGAACTATTAATCAACCAAATACCTGGAACTGCGCTAGAGGTTCCACACACATTCTTTTAGATTTGCTTCATAAGAATCCTATAAGGCAAGGATTTATTTCCACCTAATAAAAGCTACTGAGGTTGCACAAGCAGTACACTGCAGAGTTGAGATTCCATTACACTAATGCTTCTCAAACTATGTTCTATACATCACTCCATGGTAAAATGTATTTGGGAAATGGCAAGTGAAAATAAAACAAATTTCTTGACCATAGGATATTTCGAAGATGAAGACTTTTCTCTATTAATGCAGGTCTGAATTCCCCAAACAGAATCTTACAGGACCATCAAATGCTTTTCTGCAGAATACTGAGAACCACGGTTTTGAAACTCTGTTCCACACCACAATGCCACTCCAGGATCTAAGGGACACAAGATGCTGGAAATTCTGGAATATGGTAATTCCAAAAACTGTCAGCATCATTTAACTGGTTTATTAACCACATTTTAATTTTAGGTTAGCACATTTCAGATATTATTTAATCTAAAAGTCTCCCACTGCTTCACTGAACTACTAAACTATAGCAATCATGCAGCGTTTATTAGCACTTATCCCAATCTGACACATCACATACATGTTTGCTATTTCCTTCCACTGAATCCAAGTCCCATAAGAACCAGGTTTTGTTTTGGTCACAGCCTAGAACCGCAGCTGGCACGTAGTACAATAAACATACACTGAATGAATAAATGAACTCATTATACAGCTGTTTGCACATATTTTTGTTCCTAGTTCAGCTCATTCTTCTAAAATTTGAAGCCATCTTCTCTGACCAACATTTACTTGAAGGTGTCAAAATTGCTAACTTGTGTTTCTACCAGAAAGGTGGATGAGATTTATAGCCACTATAAGCATCTAAAAATGCTCCAGAAATTAAAACAGACATCCTTTAAATTGCAGGGTGAGCTCAGAAGGATGTAAGAGAAATTCCTAGGGGCCAAAAACAAAGAGAAAGGTGAAAAACAGAAGTGAAAGCCCCTGAGCTGCTGTGGCTTCCCTGGAGGGAACAGGGTGAGGGCTGGTCACTCTCTAGATGCTTAGGTGTTTGTTTTTTCATTTACATACAATCAAATGCAGAGATTTAAAAGTCCTTAGTTCTACAGAGTTTGACAAATATCTACATCAGCAAAACTACCATTCCAATCAACATATAGAAATTTTATAATGGGGGCTTGGATTTTAAAGTCCACTAGAAAGCAAGAGGGCATGGAAGAGGTGGAGGGATGAAAAAGACATGAATCTATCTTGGCCTGGGCTTAGCTGGGAAAAAAAAATCTCTCTTCTAGGACTTTCCAACTATAGGCCCATGCCACATGGGGACTTAGAGCCTAAACACATAATACAGAGAATGACAAAGGTGACCCAACCAAAATACAGTTGAGATTTTAAAAATGAGAATACAGTGAACAATGTTATACCAATATATTTGAAAACCTAAGATGAAGTGGAAATTTTTCTTGAATAATATGAATTAGGAAAACTCACTCAAATGTAGAAAACTTGAATAAACCAACAATTAAAGACATTCAGCAGACAGAAACTTACCCATCTGTCAAACAACAGTCAAAAAACAAACAAACAAGAAGTCCCCCCAAAAAACAACACTAAAAACAAATTAACCTTCAAGTAAAAGGTAATTCTCTGTCATATATGAAACATCCCGAATAAATGTCTGTATAACTTCTTTTTTGTGTGGTTCGCGGGCCTCTCACTGCTCTGGCCTCTCCCATTATGGAGCACAGGCTCTGGACGCACAGGCTCAGCGGCCATGGCTCATGGGCCCAGCCTCTCCGTGGCACGTGGGATCCTCCCGGACCGGGGCACAAACCCATGTCCTCTGCATCGGCAGGCGGACTCTCAACCACTACGGCACCAGGGAAGCCCTATATAACTTCATTTTTGAAGTCTGTATAACTTCAATACTAAAACCAAAGATATGACAAAGAAAAATTATAGGCTGCCCTCATTTAAAAAAATCAATAGCAATCCAGCAATGTGGTAAAAAATAATAGTACACAACCAAGCAGACCTTATTCTAGGAATCAAAGATATTTTCACATTAGAAAAGCATTGTAGGGAATTCCCTGGCAGTCCAGTGGTTAGGACTCGGCACTTTCACTGCCATGGGCCTGGTTTCAAACCCTGGTCGGGGAACTCAGATCCCTTAAGCCTCGGGGTATGGAAAGAAAGAAGAAAAGAAAGAAAAGAAAGAAAAGAAAAGGGGCTTCCCTGGTTGCGCAGTGGTTGAGAGTCCGCCTGCCGATGCAGGGGACACAGGTTCATGCCCCAGTCGGGGAAGATCCCACATGCCGCGGAGTGGCTAGGCCCGGGAGCCATGGCCCCTGAGCCTGCGCGTCTGGACCCTGTGCTCCGCAACGGGAGAGGCCACAACAGTGAGAGGCCAGCGTACCGCACAAAAAAAAAAAAAAAAAAAAAAGGAAAGGAAAAGAAAGGAAAGAAAAGAAAGAATGAAAGAAAGAAAGAAAAGAAAAGCAGAATTCCCTGGTTAGGACTCTGTGCTTGCACTGCCATATGGTGAGGGGGAGGGGTATATGAATGAAAAAAAAACTGCATGCAGTAAAATTCAACACCCATTCATTAAAAAACTCTAATTAGATGGGGACTTTTTTAACCTGATAAAAGCGTATATACCAAACCCCAGGAACAAACATCACACTTAATGGTGAGATGTCCAAGGTATTTCTGTAAAGGACACCAAGGACCACTAGACATAGTGAAAAGAAGCAAAAATGAACGTACTGAATAAGAAGAAAAAAGCTGTCTTTACTGACAAGAGATGTCATTTTCTCTCTAACAAAAATATTAAAAATCCAACCTAGACACTACACTTGTGCCACCTTCGTCCCAGCCTTCTCGTGTTGTCAGCCCACACCTGAAAAAGGGCTTATTACCCTCCCTCAGGGAAAGGAAAGTGAAAACCACGCGGGAACTGTTCTCGGTTGTATAATTTGATACAACCACTTTGGAGCAGAACCGGGCACTATCTAGAATCAGCACAAATCCTTCAACCCAGCATTCTCATTTCTAGGTATATATACACTAGACCAGTGTTTTTATAAACTCTTTTGACCGTGATCTATAGTATGAGGTACACTTCACATTGAAAGCCAGTACACTCATACCTCACCAATAAAACAGGTTTCACAAAACAATACTCGACCCCTCACTACCTACACTCTAATCTTTTCTGTTCTCTTCTGTTCTATCTTATCTTGTGTAAGTATGCTGGTTCTGATCTCCCTAAACTGATTTCACAATCCACTAACTGGTCACAAGCCACAGTGTGAAAGCACTGCCCTAGCAGCCTGTATGAATACTCAGGAGACGTGAGTAAGAACACAGTACTCCAGTGTACTCCCTTCAGCTGCTGTACAGTACAACACAATACAACTCAGTCACTGCAGTAAACGTTTTCATCCTGCACTGGAGAAACAGGCACAAGTACAGGAATAAAGTTTGAAATAACAAAAAAAAGGGAAAGAACTTACATTTCTATCAATGGATAATGAATGACCTGTGCACTCATAGATGAAACACCCTATAGCAGTTAACATGAATGACCGTATCCATATACAGCGATACATAAAGTCATAGTTCTCACAAACATAATGGTGAGTAGAAAAGTTGCCGTTGACAATGCATTTTCAGTTTTAAAAGCAAATGACCTCTACATGTAGCTAATACATGTGCAATAAAAGGGGAAATGTGTGTGATCCCTGCGAAGACAGACGACACATCCTGGCTGCTCCTGCAGCTGGTGTGGCCACGGGACTAAGTTCTGGCCAAAATGAAATAAGCAGAGGTGCTACTGGCAGCGTCTCAGAACTTTCCTTAAAGCACAGCTAGTATATCTGTCCCTTTTTCCTTGCACTTGCTAGATGGGACTACTGGTGCTGGAGCAGCCGTTTCTGACCATGAGGTGCACTAAGGAGTGGGGGGTCCCACGTAGTGCAGCAACAAGGTAGAAAGACCCTAGGTCTCTGAAGACTCGGAAGCAGAGTCATCACGACAGTATCATCCCTCAGCTGCCCATCTCTGGGCTTCCGAGTAAGAAGGAAATAAACTTCTATCATAGTTAAGCCACTGTATTTGGAGTGTCTATTATTTGCAGCCCAATTGAATCTTAACTGATTTAGGTCACTGCCAGGTAACCTCAAGGAAAATAAAATTTGCTTAGGGAAGACGAGATACATGTGCTTAGAAGAGCAGCCCGACCCAGAGCCATAACCACGCCACTCAGGATGGCTGGTGTGAAAGGAGGTGTTAAGGTTAAGTGCACAGAAATGACTTTACACATTCGCTCAAGCATTCCGAATCCTCGGTGGCAATGCTCTTCAATCTGTCAACTGTACTGAAAAGACTTGTCCCTGTGGTATACTTTACATCTCAACTCCTCAGCTTCTCCGCCTATAAAATGTAGATAGGTTATTTATTGCATGGCTCAGAGGATTACTCTGAGTACTGACACATAGTGAGCACTCGGTAACCATAAGTGATGACTGCTCTAGCTTTTGTGTCACTAAACATCTACTAAGTCCCAACTGAGTGCCAGGCACTGTTCCAGGCACGGGGGTTACTACAATGAACACATTTTTAAAAGCCCTTGCCTTGGTGGAGCTCGTTATATTCTAGCTAGACTGAACCATCCACGGTTCTCTGGCTTCTGGTCCTTTTTATGTACAGTAAGTTCCACCAGAGTCCTCTCCCCACTTCACTTCCTCATTGCTCTTCCAAGTTTCATCTTAGATATCATTTCCTCTAAAAGTCTTCCCTAACCCCTACACAACTGAATCAAGGGCTGCTCTAAGGTGTTTCAAATGGCACAGGGCCTGGCACAGAATAAATGCTCCAAAATATTCAGTAAACAAAGCAGTAAGTACACATGGGCCACAGCCTCAAGTAGAAAAAATGACCAGAACTGGCTTGCTCTTTGTCATTCAAAGTTACCACACTAAACACTGAAAACAAAAACAAATGAAAAGCCCACATAAGTATCATACCTAAAGGATTCTTCTTGTCTTTACACTTCTCGTTGAATTCAAGCATAATTTTTTTCGTAAGTTCATCAACAGCTGTATTGGAAGGTGCACACACAAGGACACGGTTTTGTTTGATTTTGGCATTGGAGTTCTCATCTGAATGCCCCCTCCTCTGGTTCGACAAATAAACAAACAAACTAAAAAACAAACAATACTGATAAGCTCTATTGTGCAGTGTTATAGTTCTTCTCTACTGTCACATATATTTGAAAGTTCCCCTAATAACTAGTTAAAAGTAAATAAAAGCACCTACATCTTACACTGATGTTAAAAAATTACTCTGGCTGGGAATTCCCTGGCCAACGAGTGGTTAGGACGCAGTGCTCTTACTGCCAAGGGCCCAGGTTTGATCCCTGGTCGGGGAACTAAGATCCCACATGCCGCATGGTGTGCCCGAAAAAATAAATTACTCTGGCATAAAATCTAACTTCTCTGAGCCTTACCTTACTATCCACTTATTTTATTCAATGTTCAATCCAAAATGTAACCCAGGAATACATTCAAGATTGTCTCCTGGGATTAGCCGTGACCTATAATAAAGCCCGAAGACCACTATTCTAGCCCTTAGAATTAGTTTCACACAAGATAACATTTTCTGTTCCTTTTATTTCTTATAACCTTCTCTACCTCTGCTACCACTTTATCTGATATAGTTCCACACAGTATCAAAAAGATACACAGAAGTGAAGGGAAAAACACACTTCAGTAGTTATTTACACGTTAAAGTAAAACAACATACTCAATTAAGGGCACAGATGCCCTCGTGCACACTCTACCTCTGTCAGTAGGCGGTACAGGAGGCCCACAATGGTTTTTGATTTTCCTGTCCCGGGTGGTCCATGAATCAGACAGATCTTGGCAACTGCTGGGGAGTGTTTCACCATGGCATATGCAGTTTCTATCGCTTTCTTTTGGTCTTCATTGAAATCTTTTAGGTAGGCAATCTATACAAAAGACACTAGTGAGAACGAGCGGTTCTTCCTGGGATGGCACAGGAGAGCGAGAGAGTGGAAGACATCTGTTTGAACTGCTGCTGACCTTTGTCAGACAGAAGCTTTGGTGATGATCAGGCAAAACCCCAAAATGACCCTTAATCTAAGAACCACTTTCACTACTGGAAAGAGCTACTGATGAGTCTACAGGCCTCAGTCCACCTACAACCACAACAACTATATTTTTATTTGTGATTCTTATAAAGATGTTCACAAAAAACTGTTTTGTACTTTTCTTCTTTTTATTCCGTGGTTCTTCCCATTTTAGTCAGTCCTCTCTTTAGACAGTAAAAACATTCCAAGACTTCCTTTCCTAACACAAGTGATACAGTCAAAACAACAGGGATTTGGGGTCAGATCTGAGTCTACACCTCAGTTTCACTCAAAAGCTAGGTCTCTAAACTCCTAACCTCTCTGGGCTTCAGGCTTTGACAATCATTAAATCTGGGATTCCTTAGAGGGTGAGAACTGACTGAGAAAATGCATATGAAAGTCCTAACACAAGACAGGGGTTCAAATAACATTCCTTTCCTTCCGCCTGTCTCTGTGTTAATTTCCTGGAACTTACACCCAACTCTTACAACAATGAGAAATATGTGTTCACACAAAAATCACAACTTCGTCGTCACACTGACAACAGTACCAGTCAATGCTCCACTGATCATTCAAATGCAAAAGTCATTCCATTAAACCTCCTCTTACTCCTGTATTTAATTACCTAACAAACAGTTAAGTAGGATGTTCACCTCACATTTTAATGCTGCTCTGCAAGCATGTTTTCAATTCCTTTTTGGACTCTACCTTTTTTCCTGAGGTAAGCTGACTAACTTAACACGAAGAACTACTTTGCAATATTAAAGAAAACTAAGCACTAAAAACGTCTACTGGGCACACATGGTGACTATGTCTTTGTTGTAGACAACAGGGAATGTGTGACAGATAAAAATAACATGCTTTAACATCTTGACATGAAATGTTCTGACTTTCCCTGTTATCAAATGACTGTCACTCACAATTCTCTCAGATGCTGTAGTTAGTAAATCTTTTGTACAGAAGTCCATGGGGTTTGGATTCAGAACGGCTCTGGCCAGTTGGTTCCGACCACTCAGCAAAGACATGGCTTTCAACTTCCTCTGTGTAGTCACCAGAGAGCTGATTACAAGACATTTCACGAATTCGTTTAAATTGACTGGTAAATTATGTTGAGTCTGGATGGAAAGGGAACACTCAGATTTCCCATTACGCACTATTATCAAGAAGGAGAAAAAGCAATTTCAGTTACCAGTGAATAACAGTGTCCAGTTAAAAAGGTTATTCAGAACAAGCTGTTTTGTAACTTTTTTTTTTTTTGTGGTATGCAGCCCTCTCTCAATGTTGTGGTCTCTCCCGTTGCAGAGCACAGGCTCCGGACACGCAGGCTCAGCGGCCATGGCTCACGGGCCTAGCCGCTCTGTGGCACGTGGGGTCTTCTCAGACCGGGGCACGAACCCATGTCCCCTGCATCGGCAGGCGGACTCTCAACCGCTGCGCCACCAGGGAAGCCCTGTAACATGTTTTTTATACATATTTAAATAATTTTCTCAGTAAGTATCTACTGACTGCCTCCTAAAAACCAGGCAACATTCCTGTCCTCTGGAGGCTTATTTTTTAGAAGAAGGGGGCAGATAAGCAAATAAACATTTCAGGTGATGGTAAGTGCTAGGAAGAAAGCCGAGAAGGGGGATGAGGAAGTGATGAGGGTTGTGAGGGAGTGTTGTTGTAGACAGGAGAGTCAGGGGAGGTTTTCCTGATATGATATTTGAGCAGAGCCATGGCATTAAGTGAGTGAGCCATGCCCGTAACCGGGGAAAGTGGGTTACAGGCAGAGAATCAGCAACTGCAAAGACAATGGGGCAGCGAGGGGCCTGGATTATTTTCACAACAGGGAGAAGGCCAGAATGGCTAGAAGGAAAAGCAGGGAGAAGCGAGCTAGAAGACCAAGACGGTAAATGCAGCTACACTTCAGAGGGCTCTGCAGTTAACCACTCTGAACATGACTCTGAGTCAGGTCAAGAGCACAGGACAGCTCCGCGCAGGTAAGTGACACACGCTAAGTCACACATTAAAAGAATCACTTATCGCGAATGAAGAATAAACTGCAATGGAAAAAGCACAAGAAGACAACTTAAGAGGCTAAAATCCAGGTAAAAGTGAATGGTCACGTGGGCCAGGAGGCAGCAGGAGAGGTGGCACTTGGATGTAGGATATATGGCCAAGGAAGATCCGACAGGACTTCCTGATGCATTAGATGGAGCGTGCGAGGGAAAGCAGGACTCAAGGATGACTCTGAGGTTTTGGGCTGAGCAACTGGAAGAATGGGATGGAGGTCCCACATGCTGAGTTGGGAAAAAACGGAGCAACAGCAGATGTCAGGCAGTAAATCAAGTGCTTCCTTTTGGAGTAGGTTTGAAATGTCTAATAATCTCCAAATGGAGACGTCAGGTAGTTGGATGCATGAGGAGTTCCGGGAAGGAGACAGACACCATTGCTAAATCTTAGAAACAGAACTTTGGCAAATGTAACCACTTGTAAGAGTTGAAAGCACAGATGAAGCTAGATATCCCTGGTGCTCAACGCATCTTGCACAAAGAACTGAGCTCTGACCACACAATAGTGGACATGGCACACCAGTTATGATGCGGCACGATGTTAAACTCTAAGAGCTTTGTTGCTATTTTTAAGGTATGATACAAAAAGGGGAAGGAATAATGATCACATATTCTCTTCCCGTAACAGAGACTAAGAGAGCAGCAATGTCAAAAAGGCAGCTTGGCATATATCAAGCATGTGGACTTCGTAGTCAAACAAAATTAGGTTTCAATTCTGGACCGAGTGTTTAATAGTAAGGATGCCTTTGAATATGTTAATTAACATCCCTGAACTCTGATTTCCCAATGAGCAGGGAACAAACCATTCTGCTTTGCAGGGCTCTGGGAAAAGATGATAAATGTGTACAGGAAGGACAGGGCACACTGGCTGGCACACAGTCAGTTGTCCTTAAATTCAAGCTAACATTATTTTTGTTATGCTACCTTAGGGAGAGAAGTCCCTACACCACAATGGATGGGAGTGATGAAACAGTAAACCCCTCCAATTGCCTTACAATTAGTTCTGTGTTTGGTCTGCTCATCAATAATTAGCCCCCAAACCAAGGCTGGAATGTGATTTAACAAACAGATGGTTTGCAAACTGTCTGTTTTATAACAAACACACTGAGAGATGAAGGAATTTACTAGAAGGAGAAGACATTACAAAAGAAAGCTTTAAAATCCTAAGTCTAAAGCAATACGTGCTGGGCCTTTTCCAGCTGAGTCTAGAAAAACTAAAAGAGGACTCTGAATGGTAACTAATCAACCTAGCAAATACAGTCTGGTAAACATTGAGCAAACATACATCTGGTAAATGGACAGCAAATAGAGGGCTGGTAAATGTATAGCAAATACATGGCTGGTAAAGCCTAATTTAGAGGGAGATGAAAAGATGAGCTGCTGACAGATTTCTCTTCCATGTCTCATTAGGTACTTACTGACTGAAGTGCGGCGGAACGTATGAACATAGCCACAGTAATGTTCACGGGGAACTTGCAGGCGATGTCTCTCTATATCCTTCTTCTCTCCATTTAGTCTTTCAGGAACCAAAAACACCAAATCATTTTCCTTTGGATGAAGCTGTTTAGCTAGTTCACATTCCTCAAGATAAACTATAACACAAGAAGAAGCCAGCATTTATTCTAACAGAATTATTTTACATGAGATTAAAGGATATTAAACGCTTGTACTAAGTTCAAGCAAGTATACAGCACTAGCGGACTTGGTACATACTTCAAAATGATAGTCTAAGCTAGTCAGCATTGACAAATATTGATCACACAGCATTATAAAAGTCTTCTTAAAACCTGCTACAAAGCCAAAATAGATGAAGTCATAATATTCAAAAGTAGCTAATACATTTCTTTTCCTTGAAGTTTACCTTAGTTTTTAATCAAGGAATTTTCACTTTTGTGCCCTGCTTTCAAAATCCCGAGAGAAAATCTGGAAACAGATCCATGTACACGTAAGAATTTTGAGCCTACTAGTGGCATTTCAAACAAGGGGGAAAGGACAGTAGTAAAATAAATGGGGCTGGGAAAACAGAGCAAGCTCTAAAATTAAAAAAAGTTCAGTACCAACTGCCAAATCCAGCAGCAACATACTGAACCAAAGCACGAAGTACTAGGATTAAGTAGACTGAACTACTAAGTCAAAAAAGAACTTTAAAAATGCATCATGTAAGAAATGTCTATTTGAAGGCATCAGAGAGCAAATACAACAATGAAGAATCACTCTGTTGAGATCCAGAACAAGGTGGAGATCCATAAGTGTCAGCCCAGTATTTTCCCTAGAAACATCTGAACACTTCAGGGAGTGGCAGCCAGGAATTTGAGCAGTACCTGGGATAGCCTTGTACAAAAAAAGAGACAAAAACTGGAGTCCAGGGCCTGCATAGATAAAGTAGGCATCCTGGTAGCCCTCAAGCTTCAGGTAGGGACCATGAAGGACTACACCCAACAATGAAGGCAGCTTCAATTCACCCGAGTACTTCAGGAAAGCTCAATCCTTTAAGCCGGATTAAGATGATCCCACATTGCTAGTACTCCCAGAATCCTGGCAGAAGCAAAGAAAAATCCTCTCTGGAAGAGGACATCCTATCATCCTAGGCCCCTGATTATTTTTTAAATAGCTTTCCAAAGACAATGACCAACATATTAGAAATAAGCAAAGCACCAGGAGAGAATACATGAACTACTAGAATCAACAAACAAACAAAAAAAGGGCTGCACAAGGCACTACACAGAGTACAGTCCTTGAATTGGTTCTAGGACTCCCGCAGGCACCAAAATCCTCAGATGCTCATGTCCCTTATGTAAAACGGCATAGTATTTGCATATAACCCACGCACATCCTCCAGTACACTTTAAATCATCTCTAGATTACTTATAATACCTAATCCAATGCAAACGCTATGGACATAGTTGTAAATCCAACATAAGTGGTATGTAAATAGGTGCTGGTGCATAGCAAACATGTTTTTCTGGAATGTTTTTTCCCTGAATATTTTCAATCCACGCTTGAATCCGATGACGCAAATCCCGCAAATACAGAGGACCAACTGTATGTATAACACAGTTTAAAATATAGAGTTAAAATACGTAACAATAATAATATACAAAGTGGAACAGATAAACAGGGTTAAAGTTTTTTAAGATTTTGCCTTATCTATGGAGACACTTAAAATATCGATGAAATCTGTAAACTTTGAATCATGTACGCTCTAAGTTTTCACCTAAACTACTAAATGGCAAAAGAGGTACAAGTTGACGTATAATTTCCAAACTAAAAGAAAAGAAAAAATGAATGGTTCAAAGGTCTCACATATATGTAAAGAGTACACTCTAGTTCTATCAGTTTTTTCTTTATATATTTTATTAGGTATTCAAAATGGTCCTATCTTCTGTTCACTGAACTTGCTATCATTGTGAAATACTCGCTTTTAATCTCAAATAATGCTCTTCTGCCGTAAAGTCTATTTAGTCTGGTATTAACAGAGCAAAACAAGTTTCTTTTAGTTGGGTTTGCATGAGTAGCTTTCTCCAATCTTCCTCTTCTAACCTTTCTGTATCCTTATGTTTACATGTATTACTTGTAAACAGCATATAACATGCCAATACTGATCTTGAAATAACTTTTTCTACCCAAAGATACTACGGCTACTTAGAAAATTGAAAGCTCACATACAGGATAAAACATATAGATGGTATCGGTTATATCAGGTAGCAAGAAAGCTCTCAAAGACTAGCCTGTCTAAAGGGCTCAGGAGCCAACTTGAAGAAACCAATTACAAAGACTTGAAACAAGTGTATTTAAGTCCATGTGTTCATAACGAAAAAACATTTTTTTAAAGTTCACTGGTCAACCCAGCACTTGCAGAGAATTAAGCCATTATTTTGAAAACTGGTCAGGAGTCAAGTATCAATACTTATTCTACCCTTCTTTATAAAGTATACTACTGAGTAATCAAATAAAATGGAGCACTTTTTCTTTACAGAACTACAATAGCAAATAAATGAAGAAATGATCAAATAAAAATATCACCATTTTGTATCCTTTAGTAAAATAATTAATCTAGGCATTAAGGATCAATGGTTATAAGTATTACAAAAAGAGAAATTAGAGATCAAGCACCTCCTGATAAAGGAACACACCAACCTCAGCTATGAACTAGTTTTGCCAAAAATATTAGGTCAAATGAAACTGATCAAGCCTCTAGATCCAACTATCAATTTACAAAAAGTACAAAGGACTGAAAAACATACTAAACACCACCAGGGGAATGCTATCAGCAAGACGCAGACCCTGTAATTCTACAGGGTCAACAACACAATTTCTTCAACAAATAAATTACAAAGGGGGGGATCCATGAAGGAGACAATTGTAATTGAAGAAGACATATTAACAATGTCAGTGAGTGGACCTAACTTGGATCTTAATTCAAGCAGGCTGAAATAAATTGTTCTTTATGAGGAAACGGAAAACTTGAACACTGTCTAGCTATCTAATATTAAGAAATCATGGTTCATATTTTAGCAACAAAATAATGAATTATTAGCAAAAATACTATGAATTTTTAGGTCCATCTCTATAAGAGATAGTCACTTAAATAATTATGACACCAAAAGAAAAAAATCTAACCAATGATGATCTGCAAAACCTCTCCCTAGAAAACTGTAAAACATTACTGAAAGTAAACCTAAATAACTGACAGTATGTATCGTATTCAAATCAGTATTAGAAAGATGTCAATTCTTAACAAATGTCCACATCTTTTTTTTCTCTAAAACTTACATGGTAATGCAAAGGGACAAGAATAGCCAACGTACTCTTAAGGCCAAACAAGGTAAGCAGACTTGCTCATTAATGTTTATAATAAAGCTTAATTAAGTAAAATTAAGCAACGTGATATGGGCAGAAAGGTAGGCAAATGATCCAACAAAGAAGAAAGGAGTCCAGAAAAAGGCGAGTGCATTAAATGGACATTAGATTTGTAACAAATATGACACTGCAGACCATGGAGAAAGGATAATCTTTTCAATAAACACTACTGGGGTAATTACATCTCCATTAGCGAAAAAAAAAATGACATGGCCCCTACATCTTACTCGTGTACAAAATCCATTCCAGGTCGGCAAAACAGCGAAGCCTCTAGAAAAGGGATTGGCAAACTTTCTGTAAAGAGCCAGATTTTTCTTTGCAGGCTACACATGGTGTCTGTTGCATATTCATCATCATCTTTTTTTCAAAAGCTTAAAAAAATGTAAGAACCTTACTCTTGGGCAGTATAAAAACAGGATACAGGGTAGATCTGCAAGCTGTGGTTTGCTGACACCTGTTCTAGATGTTAAGATAATATATTTATGACCTGCAGCAGGGAAAGGTTTCTTAAACCTTTGGCACAGACCATTAACCATAAAAAATACACAGATGCATTTGTTATGTTAAAAAATAAAGTCTAAACAAGAATAAAATAAGAATTTTAAAGATATCACTAAGAGAGACATAATGCAAGCCAAAGTGGGAGGATGGTTTATATCCAGATTGCATAAAGAACTTGCTACAAATCAGTAAGGAAAAGACAACTAACAGAAAATGAACAAGAGTCTTTAATAGGTGCTTCCCTAGAGAGGTTACTTGAGCATCTACTAAATATATGAGAAGGTGCTCAATCTCACTGATAGCCAGGATATTACAAAATAAAACCACAAATGGCCATCAATACACACACACTACAATGGCTAAAATGAACAGCACAATCAACACAAATGTGTTGGCAGAGACATGGAGCAACGTGACTTCCATACGCTGGTGGGGTGTGTCATTCTGCATGACTAGCTTGGCATTATCTACTCATGTTAAGCTCATGCATAATACCCTGAGGCTCTGAGACCCACTTCAGGAGACAGACTCCACAAAAATGCCCTCGCATAACACGAAGAGACACATGAATGATCATAGTAGCATTATTCATAAAATGCTTTGTGTAGAAGAAGGCCTGAGGCTGCTCTCATTACAAAGGCCTGCTTACAAGGTTGGCCCCCCTTGGAATCTGGGAACTTGATTTTCCAGACAGCTCTCATCATTTGCTGATGACAATGGCTCACTGTACCTTACCTGTTTGCCAAATTTTTTCTCTACAGCTTATGTCAAACACCCACTTTACTTGTGAAAGTCATGAATGTGGGCTAGGCAGAGGGTGTTTTAGGCACTGGGTCTCTAAGCTTCCCTGGTAGATAATGTGTCACATGGGTTGTCGCAGCCCACTACTGGGAAAATTAAGTGTGTCCTGTGTGACTTCGCTGGGAAATGACTCTTGGAAACTTGCTCCTGGTTTCTTTTTTCCCTTTGCTGATTTTGCTTTGTATCCTTTTGCCATAGTAAGTCACAGGCATGAGCATGAATATAATTCCTGTGAGTCCTACTAGCGAATCACTGAACTTGGGCATGGACTTGGGGAGCCCTGACACACAGGCCTAAACTGCTGAAAAAATGTCCATTAACGGGAGTTCTCTGGCGATCCAGTGGTTAGGACTCGGCACTTTCACTTCTGTGGCCCGGGTTCAATCCATGGTCGGGGAACTAAGATCCCACAAGCTGCATGGCACTGACAAAAAAAAACTTCTTTAAAATAATAATAATAAAAATGTCCATCAACAGTAAAATTGTGACACAGTCACATATTGAAATACCACCACAGCAATGAAAAAAATACCAAAGATGCACACAAAATTGATGAATTACGAAGACTTGTTACGTGAAAGAAGTCAGACACAAGAGTAAATGCTATGTGATTCTATCATACCATCAAGATAAATGGATGATAAATCAGTGATTTAAATATTAGAAAGAAATATAAAACTACTACAAGAAAATATGGAAGTATTTATCTGATTTCTAAAACCAACTGAACAGTAAAGAAATAAATACGGTATTTTTGAACATGTGAAGATAAAAATTGTCTGCCTCAAAAACTGCATGTGAAACTGAACAGCAAATAATGAAATTGAAAAAAATTAACAATGCATACAAGTAAGAAAATAACCTCCCTAAGAGAAAAAAAAAGGACAAAAGGCATGAACAGACAATTATCCGCCCCCCCCACCAAGAATATAAAAGACCAATAAAGATATGAGGACAAAAACTAAAACTTCAAATGAGATACATGTTCCATATAAAACTGGGGGATAAGTTTAAACTAGCAAATGAGAAGAGATACATTCTTACATTCTTATGTCAGAAGTGAAAATGGTATTCTTTTTGGTAGACAGAGGCAATATGAACCGAAAGTCTTAAAATGCACACACTGTTTGATCTAGCAAAGGGATTTATTCAGTGTAACAGTAAAAAACCATAAGTAATGTACATGTCTAACTAGAAATTTCTGGTTAAACAGAACTATGGAATACACTTACAATGGAATAACTACAAACACTGAACATGCTATTATTATTTATCTCTGAAAAGACATTTATAATAGACTAAATGAAAATAAGTCAAATGTAAGCTTCACGAAGGTGGAATTTTATGTTTTCATCACAGCTACATACCTAGCATCTAGAATCATACACTATCAGGTAGTATAAAGTCAGTAAATATTTGCTGAATAAATACATGAAAAAAGTCACTTAGGTAAAATAACCCTACCCACCCACCCTTCACTCAGATGAATAGGAAGTCTAGCAGTAATATATACACTACTATGTTCATAAGATGATCTCTGAATGATGGGAACTGTGAGTGATGTTTATTTTACTATTGGCTAATATTATCTGAATAATCTACAGTGAACATATAATACCTTCCCCCCCAAATATATGTACACGCTTTTTTTCTTAAGTGAATCTATGGAGTGGGATGGACTGCAAGGGGGAAGGAGACAGACGGAGAATTTATACGTTTTATTTTAAAGGGTTCTAAATGCTTGGTTTATTTATAACTAAGACATAACTGTGACACATGCTCCAGACAACTCATGAAGTGAGAGCAGAGACGGCAGAGAGATTTACTCAGAATCTATATGCATGATCATGTCAACACCCCCTCCGCCCCCGCCAATCAACCTCCCTCACTCACCTCCTCTCTCCCTTGCCCAGCATCTAGGGACACTTTGGCCTGTGGTATTCTGCTAGCACAATGGTTAAAACCATGAATTTTATAACTGTCCCAGTAATTATCCTCATTAAGTAAAGACTTTAAACATACTCTTTGTAAGAGCTTACAAATTCACCTCAGGAAACCTATATCCCAGAAAATTCAAGCAATTATTATGTTCCCTCAAATAGCAATCTCCAATTATTATATGATAGAGCCCAAGTTACATAAGAAAGAACTTACCCACAAACTCCCAGTATTTTGTATAATCAGCAGGAAATTTTCGTAAATGCAACTGATGGAATTTCTCTTTGTTTGGAGAGCTGATCCATTCCTGTGCCACCTACGCAAAGCAAAAAAAAGCAACTTAAGAAAGCAAAAACATCTGAAAAGCCAATGTTAAACGGCAAAATTTTCCAAAGTAAGCTACCATAAAATCCAGAACCTAGAACTCCTGTGTGACACAAACATTAAAAATTAATTTGGGACTTCTGGTTTCCAGCTTGGCATGTAAGGAACTTAGAAGTCGCCACTCCATCCTAACAAGTAAAAAGAGACAAAAAGGTGGATACAGACAATCACAACTTGCCAGTGCAGAAAACTCTTAAGTAGAAACCTCCATGCCAGGAGGAAATCCTGAACTGGATGCGACAAACTGTTGGAGGCACAGCATGACCTCTCTTAAAAACTCTAGGGGGACCCAGTCATAAAAGGGACTCCACACTTTGGTGAGTCTTACCTCTAGGAGCTCGAACAGGCCCTCACAGTGAACACTGGAGAAAATTCCCTGTGTGCTTCCAGCGGGGGTGGGGGGTTGGTGGGGACTGGGGTAAAGGAACCATTGTGTAATACACCAGAGCATTCTTGACCTTCTTAACAAGGCCTGATCTATGAGGTGCTATTTTACCGGAGTCAAAGTTGCTGGGATATAATCAGAGCTTAAACTACTTGAGGGAAGAAAACCAGCTCCAGCCCATTCTAACCATCCTGTCTCACCCAAGGAGGTGGGGGGAAACTAAGAAGCATGTGGTGTAAAGTTCTTAGTCCAGAGGCAAAAGCTCACTAAAAGAGTGACACCTTATAGGACTATGGAATGGTCTTCCTTCCCCCATACCTCATTTCTATATCACTAAAGGCCTATTTACTGCTGTTCCTTTTATTTAGTAGATTACGTCTGCCTTGCAACAAAAAATTACAAGGCATACTCAAAGGCAAAAAACACAGTTTGCACAGAATAAAGAAGCACTAAATCCTGTCAGATATGGCAGGAATACTGGAATTATCAGACCAGGATTTATTTTTTTAACTATAGTTAATATACTAAGAGTTTAATGAAAAAAGGAGGCCATGAAATAATAGATGGGTAATGTAATGAATGAGATGTAAAGTAGAAAGAATCAAAAGGTAATGCCAGAGATCAAAAACACTGTAACAGAAATGAAGGATGCCTCTGATGGCCTCATTAGTACACTGGACATTGCTGAGGAAACAATCTCTGAGCTTGAGGCTACAGCAATAGAAGCTACCAAAGCTGAAAAGCAAGGAGAAAAAAATGGGTAAAAAAAACCACACCCCAGAATATCCAAGACTGTGAGATAATGACAAAAGATGCAGCATACACATAATGGAGATACGAGAAGAAGAGAGAGCGAAAAAGAAGCAGTATTTGAGGTATAATGACTCAAGAGTTTTCCAAAATTAACATCAGACACCAAACCACAGATCCAGGAAGCTCCAAGACCAAGCAGAATAAATGCCAGAAACTACACATAGGCATATCATATTCCACCTTCAGGAATATGAAATATCAAAGATAAAGGAAAAAAAAATCATGAAAGAAGCCTGTGGGAAAAAACACCTTATCTATAGAGGAGGAAGGATAAGAATTACATCTAACTTCTCCTCAGAAACCATGCAAGCAAGGAGAGAGTAGTGAAATATTTAGACTGTTGAAAGAAAAAATCCTACCAATCTAGAATTCGGAATCCTGAAAAATTATCCTTTAAAAGTGAAGGAGAAGGGCTTCTCTGGTGGCACAGTGGTTAAGAATCTGCCTGCCAACACAGGGGACACAGGTTCGATCCCTGGTCCAGGAAGATCTCACATGCCACGGAGCAACTAAGCCCGTGAGCCACAACTACTGAGCCCGCATGCCACAACCACTGAAGCCCACATGCCTAGAGCCCGTGCTCCATAACAAGAGAAGCCACTGCAATGAGAAGCCTGCACACCGCAAAGAGTAGCCCCTGCTCGCTGCAACTAGAGGAAGCCTGTGCACAGCAATGAAGACCAAATGCAGCCAAAAATAAATAAACTAAATTTACTTAAAAAAGAAAAAAAAAATAACTCAACAGTAAGAAAACAGACAACCTGATGAAAAAGATGTGCAAAAGGCCTGGACAGACACCTCACCAAAGTAGATATACAGACCGTAAATTAGTATATGAAAAAATGCTGCATATCTTATGTCATCAAAGGAATGCAAATTAAAACAAGATACTATTACACACGTATTAGAATGGCCAAAATCTGGAGCACTGACAGGACCAAATGCTGACGGGGATGTGGAACAGTAGGAACTCTCATTTATTGCTCGTGGGAATGTAAAATGGCACCATCACCTTTTATTTTTTCTATTATTTTGCTGAGCCACGTGGCTTGTGGGATTTAGTTCCCTGACCGGGGATTGAACCTGTGCTCCCTGCAAGTGGAAGTGCAGAGTCCTAACCACTGGACCACCAGGAAATTCCCAAGATGGTACCACCACTTTGGAAGACTGTTCGGTGGTTTCCTATGAAACTAAACATATTCTTACTGTAGGATCCAGCAATAGTGCCCTCACTATTTATCCAAATGAACTGAAAACTTATATTTACGTTAAAAACCTGCACATGGATATTTATAGCAGCTTTATTCATAACTGCCTAAACTTGGAAGCAACCAAGATGCCCTTCAGTGGGTGAACGGATAAACCAACTATGGTACAACCAGACAATGGAATATTATTTAGTGCTAAAAAGAAATGAGCTATGAAGCCATGAAAAGACACAGAAGGACCTGAAATGCACATTACTAAGTGAAAGAAGCCAATCTGGAAAGGCTACATACTGTGTGATTCCAACTATTTGACATGCTGGAGAAAGCAAACTATGGAGACAGTAAAAGGATGAGTGATTGCCAGGGTTGAGACTGTGGAGGGGTGAACAGGCAGAGCAGAGAGGATTTTTAGGGCAGTGAAAGTACTCTGATATTAAAGGACTGCTACATGTCATTATACGTTTGTCCAAACCCTTAGAATATACAAATCAAGAGTGAACCCTAATGAAAACTATGGACTCTGGGTGGTAATGACGTGTCAATGTAGGTTCATCAGTTGTACAAATGTACTACATTGGTAGGGGATGTTGATAATGGGGGATGCTATGCAGAGTTTCTCTAGCTCGCTGCAACTAGAGAAAGCCTGTGTGCATCAACCAAGACCCAACCCAGCCAAAAATGAATCACATAAATTTCTATATATATTTAAAAAAGATAAGTACTGAGTACTATCTCCAAAATTTACGCCCAATGAATTCACTTCTCTTTATTTCCATAGCTACCACCTAGATCAAGCTACCATCATCTTTCTCCTGGGCTATTATAATAGCCCCCGACAGGTCTACTGCATCTATGCTTACCATTCTACAGTTATTCTCTAATGAGCAACTAAGAATGTTTTCTTTAAAACAAAAAAGTAAACTATTACATATTGCTACTCCCCCAGCCTAAACACCAACCAACTAAAAATCCTCCAACATCTTCTCACTGTACTGAGAATGAAACCCCAACCTGCACTTACAGGGTTGTATACCATCCAGCTCTTGACTGATTTCTGCAATCTTACTTCATTTCCCTTTACCTCTAAGTTACCTCACTCCAGTCACATCAGCCTAATCTCTTTGCTCACATATGCTCAGTTAGGCCTACTTCAAAGCATTATAGTCTTGACCCGCCCCCCTCCTCTGCACAAAACCCTCCTCTCCTGGCTCTCAGCCCGATCTCAAAAGCAGCCTCCCAATGTCGCTCATCATATCAACCTGTTTTGTTTCCTTCACAGAACAAATTATAACAGGAAATTAGCTAAAAATGGTGCACTCTCCCTATAAGGGGTGTGGGCACTAAGAATCACAGCTGGTACTCCAGAAGGGCCCCCTTTCTGCCTGCTCCTTGTCTACACAACCTAAAAAGCAGCTGCCAATTACACTCTGCATACACGTGCGTGCACACACAGGTAGCCGAAGGGGACTGCAGACAGAGCCAGCAAACCAAAACTTTAAGAAAATAGAGTATTTGCCAAAACTGACCAAAAAAATTGGTCCCTGTCAAAATAGTGCACATTTATCTAATATTTTTGTGTGTTAAACGTAAGGATTAAAAACTAATATATCCTCTATCAGTCACATCAGTACACAAAAGACTCATATTTCTTTTTTTCCCCCCACACACTGTACTTTATTTTTACAAGAGATAAATAAACTGACACCAAGCATTGCAAATGGATGACCACAACAAAAGCAACAATGATTGCAATTACCAAACACGAAACAGACTCATACTATGTCATAATATTGACATTCAGTCCAGGAATCCTCCACTGTAACAGCTCCTTTACTTTGCTGTGAAAATTGACTTGTATACTTTTTGCCTCTGAGTCCTGTGGGATTTTTTTTTTTATTCAAGAGACTCATATTTCTAAAAGTTGAATTTGCTCGTTTGCCCTTTGGGGCAAGGGATAATTCTACGCAATGTCATTGCATTCCACCTGCAATAAGACATAAGAACTGGATTACCAAACACTGCGTTTCATGTCCTAAATAGGATACCAACCACATTTCTGTCAAAGGACTCTAAACACACTTCAGCATTCCATTAACAAACAATATTATGAAGTCAAATTACATCCAAATGAGGATAAGAAGCCTTGGCCCAAGACTGTGGTTGATGCCACAGTCTCTGGCTTATAAGAAAGAATAAACATTAAAAGTAATCAAGGTATCTGAGAATTCTCTGGCAGTTCAGTTGTTAGTGCTTTCACTGCTGAGGGCCCAGGTTCAATCCCTGGTCAGGCAACTAAGATCCCACAAGCCACACGTTACAGTGGGAAAAAAAAAAAGGAATCAAGGTATATTAATAATACCATTAATAAATGTTGGCCTATATAAACTAGAAATGCTAAAACAATGCTGTTTCACTACATGGTTAAAGAAAAAGAACAAGATTGCAAAAATAAGAAAAAAAGAACAAGATAAAACTTCATGGTAAAGATGACAGATTGAACACAGGCATTTCCTTTCATTCCCCTGAAACCCCACTAAAACACCCAAGGGATTTTTCACAACAGGATTAATTCATTAGGATGAAGAGAACAGAAGACGAGGCAAGAGTATCAAAATCTGGGAAGCTGGTAAGCAGATGGATGAATGGTTAACTAACTCAGCAAGTCCAAGAAGCTGAACTCTAAGAAGGAAGTGTCTGACATACACCTCTAGGAGGAGGAGGGCTGAAGGGAGACTGCTCATCCCTGTTCCTAGCAAAAAGCTAGAGTGGTTTCACTTCTATAAAGTGTGACCGTCTCTGCCTGTGGGGCAGCAGATAGAGAGGGGATACTGTACTTAAAAAAAAAAAAAAAGGTGGGGGGGCGTCCCTGGTGGTACAGTGGTTAGGCATCTGCCTGCCAATGCAGGGGCCACGGGTTCTATCCCTGGTCTGGGAAGATCCCACGTGCCGTGGAGCAACTAAGCCCATGCACTACAACTACTGAGCCTGCGCTCTGGAGTCTTTGAGCCACAACTACTGAAGCCCTCGCCACAACTAGGGAAAAGCCCACGTGCAGCAACGAAGACCCAACACAGCCAAAAATAAATAAAATAATTTTAAAAATAAAATAAAATAATTTTTAAACAGGGAATTAAGCAAATATTTAGATACTGAATGCCTGGACCTTTCCCTCTGCCCCCACTCTCACCCCACAGTCAGCTCCCCATCAAGCCTATGCTTTCCAGGCAATCGATCTGAAGATTCTTCTTGGGGAAATCTGACCTCACTAAGAGGGGAAAAGAAAAGACTAAAAACAGTGACATGAGGGTGGGGATGAGGCTTCCCAATAAAATGCCAAATGGTCAACAAGCCTATCCCTTTCACTCAGAGCTTCTAATCTGTTTTAAAATCTTACATGTAACAAAATATAGATTATAACTATACCTAAGCATGTAATCTTAATATAAAGAATGAAACTAATTTGGATTTCACCATGTGATGGTGTCCTTCAGATCACATTTGACTTCCACAGTGCAAATAATAAAGGACCATTTTAGTACAAGTATCTCTTTTCCTAAGCATCTCTTTTGACCTGTCATTATTTAAATGCATCCTCTTTTCTTATAGCATTAAAAAGTTGAGATATAGTTCACAATATAAAATTCACCACTTTAAAGTGTGCACACTACAGTGTGTTTTTAGTACATTCACTATTTTGTGTAACCATCACCATTATCTAATTCCAGAACATTCCCACCATCCCAAAACAAGCCTTATACCTATTAGCAGTCAGTCCTAATTCCCACACCCCTCCCTCACCCATCCCCTGGCGACTACTAATCCACTTTCTGTCTCTACGGATGTGCCTATTCTGGAAAATTCATATAAATGGAATTACACAATGTGTGGCCTTCTGTACCTGGCTTCTTTCACTTAGCATAATATTTTCCAGGCTCATCAAAGAACAGGTAAAAGTACATAGAACGGGTCATTCCTTTTAATAGTAGACTAATATTCCATTGTAGGCATATACCATGTTTTGTTTACCCATTCATCTCCTGATGGACATCTCGGCTGTTTACAACTTTTGGCTATTATGAACAATGCTCCAATCTGCTTGTTAGTATCCTGTTCTTAAATGTGAGTAAACCAACAAAAATCATTAGACATGTGAAGAAAGGAGTTAACATGAAAGGTCTGTAGACACTAAAATGAATAGGAAAAAAGCAACTGGGAAAACAGGGACAATGAAAAGAGAAGAAAACTTTCAACTAACTTTAAACTTATCATTAATTAACTTCAGGTAGTAAAAAATACTATGCACATGAAGAAAGCACACAATCCTATAAAGAGGAATAATGAGAGGACAAGAGTACTGTGAAACTAAAAATATGCTCAAAAATTTTTTCAATAGACTTGGACGCTGAGAAAGTCTCCAAGGAAGGAGAATGACGATGACAACAACAAAGACAGAGATGGCAAAATAGAAAGAAATTTTAAGACATGCAAAGTTTCAAAATTTATCTCCTACACATTCTTTTCTCAGGAAGCTTGAAGGATGTGCCTTACTAAAATCAGAGGGTGACAAAAACAGACAACCCTGGGTACAGGAGACAAATATCCAACACAGGAAAGAAGGAAATGCAAGCCCTAGGATGAGGATGGTGAGCATTTCAGGTTAACCATCCTAAACCAAGAAGATGAAATTTATCAACTATCTGATGTGCCTGATCATACTGAGAGACCTAAACATCCAAGAGACAGCCTGAAGCTAAATTAGTAATAAGTACATAGAAAATTAAGTAAACAATAAATCCAGAGAAAGCAAAGAGTCGGAAACGAAAAGTAGTTACAACTACCACATGACTTAGTCGCGGACACTTTTGTTTTTAATTCAAAGACCTTATTCTCTTTTGTTTAAATTAATTTATTTTTGCTGTGTTGGGTCTTCGTTTCTGTGCGAGGGCTTTCTCTAGTTGCGGCAAGCGGGGGCTACTCTTCATCGCAGTGCGTGGGCCTCTCACTATCGCAGCCTCTCTAGTTGGGGAGCACAGGCTCCAAACACGCAGGCTCAGTACTTGTGGCTCACGGGCATAGCTGCTCCATGGCACGTGGGATCCTCCCAGACCAGGGCTCGAACCTGTGACCCCTGCATTAGCAGGCAGATTCTCAACCACTGCGCCACCAGGGAAGCCCAGTGGACACCTTTTATATCGTCAAAATAATAACAAATACTGACCTAAAAATTACAAGACTACTCCATAGTGAGGATGGGAAAACAGGAGAGGTGTGTGTGAACACAGGGCTGGGAAGAGAGGGTACTTCCTGTAGTGGGTAATTACAGAAAATATCTAGTACTGAAAAATTAACAAGTCAAAATAGTGGCATGTTATTTAGAAATATGGAAGTAAATAACAAAAGGATCCCTCAAGGATCAAAAATAATTACTTGGAGAGGTGAGAGTGGCTGATTTTTTTTTTTAATAATGGGCCTTCCACAAGTATTTGACTATCTTAAACTTTGTGTATATACAAACGGAACTTGTGCTCATTCTGTTTTGAAAAGGTTCTGGCTACAGAAATGTCCTGAAGGAAGAAATCTTAAAGATAAACATATAAATACTTCTGAACTAAGGGAAAAATAAAATCACAAATGTGTCCTAAATTTAAGGGCTATGAATGGCCTCTAAGCAATTTAGTGTTTTCTGGAAAGGATAAACGTTCAAGAAAAAAATAAGCTCCAAGATGAAGAAAATCTCTGTATATTCCCCAGCTTATTTAACTGTATACACTGTTCACTGAACTAACGATTTTGTAAGGTAAGAAAATCATTCTTGTAATACTATTTCACATTGTTCTTAAGGAGAGAGACTGAAGAGCCTTTATCAGTTAGTTGTTTCTAATGGTTCTGAAACACTAGTAAAATAATTCTTACGACAATGGCTGAAATTTAGGGCATAAATTGACACCAACTTGCCTCTTTGTGCAGTACATCTCCTTTGCCTTTAACAATTCTAAGCTGGATCTTTGCAGTCTCTCTGCCTGCGATATACTTCCTATGGCCAACTCCTTCTGCTCACTCTGGTCTCGGTGTGAATACCATCGCTCACAGAGGCCGTCTCACCTTTCAGTCTCAAGTGCCTGCTCCCTTTTGTTCTAGATCATTCTAGAGCACTCTAGAGCCTTTTGTCCCGATCTGAAATGATCATTCCCAGAAGGCAGAGGCCTTGTCTGTCGTGTTCACCACTTTACCCCCGCCAGGTCTGTGATAGTACTGGGCAAGTATCAGGCACCCGAGGATCTGCTGACTGAATACGTGGGTATTTACCTCAGTGCTCTTGGTTTTGAAGAGTCTTGTTGCACACTCACCTTTTGGGTTTTTGTTTTTTAACCAATTTGAAAAAAAGGAAAAATCGACCTGCTGTGAGAACACCAAAAACATCCTTCAAAGTGCAGGTGGATGTTTACACTAAAGAATTACTGTTTTTCTGAGGTTCAAATTTAACTGGGAATCCTATATTTTTCTTGGCAATCCCAGTCAGGCAGTAAGGAAGAGAGAAGAACCAGAATGGGATGTGTTGGGGTAGCGGGGCAGCTAAAGGCTGCTATGAGGCCTAAGAAGTTGGGAAGACAGATGAGAAATTTGGGATTTACTGCTTTGTGCTGACCAGTGTAACTTGCCCTTTGCTACCTCCTCAAGAAAACTTCAGTAAAGGTTTACACTACTTTTCAAAAAAATAAACGCAGATGAGAGACTATGTCCTCTGAGAAGTCTTCCCTTATTTTACACCGAAAAACGTTTCCTCCTCCTGTGCCACCTCTGGACTTGGTAAACTAGCACTCTGAATTGTGTCTGTAAGCTCCAGAAGGGCAGAGTTTAAGGGTTTCCTCTGTATCACCGGCATCTAGAACAGTGTGGGACACAATGTCTGTTCAACATGAAATCTACAAGCTACATCTAAATCAAAATGCGATCAGTTATTTTAGCCGTACTCAGCATGGTAAAGAAACGTAATTTCAAAGTCTGAAGGTATACGATTAGAACATATACTTACAGTTTCAAAAGTATTCAGGATCATCAAAGGGAAAAACACATTAAAATAATCTCTACCATCTTGAAATCTCACAGGCACAGGTCTTGTGATGGACTGACAAAGAGTTGAAGGGGGTCCGCACTGATCAAAGTCCACAAACATTGCATATTTCCATTTTAAGACCTCTTTAACGAAGGTGTCAGAGATGGACTGTGCTGACAAGAAAATGTTTACCGGAGAGGAAGGTGAAAAAGATCTGTTTTCACAAAATGGAACTTTGTAGCCTTGCCTGTTGGAATTATTTGGAGTATGAGACTGGAGAACGTTGCACAAACCCTTCATTTCAGCCACTGGCTTCTGAGACACCACAGAGACTGGCTGTGGTACTTTCAAAGCAGATTGTACCCCACTTGACTTATTTTGCAGAGTTGGTAAGAGCGCTGACGTATTTACCAAAGACTTGTAAAGACCAGCAATTCGTGAAGTACTACTGGAGGTAAATATCTTAGCAGTGGGAGGTCTCGAAGGTTTAGATGAAGAGAGAGGCAAGCCAGGTCTACGAAATGTATCTTCATCTGCTGCTTTAGCTTCAGAGTGTTTGGAACAGTATTCACCCTGGTTTTCCAGTGTTTCCACACAATCTTTGTATTTACATTTTGTGCTACTCCAAGATTCCAACTGAGGCCGACTCACAGAATCTTCTTCTACCTGGACTGTATCTTTTCCATGAATTACTTCAATGAGTTCATCATTCTCTTTCTCCATTTGTGAACATAAATCCATATCTTCTGGATCACATTGTGTTAAAAATATATTATCCTCCTCTATGTCACTGTTGGATTCAGGTTCTCCCTCCTTCAAAGCTGCCTCTGCTGCTTTTTTAATGACCTCTTCAGGTACATAAGCTGGACCATAACCCCAATCATCTGTGATATCCCCTACATGAGTAAAGCACGAATTCTCTTCATTCTCTTGAACTGAATTCTTGTTGTCTGGTCTCTGATCTTGCCGAACTGAAAACACTTCACATGGACTTTCAAACTCAAAAAAATGAGAATCCGATTCCTCAAACCGCAAAAGGGACCTTGTATTTTCTTCCTTTATTACATTCTGTTCCACATTTGTGTTAGCTATTGAAGTATGATGCTCTGGACATCCTTTCTCAATGCATGTCTTACCCTGTTTAATGTGTTTCTTAAAACCCACAATTCTTTCATCATCATCATCATCTTCATCAGATTCTGAAATAATAATGACGTGTCCAGAGCAGGTTTCCCTGACACTATTTTGGTTGGCTGTCAAACATCTTCTATCATCTTTAACTTTCCTTTGTAGCTGGGATAAACTTCTTTGGGTTGAACCTGATGGGAACTTAATAACACTGGCTTGAGCTATTAAAGATAATATGTGGAGGTCTCTGTCTATCTGAGAATCTGTTAAAGGGTCAGACTTAGGACTGATGCTAAGGACCTGTTCTCTTAAATCAGAAGAAAACTCAACAGTACTCTTGCTAATTCCCATATCTCTTGATTCAAGTCCAGTCACAGGATCTTTAAAGGGAGGTGTTTTCTCCACAAAAATATTGGTCATTTCTGTGAATGAGACCAAATCTTTATTACCAACATGACATTCTAGTATTTGACAACTGATATCAGGGGTGGAGAAAATGCCCAACACTTCTTCCTGTACTTGTTTCTTTTTCAGCAGTAAACTGTTTTCAGGTTTTTGTTGTCCATTTTTATCATCCAGAACACCACTAGGGCCTGAAGAGAGATTGTGTATGAAGCCATCTCCTTTCTGAGCTCCTGTATCTTTCTTTGAACAGAAACTTTCAATGCTAGATACAGTCAGGTTTTCCTCTAAAGTGGTACTTTTCCTGTCTTGCTTTTTCATTACATGCAATAACTTAGCACAGATTTCATCTTTATGTGCCTTAGTGTTTGCTTTTGAGGTTTTGCCAAGAGCATCATCCTTTAAAGAGAAATCCTCATCTGATGTGGACACTTTTTCCAGAGAGTCATTGCTAGAATCAGTCAACAAACCTGTTGATGTGATTATTTCTCTGTCAAATACCTTTTCTGGACCATTTCTTGAAGTACAATTCTGTGGGGTATATGAGGAATTCTCTTTTACAGACTTATGCTTCCCTGTACTTATTTTAACTTGGCCTCGAGCTCTTTCATTAACAAGCCTTTTACTACTCGGCTTCAAGCACAACTCAGCTGAGAGATGGTCTTTGAGTTTCAAATCTTTTAGATAAGTTTGCTCATTATCCTCTTCTATGGCATTATGTGCCTTGCTGAAAATACTCTCTTTCACTTGACATGCATCAGCTTTCATCGGTTCTTTAGAGAATGTTGGGCTGGAGTTTTCCAGACAGTGCCTTTGTTTTTTAGACTTCTTCCCTGTTTGTTCACTTTCTTCTTTATTGTAAAATGCAGGAGGTGTTTTACATGGAGGAGTCAGATCCACAGAAGTGCTACACTGAGGCACTTTGAATTTTATGTTTCTAATAATTTGCTTTAAACAAGTTTGTAACTCATGGGTTTCCTGACTAGTCAACTGCCAACCTAAAGATATATTTCCTCGTAGGTATAAGTTGAGCTTATCCCAGAATCGCTTACAAAGAGTCTGCTGCCCAAGCTGATAGCCTTCTTTAAGGAGACTTCTGATCAGCTGCACACAAGCAAGTTGTACAGAGTTAGATGGCACTGAATGCAGTGACAGAGATATCATTGTTGTGCCTTTGGAGCAGTTTCCAGATGACTTCTCAGAACTCCGAGCAAACGCGGTGGTGGGAAGCTTGGCACATTTTACGATGGCTTCCACCCACTGCTGGGAACTAACCCACAGCAAATGCAAACACTTTTTATTTCTATGCAGTTCAATCACTGACACCAAAATCAGAAGGAAAAACTCAGTGACTGTGTCACACATGGCGTCCGTCTGGTTGAGGACGTCTTTGACTTCAGAATGCAGATGATGAATAACCTCCACTATATAAGCCACACCCAGATCCTTAAGATCCATGAGGGACTGCACAAAGGGGATGAACCACAGAAACGTGCTGTTATGAACACGCATGTCTTGACCGATATCTGACTGAAGCACATTAGCTAATGTTTCCATTTCTTCATACATGTTAGGACAATAATCTGGGCAAATGGCTGATCTCCACCCTGAATCCTAAAATGAAAGAGATACTGACATTCAGATAAACAAGCACCATTCATGACAGGTTTAACACAAAAGTTGCCAACAAGAAAATACACTGCTCAACTTTCCTGTGTTGATGTACATATATGGACCCCCAAGAAATTGAAAACAGTCCAATTTTGAGGTGAAGCTTTCATGAAAAGGTTAAATTTACAAAACCTCCATGTACTCTGGACCTCTTTCCTTCAGTTGGTTTTGATTTCTAGTCATGTGATTTATCTCCCTCATGCCATAAATGTTCTACCCTTCCAAAATGTACTTAAAAATTAATCTCTCAAACTGTGCATGCTCTCATTACAGACCATTTTTCCTCATGAGCTACTGTTCAATCAGAAACTGTTTTATGCAACAGTTGATTCAGCATAGCTACATATCATAAAATCAGCAATGCAACTAACCACGTAAAACACTGACTATACAATATAAAGGCAATACAATATCATCTGAATTCTCAAAATGTTTTATACCTTTTTGGTCTTTTCAGGGTTATAATTGTATACCATCTGGCTGCAAGTCACCATATCATCTAAATATGACTCCGGTTCTGACTTGGTCCTTAAATATTAAGAACAAATAGAAATTACTGAAATGAAGGGTAAAAAGAAGAGAAAAATCCTACTGTTAAAGTCAATTATAGTAGACTTCCTCATACAGATTGTTGGAAATCCTGACACAGGAACTGAACGAACCTCACAGAGCTGTTCCGTATGTTCTGGATCTCTTTCCTGTAGCTCACATTGTTGATAATGGTTTGAAATGCCTCAATAGGATCAATCAGTTGACCCCAGACCTTAGATCCAAGACGATCCAGAATCACCATGAAACAGTGTAACGCTGGCCAGAAAGGATCCACACTATCATCTGAAACACAATGGAGTAATTTGCCAAATTACAACACAATTAGAGAAAGGGACTAAAATATATTGAGAATTAAGCATTCTTTACCTGGGTAGCAACAAAACTGAAAGCAAAGCAGGAAGTAATTTAAAGTAAAGTGTTGTCAACTACAGGTTTTAGAAACCTGGCAAACTTTTAAATAATGTCTGCATTTTTTTTTAAAGCAATACACCTCTGTTAAGAAATCTTGTTGTGTGGAACAAACTGAGATAGTCCAGATAAACTCAACTTTCTCACCCTATTTGCCAACCTGAAAGAATCGTTCCTCCTCTGCTTCTTCCAGACCTTTATACTCCCATCCTTCAATAAATAATAGAGGTAAAGTAGAAAAAAAAAAAGGGAGAGAAAGAAAAACTTGGTATTTTCAGATCTAAACAAAGTCCATGATATGAGAAATCCTGAATTGTGTGTGTCATTCGGTTGGAATAAAGGACTGAACCCCTCATCCACTGGATAAGCAGAGATACATACTCTTTATCCATCCATTCTCAACATGGCTTTGTTGTTATCTCCATTCCATCCAACTGGCAGGAATTCCCATTACTCACACACTCTTATGCCCGGTCCTTCCCCTCTTCTCTACATGCAGGGGCAAAACACTGCCCTGCTCAAAGACCTTCACTTGCTCCTTAATGTCTTCTAAGGAAATTAGAAGCCCTCAGTCAAGCATCTGTAAGATCTTACTCTTTCTTTCCAGATTTATTTTTGACACTCACATAAAGATACACCACCTACAGAAAAAAACAGATAGCTGGCTTTTTCCAAGTGAGAACCAGAATGGCTTCACTGTTAGCACCACCTGTCATCTTCCGCAGTATTCTTAGGAGGCAAGTGCTCTAACTCACCCAATTACTGTCAACCTTAGAACTTTCTGCTTTATTTCCCTCAGGGCTCTTAGAGTCTACTTTTTTTTTTATCATAGTCGTTCGTGTAGAACTGCTCATATACTTTTTTATCCTCTACTGAAGCTGTCTTATGTCTAGGAAGCTCTCAAATAAGGAAGAAAGTCATTAGTTAGGTGAAGACAAGTATGGAATGTTTCTTAAAGAGGGGACTTCCCTGGTGGTGAAGTGGTAAAGAATCCGCCTGCCACAACATAGGCAGAACACTCTATGACATAAAAGACCCTTTTTGACCCACCGCCTAGAGACATGGAAATAAAAACAAACAAATGGGACCTAATGAAACTTCAAAGCTTTTGCACAGCAATGGAAAATATAAACAAGATGAAAAGACAACCCTCAGAATGGGAGAAAATATTTGCAAATGAAGCAACAGACAAATGATTAATCTCCAAAATTTACAAGGAGCTCATGCAGCTCAATATCAAAAAATAAACAACCCCATCCCAAAATGGGCAGAAGCCCTAAACAGACATTTCTCCAAAGAAGATATACAGTTTGCCAACAAACACATGAAAGGATGCTCAACACCACTAATCATTAGAGCAGTGCAAATCAAAACTACAATGAGGTGTCACCTCACACCAGTCAGAATGGCCATCATCAAAAAATCTACAAACAACAAATGCTGGCGACGGTGTGGAGAAAAGGGAGCCCTCTTGCACTATCGGTAGGAATGTAAATTGATACAGCCACTATGGAGAACAGTATGGAGGTTCCTTAAGAAACTAAAAATAGAACTACCATACGACCCAGAAATTCCACTCCTGGGCATATACCCTGAGAAAACCATAATCCAAAAACAGTCATGTACCACAATGTTCACTGCAGCTTTATTTACAAGAGCCAGGACATGGAAGCAACCCAAGTGTCCATCGACAGATGAATAGATAAAGATGTGGCTATACATACAATGGAATATTACTCAGCCATAAAAAAGAAACGAAATCGAGTTATTTGTAGTGAGGTAGGTGGACCTAGAGTCTGTGGTACATAGTGAAGTAAGTCAGAAAGAGAAAAACAAATACTGTACGCTAACACTTACATATGGAATCTAAAAAAAAAGGTTCTGAAGAACCTACGGGCAGGACAGGAATAAAGATGCAGACATAGAGAATGGACGTCAGGACACAGGGAGAGGGAAGGGTAAGCTGGGACGAAGTGAGAGAGTGGCATGGACTACCACATGTAAAATAGCTAGTGGGAAGAAGCCACAGAGCACAGGGAGATCTGCTTGGTGCTCTGTGACCACCTAGATGGGTGGGATGGGTGTGTGGAAGGGAGACGCAAGAGGGAGGGGACATGGGGATATATGTATATGTGTAGCTGATTCACTTTGTTATACAGCAGAAACTAGCACACCATGGTAAAGAAATTATACTCCAATAAAGATGTTAAAGAAGGAATCTGTAGACCCCACTCGCTGCAACTAGAGAAAGCCCATGCACAGCAACAAAGACACAACACAGCCAAAAATTAATTAATTATTTTTTTCAAAAGTAAGTTAACTTCCTTGGGCTTCAGTTTCTTCTTTTATGAAAGTAACGTGCTGAGTTAAACTCTGAAGGTCCTTTCCAATTAAAAATTCTGACTCTGTGACCAAAACCATAAAATGGTCATTCTTTCTTTCCTCCACATCATACACCCAAGTTCTTACCGTGACACTAGTATTTTCAAAGTGCACCATCATCACAATAGTCAGCAAATAAAGTTTATTACCATCTGATTGCCTCTCCATGGCGTGAAGTATTGATTGCATAAAATCATTCTGTTTGTTTGAGCCCAACAACAGTGAATCCATGGTTTGCTCCTCAAGAATGGTCAGCAACATGCAGATACCTGTAAGATCACGTATAGTTTTCTTGAATTGATTAAATAAAACTGTTCTAATGTCTTCTCCAGTTTAGTTGGCAAAAAGAATAACAAGACAGTAAGATGAAACCAAACAGTATCCAGTGCCTCAGACATTGAAGTCTGAGATATTCATATACAACTCCTCCTCCTAAGAACAGAACTTTAGACTGAATAAAAAGGGAAAATGGCACGAACCTGGTTAGAAAACCATTTCCAAAATGACTACCACACATTTTGCATCTCATAATATCAAAGACCCCTTAAATTTTAAGATCACTATATTTCAAGTACCAGTCACTGCCAAATATACACATGACTGTAAGACTCTGAATCAATGAAGTAGGACAGAACTACTTTAAGTCAATATACAACTTGATGAAAACCAAAGTTAGTATCGCTTTCTGCCAGGAAATATTTTACAGATGGGAAAAGAGGTATTAAACCTCTGTTTCAAGAGATCAAAACCCTATTAAGTTCAGCTGCTGTGCTAATACGGTAACATCTAATACTGCCTTAAATAAAAGATCTATTTGCCATACTTGAAAATGTACCTCTTACACAGATGATTTCTAGGATAAGAAATGTTTAAAGACAAGATGTTGTAATAGTCAATTTAATGACAGAACAAGAATTGTGAACTATGAAATCCTTTATTTAGCAATTTTGATCAGATTACCAGAAGAGATCCCTTCCCTTGCAGGATAATCATAAGAAATATTGGAAAATACTAATTATATGTGTGTAGGAACAATACTCACCTAACCAATAGTTTTTGTAGTTGGCAGTATCATACATGTGTGAAGGCAGAAGAATCAGTTTACCCTTCTCAAGGACAGAAGAAGTATCAATGTCTGGACTTTCGAAAAGCCCCAACTCAATAACTTTAAAAAGGCAAGTCAAAACCTCCTGTAAGTCATAATAATCATCTCTGTTCACTTTCCCCAAGTTTCTTGCTGTCAGGATAGCCCAACGTGAAACCTAAAAGTGTAACACATTCATTACTTCATTTAACACACAATTGTCTACAGAAAGAATACAGTTAAAATAAGATTCTCTACAGATTACAGAGGACACAAGATACATCAAATACTTTAAAAAAATCATTGCACCGTATATCTTAAACTTATACAGTGCTGTATGTCAATTATACCTCAATAAAACTGGAAGAAAAAAACTATCATATAGAATAAAGTACTTTAGGAAAAATACATGATTTTCAGACATTTAAAGGAAATAAACCAAAAGGTCCATGATGACAGAAAAAAAAAAAAGACGGAAGATACTAATTACAATTGAACTTTGAACAACACACAAGGGTTAGGGGCACCTACCCTCTGCGTAGTTGAATACACTAATATAATTCGAATATAACATAGTTGGCAGCCCTCCATATCCTGGTTCTGCATCATGGATTCAACTAACCTCGAACTGTGTAGTACTATACTACATGCTATTAAAAAGAATCTGTGTATAAGAGGACCCATGCAGTTCAAACCCCTGTTGCTCAAGGGTCAACTGGAATGCGACATGTGAACCTTACTTGATCCTGATTTGATCTAACCCTGATAAAGCATTTTTGAGAGAGTAACTTCCACTCCAATACTGACTAGAAATATATTATTATTATTATTATAAGTGTGTCGATGTAATTGTTCTTTTTAAAGAGCACTTACCTTTTTGATACACGAACTAAAGTATTTTATGGATGAAATGCTCTGATGTCTAAGATTTGCGGTAACTAAACAGGAGTAGAATATTGACCACATATTGATAACAGATGAAGCACAGTGATGGATATATGGGGGTTCACTACACCAATCTATTTTTGTATGTTTGTAATGTTCCATAATAGAAAGTTAAAAAAGGAAAAATGAAAAGAGAAACCTCAGAAGAAATCAAAGGTCACCTCTACATGGCGATATAGCATAGGGAAGTGATTTTAAATTTATTCTGCACTACAAACTGAATTTAGTGATCACAACCAACCTTAAAAACTAAATAATTTTTTTTAAAAAAATCAGTGGGCTTCCTTCATAGTAACAGTAAGTACTGTTTTGTGAAATGTTTAGGTCACGTATGTCTATATGTGTGTGAACTCGATGAAGAATATTTTTACTTAGGTTATGGGCAGAAAAGTTTGCAAAACATAGAACTAGTGGACAAAAGAATGGGCTCTATGCCAACATAATTAAGTAATGGATTTTAAGCTATCGAAAAAAAATACAAAGGAATCAATGAGTCTATAACTTATGATAAACAGATGAATAAATGAAGAGCAGGGAAAATGGCTCTTGACTATAGTATAATCAATGTCAAGTGCTGACTGGTAAACGTGTAAAGTGCTGGGGTTGAAACTATTTTGCAATCTTAGAAAAACTGGCTCAGGGAAGAACCATCAGGTAATGCTAAATTTAGGAGAACATTTTGGTGAGGAGTAAGGTATTTATGTGATCTTAGAGTACTTAAGAAATAGACATTGTACAGTGAAGAAACTGGACAACACCTCAACTAGATGATCAAAATTAACATCACCATGAGAGGCCGGATGATATGGCATGCCGTATATCTGACAGCCTGAGAAGGACATAACATCCTTCACTTATGTAGTATTCCAGTTGGAACGTATAACCGAAGCCTAACCATGCGCAAGCATCAGACAAACCCAAAATGAAAAGCATTCTATTTTTTGTAAATGGGAGGGAGGCAGAAATGACTATTCTTCAGAAATGTAATTGTCATAAAAGACAAAGATAGGCTGCGGAAATGTTACAGATTAAGGGAGACTAATGTAACACAACTACATGTAAATCCTGATCCTTGTCTGGATACTGGAGTACAGGGGGAATATGCTACAAAGTACACTGGATCACACGACACAACTGGAAAAAAGACCTTACTGTGTCAATGTTAAAGTCACTGAAGTTTATAATATTGTGAGAATATACTTATTCTTAGGAAATATACACTGAAGTATTTAGGGGCAAAAGGCTATGATACATGCAACCTACTCTCAAACGGTCAGAAAACAAACAGCTTTGTAGTTAACTGAAAGCAAATGATAGAACAAATGGAGTGAAACATTAGTAATTGGTGAATACAGCTAAAGAATATACAGGTGTTTTCTACTTTTTTTTATTTTTGAGAATTTTCTGAAAATTTTAAAGTATTTTCAAATAAAAACTTTAAAAAAAGCATTAGGGCTCTGGATCAGGCTGCCTATATACAAATCCCAGTCACCATACTAGCCTGTGTAACTGTGGTTAAGTCTCCTGACTCAGTATCCTCACCTACAAAAACACATATATAATGAAGAATACAGTCATTCCTGGCCCTGCAGACCCAGTCACCCAGTCTGCAAGTGCTTGGCCCAGGTCCTGGTTGCTCAGCTGGACCTGCTTCCTCTACTGCTTTGCAGCTTTAAGAAAGCCAGTCCCGGAGAGCAGCTGGCTGTACTTTCTGTCAGTCTTCTTTCACAGGCAGGAAAGCCCCACCCTTATTTTAAGCACAGGCCTCGACTCTGGTTCTACCCTTGCCTGGAGTAGACTTGTAATTCTTATTATCATGCACAAACTCAGTCCCCTGCTACCTACAGCCACCCAGGCCGACATACAGGTTTCCACCATGTATCACTTTGTATTTCTGTTCCATTACTGGTCCAAAGAAACATTTACCCTTTAAAAAGTGTGACTATACCTTTTAGAATTCCACTTTTTGAATTCTTTTCTATCATTGTTTGGGTTTGGCACAAAGGAGACAGAAATTCACCACCATTCTGACTGGAAACGCCATTACCGTGTTCTTTCTTCGCCACTTAAAAAGAAAGCCTCTTTACTATCCTTCTATTGGCAGAGCAACCCTTCGTGGCTATTGTCTTAACGTTGTAACTCAGTTCTAGAGGCCAATGTGCACAGGTCCTACTGCACACGCTACCTCGCCACATGATGTTAAGTCCTCAAACTCGAGCAATCAGCTCAAAGTCAGGTTCCAAGCCTCTGGTGTTGCTCTCTGCTTCTGTCTACCTACTGTTCTGATTCTCATGTTCCTCTTCCTGTTTGGCACCTAAGAACTGAATCTCCTTGTTCTCCCCTCTACCCCATCACCTGTTAAAAATCTCATCTATTAGCAAAATAATTATTTCAAGTGTTTTAACTGGTATTTCCATGTGCTTGGAGCGGGGCAGGCAAGCAAGAAAAGCAAGAGAGAACTCTCCTTCTTCGTTAGTTCAGGTCAACACACTGAAAGTTCAGATTATTCCCTCATTTGTCTTTTAAACTGAAGCATCACCTGTCAGAACTGTTTCCCTACTCTTTTAACCCTCTTCTTTGAGCCCCCCAGCACCCCCTCCTGAACTACAGTAATGTTACAACAACAAGAGAATAACTTTGGCAAATATTTTAAACAAAGTACACATCAAAAACCTCTATTATAGTTATCTGTAATATAGGTGCAAAAATAAAATATCCCCTCTTCCACTGCCTAACACACACACTCACCATTTCATTGGGATGGACCAAAAACAAATAGATCCCTGGATGTTTGTCAAAAACCTGAAAGGAGCAGTTAGCTTGTTCCATCCGGCAAAGTGCTTCAACGCATAATTCATCTAAATAGAAAAAATAAGGCAGTAAACATAAGACATAAATCTTATCAACGTATCAAGATTCCCTAAATTTGGCTCCTTCAGTTGCTCTGTAAGTAAATGAAAAGTTGCTCCTTTTTTTTTTAAACTGAGGCATAAAAATGCTGTAAATGTAGGAATGATATTTAGCTGCTGAAAGACCGGTAGGTTGATCATAGTGTGTGCCTACGAATTGCTCTGACTTTCCTAGTACAAACATCTTTTTTCACACTGGGCATAATTATCTCCAGAGGGCACCTTCTTAGAAGTATGGCTATAGGTCCAATTCCATTAGCATTTTACATTTTGATCCATGAGGACTTTATCTTGTACCACAGGGATAAAATCAGCTTTGCCCCACAAATGGCTATTTTGTCCTACTCTCAGTTACTGAGTAATCCATTTTCTCCACTGGTTTGAAATGCTATCATCAGCAAAGAGTAAGTTCCCCAAATATATTCAGTTTACTTCTGGAGTCTCTACACTGCTCCATGAGTCTATCTGTACCAGCACTATCTTAATCCCTGTTGCTTCATGGAAATTTCTTCATCACTCTTTCAAAAGTATACTGAATAGGCTCATACGTTTACCATATCAGATGAATCAACTTTATTTTGTCAAGCTTCAAAGAATATTGTAGTGACAGTGGTTAGCTTTGGGAAGGAGGGACAATGACTGGAAAAGTAAGAGGAGAGCTTCTGGTGTGTTGATGATGATTTGTTTCTGACCTGGGTGCCAGCTACACAAGTATGCTTAGTTTATGAAAAATCAAGCTTATACAGTTTTCTGGATATGGTACTCTTTAATAAATGTTTGAAAAATTACTTGTTCGAATTTAAAAATCTAGTTATTTTGAATTTATTTAGAAAGAACTGATTTATCTAATAAATCTTTAGATATACTTTTCAATTTACTGAAAATACAGAGGATAGAGAAACAAGTCAAATAACATGACAAGGAAGAAATCAGAAAAGTCCAGGAAGCACATTATTCTTTAGGGCAACCATCTGGTCTCAGCAAGTCAAAGTTATGACAAAAAAAAATCTATCTATCTATCTATCCATCTGTCTATTTATCTAACTATATCTATACCTGTGCACACATACGTAAAAGTAAACTATTCTGGATTAAAAGAGACGTAAGAAATATGGAACCAAATGGAACCAAATGCACAGTCCCTGATTGGACTCTAATTTAAATAAATCATCCAAAAAACACATTTTGCAACTACTGGGAAAATCTGAATGTGGACTAGATACAGTAGTGGGTGCCTTAAAGGTACTGTTATTTTGTTAGATTTGACAGATCAGGAAAATGTCTTCAAGAGATTCATATTAAGAAATGCAAATATAAATGGCCAAAATCTAGACAGACATAATATGCTATGCCATTGTGATTACTGAAAACTACTACAGACCAGTGGTTCTCAACCTGGCGATTTTGTCCCCCACTGGCCCTGACCCCCAACTCCCAAGGGACGTTTGGCAATATCTGGAGACAATTTTGCTTGTCACAACTAGGGTAATGGGGAGAGCCAGTCACTACCAGCATCTAGTGGAGAGAGGCCAGGGATGCTGCTAAACATCCTACAATAAACAGCATGTCCCTCACGCACCAAGATTTATCCAGTCCAAAATGTCAACAGTTCCAAGTATGAAAAACCCTGCTACAGACAAATTCCAAGAATGAAAATTAATTGAATGGATAGAAGAATAAATATGTGATAAAGCAAATACAGCAAGATATCAGCAGCTGTACAATCTATGTGGTGTGTATATGGTATTCACTGTGTAATTCACTTTTCTAGGTTTGGAAATGCTCAAAATAAAACGTTTGGAAAAAAAAGTATCCTAAGTATATGTTTAAGAAACAGATTTTCAATATAGATAAACCCAAATTCTTACAATTCTTAAAATATAAAAATGATACAACTGTGAAACACCCAAGATACTCACTAACACGCTCATGTAAAAGCAAATAAGGATATTTCAGTATTTCAAGAAGAGCAACTCGAAGCTTATTTTCAAAGTCTTGCCCAGTAAGGTCAAACAGCTGTGCCTCTCCATTGTTGTCTACTATATATAACTCGTCATCGTCTCCAATTTCTCCCTTCATGGCCTTTTCAAAGTGATTTATGAGACGTGAGGTTTCTAATTCCCATAAAACCTACAGGAAAAGTAAAACGGGCAGTGTGCTTTATATCTTATTAGCAACAAAATATACTGGATGTGACGATCCTTCTAGAAAGCCTTTTCCTAAGCATAAAAATTCAGAAGTTTAAAGAAGTACCAGGGCTTCCCTGGTGGCACAGCGGTTGAGAGTCCGCTTGCCGATGCAGGGGACACGGGTTCGTGCCCCGGTCCGGGAAGATGCCACATGCCGCAAAGCTGCTGGGCCCGTGAGCCGTGGCTGCTGAGCCTGCGCGTCCGGAGCCTGTGCTCAGCAACGGGAGAGGCCACAACAGTGAGAGGCATGCGTACCAAAAAAAAAAAATTATATTAAAGAAAACAGTCACTGAACATAAAAGTGGCTTTTATGATACATGAACATGAGTACATAGAGCATGAGATGTTTACAACATTGCTCTTGCAGAGTTTTGTTATCAACAGCACTGTCAACTATACTCTATTGAAAAGGAAATGAGAAGTTGGAGCTTCTTTACACAAGCTGGGCCTTCACTGACTTCCCTCCTACGTTCCAGCCATAGGTAATTACCTTGAAACATCAGCTTTAGCATAAAGGCATTGGTTAGCTTCATTGCCAGGCAACTTTGTAAACATAAAGTTTTCCTCAAAATGTTCATAACTTATCATCCCCTCCTCTCTTCTATATTATTATACGTAACTCTATGGTCTGTATTCCATTTCTCATCAGATAAATATAATAAACCAATATTCAAAGCCACATATTTAAAATTATATGTTTCACTTTGGTTCCTGTGAATGAAAAAAATGTTTGTCTTTATTGATTTATAGCACTTAACATTAAAAAATGAAGAGGGGGGGAAAAAAGAACTATTAGCCAATAAAAGAATAACCCAAGCCATTCAGATACCTGGCTGTTAAGAAAGTCAAACACAATGACATTAAAACATGAACCCAAAAAAACCCCATACGTCACTTCATTTCATGAAACTGTTTCACATCAAAATGTCTAAAAGTGGAGGATTATAAAATTCTGCTTTAGATTTCAATTCAATTCCATCAATCAATAAGCATTTATTCAGCACCTACTATCTACCAGGCTATGAGTTACATACTACACGTATATTAGCATTCACAGTTTAAATCACGTTTTCAGTTCCCTGAATGCTTCCAACAGAGTTTAAATTTATTCTCTTCCTAGTTATCAAGATCTGAAAAATACTGCCCAATTAATGTAAAGTATCTTATGTAAGAATGGCAATTCATCCCTTGCTTTGTGGTATTCCGCCACACATTCTAAGCAGTAGCAGAGGTCTTCATCAGCTGTTTGAAATTCACTGGAGTGGGTCTTGGATGCATAGCGTTGCAGGAAGTCAATGGTGGAAATACCACCTGGTGTACACCAACAACATGTGCTCATTCTGTACCTGTATCCAGAAAAGAAGACATGGAAAGACTAAAGAAAAAAAAAACACACAACACTTCAGGCCTATTCTGGTGGAGAATGGGTACATTTCCTACTAATGATCATGTCTTCAACTTACAATGTGCCTCGACCACATCCAGAACATTCTGCTGGCCAGCTTATCAATCACTGGCTAAACTCAATCTGAGCTTACTCGTAAAAACTTTACCTTTGACACATGAAAAATAATGAAATGAAAGCAGTTAGTAATAAACATCATAAGGCAACATACAGCTGTGTTATAAAGCCGGCTCAAAACTATACAGTACTGATGGGAAATTATATACAGAGACATAGAATTATCAATGTTTTCAAAGTACAGATTTTGGAGTGTTCTAATCATGTACTGGAGTCAAGTGAAAAGCTCAGGAAACCTTTCACATTCCCTGAGGCCCTGCTCCCGAAATCCCTGGAAACCTTAGAAATCCACAAATATTAGTCCATACCAATAACAAAAACTCATATAGAGAAGAATTTTCTCTTGGTTTGGAAGTATATATACACATGAATTTGCACATGTGTGTATGAACTGCTGCCCATAACTCACTGCTCGTCAAGGCAGTATAAACTGTAATGGCTGCAAATATAATAGCTACAAACCTATTCCTACTAAGTTTGAAACTTACAGTTTTCAACTGTCTCCAATTTGGGGTTTTATACTACCATCAGTGCCTCCACCATCCAAACTCAAGTAAAAAGGGTTAAATGAAATTAATTTCAGAGATTGGTTCAAGATGGCGGAGTACAGGATGTGCACTCACTCCCTCTTGCGAGAGCACCGGAACCACAACTAACTGCTGAACAATCATCAACCGGAAGACACTAGAACTCACCAAAAAAGATACCCCACATCCAAAGACAAAGGAGAAGCTGCAATGACGAGGGGCGCAATCACAATAAAATCAAATACCATAATTGCTGGGCTGGTGACTCACAAACTGGAGAACACTTATACCACAAAGTCCACCCACTAGAGTGAAGGTTCTGAGCCCAATGTCAGGCTTCCCAACCTGGGGGTCCGGCAACGGGAGGAAGAATTCCTGAAGAATCAGACTTTGAAGGCTAGCAGGATTTGATTGCAGGAATTTGACAGGACTGGGGGAAACAGAGACTCCACTCTTGCAGGGCACACACAAAGTAGTGTGAGCACTGGGACCCAGGGGAAGGAGCAGTGACCCCATAGGAGACTGAACCAGACCTGCCTGCTAGTGTTGGAGGGTCTCCTGCAGAGGCAGGAGGGGAGGTGGCTGTGGCTCACCGTGGGGACAAGGACGCTGGTGGCAGAAGTTCTGGGAAGTACTCCTCGGTGGGAGCCCTTCCAGAGTCCGCCATTAGCCCCACCAAAGAGCCAGGTAGGCTCCAGTGCTAGGTCGCCTAAGGCCAAACAACCAGCAGGGAGGGAATGCAACCCCACCCATCAGCAGATAAGCAGATTAAAGTTTGACTGAGCCCTGCCCACCAGAGCAACACCCAGCTCTACCCACCACCTGTCCCTCCCACCAGGAAGCCTGCACAAGCCTCTTAGGTAGCCTCAGCCACCAGAGGGCAGACAGCAGAAGCAAGGAGAACTACAATTCTGCAGCCTGGGGAAGGAAAACCCTATTCACAGAAAGACAGACAAAATGAAAAGGCAGAGAGTGCTTTGTACCAGATGAAGGAACAAAATAAAACCCCAGAAAAACAACTAAATGAAGTGCAGATAGGCAACCTTCCAGAAAAAGAATTCAGGAAAATGACAGTGAAGATGACCCAGGACCGTGGAAAAAGAATGGAGGCAAAGATCGAGAAGATGCAAGAAAGGTTTAACAAAGCCCTACAAGAATTAAAAGAAAAAAAACACCTAGAAGAATTAAAGAACAAACAGAGATGAACAATACAATAACTGAAATGAAAAATACACTAGAAGGAGTCAACAGCAGAGTAACTGAGTCAGAAGAACGGATAGGTGATCTGGAAGACAGAACGGTAGAATTCACCTGCTGTGGAACAGAATAAAGAAAAAAAGAATGAAAAGAAATGATGACAGCCTAAGAGACCTCTGGGACAACATTAAACGCAACACCATTCACATTATAGGGGTCCCAGAAGGAGAAGAGAGAGAGAAAGGACCCAAGGAAATATTTGAAGAGATGATGGACGAAAACTTCCCTAACATGGGAAAGGAAATAGCCACCCAAGTCCAGGAAGCGCAGAGAATCCCAGGCAGGATAAACCCAAGGACAAACACGCCAAGACACATAGTACTCAAATTGACAAAAAATTAAAGACAAAGAAACATTACTGAAAACAACAAGGGAAAAACGACACGTAACATACAAGGGAAGTCCCATAAGGTTAACAGCTGATTTCTCAGCAGAAACTCTACAAGCCAGAAGGGAGTGGCACGATATATTTAAAGTGATGAAAGGGAAGAACCTACAACCAAGATTACTCTACCTGGCAAGGAGCTCATTCACATTCAATGGAGAAATCAAAAGCTTTACATACAAGCAAAAGCAAAGAGAATTCAGCACCACCAAACCAGCTCTACAACAAATGCTAAAGAAACTTCTCTAAGTGGGAAACACAAAAGAAAACGACCTACAAAAACAAACCCATACCCATTAAGAAAATGGTAATAGGAACATACATATCAATAATTACCTTGAACATGAATGGATTAAATGCTCCAACCAAAAGACACAGGCTCGCTGAATGCATACAAAAACAAGACCCATATATATGCTGCCTACAAGAGACCCACTTCAGACCTAGGAACAGTTACAGACTGAAAGCGAGGGGATGGAAAAAGATATTCCAGGCAAATGGAAATCAAAAGAAAGCTGGAGTACCAATACTCATATCAGATAAAATAGACTTTAAAATAAAGAATGTTACAAGAGACAAGGAAGGATGCTACACAATGATCAAGGGATCAACCCAAGAAGAAGATATAACAATTATAAATATATATGCACCCAAAATAGGAGCACCTCAATATGTAAGGCAACTGCTAACAGCTATAAAAGCGGAAATCAACAGTAACACAATAATAGTGGGGGACTTTTTTTAATGTTAATTTATTTATTTTTGGCTGTGTTGGGTCTTCGTTGCTGCGTGCTGGCTTTCTCCAGCTGCAGCAAGCAGAGGCCACTCTTTGTTGTGGCATGTGGGCTTCTCATTGCGGTGGCCTCTCTCGTGGAGTACGGGCTCTAGGTGCGTGGGCCTCAGTAGTTGTGGCATGCGGTCTCAGTAGTTGTGGCTCTCAGGCTCTAGAGCACAGGCTCAGTAGTTGTGGCCTGCAGGCTCTGTAGCACAGGCTCAGTAGTTGTGGCGCACAGGCCCAGTTGCTCCACAGCATGCGGGATCTTCCAGGACCAGGGCTCGAACCCGTGTCCCCTGCACTGGCAGGCAGACTCTCAACCACTGAGCCACCAGGGAAACCCGGAACAGAAACAAAGTGCACAAAACACAAAAGGATGGGGGCATGTCAAAGGGACATAATAGACACCAACCTGAAGAGCTCCCAGCGGCCAAAGCTGAAACAATCTGAGTAACAAAATAATGTAATATTGGATTATAACCCACAGTATAAATATACATGAATCCATACTGATACAAATGCATGAATAAACAAATGTGGGGGAAGGAACAAACTTTCCTTATGGAAGAATTGCAAATAATATATACAGATACTCCCCATTCCAGGAAGTGGAGCTTAATCCCACCCTATCTTGAGCGAGGGCTGGACTTGGTGAAACACTTCCAAATAAGAAAGGATGCAAAGTGAAAATCACACTTATGGTGGAGACACCTGGCAAACACAACCTCAAACCAAGTGATCAAGGTTAACATCACCAGTGGTTAAGTCGTGTTGGTAACCCCTGACACAATGTGATGAGGCAGGAACTTCAACTCTGCAGTATGCTTCCCCAAACCCACAACCCCAGTCTATTCATGCGAAAAACATCAGACAAACTCAATGTATTAGCCAAACAGCTATTAGCCAGTCTTTGACAAAAATGGAGAAAACCACACCCAAGGGAAATCAAACCAAGTGTTCTATCATATGGAAACATTTTATTGGGAATTGGGCCAGGAAATTACCCAACAAAACCGGTCTTGAAAACTTGACCTTCATTATCTAATGAATGTATATCAGCCTGATGGGAAAAAAGTTACAAACCCAACTGTAAACCCAATGAAGTTCATTGCCTAACTGGATGATCCTAATCCATGCATTCTCATCAGGAGTGACATCATCCTCAAGGAGATGAAAACTGGTTAGTGGAACACATCCTACTCTTTTTACATATAAAGCACAAGTATATGGACATTACGTAAAGAAGTATATAATATATATTGGTGGGATTAAAATTCATGGGAAATTCATAGGAAAGAAATGTCTTAAACGTTTCCTTTCAGAGAGGGAGAAGGGACAATAAAAGGTTAAGAAACATGACCCAAGTCATTGAATACTTGGGTACAGAAACTTGACAATGTTACATTTTTGAATGCATTACCACCCAAAAATTCAGAGTGCATAATAAGCTCTGCTAATGGGAAACTGATCACATCTTGACAGTATTTATAGTTTCTGTACAATCAAAAACATGTATTTGTCTTGTGAACTGATTTTTAAAATTTATTAAATATTAACTGTATACTTTCTTCAGGCTTCTGAAAAGAATGCAGGGCAGCTTTCAACATTAAAGTATAAAGAAAAAGACATTTTAGAAGGCAATTTAGAAAGGGAGAGAAATCAAAACTTATGTACAAGAAATTTAATTTCAATAAGGCCTAATTTAGGAGCTTCCTGAAAAGTAGAGCAGAAAAATAGCATGAGTTACACAGTCCTTGTGTGAAAAATTAAAAAAGTAATATGCTAGTTCAGCTGGAGAGTCCTGCCCTTTCCTAACACTAATTCTAATTCAATTACATTTTTTAAGGGTGCTGCAAACTAGGGAATATGAAGTAACAGAATAGACACTATGTTTCTGAAGAATATAAATTTCACTCAAAGAACTTCTCATACTTGAAAAACCAGTAATATAATACCAGGAAGTTAAAAGTCTGCAGAAGCTGTGTTTTTCCAGTGATGTAATCTAATTCAACAAGTTTCACCCTTCTAGACAATGCAAGGACAGAAAATGAAACTCAGGGAAGATTTCTCAAACATCAGTTGTTTCAAGCTTGACTTGAGCAGGAAACAAGACTGCAGTCAACTGCAACTTTGAAAAAATCAAGGTACTGAAGTACAAATAAAATGTTGTACACATTTTTTTTTTTTTTTTTTTGCGGTACACGGGCCTCTCACTGCTGTGGCCTCTCTCGTCGCAGAGCACAGGCTCTGGACGCGCAGGCTCAGCGGCCATGGCTCACGGGCCTAGCCGCTCCGTGCAGCATGTGGGATCTTCCAGGACTGGGGCACGAACCAGTGTCCCCTGCGTCGGCAGGTGGACTCTCAACCACTGCGCCTCCGGGGAAGCCCAAAATGTTGTATACTTTAAAATAATTATTAACAGAGAAGTTAGTTAGCAAAATAAACTTTCTAGTAAAAAAAAAAAATATGGAGGCTGCTTTTTATTTCACTCACTCAGAGAGCTGGCTTACTTCCACATTCCAGAAAGCAAACTAAATGTTCTCAAAGTAGATAGGAGGTACTGCCATATAACAGATAAGTGCCATGGAATTTAGAAAACAGAGAGAACAGTGCTACAGCAAATCAACAATAGAAACATGTTTCCATAGTTCCTCTCAAAGGCCATAAGTGGGTGTGGTTATGTTCCTAAAACTAAAATCATCATTGGCCTGATAGCTAAGCCCAAAAAAATCTCAACAGGGTATACTGAAATTTTTTCTTTTAAGGGAAAACTGCTGGTAGATGACTATGAATCTTGCAAATTTTTGTACAATTCAGTTCTTCTGGAGGACAGTTTTGTTAAGTTCATCAGTGATTTTACTGCTTGGAATCATTACTGAACCACAAATGGGGGAGTCCAGGGAATCCTCAAGCTGCATGACAGAAGTAAGAGCGGCTCCTGTGCATCAGAGAGACAGTATTTTTGCCAATAACATAGGATGCTTCACCAGAGGTATAACTGTAATTTTCTATTGACTTATCCAGGGGATATCATTTATCAATAATAGCTGGCCAGAAACTTCAAATAACAATCACTTTCTTCTATCCTTCCTAGCTAAACTTTTTGAAAATTTATTTATTTTAAACTTCTTCACAATTGCTTTTATTTATTTTTTTCCTCGGCCACGCTGAGCGGCTCGAGGGATCTTAGTTTAGATCTCTGACAAGGGATTGAACCCAGGCCACGGCTGTGAAAGCGCCGAGTCCTAACCACTGGACCACCAGGGAACTCCCCTTGAAAAAATAATTTAGATTCACTTCTTTAGCTCCTTTGCACTCTGGCTTCTAACTTATGTTTCACTGAATGTTTTCACAAAAGTCCCTAATAATCTCTTTAATACCAAATCCAGTAGGTTCTTTAATGGACTCCTCTAAAGCATATGAAACTGCTAAGCATGTATTCCTTAGCTACGACAACACACCATTCTTCTCTCACTTCCTCTACCCAGCCCCCATAATCATCTGTTCCTTTTCCCCCTGCTTCATATCAACATTTCCAAAGGTTTGTCCTCAGGACTCTAACCCTTCATTCAATATCCTCTTTGTGGGTGACAATTCAACCTATTTCTTCAACTACTATTTATAATGAAGCTTCCCCAAAGACTGAGAACGTAGGTAAAACTCAATGCCATGTTTGTGTTTCAGCTACTCAATAAATGATAGCCTAGCCTAGAATTCCACAAAGATATACAGCTGCCCTTCAGTTTCTGCAGGGGATTGGTTCCAGGAGTACCCCCCATGCATACCAAAATCTGCAGATGCTCAAGTCCCTTCCATAAAATAGTGGAGTACAGGGAACACAGTTGGCCCTCTATATCCACACATGGGAAACCCAAAGATATGGAAGGCTGACCGTACTCAATATCCAACTGTACAGTGAATCTATACTCACTTGACAGTTGCCTCAAAGTAAACAGGACCAGAACAGAACAAAGTCCTTCCCGTCAATGTGTTATCTGTCCTGTATTCTCTGCATCCACGGTATTACCATGACTTCACTTTTCAAACCAGTAACCTGTGAATTCTCCTATGCTATCCTCCCTTAGCCCCCATCTCTACAAGTTCTATAGAGTCTACCACCTTGATTACCTCTGTACTTTACTCTCAGTGAGACTGCCATTTCCTTAGTTCAATACATTTTCATTATTTGTCTGGATTACAGAAGAAACCTAAATGATCTGCCTCTTGTTTGATCCACCATCAATTCTTCCTCCAAAGTGCTGCCAAAGGCCAAAGCCGAAACCAGACTCTAAAAGCACAAATGACTCCTCTACCTTTGGCCGATAAAATTAAAATTTCTGACCTCACCACACAAGGCTCTCCATGACCTGGCTTCAGCATCATCTCTTGACATTCCCCCTCACTTGCACTTCCTAAAATGCTTCCTGGTGTTTGGCATTACCTGCCTTTATGGAAGCTCTTCCATCTGCCTTGGACACCTACTCTTCATACCTTTGCCTGTTTCTTAACCCTGGATGTGCCTCAGACTCACCAAAGGAACTTGGCAAAAAAAATTAGCAAAGGCACATGGTGAGATACCACTGAGAAAATTCAGATGCGTTCTAAAAAAGACTCCACCAGTACGTCTGATAAAAAGCCAGATTTGGGGGACATCCCTGGTGGTCCAGGGGGTAAGACTCTGCACTCCCAATGCAGTGGGCCGGGGTTCGAGCCCTGGTCTGGGAACTAGATCCCACATGCATGCCGCCACTGAGAGTTCACAAGCCACAACTAAGACCCAGCACAGCCAAAATAAATAAATAAGTAAATATTTCGGGGGCGGGGGCGGGGGCGGGGGTGGGAGGAGCCAGATTTGAGAACTACCTCTGAGCATCATCATGCCTGGAGGCTTGTCTGACTCATTCCCTCCCTTCCAATCTGTCTTTGATGACTTTTTTCTCTATCCCCTCAGGACTTTGTACATGGTCTCTATCACTGCATTTACCATGTTAGGCTGAGCTGTTTACTTATCTGTCTCCCACCTACAAGCTCCATCCTCAGCAATTCTGCGTGTGTTAGGGGGCAAGGATCCGTTCTGTATTTTTTTTCTTTTGTCTTACTTCTCAGTGCTTGGCACATATTAAGTGCCTGAAAAAAAAGTCTTAAATGTCTATTTAACAAATAACTGCCGACACTTCCCTGGTGGCACACTGGTTAAGACTCCGTGCTGCCAATGCAGGGGGCCCAGGTTCGATCCCTGGGTCTGGGAACTAGATCCAACATGCATGCCACAACTAAGAGTTCGCATGCCACAACTAAGGAGCCCGCCTGCTGCAACTAAGACCCAATGCAACCAAATAAATAATAAAACATGTAAACATTTAAAATTTAAAAAAAACAAATAATTACCTGGGGTAATGGCCTACAGCGAAGCCATCCTTTCAGTCGAGATTCCTGGGTTTATTTGAGAATGGGTGAGGATCTGCATTCATATATAACCAGACTCTGGCCCCGAACATTTCTGAAAAAGCAAAACAAAACAAAACTGAGGAAGTGGTTTTTAGACTCGCTCTCTCACCTGGGCTTCACATCAATCCTTATAAAGAACCACCAAATATTACCATTTGATGACAGGGCTCAAGCTCCCAGAGGTTAGACAACATGCCTGTGGATCTAACAAGGAATGAAGAAACAGTGCAACTGCCATTCTGACTCCACAGGGGGAGTGGCTCCACGGGGGACCTCGTCCCCACGCTGGGGACAGCGAGGCACTTTGTCATTAAGTCCCGCAATTAGCAGGTGAGTTCAGCCCTACGATCGTCAGTAGCTAACACCTCTGCCGCTTTGACTGACCAGCCAAGGGTTCTTCTTCCTTCGAGCCTCGGGCCCGATTCCTTCTGGGCCACACAGGTCTTGGCACATCGTCGCTCCTGGGAGGTGGGGAGGATGGCAAAGGGCCCTCTGGCTGGCTGTCAGCGCTCCATCGCCTTCAGGTGGGGCAGGGAGGGCTCAGGTGGCCACTCGGGAGGGGCACACTCTCCAAAGGCACGAACCCCAGCAGGAGAAAGCAGGGGGCGCCGAGCGGACAGAGACTTTCTGTAGTGAGACACCCCACTCACTCCCACAGAAACTACGCAGCGCCCAGACTCAGAAGAGCTCACACGGGACGGCACTGCAGACGACGCGAAGGGAGAGGACCGGAGGGCGCCCCAATGGGCGCCGCAACTGTCCTGAGGGACGCGGCCGAGCTCACGCCGCCCCTACGCCACCTGCCCGGGCCTCACACGCTGCGACGGTTACACCGTGCGCACTCCCACGCTCACCGGGCCAGCAGCCGTGAGTTCAACGCTCTCCTCACCCGTCTCGGCCTCCCCCCGGCCGCTAAGCAGCCTCCGCCTCCGTGCCTCAACTCAACACTCGGCCGAGAACGGAAGTGCGGGCCTGCGATCAGTCGCCAACATCCGTAACTGACCACCCAACCGAAGAAGCCCCGAGCGCAGGACCCGCCCTCTGCGTGGCGTCGGCCATCCGCAGGCCCCGCCCCGGCCGCCGCTTTCTTGTTTTGGTGCCCCGAGGGGCGGGGCGTGGGAAGAGACACGCCCGGGCTCCGCCTGGAGGCCGGGAAGCCCGGCGTGGCGTCACTTCCGGGCTCCCAGGGCCGCCCAATCAGGAGCGTCCGTGAGGGTCGAGGTCTGGGGAAAAGCTTGAGGCCGAGGTTCCACCGCGGCCTTGACCTGGATTTCTCCGGTAGCGGCCGCCCACCGATGCGCCCACCCCGGGCGACCTGGACGCTTACCCGGCTGTCTTTTCCGCCCAGTCCTTTTTCTTCCCTTTTAGACGCCTCAGGAGTTTCAGCAGGGGTGTTACGGGTTGCGAAGGAATTGTTTTTCTCTTTCGATTTCCTTTAGAGACCTAAAATATAATATGTAATCAACACATACTTTGGGGGAAGTATATACTTTGTATCATAGAAAAGGGATACATTAAGTATTGGAAAGAGGAAAAACAGTACAGAATATAACAGTAAAACCCCCTGGGAAGCCTACCCATTTTTTTTTTCTTTTAACGCTTACTGCTGACTTCGACGATGAGGCGTCACCACTAGCTTATACTCTAATAGAGGAGACAGAAAAACAAATAATTACTAGTTCTGATCAAGGCTCTAAAGGAAAGCAGAGGCTGAGTTAGGCCCGATCCAGACCGGTCAGCCAGCGACGATCTTACTGAGCAGAAAACCCTAACCAAAGAATGAGAAGGGGTGAGCCAGGGAAGAAGTGGGCAGGGTCCTGCTGGAGAACATTCCAGAAAGAGGGCATGGCTTATCGGAAAGCCCCAATGCCTGTTACGGAAATTTAACAATCCCAGCGGGAGGCAAAGACTGTTATTCTCGTTTCTAGATTTTTCTCTGTCAGGCAGACTGTGTTGGCCAAATTCAAATCCAGTGTTTAAATACGAAAGTTACAAAACTGTGCGGAACTATATTGCACTATAAATTGGGTAGGTATCCTTTTTTAAAATAATATTAATACTTTTGTAAAATAGGGATCTGGCTGGCTATTAAAAAAAAAAAAAACTTTTTCTGAAAGAGAAGATGGAAAAAAATCACCGGGATCTCTATTTCCCTGAGATAACCATTTTAATGTGTATCCTTGAAGAATGTATTACATACGTTTTTATTAAAGTAGCCATGAAAGGATATTTATAAAATGCTAAGCTACTCACCACAGTGTAAGAAACGGAATATTACCGTGAATCCTGAACAGAGGGGCTCCTCCATTTTACAGGGTAGCTTGGGCTAGGGACACACAGAAATGTTTTAACTTCTTATAAAATCAGAAAAACAAGTGGAATATTACGTTGAAGAAAATCTTTTAATATTTACCATTTATTTGTCTTTATACCAATACAGTCATAAAATATAAATTTTGGTATTTTTAAGGAGGAGAGTGCCCCTGAAGGCAAAAAGTGCCTAGGGCCACTGAAGCCATAATTTCATCCTGCTTTGGAGCCCGCTGTGGGTCTTTCCTTATAATATTACCACATTTGTCTTTAATCTGTAAATATTTGAAGCTTAGCGTGTTTTTGAGCTTTATCAAATTAGACTGAATGCATTTTTCCGTGAATTGCTTTTTATACTCAGAGATTCATTGACCCAAGGTATGCTCAGGAGTTGTAGAGCCCAAAGTTTACACAACTTGAGGGGTGTCTTTAATATTTATTTGAAATGAATAGCACAAATTACAAATTTTTTAAATGGGCAAACCCCACAAATACTAAAAATTCAGAAAAAAAAAATTAAGCTGCAAACACAACTCTATAAAAGTTATATCTTTGGGCTTCATACACTTTTATCTCAGCAATGAGGTTGAAGATCATTTTCTATACAAGGAACACAAATGTAATTCAGTCTCTTTTCTAGTAAGATTGATGAAATTTTATTGTGTTTATGAACATTTCAAATTAATACTTCGTTTGATAATATGCACATTTTAGGATTGTCAAGTTTAAAAAATTTGGATCAAGCCTTTTTTCACAGATAAGCTGTAAGAATTCAGAACACATAAAGTTTCTGGTGTAATGATTGAACCTAAGTACTTGGAATTGATAACACATTACTACTAGGTTGTCATAGATTTTCTCATTTTTAGATACAGATTGTGAGTTTTATATGTCAGTATTTTATGTCAAAATTTCAGTACTTTTTCCAGTTTGATCATTTGACTCATTACTCATCATTATTTGGATCATCAACAATCCAAGAACATGTTACACATTATTTCTATTTGAAATGGATCTGTTCTTAATGAATTACTAAAATATTTGTTATATTATAATTTCTATTGACTTCATCATCATTAACCTTCATTGTAGCCTCTTACTCCATTATTCTGTCAACTTTATATAATTTATATACAATTATACACAATAAGTACACATTTTAGGTGTATGGTTGAGAGATTTTAACAACTCCATAATTTCATGTAACCATCTCTAATCATGATATAAAACATTTTCTTCCTGCCAGAAAAGTGCCCTTGGGACACTTGGCAGAAAATCTTCTCCCCATTCACCCAATGGAAACATTGATTTGACTTCTATCAACATATCTATCATCATAGATTCATTTAGACTATTCTAGAACTCTATCAATGGAATTATACACTATGTATTCTTTTGACCATCTGCTTTTGTTCAACAGGAAGTGTATGAAGTCCACAGATGTTACTGTATGTATCAGCAATTCATTTTTATTGCAGAGAAGGGTATCATTCAATGAATACACCACAATTGGGTTTTTTTCTTTTAGTCATCTACTGATGAATATTGGGTGGTTTCAAGTTTTCCACTGTTAATAGATAAAGCTGTTGTGAACACTACTGTACAAGTCTTTTTATGCTCATATGTTTTCATTTAACATGGATAAATATGCAGGAGTGGAATTGCTGGATTACAGGGTAGGTGTGTCTTTAACATTACAAGAATTTACAAGCCATTTCCAAAGTGATTTTACCATCTTCAATTACCATAAACAAAGTATAAGAATGCCATTTGCTCCACATCCTTGTCAATACTATCCCTATTGTAAGTATTTTAAATTTCAGTCATCCCAGTGGGTTAAAATGGTGCCTCATTTGTATTTCCCTAATGAATAATGATGTAGAACATCTTTTCTTTTCTTTTCTTTTGTGGAATGCGGGCCTCTCACTGTTGCGGCCTCTCCTGTTGCGGAGCACAGGCTCCGGAAGCACAGGCTCAGCGGCCATGGCTCACGGGCCCAGCTGGTCCGCAGCATGTGGGATCTTCCAGGACTGGGGCACGAACCCGTGTCCCCTGAATCAGCAGAAGGACTCTCAACCACTGCGCCACCGGGGAAGCCCTAGAACATCTATTCATGTGCAGATTGAGAATTAGTGTATATTCTTTGTGAATTGACTGAGCTTTCAGGCAGAGCACAGAGGATTTTTAGGGCAGTGAAAGTACTCTGATATTAAAGGACTGATACAGGTCAGTATACATTTGTCCAAATCCATAGAATGTACATATCAAGAGTGAACCCTAATGAAAACTGTGGACTCTGGGTGATAATGACGTGTCACCGCAGGTTCCTCAGTCGTAACAAATGTACTACACTGGTAGGGAATGTTGATAATGGGGGATACTATGCATATGGCGGGGGGCAGCAGCGGGTATATCAGCAATCTCTGTAGCTTCCTCTGAATTTTGCTGTGAACCTAAAACTGCTCTGAGAAACTAAAGTCCTTTTTAACCTTATGGTCAAACAGCTCAGACGTTTGAATGGAAATGGCAGGTAGGTAGATTAATATTTTAGCCTGGAGTTTGGGGGAGAATCTGACCTATAACTACACATTTGGGAGCCATCAGCACATAAATGTTATTTCGAGGCACCGGGAGAATGTGAAGAGTCCAAAAAGTCTCGAGGAACATGAGCATTTAGAAGTTGGGGGCAGTTGGGGGAGTGTAGCAGAAAGTGGTAATTGATTCTACCTGTATAGAATCAAAGATAGCTAATACTGGGCTTCCCTGGTGGCGCAGTGGTTGGGGGTCCGCTTGCCAGTGCAGGGGGTGTGGGTCCGTGCCCCCGTCCGGGAGGATCCCGCATGCCGCGGAGCACCTGGGCCCGTGGGCCATGGCCGCTGGGCCTGCGCGTCCGCAGCCTGTGCTCTGCGGCGGGAGGGTCCGCAGCGTTGAGGGGCCCACGTACCGCAAAAAAAAAAATAAAAAATAAAAAAGATAGCTAACACCATGGCTTGTTTGTATGGTGATAACAATGCAGAATAGAGATGACAATTGGGAACAATTGTCCACATGGGTATTTACCCTTTCAGCCATTTAAGGCAGGTTGAGCTAAATCCCAGCTCCAGACATGAGCCCAGATGGGTTGAAGACCATCCTATTTTTTGTGGCTACAGTGATGGCTCAGAGTTGGGCACAAGCTCTAATTTGGGCACTGGGAACGAAACCCAGGACTTAAGCAAGAGCTATTGTTCTCTTCTCTGAATGGCATCCTCTATTTAAGTAATAATAAGGATGCTATAACATGGGGCTCTATGAAGGCACCCCTCAGGACCAAGGGGCCCCTTGTGTGGATTGAAGATGAAGTGGACTCTGGAGAAGGGAGAGCTGAGAATCAGCAAGAAAACACATTTTGGGGACTCCGAGTAGCTGGATCCATCCTCTCCCTCTGGATTTTCAGTCTGAGAGTCCCCAGATTCCTTTGAGCTATCTGAGTCTCATTTTCTGGCACTTGCAAGTCAAGACTTCTAACCTATAAACTCACAATCCCACTCCCCGGAGAGAACCACTGTCAACACTTTGGGTTTAATTCCTCCGTTACTCTGTAATGCAACTCTATTTACACATTTTTTTTTTCTTTTTTGGCTGCACCACGCGGCATGTGGGATATTAGTTCCCCCAACAGGGATCGAACCTGTGCCCCCTGAATTGGAAGCAAGGTGTCTTAACCACTGGACCACCAGGAAGTCCCTATTTTTTTTTACTGTTACAAAATTAAGAAGATAATATGTACACTTCTGAATGAAAAACAGTATATATTTTAGTTGATGATACTGTTTACCTTGTATGTTAAACAAATCTATCACTATCATTATTTTTTTAATTTATCTATTTATTCATGGCTGTGTTGGGTCTTTGTTGTCATGCGTGGGCTTTCTCTAGCTGCTGCGAGCAGAGGCTGCTCTTTGTTGTGGTGCGTGGGCTTCTCATTGCAGTGGCTTCTCTTGTTGTGGAGCACGGGCTCTAGGAGCGTGGGCTTCGGTAGTTGTGACACACAGGCTCAGTAGTTGTGGCCTGCGGGCTCTAGAGCGCAGGCTCAGTAGTTGCGGTGCATGGGCTTAGTTGCTCTGTGGCATGTGGGATCTTCCCAGACCGGGGATTGAACCCATGTCCCCTGCATTGGCAGGCAGATTCTTAACCACTGCATCACCCGGGAAGTCCCTCATTATCATTCTTTAATTACTGCCTAATATTCCATTCTAAGAATACACCATCATATATAGTAAATTTCCTATGAAAGAACATTCATTTTTCTAGTTTCCATATTATAAATGTGCCATTCTTTTCCACTAGTTCTATTATTTCTTTAGGTCCTAGAAGTGAAATTGCTGGACCTCAGAATATGTACATTCTTAAGGCTTTGATGTATTCTACCGGATTGTCCTCCAAAAGGAACATGTAATTTATATTCCCATCAGCCTGAAGATTGGTATGTTTGACAGATAGAAGGAGGTGACTAAAGGCAAGATGCTTATTAAAAAGAAAATATTCATTTGTTCTGGGACTTCCCTGGTGGCGCAGTGGTTAAGAGTCCGCCTGCCAATGCAGGGGACATGGGTTCACCTCCTGGTCCAGGAAGATCCCACATGCTGCGGAGCAGCTAAGCCTGTGCACCACAACTAATGAGCCCATGGGCCACAACTACTGAAGCCCACATACCTATAGCCCGTGCTCCACAACAAGAGAAGCAACCAGAGTGAGAAGCCCGTGCACTGCAATGAAGAGTAGCCCCTGCTCTCCGCAACCAGAGAAAGCCTCTGCAGCAACGGAGACCCAACACAGCCAAAAATAAATAAATTAATTAATTTTTAAAAAGAAAATACTCATTTGTGCCCTGAATATTTATCGAGTGTCTATTATTTGCACAACACCATGATAGGTGCTGTGGATATACTGGTGAATGAGGACTCCTAAACTTGTTTCTCTCTATTCTTCCTTCTCTGATGACGGCAAGCTTGGAAACATGTCTAGCTTTGTGGATGAATTAACCAACATCACACAGCATGATGCTACACTCAGGAGACAAGGGTGCTGCACCTTGGCCCAGAGGGTGGCCTCACTGTATGGGATATTGCTCACCCACACCTTCCTTTCTATGTTCTCCCCTGTACAGATGAGGCTAGAAGCCTGGACACTTTATTCCCCTTGCCAGCAAGGGAAGTCTAACAGAGGCAGTTTTTCCAGAAGCAATGGAAGAGACTGCTGGATTCTTTGTTTTTTCCAGTTAAACACCAGAAGAATTCTGTGACTGGCTTTGAGAGGGCATCTTGTATGAAAAATACTTATCTTTGAACACTAGAATCACACTCAGGAAGATGAGATACGCACACCATGACAGGCACATGGGAACCGAAACCAGCTTCCAGGAACACAAACGTCCCTGTACCACTTACCTAATACGCACACACACTAAAATATACATCTAAACAACTGAAACACAGAAAAAAATGGCATGCATTCTTAAAATTGTTAACATTCTCTGTTTTGCTGAATGCACGTATAGTTGAATCCACACCATGAAAATGTTCATTGGGGAATTCCCTGGCGGTCCAGGGGTTAGGACTCTGCGTTTTCACTGCCGAGGGCCTGGGTTCAATCCCCGGTGGGGAACTAAGATCCCATAAGCTATGTGGCACAGCCATAAAAAAAAAAAAAAAAAAAAAGAAAATGTTCCTTGGACATGACTACCCTCTGCTGCCATTAGAGGGACTTGGGATCCTGTTGTTGTATGAAAACCATTAGTTGTAAGTATTTTCAATATGATAATTTTCAATATAACAGCACAGAAAATATTAAATCAACTCATGTACTCGCCTTTCTTTTCACATTCAGACAAACTTGAATATGAAATGTGAATCAGTTTTTAATGTTCCACAGTATGTTATTATTTTCATACCCTTCCTTTGGCTGTTGCACCTTCTTCAGTAAAATCAATAGTGGAAATAGCATTATTGACACGTACATAAACACAACCAGACCTAGAAAAATGGACAAGAGAGTATCAGCCGCTTAACATTGTTCATCTCCGTCTTCTCCCTCACTGTCATCGTCACAACAAAAGATGTCTCGAAACAGGAAGACTGGCTTGGGGGTTGCCAGAGTCTGGATCTCAGTCCCGTTTTTCTCCATCTTCTTCTCTAATTTTTCTTTAAGCAACGGTAGACTAGTCTCATGAAGGTAGTCTGTAATCTCTAAAGAAAAGAAACTGAATCTTGAGATGATCTGACAAAGCCTCTTCCCAAGGTCAAAGGACAGACGGCACAGATGATAACAATGCATTGTTACTGGCACTACTGTGTGCAAGACCTGGCTCTAACTGCTTTATTCATAGTCACTCATTCAATCCTCTCAAAAATGCTATGAGGTAGGCACTATTGTTCACCCGTGTTTCAAATGAGGCATAAAGACATGAAGCTCATCCAAAGTCATAGAGTCAGGAGGGCGAAGCCAGGATTCAAACCCAGGAAGTGCTGTCCGCTGAAAGCAAGGAGCATTTTGTCACACACTGCAGGGTGCAGTGTTACCCAAACCAGTGGTCCCCAAACAATGATGCTGGGCAGGCCACTGGCGACTCATCTGTGAGCTTGTTAGAGAAAAATCTAGCCTCTGGACCCAGACTAGAGACTAGGATCGACTGGGTCTGGGATGAGACCCAGGTATATATCTTTTTTCCCAAGTTCCCCACCTGACTCTGATAGTCCAGGTTTGGGAATTACATATGTAAACCACCTACAAATGGCTGCAGAGAAGAAACTGTACCTCCAGTTTTTTTGTGGATCAGTGTGTGTGCAGGCATGTGGTGTGAGCATGTGTGCTGTGCAATCCAGAAGCACTCGCAGCTCCTCACCCAGTGCTTGCTAAACGCCCGGCGGCCTGGTGACCACACTTCTCAAGCTCATTATCTCATTTAGTACTTTTGAAAGTCCTGTCAGGTAGGGGTTATAATTTGCCAATTTTTTACCATTTTCCATTTGAAGAATCTGAGGTTCCCAAAAGTCACTACCCAAGGTCACACTACCAGCGTGTGTCCCCATATGCTGCGTTTTTAACTATTCAGATATCGAAAATACTGACCTGGAAAAGTCTTCTTCTGCCAAAACGGAACACAGGAAGCTTTCAGCTTATAAAATTTACTTTGGACATAAGATGGAGGAACACCCCTTTAGAAAGTAAAAGGTGTCAAAAAGTTAGTGGCAGTTTAAAAATTAATCATTTCAGTCCTGTGTACTAAGTGCATTGATTGAGGGGTGGTCTACAGACCTAAGCAGCTTTCTTAATCCTCATGTCTACACATGTGAGAAAAATAAGACACGTATGAAAAGCTATTGTTCATCTGGTTAAACACACACACACAAAAGGAAGAAAAACAGAAGTACAACAACACGGATTCTGTCTAAACTAGAATAATCTAAACTACCAGTTGAGAAGACAAGGTGTAACACTAGCTCACAGGGGCTGATGCTAACAATTGTCTTCAGCCCCACCCTGAGGGCTCTCCGCAGAGCAACATATAACCCTCATGACCACTCTGTGTGGGGCCTCCTATGCTTATCCCTCGTTTTGGAGATGGGGAACCCAAGAGAAGATGCCCAAGATCTTACAGTGAATAGGGGGGAAGGGCTGGGACTTCAATTGGGTCCACTCCAAATTCTACTTTTTTCTTTCTTTTTTTTTGATATCAGTGTTTTTTAATGGAAGTATAGTTAATTTATAATGTGTTAGTTTCAAGGGTACAGCAGAAAGATTCAGTTGTACATATATATATATATATATATATATATATATATATATATATATATATATATATATATATATATATATATAATATTTTCAGATTATTTTCCATTATAAATTATTACAAGATATTGAGTATAGTTCCCTGTGCTATACAGTAGGTCCTTATTGTTTATGTATTTTACATACTGTAGTGTGTATATGTTAATCCAAGCCTCCAAAGTTATCCCCCTACCTCCCGCCCGCTAACCCTTTGGTAACCATAAGTCTGTTCTCTATGTCTGTGAGTCTATTTGTGTTTTGTAAGTAAGTTCATTTGTATCAGTTTTTTTAAAGATTCCACATATAATTGATATCCTATGCTATTTGTCTTTCTCTGTGTGGCTTATTTCACTTAGTATGATCATCTCTAGGTCCATCTGTGTTGCTGCCAATGGCAACATTTCACAAATCCTACACTCTTAACCACTACCTTCAGGCTAACTATATATTTGTCACAATGCAAAAGCAGGGGTCTGGATTTTTTACTTTACAAAGCTAAATAAAGTGGATGCTTACGATATTCTGGTGAGTCAAATCCACTTTTCATTTACAATAAGTAGGACAGAAACAACCACATCTTAAATATTTTTTTAAAGTGAAAATCACTAACTTCACCTCCTGGGCACTCATTTCCTAAGCCACAAAAGCGTGGCATATTTGTTTCAGTAATTAATTAATCTAGTTTTTATATGATTAGTGGGAATAACTGGATCTGCTAGGTATGTGGAAGTACAAGATGGCTGGGCTCTCTCTGCCTCTTCATGGCAGCAGCTGCCCGCCGCGTGTGCATGGCATGACACACACTGTCTCCTTGCTGTCGTCCTCATCACGGTGCTGTTACAATGCTGCACAGATGAGGAAACCGTGACGCAGAGGCAAGTGAGGGAATGACCTGCACAAGGCTGGCTAAATTATGAGCAGAGTCCCAGGACTTGACGCCCGGTCCACCTGACTGCAAAGCCCAAGATCTAGGGCATCTATGCCTTCCCTCTTCACACAGCGCCCCACACACAGGTTGTTCTGCAGATCAAAGCTCAGGCTTCAAGAAGTAACAATAACTGACCTGGACATTTTCAAACGAAGTAGGTGTTACATCTCATTAGGTGGAGATGCTTTCTTTAAAATCCTGCCTAAACAATTCACAAGGGAGGCTTAACGAACCTGAAGAGATCAAACTTCTAATTTAATTATTTTCACTGTTTTAATTCGTTATTAAAACTTTGAGGATGTACTATTTCCAATGGTATTTGACTGGATGCCATGATGTCTGTTTTACAGCTTTGAGATTTCTAAACCTTAACCAGAACAATCAATATTTAAGTATATAATTCTACTTAAAATCATTAAAAACCCATTTTAATTTAAGAAATGTGATCTGTGGCAAGGTCACAAGATACACAAACATTTATTGGAAATGTCAGATTTTTCAAAAGGGGTTTGATATTACAAAGGGAGGGACCTGTCGACATGAATACTTCTTAGGATGGGAGTTGGTGGGGTACACAGCAGGACAGCCTTCCTTCAAAGCCCCTAACACCCTCCCCTCTCAGGGACCCACACCCAAGAGCTGGTGCCCCACCCCTGAGACGAGCTAGAAGAGGAAAGGGTTTGGAACCATGGGCATGTGTCTGTGACTCCCAACAGGGCCTGCCACGAAAAGATTCCAATTCTCCAAGTTAAAAAAAAAGGACTGGGGCCTCCCTGGTGGCGCAGTGGTTGAGAGTTCGCCTGCCGATGCAGGGGTTACGGGTTCGTGCCCCGGTCTGGGAGGATCCCATATGCCGCGGAGCGGCTGGGCCCGTGAGCCATGGCCGCTGGGCCTGCGCGTCCGGAGCCTGTGCTCCACAACGGGAGAGGCCACAACAGTGAGAGGCCCGCATACCGCAAAAAGAAAAAAAAAAAAAAAAAAAAAAAAAAGGACTGATTGTTCTTTGTCCATAATCCCAAGGTGTAAATAACTAACCAGCAGAACCAGTTTACACCCTTCCTAATGGATCAGTGACAACCTCACGCCAGCAGCCACGTTTCTGAAAGGCAGCCAGGTTGTGGCAGACCTGTTCCCCTCAGCACCCTTCCCGAACTAATGGCCAGACAGTCCCTCAACATCCCCAACTCCCAAAGCCCACCAACCCCTGAGCCCTGTGATGCTCAACAGTTTGCATTGCTTAGAGGGACTGTGCTTTGCCAGCCAGCTCTCTGTTGCTTGGCCAGCAGTGAACTCAGGTCTTCAGAGTGATGGCCTCTCCTCCAGTGGCAGGAACTGATTGAAAATGCAAGGACCATAGCAATGAAGACAGACAGTGACAACCGATGAAATCTCACTCCTCGGAGGAGAAATGCAAAGGAACAGCACACTGAAACCACTGAGGCAAATCCGAAGAGGAACAGGAGCTTGATGTGGTCTCAAAATATCTCCCCGTGGCCGTTTCTTTTCACCAAGAGAAAAACTTACTTTTCTACAGTGGGGCAGTGTGGCAGAGGCCGCCAGAGCCAGGGGATCAAAATCAGAACCACATGCCTCATGATGGGATGTGACCTGGTGACACAAACACAGCCTCCCCCGTGAATGATTCCCGTGTAAAATACAAAACCCGAATCTAACAGTGAAGAAGCGTCTGACAAACTCCCCAGCTGAGGCAAGTTCTCCACAATGACTAGCCTGTATTTTCCCATAATTTCAACATCGTAGAAGACAAAGGCATTAACAGATACACACTACTGTATATAGAGTAGATAAACAACAAGGACCTAGTGTATAGCACAGGGGACTATATTCAATATCTTGTAATAACCTATAACGGAGGGACTTCCCTGGTGGTGCAGTGGCTAAGAATCTGCCTGCCACTGCAGGGGACATGGGTTCGAGCCCTGGTCCAGGAAGATCCCACATGCCGCAGAGCAACTAAGCCTGTGCGCCACAACTACTGAGCCTGTGCTCTAGAGCCCACGAGCCACAACTACTGAGCCCACGCGCCTAGAACCCGTGCTCCTCAACAAGAGAAGCCACCGTAATGAAATGCCCACGAGCCACAATGAAGAGTAGCCCCTGCTCTCCCCAACTAGAGAAAGCCCACGCGCAGCAATGAAGACCCATCACAGCCAAAATTAAATAAATAAGATAATAAATATATTTTAAAAAATCTATAACAGAAATCATTTTGCTGTACACCTGAAACATTGTAAATCAACTATACTCCAATAATTTAAAAAAAAGAAAAGAAAAGGCAGAACAACTCTGCTGTTTAGAAGACTCTAAGGAGACAGATCCTGGACTGGATCTTAAATCAGGGGGAAAGTGTTATAAAGGACAGGACTGGGACGCTGGGTGAAATTTGCATGGGGGCTGTGTTTTAGACAATAGTAGTGCATCAGTGTCAGGTGCCCTCAGTACGATCACTGTGCTGATGCAGAATAACAGCCTTGCTGAGGACATGGCGTCCACCACTAACACTGAAACGGTTAAGGGAAAGAATTCTATTCCCTTGTAGAAGGGAGCGGGAAAGGGAGGGATGATAAAGTCAATGTGGCAAATGGTAAAAGGCTAATTATGGGCAAAGGGACCATGGGTTCTTCATCCCAGTCATAGCTGGTGTGCTCCATGAAGCTTTTAAGAGACTCTGCACACATTTCATTCACTCTTCTCAGGTGTCTTGGGGTGGAGGTGGTGGTTGGAGCGGAGGGAGGACTGGTCTGATTTACCTGGTCTGGTACGTAGACAGGGTGTTCCCAATACATATATACACAAATACAATTTATAGATGAGTTCCATAAGCAGCAGGAATTTCAGTCCTGTTCTTCAAATCTGAGAGGCATTTATTAGAACTCCTCTCTGATTTTTTCATTAGATTAATATTAAACAAATGGCCTTACCCTATGGTGCTAGCAAGATCTTCCCAGTCTATTTCATTAACATCTTCCACATTTATTTCATTCAACCTATGAGAAAAAATAAAAATTAAGTTTTCAAGCCAAAAATCAACAGGATCCACATCTTCATGGGCTCACAGAATATTAAGAGCTGGAAGGCCTCAGCGTCTTCACCCCTGCTCCAGCTCCCCTGTTACACAGGCCCAGTGTCACTGGCATGCTAACCCAAGGTCAGCCCAAGGTCTTGGGGTGAGCTACAGACCAAAAAATCACCCTTCCTCCTCCTGAGCCCTTTGCATCTCCCAACAAGCCTAGTAAAAAACACAACTTCACAAGGATCTATATTAAATATGCTGTGATAAACCATAATAGAAAAGAATGAAATATGAAAAAGAATATATATATGTATAACTGAGTCACTTTGCTGTATAGCAAAGGTTAAACACAACATTGTAAATCATCTATACTTCAATTAAAAAAAAACACAGGGACTTCCCTGGTGGCAGAGTGGTTAAGACTCCACACTCCCAATGCAGGGCGCACGGGTTCGATCCCTGGTCAGGGAACTAGATCCCACATGTATGCCACAACTAAGAGTCTGAATGCCACAACTAATGAACCTGCCTGCTGCAACTAAGACACGACACAACCAAATAAATAAATACAATATTAAAACCAACCAACCAAACAAAAACACAACTTCACCATTCAATGTAGACACACAAGAGTAGTATACATGTGTACTCAGCACTTACTAAGTGACAAACACTGGGTTAAGACCTTGATACCCAGTAATCCATTTACCCTCAACACCACCTGATGAAGCTAGGGGATTATGTCCTTTCCACAGGCCAGGAATCAGGGTTGAGAGCTCGGGTCATTGGCTCAAGGTTTCATGACTCATAGGTGGTACCCACATTGGAACCCAGGCCTGCCTGACGTGAGATGCCCTCCTTGGCTCTGCTAGTCTCTGCTGTCTCTGGTAGAGGAGAAAAACCCCAGCCAGGCCAGCGTGGAGAACGAGGAAGCCCACCAATGAAGGAGAAGCAGGCTTCCTGACAGAGCGCAAGAATAATGAAGCTGGACAGGGCGGCCAGAATCCAAAGGTTTCTTCTGCTCTTTGCTGTTCCTCATTGGACATGAGGCCAGGTCCACTAGACTCGCAGTCTTTGTAAAACAGTTCTGTGTCTCCCTGTCGATCAGGGGAGGGAGGACTCTGCACGGACCAGGAACTCAAAGACAAAACTAAAGACCAAGCAGCAGTGACGCCAACTAATGCATGCTAGAGAGCAGTAGGGCTCGGCCTGAAGTATTTACCTCCCTTTTCCAATGGACAGAAGTAAGCAATGTCTATGTGAAAGCCTTAAAGACTCAAAGAGCTATGTTTATTGAGTGCATGCTACGTTTTGCATGCATTATTTCATTTCTTCGGCCAATAACACTAAGAGGCAGGTACTGTTATTATCATCCTCATTTAAGATGAACAAACCAAGAACTAGAAAGGCAGGAAACACATCCAAGGTCATGCACATAGAAAGTGCTGGAACAGGAATATGAACCGTGGTAATCTTACTGCAGATTCTGCTGTTTAACAATTACTCTTTGGCTAGAGAGGAAAACGGGTAAACTATCGTCACTTTCTATTTCTGTACCTTTCAATGAGGTTGATCTTGGCCTGTAGGGCATTAAGTCCCCGGTATACGTCCCGACCATTTGTCCTCTTCTTGGTTAGAATTTCCGTCCTACATTGAAAGAAAGAAAAACAGTTTATTTTCGGGGTAAAGTTTCCATTAAAATGTCCTTTGTTTTCCTCATTTAAATTGTCCTTATTCAGAACCACTTTATAACTTTTGCAACTCATCACAGCTAAGATTTACCACCATCAATAATATACCTTTTTAAAAGTTTTTTTAAAGTGGGAGAGGGTAAATAAAGAGATAGAAAGTTGATGGTTATTGAAAATGAGTGATGGATACAAGGAGTTCTAAGTTGGTGTGTGTTACACAATTTCCATAATAAACAGTATAATAAAAGGGAGGAAAAAAAAAGAATAAGCCTGCTTGCAGGTGCTAAAGGATGCTGTGTAGAATCAATTTATTTTTGCTTGTTTATCAAACAGAGAGATATTGCTCTTATTACCATTATAGCTGCTGAAACACCAAACTACACAGATTTACTAAAGTGATCAATGACTCCATGATTCCTCTAAGGCCCCAAGTTCAAGGCTGAGGGAAAGGGTTCCCTGAAGTTCCTAATGAGAAAAGCAGCCCAATTAAAAATATTTAAAAAGTGCTTCTCTTGAAGAGTGAAATCTGTCACAATCTGATGGACAGATCATGAGCTGTGACATTTACTTTCTTGAGCAGGGAGGTACATGAGGCACACACAGAGAAACTGAGAGTTTTTACTAATAGCCGCCCATGTTCACTGGTTTGAAATGTACCCGCTGATGCCATTTCAATGTTTCATGAAGTAAACCTATGCTCAGCATTCAAGTTTCCTACTTTTTTCTTCAAATTAAAAAAGAACCCTTGCATGTTATTTAATTATGCTGATTCTGAAGCACGGCTCCCCTTCATCATTTCCTTTTTAAGACACTGACATATCATCTTCCAACCGAGGCTTTATAACCCACTCCTTTTTTAAAAGTAATTAATTAATTAATCAATTATTTTTGGCTGTGTTGGGTCTTCATTGCTGAACGTGGGCTTTCTTTAGTTGTGGCGAGCAGGGGCTACTCTTCAGTGCGGTGCATGGGCTTCTCATTGCAGTGGCCTCTCTTGTCGCAGAGCACGGGCTCTAGGCAGGTGGGCTTCAGTAGTTATGGCTCACAGGCTCTAGAGTGCAGGCTCAGTAGTTGTGGCACACGGGCTTAGTTGCTCCACGGCATGTGGGACCTTACCAGGCCAGGGATCGAACCCGTGTCCCCTCCATTGGCAGGAGGATTCTTAACCACTGCACCACCAGGGAAGCCCCCACTCCTTTTTTTTTTTTTTTTTTTTTTTTCGGTACGCAGGCCTCTCACTGTTGTGGCCTCTCCCGTTGCAGAGCACAGGTTCTGGATGCACAGGCTCAGCAGCCATGGCTCACAGGCCTAGCCGCTCCGCGGCATGTGGGATCTTCCTGGACCAGGGCACGAACCCATGTCCCCTGCATCGGCAGGCAAACTCTCAACCACTGCACCACCAGAGAAGTCCCCACTCCTTTTTTTAAGCCTAAGATATAGGGGTAGAAAGGGCTCTGGTTCCTCCATATTACACACTTCCCCCCCAAAACATTATCTGTCCTTATTTCCTGAGGGTAGTCTTCTAGTAAGATAAATATTCTACAGCAGAACTGTAAGGTATATAAACAATACTCAGTATAATCTAGCAGTATGCTTTTAACGTACAACATGCCCACTCTGGATTTCATTCTTCTTTAATGGTCAAGATGACAGAGCCCCCTTTATGCAGGATGATGGAGCCCCGTTTATACAGGAGACCTGGTTCGTGGGCTGTAGAACCACTGCTTCAAGCTGTCATGTTGCAGCTGAAAGTTAGCTCGGAATCCCTCCAGGGCTGGGAAAAGCTACGTTGGGCAAAGAACATGCAGCAACATCTGGACCGAAACTACTTCTTCATGATGGATGTACCTAAAGATGTTCTAGGATGAAAGAGTATGACTGCCCTGCTTTGGATGAAGACAGAGGAACTGCTGAATTAGAAAGCACAAGTAAAAAGGTGGAGGTATTACTGATCACTACACTTGTGATTTCCCTCCTAAATATCCAGACGTTAATTTTGTATTTCTTTCATGCTATAAATAGGTAACAATCTTGTTTTATGAAGAAAGGGACAGAGTGAAGAAATCAGAAGTCAATATTCAATATTAAAAAGATTCAAGTTCTGTTTACAAAACAGAGACAGACGCACAGATACAGAAAACAAACTTATGGTTACCAAAGGGGAAAGGGGGCAGGAATAAATTTGAAATTGCAGATTAGCAGATACAAACTACTATATATAAAATAGATAAACAACAAGGTCCTACTGTACAGCACAGGAAACTGTATTCACTATCTTGTAATAAGTTACATTGGAAAAGAATCAAAAAATAATAATATATATGCACAACTGAATCACTTAGTACACCAGAAACTAACACAACATTGTAAATCAACTCTACTTCAATTAAATAAATAAATAAATAGAATAAAAATGTCCAAGTTCTTTATGAAGAAGCCACACAATGAATCAGGGGTGGTTAAATGCTAACTTAAATCAGCTTTCGATATTGAAGTGGTTGGAGCAGCGGATTAGAGAGGATCATTCTTCACCTACTGTAAGGCTTTCCACGTGGTAGTTACAGATATTCTTAGTAACCTCAGCAGTCCACCCCTCTCCGGAAGTTGCTGAGAGAGGGGCAGGGAATGCTTCTTGTTGAAATTTATGTAAGAAGCCTCAAACTTACCACTTACTTTGACACTGCATCCAATTCCTGGTTTCCACTTTTGCCTCCACTTCTACCCAGGATATGCCTTTGTACAGTTTTTCCCAAACAACTGACAGGCGACCTTCAGGATTCTCTTGGAGTTTAGAATCCATCTCGTTTAGCTCCTGGGGAGACATTTCCTTTAGAATCACTTCTTCAACAGCCTTGATTAGTTTCTGGGTGTCCGTCTTGCTCCAAGCACCATGATTTCTTTCTGTTGACATAAAAGGATGGTCTTGAAGTTGCTCATCTATTTGCTTTCAAACACAATATTAACAACAAAATGATGATGAGGAGTATCTGTCATTTGACATCTCTCCAAACCCACAGAAGCTACAACACCAAGAGTGAACCCTAATGTGGACTGTGGACTCTGGGGGGTTAAGATGTGTCAAGGTAGCTTCACGGATTGTAACAAATGGACCACTCTGATGCGGGGTGTTGAGAATGGGGGTGTGCCGTGCATGTGTAGGGCAGGAGATAAGTAGGAAGTCTTTGTACCTTCCTCTCACTTTACCTGTGAACCCAAAACTGCTCTAGAAAAATAGTCTTTTTTTCCCTTAATTTATTTATTTTCTTTATTTTTTTGGCTGTGTTGGGTCTTAGTTGCGGCACATGAGATCTTTGTTGAAGCATGTGGGATCTTTTGTTGCAGTGCAGGCTCTTTGTTATGGTGCACGGACTTCTCTCTAGTTGTGGCGTGTGAATTTTCTCCCTCTAGTTGTGGTGCATGGCCCCTGTAGTTTGTGGCATATGGGCTACAGGGTGCGTGAGCTCAGCAGCTGTGGAACACGGGCTTAGCTGCCCCGCGGTATGTGGGATCTTAGTTCCCCGACCAGCGTCCCCTGCATCTGAAGGAGGATTCTTTACCACTGGACCACCAGGGAAGTCCCAAAATAAAGCCTTTATAAACAAAAAGGTAAATCAGACACTTTTCAGAAGACAATGGGCAACATCTCAATTACACAAACATAAAACTATCAGTTATGCACTTCCCTGGTGGTGCAGTGGTTAAGAATCCGCCTGCCAGTTCAGGGGACACAGGTTCGAGCCCTGGTCCAGGAGGTTCCCACATGCCGGGGAGCAACTAAGCCCACGCACCGCAACTATTAAATCTGTGCTCTAGAGTCCGCGTGTCAGAACTACTGAGCCCTTATGCCACAACTACTGAAGCCTGCGCACCTAGAGCCCGTGCTCTGCAACAAGAGAAGCCACGGCAATGAGAAGTCCGTACACCACAACAAAGAGTAACTCCCGCTCGCCACAACTAGAACAAGCTCACGCGCAGCAATGAAGCCCCAACGCAGCCAAACAAAACAAAACAAAACCAAAAAAACTATCAGTTACATGCAAATCAAAATGAAACTACGAAAGTGGCCATAGATTCCTTTTAAGGACCAATCACACTCACACACACATACACACACACACACACACATACACAACCAACTGCAAAGAAAAAAAATCCTTTCTTAATGCAATCTTTTTTTATCTTCGAGAAAGATGTTCTTCCTGTTTCTAACAGTAATACCTACTGCAAGAAATTGTGAGGTTCCCAAACATTTAGTGGAAAGAGAATAACCAAACGACTTTCATGTTATATAAATAACTCTCCCCAAGAGTTTCTGGAGTGAAATTAACAGCTACAATGGCGTCACCACAGTACTTGATGAAGGCACCTGTGAATTTCTTTTTTCTTTCTTTTTTTTACATATTGCACTCATTAAGCTATTTTTTTTAATTAAAAAAAATATTTGGCTGTGTTCGGCCTTAGCTGTAGCACGTAGGACCTTCGTTGTGGCACACAGGTTTCTCTCTAGATGCAGAGTGTGGGCTTAGTTACTCTGCAGCATGTGGGATCCTAGTTCCCTGACCAGGGATCAAACTCATGCACTCTGAAGTGGAAAAGTGGATTCTTAACCACTGCACCACCAGGGAAGTCCCAGCACCTGTAAATTCCTAAAGCCAGTCCTTGGTGCAGGGCATCAAAAGCTTCTATGATTCGCTCTTCTTGTCTACATGCTCACAGTCATGCTAAGGAAGAGGCCGCAAGCTGGAAGGCTACAGATATCTTCGATCTGGCCTACAGAATGTTATTGTTACTATTTCCCCAATAACAATTTGGATGAATATTTAAAAATCAAGAGAATCCCAAGAGGGTTTTCCCTGGTAGGGCAGTGGTTAAGAATCCGCCTGCCAACGCAGGGGACACGGGCTCAACCCCTGGTCTGGGAAGATCCCACACGCCATGGAGCAACTAAGCCCATGCACCACAACTACTGAGCCTGCGCTCTAGAGCCCACGAGCCACAACTACTGAGCCCATGTGCCACATCTACTGAGCTTGCGCTCTAGAGTCTGTGCAACACAACTACTGAAGCCAGCGCGCCTAGAGCCCATGCTCCACAGCAAGAGAAGCCACCACACTGAGAAGCCCGCACACTGCAATAAAGAGTAGCCCCTGCTCACCACAACTAGAGAAAGCCTGCTCACAGCAACGAAGACCCAACACAGCCATAAATAAATAAATAAATAAATAAATAAATTTTAAAAAAGAGAGTCCCAAGAAAAAAAAGATCTTGATTTCACACACACGTGCAAATCCAGATGTTTGCTTTACTTCTTGGAAACTGGCAGAATTGGCTGTGCTGAGTCTTCGCGTGGCACCGGTGGCCAGAGTTGGTGGCACAAAAGGCGTGGTCTCCACCACCTCAGAGTTTACCACGTGCGGACATGCAGACGCCTTGCTGGGACCCGCTGCACGGCTCTGCCTGCAGGGCCGGAGCATGTGAGCCTCTGGGCTGAAGCTAACACCCACTAAGGACTGTCTTCTGAAAGCAACTGGGGACTTTTTAAGGTGAAGAATATAACCAAGGAAGCTTTTTATGAAAGAAGAGAACAGACAAGAGACGACTGACACTGGCTTTGGGAAACGTCCCTGACTAACAGGCCCTCCCTTTGATGGTTTCCCTGGTCACCTGGGGGAAAGGACCTTGGTGGCCCAGGTTCTCCTGCCCACCGGCTGAGTGGGTTTCAGTTTACCTGGCAGTTGGAGTCACACTGAAAGCTACTGACATAACGTGCTGCAGAAATCAGTCTGGTGAATAAAGGCTGCATCAATATGCATGAAGAAATAAATGAATCAGTAAGAGAATGGCTGAAAGAGTGATGACTCTCTCAGAAGACAGGCCTGCAGTGATGCCTGGGCCCTGGGCCACTGTGGGCTGATTTGTTCACCAAAGTGGGCTCTAGAGACCACGACTTACAACTGCTGATCTGGGAGAACTTCAGGGCCACAGAGAGGCTACTTCCAGACATCATCTCGCCAATCTTTCTCCAGTCGTTTCCATGGAGGGACTGGTATATCTTTAGCTTCTCGGTATCTCCTTTGCTATACCTTAGAGGAAGGGAAAACAGATCACAGCTAAGCGTTAACCACAAGCTTAAAACCACTATTCTCACTGCAGCACGCTGCGACGCTGGGAGAAGCCGTATAGGGCGGGCTGTCAGGAAACCTGCTCAGCGCAGTCCTACCAAGGTCCTGAGCCCAGATACTTCCTGTCTCGGCATCACAACCATGAGCACCCTGTAAGTCAGTCACCGCAGTCCCTGGCTCACTTACACAGAGGCCAGGGCAAATAATCTGATCATGCTATTCCCCAGCCAAATCCATAAAGGCTTCACACAATAAAACCCAAACTTCTGACTGTGCCTGCAAAGCTCGGTGCTCCCTAAGTTCAACCCTATTGGCCTTATCGGCCTTTCTCACCTCGAAGCCTCTGGACCTGGGGTGGGAATGGCCTCCCTCCACCGCTGGAAAGCTCCTGCAAGCTCTTCAGAAGCAGCTTAAATGGTGCATCTTCAGAGAGGGCTTCCCTGACCACCTGGTTGGAGGTGTCCTGCTGTCCTCTCCCACAGGACACTCTGCTGCTCTCTCACTGCCCCCGTCACCACTGGCAACTGTACGCTCGTGGCTTCCCTGGTTTATCTGACCCTTCGTCTAGGCCACCACTGGCCAATGGAAATATGAGCCACAGATGTCATTTAGAATTTTCTAGTGGTCAGGTGAAAATTAATTTTATTAATTTTTTAAAAGATAATTTATTGGCTCAGGCAATTGAAAAGTCCAGATACAAGTGGGCCCTAGGGTGAGTTTAATGCAGGAGCTCAGTCAAATCACCAAGGACCACTTTCCACCATTCCACTCTGCCTTCCATGTGTTTGGGGGTTTTATTTAGCGGCAGCATGCGGCATGTGGGATCTTAGTTCCCCAACCAAGGATCAAACCCACACCCCCTGCAGTGGAAGCACGGAGTCTTAACCACTGGACAACCAAGGAAGTCCCTAATTTTATTTAGTTTTAATGAATTAATATCATATCTTGTTTAACTCAATTTACTAAAAATGCGGCCATTTCAACATGTAATCTGAACCTAAAAGTATGAATGAGATACTTTACACTCTCTTCTCCACACCAAGCCTTCTAAGTCCATTGTATACTTCACTCTTCAGCGCATCTCAGCTTGGACTAACCACAGTTCAAGTGCTCCATGGCCACATGAGGCTGGTGGTCACATGGATGGACAGCACAGCTCTGGAGGGGAAGTCCTCGGAGGGTGGGGACCCTGTCAGTTTTCTACACTTTGGAACCCGGTAATGCTTGACAGACAACAGGTGCTCAATAAAGATGAGACAGGGACTTCCCTGGTGGCGCGGTGGTTAAGAACCTGCCTGCAAATGCAGGGGACATGGGTTCGATCCCTGGTCTGGGAAAACCCCACATGCTGTGGAGCAACTAAGCCTGTGCGCCACAACTACTGAGCCTGAGAGCCACAACTACTGAAGCCCGTGCGCCTAGAGCCCATGCTCCACAACAAGAGAAGCCACCGCCATGACAAGCCCACAAACTGCAACGAAGAGGAGGCCCTGCTCGCCACCACCAGAAAAAGCCCGTGCGCAACAACAAAGACCGAACACAGACAAAAATAAAAGATGTGACAGATGCCTTAGCACAAATCGGTCACAGTTTAAGGAAGTTAAGAGGCAGCAATCCCACATAAAAGCAAATACATTAAAAGAAAAGAACTAAAGTGCACTATAATATATGCAGATTTTGAGATTAAACATCTTAAATGTTTAAGGGGAAAAAAGCCATCATTATGACATTTTATAATTCCTTTTTGGTGGGAAGGAAGAGGGGTCAGAAGTGGTAGTTTATGTTATTACTAATGCAACACAAAAGCAGCCCTAATAAAATACTAACCATTTCTAATGAGGATGATCCACAACTACCGGGGGACAGTAAGATCCTAGCATTCTCAGAAATGGATCTAAAATGCAGAGCATGGTGAACAGAGATGCGAAATCCTTCACCATTAAGAATCAAGCTTTTTAGCAGTTTCCTTTATAAGGCAAGCAGGGTCTTCCTGAGATTTAAAACAAGACTTAAAAGTACCCTTGAAGCAACAAAAAAGAGGACATGAGAGAAAAACAGAGTGTACGAAAATGAGGAAACAGGTGTACTGACCTCCATGGCCCCTTGGAGCCTTACAATTCTTTGATTTTTGACTTTCTATGGTTTTTTCACTTAAGAGTTCCTTAAGTTGGAAACATACTTTAAGGGTAAATGGTCAGCACAACACAAGTAATATGGTACCAGTGAATGAACTTTATTATCAGAATGACAGACCTTCATTATTTGAAAAATGCCATTTCCCACAGTGATGTAACAGGTAGAAAAACAGGTTACCTCATTCATTTACCAAAAGCATCATTTTGGTCCCACTTAAAATGTCACCCTTAGTGAATTTCCTTAAAGTACATGGCGGGGGCTTGGGAAAAAGAGAGGGCAGGTTTCAGTCTGTGTGGAGGCGCCTTTCCTCTACTTCCGGTTTATTTCTTTTGGTAAAAATTTTTAAAAAGAAGCCGAGGTCATATCAATGTTACGTTCTGATAGTACCTATGTCCTGATTCAAGATCACGGCGCTCAGTAGGACCAACTGGCCGTGACAGATTCACTCCATCTGCCTCCTGGAAGTGAGATCAGTAGTTGAGCCCTAGGTGGCTGTCTGGGCCCTCAAGGGTAGGAGCTGATGCTTTCTCCCTCATCCCTTTGTCCTTAAGCAGAGTGCTTACCCACCACTGACGCTCAGTCTACATTTGATTTATTTGGAATGTTGGAAACAGAACATAATTGGGTATTTTATTTAGGAAAAAAGGGAGGACAGAAAGGCTACCGCCACATGAAGCTCTGCACTGATGTTACCGAATCACACTTAAATGACCTCACACAAGTGCTCATCCCCACCTTCAAATATTTGCTGAAAACCCAAAGCACTGGGCTCAGTGCTGAAGGGCACACATCACACTGAGAAGGAACGTCTGGGTTCGCAAGGAGCTTACAACATAGGAGACTGCCGAGAAAACTGCACGGGTGACGCTAAGAGGCAGCGCATGGAGAATGCTACAATTGACAGCATAAAGTAAAAGCCAGGGATTTAGAAAGGGGAAGATGACAGAAGATTTATTCAAGAGGTGGAAACTGAAAGGGACTTTGGAGACATACACCTGACGGCACATCTGGTTTCACACACGAAACTCTTCACGATTTTGTTGTGTACGTTTTGATTTACAGTATCAGCAAAGACTAGAGAAATGTTCTGCTCAAGTTTTTTCTTACCTGCCTTTGTAATTGTTGACATCAAACATCTTCTTTGCTCGACAGTATATGAGTTTCCAGGGCCAGGCAATGCCCTTACCTAAAGTCGGAAGAGAGGTGGTCAGAGGGACAACCGGAGCGTGGCATGAAACACAGTCGCAATTATAAAAGAAACCCAGAAGGGCCCCTTTTTACAGCACACGCTATCCTAGACCCCAGGTGGAGGGTGCGGTTTCCTATGTCCTGCAGAAAGCCGTCTTGGGGAGCAGATATACAAAATCCCCAGTTTCCTTGGCCATCTCTGGAAACTAGATGCTTAGTATGTCGGGGCTCTAGCTTCTGTTCTGCTAAATTCATGGAAAAGACCCTTATTAGGCAAAGAGCTTTTACCGTAATCTGGAGGTGGAGGACACACTCCAGCAGCTCCCCATAAGATAAACAAAAAAACTTTGCAATTGAATAAGCTTCTTCCTGCTTTGCCACTCTAAAGATGAAAGGATCCCCCAGCAGGGGCTCACTGTTCTCTTTTCCTTTGTGCATTTCACCTAAGAAATTATCCTCTTTAAATTCAAGAGAGATTTTTTTTCCAGTCCAAACCTACATTGCTTCGTGACCTTCTAACTTCCCCAGGATACCTCCAAGAGGAGGGTTCCAGCTCAAAGCGCAAAAATGGCTCTACTTAAAAAAACGTCTGAGACTCTGGTGTATACCAGAGTACTTTGTGCAGTGTATGCAAAAAATACACAATAGAGGTCAAGAAGAGAAACCAAAACCGTAATTGTTACCAAGTAGGAAAGCTGGAAGCTGATCATCTAATTTGTTAGAAAATCTGTAAAAGCACTATCCTTGGGAGACGTGAACACATTCCAAATCCCTGAACGTATAGGCTGGCAATAAAAATACTATTAACGTAGCAGCGGCTAACATGCACTGCATGTACTGGACGGGCCAGGCATTGTGTTCAATACTCACCATGGTTATCTGTGCAAGGCTGGAAGGCTGCAGATGGTCAAAGAGGCCACAGTTCTAAACTTACCAACGTGCAATCTAAACGAGTATTTTCTTTTTAAGTCGGTGATTAGAGATTTCTCCTCTGGGTATCTGTCTGTGTACAGCAGCTTGTCTGCATTCTCGATTCCTGTCAGAGACAGAAATTCTCGCACATTTTTCCCTAACTGCTTATTTTCCTTCACGGAAAACTTGCCAAGTTTAATAGCAACACCTAGGATTTGGGGAAGGAGAAAAAGGTACACAACTGTCAACAATGAATGAAAGCGAACCACCATTTTGTCTTTAGCAATCACAACAGCACCCGTCAGCTCCTCCCCACCTATCGGGGAGCAGCCCCTGCTTGTGCCCTAGACATTTGCTCTCCTGCAGAGTTCGGCCAAAGCCACACTGTCCTCCCAAAGTCTTCCCTGGCCATCCTACTCCAATGTGACCTTTCTTGTGTCATCAATTCCTTTTTACACAGTTATTTAAGAAATAAATTAACAGTAATAGATATTCATTAAAAATTCAAACAGTGTTGAAATAAAAGTTTAAAAGAAGCGCCCCCCCACTTCACTATCCTGTGCCCCTCCTCCCCCCAAGGCAGTGCTGGGAACTGGGTGGCACAAACATGAACATGTATATTCTCTACGAATATATGTTGGGGGGAGGTGGGGACAATGTCACTGCAATTTACGTTCTATTCCTCGTCATAACTCAAAGCACTCAAGTCTCATTATTATTGACTGCATTACACAGTACATTTTCCTAATCTTAAACTTATTTTAAAAATCTTTTATCACTTGCAGTACACAACCTTACATTTGTAGTTCATTCTGAAACCCAATAAGCTTTCTGGGAGGTTCTTGTAACACAGTGAAATCAAGAAGGAGACCAAGCTGGGTGTTGCCTGAAGCCATGCCCACTACAACCAGCTCACCCTCAAATTAATATCCTTGAAATTACACCTCATCAAAGCTGATGATGTTGATATGCGTGTTTTAATTTGATTTCACTTGTGCCCCCCTCCCAGTGTCTCAACCACTTAACCTCCTCCCCCTCTTCTTCCGGGCTTGATCTTCTAGTCTGTGGATCACCCGTTTTTCCTCGCCTCCCCTACAGAGGAGGAAAACTAGTGCACTTCAGTTTGGTAATTTTACAGTGCAGATAATGATTCTGGAAGGAGATAAAGCTGAAAGTAGCTAAGGGATGCTCTTTGTGAATCTATAAATATGAACCACTCACAAAAGAAAGTCAGGGCTAATTACGCATATAGAAAAGTTCAACAAATATTCAAGTCCCACAAGCTTACCCTGGGCTTTAAATTCTTTAAAGCGTCCCAAGTCATCCCGATATATTCACTTAATTGTAGTGGCAGCCCTCTCCTTGATATCAGGGAGGAACTCCTGGAGCTGCCTCACAGTGGAATCCAAATCCACGTCTGAATTATCTGAATCTCTTGAATCTTCAGATAAATATTTCGTTTCAGGATCTTTAGCCAACTCCAAATTGCTTTCTTCTTCATTTGTGGGTTCTAATCTAAGGAGAAAAACTGGATTGATTAACACTGACAGGTCACGTGCCCTAATGGCTTTCAGATTCTTTCCTTACAGTGACTCTCCCTTTGACTACGACAGCATTAAAGCTGGAAGGGATCTTGGAGTTGATTCCGTCTGTGATGTCTGAACTCTTTAATGTAGCTTTACTAACTTGGATACACCTCAGAGGCTGCCTGGAAGATAAACATGTCGCCTTAAGCCCTATTTCCACCAGGCATTGCTTATGTTACTATTTCTCAACTGTATTGTTTCAGATATTGACTTCCTCATAAGCTCAGCCCTCTTCTACACCCATGGATACTCAAGACACCTCCCCCCCACCAATGAGTTGTTTTATAATAATGGTTACTAATTAGTTAAGTCAATATTCAGGGTTTACATCGTTACAATTGCTTCCTTGCAGTTAACAATGGCCACATATTTTCCCCTTGGCAGTATAAAGAAAACATAGTCTTCTATGTATCTATCACTAATTCATTCCCACAGACTTTCTGCCAGATGTGCAAAGGTGTTCTTAGCCAAGGGCATCAGCTAACCACCCAGACAGGAAACTGAAACAAACAAAAACAAAAACAAAACTGTACGCATTTGTCTGAGCAAAGGGTCAACAGCTTTCACAGGTCCACAGCCCCATACAAGTTAAGAACCACAGGCCGAGAACATTCCTGCATCATTATCAGTGATCTAAAAATGTCCCCAAAGAGAGGGCACAGAGGATGATGTGAGTTGGGCCCTCTGCCATTTAACTTCTATGTGAAACTATTTTAAGCCAGGACAATCTAGCAAATGTAAGAATGTCACAGAGTAGAAAAGGGGAGAAAACCTGTCCCAACTCCCAGGAACTGAAATAAAGTGCTTCAAAAAAATTCCTGCATCTATTCATCGGCCAGTATACTTAAATGATAATTATATAAAGAACGATATCTAAGTTTCTTTTATTAGGGAGAACCCTAAGTCAAGTTTTTTTCCTGTTCTGTAGCATTCTAAGTTCTCTGATCCTTTCTCCTCTCTCTGTACATATAGACAAGGTAATTGTGGGGTCTTAAAATTCTTTTTAAACTTATACATAGAATTTCAGGGCTGGAATAATTCTTAGTGAAAACAGACTGTAACTGCCTTATTTTGTACATGAAGAACGCAAGGTACCTGCCAAGTTACTCAGTTAAATGTGCACAACATCCTATCCATTCGATGGTCTATCTCTTTATGATTTCTGCCACTTCCTATGGCCGTGCTGAACAAAGAGGTAACGGGCAGACTTCACACCCAAGACGCACACCATCAGAAGGCTCTACACCCACACGTTACCTCTGCACCTCTTCCGAACAGGCCTGGGGTTTCTCCTCTTGTGGCCTGTGTTTCACACTTTCTTCAATCAAGGTACCAGTACCTTCCACTGAATCAAAGCGTGTGTCCTCAGAGCTCGTCCTGAGCACTGAAAACTCACCAGCAGGTGCCACGGCAGTATCAACAGAAGATCTTCTCTTCCTTTTCTTAGACTTTTTCTTAAGGCCACTGGACTCCTGATTGCCCCCTGCAGTCCCGACCTCACCAATCACTTGAGATCCCTCTGAGTATATGTTCTCAGCGCTCTCAGGCGCAGGCAAGGCCTCGAATTCCTGGTCACTTGGACGCTTCCTCTTTCTTGTCTTAGACTTGCTTTGATCTGCAGACACTGGTAGTTGTGCGATTTCACCTTCTTGGCCCATGGGAGGCTGGGGTTCCTGCTCTTGGGATTCTGATCTGGGCAGGGTGATGCTTGCACCCAGACTCTCCTGGACAGCATCACAGGATGTGACTTTCCTCCGATGTTTTTTTATGCTTTTTCCCCCGAACTTTATCATGCAGTTCTGACTCATTTTCACGTGACTTAGTAACTAAATGTGCTTCAGGCCCTTTTGTTGACTTTTGCCGCTTGCTTACATCAATGTAAATGACATCGACATGCTTTCTAAAATTCTTGGGTGTGTTCACAATGTTTTCTTTTTTTTTTATATTCTGTCTCAATTATCCTTTATTTGTAGTTTACCTTGAATTACTCTGGTAACCTATTGAGGTTTTTTTTTTTTTTTTCCTCCAATTCCCGCTGTCTCGGCGCACGTACGTGTCACCAGCTCTTTTTTTTTTTTTTATTTATGGCTGTGTTGGGTTGGGTCTTCGTTTCTGTGAGAGGGCTTTCTCCAGTTGTGGCAAGTGGGGGCCACTCCTCATCGCGGTGCGCGGGCCTCTCACTATCGCGGCCTCTCCCATTGCGGAGCACAGGCTCCAGATGCGCAGGCTCAGCAATTGCGGCTCACGGGGCCAGCCGCTCCGCGGCATGTGGGATCCTCCCAGACCAGGGCTCGAACCCATGTGTCCGGCATTGGCAGGCGGACGCTCAACCACTGCGCCACCAGGGAAGACCCCACAATGTTTTCTTTATCCACCAGGATGTACACAATACCTGTTTCCTTATAGACTCCCAAAGCACCTTTTCTTCTCTTTTTATTCTTTTTCGGTATAGAAGTGGTCTTTTCAGGCTCATCACACATTTCTGATTGTTTCAAAGCAGAAGAAACAAGATGCTGGGCATCCTTTCTCTTTTTTTTTTTACCCTTAGTTATGTCAGCCGGTTCCTTTGCCAGGGAGGAGTCTCTGAATCTTTCATGGGGATGCCTCCCATGTCTCTCCTTATGTACAGAATGCTTGATCTTTTTCTAGACGAAAACTGGAGTGTGGGTTTCCAATCTGCTTGATCCTCCTTCCATTTTACTCCTATAGGGAAACAGAACCACATGGTTTCTTTTTGCAGAGCATTTTAAACATTAGCCTCAGGAGGAAAAAAAAATCACACAAAAAGGAAACTGCAGGACAAATGGCAAGCCTGGAGTCATGATTATAAGTTTTCCATTATTCTAAATGTGTAGCAAGCTCACTGTAATTCACTTGTCTGGTTCCATTGCCTTTATGATATGGAAAAATATAGTTAATTGAGAACAGTGCTCTGCCATGATCGGGCCCTTGTTCCCCCACGGCCTCATCTTCTACCTCTCCTCTCAAACTCTGTTGCTCCAGCTACACGGGACTATTTTTTTTTTCGGTTCCCCAAACATGCTCCAATCCTTTCCCTGGCTTGAGGTCTTATAAATCACGACTCCCTCACTCTGGGCCGCTCTCCGCTGTCTCCTACCCCTCCCTGCCTCCTTTCATCCTTCAGAGCTTGGCTTGAGCATCGCTTCTTCCAGAAAGCTTTAAAAGAATATAAACATTATGATACCATGCATCCTGAGTTAAGACAATATAAATGTTATGATGACGTGTATATTGAGTTAAGAGAATACATACATTATGATGCCATGTATATTACATTCAAAACACAAAATCGTTTCATGTATCTTTTCTGAATGGATACATATGTAGTAAAACTATGAATAGAGCATGGGGAATATAACTGGTAAATTCAGGGATTAGGGACAAGTAGAGAGCCAGTTACTCTTATATCTTCAATCTTTTATTTCTTAACTGGAGTAACGAGTACAGGGGTATTTGTTATATTTTTGTCTACTCTTATTTGTCTACTCTTTTAAAGTGAACTGAAATAGTTCACTTTCTAAAAAGCAAGGGGCAGAACAAGAATACAGACTCCTTTCACTGAAAAATAAGCATTAAGGACTTCCCTGGTGGCGCAGTGGTTAAGAATCCACCTGCCAGTGCAGGGGACACGGTTTCGAGCCCTAGTCCAGGAAGATCCCACATGCCACAGAGCAACTAAGCCCTTGCACTACAACTACTGAGCCTCTGCTTTAGAGGCCATGCTCCACAACAAAGAGTAACCCCCCGCTCGCTGCAACTAGAGAAAGCCTGCGGGCAGCAACGTAGACCCCACACAGCCATAAATGGATCAATAAATTTATTTTTAAAAAATACAAGCGTAAAAACAAGCAACTGAAGGATGTAAACATACTGTTTCAAGTATTTACCAAAAAGAGAGAGAGAGAGAGAAAAGAAAGAAACCTTTCCTGACCCTTTGAGCTTGGTCCATTCCCCAAATGCTATACTTTCATAGCAAACTATTTTTCTTTTGTAGCATTTAGCCCAGCTGTGGTTCAGAGCGGGAACATCAAGTATCCACTGACCTCAAACTAGTAGATCGCATCTTTGAGAAAGAGGCTGAATGGGCCTTGTTAGTGTCCAACAAAATGTCCATGTTCTGCAATAAGTTGGAATGAAGTTTAATAAGGCTCCAATGTCAATTCTTATACAGAGCATGTGCATCCTGGAGTTTAAGTACAGGAATAGAAATGTACTTCACAAAAGACATGGTTAAAAATATAATTTTACAAACACATCTTACAACTCTCCTTGCTCCGTATTGCTTCTGGGTTTCAATTTTTAAGATTTTATTTCTCTGAGACTAAAAGTAATACTAAAGGTAATACGTTTACATGGTTCAAACATCAAAATAATCTGTCCTTATTTTCCCTCCTTTCTCACAGAGAAGGCAGCATCTGTATATTCTGATCTGCATTTTGCTATTTTCACTTAACAACAGATCCTGGAGACCTCTCTGTGTCAGTGGTCTTTCAAGTCTGAATGCTTAAGCACCTTTTCTACCAGAAGGTACCTACTTTCTCCTCGGTAGTCAAGAAGCTATAAGAATTGTCTAGCTGGAAGGATGGGGAATAACAAACATATGGACTGATACCTATAAGCCAAAACTACCAGCCTCAGGATCTCACCTCCAACGGAGGCAACAGGAGCTTTGGTTAAGGCCTTCCTCCCTGGTGTCACCCAGAGATGCACAGAAACCCCTTCTTAACCCACTTCTTTGCAGCTTCCATCTCCAAGACACGCCCCCTGAGACTGCTCCAGTTAGAGTGCCTATGACCTTAGAGCCACTAAATTCAAGAGATACTTTCCTGGCCCATCTTTCAGGATCTCTCTCTCTCTCTCTCTCTCTCTCTCTCTCTCTCTCTCTCTCTGGCTGCGCCACGAGGCTTGGCGGAATCTTAGTTCCCTGACCAGGGATCGAACCCGTGCCCCCTGCACTGGAAGCACAGAGTCCTAACCAATGGACCACCAGGGAATTCCCTCAGGATCTCTCAATAACAATGAACAGAGCAGATAATTCCTTTTAGTATTTTTACCTTCCATTAGTTTCTTTCTTTCTTTTTGTAAATACCTTCTATGCTTCTCCTTCTGGTCTCTTGAACTCAGCACCACGTTTTAAATATATAGTCACGTCCCACTAAAACCTTCTTATGGCTTCTCCATTATTCTTTGTAAGTTTATTTATTTTATTTTATTTATTTTTGGCTGTGCTGGGGCTTCGTTGCTGTGTGTGGGCTTTCTCTAGTTGCCGCGAGCGGGGGCTACTCTTCATTGTGGTGTGCAGGCTTCTCATTGCCTTGGCTTCTCCTGTTGCAGAGCACGGGCTCTAGGAGCGCAGGCTTCAGTAGTTGTGGCACACAGGCTTAGCTGTTCTGAGGCATGTGGGATCTTCCCGGGCCAGGGCTCGGACCCGTGTCCCCTACACCGGCAGGTGGATTCTTAACCATTGCACCACCAGGGAAGTCCCTCCATTATTCTTAAAATAAAGTTCCAAATCCTTACAGACCTACCATGCCCTTCATGAGCTAGTCTAGTCCATGCCTACCCCTCCACCGCTCATTTCTCCCTGGGTTTCAGACATCCTGTCTTCTTTCCGTTCCCAGAATACACCGTGATCCTTCTCGTTATCAGGGACTTTACAAAAGCATCTCATTTCCCCAGGAATGCCTTTCCTCCGTTACCTTTCTGCGCTATAACTGGTCTAAGTTTGAAACTCACTTTCTCTCATCACTTCTGGGTCCCGCCTTCTCGTTACAATGTTTCTCAACAATCCAGCTGCTTGCCTATTGCACTTCGCTCCGTTGGGACAGAACCGGCCTCCTAAGGGCTGGGATCTTCTCGTCCGTCTGGCTCCCAAATGATTCCCCGGCATTCGATATGTATGGATATACATTTATTCACACTTATTCGGAACATACCACTTCCCGCCTTTCAGGGACGTGCCCAAGCCTGGTCCCGATCCCCTCCCCACTTTGGGGTGCCCTGGAGACCCTGCTCTACCCCGAGGTGGGCGTTCCGGGGCTGAGAGGGAGGAACGAACGAGAGGTTCCCGAGTGGAGGGGCCTGGAGCGGCTGCGGAGAAAACAGGCGCCACCCTCATCCCTGGGGACCTGGGCCAAAGGCGGGCCTCCGGGGAGGTGAAGACAGCAGCCACACACCTCTCGGCTCAGACACGCCAACTGGGAAAAAAGCCGGAGCAACTATAAGGCGCTTTCACTTACCTTCCGAACACGTGGCCACCTGCCTTCCAATCCGGAAGTGCTGGTGTGGCGAAGGCGGAAGTGGGTGTGTCACTTCCGGCCCGCCCCCTTCGGCATCGCACTGCCGTAGCAGCTCGCTGGCTGTGGGGCTGTGACTCGCGTCGTTTTCTGCCCAATTTGCTCCCGGGCTTGTTGCGAGTGGGGTGGGACAGGGTAGAGCGGGATCCTAAAACTAAGAAAGTGGGACAGAGCCCTTCCGCCGACTTGCTTATTCGTGCATGCATGCCATTTATTCAACAGTTTTTTTTGCTGAGGTCCGTCTGCAGTCTAGGAGTGAACAAGATGCTGAGGGCTAACCTGAGGAAGACAGAAAACAAACTAATCAACCAAGATAATTTCAGATTATCCTCTAAGGAAAATAGATCAGAGTAATGTGATAGGGAGCGACTAGGGACAGTGAGAGCTAGGTTAGATAGTAAGGAAGGCCCTTGGACGAGTGACAGTTGAGTTCTAAATGAAAAGGGTGAACAAAAATCGATGGAAGAGTGTTCCAGGCTGGGAGCAAATCCAGGGCCCCTGAACTTGGTTGCTGCAGGAACTGAAAGAAGGCCAGGGTAGCGGGAGCACCGTGAGTGACAGGGACAGAGGTAAGGGGTGAAGTCAGGGGATGGCAGGGGGTCAGCGGTGTGGAGTCTAATGCATATTGAACTTAGGTGGAGGTTAGAGGTAGAAGAAACCTTGAAGATCTATTCCGATTCTCCCATTTCCACTGAGTCCTGAAGAAACTTAGCTTATGATTAAAAGTAAAGCTTTAAGCAGGCCATCAAGTCGAGGCCAGTATACATGCCACCCAAACTTTTAGTCTTACTGCATAGTGAAGACAATCACACCAGCAAAGAGATTTCTCATGGAATCCTATAACAACCCCCTGTTTTAGGAAATCTTTATTAGGTAATATCAGCCTTACTTTGTGGATGAGAAAACTAGGGCTTCATGTAACTTGTCACAGGGGAACTTATGTGGCCCCAGCTAGGATTCAAACCTGTGATCTTCCTACTACTGCAGTATCCTGCGCCTTGCTGCACCACCTGACTTCCTCTGTGTGAGCTGCCAAGCAGCTTTGATTAAAAAGTGCACAACACGCACTTATGTGAAAGTCTGAACGTGAAGCAGACTAGAGAAACCATAAAGCGTACATCATACACCTGTCACCACCCAAGGGCCTCTTCAGGCCTTGGATGGACAGTCGGAAGTCTGTCTGATTTGCTCTGGAAAGGCAGTGCTGGTGTTGTCCACTGTTGCTGTGCAAGGCCGTGCAGTGAAGGTTTGTTGTCTGTGCAACTTCTCTGTGGTGAACCCTTTACCCAGAGCCTTGTGGATATTTGCACATTTAATGAAGATGATAATGATGGGTGAATGACGGCACTAAAGGCTGGAACTAGAAGGCAGACTAGGGATCATCCAGGCTAGTGGTTCCCAAAACACTGCACCAATCACTCGGGAAGCTCTTAAAAAGTGCAGATTTCCCACTTTGCATACAGACTGCATACCAGGCACCATTATTGTGACATTGAAATCCATAGACATAATAGCATTGTAGTTCTGTGTGAGACTGTCCTTGTTCTTGGCAGGTACATGTATTTAGGGTCAGATATGATGCTGTCTGCAGATCTTTTCAAAATGGTTTAGCAGTGTGTGTGTGTGCATGTTCACACACACACACAGAAAGTAAACGTGGCAAATACTAAGGACCAGTCAATCTAGGTGAAGTCTATATGGGTTTTCCTTGTACTCTTCTTTCAAAGTTTCCATAGCTTTGAACTTAAAAAAAAAATCCAAAGGGGAAGAAGGATTAAAATACAGATTCTCAGATCCCATTTCCAGATATTCTGATTCAGTGAATCTGTATTTTTCAACTTCCCTTTTTTCTGTTGCACAAAGTTGGGTACCATTGATTTCATTCAACTCTAGACTTTCCCCCCCTACACATTTCACAGAAGAAAATACCGAGGACCCAAAAGGTGACTAATTTGAGATCACACAGTGGTTTAGCAGTAACATCAGGCTTGGCATGCGGATTTCTATTTCATTCTGAAACACGTAATGCTCTGCCCCGGGCTGTGTGTGTGTGTGTGTGTGTGTGTGTGTGTGTGTCGCTGGGAGAAGTGGGAAGGGGCGGCGAGAGGGGTCGTGGTGAGTGGGGGGGTGTATGTGTCTTTGACTTGGAAGTCAAGTGTAGCTGGCCTTCTAGAACTCCGTCGCTTTTAACACAGCCCAGTGGTGATTCTTGGGTTTTTCTCAGGTCTACTTAAGAAAACTCAAAACACGTCCACTTAGGTGGCCGCCAAAAAGTTTCCTGAAAGTAAATCGACCAGCCCTGTTCCAGTGCCATTGGTCTCCTGTCACCATGGAAACGGACGGTTCCATTCTTCCTCAAGGGGTGGTCGTGATTTTCTCTCCTTTTCGAATCCACAGCGCAGAGCCCAGAAGGCGCTCTCAGGAGCCAGAGGGGCTTTTGTAGGTCTTAGTGCTCCTTGCAACGAGGGGGCGGCGCGAGGTGGGCGTGCCTCGCTCCGGAGGGAGCCCGGCGTCTGGTGTCCACCCCAGCGTCCGAGTGGTATGTCCCGGGACTGGCGGAGGGCCCCTCCGAGTTCCGCACCAGCCCCCCACCTGGGAAGGCCGCTCGATCCAGCCGGCTGGTCGACTCGCCACGATCCCCAGGATGCCAGATGCCAGGACCTCCTGCCACGACCTCACGCGACGGAAGAAGAAGCAGCCGGTGCGCCACACCGTCAGCCAGATCTGCCTGCCCCCGCGGCGGCCCCTGACCGTGGCCGACATCCAACCGGCCATGGAGAATGAGAGGCTGGGGGTCGTGCGGGATTCCATGTTTCAGAACCCGCTCGCTCATCGTCAAGGTGAGCTGCCCCCACGCCCTTCACCCTCTTGCACTCGTCCCCTCACTGGGCACCCACGCGGCCGGGGCTTTCCACCCATCCTGCCCCAGCCCCACCGCCCCGCTCCAAGCCTGGCACTGGGAGCTCCAGCTGTGGTCCAGACAGACCTGGACCCCCAGGCGGTCATCGGCAGGCCGCATCACCTCGCTGAGCCTCAGTTTCCTCATCCTCAAAGTGGGAGGATAATGGCACTCATTAAAGGGAGTGACTGGGAAGATTGTATAAGGTAATCCCTGCGAGATCCCTGACACGTGGTAAGTGCTCCACGTTGGCGGCTATTCGCATATGTATTCACGCAGGGTGAACCCCCAGGGTGACAGACAGGTAGCAGCACCCTTACCACCAGCTTCCTTACCACCAGCCAGCCCTCGCAGGGTGCAGGCCGCCTGTCCCGATTCCCCTGCATGCCTGGGCTGCTGTTATGTAGCCAGTGTTCTGTACGTCCCTTGGAAGCATCACATCACACGCTAATTTCCACCCAATCATACTCTTAACCAGAATTACGACCCTAAGAGACAAAAAGCGCGAATCTCTGCCCCAGGGGTCCCACAGACACAAACGAGCGAGGGAGCCGCCGTTTCCAACTAGGTCGCCGCCTCTTTGATCACACGCTCCCTTACATTAGTCACGTTTCGGGAATGGTGATCACCCAACGCTGGCGTGGCATCAACGCCCCTTTCCGGGGCCTCAGGGAAGGTCAAGTTGAAGTTTGGCGCTTGGGAAGCTGGTCATGGAGCAATTTTACCTTGCGCCACTGGAGGGCAGTGTGCCTTTAAAAATGTGCGCAGTTCCCCAGATTCCGGGGGTGGACGGCGCAGGTGATAACCGTGGATTCAGTAACAATTATTTATCTGAACGCCAGGAGCTGTTTAGAGCCCAGAGGTTTTGGTTGTTGTTAGTTTTTTGTTTGTTTCGTACAGGGAACATGGGCTTTCTTAACATCGTGGTAGAATTAGCTGAGTTAACTGGCTCCTGTGAAAACATGGATTCTCTGCTCTTGCCCTACCCAAACTGTTTCCTGGACCAGCAGCTGGGAGAAGCTGGCTTATCACACTAGGCACTCTTCCATCTAACACCTCCCCTTCCTAGGCCTCCCAAAGTGGAGCAAAATCCTTCACTTATTTATAGGTGAGAAGAGCCACTCTCAGAGGACAGATGGCACAGACAGATGGGGTTCACCACTCTGGGATCAAGGGGAGAATCAATTTCCTCACCTCTGATCATTGCTTTTACTCAAGCAGTTACTGGGGGACCAACGCCTTCCTAGTTAAATACAAAATGGACAGTGTAATGGAGTTATTCTCCATGGTGAATTAAGTGTGATGCACACCCCAAGCTATAACATAGCCATAGAGACACATACATACATATAGGTATATGCATAGATATATACACCTTGTATATACACATATGTATGCACACATACACACATGTGTATGTACAATATACATGTGTTTAACATGTATAACATACATCTCTAAGTAAACATTTCCCCTCCCATTTTTCCTTTTGCTCGTGCTGCATATCAAGAAAGACAGTATTTGGCCTCTGGATGGCACTAGCTGAACAGCTTCCAGATGAATTCAGTCCTAATTCCTGAACTTGAACTTTGGGTTGGAAAACGTGCGGGAGACACTGACCCACCACCGAGGGTTCTGTCTTCAGAGCATGTGACACAGAGCAGGGCTGCCCCGTCAGCGGTGACTCGGCTCAAGCAGCAGGGGGCGCCCTGGTGATCGTGCCCAGCTTGTCTCCTGTCAGGAAAGCAGGTGTTTCCTTCTTACTTTTCTCCCTCCAGTTCTTGATGGGCCGTAAGGTAGTTTCAGTAGCAGTGAAGATTATGTCCACATTTCAATACTGACCACCACCACCAGATTTTTCTACTAAAATCTGGCCTAAGTAAAAGCTGCAGAAACATTGAGAGCAAGGAGTAACCTTGATTATTACCTTCTTCAGACCCCTCCTTACACTGGCGACGCTGAGGGGGTCTGTGGTGGGTTCTTTGTGCCAGGTTCTGGCAGAGCCAGGGGTATAAGCTTCGTTCACTGGCTCCCAGCCCAGCTTTACTTTTACCACTCCAAAAAGCTTCCTCTATTTTAAAGGAAATTTAAATTATGAAAAAAAAACTTTGAGGTTTTCAGCTCTCAAGAAAAGAAGATTGAAAGTATCCAAGATGGTGGAGCCTTTAAAAAAATCTTTTTAAACAATAATGTATTGCTGAAATTTCTGTTGAGGCATGGCTTGTGGATTTCTTGACTGTGGCATGTCAGTTTCACAATCCCAGATTTCCAAACCCTTGTTTCTGTGCGAGTTCTCATTGTGTGCAGCAGAGGTGGGAGTGCCCTCTGCCTGGGGTGTCTGCAGGAGAATGATTGGAACTGAAGTATATTTTGGTTTTGTCTCCGTCTGAATCTGAACGTTGCATCTGCATTGGGGGAACATAGCACCTGAGAAAGAGTCATTGACTCCCCCATGTTGGGAGGTTGTTGCTCAGATTGTTTTCTCCAGTGAATAGGATTGCAATTTTCTTTTTCATTTAAAATGCAGACACACTGCCTGAACGAACACAACACTGCTGTTTCACACCCATGGAATTTACCGGGACGTACACACATCAGTTATTCAAGAACATGTCTGCCAGATGTCACCGTAACCAAGTGAAAAGTGAAAACCTCAGACATCCAAGCAGATATTTTATCAGCAAGAGCTCAACAACTCTTTGCCTCATTTAAAACCAAGCCAGCTGGCTATTGAGTGGGGCTGATTGAAACAACTGCATGTTTTAATGTGGCCACAAGAAGATGCAGGTGTTTTCCATTAGAAAGGGCATCTATTCTATTGTATAAAGTGACGTGTGGTTAGCCAGTTTTCCTTCAAATGTGACTCTCTGGGAAGAATAAAATTAAATAGAGAAAGAGCCAGGCTTCTCCCTGCTTGATTCTCATTTCCCCAGAACTCTGTGACTCAACAGAGGATCCTGCGACAATAGCCTTCAAGGCTCCTTTACAGAACCTGTCAGGGTGCACCCTTCCTGCCATCAGAACTCGACTGATATCCTGTCAATACAATTATGGGGAGAGACTGTTTGGTTTGCTCCACTGACAGCCTTGAATCTTCTGTTGCCCTGGAGAGGCAGGCTAGGTACAGGGGTGGAATTTATTGAATTGAGCATCCTTAGAGTGTGCAAATGATCACGGCACCCGATGTTTTTCATAATTTCTCACCGACTCTGTTTTTCGGTGGGGCTTTGTGTCACAAACAAGAAGCGTGTACATTTGTAGATAGAGCTATAGAATCACGTCATTCTGGGGTTGGAAGGAAGCTTACAGCCATCTAGTCCAATTCCTTTTTTGAGGCTATTAAGACCCAGAGAGGGGAAGAGACTCACCCAAGGCACTACCCTGACCTGGTCACAGAAGTGGGGTGAGATTTATGTCACCTGACTTCCAGACCCATGCTCTTTGGCCGCGATACACAATTAGTTAATGAATGACAAGCTAGATGGGTTATACCTCTACATCAGGCAGTCAAAAAAATGTTCATTGCTGAATCCGGTTCCATTATTGTTTCACTCAACATTCCTTCCAGAGTGAACTCTGCTAATTTCTTGGGATTTGTTGACAGCCAAACAATATTTATTGAATGTTTACTGAGTACTCTGCACCAACCTAAGGTCTCTTGGGGGCATAGAACCAAGTTCAGAACTTAGCTCTTTCCCATAAGGAATTAATTATCTAGCTGGGGAGACAGAATATCTATCTATATCATTATATATATGTATTTCATATGTATGACATATATATTGCTTTGCATAGCCCCTGCATCAAAGAAAGCTCTCAGGAAACATTAGCTCTTACTCTTGTGCATGCGCGTGCACACACACACACACACACACACAGATAAGACAAACAATGTCATGGGTCACCCCCCTGTAAGTTTCAAGTTTCTGCACTACCCAGAAAGGTTCAGATTTGTGAGGAGGAAACCCTGAGCACGACTCAGGAGGCTTTATAAAGGAAGAGTCCTGAAACTGGACCTTGAAGGGTGAAAATGTAGACTCTGATCAGGAATGGAGATTGGGAGAAACTCAGCCCTCTGGGGCCAGATGACTCGCCCCTCCTTAGATCCTAAGGTTTCATAGACTTTCACCCCAACCCGAGTTCTATTTCCTAAGACTCAGCACTGCTGCTGGGATTCTTATCATCGTCTTCACGGGGAAGAATTTATTTAGAGCCAGTGTGTCCAAATTGGATGCTCTACAAAATTAGGCAACCACACTCAACCACACTAAGAGCCTAACATCTCTAATAAATATTGAGGCTGGTGAACATTGGCACATAGGTAGAGACAAATGCAAAGAAGGTGGGCAGACAAACACACAGTCGGGCAAACAATCCATCGTAGGTCAGTAATTTTTTTTTTTTTTGGCTGTACTTGGGCCTCTCACCGTTGTGGCCTCTCCCGTTGCGGAGCACAGGCTCCGGACACGCAGGCTCAGTGGCCATGGCTCACGGGCCTAGCTGCTCTGTGGCACGTGGGATCTTCCCAGACCGGGGCATGAACCCGCGTCACCTCCATCGGTAGGCAGGCGGACACTCAACCACTGCGCCACCAGGGAAGCCTCCGTTGGTCAGTATTTTTATCATGTTTGAATGAAATGGGAAAACGTTATATTCCGCTATGTATTGCAGAGAATATGCCTTTGATTGCTCAGATCCTTTTATGTTCAATTTACAATGTAACTGGAGAAGGTAAAACACAAGGAAGGGGGGCTGAAACTGAGCTACCCACCTTAATGATCCAGTCTTGGCAGGCTGGTGGGCAGTTTTCATTTTTCTAGGGAAAGCTATGTGGTTGTCGATCCCTGCAACTCTTTCTCTCTCGGTCCATTTTTTTTTTTCTTTTTACTTCTTTTTAAATGAAAGCTTCCAGCTTCCTGGCGCCCAGGCACATCCTTCTGTGAGCAAGGGTGAGCAAGCAGGGGCTGCAGCAGTGCCCAGCCCTGTGGTCGGTTCAGAAAGGAGACCTGCTCCCTCCCAGGCTTTTTACCACTGGCCAGGGTTGGGGGGTGGGAAAGATCTGCTGGAGGAGGGGCCCACCTTCCTCTTTGTTTCTCTAAAAAAGGGGGGCTTTGGCTTTGCAACGTTAATGAAGACCTCAGAATGTGGGTTCCTGGGGGATGAGCTCAGCCCCCTTTTGAACACTCCTCACAGATCAGTGGTGGGAAGGCCGTTCCTCCAGGAAGAATTCTGAGTCCTGGATGAACAAGTCGGCAGTGGCTTCCAAACCTTCCAGAATCTTCCAGGCTCAAGTGCTGCTCATAGTAGAATTTAGGCCCCTTTTCCTGTATTTGAAAGACAAAGTTTTCTTGCTTTATGACTGGGCCTGCGGACAAAATTTCAACCCCCTAGTTCTTTCTCTTTTAAAAGAAAATATTTATTTATTTATTTTTGCCTGGGTTGGGTCTGTGTTGCCACGTGCGGGCTTTCTCTAGTTGTGGCGAGCCAGGGCTACTCTTTGTTGCTGTGCACGCGCTTCTCATTGTGGTGGCTTCTCTTGTTGCAGAACACGGGCATGCCGTGTTATAGTCATGCTGGCTTCCACAGTTGTGGCACACGGGCTCTAGAATGCAGGCTCAGTAGTTGTGGCATGCGGGCTCAGTAGTTGTGGCTCACAGGCTCTAGAGCACAGCCTCAGTAGTTGTGGAGCACAGGCTTAGTTGCTCCACGGCATGTGGGGTTTCCCTGGAGCAGGGCTCAAACCCGTGTGTCCCCTGCATTGGCAGGTGGACTGCTAACCACTGCACCATCAGGGAAGTCCTTGATATTATCTTTAAAGCGATGAGGAGTTTCGTGGAAGGGGTGTCATGACAGAATTTGTGTTTACAAGACACTCTGGCCACAGTGTGGAAGACAGAGTCAAGGGGACTGGAGTAGAGAGGAGAAGCCAGTTGGGAGGCAGTTGGAGTAGTGCAGGTGGGAGGTGATGGCTATTTGGAGTACGGTGTGTTGGTGGAGAGAGGAGGCAGTGAAAGGATTTGAGAGCCACGGGGATGGGTTGACAAGGAAGAGAGGACGAGGGGTCAAGGATAAGCTTTGGTTTCTAATTATGCAGCTGGATGCATAATGGCCCATTTACGAGTCAGGGAACAAAGAACCAACAAGAAAATCATGGCTTTAATTTTGGACTTACTGACTTTGACATATTATTGACAAACAGGCAAGGAGAGAAGTGGCTTGAGATACACATTCCTGTGTCACCTGCATTGAGGTGGTAATGACGGTGCTGAGGGAGAAAGCGGAGGGTGGCAAGAGGAGAGGGGCTAGCCTTGAGCTTAGTCATTCTCGAAAGCTTAAAGGCCTTGTAGAGGAGGGTGAACCTGCAAAGGAGGTGGAGGGGCAGGAGGAAAACCAAGACGACGCTGTATATCACGAAAGGGAAGAGAGCACTTTCAGATGAAGGGACTGTTCAAGAGCATCAGATGCCGTTGAGCGGTCAAGCGAGGCGTGACTGAAAACTGCTCATTGTGTTGAGCAGCGTGAAGGTCATTGGTAATGTGAGAGAGCTGCTTTGTGGAGTGGAGGGATTGGAAGGCAGATGGTGGAGGAGGGTAAGAATAAGTGGGCAGTGGGGCTTCCCTTCTGGCACAGTGGTTAAGAATCCGCCTGCCAATGCAGGGCACACGGGTTCGAGCCCTGGTCCGGGAAGATCCCACATGCCGCAGAGCAATTAAGCCCGTGTGCCACAACTACTGAGCCTGCGCTCTAGAGCCCACGAGCCACCACTACTGAAGCCCATGTGCCACAACTACTGAGCCCACGTGCCTAGAACCCGTGCTCCACAAGAAGAGCCCGTGCTCCTCAACAAGAGCCCGTGCTCTGCAATGAGAGGCCCACTCACCGCAATGAACTGTAGTCCCTGCTCGCCGCAACTAGAGAAAGCCCACGCACAATAACAAAGACCCAACACATCCAAAAATAAATAAAATAAATGAATTTATATAAAAAAAGAGTAAGTGGGCAGTGACCATGTAAAGACAGAAGGATGGATAACTCCTTTGGGAATTTTGGCTGTGAAGGGCAGGGGAGAGACAGCAATGGGTAGAAGAAGGAGGACTGAATAAAGTGATTTAGTTTTGCTGTTGTTTTAATGGGAAAGACTTGAGCATGGTTCAGAGTCAATGGAGAGCCTCCAGTCAGCACTGAATGCACAGAAGAGAGGGGATACTGTATTGTTTAGACCCAGGGAAGGGCAGAATGGAAGTGTTCCTAATAGAGGTGGACAGAACAGCCTTTGACAGGAGGAGAAACACCACATCTGGCCCTTCGGGGGAGGGCGTCGATAAGACATGTGCCTATGGAGGAAGTTTTGTACTTGGTGTCAGGAGGGCGGGGGAGTGTAAGTGGATGACTTGAGATGTTATCAGTAACTTATAAAACAAGAGTGCCTAGTGAGAGTGAGGTTTGAGGGCAGCACTGAGATTTGGAGAGGCCTGAAGGAGCTTTGAAATAGTCATTGTGAATCATGAGAGCGAGAAAACTGTTGGAGACTACTAAGGGGATCCCAGGCAATTTGGGAGTAGGTCATCATGAGTTTAGAGTTAAGCCACAAAAGCTGTTTTGTGATTTTCTCCAGTTACACTTGATTACCACCTAAAATATGGGGTCAGCCACTTCAGTTTGCTAGGGCTGCTGTAACACAGTACCACAGATTGAGTGGCTTAAACAACAGAAATTTGTTTTCTCTCATTCTGCAGGCTGGAAGTCCAAGATCAAGGTGTCAGTGGGGTCGGTTCCTTCTGAGTTCTGTGAGGGAGGGAGGTGTTCCAGGCCTCTCCCCTTGGCTTCTAGATGGCTGACTTCTCCCTGTGTCTACACGTCTTCCCTCTGTATGTGTCTGTGACAAATTTCGTGTTCTTACAAGGACACCCGTCATATTGGATTAGGGCCCACCCTAGTCATCTAATTGTAACCTAATCACCTCTGTAAAGACACTATCTCCATATATGGTTCCATTCTGTGGTACCAGGGGTGTAGGATTTAGCATATAAATTTCTCTGCAGGGAGGGTTCAATTCAGCCCATAATATACACACGTACACTCAAGTTTTCAGCTAAGAATATAAAAAGTAAAATTGTACCGGTGTTAATAAAGGGAAGGAAGCTGAGAAAGGGAGTCAGTTTATGAGGGAAAGGTGAAAGGAAAGAAGGGAATCAACTGTTTATGTCCAGGATGAGATGTCCAAATGACCTATTTGTTGACTGGCTACTAATACTGCAGATTTGGAAGAAGATAATGCCATGGGAAACACACCACACTTACAATGATAGAATAGCCAGGAAACTCTATCCTGAACTTTATGGTGACATGATTTATCATGGTCTCCAGTCTTTATTGTATGAGGAAGATCAGAGAGAGACGCAGACAGAGACAGACTGACACACACCAACAGCAGTGTGGCCACACTTAGAACCCAATGGGCCAATTTTTACCCCATGCCGCTTCACTTTACCTTCGGTTTTACTTCTCTTTCAGTAGGCCTGGGATACAAATGAAGAATATCTCTTCAAAGCGATGGTGTCTTTCTCCATGAGAAGAGTTCCCAACAGAGAAGCAACTGAGTAAGTAAGCAATGCAAAGTCTAAATTGACTGTTTGCAGTATTATTTGAGACAGAACGTTCATTGAAAACTCAATCTTGAAAATAGTGTATACCTCGAATTTTTAGGGACTCACTTTTTAATTTAACATTAAAAAGAACCTTTATAATCTAGCTCACCTTATAGTTTATATCATGTTCTAACAATGCTCTTCGTTCAATAGGCACTATGAAGATAAGTACAAAAATTTGTAGTTACATGTCATAAGATTTCTACATTTATATATATATATATGTGTGTGTGTGTGTGTATTATATATATATATATATATATATATATATATATATATATTTCTCTTGCAGATAGATAGATAGATACATAGATAAAGATAGCAAGAAAAGAGTTCGCTTCTCATTGTATTGGTCTGCTCTGGCTGCCATAACCAAATACCACAGACTGGGAGGCTTACACAACAGAAATTTATCACAACAGAAATTTATTTCTCACAGTTCTGGAGGCTGGGAACTTGAAGATTAAGATGCTGACAAGGTAGGTTTCATTCTGGGGCCTCTTCTTTCAGCTTGTAGGCAACACCAAATCTTTGTATGCTCACATGACCTCTCCTTTGTTGAGGGGGAAGTGGCAGGGGAGAGAGTGAGCATTCTGGTGCCTTTCTGGATGAGGGTGCTAATCCTCTCTATCATGGCTCCACCATTATGACCTCATTTAACTGTAATTATCTCCTTATAGGCCCTATCTCTAAATATTAATACATTCACATTTGGGGTTAAGACTTCAACATGTGAACTTGGGGGCAAGGGGATAAGTGCACAGCACTCCTTTTGAAAATAACTTACATATGTATTGGTTCATCGCACTGTTGGTATCTGTCACAGCACCTTGTTTATTTTCTTCAGAGCCTTAGTCCAACTTTTAATAGTTTTACATTTGAATCTGTTCTTCCGAAGGAATCTTCCCTATTTGTGATGTTTCCGTCCATCTCCATTTGTGATTAGGGTAACACTCCTGGTTTCTCTCTACTCCCTTACTTCACTCTTCCCTTGAGAGGTGAAATGACTGATTTGATTGGTGGGCTGGAAGGATAAACGGGGCATGGGTTCCCTTCTCTTGAGGAGCCGGCCTGCCCTCTGCACACATTTTTCTGTGCTGCTCCCCACACTAAGTACAGAATCAAGCCCTGCCTGGGCAAGCTCACACACCCACATGGTTGTCCGTGCTGTCTGTAGCTGTAGACTGTTTAGATTGGTAGGGGCCAGATCCTAAGGTGTTATATATCTTGTATATTACACCAGAATATCGTGATACCTGCCTCGGTTCAGCTCTGCCTGGTCAGTGTAGATGAATTTATCTCATCGCAGGATATTTTTAAAATTAGGAAGGAAACTTGCCCGCTGATAAAAGTCATATCCTCCAATGCAGCCTTTTATTGTGGTCTCCTGTCTGCTTCATTCTTTTGTCTTAATTTTATTGAGAACTTGACAAAGAGGGTTTCTATTTATTGTCTTCCTCAGACTCAAAATGTATCATGCATGGACTGTGAATATAAGGGATAAAAGAGAAGAGTAACATTTGGGGGAGCAATATAAACATATGATATGTGGATTTGTGTGTACACAAACACACACATATATACACAGCACACGTATGTATTTTAAGATACGTAACATGCTCACATGATTCAAAAAATTAAAAGAAGGAGGTGTAAGGTAAAAAACAAATGATGTCCTACATGAACTTTACTCCTGTTTTATAGATTTTTAGAAAAGATATATTTGCCTTTATCTTATGCTTTAAACAGAAGCATTCTTTCCAAAACAATTTATAATAACCTTTTAAAAATAAAAAAAAAATGAGAAGGTTGCCTTCCAAGAAATGAAAAAGGGAAAATATAAGTAGAAGAGGGAACCCATGTACACCATTGGTGGGGACGTAAATTGTACAGCCTGTGTGGAAAACAGTATGGAGGTTTCTCAGAAAACTAAACATAGAACTACCATATGACCCCGCAATTCCATTCCTGCGTATATATCAGAAAAAAAGAAAATCCCTCACTCAAAAAGATACATGCACCCCAATGTACACAGTGGTGTTATTTACAATAGCCAAGACACGGAAGCCACCTAAGTGTCTATCAACAGAAGGATGGATAAAGATTAAGTGGTGTACACACACACACACACACACACACAGAGACACACATACGCATACACATACAATGGAATACTACTCAACCGAAAAAAAAAAGAATGAAAACTTGCCATTTGCAACAACGTGGATGGACTTGGGAGGCTATTACGCTTAGTGAAATAATAAGACAAGTACTGTATGTTATCACTTATATGTGGAATCTAAAAAGTAAAGTAGTGAGTATAAGAAAAAGAAACACACTCAGATATAGAGAACAACCCAGTGGCTCCCACTGGGGAGAGGGAAGGGGGAGGGGCAAGATAGGGTTAGGGGGTTAAGAGGTACAAGCTACTATATATAAAATAAGTAATCTACAAAGATATATCATACAGCAGAGAGAATAGAGCCAGTATTTTATAATAGCTATAAATGGAGTTATAGCCTTTAAAACTGTAAATCACTGTGTTGTACACCTGCAACTTATATAATATTGTACATAAACCTATACCTCAATTTTAAAAGATGCATAAAAAAGAGAAGAATATAAGGAAAAAAGCCTCTGGTCATCTCACAATGCTAGCCCCTCAGCTAGTCTCTTTTTATCTTATTGTCATGTTTGATCAACAGATTTTATACATTGCTGTGTTCATTGTATTATTACTTCCTCTTAGTACCTAAATTACACCTTGTAACTGACTGTGTTATATCACATTTCCATCCTTAGTAAAAGTTAATTTAAATATGTAACATTTCAGATTAGTTTTGAGGAATTGACTTTGGGAATTTTATTTTTCGGAACCCAGACATTGTAGGAGTCTGTGCATATGTAATCTGGTTTATTTGCAAAGGTGTTTTAATTGGAACTGGGTGCATAGGCTATATAGAGGCTTTTGTTGCCAGTGTCAGTTGAAAAATTGAAAAGTGCAAACCTAGATTGGGGTCAACAAATTGTTTTCCTGCGAACGCTCAGGCAGCTGGAGTCCCAGCAGCACTGCGCTCAGGGGGCTGGGGGCTGAGGGCTGAGGGCTGCCTCATGAATCAGGATGTGTTTAAGATGCAGTACACATGCTGCCCCCCAATAGTGGCTGCTTCTTTACATGAGCAGGTTTCCTCTATGGGAAAGGGCACCACAGGATGCAAGATGAATTGGAAACAGCTTCCCAGACAGGCTGGCTGTCCCGAGTGTGGTGGGTAATAGAAAGACACCACTAGCTTGGCAAATGGATCAGATTTTAAACGTGCTTTTCAGAGGTCTTTTGGTGCCAGTGTGAGGCAGAGTGGATTCTACAGGGTGGGAAGAATGCCTGTTAGGATGGCTTTAGACATTCAAATCTTGAACATTGGCCGTTTTTTTACATCTATTTTTTCCTATCCTGTCACTGCTTATTCTATGGATACTGCAGAAAACTCAGACCTACTGAGATGCGCTGGGTGGAAGATGTAAAGAGTAACTCACCAAAGATAGTCAAATAATGAACAGAGTAATGAAGACTCTCCGTCCCACCTTTCACCCAGTCCTAACTATGGTATCTCATATCGAGCGTGATGACGTCCAGTGACACAGGGCTCAGTGTCTCCTCTGCATATTTGGGAACCTACCGCCAGCCTACCCTTGACCCAATATAAGCTGGATTGACTCTGCAAGAGGGTGTTGTTTCTAAAGCGAGGTCCTGGCCACATCCATGAAGGACTTGCAGGAGAGCTGAACGGGTGCAGTCACCATGACCCCAAGCGGGTAGTGGAAGAGAATGTCGATGGCCCGAGAAGCAGAGGGCGAGGCCCTGCAGAGAGGGTGTGGTGTGTCCACGGCCTTCCCCACAGGACAGGGGTGGGGATGGGCCCCAGTGTGGGTGCACCACGCAGCCGGCTGGGAGCTGACAGCTGGGTCCATATGATGAGTTAGCGCCCAGGCCACACTAGTGGACCCCTTGCGTGTTCTCCTGCCCACCTCAGGTCAGGCAGCGCTGCTAGTAGAGAGAGGAGCCGTCTGTGAGAGGAGAGAGGGGCACATCACTCCCCAGCTTGCAGACGTTCCCAGGGCCACTTCCAGCTGATGCCACCAGAGTAGCAGAACCTGGAGCACGAGCCACCGTGATGGTGTCCCCAGCCACTGAGACTATCCCGTGGGTGGAACAGAAACTGGCGCCTAGCTCTTAGCTGGAGAGGTCTGAGGGCAAAGGCTGGCTTGAGGCTCCGTGGCTGGGTGAGAGAGGGCGGCTTTTCCAACAGCCTGCACTCGGATGGCTGCCCGGGGACAAGCAGAGGCCTCCGGAGGGAGCTGCACGAGTCGCTGCCTGTGGGGCCCGAGAGCCAAGTGCAGGGCCGAAGGAAGGCGGCAGAGCGGGCAGGGAGGGGCGAGATGGAAGCCTTCGGCCAGACTGTGTCGTCCTTTTCAGGGGCAGGGGCAGTGCGCAGGCCCCCAGACCTGTCTCCTGAGGCCCCCCGGGTGCACTCTGGGTGGAGAACGCGAGGACCCGCCCCGACAGGAGCCACCAGCGGCCAGCGGGCAGCACAAGGAGCCTGGCTTGGGAAAATGAAGCTTGCCTTTTTCTCTCCTGTCGGATCCCCGCCCTCTCCCACCTCCCTTTTCCATCCCCCAGTGCGCAGGACTGCGGGGAGGTAAGGGGCGAAGCGCAGGAGGGGTGGAGCCAGGAGAGTCAAGGAACAGAGCACGCCGCTGAGGCCAGCACGCCCGGGGGAGGGAAGCTGTGTGTTAAGGGCGGGAAGACAGTGCGTCTAGGTTTCGATCAGACTGGCCCGAGCTCTTTAAGGGCCAGAAATGACAGGCAAGCTCCATCGCGCCTCCTCGCGGTGCTGTCAGGGAGTGAGGGAGAGAAAGAGCTGACAGAGCGCCCAAGGCAGTGGTGTGAGAAGCAGAAGCCTCTTCTTCATGGCGCTCTCCTGAGGCCGCCTGTGGGCTGCACTGCTGGATGGGGGCCAGAGAATTAAGTAACCTGTGTTGGAAGCCTGCTGTGTAGGCTGCTAGGTAGGCCCTGAGATTTAAATGATGGGTAAATCCAGGTCCCACACAGCACGGGCCCACACGCAAGAAGCCGGCCCTGGGGGTCACGGAAGACGGACGAAATGTGACAGAAACAAGACAGTTCCTTTGAAAGCATTACTTACAAATCTTGATATCAAGTGGTTTTCTTGCTCTTCCCTGGATTTTCGTCAAAGTACAATGGAAGAGGGAAGGACAAGTTTAAGTGGTAGAAAGTTCTGGTTTCATTAGATCAGATTACTCGAAGGTTTCTTGGGACTTTGACTGAAGATGGTAAACAGGTGTTTTCAAGTTTTTACAAGAAGGTTTAGGCCAGATTTTCTAAAATCCTTTCATAGGAATTTTTAAATGTTGGAAGTAGTATTATCTCAGGAAAATATGATTAAGTTTAAACTTCAGTCTATTTTCCAGGTGAACTGAGAAATCTAATTGCCTAGTTTACTCCAATATTGGTTTTGTAGAATAATTTTAGCAGGAGAGGCAGAAGAGTAACGCAGGCATAGTGTTCTCTTTCTGAGTAAAATGATGTAGGGCACAGAGTGGATGTCTTTCTCTGCCTAATTAGTCAGGGATAAGCCTTGTGATCTAAGAACGAACAACATGCTCTTGTATCCACCGTAAGGGGATGAACGGTCTCATGCCTGTTAAACAGCAGCACAGCTCCTATTTAGTCCTTTGATTTCCAGAAACAAGAGCCCGATTCTTCCCACCCTAGTTGGCCCTGTCTGGCGCCACTGATGAGAAGTGGCAGTGGAGCCAGTTCTTAGACAGTTACCTTCAGACCAGGGCTTCCCACCCTCAAGGAATGGGAGGGGACATTTCTACCCTTTTAGTTTTTGCTGACAGGAGTAATTGTATATGTATAAATATTACAGCTTTGTGAAACAGTTGGACACAATTGTTATTCCAGTGAATACAAAGGATTCCATCAGACCCATCTATATTTACAAATCTTGAAAGTGTAGGTTTGCTGTTTAGCTGTGCTAATGCCATTTCAAGCATTTATTTATTTATCTATCTATCTATCTATCTATCTATCTATCTATCTATCTATTTATTTATTTATTTATTTATTTATTTATATTGAGGTATGATTGACAGACCACATTATATTAGTTGCGGGTATACGACATAATGATTTGATATTTGTGCGTATTGTGAAATGATCACCTCAGTAAATCTAGTTAACATCTGTCACCGTGCATTGTATTATAATTTTTTTATTGTGATGAGAAGTTTGTAAGATGTAGGCACTTCAGTTTATTTATTACATCAAAACATACTTTAAAAGACATGTTTAGTTCAGTCAGTGCTCTTGGCTGATTAATTTTTCATTTTGTGCAAATCTAGAGGACATTCTGTGATGACAAGTATTAAGGATCATTGTGATCACACGTGTTTGGAGCATTGTGATGACAGAGATCATGGATCATTTTGATTTCAAGGAGCATGAGCATTGTGATGACAAGAGCATGAAGAAATATGACCCCAAGGTTCATGGAGGACTGTGATAACAAGCGCATGGAGCATTGTGATGAAAAGGTCATGTAGTATTTTGCTGACACAGGCATGGAGCATTGTGATGACAAGGGTCATGGAGCACTGTGATAACATGCATCAAGGATCATTGTGCTTACAGGGTTCATGGAACTTTGGGACGACCAGGTCATGGATCATTGTGATGACAATGTCATGGAGAATTTTGATGAAAAGATTCCCAGATCATTGTGTTGTCAGGGGTCATGGAGTGTTGTGATGACTGTGGTCATGGAGCATTGTGATGACAGGTGTCATTGAGCATGGTGAAGAGAAAGTCATGGATCATTGGGCTGAAACTGTTCCTGTAGTATTGTGATGACAGTGGTCCTGGTGCATTGTGATGGCAAGGGAATGGAGAATTATGCAGACAAGTTCCTGAAGCATTGTGATGAGAAGACCATGGAGCCTTGTGATGAAAATTCTCATGGAACATTCTTAAAAAAGGGGCATGGAGCATATTGATTACAGGGGTCTGGGAGCACTCTGATGACAAGTGTATGGAGCGTTGTAATGAGAAGGCCATTGAGCTTTCTGATGACATGTTTCATGGAGCTTTGTGATGACAAGGACATGGAGCATTGTGATTACAGGGTTCCTGGAGCATTGTGATGAAAAGGGCATGGAGGCTTGTCATGACAGTGTTCAAGGAGCATACTGATGACAAGTGTCAGGGATCATTGTGATGACAAGTGTATTGAGCATTGTGATGACAAAGATCATGGAGCATAGTGATGAGAAGACCATGAATAATTGTGATGATTAGCGTCATGGGGCATTGTCATGACAAGTGTTATGGAACATTGAGATCACAAACGTTTGGAACATTCTGATGAGAGAGGTCATGGAGCATTTTGATTTCATTGTGATGAAAATAGCATGAAGCATTAAGATGATGGGCATGGTGCATCGTGATGACAGTTTTCATGGAGCATTGAAATGAAAAGGAACATGTAGCATTGTGATAACAGGGGTTTTGGAGAATGTTGATGACAAGAACATGTAGCTTTGTGATGAGAAGGCCATGGAGCATTCTGGTGACATGCGTCATGGAGCGTTGTGACAACCAGGGAATGGAGCATTGTGATGGCAAGTCCGTGGAGCATTTTGATGAGAAGACCATGGATTATTTTGATGACGAGTGTCTTGGAGTACTGTAATGACAAGGGACAGCATTGTGAGAAAGTGTGTCATGGAGCTTTGTGATGACAGGCTTCATGGAGCATTGTGATGAAAAAGGTCATGCAACTTTCTGCTGACAAGCCTTTGGAGTATTGTGATGACACTCGCATGGAACATTGTGATGAAAAGGGCATGGATACTTTTGATGACAGGGCTCAAGGAGCATTCTCAAGACAAGTGTCAGGGTGCCTTGTGATGACAAGTGTATTCAGCATTGTGATGAAAAGTGTCATGCAGCATTGTGATGAGAAGGACATGGAGTATTGTGATGACAGGCATCATGGAGGATTGTGATGACAAGTGTTATGGGACATTGTGATGACAAGGGATTGGAGCATTGTGATGACAGAGGTCATGGATCATTTTGATTTCAAGAGAAATGGAGCATTGTGATGACAAGGGTATGAGGCAATATGGTCCCAAGTTTCATGGAGGATTGTGATGACAAGCACATGGAGCATTGTGATGACAAGGTCATGTAGCATTTTGCTGGCAAAGTCACGGAGCATTGAGATGACAAGGGTCATGGAGCACTGTAATGACATGCGTCAAGAAGCATTGTGATTACAAGGTTCATGGAGCATTGTGATGACAAGTTCATGGATCATTGAGATGACAAGTGTCATGGAGCCTTTTGAAGACAAGAGTCCCGAATCATTGTGTTGTCAGGGGTCATGGAGCGTTGTGATGACAGTGCTCATGGAGCATTGTGATGGGAAGGTCATGGAGCATTGGGCTGAAAATATTCATGGAGTATTGTGATGACAGGGGTCATGGAACATTGTGATGGCAAAGGAATGGAGCATTGTTATTAGAAGGGAATGGAGCATTGTGATGAGAAGTCCATGGAGCTTTGTGTAGACAAGTGTCATGGAATATTCTGATGAAAAGGGGCATGGAACATTGTGATTACAGGGTTCTTGGAGCATTGTGATGACAAGGGGCTGGAGCGTTGTAATGAGAAGGCCATGGGACATTCTGATGACATGCGTCATGTAGATTTGTGAATGACAAGGGCATGAAGAATTGTTATTACAGGGGTCTTGGAACATTGTGATGTCAGGGGTCATGGAGCATTGAGATGATAAGGGAATGTAGCATTGTGATGACAGGTGTCATTGAACATTGTGATGACAGGGGTGAGGGTGTATTGTGATGACTAGTGATGGAACATTGTGATATCAGTGGTGAGAGAACAATTTGATGATAACTGCATGGAGCATTGTGATGACATGGATCATGGAGCATGGTGCTGACAAAGGCATGGAGCATTGTGATGACAAAGTTCACAGAGCATTGTGATGAAAAGTTCATGGAGCATTCTGGTGACAAGTGTCATAGAGCTTTGTGATGATGAGTGCATAGACCATTGTGATGATAATGGTCATGAAGCATTGTGATGAGTGTAGTCACGGAGCATTGTGATGACAGGGGTCATGGTGCATTGTGATGACAAGGGCTTGGAGCATTGTTCTGACAAGTTTCATGGATTATTGTGATGACAGTGGGCATAACACTGTGTGATGACAAGGTCATGGAGCCTTGTGATGACAAGGTCATGGAGTATTGTGAAGAGAGGAGTCTGGGACGATTGTGATGACATATGTCAGGATCCATTGTGATGACAATGACATGGAGCATTGTGATGCCAAGTGTCATGGAGGTTTGTGATGGCAAAGCTAACGGAGCATTTTGATGACAAGGGCTTGGAGCATTGTGATGACAAGGGCATTAAGCATTGTCATGACAAGGGCCCATGAGAATTTTGATGACAAGGTCGTGAAGTATTGTGATGACAAGCGCATGATGCTTTCTATGACAGGGGTCATGGAGAATTGTGATGACAGGGGTCATGGAGCATGGTGATGACAAGGGTCATGGAGCATTCTGATGACAAGCTTGTGGAGTATTGTGATGACAATTGGTATCCAACTGTCTTGGAGAATTGTGATGACAAGAGCAGGGAGCATTGTGATGAGAAGGGCTTCGAGCATTGTGATGACAAGCGTCATAGAGCTTTGTGATGACAAGGGCATTGAACAATGTGGTGAGAGTGTTCATGGATCAATGTGATGTCAATGGCATGGAGCATTTTGATGCCAAGTGTCATGGAGCTTTTTGATGACAAATGATATGGGGCATTTTGATGAAAAGGGCGTGGTGCATTGTGATGAGAAGGGCAGGGAGCATTGTGATGACATGATCATGGAGCCATTTGATGAAAATGGACATGGAACATTTTGTTGACAGAGTTTAGGGAACATTGTGATGTAAGTGGTCAAGGATCCTTGTGATGAAAAGGGTCATAGAGCATTTTGATGACAGGGGTTATGGAACATTTTGAACATTTTGATGTTAGGGGTCATGGAGCATTGTGATGATAAGGGCATGTAAAATTGTGATGACAGGGGTCATGGAACATTGTGACGACATGGGTATGGGTGTACTGTGATGACTAGTGATGGAACATTGTGAGATCAGTGGTGACAGTGCATTTTGATGAGAAGTGCATGGCACATTGTGATGACATGGGTCATGGAGCATTGTGCTGCCAAAGGCATGGGACACAGTGATGACAAGTGCCAGAGAGCATTGTGATGAAAAGTTCTTGGAGCATTGTGGTGACAAATGTAACAGAGCCTCCTGATGATGAGGGCATGGACCATGGTGATGACAAATTTTATGAAGCATTGTGATGACTGGAGTCAAGGAGAATTTGATGACAGGGGTCATGGTGCATTGTGATGAAAAGGGAATGGAGCATTGTGATGATAATGGCAGGGAGCATTGTGATGCCAAGTGTCATGGAGGATGGTGATGACAAATGTAATGGAGTATTGTGATGACAAGGGCTTGGAGCATTGTGATGCCAAGGGTCATGGAGCATTGTGATGACAAGGGCAATTGAGAATTTTGATGAGAAGTTCGGGAAGCATTGTTATGACAAGCGCATGTAGCTTGCTATGACAGGGGTCATGGAGCTTTGTGATGACAAGTGCATGGAGAATTGTGATGACAAGGACGTGGAGAATCCTGATGAAAAGGGACATGGAGCATTGTTATTACCAGGGCATGGAGCATTGTGATGGCAAGACCGTGGAGCATTGTGATGAGAACACCATGGATAATTGTGATGACGAGCATCACGGAGCACAGCAATGACAAGGGATATGGAGCATTATGATGACAGGTGTCATGAGCATTTGGAGGACAGGGGTCATGGAGCATTGTGATGACAAGTTTCATGGAGCATTCTGATGACAAGCTTGTGAACTATTGTGATGACAATGGCATGGAACACTGTGATGAAAAGGGCATGGAACATTGTGATGAAAAAGGCATGGATCCTTTTCATGACACGGTTCAAGGAGCATTTTGATGATAAGTGTCATGGATCATTGTGATGACAAGTGTATTGAGCATTGTGATGAAGAATGTCATGGAGCATTGTGATGACAAGGGCATGGAGTACTGTGATGACAGGCATCATGGAGAGTTGTGATGACAAGTGTTATGGAACATTATGATCACAAGGGTTTGGAGCAGTGTGATGACAGAGGTCATGGATCATTTTGATTTCAAGGAGCGTGGAGCATTGTGATGACAGGAGCATGAAGCAATGTGATCCCAAGGTTCATGGAGGATTGTGATGACAAGCGCATGGAGTATTGTGATGACAAGGTCATGTAGCATTTTGCTGACAAAATCAAGGAACATTGTGATGACACGCGTCATGGAGCATTGTGATTACAGGGGATATGGAGCATTGGGATGACAAGTGCATGAATCATTGTGATGACAAGGTTCATGGAGCATTTTGATGACAAGAGTCCTGGATCATTGTTGTGTCATGGGTCATGGGGTATTGTGATGACAGTTGTCATGGTGCATTGTGATGACATGGGAATGGAACATTATGATGACAAGCTCCTGGAGCATTGTTTTCAAAAGGCCACGGTACCTTGTGATGACAAGTGTCATGGAACATTCTGATGAAAAGTGCCATGGAGCCTTTTGATTACAGGGGTATTGGAGCATTTTGATGACAAGGGCATAGAGCATTGTGATGAGAAGGCCATGAAGCATTCTGATGACATGTGTCATGGAACATTGTGATGACAAGAGCATGGAGTATTGTGATTACAGGGTTCTTGGAGCATTGTGATGAAAAAGGCATGGATCATTGTGATGAAAAAGGCGTCGAGCCTCGTCATGACAGGGTTCAAGGAGCATACTGACGACAAGTGTCAGGGAGCATTGTGATAACAAGTGCATTGAGCATTGTGCTGACAAAGTTCATGGAGCATTGTAATGAGAAGACCATGGATAATTGTGATGATGAGCGTAATGGGGCATTGTGATGACAATTGTTATGGAATATTGTGATCACAATGGTATGGAGCATTGTGATGACAGAGGGCATGGAGCATTTTGATTTCATTGTGATGACAATAACATGAAGCATTATGATGATGGGCATGGTGCATTGTGATGACAGTGTTCATGGAGAATTGAGGTGAAAAGGGGCATGGAACATTGAGATTACAGGGCTCTTGGCGCATTGTGAGGACAAGGGCATGGAACATTGTGATCAGAAGGCCATGGAGCCTTCTCATGACATGCGTCATGGAGCTTTATGATGACAAGTGCATGGAGCATTGTGATTACAGGGGTCTTGGAGCATTGTGATGACAAGTTTGGTGGAGCCTTGTGATGAAAAGGCCATGGAACATAGTGATGCGAGGGAGCATGGGGCCTTGTTATGACAGGGGTAATGGAGCATTGTGATGACAAGGGCATGGAGCACTGGTCTGAAATGTTTCATGATTTATTGGGATGAGAGTGGGCATGGAGCATTTTGATGACAAGGGCACGGAACACTGTGATACATGGGTCAAGGAGGATTGTAATGACAAGGGCATGGGGCATTGTGATGAGAAGAGCATCGAGCATTTTGAGGAGAAGCGTCATGGAGCTTTTTGATGACAAGGGCATGGAACAATGTGTTGAGAGTGTTCATGGAGCATTGGAATGCAATGGCATGGAGCATTGTGATGACAATGTCATGGAGCATTTTGTTGACAAGGGCGTGGTTCATTGTGATGAGAAGGGCAGGGAGCATTGCAATGACAGTGTCATGGAGCAATTTGATGAAAAGGGCCATGGAACATTTTGATGAAAGTGTTTATGGAAACTTGTGATGTCAGGTGTCATGGAGCATTGTGTTGAAAAGAGTCATGGAGCATCTTGATGACAGGGGTTATGGTACATTGTGATGTCACGGGTCATGGGGCATTGTGATGATAAGGACAGGCAGCATTGTGATGACAGAGGTCATGGAACATTGTGATGACAGGGGTGGGGGTGTATTGTGATGACTAGTAATGAAACATTGTGATATCAGTGGTGAGATCATTTTGATGAGAAGTTCATGGAGCATTGTGATGACAAGGTTTATGGAGCGTTGTGATGACAAGGCTGTGGAGCATTGTGATGACAAGCACATGACACATTGTGGTGACATGTGTCATGGAACATTGCGCTGACAAGCGCATGGAGCATTGTGATGACAAGGGCCATGGAGCATTGTGATGACAAAGGCATGGAGCATTGTGATGACCAGGTTCGCAGAGCATTGTGATGAAATTTTCATGGAACATTGTGGTGACAAGGGTCACAGAGTCTTGTGATGCCGAGGGCATTGACCACTGTGATGCAAAAGGTCATGAAGCATGGTGATGACTGGAGTCACGGAGCATTGTGATGACAGGTGTCATGGGGCATTGTGATGAAAAGACTATGGAGCAATGTGATGACTGCTGCATGGAGCATTGGTCTGACATGTTTCATAGATTATTGCAATGACAGTGGGCATGGCGCATTGTGATGACAAGGGCATGGAGCATTGTGATGACAAGATCATGGATTATTGTGAAGACAGGTGTCAGGGAGCATTGTGATGACAACTGTATTGAGCATTGTGATGACAAAGGTCATGAAGCATTGTGATGACAAGGGCATGGAGCATCGTGATGACAGGGCCATGGAGCATTGGTCTGACAAGTTTCATGGATTATTGTGATGACAGTGGGCATGGTGCTTTGGGACTACAAGGGCATGGATTACTGTGAAGACAGGTGTCAGTTACCATTGTGATGACATATTTCCTGGTCCATTGTGATGACAATTGCATGGAACATTGTGATGTCAGGTGTCATGGAGGATTGTGATGACAAGGGCTTGGAGCATTGTGATGACCAGGGCATGGAGCATTGTGATGGCAAGACCGTGGAGCATGGTGATGAGAATACCATGGATAATTGTGATGACGAGCGTTATGGAGCACTGTAATGACAAGGGGCAAGGAGCATTGTGATGACAGGTGTCATGGAGTCTTGTGATGACAGGAATCATAGAGCATTGTGATGATAAGGGTCATGGAGCATTCTGATGACAAGCTTGTGGAGTATTGTGATGACAATGGCTTGGAGCATTGTGATGAAAAGTTCATGGGTCATGGTGATGATAAAGGCACAGAGCCTTTTCATGACAGGGTTCATGGAGCATTCTGATGAAAAGGGTCAAGGAGTACTGTGATGACAAGTGTATTGAGCATTGTGATGATAAAGGTTAAGGAGCATTGTGATGACAAGGGCATGTATCATTGTGATGAAAAAGGCATGGAGCTTTGTCATGACAGGGTTCAAGGAGCATACTAACGACAAGTGTCAGGGAGCATTGTGATGACAAGTGTATTGAGCATTGTGATGACAAAGGTCATGGAGCATTGTGATGAGAAAACCTTGGATAATTGTGATGACAAGCGTCATGGGGCATTGTGATGACAATTGTTATGGAACATTGTGATCACAAGGGTTTGGAGCATTGTGATGACAGAGGGCATGGAGCATTTTGATTTCAAGTAGCATGGAGCATTGTGATGAAAAGGGCATGAAGCAATGTGATCCTAAGTTTCATGGAGGATTGTGATGACAAGGTCATGGAGCATTGTGATGACATGGTCATGTAGCATTTTTCTGACAAAGGCATGGAGCGTTGTGATGACAAGGGTCATGGAACCCTGTGATGGCAAGCGTCACGGAGCACTGTGATTACAGGGGTCATGGAACATTGGGATGACAAGCACATGGATCATTGTGATGACAAGTGTCATGGAGCATTTTGATGAGAAGAGTCCAGGATCATTGTGTTGTCAGGGGTCATGGAGCATTGTGATGACAGTGGTCATGGAGCACTGTGATGAGAAGCCCATGAATAATTGTGATGACGAGCGTCATGGAGCACTGTAATGACAGGAGTCATGGAGCATTGTGATGACAAGGGTCATGGAGCATTCTGATGACAATCTTGTGGAGAATTGTGATGACAATAGAATGCAGCATGGTGAAGAAAAGGGCATGGATCATTGTGATTAAAATGGCATGGAGCCTTTTCATTAGAGGGTTCAAGGAGCATTCTGATGAGAAGTGTCAGGGAGCATTGTGATGACAAGTGTATTGAGCATTGTGATGACAAAGGTCATGGGCATTGTGATGACAATGGCATGGAGGATTGTGATGACAGGCATCATGTAGTGTTGTGATGACAAGTGTTACGGAACATTGTGATCACAAAAGTATGGAGCATTGTGAGGACAGAGGTCATGGATCATTTTGATTTCAAGGAACAAGGAGCATTGTGATGACAAGGGCATGAAGCAATGTGACCCCAATGTTCATGGAGGATTTTGATGACAATGGTAATGGAGAATTGTGATGACAAGCACATGGAGCATTGTGATGACAAGGTCACGTAGAATGTTGCTGACAAAGGCATGGAGCATTGTGATGAAAAGGGTCACGGAGCACTGTGATGACAAGCGTCACGGAGCATTGTGATTACATGGGTCATGGAGCATTGGGATGACAGGGGTGAGGGTGTATTATGATGACTAGTGATGGAACATTGTGATATCAGTGGTGAGAGAACAATTTGATGATAAGTGCATGAAGTATTGTGATGACATGGGTCATGGAGCATGGTGCTGACAAAGGCATGGAGCATTGTGATGACAAAGGTCACAGAGCATTGTGATGAAAAGTTCATGGAGCATTCTGGTGACAAATGTCACAGAGCCTTGTGATGATGAGTGCATAGACCATTGTGATGACAATGGTCATGAAGCATTGTGATGAGTGTAGTCACGGAGCATTGTGATGACAGGGTTCATGTTTTATTGTGATGACAAGGGCATGGAGCATTGTTCTGACAAGTTTCATGGATTATTGTGATGACAGTGGGCATGGCGCATTGTGATGACAAGGACATGGAGCCTTGTGATGACAAGGTCATGGAGTATTGTGAAGAGAGGTGTCTGGGACCATTGTGATGACATATGTCATGATCCATTGTGATGACAATGACATGGAGCATTGTGATGCCAAGTGTCATGGAGGTTTGTGATGGCAAAGGTAACGGAGCATTTTGATGACAAGGGCTTGGAGCATTGTGATGACAAGGGCATGCAGCATTGTCATGACAAGGGCCATTGAGAATTTTGATGACAAGGTCGTGAATTATTGTGATGACATATGCATGGAGCTTTCCATGACAGGGGTCATGGAGCATTGCGATGACAAGTGCATGGAGAATTGTGATGACAAGAGGCTGTAACATTAAGATGAGAAGTTTCATGGTGCATTGTGATGACAAGGACGTGGAGAATTGTGATGACAATACGCATGGAGAATTGTGATGACCAGGGCATGGAGCATTGTGATGGCAAGACCGAGGAGCATTGTGATGAGAAGACCATGGATAATTTTGCTAACGAGCGTCATGGAGCACTGTAATGACAAGGGACATGAAACATTGTGATGACAGGTGTCATGGAGCATTGTGATGACAGGGTCATGGAGCATTGTGATGCCAAGGGTCATGGAGCATTCTGATGACAAGCTTGTGGAGTATTGTGATGACAGTGGCATGGAGCATTGTGATGAAAAGTGCTTGGAGGCTTTTCATGACAGGGTTCACGGAGCATTCTGAGGACAGATGTCTGGGAGCATTGTGATGACAAGTGTATTGTGCATTGTGATGACAAAGATCATGGAGCATTGTGATGACAAGTTCATGTAGCATTTTGCTGACAAAGAAATGGAGCATTGTGATGACAAGGGTCACGGGGCACTGTGATGACAAGCGTCACGGAGCATTGTGATTTCAGGGGTCATGGAGCAATGGGATGACAAGGGCATGGAGCATTGTGATTAGAAGGCCATGGAACATCTGATGACATGTGTCAGGGAGATTTGTGATGAAAAGTGCATGGAGCATGGTGATTACAGGGGGCATGGAGCATTGTGATGAAAAAGGCATGGATCATTGTGATGAAAAAGGCATGGAGCCTTGTCATGACAGCGTTCAAGGAGCATACTACGACAAGTGTTAGGGAGCATTGTGATGACAAGTGTATTGAGCATTGTGATGACAAATGCCATGGAGCATTGCATTGTTCTGAGAAGACCATGGATAATTTTGATGGCAAGCATCATTGTGCATTGTTATGACAAGTGTTCTGGGACATTGTGATCTAAAGGGTTTGGAGCATTGTGATGACAGAGGTCATGGAGCATTTTGATTTCATTGTGATGACAATAGCATGAAGCATTATGATGATGGGCATGGTGCATTTTGATGACTGGGTTCATGGAGCATTCAGATGAAGAGGGGCATGGAGCATTGTGATTAAATTGGTCTTGGAGAATTGTGATGACAAGAGCAGGGAGCATTGTAATGAGAAGGCCATGGAGCATTCTGATGACTTGCGTCATGGAGCTTTGTGATGACAAGGGCATGGAGCATTGTGATTACAGGGGTCTTGGAGCATGTGATGACAAGGCCGAGGAACACTGTAATGGCAAGGGTCATGGAGCATTGTTATGACAGGGGTAATGGAGACTTGTGATGACAAGGGCATGGAGCATTGGTCTGAAAATTTCATGTCTTACTGGGATGAGAGTGGGCAAGGAACATTTTGATGGCAAGGGCACAGAACACTGTGATACATGGGTCATGGAGGATTGTAAGGAAAAGGGCATGGAGCATTGTGATGAGAAGGGCTTCGAGCATTGTGATGACAAGCGTCATAGAGCTTTGTGATAACAAGGGCATTGAGCAATGTGATGAGAGTGTTCACGGAGCAATGTCATGACAATGGCATGGAGCATTTTGATGGCAAGTGTCATGGAGCTTTGTGATGACAAATGTTATGGAGCATTTTGATGAAAAGGGCGTGGTGCATTGTGATGAGAAGGGCAGGGAGCATTGTGATGACATGATCATGGAGCCACTTGATGAAAAGGGACATGGAACATTTTGTTGACAGAGTTTAGGGAACATTGTGATGTAAGGGGTCAAGGATCCTTGTGATGAAAAGGGTCATAGAGCATTTTGATGACAGGGTTTATGGAACATTTTGATGTTAGGGGTCATGGAGCATTGTGATGATAAGGGCATGTAACATTGTGATGACAGGGGTCATGGAACATTGTGACGACATGGGTGAGGGTGTACTGTGATGACTAGTGATGGAACATTGTGAGATCAGTGGTGACATAGCATTTTGATGAGAAGTGCATGGAGCATTGTGATGACAAGGTTTATGGAGCATTGTGATGACAATGTTGTGGAGTATTGTGATGACAAGTGCATGGCGCATTGTGATGACATGGGTCATGGAGCATTGTGCTGCCAAAGGCATGGAACACTGTGATGACCAATGCCAGAGAGCATTGTGATGAAAAGTTCATGGAGCATTGTGGTAACAAATGTAACAGAGCCTCCTGATGATGAGGGCATGGACCATTGTGATGACAAATTTTATGAAGCATACTAATGACTGGAGTCAAGGAGCATTGTGATGACAGGGGTCATGGTGCATTGTGATGACAAGGGAATGGAGCATTGTGATGACAGTGGCATGAAGCATTGGTCTGACAAATTTCAATGAATATTGTGGTGACAGTGGGCATGGCGTATTGTGATGATAAGGGCATGGAGCCTTGTGATGACAAGGTCACGGATTATTGTGAAGGCAGATGTCAGGTAGCACTGTGATGATATATGTCATGGTCCATTGTGATGAGAATTGCATGGAACATTGTGAGGCCAGGTGTCATGGGGGATTGTGATGACAAGGTCTTGGATGATTGTGATGACAAGGGCATGGAGCATTGTCATGACAAGTGCCACTGAGAATTTTGATGACAAGGTCGTGAAGCATTGTGATGACAAGCACGTGGAGCTTGCTATGACAGGTGTCATGGAGCATTGCCATGACAAATGCATGGAGAATTGTGATGACAAGAACATGTAACATTGTGACGAGAGGTATCATGGTGCATTGGGATGCCAAGGGACATGTAGCATTGTGATGACCAGCGAATGGAACATTGTGATGGCAAGACCTTGGAACATTGTGATGAGAAGACCATGGATAATTGTGATGATGAGCGTCATGGAGCACTGTAATGACAAGGGTCATGGAGCATTCTGATGAAAAGCTTGTGGAGTATTGTCATGACAAGGGCCTGGAGCATTGTGATGACAATTTCATGGAGTATTGTGAAGACAGGTGTCAAGGAGCATTGTGATTACGTGTGTCATGGACCATTGTGATGATAATGGCAGGGAGCATTGTGATGCCAAGTGTCATGGAGGATTGTGATGACAAATGTAATGGAGTATTGTGATGACAAGGGCTTGGAGCATTGTGATGCCAAGGGTCATGGAGCATTGTGATGACAAGTGCATGGAGAATTGTGATGACAAGGACCTGGAGAATCCTGATGAAAAGGGACATGGAGCACTGTTATTACCATGGCATGGAGCATTGTGAGGGCAAGACCGTGGAGCATTGTGATGAGAACACCATGGATAATTGTGATGACGAGCATCACGGAGCACTGTAATGACAAGCGACATGGAGCATTATGATGACAGGTGTCATGAGCATTTGGATGAGAGGGGTCATGGAGCATTGTGATGACAAGTTTCATGGAGCATTCTGATGACAAGCTTGTGAACTATTGTGATGACAATGGCATGGAGCATTGTGATGAAAAGGGCATGGAACATTGTGATGAAAAAGGCATGGATCATTTTCATGACAGGGTTCAAGGAGCATTTTGACGATAAGTGTCATGGATCATTGTGATGACAAGTGTATTGAGCATTGTGATGACGAATGTCATGGAGCATTGTGATGACAAGGGCATGGAGTATTGTGATGACAGGCATCATGGAGAGTTGTGATGACAAGTGTTATGGAACATTATGATCACAAGGGTTTGGAGCATTGTGATGACAGAGGTCATGGATCATTTTGATTTCAAGGAGCGTGGAGCAGTGTGATGACAGGAGCATGAAGCAATGTGATCCCAAGGTTCATGGAGGATTGTGATGGCAAGCGCATGGAGCATTGTGATGACAAAGTCATGTAGCATTTTGCTGACAAATGCATGGAACATTGTGATGACAAGAGTCATGGAGCACTGTGATGACAAGCGTCATGGAGCATTGTGATTACAGGGGTCATGGAGCATTGTGATGACAAGGGCATGGAGCATTGTGATGAGAAGTTCATGGAACATTCTCATGACATGCGTCATGGAGCTTTGTGATGACAAGTGCATGGAGTATTGTGATTACAGGGTCTTGGAGCATTGTGATGACAAGGTTCGTGGAGCCTTGTGATGAAAAGGCCATGGAACATAGTGATGTGAGGGGCTATGGAGCCTTGTTATGACAGGGGTAATGGAGCATTGTGATGACAAGGACATGGAGCATTGTGATGACAAGCTTGTGGAGTATTGTGATGAAAATATCATGGAGCATTGTGATGAAAAAGGCATGGAGGCTTTTCATGACAGAGTTCACGGAGCATTCTGAGGACAAGTGTCTGGGAGCATTGTGATGACAAGTGTATTGTGCATTGTGATGACAAAGATCATGGAGCATTGTGATGACAAGTTCATGTAGCATTTTGCTGACAATGAAATGGAGCATTGTGATGACAAGGGTCACGGGGCACTCTGATGACAAGTGTAACGGAGCATTGTGATTTCAGGGGTCATGGAGCAATGGGATGACAAGGGCATGGAGCATTTTGATGAGAAGGCCATGGAACAACTAATGACATGCGTCAGGGAGCTTTGTGATGACAAGTGCATGGAGCATTGTGATTACAGGGGGCATGGAGCATTGTGATGAAAAAGGCATGGATCATTGTGATGAAAAAGGCATGGAGCCTTGTCATGACAGCGTTGAAGGAGCATACTACCACAAGTGTTAGGGAGCATTGTGTTGACAAGTGTATTGAGCATTGTGATGACAAATGCCATGGAGCATTTTTCTGAGAAGACCATGGATAATTTTGATGGCAAGCATCATTGTGCATTGTTATGACAAGTGTTCTGGGACATTGTGATCAAAAGGGTTTGGAGCATTGTGATGACAGAGGTCATGGAGCATTTTGATTTCATTGTGATGACAATAGCATGAAGCATTATGATGATGGGCGTGGTGCATTTTGATGACAGGGTTCATGGAGCATTCAGATGAAGAGGGGCATGGAGCATTGTGATTAAATTGGTCTTGGAGAATTGTGATGACAAGAGCAGGGAGCATTGTAATGAGAAGGCCATGGAGCATTCTGATGACTTGCGTCATGGAGCTTTGTGATGACAAGGGCATGGAGCATTGTGATTACAGGCGTTTTGGAGCATTGTGATGACAAGGCCGTGGAACACTGTAATGGGAAGGGTCATGGAGCATTGTTATGACAGGGGTAATGGAGCCTTGCGATGATAAGGGCATGGAGCATTGGTCTGAAAAGTTTCATGTCTTACTGGGATGAGAGTGGGCAAGGAGCATTGTGATGACAAGGACAAAGAACACTGTGATACATGGGTCATGGAGGATTGTAATGAAAAGGGCATGGAGCATTGTGATGAGAAGGGCATCGAGCATTGTGATGACAAGCTTCATAGAGCTTTGTGATGACATGTGCATTGAGCAATGTGATGAGAGTGTTCATGGAGCAATATGATGACAATGGCATGGAGCATTTTGATGGCAAGTGTCATGGAGCTTTGTGATGACAAATGTTATGGAGCATTTTGATGAAAAGGGCGTGGTGCATTGTGATGAGAAGGGCAGGGAGCATTGTGATGACATGATCATGGAGCCATTTGATGAAAAGGGACATGGAACATTTTGTTGACAGAGTTTAGGGAACATTGTGATGTAAGGGGTCAAGGATCCTTGTGAAGAAAAGGGTCATAGAGCATTTTGATGATAGGGGTTATGGAACATTTTGATTTTAGGGATCATGGAGCATTGTGATGATAAGGGCATGTAACATTGTGATGACAGGCGTCATGGAACATTGTGACGACATGGGTGAGGGTGTACTGTGATGACTAGTGATGGAACATTGTGAGATCAGTGGTGAGAGAGCATTTTGATGAGAAGTTCATGGAGCATTGTGATGACAAGATTTATGGAGCATTGTGATGACAAGGTTGTGGAGCATTGTGATGACAAGTGCATGGCGCATTGTGATGACATGGGTCATGGAGCATTGTGCTGCCAAAGGCATGGAACACTGTGATGACAAGTGCCAGAGAGCATTGTGATGAAAAGTTCATGGAGCATTGTGGTGACAAATGTAACAGAGCCTCCTGATGATGAGGGCATGGACCATTGTGATGACAAATTTTATGAAACATTGTGATGACTGGAGTCAAGGAGCATTGTGATGACAGGGGTCATGCTGCATTGTGATGACAAGGGAATGGAGCATTGTGATGACAGGGGCATGAAGCATTGGTCTGACAAATTTCAAGGATTATTGTGATGACAGTGGGCATGGCGTATTGTGATGATAAGGGCATGGAGCATTGTGATGACAAGGTCACGGATTATTGTAAAGACAGATGTCAGTTAGCATTGTGATGATATATGTCATGGTCCATTTTGATGAGAATTGCATGGAACATTGTGAGGCCAGGTGTCATGGGGGATTGTGATGACAAGGTCTTGGATGATTGTGATGACAAGGGCATGCAGCATTGTCATGACACGTGCCACTGAGAATTTTGATGACAAGTTCATGAAGCATTGTGATGACAAGCACGTGGAGCTTGCTATGACAGGTGTCATGGAGCACTGCTATGACAAATGCATGGAGAATTGTGATGACAAGAACATGTAACATTGTGACGAGAGGTGTCATGGTGCATTGTGATGCCAAGGGACATGTAGCATTGTGATGACCAGCGAATGGAGCATTGTGATGGCAAGACCTTGGAACATTGCGATGAGAAGACCATGGATAAATGTGATGATGAGCGTCATGGAGCACTGTAATGACAAGGGTCATGGAGCATTCTGATGAAAAGCATGTGGAGTATTGTCATGACAAGGGCCTGGAGCATTGTGATGACAAGATCATGGAGTATTGTGAAGACAGGTGTCAGGGAGCATTGTGATGACATACGTCATAATCCATTGTGATGATAATGGCAGGGAGCATTGTGATGACAAGTGTCATGGAGGATTGTGATGACAAATATAATGGAGTATTGTGATGACAAGGGCTTTGAGCATGGTGATGCCAAGGGTCATGGAGCATTGTGATGACAAGTGCATGGAGAATTGTGATGACAAGGACGTGGAGAATCGTGATGAACAGGGACATGGAGCATTGTTATGACCAGGACATGGAGCATTGTGATGGCAAGACCGTGGAGCTTTGTGATGAGAACACCATGGATAATTGTGAAGACGAGAATCACGGAGCACTGTAATGACAAGGGACATGGAGCATTATGATGACAGGTGTCATGAGCATTTGGATGACAGGGGTCATGGAGCATTTTGATGACAAGTTTCTTGGAGCATTCTGATGACAAGCTTGTGAACTATTGTGATGACAATGGCATGGAGCATTGTGATGAAAAGGGCATGGAACATTGTGATGAAAAAGGCATGGATCCTTTTCATGACACGGTTCAAGGAGCATTTTGACGATAAGTGTCATGGATCATTGTGATGACAAGTGTATTGAGCATTGTGATGACAAATGTCATGGAGCATTGTGATGACAAGGGCATGGAGTATTGTGATGACAGGCATCATGGAGAGTTGTGATGACAAGTGTTATGGAACATTATGATCACAAGGGTTTGGAGCATTGTGATGACAGAGGTCATGGATCATTTTGATTTCAAGGAGCGTGAAGCAATGTGATCCCAGGGTTCATGGAGGATTGGAATGGCAAGCGCATGGAGCATTGTGATGACAGGGTCATGTAGCATTTTGCTGACAAAAGCCTGGAACATTGTGATGACAAGAGTCATAGATCACTGTGATGACAAGCGTCATGGAGCATTGTGATTACAGGGGTCATGGAGCATTGGGATCACAAGGGCATGAATCATTGTTATGACAAGGTTCATGGAGCATTTTGATGACGAGTCCTGGATCATTATTGTGTCATGGGTCATGGAGCGTTGTGATGAGAGTGGTCATGGTGCATTGTGATGACATGGGAAAGGAGCATTATGATGACAAGCTCCTGGAGCATTGTGTTGAGAAGACCATGGAACCTTGTGATGAAAAGTGTCATGGAGCATTCTGATGAAAAGTGCCATGGAGCCTTGTGATTACAGGGGTATTGGAGCATTTTGATGACAGGGGCATGGAGCATTGTGATGAGAAGGCCATGGAGCATTCTGATGACATGCGTCATGGAACACTGTGATGACAAGGGCAAGGAGTATTGTGATTAAAGGGGTCTTGGAGCATTGTGATGAAAAAGGCATGGATCATTGTGATGAAAAAGGCGTCGAGCCTCGTCATGACAGGGTTCAAGGAGCATACTGACGACAAGTGTCAGGGAGCATTGTGATAACAAGTGCATTGAGCTTTGTGCTGACAAAGTTCATGGAGCATTGTGATGAGAAGACCATGGATAATTGTGATGACGAGCGTCATGGGGCATTGTGATGACAAGGGTTATGCAACATTATGATCACAAGGGTTTGGAGCATTGTGATGACAGAGGTCATGGATCATTTTGATTTCAAGGAGCGTGGAGCCTTTTGATGACAGGAGCATGAAGCAATGTGATCCCAAGGTTCATGGAGGATTGTGATGACAAGCGCATGGAGCATTGTGCTGACAAATTCATGTAGCATTTTGCTGACAAAAGCCTGGAACATTGTGATGACAAGAGTCATGGAGCACTGTGATGACAAGCGTCATGGAGCATTGTGATTAGAGGGGTCATGGAGCATTGGGATGACAAGGGCATGAATCATTGTGATGACAAGGTTCATGGAGCATTTTGATGACAAGAGTCCTGGATCATTTTTGTGTCATGGGTCATGGAGCGTTGTGATGACAGTGGTCATGGTGCATTGTGATGACATGGGAATGGAGCATTATGATGACAAGCTCCTGGAGCATTGGGTTGAAAAGACCATGGAAACTTGTGATGACAAGTGTCATGGAGCATTCTGATGAAAAGAGCCATGGAGCCTTGTGATTACAGGGGTATTGGAGGATTTTGATGAGAAGGCCATGTAGCATTCTGATGACATGCGTCATGGAATATTGTGATGACAAGAGCATGGAGTATTGTGATTACTGGGGTCTTGGAGCATTGTGATGAAAAAGGCATGGATCATTGTGATGAAAAAGGCGTTGAGCCTCGTCATGACAGGGTTCAAGGAGCATACTGACGACAAGTGTCAGGGAGCGTTGTGATAACAAGTGCATTGAGCATTGTGCTGACAAAGTTCATGGAACATTGTGATGAGAAGACCATGGATAAATGTGATGACGAGGGTCATGGGGCATTGCGATGACAATTGTTATGGAATATTGTGTCCACAAGGGTTTGGAGCATTGTGATGACAGAGGGTATGGAGCATTTTGATTTCATTGTGATGACAATAGCATGAAGCATTATGATGATGGGCATCGTGCATTGTGTTGACAGTGTTCATGGAGAATTGAGGTGAAAAGGGGCATGGAACATTGTGATTACAGGGGTCTTGAGCATTGTGATGAGAAGGCCATGGAGCATTCTCATGACATGCGTCATGGAGCTTTGTGTTGACAAGTGCATGGAGCATTGTGATTACAGGGTCTTGGAGCATTGTGATGACAAGGTTCGTGGAGCCTTGTGATGAAAAGGCCATGGAACATAGTGATGCGAGGGGACATGGAGCCTTGTTATGACAGGGGTAATGGAGCATTGTGATGCCAAGGGCATGGAGCACTGGTCTGAAATGTTTCATGAATTATTGGGATGAGAGTGGGCATGGAGGATTTTGATGACAAGGACACGGAACACTGTGATACATGGGTCAAGGAGGATTGTAATGACAAGGGCATGGAGCATTGTGATGAGAAGAGCATCGAGCATTGTGATGACAAGCGTCATGGAGCTTTTTGATGACAAGGGCATGGAGCAATGTGTTGAGAGTGTTCATGGAAAATTGGGATGGCAATGGCATGGAGCATTGTGATGACAAAGGTCGTGGAGCATTTGGTTGACAAGTGTGTGGTGCATTGTGATGAGAAGGGCAGGGAGCATTGCAATGACAGTGTCATGGTGCAATTTGTTGAAAAGGGCCATGGAACATTTTGATGAAAGTGTTTATGGAAACTTGTGATGTCAGGTGTCATGGAGCATTGTGTTGAAAAGAGTCATGGATCATCTTGATGACAGGGGTTATGGAACATTGTGATGTCATGGGTCATGGAGCATTGTGATGATAAGGACAGGTAGCATTGTGATGACAGTGGTCATGGAACATTGTGATGACAGGGGTGGGAGTGTATTGTGATGACTAGTAATGAAACATTGTGATATCAGTGGTGAGATCATTTTGATGAGAAGTTCATGGAGCATTGTGATGACAAGGTTTATGGAGCATTGTGATGACAAGGTTGTGGAGCATTGTGATGACAAGAACATGACACATTGTGGTGACATGTGTCATGGAACATTGTGCTGACAAGTGCATAGAGCATTGTGATGACAAGGGTCATGGAGCATTGTGATGACAAAGGCATGGAGCATTGTGATGACCAGGTTCGCAGAGCATTGTGATGAAATTTTCATGGAACATTGGGGTGACAAGGGTCACAGAGTCTTGTGATGCCGAGGGCATTGACCACTGTGATGCAAAAGGTCGTGAACCTTTGTTTTGACTTGAGTCATGGAGCATTGTGATCACAGGTGTCATGGGGCATTGTGATGAAAAGACTATGGAGCAATGTGATGACTGCTGCATGGAGCATTGGTCTGACATGTTTCATAGATTATTGCAATGACAGTGGGCATGGCACATTGTGATGACAAGGGCATGGAGCATTGTGATGACAGGATCATGGATTTTTGTGCAGAGAGGAGTCAGGGAGCATTGTGATGACAACTGTATTGAGCATTGTGATGACAAAGGTCATGAAGCATTGTGATGACAAGGGCATGGAGCATCGTGATGACAGGGCCATGGAGCATTGGTCTGACAAGTTTCATGGATTATTGTGATGACAGTGGGCATGGTGCTTTGGGACTACAAGGGCATGGATTACTGTGAAGACAGGTGTCAGTTACCATTGTGATGACATATTTCCTGGTCCATTGTGATGACAATTGCATGGAGCATTGTGATGTCAGGTGTCATGGAGGATTGTGATGACAAGGGCTTGGAGCATTGTGATGACCAGTGCATGGAGCATTGTGATGGCAAGACCGTGGAGCATGGTGATGAGAATACCATGGATAATTGTGATGACGAGCGTTATGGAGCACTCTAATGACAAGGGGCAAGGTGCATTGTGATGACAGGTGTCATGGAGTCTTGTGATGACAGGAGTCATAGAGAATTGTGATGATAAGGGTCATGGAGCATTCTGATGACAAGCTTGTGGAGTATTGTGATGACAATGGCTTGGAGCATTGTGATGAAAAGTTCATGGGTCATGGTGATGATAAAGGCACAGAGCCTTTTCATGACAGGTATCATGGAGCATTTTGATGAAAAGGGTCAAGGAGTAGTGTGATGACAAGTGTATTGAACATTGTGATGATAAATGTTAAGGAGCATTGTGATGACAAGGGCATGTATCATTGTGATGAAAAAGGCATGGAGCTTTGTCATGACAGGGTTCAAGGAGCATACTAACGACAAGTGTCAGGGAGCAATGTGATGACAAATGTATTGAGCATTGTGATGACAAAGGTCATGGAGCATTGTGATGAGAAAACCTTGGATAATTGTGATGACAAGCGTCATGGGGCATTGTGATGGCAATTGTTATGGAGCATTGTGATCACAAGGTTTTGGAGCATTGTGATGACACAGGGCCTGGAGCATTTTGATTTCAAGTAGCATGGAGAATTGTGATGAAAAGGGCATGAAGCAATGAGATCCTAAGTTTCATGGAGGATTGTGATGACAAGCTCATGGAGCATTGTGATGACATGGTCATGTAGCATTTTTCTGACAAAGGCATGGAGCGTTGTGATGATAAGGGTCATGGAACACTGTGATGACAAGCGTCATGGAGCACTGTGATTACAGGGGTCCTGGAACATTGGGATGACAAGCGCATGGAACATTGTGATGACAAGTGTCATGGAGCATTTTGATGAGAAGAGTCCAGGATCATTGTGTTGTCAAGGGTCATGGAGCGTTGTGATGGCAAGGTCATGGAGCACTGTAATGACAGGTGTCATGGAGCATTGTGATGACAAGGGTCATGGAGCATTCTGATGACAAGCTTGTGGAGAATTGTGATGACAATAGAATGCAGCGTGGTGAAGAAAAGGGCATGGATCATTGTGATTAAAATGGCTTGGAGCCTTGTCATTAGAAGGTTCAAGGAGCATTCTGATGAGAAGTGTCAGGGAGCATTGTGATGACAAGTGTATTGAGCATTGTGATGACAAAGGTCCTGGAGCATTGTGATGATAATGGCGTGGAGTATTGTGATGACAGGCATCATGTAGTGTTGTGATGACAAGTGTTATGGAACATAGTGATTACAAAAGTATGGAGCATTGTTAAGACAGAGGTCATGGATCATTTTGATTTCAAGGAACAAGGAGCATTGTGATGACAAGGGCATGAAGCAATGTGATCCCAATGTTCATGGAGGATTTTGATGACAATGGTAATGGAGAATTGTGATGACAAGCACATGGAGCATTGTGATGACAAGGTCACGTGGCATGTTGCTGACAAAGGCTTGGAGAATTGTGATGAAAAGGGTCACGGAGCACTGTGATGATAAGCGTCATGGAGCATTGTGATTACCTGGGTCATGGAGCATTGGGATGACAACGCATGGAGCATTGTGATGAGAAGGCCATGGAACAGTCTGATGACATGGGTCATGGGGTTTGTGATGACAAGGGCATGGAGAATTTTTATTACAGGCGTCTTGGAGCATTGTGATGGAAAGGGCATGTATCATTGTGATGAAAAAGGCATGGAGCCTTTTCGGGGCAGGTTTCAAGGAGCATACTGACGACAAGTGTCAGGGAGCATTGTGATGACAAGTGTATTAAGAATTGTGATGACAAAGGTCATGGAGCATTGTGATGAGAAGACCATGGATAATTGTGATGACGAGCATCATGGGGCATTGTGATCACAAGTGTTATGAAAAATTGTGATCACAAGGGTTTGGAGCATTGTGATGACAGAGGTCATGGAGCATTTTGATTTCATTGTCATGACAATAGCATGAAGCATTATGATGATGGGCATGGTGCATTGTGATGACAGGGTTCATGGAGCATTGAGATGACAAGGCCGTGGAACACTGTTATGGCAGTTGTCATGGAGCATTGTTATGACAGAGGTAATGGAGCATTGTGATGACAACGGCATGGAACATTGATCTGAAATGTTTCATGGATTATTGTGATGAGAGTGGGCATGGAGTATTGTGATGACAAGGGCAAGGAACAGTGTGATAAATGGGTCATGGAGGATTGTAATGACAAGGGCATGGAATATTGTGATGAGAAGAACATCGAGCATTGTGATGACAAGCGTCATTGAGCTTTGTGATTACAAGGGCATGGAGCAATGTGCTGAGAGTTTTCATGGAGCAATGTGATGACAATGGCATGGAGCATTGTGATGACAAGGGTCATGGAGCTTTGTGATGACATATGTCATGGAGCATTTTGATGAAAAGGGCGTGGTTCTTTGTGATGAGAAGTGCAGGGAGAATTGTGATGACAGGGTCATGGAACAATTTGATGAATATGAAGATGGAACATTTTTGTGACAGTGTTTATGGATCATTGTGATGTCAGGGGTTATGAAACATTGTGATGAAAAGGGTCATGGTGCGTTGTGATGACAAGTGCATTACAGGGGTCTTGGAGCATTTTGTTGAAAAGGGCATGGAACATTTTGATGAATAAGGCATGGAGCCTTGTCATGACAGGTTTCAAGGAGCATACTAACAGCAAGTATTAGGGAGCATTGTGATGACAAGGGCCATTGAGAATTTTGATGACAATGTCATGAAGCATTTTGATGACAAGCACATGAAGCTTGCTATGACAGCGGTCATGGAGCATTGCGATGACAAGTGCATGGAGAATTGTGATGACAAGAGCATGTAACATTGTGATGAGAAGTGTCATGGAGCATTGTGATGACAAGGACATAGAGAATTGTGATTGCAAGTGACGTGGAGCATTGTGATGACCAGGTCATGGAGCATTGTGATGGCAAGGCCGTGGAGCATGGTGATGAGAAGACCATGGATAATTGTGTTGACGAGCGTCATGGAGCACTGTAATGACAGGGGACATGGAGCATTTGGATGACAGGTGTCATGGATCATTGTGATGAGAGTGGTCATGGAGCATTGTGATGACAAGGTTCATGGAGCATTCTGAAGACAAGCTATGGAGTATTGTGATGACAATGGCTTGGAGCATTTTGATGAAAAGGGCATGGAACATTGTGATGAATAATGCATGGAGCCTTATCATGACAGGGTTCATGTAGCATACTGAGGACATGGGTCAGGGAACATGGTGATGACAAGTGTATTGAGCATTGTGATGACAATGGTCATGGATCACTGTGATGACAATGGCTTGGAGAATTTTGATGACAGGTATCATGGAGCGTTGTGATGACAAGTGTTATGGAACCATGTCATGGCAAGGGTTTAGAGCATTGTGATGACAGAGGTCATGGATCATTTTGATTTCCAGGAGCAAGGAGCTTTGTGATGAAAAGGGCATGAAGCAATGTGATCCCAAAGTTCATGGAGGATGTTGACGAAAAGTGCATGGAGCATTGTGATGACAAGTTCAGGTAGCATTTTGAAAACAAAAGGCATGGAGCATTGTGATGACAAGAGCCATGGAAAACTGTGATGACAATCGTCACGGAGCATTGTGATTATAGGCCTCATGGAGCATCGGATTGAGAAGGGCATGGATCATTATGATGACCAGGGTCATGGAGCATTTTGATGACAAGAGTCCCTGATCATTGTGTTGTCAGTGGTTATGGAGCGTTGTGATGACTGTGGTCATGGAGCATTGTTATGACAGTGTCATGGAGCATTGTGATGAGAAGGTCATGGAGCATTGGGCTGAAAATATTCATGGAGTATTTTGATGACAGGGGTCATGGAGCGTTGTGATGACAAGGGAAGGGAGCCCTGTGATGACAAGGTCCTGGAGCATTGTGATGAGAACGCCATGGAGCCTTGTGATGACAAATCTCATGAAGCATTCTGATGAAAAGTGGTCTTGAGCATTGTGATTAAAGGGGTCTTGGAGCATTATGATGACAAGGCCATGGAGCATTGTGATGAGAAGGCCATGGATCATTCTGATGACAGGCATCTTGGATCTTTGTTATGACAAGGGAATGGAGCATTGTGATTTCAGGGATTTTGGAGCATTGTGATGAAAAGGGCTTTGATAATTGTGATGAAAACGGCATGGAGCCTTTTCATGACAGGGTTCAAGGAGCATGCTGACGGCAAGTGTTAGGGAGCATTGTGATGACAAGTGTATTGAGCATTGTAATGACAAAGGTCATGGAACATTGTGATGAGAGGGCCATGGATAATTGTGATGATGAGCCTCATGGGGCTTTGTGATGACAAGGGTTATGGAACATTGTGATCACAAGGGTTTGGAGCATTGTGATGACTGAAGTCATGGAGCATTTTGATTTCATTGTGATGACAATATCATGAAGCATTATGATGATGGGCATGGTGAATTGTGATAACAGGGTTCGTGGAGCATTGAGATGAAAAGGGCCTGAAGCATTGTGATTACAGGGGTCCTGGAGCACTGTGATGACATGGGCATGGAGCATTGTGAAGAGAATGCCATGGAGCCTTATGATGACATGTGCCATGGAGCTTTGTTATGACAAGGGCATGGAACTTTGTGATTACAGGGGTCTTGGATCATTGTGATGACAAGGGTCATGGAGCCTTGTGATGACAAGGCCGTAAAACATTGTGATGGCAGGGGTCATGGAGCATTGTTTTGACAGCGGTAATGCAGCATTGTGATGAGAAGGGCATGGAGCATTCGTCTGAAAATTTTCATGGATTATTGTGATGAGAGTGAGCATGGAGCATTGTGATGACAAGGGCACGGAACACTGTGACACATGGGTCATGGAGGATTGTAATGACAAGGACATGGAGCATTTTGATGAGAAAAGCATCAAGCATATTGATGAAAAGTGTCATGGAGCTTTGTGATGACAAGTGCATGGAACAATATGATGAGAGGCTTCATGGAGCATTCTGATGACAATGGCATGGAACATTGTGATGCCAAGGGTCAAGAAGCTTTGTGATGAAAAATGTCATGGAGTATTTTGATGACAAGGGTGTGGTGCATTGTGATGAGAAGGACAGGGAGAATTGTGATGACAGAATTATTGAGCAATTTGATGAAATGGGTAATGGCTCATTTTGATGACAGTGGATATGGAACATTGTTGTGTCAGGGGTCATGGATCATTGTGATGCAAAGTGTCACGGAGCATTTTGATGAGAGGGGTTATGGAACATTGTGTTCTCAGGGGTCCTGGAGCATTGGGAGGATAAGGGCATGTAGCAATGTGATGACGGGGTCATGGAACATTGTGACGACAGGGATGAGGGAGTATTGAGATCACTACTGATGGAACATTGTGATATCCGTGGTGAGAGAGCATTTTGATCAGAAGTGCATGGAGCATTTTGATGACGGTTTATGGAGCATTGTGACAACACGGTTGTTGAGCATTGTGATGAGAATGCATGGCATATTGTTATGACATGGGTCATGGATCATTGTGCTTACAAGCGCAAGGAGCATTGTGATGACAAGGGTCATGGAGCATTGGGCTGACAAAGGCATGGGGCATTGTGATGACAAGTGTCAGAGAGAATTGTGCTGAAAAGTTCAGGGAGCATTATGGTGACAAAGGTCACAGAACCTTGTGATGACGAGGGCATGGACCATTGTGATGACAATGGTTTTGAAACATTGTGCTGACTGGAGTCATGGTGCATTGTGATGAAATGGGTCATGAAGCATTTTGATGACAAGGGCATGGAGCATTGTGATGACAGGGGCATGGAGCATTGGTCTGTCAAGTTTCATGGATTATAGTGATGACAGTGGGCATGGCACTTTCTGATGACTAGGGCATGCAGCATTGTGATGACAAGGTCATGGAGTATTGTGAAGACAGGTGTAAGGGAGCATTGTGATGACATATGTCATGGTCCATTGTGATGACAGTGGCATGGAGCATTGTGATGCCAAGTGTCATAGAGGATTGTGATGACAAAGGTAATGGAGCATTGTGATGACAAGGTCTTGGAGCATTGTGATGAGAAGACCATGGAGCATTCTGAGGACACGCTCATGGAGCTTTGTGATGACAAGCACATGGAGCATTGTGATTACAGGGGTGTTGGAGCATTTTGATGGCAAGGGTCATGGAGCCTTGTGATGACAAGGCCGTGGAACTTTGAGATGGCAGGAATCATGGAACATTGTTATTATAGGGGTAATGGAGCATTGTGATGACCTGGCCATGGAGCATTGGTCTGAAAATTGTCATGGATTATTGTGATGAGAGTGGACCTGTAGAATTGTGATGACAAGGGCACGGAACACTGTGATACATGGGTCATGAAGGATTGTAATGACAAGGGCATGGATCATTGTGATGAGAAGGGATTCGAGCATTGTGATGACAAGCGTCAGGGAGCTTTGTGATGACAAGCGCATGGAGCAATATGATGAGTGGTTTCATGGAGCTTTGCGATGACAATGGCATGGAGAATTGAGGTGCTAACTGTCATGGAACTTTGTGATGACAAATGTTGGAGCATTTTTTTTTTTTTTGCAGTATGTGGGCCTCTCACTGTTGTGGCCTCTCCCGTTGCAGAGCACAAGCTCCGGATGTGCAGGCTCAGCGGCCATGGCTCACGGGCCCAGCTGCTCCGCGGCATGTGTGATCTTCCTGGACCGGGGCACGAACCCGTGTCCCATGCATCGGCAGGTGGACTCTCAACCGCTGCGCCACCTGGGAAGCCCTGGAGCATTTTGATGACAAGGGCGTGGTGCATTTTGATGAGAAGGGCAGGGAGCATTGTGATGACCGGGTCATGGAACATTGAGATGCAAAGTGTACTGGAGCATTTTGATGACAGGGGTTATGGAACATTGTGATGTCAGGAGTCATGGAGCATTTTGATGATAAGGTCATGTAGCATTGCGTTTACAGGGGTCATGGAACATTGTGATGACAGGGTGAGGCCGTATTGTGATGACTAGTGATGGAACACTCTTTTATCAGTGGTGAGAGAGGATTTTGATGAGAAGTGCTTGAAGCATTGTGATGACAAGGTTTATGGAGCATTGTGATGACAATGTTGTACAGCATTATGATGACAAGAACATGGCACATTGTGATGACATGGGTCATGGAACATTGTGCTGACAATTGCATAGACCACTGTGATGACAAGGGTTATGGAGCATTTTGCTGACAACGACATGGAGCATTGTGATGACAAAGTCAGAGAACCCTGTGATGAGAAGTTCATGGAGCATTGTGTTGACAAAAGTCACAGAGCCTTGTGATGATGAGGGCATGGACAGTTACGATGACAAATGTCATGAAGCTTTGTGATGACTGGAGTCACGCAGAATTTTCATAAAAGAGGTCATGGAGCATTGTGATAACACGGGTCATGGAGCATTCTGATGACAAGCTTGTGGAGTATTGTGATGCCAATAGCATGGAGCATTGTGATGAAAAATGCATGGAGCCTTTTCATGAAAAATTTCATGGATTATTCAGATGACAGGTGTCATGGAGCACTGTGATGACTGGGGTCATGGAGCATTGTGATGACAAGGGTCATGGAGTATTGTGATTACTAGGGCATGGAGTATTGTGATAACACACATCATGGAGCATTGTGATGAAAATTATTATGGAACATTGTGATCACAAGACTTTGGAGCATTGTGATGACAGAGGTCATGGATCATTTTGATTTCAAGGAGCAAGGAATATTGTGATGACAAGGGTATGAAGCAATGTGATCCCAAGGTTCATGGAGGATTGTGATGACAAGCGCATGGAGCATTGTGATGACAAGTTCATGTAGCATTTTGCTGACAAAGGCATGGAGCATTGTGATGACAAGTGTCATGGAGGACTGTGATGACAAGCGTCATGGAACATTGTGATTACAGGAGTCATGGAGCATTGGGATGACAAGGGCATGGACCATTGTGATGACAAGGGTCATGGAGCATTTTGATGACAAGAGTCCCGGATTATTGTGTTGTCAGGGGTCATGGAGCTTTTTGATGACAGTGGTCATGCAGCATTGTGATGACAGGTGTTATGGAGCATTGTGATGACAAGGTCATGGAGCATTGGGCACAAAATATTCATGGAGTATTGTGATGACTGGGGTCATGGAGCATTGTGATGACAAGGGAATGGAGCATTTTGATGACAATGTCCTGGAGCATTGTGATGAGAAGACCATTGAGCCTTGTGATGACATGTCTCATGGAGTACTTTGATGAAAAGGGGCATAGAGCATTGTGATGACAAGGGCATGGAGCATTGTGTTTAGAATGCCATGGATCATTCTGATAACATGCGTCATGGAGCTTTGTAATGACAAGAGTATGGAGTATTGTGATTACAGGTTTCAAGGAGCATAATGACGACAAGTATCAGGGAGCATTGTGATGACAACTCTATTGAGCATTGTGATGACAAAGGTCATGGAGCATTGTGATGAGAAGACCATGGATAATTGTGATGATGAGCGTCATGGGGCGTTGTGATGACAGTGTTTTCGAACATTGTGATCACAAGGTTTGGGAACATTGTGATGAAAAGGTCATGGAGTATTGTGAAGACAGGTGTCAGGGAGCATTGTGATGACATATGTCATAGTCCATTGTGATGACAGTTGCATGGATCATTGTGATGCTATGTGTCATGGAGGATTGTGATGACAAAGGTAATTGAGCATTGTGATGACAAGGTCTTGGAGCATTCTGATAACATGCGTCATGGAGCTTTGTGATGACAAGCACATGGAGCATTGTGATTACATGGGTCTTGGAGCATTGTAATGACATGGTTCATGGATCCTTGTGATGACAAGGCCGTGGAACATTGTGATGGCATGGGTCATGGAGCATTGTTATGACAGGGGTAATGGAGCATTGTGATGACAAGGGCTTGGAGCATTTTGATGACAAGGACATGGAGCATTGTGATGACAATGACATGGAGCATTGTGATGAGGAGGACATGAAGAATTCTGCTGACATGAGTCATGGAGCTTTGTGATGACAAGCGCATGGAGCATTCTGATTACAAGAGTCTTGGAGCATTGTGATGACACAGATCATGGAGCCTTGTGATGACAGGGCCGTGGAACATTGTGATTGCAGGGGTCATGGTGCATTGATATGATAGGGGTAATGGAGCATTGTGATGACCTGGGCATGCAGCGTTGGTCTGAAAATTTTCATGGATTATTGGGATGAGAGTTGGCCTGGAGCATTGTGATGACAAGGACACGGAACACTGTGATACATGGGTCATGCAGGATTGTAATGACAAGGGCATGGATCATTGTGATGAGAAGGGCATCAAGCATTGTGATGACAAGCGTCATGGAGCTTTGTGATGACAAGGCCTTGGAGCAATGTGATGCCAAGTTTCATCTAGAATTTTGATGACAAATGGAGGAGCATTTTTATGACAAGTGTGTGGTTAATTGTGAAGAGAATGGCAGGGAACATTGTGATGACAGGGTCATGGAGCAATTTGATGAAAAGTGTCATGGAATATTTTGATGACAGGGGTTATGGAACATTGTGATGTCAGCGGTCATGGAACATTTTGATGCTAAGGTCATGTAGCATTGCGATGAAAGGGGTCATGGAACATTGTCATGACAGGGATGAGGGAGTATTGTGATGACTAGTGATGCAACACTCTGATATCAGTGGTGAGTGAGAATTTTGATGAGAAGTGCATGGAGCATTGTGATGACAAGTTTTAAGGAGCATTGTGATGACAAGGCTTATGGAGCATTGTGATGACAAGGGTGTGCAGCATTATGATGACAAGCACATGGCACATGTTGATGACATGTGTCATGGAGCATTGTGCTAACAAGTGCATAAACCATTGTGATGACAAGGGTCATGGAGCATTGTGCTGACAAAGGCATGGAACATTGTGATGACAAGGGTCAGAGAGCATTGTGATGATAAATTCATGGAGCATTGTGGTGAGAAAAGTCACAAAGCCTTGTGATGACGAGAGCATGGAAAATTGAGATGACAAATGTCATGAAGCATTGTGATGACTGGAGTTAAGGAGAATTTTCATAAAAGCGGTCATGGAGCATTGTGATGACAAGGGCATGGAGCATTGTGGGGAGGGGGGCATGGACAATTGGTCTGACCATTTTCATGGATTATTGTGATGACAGTGGTCATGGCACATTGTGATGACAAGGGCATGGAGCACTGTGATAACAAGGTCATGGAGTATTGTGTAGAGAGGTGTCAGGGAGCATTGTGATGACATATATCATGGACCATTGTGATGACAATGGCGTGGAGCATTGTGATGCCAAGTGTCATGGAGGATTGTGATGACAAAGGTAATGGAACATTGTGATGACAAGGGATTGGAGCATTGTGATGACAAGGGCCATTGAAAATTTTAATGACAACTTCGGGAAGCATTGGGATGACAAAGTGCATGGAGCTTGCTATGACAGGGGTCATGGAGCATTACGATGACAAGTGCATGGAAAATTGTGATGACAAGAGCCTATAACATTGTGATGAGGAGTGTCATGGAGCATTGTGATGAAAAGAACGTGGAGAATTGTGATGACAAGGGACATGGAACATTGTGATGACCAGGGCATGGAGCATTGTGATGGCAGGACCGTGGAGCATTGTGATGAGAAGACCATGGATAATTGTGATGAGGAGCGTCATGGAGCACTGTAATGACAAGGGGCATTGAGCATTGTGAGGACAGGTGTCATGGAGCATTGTGATGACAGGGGTCATGGAGCATTGTGATGCCAAGCGTCATCAAGCATTCTGATCACAAGCTTGTGGAGTAATGTGATGACAATAGTATGGAGAATTGTGATGACAAGGGCATGGAGCACTGTGATGACAAGGTCATGGAATTTTGTGAAAACAGTTGTCAGGGAGCATTTTGATGAAATATGTCATCGTCCATTGTGATGAAAATGGCATGGAGCATTGTGATGCCAAGTGTCATGGAGGATTGTGATGACAGAGGTAATGGAGCATTGTGATGACAAGGGTTTGGAGCATTGTGATGACAAGGGTCATTGAGCATTGTGATGAAAACGGCATGGAGCATTGTGATGAAAAGGCATGGAGCTATTTCATGACAGATTTCAAGGAGACTTCTGACAAGTGTCAGGGAGCATGCTGATGACAAGTGTATTGAGCATTGTGATGACAAAGATCATAGAGCATTGTGATGACAGGGGCCTGGGATATTGTGATGACATGCATCATGGAGCATTGTGATGACAAGTGTCATGGAGCATTGTGATGACAATGGAATGCAGCATTGTCTTGAGAACGCCATGGAGCCTTCTGATGATATGCGTCATAGATCATTGTGATGACATATGTCTGGTTCATTGTGATGACAATGGCATGGAGCATTGTGATGCCAAGTGTCATGGAGGATTGTGATGACAAACGTAATGGAGCATTGTGATGACAAGGGATTGGATAATTTTGATGACAAGGGTCAACAAGCATTGTGATGACAATGGCATGGAGCACTGTGATGAAAAAGGAATGGAGCTATTTCATGACAGAGTTCAATGGGACTTCTGACAATTGTCAGGAGGCATTTTGATGATAAGTGTATTGAGCATTGTGATGACACAGGTCATGGACCATTGTGATGACAAGAGCTTGGAATATTGTGATGACAGGCATCATGGAGCGTTGTGATGACAAGGGTAGAGCATTGTGATGACAATGACATTGAGCATAGTGTTGAACATGCCATTGAGCATTCTGATGACATGCGACATGGAGATTTGTGATGACAAGGGCATGGAGCATTGTAATTACAGGGTTCTGGGAACCTGGTGATGAAAAGGGCATGGATCATTGTGATGACAATGACATGGAGCATTGTGATGAGAAGGACATGTAGCATTCTGCTGACATGCATCATGGATCTTTGTAATGACAAGTGCATGGAGCATTGTGATTACAGGGGTCTTGGAGCATTGTGATGACATAGGTCATTGAGCCTTGTGATGACAAGGCCGTGGAACATTGTGATTGCAGGGGTCATGGAGCATTGTTATGACAGGGGTAATGGAGCATTGTGATGACCAGGGCCTGAAGCATTGGTTTGAAAATTTTCATGGATTATTGTGATGAGAGTTGGCCTGGAGCATTGTGATGACAAGGGAATGGAGCATTGTGATGACAATGTCTTGGAGCATCGTGGTCAGAAAACCATTGATCCTTGTGATGACAAATCTCATGGAGCTGTTTCATGAAAAGGGGCATGGAGCATTGCAATTACAGGGGTTGGAGCATGGTGATGACAAGGGCATGGAACATTGTGTTGAGAATGCCATGGATCATTCTGATGACACGCGTCATGGAGCTTTGTGATGACAAGGGCATGGATCATTGTGATTACAGGGTTCTTGGAGCATGTTGATGAAAAGGGCATAGATCATTGTGATGAAAAAGGCATGGAGCCTTGTCATGATTGGTCTCAAGGAGCTTAATGGTGACAAGTATCAGGGACCATTGTGATGACAACTCTATTGAGCATTGTGATGACAAAAGTCATGGAGCATTGTGATGAGAAGACCATGGATAATTGTGATGATGAGCGTCATGGGGCGTTGTGATGACAACTGTTATGGAACATTGAGATCACAAGGGTTTGGAGCATTGTGATGACAAGGTCATGGAGTATTGTGAAGACAGGTGTCAGGGAGCATTGTGATGACATAAGTCATGGACAATTGTGATGACAGTGGCATGGAGCATTGTGATGCCAAGTGTCATGGAGGATTGTGATGACAAAGGTAATGGAGCATTGTGATGACAAGGTCTTGGAGCATTGTGATGACAAGAGCATGGAGCATTTTGATGAGAAAGACATGGAGCATTCTGATGACATGCATCATGGTGCATTGTGATGACAAGCACATGGAGCATTGTGATTACAGGGTTCTTGGAGCATTTTGATGATATGGGTCATCGAGCCTTGTAATGACAAAGCCGTGGAACATTGTGATGGCAGGGTTCATGGAGCATTGCTATGAAAGGGGTAATGGAGCCTTGTGATGACCTGCGCATGCAGCACTTGTCTGAATATTTTCAATAATTATTGTGAAGAGAGTGGGCCTGGAGTATTGTGATGACAAAGGCAAGGAACACTGTGAATCATGGGTCATGGAGGATTGTAATGACAAGGGCATGGATCAGTGTGATGAGAAGGGCATCGAACATTGTGATGACAAGAGTCATGGAGCATTGTGATGAAAATCCCATGGACCATTGTGATGCCAAGTGTCATGGAGCTTTGTGAATGCAAATGTTGGAGCATTTAGATGACAAGGGCAAGGTGCATTGTGATGAGAAGGACAGGGAGCATTGTGAAGACAAAGTTAATGGAGCATTGTGATGACAAGGTTGTTCAGCATTATGATGACAAGCACATGGCATATTTTGATGACATGGGTCATGGAGCATGGTGCTGACAAGTGCATAGACCACTGTGATGACAAGGGTCATGGATCATTGAGCTGAAAAAGTCATGGGGCATTGTTATGACAACGATCAGAGAGCATTGAGATGAGAAGTACATGGAGCATTGTGGTGACAGAAGTCACAGAGCCTTGTGATGACAAGGGCATGGACAATTGTGATGGCAAACATCATGAAGCATTGTGATGACTGGAGTCAAGGAGAATTTTCAAAAAAGAGGTCATGGAGCATTGTGATGACAAGGGCTTGGAGCATTGTGATGTCAAGGGCATAAAGCATTGTGATGGCAGGGGCATGGAGCATTGGCCTGACAAGTTTTATGGATTATTGTGATGACAATGCGCATGGCGCATTGTGATGACTAGGGCATGGAACACTGTGATGACAATGTCATGAAGTATTGAGTAGAGAGTTGTCAGGGATAATTGTGATGACATATATCGTGGACCATTGTGATGACAATGGCATGGAGCATTGTGATGACAAGGGTTATGGAGGAATGTGATGATAAAGGTAATGGAGCATTGTGATGACAAGGGCGTGGAGCATTGTGATGACAAGGGTGTGGAGCATTGTGATGACAAGGGCGTGGAGCATTGTGATGACAGGGTCATGGAGCATTGGTCTGAGAAGTTTCATGGATTATTGTGATGACAGAGGGCATGATGCATTGTGATGGCAAGAGCATGGAGCATTATGATGACAAGGGCCATTGAAAATTTTAATGACAACGTCGTGAAGCATTGTGATGACAAAGTGCATGGCGCTTGCTATGACAGGGGTCATGGAGAAACTGGATGAAAAGGGCATGGAAAATTGTGATGAAAAGAGTCTGTATCATTGAGATGAGAAGAGTCATGGAGCAATGTGATAACAAGGACGTGGAGAATTCTGATGACAAGGTACATGGAGCAATGTGATGACCAGAGGATGGAGCATTTTGATTGCAAGACCGTGGAGCATTGTGATGAGAAGGCCACGGATAATTGTGATGACAAGCGTCATGGAGCACTGTAATGACAAGGGGCATGGAGCATTGTGAGGACAGGTGTCATGGAGCATTGTGATGCCAAGGGTCATGGAGCATTCTGATGACAAGTTTGTGGAGTATTGTGATGACCATGGCATGGAGCATTGTGATGACATGGGCCTGGAGCCCTGTGATGACAAGGTCATGGAGTATTGTGAAGACAGTTATCAGGGAGCATTGTGATGACTTATGTCATGGTCCATTGTGATGACAATGGCATGGAGCATTGTGATGCCAAGTGTCATGAGGGATTGTGATGACAAAGGTTATGGAACATTGTGATGAGAAGGGCTTGGAGCATTTTGATGACAAGGGCCATTGAAAATTTTAATGACAACTTCGAGTAGCATTGTGATGACAAAGCCCATGGAGCTTGCTATGACAGGTGTCATCGAGCATTGCGATGACAAGTGCATGGAGAATTGTGATGACAAGAGCCTGTAACAGTGTAATGAGAAGTGTCATGGAGCATTGTGATGACAAGGGAATGGAGCATTGTGATGACAAGGGAATGGAGCATCGTGATGAGAAGACCATTGTGCCTTGTGATGACAAGTTTCATGGAGCTCTTTGATGAAAAGGGGCATGGAGCATTGTGATTACAGGGGTTGTAGCATTGTGATGACAAGGGCATGGAGCATTGGTTTGAGAATGCCATGGATCATTCTGATGGCATGCGTCATGGAGCTTTGTGATGACAAGGGCATGGAGCATTGTGATTACAGGGTTCTTGGAGCATTGAGATGAAAAGGGCATTGATCATTGTGATGAAAAAGGCATGGAGCCTTGTCATGACTGGTTTCAAGGAGCTTAATGACGACAAGTATCAGAGAGCATTGTGATGACAACTCTATTGAGCATTGTGATGACAAAAGTCATGGAGCATTGTGATGAGAAGACCATGGATAATTGTGATGATGATCGTCATGGGGCGCTGTGATGACAAGGTTTATGGAACATTGTGATCACAAGAGTTTGGAGCATTGTGATCACAAGGTCATGGAGTATTGTGAAGACAGGTGTCAGGGAGCATTGTGATGACATATGTCATGGTCCATTGTGATGAGAGTGGCATGGAGCATTGTGATGCCAAGTGTCATGGAGGATTGTGATGACAAAGGTAATGGAGCATTGTGATGACTAGGTCTTGGAGCATTGTGATGACAATGGCATGGAGCATTGTGATGAGAAAGACATGGAGCATTCTGATGACATGCATCATGGTGCATTGTGATGGCAAGCACATGGAGCATTGTGATTACAGGGGTCATGGAGCATTTTGATGATATGGGTCATTGAGCCTTGTAATGACAAGGCCGTGGAACATTGTGATGACAGGGGTCATGGAGCATTGTTATGACAGGGGTAATGGAGTATTGTGATGACCTGGGCATGCAGCACTGGTCTGAAAATTTTCATTGATTATTGTGAAGAGAGTGGGCCTGGAGTATTGTGAGAACAAAGGCACAGAACACTGTGATACATGGGTAGTGGAGGATTGTAATGACAAGGGCATGAATCAGTGTGATGAGAAGGGCATCGAGCATTGTGATGACAAGCGTCATGGAGCATTGTGATGACATTCCCATGGAGCATTGTGATGCCAAGTGTCATGGAGCTTTGTGATTGCAAATGTTGGAGCATTTTGATGACAAGGGCATGGTGCATTGTGATGAGAAGGGCAGGGAGCATTGTGATGACAAGGTTTATGGAGCCTTGTGATGACAAGGTTGTTCAGCATTATGATGACAAACACATGGCACATTTTGATGACATGGGTCATGGAGCATTTTTTTGACAAGTGCATAGACCATTGTGATGACAAGGGTCATGGATCATTGAGCTGACAAAGTCATGGAGCATTGTTATGACAAGGATCAGAGAGCATTGAGATGAGAAGTACATGGAGCATTGTGGTGACAAAAGTCACAGAGCCTTGTGATGACGAGGACATGGAACATTGTGATGGCAAATGTCATGAAGCATTGTGATGACTGGAGTCAAGGGGAATTTTCATAAAAGAGGTCATGGAGCATTGTGATGACAAGGGCATGGAATATTGTGATGACAGGGGCATGGAGCATTTGTCTGACAATTTTCATGGATTATTGTGATGACAGTGCGCATGGCGCATTGTGATGACAAGGGAATGGAGCACTGTGATGACAAGGTCAGGGAGTATTGTGTAGAGAGGTGTCAGGGAGAATTGTGAGGACATATATCATGGTCCATTGTGATGACAATGGCATGGAGCATTTTGATGCCAAGTGACATGGAGGATTGTGATGACAAAGGTAATGGAGCATTGTGATGACAAGGGCTTCAGCATTGTGATGTCTAGGGCATAGAGCATTATGATGACAGGGGCATGGAGCATTGGCCTGAAAAGTTTCATGGATTATTGTGATGAGAGTAGGCATGGCGCAGTGTGATGACTAGGGAATGGAGCACTGTGATGACAAGGTAATGAACTATTGAGTAGAGAGTTGTCAGGGAGAAGTGTGATGACATATATCATGGTCCATTGTGATGACAATGGCACGGAGCATTGTGATGCAAAGGGTCATGGAGGATTGTGATGACAAAGGTAATGGAGCATTGTGATGACAAGGGCTTGGAGCATTGTGATGACAAGGGCATGGAGCATTGTAATGAGAGGGTCATGGAGCATTGGTATGACAAGTTTCATGGATTATTGTGATGACAGTGGGCATGGCGCATTGTGATGGCAAGGGCATGGAGCATAGTGATGACAAGGTCATGGACTATTGTGAAGACAGGTGTCAGGGAGCATTGTGATGACAAAGGTAATGGAGCATTGTGATGACAAGGGCTTGGAGTATTGTGATGAGAAGTGTCATGGAGCATTGTGATGACAAGGTCATGGTGTTTTGTGAAGAAAGTTGTCAGGGAGCATTTTGATGACATATGTCACAGTCCATTGTGATGACAATGGCATGGAGCATTGTGATGCCAAGGGTCATGGAGTATTGTGATGACAAAGGTAATGGAGCATTGTGATGATAAGGGCTTGGAGCATTGTGATGACAAGGGTCATGGAGCATTGTGATGACAATGGCATGGAGCATTGTGATGATAAATGCATGGAGCATTGGGATGAAAAAGGCATGGAGATATTTTTTGACAGAATTAAAGGAGCCTTCTGACAAGTGTCAGGGAGCACTGTGATGACAAGTTTATTGAGCACTGCGATGACAATTTTCATGAAGCATTGCGATGATAAGGGCATGGAATATTACGATGACAGGCATCATGGAGCGTTGTGATGACAAGGGTCATGGAACATTGTGATGACAATGGTCTTGGAGCATTGTGATGACAAGGGCATGGGATATTGTGATGACAGGCATCATGAAGCGTTGTGATGACAAGGGTCATGGAACATTGTGATGACAATGGCATGGAGCACTGTGTTGTGAATTCCCTGGAGCATTCTGATGACATGTGTCATGGAACATTGTGATGACATATATCCGGTCCATTGTGAAGACAATGGCATTGAGCATTGTGATGCCAAGTGTCATGGATGTTTATGATGACAAATGTAATGGAGCATTGTGATGACAATGGTAATGGAGCATTGTGATGACAACGGCATGGAATATTGTGATGGCAGGCATCAGGCAGCGTTGTGATGACAAGGGTCATGGAACATTGTGATGACAATGGCATGGAGCATTGTGTTGAGAATGCGCTGGAGCATTCTGATAACATGCATCATGGAGCCTTGAGATGGCATATGTCGGGTCCATTGTGATGGCAATGGCATGGAGCATTGTGATGCCAAGTGTCATGGAGGAATGTGATGACAAAAGTAATGGAGCATTGTGATGACAAGGGCTTGGAGCATTATGATGACAAGGGCATGGAGCCTTGTAATGACAGGGTCATGGATCATTGGTCTGAAAATTTTTATGGATTATTGTGATGACAGTGGGCATGGCGCATTATGATGGCAAGGGCATTGAGCATTATGTTGACAGGGTCATGGACTATAGTGAAGACAGTTGTCAGGGAGCATTTTGATGACATATGTCATGGTCCATTGTGATGACAATGTCATAGAGCATTGTGATGCTAAGTGTCATGGAGAATTGTGATGCTAAAGGTAATGGTGCATTGTGATGACAAGGGCTTGGAGCATTGTGAGACAAGGATCATGGAGCATTGTGATGAGAAGACCATGGATAATTGTGATGACGAGCGTCATGGAGCACTGTAATGACAAGGGGCATGGAGCATCGTGAGGACAGTTCTCATGGAGGCTTGTGATGATAGGGGTCATGGCGCATTTTGATGACAAGTGTCATGGAGCATTAGGATGACAAACTTGTGGAATATTGTGATGACAAGCACATGGAGCATTGTGATGACAATGTCATGGAGTTTTGTGAAGACAGTTGTCAGGGAGCATTGTGATGACATATGTCATGGTCCATTGGGATGACAATGGCATGGAGCATTGTGATGCCAAGTGTCATGGAGGATTGTGATGACAAAGGTAATGGAGCCTTGTGATGACAAGGGATTGGAGCACTGTGATGACAAGGGTCATGGAGCATTGTGATGACAATGGCATGGAGCATTTAGATGATAAGGGAATGGAGCATTGTGGTGAAAAAGGCATGGAGCTATTTTATAAGAGAGTTCAAGGAGCCTTCTGACAAGTGTCAGGGAGCATTTGGATGACAGGTGTTTTGAGCATTGTGATGACACATGTCATAGAGCACTGTGATGACAAGGGCATGGAATATTGTGATGACAGGCATCATGGAGCGTTGTGATGACAAGGGTCATGGAGCATTGTGATGACAATGGCATGGAGCATTGTGATGAAAAAGGCATGGAGCTATTTCACGACAGACTTCAAGGAGCCTTCTGACAAGTGTCAGCGATCATTGTGATGACAAGTGTATTGAGCATTGTGATGACAAACGTCATGGAACATTGTGATGACAAGGGCATGGAATATTGTGATGAAAGGCATCATGGAGCCCTGTGATGACCAGTGTTATGGAACATTGTGATCACAACGGTTTGGAGCATTGTGATGACAGAAGTCATGGATCATTTTGATTTCAAGGAGCATGGAGCATTGTGATGACAAGGGTAGAAAGCAATGTGATCCCAATTTTCATGGAGGATTGTGGTCACAATGGGAATGGAGTATTGTGATGACACGCGCATGGAGCATTGTGATGAAAGGTCATGTAGCATTTTGCTGACAAAGGCATGGAGCATTGGGATGAAAAGTGTCATGCAGCACTGTGATGACAAGCGTCATGGAGCATTGTGATTACAGTGGTCATGGAGCATTGGGATGACAAGGGCATGGATTATTGTGATGGCAAGGGTAATGGAGCATTTTGATGACAGGCGTCATGGAGCATTGTGATGACAGGTGTCATGGAGCATTGTGATGAGAAGGTCATGGAGCATTGGGCTGAAAATATTCATGGAGTATTGTGATGACAGGGTCATGGAGCATTGTTATGACAAGTGAATGGAGCCTTGTGATGACAAGTTCCTGGATCATTGTGATGATACAATGGAACCTTGTGATGACAAGTCTCATGGAGCATTCTGATGAAAAGGGTTATGGAGCATTGTGATTACAGGGCTCATGGAAGAATTTGATGAAAACGGCATGGATCATTGGGATGAAAAAGACATAGAGCCTTATCATGAACGGGTTCAAGGAGCATAGTGACGAGAAGTGTCGGGGAGCATTGTGATGACTAGTATATTGAACATTGTGATGACAAAGTTCATGGAGCATTGTGATGAGAAGAACATGGATAATTGTTATGACGAGTGTCATGGGGCTTTGTGATGACAAGTGTTATGGAACATTGTGATCACAAGGGTTTGGAGCATTTTGATGACAAAGGTCATGGAGCATTGTGATTTCATTTTGATGACAAGAGCATGAAGCATTATGATGATGGGCATGGTGCATTGTGATGACAGGGTTCATGGAGCATTGAGATGAAAAGGGTTATGAAGCATTTTGATGACAGTGGTCATGGAGCACTCTGATGATAAGGTCCTGTAGCATTGTGATGACAGGGGTCATAGAACATTGTGATGACAGGTGTGAGCGAGTATAGTGATGACTAGTGATGGAACACTCTGATACCAGTGGTGAGAGAGCATTTTGATAAGAAGTGCATGGAGCATTGTGGTGACAAAAGTCACAGAGTCTTGTGATGACGAGGGCATGGACAATTGTGATGACAAATGTCATGAAGCATTGTGATGACTGGAGTCACGGAGAATTTTCATAAAAGAGGTCATGGAGCATTGTGATAAGAAGGGCATGGAGCATTGTGATGACAAGGGCGTGGAGCATTGTTATGACAAGGTCATGGAGTTTTGTGAAGACAGTTGTCAGGGAACATTGTCATGACATATGTCATGGTCCATTGTGATGACAATGGCATGGAGCATTGTGATGCCAAGAACCATGGAAGATTGTGATGACAATGACATGGAGCATTGTGATGATAAGGGCATGGAGCATTGTGATGAAAAAGGAATGGAGCTTTTTAATGAGAGAGTTCAAGGAGACTTCTGACAAGTGTCAGGGAGCATTGTGATGACAAGTGTATTGAGCATTGTGATGACAATGATCATGGAGCATTGTGATGACAAGGGCATGGAATATAGTGATGACAATGGCATGGAGTATTTTGTTCAGAATCCCCTGGAACATTCTGATGGCATGCGTCATGGAGCATTGTGATAACATATATCGGGACCATTGTGATGACAATGGCATGGAACATTGTGATGACAAGTGTCATGGAGGATTATGATGACAAAGGTAATGGAGCATTGTGATGACAATGGCTTGGAGCATTGTGAGGACAAGGGCATAGAGCATTGTGATGACAGGGTCATGGAGCATTGTCCTGACTAGATTCATGGATTATTGTGATGACAGGGCACATGGGAAATTTTGATGACAAGGGCATGGAGCACTGTGATGACAAGGTCAAGGAGTATTGTGTAGACAGGTGTCAGGGAGCATTGTGATGACATATATCATGGTCCATTGTGATGACAATGGCATGGAGCATTGTGATGTGAAGGGTCATGGAGGATAGTGATGACAAAGGTAATAGAGCATTGTGAGACAAGGGCTTGGAGCATTGTGATGAAAAGGGTATGGAGCATTGTGATGACAGGGTCATGGAGCATTGGTCTGACAAGTTTCATGGATTATTGTGATGACAGTGGTCATGGCTCATTGTGATGGCAAGGGCATGGAGCATTGTGATGACAAGGTCATGGACTATTGTGAAGACAGGTGTCAGGGAGCATTTTGATGACAAAGGTAATGGAGCATTGTGATGACAAGGGCTTGGAGCATTGTGATGACAAGAGTCAATGAGGAATGTGATTACAAGGGCATGGAGCATTGTGATGACAAGGGCCATTAAAAATTTTAATGACAACGTCGTGAAGCATTGTGATGAAAAAGCACAGGAAGCTTGCTATGACAGGGATCATGGAGCATTAGGATGACAAGGGCATGGAAAATTGTGATGACAAGTGTCTGTATCATTGTGATGAGAAGTGTCATGGAGTATTGTGATAACAAGGACGTGGAGAATTGTGATGAGAAGGGACATGGAGCATTGTGATGACCAGCGGATGGAGCATTTTGATTGCAAGACCTTGGAGCCTTGTGATGAGAAGACCATGGGTAATTGTGATGACGAGCGTCATGGAGCTCTGTAATGACGAGGGACATGGAGCATGGTGAGGACAGGGGTCATGGAGCATTGTGATGCCAAGGGTCATGGAGCATTCTGATGACAAGTTTGTGGAGTATAGTGATGACAATGGCATGGAGCATTGTGATGACAAGGGCATGGAGCATTGTGATGAAAAGGTTATGGAGTTTTGTGAAGACAGTTGTCAGGGAGCATTGTGATGACATATGTCATGGTCCATTGGGATGACAATGGCATGGAGCATTGTGATGCCAAGTGTCATGGAGGATTGTGATGACATAGGTAATGGAGCATTGTGATGACAAGGGCTTGGAGCATTGTGATGACAAGGGTCATGGAGCATTGTGATGACAATGGCATGGAGCATTGTGATGATAAGGGCATGGAGCATTGTGATGAAAAATGCATGAAGCTATTTTTTGACAGATTTCAAGGAACCTTCTGACAAGTGTCAGGGAGCATTGTGATGACAAGTGAATTGAGCATTACGATGACAATGTCCATGCAGCCTTGTGATGACAAGGGCATGGAATATAGTGATGACAAGGGAATGGAGCATTGCGTTGAGAGTGCCCTGGAGCATTCTGATGATATGTCTCATGGAGCATTGTGATGACATATGTCCAGTCCATTGTGAAGACAATGGCATGGAGCATTGTGATGCCAAGTGTCATGGAGGATTATGATGACAAAGGTAATGGAGCATTGTGATGACAATGGTCATGGAACATTGTGATGACAAGGGCATTGAACATTGTGTTGACAGGCATCATGGAGCGTTGTGCATGGAAAATTGTGATGACATTGACATGGCACATTGTGTTGAGAATGGCATGGAGCATTGTGTTGAGAATGCCCTGGAACATTCTGATGACATGCGTGATGGAGCATTGTGATGCCATATGTCCGGTCCATTGTGATGACAATGGCATGGAGCATTGTGATGCCAAGTGTCATGGAGGAGTATGATAACAAAAGTAATGGAGCAGTGTGATGACAACGGCTTGGAGCATTGTGATGTCAAGGGCATAGAGCATTGTGATGACAGGGGCATGGAGCATTGGCCTGACAAGTTTCATGTATTATTTTGATGACATTGGGCATGGTGCATTGTGATGACAAGGGCATGGAGCACTCTTATGACAAGGTCATGGAGTATTGTGTATAGAGGTGTCAGGGAGCATCGTGATGACATATTTCATGGTCCATTGTGATGACAATGGCATGGAGCATTGTGTTGCCAAGTGTCATGGAAGATTGTGATGACAAAAGTAATGGAGCATTGTGATAACAAGTGCTTGGAGCATTGTGAAGACAAGGGCATGGAGCATTGTGATGACAGGGTCATGGAGCATTGGTCTGACAAATTTCATGGATTAATGCGATGACAGTGGGCATGGCGCATTGTTATGGCAAGGGCATTGAGCATTATGTTGACAAGGTCATGGACTATAGTGAAGACAGTTGTCAGGGAGCATTTTGATGACATATGTCATGGTCCATTGTGATGACAAGGGCTTGGAGCATTGTGATGACAAGGGCCATGGAGCTTTGTGTTGACAAGGGCATGGAGCATTGTGATGAGAAGACCATGGATAATTGTGATGTCGAGCATCATGAAGCACTGTAATGACAAGGGGCATGGACGATCGTGCGGACAGGTGTCATGGATCATTGTGATGATAAGGGTCATGGCGCATTTTGATGACAAGTGTCACGGAGCATTCGGATGACAAGCTTGTGGAATATTGTGATGACAAGCACATGGAGCATTGTGATAACAAGGTCATGGAGTTGTGTGAAGACAGTTGTCAGGGAGCATTGTGATGACATATGTCATGGTCCATTGTGATGACAATGGCATGGAACATTGTGGTGCCAAGTGTTATGTAGGATTGTGATGACAAAGGTAATGGAGCCTTGTGATGACAAGGGATTGCAGCATTGTGATGACAAGGGTCATGGAGCATTGTGATGACAATGGCATGGAGCATATAGATTTTAAGGGAATGGAGCATTGTGATGAAAAAGGCATGGAGCTATTATATGACAGAGTTTAAGGAGCTTTCTGAAAAGTGACAGGGAGCATTGGGATGACAAGTGTTTTCAGCATTGTGATGACACATGTCATAGAGCATTGTCATGACAAGGTCATGGAATACTGTGATGACCGGCATCATGGAGCGTTGTGATGACTAGTGTCATGGAGCATTGTGATGACAATGGCATGGAGCATTGTGATGAAAAAGCCATGCAGCTATTTCACGACAGACTTCAAGGAGCCTTCTGACAAGTGTCAGTGATCATTGTGATGACAAGTGTATTGAGCATTGTGATGACAAACATCATGGAGCATTGTGATGACAAGGGCATGGAATATTGTGATGACAGGCATCATGGAGCCCTGTGATGACCAGTGTTATGGAACATTGTGATCACAACGGTTTGGAGCATTGTGATGACAGAAGTCATGGATCATTTTGATTTCAAGGAGCATGGAGCATTGTGATGACAAGGGTAGAAAGCAATGTGATTCCAATTTTCATGGAGGATTGTGATCACAATGGGAACGGAGTATTGTGATGACAAGGTCATGTAGCATTTTGCTGACAAAGGCATGCAGCATTGGGATGACAAGTGTCATGGAGCACTGTGATGACAAGCGTCATGGAGCATTGTGATTACAGTGGTCATGGAACATTGGGATGACAACGGCATGGATTATTGTGATGGCAAGGTTAATGGAGCATTTTGATGACAGGCGTCATGGAGCATTGTGATGACAGGTGTCATGGAGCATTGTGATGAGAAGGTCATGGAGCATTGGGCTGAAAATGTTCATGGAGTATTGTGATGACAGGGTCATGGAGCATGTTTATGACAAGTAAATGGAGCCTTGTGATGACAAGTTCCTGGAGCATTGTGATGAGAAGACCATGGAGCCTTGTGATGACAAGTCTCATGGAGCATTCTGATGAAAAGGGTCATGGAGCATTGCGATTACAGGGGTATTGGGGCAAATTGATGAAAACGACATGGATCATTGTGATGAAAAAGACATAGAGCCTTATCATGAACGGGTTCAAGGAGCATAGTGACGAGAAGTGTCGGGGAGCATAGTGATGACAAGTATATTGAACATTTTGGTGACAAAGTTCATGGAGCATTGTGATGAGAAGAACAAGGATAAATGTTATGACGAGTGTCATGGGGCTTTGTGATGACAAGTGTTATGAAACATTGTGATTCCAAGGGTTTGGAGCATTTAGATGACAGAGGTCATGGAGCATTTTGATTTCATTGTGATGACAATAGCATGAAGCATTATGATGATGGGCATGGTGCATTGTGATGACAGGGTTCATGGAGCATTGAGATGAAAAGGGTCATGGAGCATTTTGATGACAGTGGTTATGGAACATTCTGATGTCAGGGGTCATGGAGCATTTTGATAATAAGGTCTTGTAGCATTGCGATGACAGGGGTCATGGAACATTGTGATAGACACGGGTGAGGGAGTATAGTGATGACTAGTGATGGAACACTCTGATATCAGTGGTGAGAGAGCATTTAGATGAGAAGTACATGGAACATTGTGGTGACAAAGTCACAGAGTCTTGTGATGACGAGGACATGGACCATTGTGATGACAAATGTCATGAAGCATTGTGATGACTGGAGTCAGAGAGAATTTTCATAAAAGAGGTCATGGAGCATTGTGATGACAAGGGCATGGAGCATTGTGATGACAAGGGCATGGAGCATTGTGATGACAAGGTCAAGGAATTTTGTGAAGACAGTTGTCAGGGAGCATTGTGATGACATATGTCATGGTCCATTGTGATGACAATGGCATGGAGCATTGTGATGCCAAGAGTCATGGAGGATTCTGATGGCAAAGGTAATGGAGCATTGTGATGTCAAGGGATTTGAGCATTCTGATGACAAGGGTCATGGAACATTGTGATGAGAATGGCATGGAGCATTGTGATGATAAGGGCATGGAGCATTGTGATGAAAAAGGCATGGAGCTTTTTCATGAGAGAGTTCAAGGAGACTTCTGACAAGTGTCAGGGAGCATTGTGATGACAAGTGTATTGAGCATTGTGATGACAATGGTCAAGGAGCATTGTGATGACAAGCGTCATGGAGCATTGTGATGACAATGGCATGGAGCATTTTGTTGAGAATCCCCTGGAGCATTCTGATGTCATGTGTCATGGAGCTTTGTGATGACATATGCCCGATCCATTGTGATGACAATGGAATGGAGCATTGTGATGCCAAGTGTCATGGAGCATTATGATGACAAAGGTAATGGAGCATTGTGATGACAAGGGCTTGGAGCATTGTGATGACAAGGTCATAGAGCATTGTGATGACAAGGGCATGGAGCATTGGCCTGACAAGTTTCATGGATTATTGTGATGACAGTGTGCATGGCAAACTGTCATGACAAGGGAATGGAACACTGTGATGACAAAGTCATGGAGTATTGTGTAGACAGGTGTCAGGGAGCATCGTGATGACATATATCATGGGCCATTTTGATGACAATGGCATGGAGCATTGTGATGCGAAGGGTCAAGGAGGATAGTGATGACAAAGGTAATAGAGCATTGTGATGACAAGGGCTTGGAGCATTGTGAGGACAAGGGCATGGAGCATTGTGATGACAGGGTCATGGAGCATTGGTCTGACAAGTTTCATGGATTATTGTGATGACAGTGGGCATGGCGCATTGTGATGGCAAGTGCATGGAGCATTGTGATGACAAGGTCATGGACTATTGTGAAGACAGGTGTCAGGGAGCATTGTGATGACAAATGTAATGGAGCATTGTGATGACAAGGGCTTGGAGCATTGTGATGACAAGAGTCATGGAGGAATGTGATTACAAGGGCATAGAGCATTGTGATGACAAGGGCCATTGAACATTTTAATGACAACGTCATGAAGCTTAGTGATGACAAAGCGCATGGAGCTTGCTATGACAGGGATCATGGAGCATTTGGATGACAAGAGCCTGTATCATTTTGATGAGAAGTGTCATGGAGTATTGTGATAACAAGGACGTGGAGAAGTGTGATGACAAGGGACATGGAGCAATGTGATGACCAGCGCATGGAGCATTTTGATTGCAAGACCCTGGAGCATTGTGAGGAGAAGACCACGGATAATTGTGATGACAAGCGTCATGGAGCACTGTAATGACAAGGGGCATGGAGCATTGTGAGGACAGGGGTCATGGAGCATTGTGATGCCAAGGGTCATGGAGCATTCTGATGACGTTTGTGGAGTATTGTGATGACCATGGCATGGAGCATTGTGATGACATGGGCCTGGAGCCCTGTGATGACAAGGTCATGGAGTATTGTGAAGACAGTTGTCAGGGAGCATTTTGATGACTTATGTCATGGTCCATTGTGATGACAATGGCATGGAGCATTGTGATGCCAAGTGTCATGAGGGATTGTGATGACAAAGGTTATGGAACATTGTGATGAGAAGGGCTTGGAGCATTTTGATGACAAGGGCCATTGAAAATTTCAATGACAACTTCGTGTAGCATTGTGATGACAAAGCCCTTGGAGCTTGCTATGACAGGTGTCATCGAGCATTGCGATGACAAGTGCATGGAGAATTGTGATGACAAGAGCCTGTAACAGTGTAATGAGAAGTGTCATGGAGCATTGTGATGACAAGGGAATGGAGCATTGTGATGACAATGTCCTGGAGCATCGTTCTGAGAAGACCATTGTGCCTTGTGATGACAAGTTTCATGGAGCTCTTTGATGAAAAGGGGCATGGAGCATTGTGATTAGAGGGGTTGTAGCATTGTGATGACAAGGGCATGGAGCATTGTGTTGAGAATGTCATGGATCATTCTGATGACATGCGTCATGGAGCTTTGTGATGACAAGGGCATGGAGAATTGTGATTACAGGGTACTTGGAGCATTGAGATGAAAAATGCATGGATCATTGTGATGAAAAAGGCATGGAGTGGGCTTCCCTGGTGGCACAGTGGTTGAGAGTCCGCCTGCCGATGCACGGGACACGGGTTCGTGCCCCGGTCCGGGAGGATCCCACATGCCTCAGAGCAGCTGGGCGCGTGAGCCATGGCCGCTGAACCTGCGCGTCCAGAGCCTGTGCTCCACAATGGGAGAGGCCACAGCAGTGAGAGGTCCGCGTACCACAAAAAAAAAAAAAAAAAGGCATGGAGCCTTGTCATGACTGGTTTCAAGGGGCTTAATGATGACAACTATCAGGGAGCATTGTGATGACAGCTCTATTGAGCATTGTGATGACAAATGTCATGAAGCATTGTGATGAGAAGACCATGGATAATTGTGTTGATGATCGTCATGGGGCGTTGTGATGACAGTGTTATGGAACATTGTGATCAAAAGAGTTTGGAGCATTGTGATCACAAGGTCATGGATTATTGTGAAGACAGGTGTCAGGGAGCATTGTGATGACATATGTCATGGTCCATTGTCATGACAGTGGCATGGAGCATTGTGATGCCAAGTGTCATGGAGGATTGTGATGACAAAGGTAATGGAGCATTGTGATGACAAGGTCTTGGAGCATTGTGATGACAAGGGCATGGAGCATTGTGATGAGAAAGACATGGAGCATTCTGATGACATGCATCATGGTGCATTGTGATGACAAGCTCATGGAGCATTGTGATTACAGGGGTCTTGGAGCATTTTGATGATATGGGTCATTGAGCCTTGTAATGACAAGGCCGTGGAACATTGTGATGACAGGGGTCATGGAGCATTGTTATGACAGGAGTAATGGAACATTGTGATGACCTAGGCATGCAGCACTGGTCTGAAAATTTTCATTGATTATTGTGAAGAGAGTGGGCCTGGAATATTGTGATGACAAAGGCACGGAACACTGTGATACATGGGTCATGGAGGATTGTAATGACAAGGGCATGGATCAGTGTGATGAGAAGGGCATCGAGCATAGTGATGACAAGCGTCATGGAGCATTGTGATGACAATGTCATGGAGCATTGTGATGCCAAGTGTCATGGAGCTTTGTGATTGCAAATGTTGGAGCATTTTGATGACAAGGGCATGGTGCATTGTGATGAGAAGGGCAGGGAGCATTGTGATGACAAGGTTTATGGAGGCTTGTGATGACAAGGTTGTTCAGCATTATGATGACAAACACAATGCACATTTTGATGACATTGGTCATGGATCATTGAGCTGACAAAGTCATGGAGCATTAGTATGACGAGGATCAGAGAGCATTGAGATGAGAAGTACATGGAGCATTGTGGTGACAAAAGTCACACAGCCTTGTGATGACGAGGGCATGGAACATTGTGATGGCAAATGGCATGAAGCATTGTGATGACTGGAGTCAAGGGGAATTTTCATCAAAGAGGTCATGGAGCATTGTGATGATAAGGGCATGGAGTATTGTGATGACAGGGTCATGGAGCATTTTCTGACAATTTTCATGGATTATTGTGATGACAGTGGGCATGGCGCCTTGTGATGACAAGGGCATGGAGCACTGTGATGAAAAGGTCATGGAGTATTGTGTAGAGGTGTCAGGGAGAATTGTGAGGACATGTATCATGGTCCATTGTGATGACAACGGCATGGAACATTTTGATGCCAAGTGACATGGAGGACTGTGATGACAAAGGTAATGGAGCATTGTGATGACAAGGGCTTCGAGCATTGTGATGTCAAGGGCTTAGAGCATTGTGATGACAGAGGCATGTAGCATTGGCCTGAAAAGTTTCATGGATTACTGTGATGAGAGTGGGCATGGCACATTGTGATGACTAGGGCATGGAGCAGTGTGATGACAAGGTAATGAAGTATTGAGTAGAGATTTGTCAGGGAGAATTGTGATGAAATATATCATGGTCCATTGTGATGACAATGGCATGGAGCATTGTGATGCAAAGGGTCATGGAGGATTGTGATGACAAAGGTAATGGAGCATTGTGATGACAAGGCCTTGGAGCATTGTGATAACAAGGGCATGGACCATTGTAATGAGAGGGTCATGGAGCATTGGTCCGACAAGTTTCAAGGATTATTGTGATGACAGTGGGCATGGCGCATTGTGATGGCAAGGGCTTGGAGCATAGTGATGACAAGGTCATGGACTATTGTGAAGACTGGTATCAGGGAGCATTGTGATGACAAAGGTAATGGAGCATTGTGATGACAAGTGCTTGGAGCATTGTGATGACAAGAGTCATGGAGGAATGTGATTACAAGGGCATGGAGCATTGTGATGACAAGGGACATTGAACATTTTAATGACAACGTCGTGAAGCATTGTGTTGACAAAGCACATGGAGCTTGCTATGACAGGGATCATGGAGCATGAGGATGACAAGGGCATGGAAAATTGTGATGACAAGAGCCTGTATCATTGTGATGACAAGGTCATGGTGTTTTGTGAAGACAGTTGTCAGGGAGGCTTTTGATGACATACGTCACGGTCCATTGTGATGACAATGGCATGGAGCATTGTGATGCCAAGGGTCATGGAGGATTGTGATGACAATGGTATTGGAGCATTGTGATGATAAGGGCTTGGAGCATTGTGATGACAAGGGTCATGGAGCATTGTAATGACAATGGCATGGAGCGTTGTGATGATAAGGGCATGGAGCATTGGGATGAAAAAGGCATGGAGCTATTTTTTGACAGAGTTCAAGGAGCCTTCTGACAAGTGTCAGGGAGCATTGTGATGACAAGTGTATTGAGCATTGCGATGACAATGTTCATGCAGCATTGCTATGACAAGGGCATGGAATATTGCGATGACAGGCATCATGGAGCGTTGTGATGACAAGGGTCATGGAACATTGTGATGACAATGGTCTTGGAGCATTGTGATGACAAGGGCATGGAATATTGTGATGACAGGCATCATGCAGCGTTGTGATGACAAGGGTCATGGAACATTGTGATGACAATGGCATGGAGCACTGTGTTGAGAAGGCCCTGGAGCATTCTGATGACATGTGTCATGGAGCATTGTGATGACATATGTCCGGTCCATTGTGAAGACAATGGCATTGAGCATTGTGATGCCAAGTGTCATGGAGGATTATGATGACAAAGGTAATGGAGCATTGTATGACAATGGTAATGGAGCATTGTGACGACAAGGGCATAGAATATTGTGATGACAGGCATCAGGCAGCGTTGTGATGACAAGGGTCATGGAACATTGTGATGAGAGTGGCATGGAGCATTGTGTTAAGAATGCCCTGGAGCATTCTGATGGCATGCATCATGGAGCATTGTGATGACATATTTCTGGTCCATTGTGATGACAATGGCATTGAGCATTGTGATGCCAAGTGTCATGGAGGATTATGATGACAAAGGTAATGAAGCAGTGTGATGACAACAGCTTGGAGCATTTTGATGACAAAGACATAGAGCATTGTGATGACAGGGTCATGGAGCAATGGCCTGACAAGTTTCATGTATTATTTTGATGACTGTGGGGGTGGTGCATTGTGATGACTAGGGCATGGAGCACTCTTACGACAAGGTCATGGAGTATTGTGTAGAGAGGTGTCAGGGAGCATCATGATGACATATATCATGGTCTATTGTGATGACAATGGCATGGAGCATTGTGATGCAAAGTGTCATGGAGGAATGTGATGACAAAAGTAATGGAGCATTGTGATGACAAGGGCATGGAGCCTTGTAATGACAGGGTCATGGAGCATTGGTCTGACAAGTTTCATGGATTAATGCGATGACAGTGGGCATGGCACATTATGATGGCAAGGGCATTGAGCATTATGTTGACAGGGTCATGGACTATAGGGAAGACAGTTGTCAGGGAGCATTTTCATGACATATGTCATGGTCCATTGTGATGACAATGTCATAGAGCATTGTGATGCCAAGTGTCATGGAGAATTGTGATGCTAAAGGTAATGGTGCATTGTGATGACTAGGGCTTGGAGCATTGTGATGACAAGGATCATGGAGCATTGTGATGACAAGGGCATGGAGCATTTTGATGAGAAGACCATGGATAATTGTGATGACGAGCGTCATGGAGCACTGTAATGACAAGGGGCATGGAGCATCGTGAGGATAGGTCTCATGGAGCATTGTGATGATAGGGGTCATGGTGCATTTTGATGACAAGGGTCATGGAGCATTCTGATGACAAGCTTGTGGAGTATTGTGATGACAAGCACATGGAGCATTGTGATGACAATATCATGGAGTTTTTTGAAGACAGTTATCATGGAGCATTGTGATGACATATGTCATGGTCCATTGGAATGACAATGGCATGGAGCATTGTGATGCCAATTGTCATGGAGGATTGTGATGACAAAGGTAATGGAGCATTGTGATGACAAGGGATTGGAGCATTGTGATGACAAGGGTCATGGAGCATTGTGATGACAATGGCATGGAGAATTTAGATGATAAGAGAATGGAGCATTGTCGTGAAAAAGCATGGAGCTATTTTATGACAGAGTTCAAGGATCCTTCTGACAAGTGTCAGGGAGCATTGGGATGACAAGTGTTTTGAGCATGGTGATGACACATGTCATAGAGCATTATGATGACAAGGACATGGAATATTGTGATGACCGGCATCATGGAGCGTTGTGATGACTAGTGTCATGGAGCATTGTGATGACAATGGCATGGAGCATTGTGATGAAAACGCCATGCAGCTATTTCACGACAGACTTCAAGGAGCCTTCTGACAAGTGTCAGCGATCATTGTGATGACAAGTGTTTTGAGCATTGTGATGACAAACGTCATGGAGCATTGTGATGACAAGGGCATGGAATATTCTGATGACAGGCATCATGGAGCTCTGTGATGACCAGTGTTATGGAACATTGTGATCACAACGGTTTGGAGCATTGTGATGACAGAAGTCATGGATCATTTTGATTTCAAGGAGCATGGAGCATTGTGATGACAAGGGTAGAAAGCAATGTGATCCCAAGTTTCATGGAGGATTGTGGTCACAATGGGAATGGAGTATTGTGATGACAAGCGCGTGGAGCATTGTGATGACAAGGTCATGTAGCATTTTGCTGACAAAGGCATGGAGCATTGGGATGAGAAGTGTCATGGAGCACTGTGATGACAAGCGTCATGGAGCATTGTGATTACAGTGGTCATGGAGCATTGGGATGACAAGGGCATGGATTATTGTGATGGCAAGAGTAATAGAACATTTTGATGACAGGCGTCATGGAGCATTGTGATGACAGGTGTCATGGAGCATTGTGATGAGAAGGTCATGGAGCATTGGGCTGAAAACGTTCATGGAGTATTGTGATGATAGGTTCATGGTGCATTGTTATGACAAGTGAATGGAGCCTTGTGATGACAAGTTCCTGGAGCATTGTGATGAGAAATCCATGGAGCCTTGTTATGACAAGTCTCATGGATAATTCTGATGAAAAGGGTCATGGAGCATTGTGATTACAGTGGTCATGGAGCAATTTGATGAAAACGGCTTGGATCATTGTGATGAAAAAGACATAGAGCCTTATCATGAACGGGTTCCAGGAGCATAGTGACGAGAAGTGTCGGGGAGCATTGTGATGACAAGTATATTGAACATTTTGGTGACAAAGTTCATAGAGCATTGTGATGAGAAGAACATGGAAAATTGTTATGACGAGTGTCATGGGGCTTTGTGATGACAAGTGTTATGGAACATTGTGATCACAAAGGTTTGGAGAATTTTGATGACAGAGGTCATGGAGCATTTTCATTTCAATGTGATGACAATAGCATGAAGCATTATGATGCTGGGCATGGTGCATTGTGATGACAGGGTTCATGGGGCATTGAGATGAAAAGGGTCATGGAGCATTTTGATGACAGGGGTTATGGAACATTCTGATGTCAGGGGTCATGGAGCATTTTGATGATAAGGTCATGTAGCATTGCGATGACAGGGGTCATGGAACATTGTGATGTCATGGGTGAGGGAGTAGAGTGATGACTATTGATGGAAAACTCTGATATCAGTGGTGAGAGAGCATTTTGATGAGAAGTGCATGAAGCGTTGTGGTGACAAAAGTCACAGAGTCTTGTGATGACGAGAGCATGGACAATTGTGATGACAAATGTCATGAGGCATTGTGATGACTAGAGTCATGGAGAATTTTCATAAAAGAGGTCATGGACCATTGTGATGCCAAGGGCCATGGAGCATTCTGATGACAAGCTTGTGGAGTATTGTGATGACAAGGGCAAGGAGCATTGTGATGACAAGGGCGTGGAGCATTGTTATGACAAGGTCATGAAGTTTTGTGAAGACAGTTGTCAGGGAGCATTGTGATGACATAGTCATGGTCCATGTGATGACAATGGCATGGAGCATAGTGATGCCAAGAGTCATGGAGGATTTTGATGACAAAGGTAATGGAGCATTGTGATGTCAAGGGATTGGAGCATTCTGATGACAAGAGTCATGGAGCATTGTGATGACAATGGCATGGAGCATTGTGATGATAAGGGCATGGAGCATTGTGATGAAAAAGGCATGGAGCTTTTTCATGAGAGAGTTCTAGGAGACTTCTGACAAGTGTCAGGGAGCATTGTGATGACAAGTTTATTGAGCATTGTGATGACAATGGTCATGGAGCATTGTTTTGACAGGGGTCATTGAGCATTGTGATGACAATGGCAAGGAGAATTTTGTTGAGAATCCCCTGGAGCATTCTGATGTCATTCGTCATGGAACATTGTGATGACATATGTCGGATCCATTGTGATGACAATGGCATGGAGCATTGTGATGCCAAGTGTCATGGAGCATTATGATGACAAAGGTAATGGCGCATTGTGATGACAAGGGCTTGGAGCATTGTGATGACAAGGGCATAGAGCATTGTGATGACAAGGGCATGGAACTTTGGCTTGACAAGTTTCCTGGATTATTTTGATGACAGTGTTCATGGCAAATTGTGATAACAAGGGCATGGAACACTGTGATGACAAGGTCATAGAGTATTGTGTAGACAGGTGTCAGGGAGCATCGTGATGATATATATCATGGTCCATTGTGATGACAATGGCATGGAGCATTGTGATGCCAAGTGTCATGAAGGATAGGGATGACAAAGGTAATGGAGCATTGTGATGACAAGGGCTTGGAGCATTGTGAGGACAAGGGCATGGAGCATTGTGATGACAGGGACATGGAGCATTGGTCTGACAAGTTTCATGGATTATTGTGATGACAGTGGGCATGGTGCATTGTGATGGCAAGGGCGTGGAGCATTTTGATGACAAAGTCATGGACTCTTGTGAAGACAGATGTCAGGGAGCATTGTGATGACAAAGGTAATGGAGCATTGTGATGACAAGGGCTTGGAGCATTGTGATGACAAGAGTCATGGAGTAATGTGATTACAAGGGCATGGAGCATTGTGATGACAAGGGCCATCGAAAATTTTAATGACAACGTCCTAAAGCTTTGTGATGATAAAGCACTTGGAGCTTGCTATGACAGGGATCATGGAGCATTAGGATGACAAGGGCATGGAAAATTGTGATGACAAAACTCTGTATCATTGTGATGAGAAGTGTCATGGAGCATTGTGATAACAAGTGTCATGGATCATTGTGATGACAAGGGCTTGGAGCATTGTGATGACAAGGTTCATGGAGCATTGTGATGACAATGGCATGGAGCATTGTGATGATAAGGGCATGGAGCATTGTGATGAAAAAGGCATGGAGCTATTTTTTGACAGAGTTCAAGGAGCCTTCTGACAAGTGTCATGGTGCATTGTGATGTCAAGTGTATTGAGCATTGCAATAACATTGTTCATGCAGCATTGCGATGACAAGGGCATGGAATATTGCGATGACAGGCATCATGGAGCGTTGAGATGACAAGGTTCATGGAACATTGTTATGATAATGGCATGGAGCACAGTGCTGAGAAGGCCCTGGAGCATTCTGATGGCATGTGTCATGGAGCATTGTGATGACATATGTCCGGTCCATTGTGAAGACAATGGCATGGAGCATTGTGATGCCAAGTGTCATGGAGGATTATGATGACAAAGGTAATGGAGCATTGTGATGACAATGGTCATGGAGCATTGTGATGGCATGGGCATGGAATATTGTGATGACAGGCATCATGGAGCGTTGTGATGACAAGGGTCATGGAACATTGTGATGACAATGGCTTTGAGCATTGTGTTGAGAATGCCATGGAACATTCTGATGACATGTGTCATGGAGCATTGTGATGCCAAGTGTCATGGAGGATTATGATGACAAAGGTAATGGAGCAGTGTGATGACAACGGCTTGGAGCATTGTGATGACAAGAGCATAGAGCATTGAGATGACAGGGGCATGGAGCTTTGGCCTGACAAGTTTCATGGATTATTTTGATGACAGTGGGCATGGTGCATTTTGATGACAAGGGCATGGAGATCTCTTATGAAAAGGTCATGGATTATTGTGTAGAGACGTGTCAGGGAGCATCATGATGACCTATATCATGGTCTATTGTGATGACAATGGCATGGAGCATTGTGAAGCCAGGTGTCATGGAGGATTGTGATGACAAATGTAATGTAGCATTGTGATGACAAGGGCTTGGAGCATTGTGATGCCAATGGCATGTAGCATTGTGATGACAGGGTCATGGAGCATAGGTCTGACAAGTTTCATGTATTATTGTGATGACAGTGGGGATTGCGCATTGTGATGGCAAGGGCATTGAGCATTATGTTGACAAGGTCATGGACTGTTGTGAAGACAGTTGTTAGGGAACATTTTGATGACATATATCATGGTCCATTGTGATGACAATGGCATGGAGCATTGTGATGCCAAGTGTCATGGAGGATTGTGATGCCAAACGTAATGGAACAATGTGATGACAAGGGCTTGTAGCATTCTGATGTAAATGGCATTGAGCATTATGTTGACAAGGTCATGGGCTATAGTGAAGACAGTAGTCAGGGAGCATTTTGATGACATATGTCATGGTCCCTTGTGATGACAATTGCATGGAGCATTGTGATGCCAAGTGTCATGGAGGATTGTGATGTTAAAGGTAATGGAGCATTGTGATGACAAGAGCTTGGAGCACTGTGATGAAAAGGGTCATGGAGCATTGTGATGACAAGGGCATGGAACATTGTGATGAGAAGACCATGGATAATTGTGATGACGAGCGTCATGGAGCACTGTAATGACAAGGGGCATGGAGCACCGTGAGGACAGGTGTCTTGGAGAATTGTGTTGATAGGGGTCATGGCGCATTTTGATGACAAGTGTCATGGAGCATTCTGATGACAAGTTTGTGGAGTATTGTGATGACAATCATATGGAGCATTGTGATGACAAGGTCATGGAGTTTTTTGAAGAGAGTTGTCAGGCAGCATTGTGATGCCATATTTCAAGGTACATTGTGATGACAATGGCATGGAACATTCTGGTGCTAAGTGTCATGGAGGATTGTGAAGACAAAGGTAATGGAGCGTTGTGATGACAAGGGGTTGGAGCATTGTGATGACAAGGGTCATGGAGCATTGTGATGACAATGGCATGGAGCATTTTGATGATAAGGGAATGGAGCATTGTGATGAAAAAGGCATGGAGCTATTTTATGACAGAGTTCAAGGAGCCTTCTGACAAGTGTCAGGGAGCAATGGGATGACAAGTGTTTTGAGCATGGTGATGACACATGTCATAGAGCATTGTGATGACAAGGGCATGGAATATTGTGATGACAGGCATCATGGATCGTTGTGATGACAAGGGTCATGGAGCATTGTGATGACAATGGCATGGAGCATTGTGATGAAAAATTCATGCAGCTATTTCACGACAGACCTCAAGGAGCCTTCTGACAAGTGTCAGCGATCATTGTGATGACAAGTGTATTGAGCATTGTGATGACAAACGTCATGGAGCATTGTGATGACAAGGTCATGGAATATTGTGATGACAGGCATCATGGAGCCCCGTGTTGACCACTGTTATGGAACATTGTGATCACAACAGTTTGGAGCATTGTGATGACAGAAGTCATGGATCATTTTGATTTCAAGGAGCATGGAGCATTGTGATGACAAGGGTCGAAAGCAATGTGATCCCAAGTTTCATTAAGGATTTTGGTCACAAGGGGAATGGAGTATTGTGATGACAAGCGCATGGAGCATCGTGATGACAAGGTCATGTAGCATTTTGCTGATGAAGGCATGGAGCATTTGGATGACAAGTGTCATGGAGCACTGTGATGAAAAGCGTCATGGACCATTGTGATTACAGTGGTCATGGAGCAATGAGATGACAAGGGAATGGATTATTGTGATTGCAAGGGTCATGGAGCATTTTGATGACAGGCGTCATGGAGCATTGTGATGACACATGTCATAGAGCATTGTGATGACAAGTGCATGGAATATTGTGAAGACAGGCATGATGGAGCGTTGTTATGACAAGGGGCATGGAGCATTGTGATGACAATGTCATGGAGCACTGTGATGAAAAAGGCATGGAGCTATTTCACGACTGACTTCAAGGAGACTTCTGACAATTGTCAGCGAGCATTGTGATGACAAGTGTATTGAGAATTGTGATGACAAATGTCATGGAGCATTGTGAGGACAAGGGCATGGAATATTGTGATGACAGGCATGATGGAGTGCTATGATGACCAGTTTTATGGAACATTTTGATCACAAGTGTGTGGAGCATTGTGATGACAGAAGTCATGGATCATTTTGATTTCAAGGAGCATGGAGCATTGTGATGACAAGGGTAGAAAGCAATGTGATCCCAAGTTTCATGGAGGATTGTGGTCACAATGGGAATGGAGTATTGTGATGACAAGCGCATGGAGCATTGTGATGACAAGGTCATGTAACATTTTGCAGACACAGGCATGGAGCATTGGGATGACAAGCGTCATGGAGCACTGTGATGACAAGCGTCATGGAGCATTGTGATTACAGTGGTCATGGAGCATTGGGATGACAAGGGCTTGGATTATTGTGATGGCAAGGGTAATGGAGCATTTTGATGATAGGCGTCATGGAGCATTGTGATGAGAATGTCATGGAGCATTGGGCTGAAAATGTTCATGGAGTATTGTGATGACAGGGTCATGGAGCATTGTTATGACAAGTGAATGGAGCCTTGTGATGACAAGTTCCTGTAGCATTGTGATGAGAAATCCATGGAGCCTTGTGATGACAAGTCTCATGGAGAATTCTGATGAAAAGGGTCATGGAGCATTGTGAATACAGTGGGCATGGAGCAATTTGATGAAAACGGCATGGATCATTTTGATGAAAAAGACATAGAGCCTTATCATGAACGGGTTCCAGGAGCATAGTGACGAGAAGTGTCGGGGAGCATTGTGATGACAAGTATATTGAACATTTTGGTGACAAAGTTCATGGAGCATTTTGATGAGAAAACATGGAAAATTGTTATGACGAGTGTCATGGGGCTTTTTGATGACAAGTGTTATGGAACATTGTGATCACAAAGGTTTGGAGCATTTTGATGACAGAGGTATTGGAGCATTTTGATTTCAATGTGATGACAATAGCATGAAGCATTATGATGATGGGCATGGTGCATTGTGATGACAGGGTTCATGGGGCATTGTGATGAAAAGGGTCATGGAGCATTTTGATGACAGGGTTTATGGAACATTTTGATGTCAGGGGTCATGGAGCATTTTGATGATAAGGTCATGTAGCATTGCGATGACAGGGGTCATGGAACATTGTGATGACAATTGGTGAGTGAGTATAGTGATGACTAGTGATGGAACACTCTGATATCAGTGGTGAGAGAGCATTTTGATGAGAAGTGCATGGAGCGTTGTGGTGACAAAAGTCACAGAGTCTTTTGATGACGAGGGCATGGACAATTGTGATGACAAATGTCATGAAGCATTGTGATGACGGGAGTCAAGGAGAATTTTCATAAAAGGGGTCATGGAGCATTGTGATGACAAGGGCATGGAGCATTGTGAACACAAGGGCGTGGAGCATTGTTATGACAAGGTCAGGGAGTTTTGTGAAGATTGTTGTCAGGGAGCATTGTGATGACATATGTCATGGTCCATTGTGATGACAATGGCATGTTGTATTGTGATGTCTACAGTCATGGAGATTGTGATGACAAATGTAATGGAGCATTGTGATGTCAAGGGATTGGAGCATTCTGATGACAACGGTCATGGAGCATTGTGATGACAATGGCATGGAGCATTTAGATGGTAAGGGAATGGAGCATTGTGGTGAAAAAGGCATGGAGCTATTTTATAACAGAGTTCAAGGAGCCTTCTGACAAGTGTCAGGGAGCATTGGGATGACAAGTGTTTTGCGCATTGTGATGACACATGTCAAAGAGTATTGGGATGACAAGGGCATGGAATATTGTGATGACAGGCATCATAGACCATTGGGATGACTAGGAAATGGATCATTGTGATGAGAAGTGTCATAGAGCATTTGGTGACAAGAGTCCCGGATCATTGTGTTGTCAGGGGTCATCAAGCGTTGTGATGACAGTGGTCATGGAGCATTGTGATGACAGGGGTCATGGAGCATTGTGATTAATAGGTCATGGAGCATTGTGATGAGAAGACCATGGAGTCTGGTGATGAAAATTCTCATGGAGCATTCTGATGAAAAGTGTCCTGGAGCACTGTGATTACAGGGTTCTTGGAGCATTGTGATGACAAGGGCATGGAGCATTGTGATGAGAAGTCAATGGAGCATTCTGATGACATATATCATGAAGCTTTGTGATGACAAGGGCATGGAGCATTGTGATTACTGGGTTCTTGGAGCATTGTGATGAAATGGGCATTGATCATTGTGATGAAAAAGGCATGGAGCCTTGTCATGACAGGGTTCAAGGAGCATACTCATGAGAAGTGTCAGGGAGCATTGAGATGACAAAGTTAATGGAGCATTGTAATGAGAAGTCCATGGAAAATTGTGATGACGAGGGCCATTGGGCATTGTGATGACAAGTGTTATGGAACATTGTGATCACAAGGGTTTGGATCATTGTGATGACAGAGGTCATGGAGCATTTTGATTTCATTGTGATGACAATAGCATGAAGCATTATGATGATGGGCATGGTGCATTGTGATGACAGGGTTGATGGAGCATTGAGATGAAAAGTGGCATGGAACATTTTGACTACAGTAGACTAGGAGCATTGTAATGACAAGGGCATGGAGCATTGTGATGAGAAGGCCATGGAGCATTCTGATGACATGCGTTATGGAGCTTCGAGATGACAAAGGCATGGACCATTGTGATTACAGTGGTCGTGGAACATTGTGATTGCAAGGGTCATGGAGCCTTGTGATGACAAGGCCGTGGAATATAGTGATGGCTGGTGTCATGGAGCATTTTTATGACAGGGGTCTTGGAGCATTGTGATGACAAGGTCACGGAACACTGTGATACATGGGTCATGGAGAATTCTAATGACGAGAGCATGGAGCATTGTGATGAGAATGGCATGAAGCAATGTGATGAGAGGTTTCACGGAGCTATTTGATAACAATGGCATGGAGCATTGTGATCCAAAGGGACATGGAGCATTGTGATGACAAAAGTCATGGAGCTCTTTCATGAGAAGTGTGTAGTGCATTTTGATGAGAAAGGCTGGGTGCATTGTGATGACAGGCTCATGGAGCAATTTGATGACAAGGGTCATGGATCATTTTGATGACAGGGGTTATGGAACATTGTGATGTCAGGGTTCATGGAGCATTGTGATGATAAGTGCGTGTAGCAATGTGATGATAGGTGTCATGGAACATTGTGATGATAAGGGTGAGGGAGTATTGTGATGACTAGTGATGGAACATTGTGATATCAGTGGTGAGAGAGCATTTTGATGAGAAGTGCATGGAGAATTGTGATGACAAGGTTGTGGAGCATTGTGATGACAAGCGCATGGCGCACTGCGATGACATGTGTCATGGATCATTGTGCTGACAAGCGCATGGAGCATTGTGATGACAAGGGTCATGGAGCATTGTGCTGTCAAAGGCATGGAGCATTGTTATGACAACGGTCACAGAGCATTGTGATGAAAAGCTAATGGAGCACTGTGGTGACAAAGATCACAGAACCTTGTGATGATGAGGGCATGGACCATTGTGATGACAGAGGTCATGAAGCATTGTAATGACTGGAGTCACTGAGAATTGTGATGACAGGGGTCGTGGATCATTGTGATGACAAGGGTATGGAGCATTGTGATGACAGGGGCATGGAGCATTGGTCTGTAATCAAAATGCTCCATGCCCTTGTCATCACAAAGCTCCATGACGCATGTCATCAGAATTGTCCATGGCCTTCTCATCACAATGCTTCATTCCCTTGTCATCACAATGCTCCCATACCCATGTAATCACAATGCTCCATGCCCCATTTAATCTCAATGCCCCATGAACCCTGTCATGACAATGCACCATGCCCTTCATCATAATGCTTCATGCTATTGTCATCACAATGAAATCAAAATGCTCCAAGACCTCTGTCATCACAATGTTCCAAACCTTGTGATCACAATGTTCGATAACTTTTGTCATCACAAATCCCCATGACGCTCGTCATCACAATTATCCATGGTCTTCTTCTCACAGTGCTCCATGACCATTGTCTTCACAATGCTCAATACACTTGTCATCGCAATGCTCCCTGACACTTGTCATCAGTATGCTCCTTGAACCCTGTCATGACAAGGATCCATGCATTGTTCACCACAATGATCCATGCCCTTTTCATCACAATGCTCCAAGAACCCTGTAGTCACAATGCTCCATTCTCTTGTCATCACAATGCTACATGACCCCTGTCATTACAAAACTCCATGAACATTTTCAGCCCAATGCTTCATGATATTCTCATCACAATGCTCCATGACCCTTGTCATCAAAATGCTCCATGACCACTGTCATCACAACGCTCCATGACCCATGACTACACAATGATCCGGGACTCTTGTCATAAAAATATTCCATGACACTTGTCATCACAATGATCCATGCACTTGTCATCCCTATGCTCCATGACCAATGTAATCACAATGCTCCATGACTCTTTTCATCACAGTGCTCCATGACCCTTGTCATCACACTGCTCCTAGCCTTTTTCAGAAAATGCTACATGACCATGTCATCACAATGCTCCATGCGCTTTTCATCACAATCCTAAATTACCATTGTCATCACAAAACTCTATGATCCTTGTCATCACAATGCTCCATAGCCCCATCATCACAATACTCCATGATAATTGTCCTCACAATGCTCCATGCCCTTTGTCATTACAGTGCTCCATGACACTCGTCATCACAATTATCCATGGTCTTCTCATCACAATGCTCCACGGTCTTGCCATCACAATGCTCCATGCCCTGCTCATCACAATGCTCCATGTCCCTTGTCATCACAATTCTGCACGTCCTTGTCATCACAATACTCCTTGACACATCTCATCACAATGCTATATGTTCTTGTCATCACAATTCTCCATGCACTTGTCATTGCAATCCTCCATGACCCCTGTCATGGCAAGCTCCATGTGCTTCTCATCACAATGCTTCACGATCTTGTCATCAAAATTTTCAATGACCCCTGTCATCAAAATGCCCCAAGCCCTTGTCATAACAATGATCCATTACCTTTTTTTTTTTCTCTGTGGTACTCAGGCCTCTCACTGTTGTGGCCTCTCCCACTGCAGAGCACAGGCTTCGGACGCTCAGGCTCAGCGGCCATGGCTCACGGGAACAGCTGCTCCGCGGCATGTGGGATCTTTCCACATTGGGGCCTGAACCCGTGTCCCCTGAATCGGCAGGCGGACTCTCAACCACTGCACCACTAGGGAAGCCCAATGCTCCATTACCTTTGTCATCACAATCCTCCATGACACTTGGCATCACAATGCTCCATGCAATTGTCATCACAATGAACAATGACATATGTCATCACAATGTTCCCTGACAACTGTCTTCACAATACTCCATAACCTTGTCATCACAATGCTCCATGACCTTGTCATCACAATGAGCCATGCCCACTGTCATCACAATAATCCATGAAAATTGTCAGACCAATGTTCCATGCCCCTGTCATCACAATGCTCCATGACCCCTGTCATCACATTGTTCCGTGACTCCAGTCATCAAAATGTTTCATGACCTTTGTCATCACACCTCACAATGGTCCATGCCCTCGTCATCACAAGGCTCTGTGACATTTGTCACCACAATGCTCCATAAACTTTTCATCACAATGCTCTGTGACCCTTGTCATCACAATGCTACATGCCTTTGTCAGCACAATGTTCCATGACCCTTGCCATCACAATGCTCCATGACACTTCTCATCACAGTGTTACATGCTCTTGTAATCAGAATTCTCCATGCACTTGTCAACGCAATGCTCCATTACCCATGTCATAGCAAGTTCCATGCACTTGTCATCACAACGCTTCATGAGTTTGTCATCAAAATTCTCAATGGCCCATATCATCACCATTCTCCATGCACTTGACATCACAATGCTCCATGACACTTGTCATCACAATGCTCCATTACACTTGTCATCACAATCCACCATGACACTTGGCATCACAATGCTCCATTTCATTGTCATCACAATGGACCATGACAATTGTCATCACAATGCTCCGTGACATCTGTCTTCACAATACCCCATGGCCTTGTCTTCACAATGCTCCATGCCCTTGTCATCACAATTCACCATACCCACTGTCATCACAATAATCCATGAAACATGTCAGACCAATTCTTCATGTCTCTGTCATCACAATGCTCCATGCCCTTATCATCACAAGGCTCCATGACCCCTGTCATCACAATGCTCTGTGACACCTGTCATCACAATGTTTCGTGACCTTTCTCATCACAATGGTCCATGCCCTCGTCATCACAAGGCTCTGTGACCTTTGTCACCACAATGATCCATGAAATTTTCATCACAATACTCTGTGACAAATGTCATCACAATACCCCATGCCTTTGTCAGCACAATGCTCCATGACCCTTGTCAGCACAATGCTCCATGTGCTTGTCAGCACAATGCTGAATGACACATGTCATCACAATATGCCATGCGCTTCCAATCACAATGCTCAACAAACTTGTCATCACAATGCTCCATAAACATTGTAATCACAATTCTCCAAGCACTTCTCATCAAAATGCTCTCTCACCTCTGATATCACAATGTTCCATCACTAGTCATCACAATACTACCTCACCCATGTCATCACAATTTCCCATGGCCCCTGTCATCACAATGCTACATGCCTTGATCATCACAATGCTACATGCCTTGATCATCACAATGCTCCATGATGCCTGACATCAAAATGATCCATAAACCCTGTCATCAAAATGCTCCATGACCCTTTTCATCACAATGCTCCATGACCCTTGACATCACAATATTCCATAACCCCTGTCATCAAAATGTTCCATGACCCTTTTCATCAAATTGCTCCATGACCCTGTCATCACAATGCTCTCTGCCCTTCTCATCACATTGCACTACGCCCTTGTCATCAAAATGCTCCATAACCTTTGTCATCACAAAACTCCATGACCTTTGGCATCACAATGCTCCACGCCATTGTCATCACAATGCTCCATGAACACTCTCATCACATTGCTCCATGAACGTGTCATCTCAAAGCTCCATGACGCTTGTCATCACAATGCTTGATGCCCTTCTCATCAATATGCTCCATGCCATTGTCACTAAAATCCAACATGACCCATGTATCACAGTGTTCCGAGCCCTTGTCATCACATTGCTCCATACCCACTCTCATCACAGTAATACATGAAACATTATAGACAATGCTCCATGCCCTTGTCATCACAATGGTCCATTACCACTGTCATAACAATGGTCCATGACCCCTGCCATCAAAATATTCCACCACCTTGTCATCACAATGCTCCATGCCCTTGTCATCACAATGCTCCAAGACCCCTGTAATCACAATGCTCCATGCCCCTTTTCATCAGAATGCTCCATGAAAATTGTCATCTGAAGGCTCCATGGACTTCTCATCACAATGCTCCAGGGTCTTGTCATCTCAATGCTCTATTCCCTTGTCATCACAATACTCCCTGAACCCTGTCATCACAAGACTCCATGAACATTTTCAGCCCAATGCTCCATGACCTTCTCATCACAATGCTCCATGACCCCTGTCATCACAGTGCTCCATGACATTTGTCATCACAATGTTCAATACAGTTGTCATCATAATGCTCCCTGACACTTGTCATCAGAATGCTCCTTGAAACCTGTCATGAAAAGGCTCCATGCCTATTTCATCACAATGCTCCATTCCCTTGTAATCACAATGCTCCATTACCCCAGTAATCACAATGCTTCATACCGCTTTTCAACTCAATGCTCCAAATCCCCAGTCATCACAATGCTCCATGCTCTTGTCATCACTAATCTCCAGGACACATGTCCTCAGAATGCTATTTGGCCTTCTCATCACAATGCTCCATGCCCTTGTCATCACAATGCTCCAAGACCGCTGTCATAACAATGCTCCATGACACTTTTCATCTCAGTGCTCCATGAACCCTATCATCACAATGCACCATGCCCTTCTTCATAATGCTTCATGCTATTGTCATCACAATGAAATCAAAATGCTCCATGACCTCTGTCATCACAATGCTCCAAACCCTTGTGATCACAATCTTCCATATACTGGTCATCACAAAGCCCCATGACGCTCGTCATCACAATTATCCATGGTCTTCTCATCAAAATGCTCCATGACCTTTGTCATCACAAAGCTCAATACACTTTTCATCACAATGCTCCCTGACATTTGTCATCAGTATGCCCCTTGAACCCTGTCATGACAAGGCTCCATGCCTTTGTTATCACAATGATCAAGGCACTTTTCATCAAAATGCTCCAAGACCCCTCTAATCACAATGCTTCATGCCCTTGTCATTTACAAATCTCAAAGACGCATGTCATCAGAATGCTCCATAGCCTTCTCATCACAATGCTCCATCCCCTTGTCATCACAATGCTCCAAGACCCCTGTAATTACAATGGTCCGTGCCCCTTTTCCTCTCAATGCTCCATGAACCCTGTCGTCACAATGCACCTTGCCCATCATCATAATGCTTCATGCTATTGTCATCACAATGAAATCAAACTGCTCCATGACCTCTGTCATCACAATGCTCCAAACACTTGTGATCACAATGATCCATATCACTTGTTATCACAACGCCCCATGATGCTCGTCATCACAATTATACATGGTCTTCTCATCACAATGCTCCATGACCTTCGTCATCACAATGCTCAATACACTTGTCATCACAATGCTCCCTGACACTTGTCGTCAGTATGCTCCTTGAACATTGTCATGACAAGGCCCCATGCATTTTTCATCACAATGGTCCATGCCCTTTTCATCACAAGTCTCCAAGAACCTTGTAATCACAATGCTCCATGCAATTGTCGTCACAAAGCTCCAAGGCCCCTGTAATCCCAATGCTCCATGCCTCTTTTCATTAGAATGTTCCATGACACTTGTCAACACAAAGTTCCATGGTCTTCTCATCACAATGCTCCCTTCCCTTCTCATCACAATGTTCCATCCCCTTGCCATCACAGTGCTCCATGACACCTGTCATCACAATACTCCATGAACATTTTCAGTCCAATGCTCCATGACCTTCTCATCACAATGCTCCATGACCCCTCTCATCACAATGCTCCATGAGCACTGACATCACAACGCTCCTTGCCCCCTGAAAACACAATGATCCGGGACTCTTGTCATCAAAATTCTCCATGACACATGTCATCCCAATGATCCATTCCCTTGTCATCCCAATGCTCCATGAAACTTGTAATCACAATGCTCCATGCCATTGTCATCACAATGCTCCATGAACCCGCTCATCACATTGCTCGATGTCCTTGTCATCACAAAGTTGCATGACACTTTTCATCAAAATGCTCGATGCCCTTCTCATCACAATGCTCCATGCCCTTGTCATTGCAATCCTCCATGACCCATGTATCACAGTGTTCCGTGCCCATGTCTTCACAATGCTCCATGCCCACTCATCACAATAATCCATGAAATATTTCACACCAATGCTCCATGCCCATTTCATCACAATGCTCCTTTATCACTGTCATAACAATGCTCCATGACCCCAGTCATCACAATGTTCCCCGGCCTTGTCATCAGAAGGCTCCATGACCATTGTTATCACAATGTTCCAAGACCCCTGTAATAACAATTCTTCATGCCCTTGTCATTCACAAATCTCCATGACACATGTGATCAGAATGTTCCATGGCTTTCTCATCACAACACTCCATCCCCTTGTCATCACAGTGCTCCAAGACCCCTGTAATCACAATGCTCCATGCCCCTTTTCATCAGAATATTCCATGACACTTGTCTACACAAAGCTCCATGGACTTCTCATCACAATGCTCCATTCCTTTCTAATAACAATGCTCCATTTCCTTGCCATCACAATGCTCCATGACCCCTGTCATCACAATACTCCATGAATAGTTTCAGCCCAATGCTCCATGACCTTCCCATCACAATGCTCCATGAGCACTGTCATCACAACGCTCCATGACCCCTGACAACACAATGATCCGGGACTCTTGTCATCAAAAGTCTCCATGAAACTTGTCATCCCAATGATCCATGCCCTTGTCATCACAATGCTCCATGAACATTGTAATCAAAATGCTCCTTGACGCATGTCATTACAATGCTCCATGACCCTTGTCATCACAATGTTCGATGACTTTGTCAGCAAAATGCTACATGACCTTGTCATCAAAATGCTACATGCGCTTGTCATCACAATCCTCCATGAACCTTGGGATCCTATTGCCTCATACCTTTGTCATCACAATGCTCCATTTCTCTTGAAATCAAAATGATCCATGACCTCTGTCATCACAATGCTCCAATCCCTTGTGATCACAATGTTCCATAACACTTGTCATCACAATCCTCCATGATGCCTGTCATCACAATACTCCATGCCCTTGTCATCACAATGCTGCATGACATTTTTCATCACAATGCTGAATACACTTGTCATCACAATGCACCCTGACACTTGTCTTGAGAATGCTCCTTGAGCCCTGTCATGAAAAGTATCCATGCCTTTTTCATCACAATGATCCATGCCCTTTTCATCACAATGCTCCATGCCATTGTCATCACAATACTCCAAAGGCTTGTCAGCAGAAAGTTCCATGACCTTTTTCATCACAATGCTCCATAAAAGTTGTCATCATAAAGCTCCATGACACATTTTCTCACAATGCTGTCCCTTGTCATTACAGTACTCCAAGACACTCGTCATCAAAATTATCCATGGTCTTCTCATCAAAATGCTCCACGGTCTTGCCATCACAATGTTCCATTCCCTGGTTGTCACAATGCTCCATGACGCATGTCACCAGAATGCTCCATGGCCTTCTCATCACAATGCTACATGTTCTTGTCATCAACATTCTCCAAAATCCCTGTTATCACAATGCTACATGCTCCTTTTCATCTCAATGCTCCACGAAAACTGTCATCACGATGCACCATGCCCATCATCTTAATGCTTCATGCTATTTTCATCAAAATGAAATCAAAATGCTCCATGACCTCTCTCATCAGAATGTTCCAAACGTTTGTGATCTCAATGTTCCATAACACTTGTCATGACAATGCCCCATGATGCTCATCATCACAATTATTCATTGTCTTCTCATCACTATGCTCCATGATCTTTGTCATCACAATGCTCAATACACTTGTCATCACAATGATCCCTGACACTTGACGTCAGTATGCTCCTTGAACACTGTCATGACAAGCCTCCATGCCCTTTTCATCACAATACTCCAGGAACCCTGTAATCACAATGCTCCATGTCCTTGTCATCACAAAGCTCCATGATACATGTCATCAGAAAGCTCCATGGCCTTCTCATCACAATGCTCCATACACTTGTCATCAGAGTGCTCCCAGACCCCTGTAATCAATATTCTCCATGCCCCTTTTCATAAGAATGTTCCATGAGACTTTTCATCACAAGGCTCCATGGTCTTCTCATCACAATGCTTCAGGAACTTGTCTGCACAATGCTCCATTCCCTTGCCATCACAATGCACCATGACCACTGTCATCACAATACTCCAGGAACAGTTTCAGCCCAATGATCCATGACTTTCTCTTCATCATGCTCAATGACCCCTGTCATCACAATGCTCCATGACCACTGTCATCACAACGCTCCATGACCCCTGACAACACAATGATCTGGGAATCTTGTCATCAAAATTCTCCATGACCTTGTCATCACAATGATCCATGACCTGGTCATCCCAAAGTTCCATGAACCCTGTAAGCACAATGATCCTTGATGCATGTTATCACAGTGATCCATGACCCTTGTCATCACAATGCTCCATGCCTGTGTTAGCAAAATACTACATGACCTTGTCATCACAATGCTCCATGCGCTTGTTATCACAGTCCTCCATGAAACTTGGGATCACATTTCTTCCTGCTCTTGTCATCACAATGCTCATGCTCCTTGAACTCAAAATGATCCATGATCTCTGTCATCACAATGCTCCAAACACGTGTGATCACAATGATCCTTAATACTTGTCATCACAGAATGTCCTCTAAGATTTGCACAAAATGAAATATTAATCAGCCAACAGCACTGACTGAACTAAACATGTCTTTTAAAGTATGTTTTGATGTAATAAATAAACTGAAGTGCCTACATCTTACAAACTTCTCATCACAATAAAAAAAATTATAATACAATGCACGGTGACAGATGTTAACTAGATTTACTGAGGTGATGATTTCACAATATGGACAAATATCAAATCATTATGTCGTATACCCGCAACTAATATAATGTGGTCTGTCAATCATACCTCAATATAAATAAATAAATAAATAAATAAATAGATAGATAGATAAATAAATAAATGCCTGAAATGGCATTAGCACAGCTAAACAGCAAACCTACACTTTCAAGATTTGTAAATATAGATGGGTCTGATGGAATCCTTTGTATTCACTGGAATAACAATTGTGTCCAACTGTTTCACAAAGCTGTAATATTTATACATATACAATTACTCCTGTCAGCAAAAACTAAAAGGGTAGAAATGTCCCCTCCCATTCCTTGAGGGTGGGAAGCCCTGGTCTGAAGGTAACTGTCTAAGAACTGGCTCCACTGCCACTTCTCATCAGTGGCGCCAGACAGGGCCAACTAGGGTGGGAAGAATCGGGCTCTTGTTTCTGGAAATCAAAGGACTAAATAGGAGCTGTGCTGCTGTTTAACAGGCACGAGACCGTTCATCCCCTTACGGTGGATACAAGAGCATGTTGTTCGTTCTTAGATCACAAGGCTTATCCCTGACTAATTAGGCAGAGGAAGACATCCACTCTGTGCCCTACATCATTTTACTCAGAAAGAGAACACTATGCCTGAGTTACTCTTCTGCCTCTCCTGCTAAAATTATTCTACAAAACCAATATTGGAGTAAACTAGGCAATTAGATTTCTCAGTTCACCTGGAAAATAGACTGAAGTTTAAACTTAATCATATTTTCCTGAGATAATACTACTTCCAACATTTAAAAATTCCTATGACAGGATTTTAGAAAATCTGGCCTAAACCTTCTTGTAAAAACTTGAAAACACCTGTTTACCATCTTCAGTCAAAGTCCCAAGAAACCTTCGAGTAATCTGATCTAATGAAACCAGAACTTTCTACCACTTAAACTTGTCCTTCCCTCTTCCATTGTACTTTGACGAAAATCCAGGGAAGAGCAAGAAAACCACTTGATATCAAGATTTGTAAGTAATGCTTTCAAAGGAACTGTCTTGTTTCTGTCACATTTCGTCCGTCTTCCGTGACCCCCAGGGCCGGCTTCTTGCGTGTGGGCCCGTGCTGTGTGGGACCTGGATTTACCCATCATTTAAATCTCAGGGCCTACCTAGCAGCCTACACAGCAGGCTTCCAACACAGGTTACTTAATTCTCTGGCCCCCATCCAGCAGTGCAGCCCACAGGCGGCCTCAGGAGAGCGCCATGAGGAAGAGGCTTCTGCTTCTCACACCACTGCCTTGGGCGCTCTGTCAGCTCTTTCTCTCCCTCACTCCCTGACAGCACCGCGAGGAGGCGCGATGGAGCTTGCCTGTCATTTCTGGCCCTTAAAGAGCTCGGGCCAGTCTGATCGAAACCTAGACGCACTGTCTTCCCGCCCTTAACACACAGCTTCCCTCCCCCGGGCGTGCTGGCCTCAGCGGCGTGCTCTGTTCCTTGACTCTCCTGGCTCCACCCCTCCTGCGCTTCGCCCCTTACCTCCCCGCAGTCCTGCGCACTGGGGGATGGAAAAGGGAGGTGGGAGAGGGCGGGGATCCGACAGGAGAGAAAAAGGCAAGCTTCATTTTCCCAAGCCAGGCTCCTTGTGCTGCCCGCTGGCCGCTGGTGGCTCCTGTCGGGGCGGGTCCTCGCGTTCTCCACCCAGAGTGCACCCGGGGGGCCTCAGGAGACAGGTCTGGGGGCCTGCGCACTGCCCCTGCCCCTGAAAAGGACGACACAGTCTGGCCGAAGGCTTCCATCTCGCCCCTCCCTGCCCGCTCTGCCGCCTTCCTTCGGCCCTGCACTTGGCTCTCGGGCCCCACAGGCAGCGACTCGTGCAGCTCCCTCCGGAGGCCTCTGCTTGTCCCCGGGCAGCCATCCGAGTGCAGGCTGTTGGCAAAGCCGCCCTCTCTCACCCAGCCACGGAGCCTCAAGCCAGCCTTTGCCCTCAGACCTCTCCAGCTAAGAGCTAGGCGCCAGTTTCTGTTCCACCCACGGGATAGTCTCAGTGGCTGGGGACACCATCACGGTGGCTCGTGCTCCAGGTTCTGCTACTCTGGTGGCATCAGCTGGAAGTGGCCCTGGGAATGTCTGCAAGCTGGGGAGTGATGTGTCCCTCTCTCCTCTCACAGACGGCTCCTCTCTCTACTAGCAGTGCTGCCTGACCTGAGGTGGGCAGGAGAACACGCAAGGGGTCCACTAGTGTGGCCTGGGCGCTAACTCATCATATGGACCCAGCTGTCAGCTCCCAGCCGGCTGCGTGGTGCACCCACACTGGGGCCCATCCCCGCCCCTGTCCTGTGAGGAAGGCCGTGGACACACCACACCCTCTCTGCAGGGCCTCGCCCTCTGCTTCTCGGGCCATCGACATTCTCTTCCACTACCCGCTTGGGGTCATGGTGACTGCACCCGTTCAGCTCTCCTGCAAGTCCTTCATGGATGTGGCCAGGACCTCGCTTTAGAAACAACACCCTCTTGCAGAGTCAATCCAGCTTATATTGGGTCAAGGGTAGGCTGGCGGTAGGTTCCCAAATATGCAGAGGAGACACTGAGCCCTGTGTCACTGGACGTCATCACGCTCGATATGAGATACCATAGTTAGGACTGGGTGAAAGGTGGGACGGAGAGTCTTCATTACTCTGTTCATTATTTGACTATCTTTGGTGAGTTACTCTTTACATCTTCCACCCAGCGCATCTCAGTAGGTCTGAGTTTTCTGCAGTATCCATAGAATAAGCAGTGACAGGATAGGAAAAAATAGATGTAAAAAAACGGCCAATGTTCAAGATTTGAATGTCTAAAGCCATCCTAACAGGCATTCTTCCCACCCTGTAGAATCCACTCTGCCTCACACTGGCACCAAAAGACCTCTGAAAAGCACGTTTAAAATCTGATCCATTTGCCAAGCTAGTGGTGTCTTTCTATTACCCACCACACTCGGGACAGCCAGCCTGTCTGGGAAGCTGTTTCCAATTCATCTTGCATCCTGTGGTGCCCTTTCCCATAGAGGAAACCTGCTCATGTAAAGAAGCAGCCACTATTGGGGGGCAGCATGTGTACTGCATCTTAAACACATCCTGATTCATGAGGCAGCCCTCAGCCCTCAGCCCCCAGCCCCCTGAGCGCAGTGCTGCTGGGACTCCAGCTTCCTGAGCGTTCGCAGGAAAACAATTTGTTGACCCCAATCTAGGTTTGCACTTTTCAATTTTTCAACTGACACTGGCAACAAAAGCCTCTATATAGCCTATGCACCCAGTTCCAATTAAAACACCTTTGCAAATAAACCAGATTACATATGCACAGACTCCTACAATGTCTGGGTTCCGAAAAATAAAATTCCCAAAGTCAATTCCTCAAAACTAATCTGAAATGTTACATATTTAAATTAACTTTTACTAAGGATGGAAATGTGATATAACACAGTCAGTTACAAGGTGTAATTTAGGTACTAAGAGGAAGTAATAATACAATGAACACAGCAATGTATAAAATCTGTTGATCAAACATGACAATAAGATAAAAAGAGACTAGCTGAGGGGCTAGCATTGTGAGATGACCAGAGGCTTTTTTCCTTATATTCTTCTCTTTTTTATGCATCTTTTAAAATTGAGGTATAGGTTTATGTACAATATTATATAAGTTGCAGGTGTACAACACAGTGATTTACAGTTTTAAAGGCTATAACTCCATTTATAGCTATTATAAAATACTGGCTCTATTCTCTCTGCTGTATGATATATCTTTGTAGATTACTTATTTTATATATAGTAGCTTGTACCTCTTAACCCCCTAACCCTATCTTGCCCCTCCCCCTTCCCTCTCCCCAGTGGGAGCCACTGGGTTGTTCTCTATATCTGAGTGTGTTTCTTTTTCTTATACTCACTACTTTACTTTTTAGATTCCACATATAAGTGATAACATACAGTACTTGTCTTATTATTTCACTAAGCGTAATAGCCTCCCAAGTCCATCCACGTTGTTGCAAATGGCAAGTTTTCATTCTTTTTTTTTTCGGTTGAGTAGTATTCCATTGTATGTGTATGCGTATGTGTGTCTCTGTGTGTGTGTGTGTGTGTGTGTGTACACCACTTAATCTTTATCCATCCTTCTGTTGATAGACACTTAGGTGGCTTCCGTGTCTTGGCTATTGTAAATAACACCACTGTGTACATTGGGGTGCATGTATCTTTTTGAGTGAGGGATTTTCTTTTTTTCTGATATATACGCAGGAATGGAATTGCGGGGTCATATGGTAGTTCTATGTTTAGTTTTCTGAGAAACCTCCATACTGTTTTCCACACAGGCTGTACAATTTACGTCCCCACCAATGGTGTACATGGGTTCCCTCTTCTACTTATATTTTCCCTTTTTCATTTCTTGGAAGGCAACCTTCTCATTTTTTTTTTATTTTTAAAAGGTTATTATAAATTGTTTTGGAAAGAATGCTTCTGTTTAAAGCATAAGATAAAGGCAAATATATCTTTTCTAAAAATCTATAAAACAGGAGTAAAGTTCATGTAGGACATCATTTGTTTTTTACCTTACACCTCCTTCTTTTAATTTTTTGAATCATGTGAGCATGTTACGTATCTTAAAATACATACGTGTGCTGTGTATATATGTGTGTGTTTGTGTACACACAAATCCACATATCATATGTTTATATTGCTCCCCCAAATGTTACTCTTCTCTTTTATCCCTTATATTCACAGTCCATGCATGATACATTTTGAGTCTGAGGAAGACAATAAATAGAAACCCTCTTTGTCAAGTTCTCAATAAAATTAAGACAAAAGAATGAAGCAGACAGGAGACCACAATAAAAGGCTGCATTGGAGGATATGACTTTTATCAGCGGGCAAGTTTCCTTCCTAATTTTAAAAATATCCTGCGATGAGATAAATTCATCTACACTGACCAGGCAGAGCTGAACCGAGGCAGGTATCACGATATTCTGGTGTAATATACAAGATATATAACACCTTAGGATCTGGCCCCTACCAATCTAAACAGTCTACAGCTACAGACAGCACGGACAACCATGTGGGTGTGTGAGCTTGCCCAGGCAGGGCTTGATTCTGTACTTAGTGTGGGGAGCAGCACAGAAAAATGTGTGCAGAGGGCAGGCCGGCTCCTCAAGAGAAGGGAACCCATGCCCCGTTTATCCTTCCAGCCCACCAATCAAATCAGTCATTTCACCTCTCAAGGGAAGAGTGAAGTAAGGGAGTAGAGAGAAACCAGGAGTGTTACCCTAATCACAAATGGAGATGGACGGAAACATCACAAATAGGGAAGATTCCTTCGGAAGAACAGATTCAAATGTAAAACTATTAAAAGTTGGACTAAGGCTCTGAAGAAAATAAACAAGGTGCTGTGACAGATACCAACAGTGCGATGAACCAATACATATGTAAGTTATTTTCAAAAGGAGTGCTGTGCACTTATCCCCTTGCCCCCAAGTTCACATGTTGAAGTCTTAACCCCAAATGTGAATGTATTAATATTTAGAGATAGGGCCTATAAGGAGATAATTACAGTTAAATGAGGTCATAATGGTGGAGCCATGATAGAGAGGATTAGCACCCTCATCCAGAAAGGCACCAGAATGCTCACTCTCTCCCCTGCCACTTCCCCCTCAACAAAGGAGAGGTCATGTGAGCATACAAAGATTTGGTGTTGCCTACAAGCTGAAAGAAGAGGCCCCAGAATGAAACCTACCTTGTCAGCATCTTAATCTTCAAGTTCCCAGCCTCCAGAACTGTGAGAAATAAATTTCTGTTGTGATAAATTTCTGTTGTGTAAGCCTCCCAGTCTGTGGTATTTGGTTATGGCAGCCAGAGCAGACCAATACAATGAGAAGCGAACTCTTTTCTTGCTATCTTTATCTATGTATCTATCTATCTATCTGCAAGAGAAATATATATATATATATATATATATATATATATATATATATATAATACACACACACACACACATATATATATATAAATGTAGAAATCTTATGACATGTAACTACAAATTTTTGTACTTATCTTCATAGTGCCTATTGAACGAAGAGCATTGTTAGAACATGATATAAACTATAAGGTGAGCTAGATTATAAAGGTTCTTTTTAATGTTAAATTAAAAAGTGAGTCCCTAAAAATTCGAGGTATACACTATTTTCAAGATTGAGTTTTCAATGAACGTTCTGTCTCAAATAATACTGCAAACAGTCAATTTAGACTTTGCATTGCTTACTTACTCAGTTGCTTCTCTGTTGGGAACTCTTCTCATGGAGAAAGACACCATCGCTTTGAAGAGATATTCTTCATTTGTATCCCAGGCCTACTGAAAGAGAAGTAAAACCGAAGGTAAAGTGAAGCGGCATGGGGTAAAAATTGGCCCATTGGGTTCTAAGTGTGGCCACACTGCTGTTGGTGTGTGTCAGTCTGTCTCTGTCTGCGTCTCTCTCTGATCTTCCTCATACAATAAAGACTGGAGACCATGATAAATCATGTCACCATAAAGTTCAGGATAGAGTTTCCTGGCTATTCTATCATTGTAAGTGTGGTGTGTTTCCCATGGCATTATCTTCTTCCAAATCTGCAGTATTAGTAGCCAGTCAACAAATAGGTCATTTGGACATCTCATCCTGGACATAAACAGTTGATTCCCTTCTTTCCTTTCACCTTTCCCTCATAAACTGACTCCCTTTCTCAGCTTCCTTCCCTTTATTAACACCGGTACAATTTTACTTTTTATATTCTTAGCTGAAAACTTGAGTGTACGTGTGTATATTATGGGCTGAATTGAACCCCCCCTGCAGAGAAATTTATATGCTAAATCCTACACCCCTCGTACCACAGAATGGAACCATATATGGAGATAGTGTCTTTACAGAGGTGATTAGGTTACAATTAGATGACTAGGGTGGGCCCTAATCCAATATGACGGGTGTCCTTGTAAGAACAGGAAATTTGTCACAGACACATACAGAGGGAAGACATGTAGACACAGGGAGAAGTCAGCCATCTAGAAGCCAAGGGGAGAGGCCTGGAACACCTCCCTCCCTCACAGAACTCAGAAGGAACCGACCCCACTGACACCTTGATCTTGGACTTCCAGCCTGCAGAATGAGAGAAAACAAATTTCTGTTGTTTAAGCCACTCAATCTGTGGTACTGTGTTACAGCAGCCCTAGCAAACTGAAGTGGCTGACCCCATATTTTAGGTGGTAATCAAGTGTAACTGGAGAAAATCACAAAACAGCTTTTGTGGCTTAACTCTAAACTCATGATGACCTACTCCCAAATTGCCTGGGATCCCCTTAGTAGTCTCCAACAGTTTTCTCGCTCTCATGATTCACAATGACTATTTCAAAGCTCCTTCAGGCCTCTCCAAATCTCAGTGCTGCCCTCAAACCTCACTCTCACTAGGCACTCTTGTTTTATAAGTTACTGATAACATCTCAAGTCATCCACTTACACTCCCCCGCCCTCCTGACACCAAGTACAAAACTTCCTCCATAGGCACATGTCTTATCGACGCCCTCCCCCGAAGGGCCAGATGTGGTGTTTCTCCTCCTGTCAAAGGCTGTTCTGTCCACCTCTATTAGGAACACTTCCATTCTGCCCTTCCCTGGGTCTAAACAATACAGTATCCCCTCTCTTCTGTGCATTCAGTGCTGACTGGAGGCTCTCCATTGACTCTGAACCATGCTCAAGTCTTTCCCATTAAAACAACAGCAAAACTAAATCACTTTATTCAGTCCTCCTTCTTCTACCCATTGCTGTCTCTCCCCTGCCCTTCACAGCCAAAATTCCCAAAGGAGTTATCCATCCTTCTGTCTTTACATGGTCACTGCCCACTTACTCTTTTTTTATATAAATTCATTTATTTTATTTATTTTTGGATGTGTTGGGTCTTTGTTATTGTGCGTGGGCTTTCTCTAGTTGCGGCGAGCAGGGACTACAGTTCATTGCGGTGAGTGGGCCTCTCATTGCAGAGCACGGGCTCTTGTTGAGGAGCACGGGCTCTTCTTGTGGAGCACGGGTTCTAGGCACGTGGGCTCAGTAGTTGTGGCACATGGGCTTCAGTAGTGGTGGCTCGTGGGCTCTAGAGCGCAGGCACAGTAGTTGTGGCACACGGGCTTAATTGCTCTGCGGCATGTGGGATCTTCCCGGACCAGGGCTCGAACCCGTGTGCCCTGCATTGGCAGGCGGATTCTTAACCACTGTGCCAGAAGGGAAGCCCCACTGCCCACTTATTCTTACCCTCCTCCACCATCTGCCTTCCAATCCCTCCACTCCACAAAGCAGCTCTCTCACATTACCAATGACCTTCACGCTGCTCAACACAATGAGCAGTTTTCAGTCACGCCTCACTTGACCGCTCAACGGCATCTGATGCTCTTGAACAGTCCCTTCATCTGAAAGTGCTCTCTTCCCTTTCGTGATATACAGCGTCGTCTTGGTTTTCCTCCTGCCCCTCCACCTCCTTTGCAGGTTCACCCTCCTCTACAAGGCCTTTAAGCTTTCGAGAATGACTAAGCTGAAGGCTAGCCCCTCTCCTCTTGCCACCCTCCGCTTTCTCCCTCAGCACCGTCATTACCACCTCAATGCAGGTGACACAGGAATGTGTATCTCAAGCCACTTCTCTCCTTGCCTGTTTGTCAATAATATGTCAAAGTCAGTAAGTCCAAAATTAAAGCCATGATTTTCTTGTTGGTTCTTTGTTCCCTGACTCGTAAATGGGCCATTATGCATCCAGCTGCATAATTAGAAACCAAAGCTTATCCTTGACCCCTCGTCCTCTCTTCCTTGTCAACCCATCCCCGTGGCTCTCAAATCCTTTCACTGCCTCCTCTCTCCACCAACACACCGTACTCCAAATAGCCATCACCTCCCACCTGCACTACTCCAACTGCCTCCCAACTGGCTTCTCCTCTCTACTCCAGTCCCCTTGACTCTGTCTTCCACACTGTGGCCAGAGTGTCTTGTAAACACAAATTCTGTCATGACACCCCTTCCACGAAACTCCTCATCGCTTTAAAGATAATATCAAGGACTTCCCTGATGGTGCAGTGGTTAGCAGTCCACCTGCCAATGCAGGGGACACACGGGTTTGAGCCCTGCTCCAGGGAAACCCCACATGCCATGGAGCAACTAAGCCTGTGCTCCACAACTACTGAGGCTGTGCTCTAGAGCCTGTGAGCCACAACTACTGAGCCCGCATGCCACAACTACTGAGCCTGCATTCTAGAGCCCGTGTGCCACAACTGTGGAAGCCAGCATGACTATAACACGGCATGCCCGTGTTCTGCAACAAGAGAAGCCACCACAATGAGAAGCGCGTGCACAGCAACAAAGAGTAGCCCTGGCTCGCCACAACTAGAGAAAGCCCGCACGCGGCAACACAGACCCAACCCAGGCAAAAATAAATAAATAAATATTTTCTTTTAAAAGAGAAAGAACTAGGGGGTTGAAATTTTGTCCGCAGGCCCAGTCATAAAGCAAGAAAACTTTGTCTTTCAAATACAGGAAAAGGGGCCTAAATTCTACTATGAGCAGCACTTGAGCCTGGAAGATTCTGGAAGGTTTGGAAGCCACTGCCGACTTGTTCATCCAGGACTCAGAATTCTTCCTGGAGGAACGGCCTTCCCACCACTGATCTGTGAGGAGTGTTCAAAAGGGGGCTGAGCTCATCCCCCAGGAACCCACATTCTGAGGTCTTCATTAACGTTGCAAAGCCAAAGCCCCCCTTTTTTAGAGAAACAAAGAGGAAGGTGGGCCCCTCCTCCAGCAGATCTTTCCCACCCCCCAACCCTGGCCAGTGGTAAAAAGCCTGGGAGGGAGCAGGTCTCCTTTCTGAACCGACCACAGGGCTGGGCACTGCTGCAGCCCCTGCTTGCTCACCCTTGCTCACAGAAGGATGTGCCTGGGCGCCAGGAAGCTGGAAGCTTTCATTTAAAAAGAAGTAAAAAGAAAAAAAAAAAATGGACCGAGAGAGAAAGAGTTGCAGGGATCGACAACCACATAGCTTTCCCTAGAAAAATGAAAACTGCCCACCAGCCTGCCAAGACTGGATCATTAAGGTGGGTAGCTCAGTTTCAGCCCCCCTTCCTTGTGTTTTACCTTCTCCAGTTACATTGTAAATTGAACATAAAAGGATCTGAGCAATCAAAGGCATATTCTCTGCAATACATAGCGGAATATAACGTTTTCCCATTTCATTCAAACATGATAAAAATACTGATCAACGGAGGCTTCCCTGGTGGCGCAGTGGTTGAGTGTCCGCCTGCCTACCGATGGAGGTGACGCGGGTTCATGCCCCGGTCTGGGAAGATCCCACGTGCCACAGAGCAGCTAGGCCCGTGAGCCATGGCCACTGAGCCTGCGTGTCCGGAGCCTGTGCTCCGCAACGGGAGAGGCCACAACGGTGAGAGGCCCAAGTACAGCCAAAAAAAAAAAAAATTACTGACCTACGATGGATTGTTTGCCCGACTGTGTGTTTGTCTGCCCACCTTCTTTGCATTTGTCTCTACCTATGTGCCAATGTTCACCAGCCTCAATATTTATTAGAGATGTTAGGCTCTTAGTGTGGTTGAGTGTGGTTGCCTAATTTTGTAGAGCATCCAATTTGGACACACTGGCTCTAAATAAATTCTTCCCCGTGAAGACGATGATAAGAATCCCAGCAGCGGTGCTGAGTCTTAGGAAATAGAACTCGGGTTGGGGTGAAAGTCTATGAAACCTTAGGATCTAAGGAGGGGCGAGTCATCTGGCCCCAGAGGGCTGAGTTTCTCCCAATCTCCATTCCTGATCAGAGTCTACATTTTCACCCTTCAAGGTCCAGTTTCAGGACTCTTCCTTTATAAAGCCTCCTGAGTCGTGCTCAGGGTTTCCTCCTCACAAATCTGAACCTTTCTGGGTAGTGCAGAAACTTGAAACTTACAGGGGGGTGACCCATGACATTGTTTGTCTTATCTGTGTGTGTGTGTGTGTGTGTGTGCACGCGCATGCACAAGAGTAAGAGCTAATGTTTCCTGAGAGCTTTCTTTGATGCAGGGGCTATGCAAAGCAATATATATGTCATACATATGAAATACATATATATAATGATATAGATAGATATTCTGTCTCCCCAGCTAGATAATTAATTCCTTATGGGAAAGAGCTAAGTTCTGAACTTGGTTCTATGCCCCCAAGAGACCTTAGGTTGGTGCAGAGTACTCAGTAAACATTCAATAAATATTGTTTGGCTGTCAACAAATCCCAAGAAATTAGCAGAGTTCACTCTGGAAGGAATGTTGAGTGAAACAATAATGGAACCGGATTCAGCAATGAACATTTTTTTGACTGCCTGATGTAGAGGTATAACCCATCTAGCTTGTCATTCATTAACTAATTGTGTATCGCGGCCAAAGAGCATGGGTCTGGAAGTCAGGTGACATAAATCTCACCCCACTTCTGTGACCAGGTCAGGGTAGTGCCTTGGGTGAGTCTCTTCCCCTCTCTGGGTCTTAATAGCCTCAAAAAAGGAATTGGACTAGATGGCTGTAAGCTTCCTTCCAACCCCAGAATGACGTGATTCTATAGCTCTATCTACAAATGTACACGCTTCTTGTTTGTGACACAAAGCCCCACCGAAAAACAGAGTCGGTGAGAAATTATGAAAAACATCGGGTGCCGTGATCATTTGCACACTCTAAGGATGCTCAATTCAATAAATTCCACCCCTGTACCTAGCCTGCCTCTCCAGGGCAACAGAAGATTCAAGGCTGTCAGTGGAGCAAACCAAACAGTCTCTCCCCATAATTGTATTGACAGGATATCAGTCGAGTTCTGATGGCAGGAAGGGTGCACCCTGACAGGTTCTGTAAAGGAGCCTTGAAGGCTATTGTCGCAGGATCCTCTGTTGAGTCACAGAGTTCTGGGGAAATGAGAATCAAGCAGGGAGAAGCCTGGCTCTTTCTCTATTTAATTTTATTCTTCCCAGAGAGTCACATTTGAAGGAAAACTGGCTAACCACACGTCACTTTATACAATAGAATAGATGCCCTTTCTAATGGAAAACACCTGCATCTTCTTGTGGCCACATTAAAACATGCAGTTGTTTCAATCAGCCCCACTCAATAGCCAGCTGGCTTGGTTTTAAATGAGGCAAAGAGTTGTTGAGCTCTTGCTGATAAAATATCTGCTTGGATGTCTGAGGTTTTCACTTTTCACTTGGTTACGGTGACATCTGGCAGACATGTTCTTGAATAACTGATGTGTGTACGTCCCGGTAAATTCCATGGGTGTGAAACAGCAGTGTTGTGTTCGTTCAGGCAGTGTGTCTGCATTTTAAATGAAAAAGAAAATTGCAATCCTATTCACTGGAGAAAACAATCTGAGCAACAACCTCCCAACATGGGGGAGTCAATGACTCTTTCTCAGGTGCTATGTTCCCCCAATGCAGATGCAACGTTCAGATTCAGACGGAGACAAAACCAAAATATACTTCAGTTCCAATCATTCTCCTGCAGACACCCCAGGCAGAGGGCACTCCCACCTCTGCTGCACACAATGAGAACTCGCACAGAAACAAGGGTTTGGAAATCTGGGATTGTGAAACTGACATGCCACAGTCAAGAAATCCACAAGCCATGCCTCAACAGAAATTTCAGCAATACATTATTGTTTAAAAAGATTTTTTTAAAGGCTCCACCATCTTGGATACTTTCAATCTTCTTTTCTTGAGAGCTGAAAACCTCAAAGTTTTTTTTTCATAATTTAAATTTCCTTTAAAATAGAGGAAGCTTTTTGGAGTGGTAAAAGTAAAGCTGGGCTGGGAGCCAGTGAACGAAGCTTATACCCCTGGCTCTGCCAGAACCTGGCACAAAGAACCCACCACAGACCCCCTCAGCGTCGCCAGTGTAAGGAGGGGTCTGAAGAAGGTAATAATCAAGGTTACTCCTTGCTCTCAATGTTTCTGCAGCTTTTACTTAGGCCAGATTTTAGTAGAAAAATCTGGTGGTGGTGGTCAGTATTGAAATGTGGACATAATCTTCACTGCTACTGAAACTACCTTACGGCCCATCAAGAACTGGAGGGAGAAAAGTAAGAAGGAAACACCTGCTTTCCTGACAGGAGACAAGCTGGGCACGATCACCAGGGCGCCCCCTGCTGCTTGAGCCGAGTCACCGCTGACGGGGCAGCCCTGCTCTGTGTCACATGCTCTGAAGACAGAACCCTCGGTGGTGGGTCAGTGTCTCCCGCACGTTTTCCAACCCAAAGTTCAAGTTCAGGAATTAGGACTGAATTCATCTGGAAGCTGTTCAGCTAGTGCCATCCAGAGGCCAAATACTGTCTTTCTTGATATGCAGCACGAGCAAAAGGAAAAATGGGAGGGGAAATGTTTACTTAGAGATGTATGTTATACATGTTAAACACATGTATATTGTACATACACATGTGTGTATGTGTGCATACATATGTGTATATACAAGGTGTATATATCTATGCATATACCTATATGTATGTATGTGTCTCTATGGCTATGTTATAGCTTGGGGTGTGCATCACACTTAATTCACCATGGAGAATAACTCCATTACACTGTCCATTTTGTATTTAACTAGGAAGGCGTTGGTCCCCCAGTAACTGCTTGAGTAAAAGCAATGATCAGAGGTGAGGAAATTGATTCTCCCCTTGATCCCAGAGTGGTGAACCCCATCTGTCTGTGCCATCTGTCCTCTGAGAGTGGCTCTTCTCACCTATAAATAAGTGAAGGATTTTGCTCCACTTTGGGAGGCCTAGGAAGGGGAGGTGTTAGATGGAAGAGTGCCTAGTGTGATAAGCCAGCTTCTCCCAGCTGCTGGTCCAGGAAACAGTTTGGGTAGGGCAAGAGCAGAGAATCCATGTTTTCACAGGAGCCAGTTAACTCAGCTAATTCTACCACGATGTTAAGAAAGCCCATGTTCCCTGTACGAAACAAACAAAAAACTAACAACAACCAAAACCTCTGGGCTCTAAACAGCTCCTGGCGTTCAGATAAATAATTGTTACTGAATCCACGGTTATCACCTGCGCCGTCCACCCCCGGAATCTGGGGAACTGCGCACATTTTTAAAGGCACACTGCCCTCCAGTGGCGCAAGGTAAAATTGCTCCATGACCAGCTTCCCAAGCGCCAAACTTCAACTTGACCTTCCCTGAGGCCCCGGAAAGGGGCGTTGATGCCACGCCAGCGTTGGGTGATCACCATTCCCGAAACGTGACTAATGTAAGGGAGCGTGTGATCAAAGAGGCGGCGACCTAGTTGGAAACGGCGGCTCCCTCGCTCGTTTGTGTCTGTGGGACCCCTGGGGCAGAGATTCGCGCTTTTTGTCTCTTAGGGTCGTAATTCTGGTTAAGAGTATGATTGGGTGGAAATTAGCGTGTGATGTGATGCTTCCAAGGGACGTACAGAACACTGGCTACATAACAGCAGCCCAGGCATGCAGGGGAATCGGGACAGGCGGCCTGCACCCTGCGAGGGCTGGCTGGTGGTAAGGAAGCTGGTGGTAAGGGTGCTGCTACCTGTCTGTCACCCTGGGGGTTCACCCTGCGTGAATACATATGCGAATAGCCGCCAACGTGGAGCACTTACCACGTGTCAGGGATCTCGCAGGGATTACCTTATACAATCTTCCCAGTCACTCCCTTTAATGAGTGCCATTATCCTCCCACTTTGAGGATGAGGAAACTGAGGCTCAGCGAGGTGATGCGGCCTGCCGATGACCGCCTGGGGGTCCAGGTCTGTCTGGACCACAGCTGGAGCTCCCAGTGCCAGGCTTGGAGCGGGGCGGTGGGGCTGGGGCAGGATGGGTGGAAAGCCCCGGCCGCGTGGGTGCCCAGTGAGGGGACGAGTGCAAGAGGGTGAAGGGCGTGGGGGCAGCTCACCTTGACGATGAGCGAGCGGGTTCTGAAACATGGAATCCCGCACGACCCCCAGCCTCTCATTCTCCATGGCCGGTTGGATGTCGGCCACGGTCAGGGGCCGCCGCGGGGGCAGGCAGATCTGGCTGACGGTGTGGCGCACCGGCTGCTTCTTCTTCCGTCGCGTGAGGTCGTGGCAGGAGGTCCTGGCATCTGGCATCCTGGGGATCGTGGCGAGTCGACCAGCCGGCTGGATCGAGCGGCCTTCCCAGGTGGGGGGCTGGTGCGGAACTCGGAGGGGCCCTCCGCCAGTCCCGGGACATACCACTCGGACGCTGGGGTGGACACCAGACGCCGGGCTCCCTCCGGAGCGAGGCACGCCCACCTCGCGCCGCCCCCTCGTTGCAAGGAGCACTAAGACCTACAAAAGCCCCTCTGGCTCCTGAGAGCGCCTTCTGGGCTCTGCGCTGTGGATTCGAAAAGGAGAGAAAATCACGACCACCCCTTGAGGAAGAATGGAACCGTCCGTTTCCATGGTGACAGGAGACCAATGGCACTGGAACAGGGCTGGTCGATTTACTTTCAGGAAACTTTTTGGCGGCCACCTAAGTGGACGTGTTTTGAGTTTTCTTAAGTAGACCTGAGAAAAACCCAAGAATCACCACTGGGCTGTGTTAAAAGCGACGGAGTTCTAGAAGGCCAGCTACACTTGACTTCCAAGTCAAAGACACATACACCCCCCCACTCACCACGACCCCTCTCGCCGCCCCTTCCCACTTCTCCCAGCGACACACACACACACACACACACACACACACACACAGCCCGGGGCAGAGCATTACGTGTTTCAGAATGAAATAGAAATCCGCATGCCAAGCCTGATGTTACTGCTAAACCACTGTGTGATCTCAAATTAGTCACCTTTTGGGTCCTCGGTATTTTCTTCTGTGAAATGTGTAGGGGGGGAAAGTCTAGAGTTGAATGAAATCAATGGTACCCAACTTTGTGCAACAGAAAAAAGGGAAGTTGAAAAATACAGATTCACTGAATCAGAATATCTGGAAATGGGATCTGAGAATCTGTATTTTAATCCTTCTTCCCCTTTGGATTTTTTTTTTAAGTTCAAAGCTATGGAAACTTTGAAAGAAGAGTACAAGGAAAACCCATATAGACTTCACCTAGATTGACTGGTCCTTAGTATTTGCCACGTTTACTTTCTGTGTGTGTGTGTGAACATGCACACACACACACTGCTAAACCATTTTGAAAAGATCTGCAGACAGCATCATATCTGACCCTAAATACATGTACCTGCCAAGAACAAGGACAGTCTCACACAGAACTACAATGCTATTATGTCTATGGATTTCAATGTCACAATAATGGTGCCTGGTATGCAGTCTGTATGCAAAGTGGGAAATCTGCACTTTTTAAGAGCTTCCCGAGTGATTGGTGCAGTGTTTTGGGAACCACTAGCCTGGATGATCCCTAGTCTGCCTTCTAGTTCCAGCCTTTAGTGCCGTCATTCACCCATCATTATCATCTTCATTAAATGTGCAAATATCCACAAGGCTCTGGGTAAAGGGTTCACCACAGAGAAGTTGCACAGACAACAAACCTTCACTGCACGGCCTTGCACAGCAACAGTGGACAACACCAGCACTGCCTTTCCAGAGCAAATCAGACAGACTTCCGACTGTCCATCCAAGGCCTGAAGAGGCCCTTGGGTGGTGACAGGTGTATGATGTACGCTTTATGGTTTCTCTAGTCTGCTTCACGTTCAGACTTTCACATAAGTGCGTGTTGTGCACTTTTTAATCAAAGCTGCTTGGCAGCTCACACAGAGGAAGTCAGGTGGTGCAGCAAGGCGCAGGATACTGCAGTAGTAGGAAGATCACAGGTTTGAATCCTAGCTGGGGCCACATAAGTTCCCCTGTGACAAGTTACATGAAGCCCTAGTTTTCTCATCCACAAAGTAAGGCTGATATTACCTAATAAAGATTTCCTAAAACAGGGGGTTGTTATAGGATTCCATGAGAAATCTCTTTGCTGGTGTGATTGTCTTCACTATGCAGTAAGACTAAAAGTTTGGGTGGCATGTATACTGGCCTCGACTTGATGGCCTGCTTAAAGCTTTACTTTTAATCATAAGCTAAGTTTCTTCAGGACTCAGTGGAAATGGGAGAATCGGAATAGATCTTCAAGGTTTCTTCTACCTCTAACCTCCACCTAAGTTCAATATGCATTAGACTCCACACCGCTGACCCCCTGCCATCCCCTGACTTCACCCCTTACCTCTGTCCCTGTCACTCACGGTGCTCCCGCTACCCTGGCCTTCTTTCAGTTCCTGCAGCAACCAAGTTCAGGGGCCCTGGATTTGCTCCCAGCCTGGAACACTCTTCCATCGATTTTTGTTCACCCTTTTCATTTAGAACTCAACTGTCACTCGTCCAAGGGCCTTCCTTACTATCTAACCTAGCTCTCACTGTCCCTAGTCGCTCCCTATCACATTACTCTGATCTATTTTCCTTAGAGGATAATCTGAAATTATCTTGGTTGATTAGTTTGTTTTCTGTCTTCCTCAGGTTAGCCCTCAGCATCTTGTTCACTCCTAGACTGCAGACGGACCTCAGCAAAAAAAACTGTTGAATAAATGGCATGCATGCACGAATAAGCAAGTCGGCGGAAGGGCTCTGTCCCACTTTCTTAGTTTTAGGATCCCGCTCTACCCTGTCCCACCCCACTCGCAACAAGCCCGGGAGCAAATTGGGCAGAAAACGACGCGAGTCACAGCCCCACAGCCAGCGAGCTGCTACGGCAGTGCGATGCCGAAGGGGGCGGGCCGGAAGTGACACACCCACTTCCGCCTTCGCCACACCAGCACTTCCGGATTGGAAGGCAGGTGGCCACGTGTTCGGAAGGTAAGTGAAAGCGCCTTATAGTTGCTCCGGCTTTTTTCCCAGTTGGCGTGTCTGAGCCGAGAGGTGTGTGGCTGCTGTCTTCACCTCCCCGGAGGCCCGCCTTTGGCCCAGGTCCCCAGGGATGAGGGTGGCGCCTGTTTTCTCCGCAGCCGCTCCAGGCCCCTCCACTCGGGAACCTCTCGTTCGTTCCTCCCTCTCAGCCCCGGAACGCCCACCTCGGGGTAGAGCAGGGTCTCCAGGGCACCCCAAAGTGGGGAGGGGATCGGGACCAGGCTTGGGCACGTCCCTGAAAGGCGGGAAGTGGTATGTTCCGAATAAGTGTGAATAAATGTATATCCATACATATCGAATGCCGGGGAATCATTTGGGAGCCAGACGGACGAGAAGATCCCAGCCCTTAGGAGGCCGGTTCTGTCCCAACGGAGCGAAGTGCAATAGGCAAGCAGCTGGATTGTTGAGAAACATTGTAACGAGAAGGCGGGACCCAGAAGTGATGAGAGAAAGTGAGTTTCAAACTTAGACCAGTTATAGCGCAGAAAGGTAACGGAGGAAAGGCATTCCTGGGGAAATGAGATGCTTTTGTAAAGTCCCTGATAACGAGAAGGATCACGGTGTATTCTGGGAACGGAAAGAAGACAGGATGTCTGAAACCCAGGGAGAAATGAGCGGTGGAGGGGTAGGCATGGACTAGACTAGCTCATGAAGGGCATGGTAGGTCTGTAAGGATTTGGAACTTTATTTTAAGAATAATGGAGGGACTTCCCTGGTGGTGCAATGGTTAAGAATCCACCTGCCGGTGTAGGGGACACGGGTCCGAGCCCTGGCCCGGGAAGATCCCACATGCCTCAGAACAGCTAAGCCTGTGTGCCACAACTACTGAAGCCTGCGCTCCTAGAGCCCGTGCTCTGCAACAGGAGAAGCCAAGGCAATGAGAAGCCTGCACACCACAATGAAGAGTAGCCCCCGCTCGCGGCAACTAGAGAAAGCCCACACACAGCAACGAAGCCCCAGCACAGCCAAAAATAAATAAAATAAAATAAATAAACTTACAAAGAATAATGGAGAAGCCATAAGAAGGTTTTAGTGGGACGTGACTATATATTTAAAACGTGGTGCTGAGTTCAAGAGACCAGAAGGAGAAGCATAGAAGGTATTTACAAAAAGAAAGAAAGAAACTAATGGAAGGTAAAAATACTAAAAGGAATTATCTGCTCTGTTCATTGTTATTGAGAGATCCTGAGGGAATTCCCTGGTGGTCCATTGGTTAGGACTCTGTGCTTCCAGTGCAGGGGGCACGGGTTCGATCCCTGGTCAGGGAACTAAGATTCCGCCAAGCCTCGTGGCGCAGCCAAAGAGAGAGAGAGAGAGAGAGAGAGAGAGAGAGAGAGAGAGAGAGATCCTGAAAGATGGGCCAGGAAAGTATCTCTTGAATTTAGTGGCTCTAAGGTCATAGGCACTCTAACTGGAGCAGTCTCAGGGGGCGTGTCTTGGAGATGGAAGCTGCAAAGAAGTGGGTTAAGAAGGGGTTTCTGTGCATCTCTGGGTGACACCAGGGAGGAAGGCCTTAACCAAAGCTCCTGTTGCCTCCGTTGGAGGTGAGATCCTGAGGCTGGTAGTTTTGGCTTATAGGTATCAGTCCATATGTTTGTTATTCCCCATCCTTCCAGCTAGACAATTCTTATAGCTTCTTGACTACCGAGGAGAAAGTAGGTACCTTCTGGTAGAAAAGGTGCTTAAGCATTCAGACTTGAAAGACCACTGACACAGAGAGGTCTCCAGGATCTGTTGTTAAGTGAAAATAGCAAAATGCAGATCAGAATATACAGATGCTGCCTTCTCTGTGAGAAAGGAGGGAAAATAAGGACAGATTATTTTGATGTTTGAACCATGTAAACGTATTACCTTTAGTATTACTTTTAGTCTCAGAGAAATAAAATCTTAAAAATTGAAACCCAGAAGCAATACGGAGCAAGGAGAGTTGTAAGATGTGTTTGTAAAATTATATTTTTAACCATGTCTTTTGTGAAGTACATTTCTATTCCTGTACTTAAACTCCAGGATGCACATGCTCTGTATAAGAATTGACATTGGAGCCTTATTAAACTTCATTCCAACTTATTGCAGAACATGGACATTTTGTTGGACACTAACAAGGCCCATTCAGCCTCTTTCTCAAAGATGCGATCTACTAGTTTGAGGTCAGTGGATACTTGATGTTCCCGCTCTGAACCACAGCTGGGCTAAATGCTACAAAAGAAAAATAGTTTGCTATGAAAGTATAGCATTTGGGGAATGGACCAAGCTCAAAGGGTCAGGAAAGGTTTCTTTCTTTTCTCTCTCTCTCTCTCTTTTTGGTAAATACTTGAAACAGTATGTTTACATCCTTCAGTTGCTTGTTTTTACGCTTGTATTTTTTAAAAATAAATTTATTGATCCATTTATGGCTGTGTGGGGTCTACGTTGCTGCCCGCAGGCTTTCTCTAGTTGCAGCGAGCGGGGGGTTACTCTTTGTTGTGGAGCATGGCCTCTAAAGCAGAGGCTCAGTAGTTGTAGTGCAAGGGCTTAGTTGCTCTGTGGCATGTGGGATCTTCCTGGACTAGGGCTCGAAACCGTGTCCCCTGCACTGGCAGGTGGATTCTTAACCACTGCGCCACCAGGGAAGTCCTTAATGCTTATTTTTCAGTGAAAGGAGTCTGTATTCTTGTTCTGCCCCTTGCTTTTTAGAAAGTGAACTATTTCAGTTCACTTTAAAAGAGTAGACAAATAAGAGTAGACAAAAATATAACAAATACCCCTGTACTCGTTACTCCAGTTAAGAAATAAAAGATTGAAGATATAAGAGTAACTGGCTCTCTACTTGTCCCTAATCCCTGAATTTACCAGTTATATTCCCCATGCTCTATTCATAGTTTTACTACATATGTATCCATTCAGAAAAGATACATGAAACGATTTTGTGTTTTGAATGTAATATACATGGCATCATAATGTATGTATTCTCTTAACTCAATATACACGTCATCATAACATTTATATTGTCTTAACTCAGGATGCATGGTATCATAATGTTTATATTCTTTTAAAGCTTTCTGGAAGAAGCGATGCTCAAGCCAAGCTCTGAAGGATGAAAGGAGGCAGGGAGGGGTAGGAGACAGCGGAGAGCGGCCCAGAGTGAGGGAGTCGTGATTTATAAGACCTCAAGCCAGGGAAAGGATTGGAGCATGTTTGGGGAACCGAAAAAAAAAATAGTCCCGTGTAGCTGGAGCAACAGAGTTTGAGAGGAGAGGTAGAAGATGAGGCCGTGGGGGAACAAGGGCCCGATCATGGCAGAGCACTGTTCTCAATTAACTATATTTTTCCATATCATAAAGGCAATGGAACCAGACAAGTGAATTACAGTGAGCTTGCTACACATTTAGAATAATGGAAAACTTATAATCATGACTCCAGGCTTGCCATTTGTCCTGCAGTTTCCTTTTTGTGTGATTTTTTTTTCCTCCTGAGGCTAATGTTTAAAATGCTCTGCAAAAAGAAACCATGTGGTTCTGTTTCCCTATAGGAGTAAAATGGAAGGAGGATCAAGCAGATTGGAAACCCACACTCCAGTTTTCGTCTAGAAAAAGATCAAGCATTCTGTACATAAGGAGAGACATGGGAGGCATCCCCATGAAAGATTCAGAGACTCCTCCCTGGCAAAGGAACCGGCTGACATAACTAAGGGTAAAAAAAAAAAGAGAAAGGATGCCCAGCATCTTGTTTCTTCTGCTTTGAAACAATCAGAAATGTGTGATGAGCCTGAAAAGACCACTTCTATACCGAAAAAGAATAAAAAGAGAAGAAAAGGTGCTTTGGGAGTCTATAAGGAAACAGGTATTGTGTACATCCTGGTGGATAAAGAAAACATTGTGGGGTCTTCCCTGGTGGCGCAGTGGTTGAGCGTCCGCCTGCCAATGCCGGACACATGGGTTCGAGCCCTGGTCTGGGAGGATCCCACATGCCGCGGAGCGGCTGGCCCCGTGAGCCGCAATTGCTGAGCCTGCGCATCTGGAGCCTGTGCTCCGCAATGGGAGAGGCCGCGATAGTGAGAGGCCCGCGCACCGCGATGAGGAGTGGCCCCCACTTGCCACAACTGGAGAAAGCCCTCTCACAGAAACAAAGACCCAACCCAACACAGCCATAAATAAAAAAAAAAAAAAGAGCTGGTGACACGTACGTGCGCCGAGACAGCGGGAATTGGAGGAAAAAAAAAAAAAACCTCAATAGGTTACCAGAGTAATTCAAGGTAAACTACAAATAAAGGATAATTGAGACAGAATATAAAAAAAAAAGAAAACATTGTGAACACACCCAAGAATTTTAGAAAGCATGTCGATGTCATTTACATTGATGTAAGCAAGCGGCAAAAGTCAACAAAAGGGCCTGAAGCACATTTAGTTACTAAGTCACGTGAAAATGAGTCAGAACTGCATGATAAAGTTCGGGGGAAAAAGCATAAAAAAACATCGGAGGAAAGTCACATCCTGTGATGCTGTCCAGGAGAGTCTGGGTGCAAGCATCACCCTGCCCAGATCAGAATCCCAAGAGCAGGAACCCCAGCCTCCCATGGGCCAAGAAGGTGAAATCGCACAACTACCAGTGTCTGCAGATCAAAGCAAGTCTAAGACAAGAAAGAGGAAGCGTCCAAGTGACCAGGAATTCGAGGCCTTGCCTGCGCCTGAGAGCGCTGAGAACATATACTCAGAGGGATCTCAAGTGATTGGTGAGGTCGGGACTGCAGGGGGCAATCAGGAGTCCAGTGGCCTTAAGAAAAAGTCTAAGAAAAGGAAGAGAAGATCTTCTGTTGATACTGCCGTGGCACCTGCTGGTGAGTTTTCAGTGCTCAGGACGAGCTCTGAGGACACGCGCTTTGATTCAGTGGAAGGTACTGGTACCTTGATTGAAGAAAGTGTGAAACACAGGCCACAAGAGGAGAAACCCCAGGCCTGTTCGGAAGAGGTGCAGAGGTAACGTGTGGGTGTAGAGCCTTCTGATGGTGTGCGTCTTGGGTGTGAAGTCTGCCCGTTACCTCTTTGTTCAGCACGGCCATAGGAAGTGGCAGAAATCATAAAGAGATAGACCATCGAATGGATAGGATGTTGTGCACATTTAACTGAGTAACTTGGCAGGTACCTTGCGTTCTTCATGTACAAAATAAGGCAGTTACAGTCTGTTTTCACTAAGAATTATTCCAGCCCTGAAATTCTATGTATAAGTTTAAAAAGAATTTTAAGACCCCACAATTACCTTGTCTATATGTACAGAGAGAGGAGAAAGGATCAGAGAACTTAGAATGCTACAGAACAGGAAAAAAACTTGACTTAGGGTTCTCCCTAATAAAAGAAACTTAGATATCGTTCTTTATATAATTATCATTTAAGTATACTGGCCGATGAATAGATGCAGGAATTTTTTTGAAGCACTTTATTTCAGTTCCTGGGAGTTGGGACAGGTTTTCTCCCCTTTTCTACTCTGTGACATTCTTACATTTGCTAGATTGTCCTGGCTTAAAATAGTTTCACATAGAAGTTAAATGGCAGAGGGCCCAACTCACATCATCCTCTGTGCCCTCTCTTTGGGGACATTTTTAGATCACTGATAATGATGCAGGAATGTTCTCGGCCTGTGGTTCTTAACTTGTATGGGGCTGTGGACCTGTGAAAGCTGTTGACCCTTTGCTCAGACAAATGCGTACAGTTTTGTTTTTGTTTTTGTTTGTTTCAGTTTCCTGTCTGGGTGGTTAGCTGATGCCCTTGGCTAAGAACACCTTTGCACATCTGGCAGAAAGTCTGTGGGAATGAATTAGTGATAGATACATAGAAGACTATGTTTTCTTTATACTGCCAAGGGGAAAATATGTGGCCATTGTTAACTGCAAGGAAGCAATTGTAACGATGTAAACCCTGAATATTGACTTAACTAATTAGTAACCATTATTATAAAACAACTCATTGGTGGGGGGGAGGTGTCTTGAGTATCCATGGGTGTAGAAGAGGGCTGAGCTTATGAGGAAGTCAATATCTGAAACAATACAGTTGAGAAATAGTAACATAAGCAATGCCTGGTGGAAATAGGGCTTAAGGCGACATGTTTATCTTCCAGGCAGCCTCTGAGGTGTATCCAAGTTAGTAAAGCTACATTAAAGAGTTCAGACATCACAGACGGAATCAACTCCAAGATCCCTTCCAGCTTTAATGCTGTCGTAGTCAAAGGGAGAGTCACTGTAAGGAAAGAATCTGAAAGCCATTAGGGCACGTGACCTGTCAGTGTTAATCAATCCAGTTTTTCTCCTTAGATTAGAACCCACAAATGAAGAAGAAAGCAATTTGGAGTTGGCTAAAGATCCTGAAACGAAATATTTATCTGAAGATTCGAGAGATTCAGATAATTCAGACATGGATTTGGATTCCACTGTGAGGCAGCTCCAGGAGTTCCTCCCTGATATCAAGGAGAGGGCTGCCACTACAATTAAGTGAATATATCGGGATGACTTGGGACGCTTTAAAGAATTTAAAGCCCAGGGTAAGCTTGTGGGACTTGAATATTTGTTGAACTTTTCTATATGCGTAATTAGCCCTGACTTTCTTTTGTGAGTGGTTCATATTTATAGATTCACAAAGAGCATCCCTTAGCTACTTTCAGCTTTATCTCCTTCCAGAATCATTATCTGCACTGTAAAATTACCAAACTGAAGTGCACTAGTTTTCCTCCTCTGTAGGGGAGGCGAGGAAAAACGGGTGATCCACAGACTAGAAGATCAAGCCCGGAAGAAGAGGGGGAGGAGGTTAAGTGGTTGAGACACTGGGAGGGGGGCACAAGTGAAATCAAATTAAAACACGCATATCAACATCATCAGCTTTGATGAGGTGTAATTTCAAGGATATTAATTTGAGGGTGAGCTGGTTGTAGTGGGCATGGCTTCAGGCAACACCCAGCTTGGTCTCCTTCTTGATTTCACTGTGTTACAAGAACCTCCCAGAAAGCTTATTGGGTTTCAGAATGAACTACAAATGTAAGGTTGTGTACTGCAAGTGATAAAAGATTTTTAAAATAAGTTTAAGATTAGGAAAATGTACTGTGTAATGCAGTCAATAATAATGAGACTTGAGTGCTTTGAGTTATGACGAGGAATAGAACGTAAATTGCAGTGACATTGTCCCCACCTCCCCCCAACATATATTCGTAGAGAATATACATGTTCATGTTTGTGCCACCCAGTTCCCAGCACTGCCTTGGGGGGAGGGGGGGCACAGGATAGTGAAGTGGGGGGGCGCTTCTTTTAAACTTTTATTTCAACACTGTTTGAATTTTTAATGAATATCTATTACTGTTAATTTATTTCTTAAATAACTGTGTAAAAAGGAATTGATGACACAAGAAAGGTCACATTGGAGTAGGATGGCCAGGGAAGACTTTGGGAGGACAGTGTGGCTTTGGCCGAACTCTGCAGAAGAGCAAATGTCTAGGGCACAAGCAGGGGCTGCTCCCCGATAGGTGGGGAGGAGCTGACGGGTGCTGTTGTGATTGCTAAAGACAAAATGGTGGTTCGCTTTCATTCATTGTTGACAGTTGTGTACCTTTTTCTCCTTCCCCAAATCCTAGGTGTTGCTATTAAACTTGGCAAGTTTTCCGTGAAGGAAAATAAGCAGTTAGGGAAAAATGTGCGATAATTTCTGTCTCTGACAGGAATCGAGAATGCAGACAAGCTGCTGTACACAGACAGATACCCAGAGGAGAAATCTCTAATCACCGACTTAAAAAGAAAATACTCGTTTAGATTGCACGTTGGTAAGTTTAGAACTGTGGCCTCTTTGACCATCTGCAGCCTTCCAGCCTTGCACAGATAACCATGGTGAGTATTGAACACAATGCCTGGCCCGTCCAGTACATGCAGTGCATGTTAGCCGCTGCTACGTTAATAGTATTTTTATTGCCAGCCTATACGTTCAGGGATTTGGAATGTGTTCACGTCTCCCAAGGATAGTGCTTTTACAGATTTTCTAACAAATTAGATGATCAGCTTCCAGCTTTCCTACTTGGTAACAATTACGGTTTTGGTTTCTCTTCTTGACCTCTATTGTGTATTTTTTGCATACACTGCACAAAGTACTCTGGTATACACCAGAGTCTCAGACGTTTTTTTAAGTAGAGCCATTTTTGCGCTTTGAGCTGGAACCCTCCTCTTGGAGGTATCCTGGGGAAGTTAGAAGGTCACGAAGCAATGTAGGTTTGGACTGGAAAAAAAATCTCTCTTGAATTTAAAGAGGATAATTTCTTAGGTGAAATGCACAAAGGAAAAGAGAACAGTGAGCCCCTGCTGGGGGATCCTTTCATCTTTAGAGTGGCAAAGCAGGAAGAAGCTTATTCAATTGCAAAGTTTTTTTGTTTATCTTATGGGGAGCTGCTGGAGTGTGTCCTCCACCTCCAGATTACGGTAAAAGCTCTTTGCCTAATAAGGGTCTTTTCCATGAATTTAGCAGAACAGAAGCTAGAGCCCCGACATACTAAGCATCTAGTTTCCAGAGATGGCCAAGGAAACTGGGGATTTTGTATATCTGCTCCCCAAGACGGCTTTCTGCAGGACATAGGAAACCGCACCCTCCACCTGGGGTCTAGGATAGCGTGTGCTGTAAAAAGGGGCCCTTCTGGGTTTCTTTTATAATTGCGACTGTGTTTCATGCCACGCTCCGGTTGTCCCTCTGACCACCTCTCTTCCGACTTTAGGTAAGGGCATTGCCTGGCCCTGGAAACTCATATACTGTCGAGCAAAGAAGATGTTTGATGTCAACAATTACCAAGGCAGGTAAGAAAAAACTTGAGCAGAACATTTCTCTAGTCTTTGCTGATACTGTAAATCAAAACGTACACAACAAAATCGTGAAGAGTTTCGTGTGTGAAACCAGATGTGCCGTCAGGTGTATGTCTCCAAAGACCCTTTCAGTTTCCACCTCTTGAATAAATCTTCTGTCATCTTCCCCTTTCTAAATCCCTGGCTTTTACTTTATGCTGTCAATTGTAGCATTCTCCACGCGCTGCCTCTTAGCGTCACCCGTGCAGTTTTCTCGCCAGTCTGCTAAGTTGTAAGCTCCTTGCGAACCCAGACGTTCCTTCTCAGTGTGATGTGTGCCCTTCAGCACTGAGCCCAGTGCTTTGGGTTTTCAGTAAATATTTGAAGGTGGGTGTGAGCACTTGTGTGAGGTCATTTAAGTGTGATTCGGTAACATCAGTGCAGAGCTTCATGTGGCGGTAGCCTTTCTGTCCTCCCTTTTTTCCTAAATAAAATACCCAATTATGTTCTGTTTCCAACATTCCAAATAAATCAAATGTAGACTGAGCGTCAGTGGTGGGTAAGCACTCTGCTTAAGGACAAAGGGATGAGGGAGAAAGCATCAGCTCCTACCCTTGAGGGCCCAGACAGCCACCTAGGGCTCAACTACTGATCTCACTTCCAGGAGGCAGATGGAGTGAATCTGTCACGGCCAGTTGGGTCCTACTGAGCGCCGTGATCTTGAATCAGGACATAGGTACTATCAGAACGTAACATTGATATGACCTCGGCTTCTTTTTAAAAATTTTTACCAAAAGAAATAAACCGGAAGTAGAGGAAAGGCGCCTCCACACAGACTGAAACCTGCCCTCTCTTTTTCCCAAGCCCCCGCCATGTACTTTAAGGAAATTCACTAAGGGTGACATTTTAAGTGGGACCAAAATGATGCTTTTGGTAAATGAATGAGGTAACCTGTTTTTCTACCTGTTACATCACTGTGGGAAATGGCATTTTTCAAATAATGAAGGTCTGTCATTCTGATAATAAAGTTCATTCACTGGTACCATATTACTTGTGTTGTGCTGACCATTTACCCTTAAAGTATGTTTCCAACTTAAGGAACTCTTAAGTGAAAAAACCATAGAAAGTCAAAAATCAAAGAATTGTAAGGCTCCAAGGGGCCATGGAAGTCAGTACACCTGTTTCCTCATTTTCGTACACTCTGTTTTTCTCTCATGTCCTCTTTTTTGTTGCTTCAAGGGTACTTTTAAGTCTTGTTTTAAATCTCAGGAAGACCCTGCTTGCCTTATAAAGGAAACTGCTAAAAAGCTTGATTCTTAATGGTGAAGGATTTCGCATCTCTGTTCACCATGCTCTGCATTTTAGATCCATTTCTGAGAATGCTAGGATCTTACTGTCCCCCGGTAGTTGTGGATCATCCTCATTAGAAATGGTTAGTATTTTATTAGGGCTGCTTTTGTGTTGCATTAGTAATAACATAAACTACCACTTCTGACCCCTCTTCCTTCCCACCAAAAAGGAATTATAAAATGTCATAATGATGGCTTTTTTCCCCTTAAACATTTAAGATGTTTAATCTCAAAATCTGCATATATTATAGTGCACTTTAGTTCTTTTCTTTTAATGTATTTGCTTTTATGTGGGATTGCTGCCTCTTAACTTCCTTAAACTGTGACCGATTTGTGCTAAGGCATCTGTCACATCTTTTATTTTTGTCTGTGTTCGGTCTTTGTTGTTGCGCACGGGCTTTTTCTGGTGGTGGCGAGCAGGGCCTCCTCTTCGTTGCAGTTTGTGGGCTTGTCATGGCGGTGGCTTCTCTTGTTGTGGAGCATGGGCTCTAGGCGCACGGGCTTCAGTAGTTGTGGCTCTCAGGCTCAGTAGTTGTGGCGCACAGGCTTAGTTGCTCCACAGCATGTGGGGTTTTCCCAGACCAGGGATCGAACCCATGTCCCCTGCATTTGCAGGCAGGTTCTTAACCACCGCGCCACCAGGGAAGTCCCTGTCTCATCTTTATTGAGCACCTGTTGTCTGTCAAGCATTACCGGGTTCCAAAGTGTAGAAAACTGACAGGGTCCCCACCCTCCGAGGACTTCCCCTCCAGAGCTGTGCTGTCCATCCATGTGACCACCAGCCTCATGTGGCCATGGAGCACTTGAACTGTGGTTAGTCCAAGCTGAGATGCGCTGAAGAGTGAAGTATACAATGGACTTAGAAGGCTTGGTGTGGAGAAGAGAGTGTAAAGTATCTCATTCATACTTTTAGGTTCAGATTACATGTTGAAATGGCCGCATTTTTAGTATATTGAGTTAAACAAGATATGATATTAATTCATTAAAACTAAATAAAATTAGGGACTTCCTTGGTTGTCCAGTGGTTAAGACTCCGTGCTTCCACTGCAGGGGGTGTGGGTTTGATCCTTGGTTGGGGAACTAAGATCCCACATGCCGCATGCTGCCGCTAAATAAAACCCCCAAACACATGGAAGGCAGAGTGGAATGGTGGAAAGTGGTCCTTGGTGATTTGACTGAGCTCCTGCATTAAACTCACCCTAGGGCCCACTTGTATCTGGACTTTTCAATTGCCTGAGCCAATAAATTATCTTTTAAAAAATTAATAAAATTAATTTTCACCTGACCACTAGAAAATTCTAAATGACATCTGTGGCTCATATTTCCATTGGCCAGTGGTGGCCTAGACGAAGGGTCAGATAAACCAGGGAAGCCACGAGCGTACAGTTGCCAGTGGTGACGGGGGCAGTGAGAGAGCAGCAGAGTGTCCTGTGGGAGAGGACAGCAGGACACCTCCAACCAGGTGGTCAGGGAAGCCCTCTCTGAAGATGCACCATTTAAGCTGCTTCTGAAGAGCTTGCAGGAGCTTTCCAGCGGTGGAGGGAGGCCATTCCCACCCCAGGTCCAGAGGCTTCGAGGTGAGAAAGGCCGATAAGGCCAATAGGGTTGAACTTAGGGAGCACCGAGCTTTGCAGGCACAGTCAGAAGTTTGGGTTTTATTGTGTGAAGCCTTTATGGATTTGGCTGGGGAATAGCATGATCAGATTATTTGCCCTGGCCTCTGTGTAAGTGAGCCAGGGACTGCGGTGACTGACTTACAGGGTGCTCATGGTTGTGATGCCGAGACAGGAAGTATCTGGGCTCAGGACCTTGGTAGGACTGCGCTGAGCAGGTTTCCTGACAGCCTGCCCTATACGGCTTCTCCCAGCGTCGCAGCGTGCTGCAGTGAGAATAGTGGTTTTAAGCTTGTGGTTAACGCTTAGCTGTGATCTGTTTTCCCTTCCTCTAAGGTATAGCAAAGGAGATACCGAGAAGCTAAAGATATACCAGTCCCTCCATGGAAACGACTGGAGAAAGATTGGCGAGATGATGTCTGGAAGTAGCCTCTCTGTGGCCCTGAAGTTCTCCCAGATCAGCAGTTGTAAGTCGTGGTCTCTAGAGCCCACTTTGGTGAACAAATCAGCCCACAGTGGCCCAGGGCCCAGGCATCACTGCAGGCCTGTCTTCTGAGAGAGTCATCACTCTTTCAGCCATTCTCTTACTGATTCATTTATTTCTTCATGCATATTGATGCAGCCTTTATTCACCAGACTGATTTCTGCAGCACGTTATGTCAGTAGCTTTCAGTGTGACTCCAACTGCCAGGTAAACTGAAACCCACTCAGCCGGTGGGCAGGAGAACCTGGGCCACCAAGGTCCTTTCCCCCAGGTGACCAGGGAAACCATCAAAGGGAGGGCCTGTTAGTCAGGGACGTTTCCCAAAGCCAGTGTCAGTCGTCTCTTGTCTGTTCTCTTCTTTCATAAAAAGCTTCCTTGGTTATATTCTTCACCTTAAAAAGTCCCCAGTTGCTTTCAGAAGACAGTCCTTAGTGGGTGTTAGCTTCAGCCCAGAGGCTCACATGCTCCGGCCCTGCAGGCAGAGCCGTGCAGCGGGTCCCAGCAAGGCGTCTGCATGTCCGCACGTGGTAAACTCTGAGGTGGTGGAGACCACGCCTTTTGTGCCACCAACTCTGGCCACCGGTGCCACGCGAAGACTCAGCACAGCCAATTCTGCCAGTTTCCAAGAAGTAAAGCAAACATCTGGATTTGCACGTGTGTGTGAAATCAAGATCTTTTTTTTCTTGGGACTCTCTTTTTTAAAATTTATTTATTTATTTATTTATTTATTTATGGCTGTGTTGGGTCTTCGTTGCTGTGAGCAGGCTTTCTCTAGTTGTGGTGAGCAGGGGCTACTCTTTATTGCAGTGTGCGGGCTTCTCAGTGTGGTGGCTTCTCTTGCTGTGGAGCATGGGCTCTAGGCGCGCTGGCTTCAGTAGTTGTGTTGCACAGACTCTAGAGCGCAAGCTCAGTAGATGTGGCACATGGGCTCAGTAGTTGTGGCTCGTGGGCTCTAGAGCGCAGGCTCAGTAGTTGTGGTGCATGGGCTTAGTTGCTCCATGGCGTGTGGGATCTTCCCAGACCAGGGGTTGAGCCCGTGTCCCCTGCGTTGGCAGGCGGATTCTTTTTTTTTTTTTTTTTTTTTTTTTTTTTTTTTTTTTTTTTTTTTTTTTCTTTTTGCGGTATGCGGGCCTCTCACTGCTGTGGCCTCTCCCGTTGCGGAGCACAGGCTCCGGACGCGCAGGCCCAGCGGCCATGGCCCACGGGCCCAGCCGCTCCGCGGCACATGGGATCCTCCCAGACCGGGGCACGAACCCGCATCCCCTGCATCGGCAGGCGGACTCTCAACCACTGCGCCACCAGGGAGGCCCGGCAGGCGGATTCTTAACCACTGCCCTACCAGGGAAAACCCTCTTGGGATTCTCTTGATTTTTAAATATTCATCCAAATTGTTATTGGGGAAATAGTAACAATAACATTCTGTAGGCCAGATCGAAGATATCTGTAGCCTTCCAGCTTGTGGCCTCTTCCTTAGCATGACTGTGAGCATGTAGACAAGAAGAGCGAATCATAGAAGCTTTTGATGCCCTGCACCAAGGACTGGCTTTAGGAATTTACAGGTGCTGGGACTTCCCTGGTGGTGCAGTGGTTAAGAATCCACTTTTCCACTTCAGAGTGCATGAGTTTGATCCCTGGTCAGGGAACTAGGATCCCACATGCTGCAGAGTAACTAAGCCCACACTCTGCATCTAGAGAGAAACCTGTGTGCCACAACGAAGGTCCTACGTGCTACAGCTAAGGCCGAACACAGCCAAATATTTTTTTTAATTAAAAAAAATAGCTTAATGAGTGCAATATGTAAAAAAAAGAAAGAAAAAAGAAATTCACAGGTGCCTTCATCAAGTACTGTGGTGACGCCATTGTAGCTGTTAATTTCACTCCAGAAACTCTTGGGGAGAGTTATTTATATAACATGAAAGTCGTTTGGTTATTCTCTTTCCACTAAATGTTTGGGAACCTCACAATTTCTTGCAGTAGGTATTACTGTTAGAAACAGGAAGAACATCTTTCTCGAAGATAAAAAAAGATTGCATTAAGAAAGGATTTTTTTTCTTTGCAGTTGGTTGTGTATGTGTGTGTGTGTGTGTGTATGTGTGTGTGAGTGTGATTGGTCCTTAAAAGGAATCTATGGCCACTTTCGTAGTTTCATTTTGATTTGCATGTAACTGATAGTTTTTTTGGTTTTGTTTTGTTTTGTTTGGCTGCGTTGGGGCTTCATTGCTGCGCGTGAGCTTGTTCTAGTTGTGGCGAGCGGGAGTTACTCTTTGTTGTGGTGTACGGACTTCTCATTGCCGTGGCTTCTCTTGTTGCAGAGCACGGGCTCTAGGTGCGCAGGCTTCAGTAGTTGTGGCATAAGGGCTCAGTAGTTCTGACACGCGGACTCTAGAGCACAGATTTAATAGTTGCGGTGCGTGGGCTTAGTTGCTCCCCGGCATGTGGGAACCTCCTGGACCAGGGCTCGAACCTGTGTCCCCTGAACTGGCAGGCGGATTCTTAACCACTGCACCACCAGGGAAGTGCATAACTGATAGTTTTATGTTTGTGTAATTGAGATGTTGCCCATTGTCTTCTGAAAAGTGTCTGATTTACCTTTTTGTTTATAAAGGCTTTATTTTGGGACTTCCCTGGTGGTCCAGTGGTAAAGAATCCTCCTTCAGATGCAGGGGACGCTGGTCGGGAAACTAAGATCCCACATACCGCGGGGCAGCTAAGCCCGTGTTCCACAGCTGCTGAGCTCACGCACCCTGTAGCCCATATGCCACAAACTACAGGGGCCATGCACCACAACTAGAGGGAGAAAATTCACACGCCACAACTAGAGAGAAGTCCGTGCACCATAACAAAGAGCCTGCACTGCAACAAAAGATCCCACATGCTTCAACAAAGATCTCATGTGCCGCAACTAAGACCCAACACAGCCAAAAAAATAAAGAAAATAAATAAATTAAGGCAAAAAAAAGACTATTTTTCTAGAGCAGTTTTGGGTTCACAGGTAAAGTGAGAGGAAGGTACAAAGACTTCCTACTTATCTCCTGCCCTACACATGCACGGCACACCCCCATTCTCAACACCCCGCATCAGAGTGGTCCATTTGTTACAATCCGTGAAGCTACCTTGACACATCTTAACCCCCCAGAGTCCACAGTCCACATTAGGGTTCACTCTTGGTGTTGTAGCTTCTGTGGGTTTGGAGAGATGTCAAATGACAGATACTCCTCATCATCATTTTGTTGTTAATATTGTGTTTGAAAGCAAATAGATGAGCAACTTCAAGACCATCCTTTTATGTCAACAGAAAGAAATCATGGTGCTTGGAGCAAGACGGACACCCAGAAACTAATCAAGGCTGTTGAAGAAGTGATTCTAAAGGAAATGTCTCCCCAGGAGCTAAACGAGATGGATTCTAAACTCCAAGAGAATCCTGAAGGTCGCCTGTCAGTTGTTTGGGAAAAACTGTACAAAGGCATATCCTGGGTAGAAGTGGAGGCAAAAGTGGAAACCAGGAATTGGATGCAGTGTCAAAGTAAGTGGTAAGTTTGAGGCTTCTTACATAAATTTCAACAAGAAGCATTCCCTGCCCCTCTCTCAGCAACTTCCGGAGAGGGGTGGACTGCTGAGGTTACTAAGAATATCTGTAACTACCACGTGGAAAGCCTTACAGTAGGTGAAGAATGATCCTCTCTAATCCGCTGCTCCAACCACTTCAATATCGAAAGCTGATTTAAGTTAGCATTTAACCACCCCTGATTCATTGTGTGGCTTCTTCATAAAGAACTTGGACATTTTTATTCTATTTATTTATTTATTTAATTGAAGTAGAGTTGATTTACAATGTTGTGTTAGTTTCTGGTGTACTAAGTGATTCAGTTGTGCATATATATTATTATTTTTTGATTCTTTTCCAATGTAACTTATTACAAGATAGTGAATACAGTTTCCTGTGCTGTACAGTAGGACCTTGTTGTTTATCTATTTTATATATAGTAGTTTGTATCTGCTAATCTGCAATTTCAAATTTATTCCTGCCCCCTTTCCCCTTTGGTAACCATAAGTTTGTTTTCTGTATCTGTGCGTCTGTCTCTGTTTTGTAAACAGAACTTGAATCTTTTTAATATTGAATATTGACTTCTGATTTCTTCACTCTGTCCCTTTCTTCATAAAACAAGATTGTTACCTATTTATAGCATGAAAGAAATACAAAATTAACGTCTGGATATTTAGGAGGGAAATCACAAGTGTAGTGATCAGTAATACCTCCACCTTTTTACTTGTGCTTTCTAATTCAGCAGTTCCTCTGTCTTCATCCAAAGCAGGGCAGTCATACTCTTTCATCCTAGAACATCTTTAGGTACATCCATCATGAAGAAGTAGTTTCGGTCCAGATGTTGCTGCATGTTCTTTGCCCAACGTAGCTTTTCCCAGCCCTGGAGGGATTCCGAGCTAACTTTCAGCTGCAACATGACAGCTTGAAGCAGTGGTTCTACAGCCCACGAACCAGGTCTCCTGTATAAACGGGGCTCCATCATCCTGCATAAAGGGGGCTCTGTCATCTTGACCATTAAAGAAGAATGAAATCCAGAGTGGGCATGTTGTACGTTAAAAGCATACTGCTAGATTATACTGAGTATTGTTTATATACCTTACAGTTCTGCTGTAGAATATTTATCTTACTAGAAGACTACCCTCAGGAAATAAGGACAGATAATGTTTTGGGGGGGAAGTGTGTAATATGGAGGAACCAGAGCCCTTTCTACCCCTATATCTTAGGCTTAAAAAAAGGAGTGGGGACTTCTCTGGTGGTGCAGTGGTTGAGAGTTTGCCTGCCGATGCAGGGGACATGGGTTCGTGCCCTGGTCCAGGAAGATCCCACATGCCGCGGAGCGGCTAGGCCTGTGAGCCATGGCTGCTGAGCCTGTGCATCCAGAACCTGTGCTCTGCAACGGGAGAGGCCACAACAGTGAGAGGCCTGCGTACCGAAAAAAAAAAAAAAAAAAAAAAAAGGAGTGGGGGCTTCCCTGGTGGTGCAGTGGTTAAGAATCCTCCTGCCAATGGAGGGGACACGGGTTCGATCCCTGGCCTGGTAAGGTCCCACATGCCGTGGAGCAACTAAGCCCGTGTGCCACAACTACTGAGCCTGCACTCTAGAGCCTGTGAGCCATAACTACTGAAGCCCACCTGCCTAGAGCCCGTGCTCTGCGACAAGAGAGGCCACTGCAATGAGAAGCCCATGCACCGCACTGAAGAGTAGCCCCTGCTCGCCACAACTAAAGAAAGCCCACGTTCAGCAATGAAGACCCAACACAGCCAAAAATAATTGATTAATTAATTAATTACTTTTAAAAAAGGAGTGGGTTATAAAGCCTCGGTTGGAAGATGATATGTCAGTGTCTTAAAAAGGAAATGATGAAGGGGAGCCGTGCTTCAGAATCAGCATAATTAAATAACATGCAAGGGTTCTTTTTTAATTTGAAGAAAAAAGTAGGAAACTTGAATGCTGAGCATAGGTTTACTTCATGAAACATTGAAATGGCATCAGCGGGTACATTTCAAACCAGTGAACATGGGCGGCTATTAGTAAAAACTCTCAGTTTCTCTGTGTGTGCCTCATGTACCTCCCTGCTCAAGAAAGTAAATGTCACAGCTCATGATCTGTCCATCAGATTGTGACAGATTTCACTCTTCAAGAGAAGCACTTTTTAAATATTTTTAATTGGGCTGCTTTTCTCATTAGGAACTTCAGGGAACCCTTTCCCTCAGCCTTGAACTTGGGGCCTTAGAGGAATCATGGAGTCATTGATCACTTTAGTAAATCTGTGTAGTTTGGTGTTTCAGCAGCTATAATGGTAATAAGAGCAATATCTCTCTGTTTGATAAACAAGCAAAAATAAATTGATTCTACACAGCATCCTTTAGCACCTGCAAGCAGGCTTATTCTTTTTTTTTCCTCCCTTTTATTATACTGTTTATTATGGAAATTGTGTAACACACACCAACTTAGAACTCCTTGTATCCATCACTCATTTTCAATAACCATCAACTTTCTATCTCTTTATTTACCCTCTCCCACTTTAAAAAAACTTTTAAAAAGGTATATTATTGATGGTGGTAAATTTTAGCTGTGATGAGTTGCAAAAGTTATAAAGTGGTTCTGAATAAGGACAATTTAAATGAGGAAAACAAAGGACATTTTAATGGAAACTTTACCCCGAAAATAAACTGTTTTTCTTTCTTTCAATGTAGGACGGAAATTCTAACCAAGAAGAGGACAAATGGTCGGGACGTATACCGGGGACTTAATGCCCTACAGGCCAAGATCAACCTCATTGAAAGGTACAGAAATAGAAAGTGACGATAGTTTACCCGTTTTCCTCTCTAGCCAAAGAGTAATTGTTAAACAGCAGAATCTGCAGTAAGATTACCACGGTTCATATTCCTGTTCCAGCACTTTCTATGTGCATGACCTTGGATGTGTTTCCTGCCTTTCTAGTTCTTGGTTTGTTCATCTTAAATGAGGATGATAATAACAGTACCTGCCTCTTAGTGTTATTGGCCGAAGAAATGAAATAATGCATGCAAAACGTAGCATGCACTCAATAAACATAGCTCTTTGAGTCTTTAAGGCTTTCACATAGACATTGCTTACTTCTGTCCATTGGAAAAGGGAGGTAAATACTTCAGGCCGAGCCCTACTGCTCTCTAGCATGCATTAGTTGGCGTCACTGCTGCTTGGTCTTTAGTTTTGTCTTTGAGTTCCTGGTCCGTGCAGAGTCCTCCCTCCCCTGATCGACAGGGAGACACAGAACTGTTTTACAAAGACTGCGAGTCTAGTGGACCTGGCCTCATGTCCAATGAGGAACAGCAAAGAGCAGAAGAAACCTTTGGATTCTGGCCGCCCTGTCCAGCTTCATTATTCTTGCGCTCTGTCAGGAAGCCTGCTTCTCCTTCATTGGTGGGCTTCCTCGTTCTCCACGCTGGCCTGGCTGGGGTTTTTCTCCTCTACCAGAGACAGCAGAGACTAGCAGAGCCAAGGAGGGCATCTCACGTCAGGCAGGCCTGGGTTCCAATGTGGGTACCACCTATGAGTCATGAAACCTTGAGCCAATGACCCGAGCTCTCAACCCTGATTCCTGGCCTGTGGAAAGGACATAATCCCCTAGCTTCATCAGGTGGTGTTGAGGGTAAATGGATTACTGGGTATCAAGGTCTTAACCCAGTGTTTGTCACTTAGTAAGTGCTGAGTACACATGTATACTACTCTTGTGTGTCTACATTGAATGGTGAAGTTGTGTTTTTGTTTGGTTGGTTGGTTTTAATATTGTATTTATTTATTTGGTTGTGTCGTGTCTTAGTTGCAGCAGGCAGGTTCATTAGTTGTGGCATTCAGACTCTTAGTTGTGGCATACATGTGGGATCTAGTTCCCTGACCAGGGATCGAACCCGTGCGCCCTGCATTGGGAGTGTGGAGTCTTAACCACTCTGCCACCAGGGAAGTCCCTGTGTTTTTTTTTAATTGAAGTATAGATGATTTACAATGTTGTGTTTAACCTTTGCTATACAGCAAAGTGACTCAGTTATACATATATATATTCTTTTTCATATTTCATTCTTTTCTATTATGGTTTATCACAGCATATTTAATATAGATCCTTGTGAAGTTGTGTTTTTTACTAGGCTTGTTGGGAGATGCAAAGGGCTCAGGAGGAGGAAGGGTGATTTTTTGGTCTGTAGCTCACCCCAAGACCTTGGGCTGACCTTGGGTTAGCATGCCAGTGACACTGGGCCTGTGTAACAGGGGAGCTGGAGCAGGTGTGAAGACGCTGAGGCCTTCCAGCTCTTAATATTCTGTGAGCCCATGAAGATGTGGATCCTGTTGATTTTTGGCTTGAAAACTTAATTTTTATTTTTTCTCATAGGTTGAATGAAATAAATGTGGAAGATGTTAATGAAATAGACTGGGAAGATCTTGCTAGCACCATAGGGTAAGGCCATTTGTTTAATATTAATCTAATGAAAAAATCAGAGAGGAGTTCTAATAAATGCCTCTCAGATTTGAAGAACAGGACTGAAATTCCTGCTGCTTATGGAACTCATCTATAAATTGTATTTGTGTATATATGTATTGGGAACACCCTGTCTACGTACCAGACCAGGTAAATCAGACCAGTCCTCCCTCCGCTCCAACCACCACCTCCACCCCAAGACACCTGAGAAGAGTGAATGAAATGTGTGCAGAGTCTCTTAAAAGCTTCATGGAGCACACCAGCTATGACTGGGATGAAGAACCCATGGTCCCTTTGCCCATAATTAGCCTTTTACCATTTGCCACATTGACTTTATCATCCCTCCCTTTCCCGCTCCCTTCTACAAGGGAATAGAATTCTTTCCCTTAACCGTTTCAGTGTTAGTGGTGGACGCCATGTCCTCAGCAAGGCTGTTATTCTGCATCAGCACAGTGATCGTACTGAGGGCACCTGACACTGATGCACTACTATTGTCTAAAACACAGCCCCCATGCAAATTTCACCCAGCGTCCCAGTCCTGTCCTTTATAACACTTTCCCCCTGATTTAAGATCCAGTCCAGGATCTGTCTCCTTAGAGTCTTCTAAACAGCAGAGTTGTTCTGCCTTTTCTTTTCTTTTTTTTAAATTATTGGAGTATAGTTGATTTACAATGTTTCAGGTGTACAGCAAAATGATTTCTGTTATAGATTTTTTAAAATATATTTATTATCTTATTTATTTAATTTTGGCTGTGATGGGTCTTCATTGCTGCGCGTGGGCTTTCTCTAGTTGGGGAGAGCAGGGGCTACTCTTCATTGTGGCTCGTGGGCATTTCATTACGGTGGCTTCTCTTGTTGAGGAGCACGGGTTCTAGGCGCGTGGGCTCAGTAGTTGTGGCTCGTGGGCTCTAGAGCACAGGCTCAGTAGTTGTGGCGCACAGGCTTAGTTGCTCTGCGGCATGTGGGATCTTCCTGGACCAGGGCTCGAACCCATGTCCCCTGCAGTGGCAGGCAGATTCTTAGCCACTGCACCACCAGGGAAGTCCCTCCGTTATAGGTTATTACAAGATATTGAATATAGTCCCCTGTGCTATACACTAGGTCCTTGTTGTTTATCTACTCTATATACAGTAGTGTGTATCTGTTAATGCCTTTGTCTTCTACGATGTTGAAATTATGGGAAAATACAGGCTAGTCATTGTGGAGAACTTGCCTCAGCTGGGGAGTTTGTCAGACGCTTCTTCACTGTTAGATTCGGGTTTTGTATTTTACACGGGAATCATTCACGGGGGAGGCTGTGTTTGTGTCACCAGGTCACATCCCATCATGAGGCATGTGGTTCTGATTTTGATCCCCTGGCTCTGGCGGCCTCTGCCACACTGCCCCACTGTAGAAAAGTAAGTTTTTCTCTTGGTGAAAAGAAACGGCCACGGGGAGATATTTTGAGACCACATCAAGCTCCTGTTCCTCTTCGGATTTGCCTCAGTGGTTTCAGTGTGCTGTTCCTTTGCATTTCTCCTCCGAGGAGTGAGATTTCATCGGTTGTCACTGTCTGTCTTCATTGTTATGGTCCTTGCATTTTCAATCAGTTCCTGCCACTGGAGGAGAGGCCATCACTCTGAAGACCTGAGTTCACTGCTGGCCAAGCAACAGAGAGCTGGCTGGCAAAGCACAGTCCCTCTAAGCAATGCAAACTGTTGAGCATCACAGGGCTCAGGGGTTGGTGGGCTTTGGGAGTTGGGGATGTTGAGGGACTGTCTGGCCATTAGTTCGGGAAGGGTGCTGAGGGGAACAGGTCTGCCACAACCTGGCTGCCTTTCAGAAACGTGGCTGCTGGCGTGAGGTTGTCACTGATCCATTAGGAAGGGTGTAAACTGGTTCTGCTGGTTAGTTATTTACACCTTGGGATTATGGACAAAGAACAATCAGTCCTTTTTTTTTTTTTTTTTTTTTTTTTCTTTTTGCGGTATGCGGGCCTCTCACTGTTGTGGCCTCTCCCGTTGTGGAGCACAGGCTCCGGACGCGCAGGCCCAGCGGCCATGGCTCACGGGCCCAGCCGCTCCGCGGCATATGGGATCCTCCCAGACCGGGGCACGAACCCGTAACCCCTGCATCGGCAGGCGAACTCTCAACCACTGCGCCACCAGGGAGGCCCCAGTCCTTTTTTTTTAACTTGGAGAATTGGAATCTTTTCGTGGCAGGCCCTGTTGGGAGTCACAGACACATGCCCATGGTTCCAAACCCTTTCCTCTTCTAGCTCGTCTCAGGGGTGGGGCACCAGCTCTTGGGTGTGGGTCCCTGAGAGGGGAGGGTGTTAGGGGCTTTGAAGGAAGGCTGTCCTGCTGTGTACCCCACCAACTCCCATCCTAAGAAGTATTCATGTCGACAGGTCCCTCCCTTTGTAATATCAAACCCCTTTTGAAAAATCTGACATTTCCAATAAATGTTTGTGTATCTTGTGACCTTGCCACAGATCACATTTCTTAAATTAAAATGGGTTTTTAATGATTTTAAGTAGAATTATATACTTAAATATTGATTGTTCTGGTTAAGGTTTAGAAATCTCAAAGCTGTAAAACAGACATCATGGCATCCAGTCAAATACCATTGGAAATAGTACATCCTCAAAGTTTTAATAACGAATTAAAACAGTGAAAATAATTAAATTAGAAGTTTGATCTCTTCAGGTTCGTTAAGCCTCCCTTGTGAATTGTTTAGGCAGGATTTTAAAGAAAGCATCTCCACCTAATGAGATGTAACACCTACTTCGTTTGAAAATGTCCAGGTCAGTTATTGTTACTTCTTGAAGCCTGAGCTTTGATCTGCAGAACAACCTGTGTGTGGGGCGCTGTGTGAAGAGGGAAGGCATAGATGCCCTAGATCTTGGGCTTTGCAGTCAGGTGGACCGGGCGTCAAGTCCTGGGACTCTGCTCATAATTTAGCCAGCCTTGTGCAGGTCATTCCCTCACTTGCCTCTGCGTCACGGTTTCCTCATCTGTGCAGCATTGTAACAGCACCGTGATGAGGACGACAGCAAGGAGACAGTGTGTGTCATGCCATGCACACGCGGCGGGCAGCTGCTGCCATGAAGAGGCAGAGAGAGCCCAGCCATCTTGTACTTCCACATACCTAGCAGATCCAGTTATTCCCACTAATCATATAAAAACTAGATTAATTAATTACTGAAACAAATATGCCACGCTTTTGTGGCTTAGGAAATGAGTGCCCAGGAGGTGAAGTTAGTGATTTTCACTTTAAAAAAATATTTAAGATGTGGTTGTTTCTGTCCTACTTATTGTAAATGAAAAGTGGATTTGACTCACCAGAATATCGTAAGCATCCACTTTATTTAGCTTTGTAAAGTAAAAAATCCAGACCCCTGCTTTTGCATTGTGACAAATATATAGTTAGCCTGAAGGTAGTGGTTAAGAGTGTAGGATTTGTGAAATGTTGCCATTGGCAGCAACACAGATGGACCTAGAGATGATCATACTAAGTGAAATAAGCCACACAGAGAAAGACAAATAGCATAGGATATCAATTATATGTGGAATCTTTAAAAAAACTGATACAAATGAACTTACTTACAAAACACAAATAGACTCACAGACATAGAGAACAGACTTATGGTTACCAAAGGGTTAGCGGGCGGGAGGTAGGGGGATAACTTTGGAGGCTTGGATTAACATATACACACTACAGTATGTAAAATACATAAACAATAAGGACCTACTGTATAGCACAGGGAACTATACTCAATATCTTGTAATAATTTATAATGGAAAATAATCTGAAAATATTATATATATATATATATATATATATATATATATATATATATATATATATATATGTACAACTGAATCTTTCTGCTGTACCCTTGAAACTAACACATTATAAATTAACTATACTTCCATTAAAAAACACTGATATCAAAAAAAAAGAAAGAAAAAAGTAGAATTTGGAGTGGACCCAATTGAAGTCCCAGCCCTTCCCCCCTATTCACTGTAAGATCTTGGGCATCTTCTCTTGGGTTCCCCATCTCCAAAACGAGGGATAAGCATAGGAGGCCCCACACAGAGTGGTCATGAGGGTTATATGTTGCTCTGCGGAGAGCCCTCAGGGTGGGGCTGAAGACAATTGTTAGCATCAGCCCCTGTGAGCTAGTGTTACACCTTGTCTTCTCAACTGGTAGTTTAGATTATTCTAGTTTAGACAGAATCCGTGTTGTTGTACTTCTGTTTTTCTTCCTTTTGTGTGTGTGTGTTTAACCAGATGAACAATAGCTTTTCATACGTGTCTTATTTTTCTCACATGTGTAGACATGAGGATTAAGAAAGCTGCTTAGGTCTGTAGACCACCCCTCAATCAATGCACTTAGTACACAGGACTGAAATGATTAATTTTTAAACTGCCACTAACTTTTTGACACCTTTTACTTTCTAAAGGGGTGTTCCTCCATCTTATGTCCAAAGTAAATTTTATAAGCTGAAAGCTTCCTGTGTTCCGTTTTGGCAGAAGAAGACTTTTCCAGGTCAGTATTTTCGATATCTGAATAGTTAAAAACGCAGCATATGGGGACACACGCTGGTAGTGTGACCTTGGGTAGTGACTTTTGGGAACCTCAGATTCTTCAAATGGAAAATGGTAAAAAATTGGCAAATTATAACCCCTACCTGACAGGACTTTCAAAAGTACTAAATGAGATAATGAGCTTGAGAAGTGTGGTCACCAGGCCGCCGGGCGTTTAGCAAGCACTGGGTGAGGAGCTGCGAGTGCTTCTGGATTGCACAGCACACATGCTCACACCACATGCCTGCACACACACTGATCCACAAAAAAACTGGAGGTACAGTTTCTTCTCTGCAGCCATTTGTAGGTGGTTTACATATGTAATTCCCAAACCTGGACTATCAGAGTCAGGTGGGGAACTTGGGAAAAAAGATATATACCTGGGTCTCATCCCAGACCCAGTCGATCCTAGTCTCTAGTCTGGGTCCAGAGGCTAGATTTTTCTCTAACAAGCTCACAGATGAGTCGCCAGTGGCCTGCCCAGCATCATTGTTTGGGGACCACTGGTTTGGGTAACACTGCACCCTGCAGTGTGTGACAAAATGCTCCTTGCTTTCAGCGGACAGCACTTCCTGGGTTTGAATCCTGGCTTCGCCCTCCTGACTCTATGACTTTGGATGAGCTTCATGTCTTTATGCCTCATTTGAAACACGGGTGAACAATAGTGCCTACCTCATAGCATTTTTGAGAGGATTGAATGAGTGACTATGAATAAAGCAGTTAGAGCCAGGTCTTGCACACAGTAGTGCCAGTAACAATGCATTGTTATCATCTGTGCCGTCTGTCCTTTGACCTTGGGAAGAGGCTTTGTCAGATCATCTCAAGATTCAGTTTCTTTTCTTTAGAGATTACAGACTACCTTCATGAGACTAGTCTACCGTTGCTTAAAGAAAAATTAGAGAAGAAGATGGAGAAAAACGGGACTGAGATCCAGACTCTGGCAACCCCCAAGCCAGTCTTCCTGTTTCGAGACATCTTTTGTTGTGACGATGACAGTGAGGGAGAAGACGGAGATGAACAATGTTAAGCGGCTGATACTCTCTTGTCCATTTTTCTAGGTCTGGTTGTGTTTATGTACGTGTCAATAATGCTATTTCCACTATTGATTTTACTGAAGAAGGTGCAACAGCCAAAGGAAGGGTATGAAAATAATAACATACTGTGGAACATTAAAAACTGATTCACATTTCATATTCAAGTTTGTCTGAATGTGAAAAGAAAGGCGAGTACATGAGTTGATTTAATATTTTCTGTGCTGTTATATTGAAAATTATCATATTGAAAATACTTACAACTAATGGTTTTCATACAACAACAGGATCCCAAGTCCCTCTAATGGCAGCAGAGGGTAGTCATGTCCAAGGAACATTTTCTTTTTTTTTTTTTTTTTTTTTATGGCTGTGCCACATAGCTTATGGGATCTTAGTTCCCCACCGGGGATTGAACCCAGGCCCTCGGCAGTGAAAACGCAGAGTCCTAACCCCTGGACCGCCAGGGAATTCCCCAATGAACATTTTCATGGTGTGGATTCAACTATACGTGCATTCAGCAAAACAGAGAATGTTAACAATTTTAAGAATGCATGCCATTTTTTTCTGTGTTTCAGTTGTTTAGATGTATATTTTAGTGTGTGTGCGTATTAGGTAAGTGGTACAGGGACGTTTGTGTTCCTGGAAGCTGGTTTCGGTTCCCATGTGCCTGTCATGGTGTGCGTATCTCATCTTCCTGAGTGTGATTCTAGTGTTCAAAGATAAGTATTTTTCATACAAGATGCCCTCTCAAAGCCAGTCACAGAATTCTTCTGGTGTTTAACTGGAAAAAACAAAGAATCCAGCAGTCTCTTCCATTGCTTCTGGAAAAACTGCCTCTGTTAGACTTCCCTTGCTGGCAAGGGGAATAAAGTGTCCAGGCTTCTAGCCTCATCTGTACAGGGGAGAACATAGAAAGGAAGGTGTGGGTGAGCAATATCCCATACAGTGAGGCCACCCTCTGGGCCAAGGTGCAGCACCCTTGTCTCCTGAGTGTAGCATCATGCTGTGTGATGTTGGTTAATTCATCCACAAAGCTAGACATGTTTCCAAGCTTGCCGTCATCAGAGAAGGAAGAATAGAGAGAAACAAGTTTAGGAGTCCTCATTCACCAGTATATCCACAGCACCTATCATGGTGTTGTGCAAATAATAGACACTCGATAAATATTCAGGGCACAAATGAGTATTTTCTTTTTAAAAATTAATTAATTTATTTATTTTTGGCTGTGTTGGGTCTCCGTTGCTGCAGAGGCTTTCTCTGGTTGCGGAGAGCAGGGGCTACTCTTCATTGCAGTGCACGGGCTTCTCACTCTGGTTGCTTCTCTTGTTGTGGAGCACGGGCTATAGGTATGTGGGCTTCAGTAGTTGTGGCCCATGGGCTCATTAGTTGTGGTGCACAGGCTTAGCTGCTCCGCAGCATGTGGGATCTTCCTGGACCAGGAGGTGAACCCATGTCCCCTGCATTGGCAGGCGGACTCTTAACCACTGCGCCACCAGGGAAGTCCCAGAACAAATGAATATTTTCTTTTTAATAAGCATCTTGCCTTTAGTCACCTCCTTCTATCTGTCAAACATACCAATCTTCAGGCTGATGGGAATATAAATTACATGTTCCTTTTGGAGGACAATCCGGTAGAATACATCAAAGCCTTAAGAATGTACATATTCTGAGGTCCAGCAATTTCACTTCTAGGACCTAAAGAAATAATAGAACTAGTGGAAAAGAATGGCACATTTATAATATGGAAACTAGAAAAATGAATGTTCTTTCATAGGAAATTTACTATATATGATGGTGTATTCTTAGAATGGAATATTAGGCAGTAATTAAAGAATGATAATGAGGGACTTCCCGGGTGATGCAGTGGTTAAGAATCTGCCTGCCAATGCAGGGGACATGGGTTCAATCCCCGGTCTGGGAAGATCCCACATGCCACAGAGCAACTAAGCCCATGCACCGCAACTACTGAGCCTGCGCTCTAGAGCCCGCAGGCCACAACTACTGAGCCTGTGTGTCACAACTACCGAAGCCCACGCTCCTAGAGCCCGTGCTCCACAACAAGAGAAGCCACTGCAATGAGAAGCCCACGCACCACAACAAAGAGCAGCCTCTGCTCGCAGCAGCTAGAGAAAGCCCACGCATGACAACAAAGACCCAACACAGCCATGAATAAATAGATAAATTAAAAAAATAATGATAGTGATAGATTTGTTTAACATACAAGGTAAACAGTATCATCAACTAAAATATATACTGTTTTTCATTCAGAAGTGTACATATTATCTTCTTAATTTTGTAACAGTAAAAAAAAATAGGGACTTCCTGGTGGTCCAGTGGTTAAGACACCTTGCTTCCAATTCAGGGGGCACAGGTTCGATCCCTGTTGGGGGAACTAATATCCCACATGCCGCGTGGTGCAGCCAAAAAAGAAAAAAAAAATGTGTAAATAGAGTTGCATTACAGAGTAACGGAGGAATTAAACCCAAAGTGTTGACAGTGGTTCTCTCCGGGGAGTGGGATTGTGAGTTTATAGGTTAGAAGTCTTGACTTGCAAGTGCCAGAAAATGAGACTCAGATAGCTCAAAGGAATCTGGGGACTCTCAGACTGAAAATCCAGAGGGAGAGGATGGATCCAGCTACTCGGAGTCCCCAAAATGTGTTTTCTTGCTGATTCTCAGCTCTCCCTTCTCCAGAGTCCACTTCATCTTCAATCCACACAAGGGGCCCCTTGGTCCTGAGGGGTGCCTTCATAGAGCCCCATGTTATAGCATCCTTATTATTACTTAAATAGAGGATGCCATTCAGAGAAGAGAACAATAGCTCTTGCTTAAGTCCTGGGTTTCGTTCCCAGTGCCCAAATTAGAGCTTGTGCCCAACTCTGAGCCATCACTGTAGCCACAAAAAATAGGATGGTCTTCAACCCATCTGGGCTCATGTCTGGAGCTGGGATTTAGCTCAACCTGCCTTAAATGGCTGAAAGGGTAAATACCCATGTGGACAATTGTTCCCAATTGTCATCTCTATTCTGCATTGTTATCACCATACAAACAAGCCATGGTGTTAGCTATCTTTTTTATTTTTTATTTTTTTTTTTGCGGTACGTGGGCCCCTCAACGCTGCGGACCCTCCCGCCGCAGAGCACAGGCTGCGGACGCGCAGGCCCAGCGGCCATGGCCCACGGGCCCAGGTGCTCCGCGGCATGCGGGATCCTCCCGGACGGGGGCACGGACCCACACCCCCTGCACTGGCAAGCGGACCCCCAACCACTGCGCCACCAGGGAAGCCCAGTATTAGCTATCTTTGATTCTATACAGGTAGAATCAATTACCACTTTCTGCTACACTCCCCCAACTGCCCCCAACTTCTAAATGCTCATGTTCCTCGAGACTTTTTGGACTCTTCACATTCTCCCGGTGCCTCGAAATAACATTTATGTGCTGATGGCTCCCAAATGTGTAGTTATAGGTCAGATTCTCCCCCAAACTCCAGGCTAAAATATTAATCTACCTACCTGCCATTTCCATTCAAACGTCTGAGCTGTTTGACCATAAGGTTAAAAAGGACTTTAGTTTCTCAGAGCAGTTTTAGGTTCACAGCAAAATTCAGAGGAAGCTACAGAGATTGCTGATATACCCGCTGCTGCCCCCCGCCATATGCATAGTATCCCCCATTATCAACATTCCCTACCAGTGTAGTACATTTGTTACGACTGAGGAACCTGCGGTGACACGTCATTATCACCCAGAGTCCACAGTTTTCATTAGGGTTCACTCTTGATATGTACATTCTATGGATTTGGACAAATGTATACTGACCTGTATCAGTCCTTTAATATCAGAGTACTTTCACTGCCCTAAAAATCCTCTGTGCTCTGCCTGAAAGCTCAGTCAATTCACAAAGAATATACACTAATTCTCAATCTGCACATGAATAGATGTTCTAGGGCTTCCCCAGTGGCGCAGTGGTTGAGAGTCCTTCTGCTGATTCAGGGGACACGGGTTCGTGCCCCAGTCCTGGAAGATCCCACATGCTGCGGACCAGCTGGGCCCGTGAGCCATGGCCGCTGAGCCTGTGCTTCCGGAGCCTGTGCTCCGCAACAGGAGAGGCCGCAACAGTGAGAGGCCCGCATTCCACAAAAGAAAAGAAAAGAAAAGATGTTCTACATCATTATTCATTAGGGAAATACAAATGAGGCACCATTTTAACCCACTGGGATGACTGAAATTTAAAATACTTACAATAGGGATAGTATTGACAAGGATGTGGAGCAAATGGCATTCTTATACTTTGTTTATGGTAATTGAAGATGGTAAAATCACTTTGGAAATGGCTTGTAAATTCTTGTAATGTTAAAGACACACCTACCCTGTAATCCAGCAATTCCACTCCTGCATATTTATCCATGTTAAATGAAAACATATGAGCATAAAAAGACTTGTACAGTAGTGTTCACAACAGCTTTATCTATTAACAGTGGAAAACTTGAAACCACCCAATATTCATCAGTAGATGACTAAAAGAAAAAAACCCAATTGTGGTGTATTCATTGAATGATACCCTTCTCTGCAATAAAAATGAATTGCTGATACATACAGTAACATCTGTGGACTTCATACACTTCCTGTTGAACAAAAGCAGATGGTCAAAAGAATACATAGTGTATAATTCCATTGATAGAGTTCTAGAATAGTCTAAATGAATCTATGATGATAGATATGTTGATAGAAGTCAAATCAATGTTTCCATTGGGTGAATGGGGAGAAGATTTTCTGCCAAGTGTCCCAAGGGCACTTTTCTGGCAGGAAGAAAATGTTTTATATCATGATTAGAGATGGTTACATGAAATTATGGAGTTGTTAAAATCTCTCAACCATACACCTAAAATGTGTACTTATTGTGTATAATTGTATATAAATTATATAAAGTTGACAGAATAATGGAGTAAGAGGCTACAATGAAGGTTAATGATGATGAAGTCAATAGAAATTATAATATAACAAATATTTTAGTAATTCATTAAGAACAGATCCATTTCAAATAGAAATAATGTGTAACATGTTCTTGGATTGTTGATGATCCAAATAATGATGAGTAATGAGTCAAATGATCAAACTGGAAAAAGTACTGAAATTTTGACATAAAATACTGACATATAAAACTCACAATCTGTATCTAAAAATGAGAAAATCTATGACAACCTAGTAGTAATGTGTTATCAATTCCAAGTACTTAGGTTCAATCATTACACCAGAAACTTTATGTGTTCTGAATTCTTACAGCTTATCTGTGAAAAAAGGCTTGATCCAAATTTTTTAAACTTGACAATCCTAAAATGTGCATATTATCAAACGAAGTATTAATTTGAAATGTTCATAAACACAATAAAATTTCATCAATCTTACTAGAAAAGAGACTGAATTACATTTGTGTTCCTTGTATAGAAAATGATCTTCAACCTCATTGCTGAGATAAAAGTGTATGAAGCCCAAAGATATAACTTTTATAGAGTTGTGTTTGCAGCTTAATTTTTTTTTTCTGAATTTTTAGTATTTGTGGGGTTTGCCCATTTAAAAAATTTGTAATTTGTGCTATTCATTTCAAATAAATATTAAAGACACCCCTCAAGTTGTGTAAACTTTGGGCTCTACAACTCCTGAGCATACCTTGGGTCAATGAATCTCTGAGTATAAAAAGCAATTCACGGAAAAATGCATTCAGTCTAATTTGATAAAGCTCAAAAACACGCTAAGCTTCAAATATTTACAGATTAAAGACAAATGTGGTAATATTATAAGGAAAGACCCACAGCGGGCTCCAAAGCAGGATGAAATTATGGCTTCAGTGGCCCTAGGCACTTTTTGCCTTCAGGGGCACTCTCCTCCTTAAAAATACCAAAATTTATATTTTATGACTGTATTGGTATAAAGACAAATAAATGGTAAATATTAAAAGATTTTCTTCAACGTAATATTCCACTTGTTTTTCTGATTTTATAAGAAGTTAAAACATTTCTGTGTGTCCCTAGCCCAAGCTACCCTGTAAAATGGAGGAGCCCCTCTGTTCAGGATTCACGGTAATATTCCGTTTCTTACACTGTGGTGAGTAGCTTAGCATTTTATAAATATCCTTTCATGGCTACTTTAATAAAAACGTATGTAATACATTCTTCAAGGATACACATTAAAATGGTTATCTCAGGGAAATAGAGATCCCGGTGATTTTTTTCCATCTTCTCTTTCAGAAAAAGTTTTTTTTTTTTTTAATAGCCAGCCAGATCCCTATTTTACAAAAGTATTAATATTATTTTAAAAAAGGATACCTACCCAATTTATAGTGCAATATAGTTCCGCACAGTTTTGTAACTTTCGTATTTAAACACTGGATTTGAATTTGGCCAACACAGTCTGCCTGACAGAGAAAAATCTAGAAACGAGAATAACAGTCTTTGCCTCCCGCTGGGATTGTTAAATTTCCGTAACAGGCATTGGGGCTTTCCGATAAGCCATGCCCTCTTTCTGGAATGTTCTCCAGCAGGACCCTGCCCACTTCTTCCCTGGCTCACCCCTTCTCATTCTTTGGTTAGGGTTTTCTGCTCAGTAAGATCGTCGCTGGCTGACCGGTCTGGATCGGGCCTAACTCAGCCTCTGCTTTCCTTTAGAGCCTTGATCAGAACTAGTAATTATTTGTTTTTCTGTCTCCTCTATTAGAGTATAAGCTAGTGGTGACGCCTCATCGTCGAAGTCAGCAGTAAGCGTTAAAAGAAAAAAAAAATGGGTAGGCTTCCCAGGGGGTTTTACTGTTATATTCTGTACTGTTTTTCCTCTTTCCAATACTTAATGTATCCCTTTTCTATGATACAAAGTATATACTTCCCCCAAAGTATGTGTTGATTACATATTATATTTTAGGTCTCTAAAGGAAATCGAAAGAGAAAAACAATTCCTTCGCAACCCGTAACACCCCTGCTGAAACTCCTGAGGCGTCTAAAAGGGAAGAAAAAGGACTGGGCGGAAAAGACAGCCGGGTAAGCGTCCAGGTCGCCCGGGGTGGGCGCATCGGTGGGCGGCCGCTACCGGAGAAATCCAGGTCAAGGCCGCGGTGGAACCTCGGCCTCAAGCTTTTCCCCAGACCTCGACCCTCACGGACGCTCCTGATTGGGCGGCCCTGGGAGCCCGGAAGTGACGCCACGCCGGGCTTCCCGGCCTCCAGGCGGAGCCCGGGCGTGTCTCTTCCCACGCCCCGCCCCTCGGGGCACCAAAACAAGAAAGCGGCGGCCGGGGCGGGGCCTGCGGATGGCCGACGCCACGCAGAGGGCGGGTCCTGCGCTCGGGGCTTCTTCGGTTGGGTGGTCAGTTACGGATGTTGGCGACTGATCGCAGGCCCGCACTTCCGTTCTCGGCCGAGTGTTGAGTTGAGGCACGGAGGCGGAGGCTGCTTAGCGGCCGGGGGGAGGCCGAGACGGGTGAGGAGAGCGTTGAACTCACGGCTGCTGGCCCGGTGAGCGTGGGAGTGCGCACGGTGTAACCGTCGCAGCGTGTGAGGCCCGGGCAGGTGGCGTAGGGGCGGCGTGAGCTCGGCCGCGTCCCTCAGGACAGTTGCGGCGCCCATTGGGGCGCCCTCCGGTCCTCTCCCTTCGCGTCGTCTGCAGTGCCGTCCCGTGTGAGCTCTTCTGAGTCTGGGCGCTGCGTAGTTTCTGTGGGAGTGAGTGGGGTGTCTCACTACAGAAAGTCTCTGTCCGCTCGGCGCCCCCTGCTTTCTCCTGCTGGGGTTCGTGCCTTTGGAGAGTGTGCCCCTCCCGAGTGGCCACCTGAGCCCTCCCTGCCCCACCTGAAGGCGATGGAGCGCTGACAGCCAGCCAGAGGGCCCTTTGCCATCCTCCCCACCTCCCAGGAGCGACGATGTGCCAAGACCTGTGTGGCCCAGAAGGAATCGGGCCCGAGGCTCGAAGGAAGAAGAACCCTTGGCTGGTCAGTCAAAGCGGCAGAGGTGTTAGCTACTGACGATCGTAGGGCTGAACTCACCTGCTAATTGCGGGACTTAATGACAAAGTGCCTCGCTGTCCCCAGCGTGGGGACGAGGTCCCCCGTGGAGCCACTCCCCCTGTGGAGTCAGAATGGCAGTTGCACTGTTTCTTCATTCCTTGTTAGATCCACAGGCATGTTGTCTAACCTCTGGGAGCTTGAGCCCTGTCATCAAATGGTAATATTTGGTGGTTCTTTATAAGGATTGATGTGAAGCCCAGGTGAGAGAGCGAGTCTAAAAACCACTTCCTCAGTTTTGTTTTGTTTTGCTTTTTCAGAAATGTTCGGGGCCAGAGTCTGGTTATATATGAATGCAGATCCTCACCCATTCTCAAATAAACCCAGGAATCTCGACTGAAAGGATGGCTTCGCTGTAGGCCATTACCCCAGGTAATTATTTGTTTTTTTTAAATTTTAAATGTTTACATGTTTTATTATTTATTTGGTTGCATTGGGTCTTAGTTGCAGCAGGCGGGCTCCTTAGTTGTGGCATGCGAACTCTTAGTTGTGGCATGCATGTTGGATCTAGTTCCCAGACCCAGGGATCGAACCTGGGCCCCCTGCATTGGCAGCACGGAGTCTTAACCAGTGTGCCACCAGGGAAGTGTCGGCAGTTATTTGTTAAATAGACATTTAAGACTTTTTTTTCAGGCACTTAATATGTGCCAAGCACTGAGAAGTAAGACAAAAGAAAAAAAATACAGAACGGATCCTTGCCCCCTAACACACGCAGAATTGCTGAGGATGGAGCTTGTAGGTGGGAGACAGATAAGTAAACAGCTCAGCCTAACATGGTAAATGCAGTGATAGAGACCATGTACAAAGTCCTGAGGGGATAGAGAAAAAAGTCATCAAAGACAGATTGGAAGGGAGGGAATGAGTCAGACAAGCCTCCAGGCATGATGATGCTCAGAGGTAGTTCTCAAATCTGGCTCCTCCCACCCCCGCCCCCGCCCCCGCCCCCGAAATATTTACTTATTTATTTATTTTGGCTGTGCTGGGTCTTAGTTGTGGCTTGTGAACTCTCAGTGGCGGCATGCATGTGGGATCTAGTTCCCAGACCAGGGCTCGAACCCCGGCCCACTGCATTGGGAGTGCAGAGTCTTACCCCCTGGACCACCAGGGATGTCCCCCAAATCTGGCTTTTTATCAGACGTACTGGTGGAGTCTTTTTTAGAACGCATCTGAATTTTCTCAGTGGTATCTCACCATGTGCCTTTGCTAATTTTTTTTGCCAAGTTCCTTTGGTGAGTCTGAGGCACATCCAGGGTTAAGAAACAGGCAAAGGTATGAAGAGTAGGTGTCCAAGGCAGATGGAAGAGCTTCCATAAAGGCAGGTAATGCCAAACACCAGGAAGCATTTTAGGAAGTGCAAGTGAGGGGGAATGTCAAGAGATGATGCTGAAGCCAGGTCATGGAGAGCCTTGTGTGGTGAGGTCAGAAATTTTAATTTTATCGGCCAAAGGTAGAGGAGTCATTTGTGCTTTTAGAGTCTGGTTTCGGCTTTGGCCTTTGGCAGCACTTTGGAGGAAGAATTGATGGTGGATCAAACAAGAGGCAGATCATTTAGGTTTCTTCTGTAATCCAGACAAATAATGAAAATGTATTGAACTAAGGAAATGGCAGTCTCACTGAGAGTAAAGTACAGAGGTAATCAAGGTGGTAGACTCTATAGAACTTGTAGAGATGGGGGCTAAGGGAGGATAGCATAGGAGAATTCACAGGTTACTGGTTTGAAAAGTGAAGTCATGGTAATACCGTGGATGCAGAGAATACAGGACAGATAACACATTGACGGGAAGGACTTTGTTCTGTTCTGGTCCTGTTTACTTTGAGGCAACTGTCAAGTGAGTATAGATTCACTGTACAGTTGGATATTGAGTACGGTCAGCCTTCCATATCTTTGGGTTTCCCATGTGTGGATATAGAGGGCCAACTGTGTTCCCTGTACTCCACTATTTTATGGAAGGGACTTGAGCATCTGCAGATTTTGGTATGCATGGGGGGTACTCCTGGAACCAATCCCCTGCAGAAACTGAAGGGCAGCTGTATATCTTTGTGGAATTCTAGGCTAGGCTATCATTTATTGAGTAGCTGAAACACAAACATGGCATTGAGTTTTACCTACGTTCTCAGTCTTTGGGGAAGCTTCATTATAAATAGTAGTTGAAGAAATAGGTTGAATTGTCACCCACAAAGAGGATATTGAATGAAGGGTTAGAGTCCTGAGGACAAACCTTTGGAAATGTTGATATGAAGCAGGGGGAAAAGGAACAGATGATTATGGGGGCTGGGTAGAGGAAGTGAGAGAAGAATGGTGTGTTGTCGTAGCTAAGGAATACATGCTTAGCAGTTTCATATGCTTTAGAGGAGTCCATTAAAGAACCTACTGGATTTGGTATTAAAGAGATTATTAGGGACTTTTGTGAAAACATTCAGTGAAACATAAGTTAGAAGCCAGAGTGCAAAGGAGCTAAAGAAGTGAATCTAAATTATTTTTTCAAGGGGAGTTCCCTGGTGGTCCAGTGGTTAGGACTCGGCGCTTTCATAGCCGTGGCCTGGGTTCAATCCCTTGTCAGAGATCTAAACTAAGATCCCTCGAGCCGCTCAGCGTGGCCGAGGAAAAAAATAAATAAAAGCAATTGTGAAGAAGTTTAAAATAAATAAATTTTCAAAAAGTTTAGCTAGGAAGGATAGAAGAAAGTGATTGTTATTTGAAGTTTCTGGCCAGCTATTATTGATAAATGATATCCCCTGGATAAGTCAATAGAAAATTACAGTTATACCTCTGGTGAAGCATCCTATGTTATTGGCAAAAATACTGTCTCTCTGATGCACAGGAGCCGCTCTTACTTCTGTCATGCAGCTTGAGGATTCCCTGGACTCCCCCATTTGTGGTTCAGTAATGATTCCAAGCAGTAAAATCACTGATGAACTTAACAAAACTGTCCTCCAGAAGAACTGAATTGTACAAAAATTTGCAAGATTCATAGTCATCTACCAGCAGTTTTCCCTTAAAAGAAAAATTTCAGTATACCCTGTTGAGATTTTTTTGGGCTTAGCTATCAGGCCAATGATGATTTTAGTTTTAGGAACATAACCACACCCACTTATGGCCTTTGAGAGGAACTATGGAAACATGTTTCTATTGTTGATTTGCTGTAGCACTGTTCTCTCTGTTTTCTAAATTCCATGGCACTTATCTGTTATATGGCAGTACCTCCTATCTACTTTGAGAACATTTAGTTTGCTTTCTGGAATGTGGAAGTAAGCCAGCTCTCTGAGTGAGTGAAATAAAAAGCAGCCTCCATATTTTTTTTTTTACTAGAAAGTTTATTTTGCTAACTAACTTCTCTGTTAATAATTATTTTAAAGTATACAACATTTTGGGCTTCCCCGGAGGCGCAGTGGTTGAGAGTCCACCTGCCGACGCAGGGGACACTGGTTCGTGCCCCAGTCCTGGAAGATCCCACATGCTGCACGGAGCGGCTAGGCCCGTGAGCCATGGCCGCTGAGCCTGCGCGTCCGGAGCCTGTGCTCTGCGACGAGAGAGGCCACAGCAGTGAGAGGCCCGTGTACCGCAAAAAAAAAAAAAAAAAAAAAATGTGTACAACATTTTATTTGTACTTCAGTACCTTGATTTTTTCAAAGTTGCAGTTGACTGCAGTCTTGTTTCCTGCTCAAGTCAAGCTTGAAACAACTGATGTTTGAGAAATCTTCCCTGAGTTTCATTTTCTGTCCTTGCATTGTCTAGAAGGGTGAAACTTGTTGAATTAGATTACATCACTGGAAAAACACAGCTTCTGCAGACTTTTAACTTCCTGGTATTATATTACTGGTTTTTCAAGTATGAGAAGTTCTTTGAGTGAAATTTATATTCTTCAGAAACATAGTGTCTATTCTGTTACTTCATATTCCCTAGTTTGCAGCACCCTTAAAAAATGTAATTGAATTAGAATTAGTGTTAGGAAAGGGCAGGACTCTCCAGCTGAACTAGCATATTACTTTTTTAATTTTTCACACAAGGACTGTGTAACTCATGCTATTTTTCTGCTCTACTTTTCAGGAAGCTCCTAAATTAGGCCTTATTGAAATTAAATTTCTTGTACATAAGTTTTGATTTCTCTCCCTTTCTAAATTGCCTTCTAAAATGTCTTTTTCTTTATACTTTAATGTTGAAAGCTGCCCTGCATTCTTTTCAGAAGCCTGAAGAAAGTATACAGTTAATATTTAATAAATTTTAAAAATCAGTTCACAAGACAAATACATGTTTTTGATTGTACAGAAACTATAAATACTGTCAAGATGTGATCAGTTTCCCATTAGCAGAGCTTATTATGCACTCTGAATTTTTGGGTGGTAATGCATTCAAAAATGTAACATTGTCAAGTTTCTGTACCCAAGTATTCAATGACTTGGGTCATGTTTCTTAACCTTTTATTGTCCCTTCTCCCTCTCTGAAAGGAAACGTTTAAGACATTTCTTTCCTATGAATTTCCCATGAATTTTAATCCCACCAATATATATTATATACTTCTTTACGTAATGTCCATATACTTGTGCTTTATATGTAAAAAGAGTAGGATGTGTTCCACTAACCAGTTTTCATCTCCTTGAGGATGATGTCACTCCTGATGAGAATGCATGGATTAGGATCATCCAGTTAGGCAATGAACTTCATTGGGTTTACAGTTGGGTTTGTAACTTTTTTCCCATCAGGCTGATATACATTCATTAGATAATGAAGGTCAAGTTTTCAAGACCGGTTTTGTTGGGTAATTTCCTGGCCCAATTCCCAATAAAATGTTTCCATATGATAGAACACTTGGTTTGATTTCCCTTGGGTGTGGTTTTCTCCATTTTTGTCAAAGACTGGCTAATAGCTGTTTGGCTAATACATTGAGTTTGTCTGATGTTTTTCGCATGAATAGACTGGGGTTGTGGGTTTGGGGAAGCATACTGCAGAGTTGAAGTTCCTGCCTCATCACATTGTGTCAGGGGTTACCAACACGACTTAACCACTGGTGATGTTAACCTTGATCACTTGGTTTGAGGTTGTGTTTGCCAGGTGTCTCCACCATAAGTGTGATTTTCACTTTGCATCCTTTCTTATTTGGAAGTGTTTCACCAAGTCCAGCCCTCGCTCAAGATAGGGTGGGATTAAGCTCCACTTCCTGGAATGGGGAGTATCTGTATATATTATTTGCAATTCTTCCATAAGGAAAGTTTGTTCCTTCCCCCACATTTGTTTATTCATGCATTTGTATCAGTATGGATTCATGTATATTTATACTGTGGGTTATAATCCAATATTACATTATTTTGTTACTCAGATTGTTTCAGCTTTGGCCGCTGGGAGCTCTTCAGGTTGGTGTCTATTATGTCCCTTTGACATGCCCCCATCCTTTTGTGTTTTGTGCACTTTGTTTCTGTTCCGGGTTTCCCTGGTGGCTCAGTGGTTGAGAGTCTGCCTGCCAGTGCAGGGGACACGGGTTCGAGCCCTGGTCCTGGAAGATCCCGCATGCTGTGGAGCAACTGGGCCTGTGCGCCACAACTACTGAGCCTGTGCTACAGAGCCTGCAGGCCACAACTACTGAGCCTGTGCTCTAGAGCCTGAGAGCCACAACTACTGAGACCGCATGCCACAACTACTGAGGCCCACGCACCTAGAGCCCGTACTCCACGAGAGAGGCCACCGCAATGAGAAGCCCACATGCCACAACAAAGAGTGGCCTCTGCTTGCTGCAGCTGGAGAAAGCCAGCACGCAGCAACGAAGACCCAACACAGCCAAAAATAAATAAATTAACATTAAAAAAAGTCCCCCACTATTATTGTGTTACTGTTGATTTCCGCTTTTATAGCTGTTAGCAGTTGCCTTACATATTGAGGTGCTCCTATTTTGGGTGCATATATATTTATAATTGTTATATCTTCTTCTTGGGTTGATCCCTTGATCATTGTGTAGCATCCTTCCTTGTCTCTTGTAACATTCTTTATTTTAAAGTCTATTTTATCTGATATGAGTATTGGTACTCCAGCTTTCTTTTGATTTCCATTTGCCTGGAATATCTTTTTCCATCCCCTCGCTTTCAGTCTGTAACTGTTCCTAGGTCTGAAGTGGGTCTCTTGTAGGCAGCATATATATGGGTCTTGTTTTTGTATGCATTCAGCGAGCCTGTGTCTTTTGGTTGGAGCATTTAATCCATTCATGTTCAAGGTAATTATTGATATGTATGTTCCTATTACCATTTTCTTAATGGGTATGGGTTTGTTTTTGTAGGTCGTTTTCTTTTGTGTTTCCCACTTAGAGAAGTTTCTTTAGCATTTGTTGTAGAGCTGGTTTGGTGGTGCTGAATTCTCTTTGCTTTTGCTTGTATGTAAAGCTTTTGATTTCTCCATTGAATGTGAATGAGCTCCTTGCCAGGTAGAGTAATCTTGGTTGTAGGTTCTTCCCTTTCATCACTTTAAATATATCGTGCCACTCCCTTCTGGCTTGTAGAGTTTCTGCTGAGAAATCAGCTGTTAACCTTATGGGACTTCCCTTGTATGTTACGTGTCGTTTTTCCCTTGTTGTTTTCAGTAATGTTTCTTTGTCTTTAATTTTTTGTCAATTTGAGTACTATGTGTCTTGGCGTGTTTGTCCTTGGGTTTATCCTGCCTGGGATTCTCTGCGCTTCCTGGACTTGGGTGGCTATTTCCTTTCCCATGTTAGGGAAGTTTTCGTCCATCATCTCTTCAAATATTTCCTTGGGTCCTTTCTCTCTCTCTTCTCCTTCTGGGACCCCTATAATGTGAATGGTGTTGCGTTTAATGTTGTCCCAGAGGTCTCTTAGGCTGTCATCATTTCTTTTCATTCTTTTTTTCTTTATTCTGTTCCACAGCAGGTGAATTCTACCGTTCTGTCTTCCAGATCACCTATCCGTTCTTCTGACTCAGTTACTCTGCTGTTGACTCCTTCTAGTGTATTTTTCATTTCAGTTATTGTATTGTTCATCTCTGTTTGTTCTTTAATTCTTCTAGGTGTTTTTTTTCTTTTAATTCTTGTAGGGCTTTGTTAAACCTTTCTTGCATCTTCTCGATCTTTGCCTCCATTCTTTTTCCACGGTCCTGGGTCATCTTCACTGTCATTTTCCTGAATTCTTTTTCTGGAAGGTTGCCTATCTGCACTTCATTTAGTTGTTTTTCTGGGGTTTTATTTTGTTCCTTCATCTGGTACAAAGCACTCTCTGCCTTTTCATTTTGTCTGTCTTTCTGTGAATAGGGTTTTCCTTCCCCAGGCTGCAGAATTGTAGTTCTCCTTGCTTCTGCTGTCTGCCCTCTGGTGGCTGAGGCTACCTAAGAGGCTTGTGCAGGCTTCCTGGTGGGAGGGACAGGTGGTGGGTAGAGCTGGGTGTTGCTCTGGTGGGCAGGGCTCAGTCAAACTTTAATCTGCTTATCTGCTGATGGGTGGGGTTGCATTCCCTCCCTGCTGGTTGTTTGGCCTTAGGCGACCTAGCACTGGAGCCTACCTGGCTCTTTGGTGGGGCTAATGGCGGACTCTGGAAGGGCTCCCACCGAGGAGTACTTCCCAGAACTTCTGCCACCAGCGTCCTTGTCCCCACGGTGAGCCACAGCCACCTCCCCTCCTGCCTCTGCAGGAGACCCTCCAACACTAGCAGGCAGGTCTGGTTCAGTCTCCTATGGGGTCACTGCTCCTTCCCCTGGGTCCCAGTGCTCACACTACTTTGTGTGTGCCCTGCAAGAGTGGAGTCTCTGTTTCCCCCAGTCCTGTCAAATTCCTGCAATCAAATCCTGCTAGCCTTCAAAGTCTGATTCTTCAGGAATTCTTCCTCCCGTTGCCGGACCCCCAGGTTGGGAAGCCTGACATTGGGCTCAGAACCTTCACTCTAGTGGGTGGACTTTGTGGTATAAGTGTTCTCCAGTTTGTGAGTCACCAGCCCAGCAATTATGGTATTTGATTTTATTGTGATTGCGCCCCTCGTCATTGCAGCTTCTCCTTTGTCTTTGGATGTGGGGTATCTTTTTTGGTGAGTTCTAGTGTCTTCCGGTTGATGATTGTTCAGCAGTTAGTTGTGGTTCCGGTGCTCTCGCAAGAGGGAGTGAGTGCACATCCTGTACTCCGCCATCTTGAACCAATCTCTGAAATTAATTTCATTTAACCCTTTTTACTTGAGTTTGGATGGTGGAGGCACTGATGGTAGTATAAAACCCCAAATTGGAGACAGTTGAAAACTGTAAGTTTCAAACTTAGTAGGAATAGGTTTGTAGCTATTATATTTGCAGCCATTACAGTTTATACTGCCTTGACGAGCAGTGAGTTATGGGCAGCAGTTCATACACACATGTGCAAATTCATGTGTATATATACTTCCAAACCAAGAGAAAATTCTTCTCTATATGAGTTTTTGTTATTGGTATGGACTAATATTTGTGGATTTCTAAGGTTTCCAGGGATTTCGGGAGCAGGGCCTCAGGGAATGTGAAAGGTTTCCTGAGCTTTTCACTTGACTCCAGTACATGATTAGAACACTCCAAAATCTGTACTTTGAAAACATTGATAATTCTATGTCTCTGTATATAATTTCCCATCAGTACTGTATAGTTTTGAGCCGGCTTTATAACACAGCTGTATGTTGCCTTATGATGTTTATTACTAACTGCTTTCATTTCATTATTTTTCATGTGTCAAAGGTAAAGTTTTTACGAGTAAGCTCAGATTGAGTTTAGCCAGTGATTGATAAGCTGGCCAGCAGAATGTTCTGGATGTGGTCGAGGCACATTGTAAGTTGAAGACATGATCATTAGTAGGAAATGTACCCATTCTCCACCAGAATAGGCCTGAAGTGTTGTGTGTTTTTTTTTTTCTTTAGTCTTTCCATGTCTTCTTTTCTGGATACAGGTACAGAATGAGCACATGTTGTTGGTGTACACCAGGTGGTATTTCCACCATTGACTTCCTGCAACGCTATGCATCCAAGACCCACTCCAGTGAATTTCAAACAGCTGATGAAGACCTCTGCTACTGCTTAGAATGTGTGGCGGAATACCACAAAGCAAGGGATGAATTGCCATTCTTACATAAGATACTTTACATTAATTGGGCAGTATTTTTCAGATCTTGATAACTAGGAAGAGAATAAATTTAAACTCTGTTGGAAGCATTCAGGGAACTGAAAACGTGATTTAAACTGTGAATGCTAATATACGTGTAGTATGTAACTCATAGCCTGGTAGATAGTAGGTGCTGAATAAATGCTTATTGATTGATGGAATTGAATTGAAATCTAAAGCAGAATTTTATAATCCTCCACTTTTAGACATTTTGATGTGAAACAGTTTCATGAAATGAAGTGACGTATGGGGTTTTTTTGGGTTCATGTTTTAATGTCATTGTGTTTGACTTTCTTAACAGCCAGGTATCTGAATGGCTTGGGTTATTCTTTTATTGGCTAATAGTTCTTTTTTCCCCCCCTCTTCATTTTTTAATGTTAAGTGCTATAAATCAATAAAGACAAACATTTTTTTCATTCACAGGAACCAAAGTGAAACATATAATTTTAAATATGTGGCTTTGAATATTGGTTTATTATATTTATCTGATGAGAAATGGAATACAGACCATAGAGTTACGTATAATAATATAGAAGAGAGGAGGGGATGATAAGTTATGAACATTTTGAGGAAAACTTTATGTTTACAAAGTTGCCTGGCAATGAAGCTAACCAATGCCTTTATGCTAAAGCTGATGTTTCAAGGTAATTACCTATGGCTGGAACGTAGGAGGGAAGTCAGTGAAGGCCCAGCTTGTGTAAAGAAGCTCCAACTTCTCATTTCCTTTTCAATAGAGTATAGTTGACAGTGCTGTTGATAACAAAACTCTGCAAGAGCAATGTTGTAAACATCTCATGCTCTATGTACTCATGTTCATGTATCATAAAAGCCACTTTTATGTTCAGTGACTGTTTTCTTTAATATAATTTTTTTTTTTTGGTACGCATGCCTCTCACTGTTGTGGCCTCTCCCGTTGCTGAGCACAGGCTCCGGACGCGCAGGCTCAGCAGCCACGGCTCACGGGCCCAGCAGCTTTGCGGCATGTGGCATCTTCCCGGACCGGGGCACGAACCCGTGTCCCCTGCATCGGCAAGCGGACTCTCAACCGCTGTGCCACCAGGGAAGCCCTGGTACTTCTTTAAACTTCTGAATTTTTATGCTTAGGAAAAGGCTTTCTAGAAGGATCGTCACATCCAGTATATTTTGTTGCTAATAAGATATAAAGCACACTGCCCGTTTTACTTTTCCTGTAGGTTTTATGGGAATTAGAAACCTCACGTCTCATAAATCACTTTGAAAAGGCCATGAAGGGAGAAATTGGAGACGATGACGAGTTATATATAGTAGACAACAATGGAGAGGCACAGCTGTTTGACCTTACTGGGCAAGACTTTGAAAATAAGCTTCGAGTTGCTCTTCTTGAAATACTGAAATATCCTTATTTGCTTTTACATGAGCGTGTTAGTGAGTATCTTGGGTGTTTCACAGTTGTATCATTTTTATATTTTAAGAATTGTAAGAATTTGGGTTTATCTATATTGAAAATCTGTTTCTTAAACATATACTTAGGATACTTTTTTTTCCAAACGTTTTATTTTGAGCATTTCCAAACCTAGAAAAGTGAATTACACAGTGAATACCATATACACACCACATAGATTGTACAGCTGCTGATATCTTGCTGTATTTGCTTTATCACATATTTATTCTTCTATCCATTCAATTAATTTTCATTCTTGGAATTTGTCTGTAGCAGGGTTTTTCATACTTGGAACTGTTGACATTTTGGACTGGATAAATCTTGGTGCGTGAGGGACATGCTGTTTATTGTAGGATGTTTAGCAGCATCCCTGGCCTCTCTCCACTAGATGCTGGTAGTGACTTGCTCTCCCCATTACCCTAGTTGTGACAAGCAAAATTGTCTCCAGATATTGCCAAACGTCCCTTGGGAGTTGGGGGTCAGGGCCAGTGGGGGACAAAATCGCCAGGTTGAGAACCACTGGTCTGTAGTAGTTTTCAGTAATCACAATGGCATAGCATATTATGTCTGTCTAGATTTTGGCCATTTATATTTGCATTTCTTAATATGAATCTCTTGAAGACATTTTCCTGATCTGTCAAATCTAACAAAATAACAGTACCTTTAAGGCACCCACTACTGTATCTAGTCCACATTCAGATTTTCCCAGTAGTTGCAAAATGTGTTTTTTGGATGATTTATTTAAATTAGAGTCCAATCAGGGACTGTGCATTTGGTTCCATTTGGTTCCATATTTCTTACGTCTCTTTTAATCCAGAATAGTTTACTTTTACGTATGTGTGCACAGGTATAGATATAGTTAGATAAATAGACAGATGGATAGATAGATAGATAGATTTTTTTTGTCATAACTTTGACTTGCTGAGACCAGATGGTTGCCCTAAAGAATAATGTGCTTCCTGGACTTTTCTGATTTCTTCCTTGTCATGTTATTTGACTTGTTTCTCTATCCTCTGTATTTTCAGTAAATTGAAAAGTATATCTAAAGATTTATTAGATAAATCAGTTCTTTCTAAATAAATTCAAAATAACTAGATTTTTAAATTCGAACAAGTAATTTTTCAAACATTTATTAAAGAGTACCATATCCAGAAAACTGTATAAGCTTGATTTTTCATAAACTAAGCATACTTGTGTAGCTGGCACCCAGGTCAGAAACAAATCATCATCAACACACCAGAAGCTCTCCTCTTACTTTTCCAGTCATTGTCCCTCCTTCCCAAAGCTAACCACTGTCACTACAATATTCTTTGAAGCTTGACAAAATAAAGTTGATTCATCTGATATGGTAAACGTATGAGCCTATTCAGTATACTTTTGAAAGAGTGATGAAGAAATTTCCATGAAGCAACAGGGATTAAGATAGTGCTGGTACAGATAGACTCATGGAGCAGTGTAGAGACTCCAGAAGTAAACTGAATATATTTGGGGAACTTACTCTTTGCTGATGATAGCATTTCAAACCAGTGGAGAAAATGGATTACTCAGTAACTGAGAGTAGGACAAAATAGCCATTTGTGGGGCAAAGCTGATTTTATCCCTGTGGTACAAGATAAAGTCCTCATGGATCAAAATGTAAAATGCTAATGGAATTGGACCTATAGCCATACTTCTAAGAAGGTGCCCTCTGGAGATAATTATGCCCAGTGTGAAAAAAGATGTTTGTACTAGGAAAGTCAGAGCAATTCGTAGGCACACACTATGATCAACCTACCGGTCTTTCAGCAGCTAAATATCATTCCTACATTTACAGCATTTTTATGCCTCAGTTTAAAAAAAAAAGGAGCAACTTTTCATTTACTTACAGAGCAACTGAAGGAGCCAAATTTAGGGAATCTTGATACGTTGATAAGATTTATGTCTTATGTTTACTGCCTTATTTTTTCTATTTAGATGAATTATGCGTTGAAGCACTTTGCCGGATGGAACAAGCTAACTGCTCCTTTCAGGTTTTTGACAAACATCCAGGGATCTATTTGTTTTTGGTCCATCCCAATGAAATGGTGAGTGTGTGTGTTAGGCAGTGGAAGAGGGGATATTTTATTTTTGCACCTATATTACAGATAACTATAATAGAGGTTTTTGATGTGTACTTTGTTTAAAATATTTGCCAAAGTTATTCTCTTGTTGTTGTAACATTACTGTAGTTCAGGAGGGGGTGCTGGGGGGCTCAAAGAAGAGGGTTAAAAGAGTAGGGAAACAGTTCTGACAGGTGATGCTTCAGTTTAAAAGACAAATGAGGGAATAATCTGAACTTTCAGTGTGTTGACCTGAACTAACGAAGAAGGAGAGTTCTCTCTTGCTTTTCTTGCTTGCCTGCCCCGCTCCAAGCACATGGAAATACCAGTTAAAACACTTGAAATAATTATTTTGCTAATAGATGAGATTTTTAACAGGTGATGGGGTAGAGGGGAGAACAAGGAGATTCAGTTCTTAGGTGCCAAACAGGAAGAGGAACATGAGAATCAGAACAGTAGGTAGACAGAAGCAGAGAGCAACACCAGAGGCTTGGAACCTGACTTTGAGCTGATTGCTCGAGTTTGAGGACTTAACATCATGTGGCGAGGTAGCGTGTGCAGTAGGACCTGTGCACATTGGCCTCTAGAACTGAGTTACAACGTTAAGACAATAGCCACGAAGTGTTGCTCTGCCAATAGAAGGATAGTAAAGAGGCTTTCTTTTTAAGTGGCGAAGAAAGAACACGGTAATGGCGTTTCCAGTCAGAATGGTGGTGAATTTCTGTCTCCTTTGTGCCAAACCCAAACAATGATAGAAAAGAATTCAAAAAGTGGAATTCTAAAAGGTATAGTCACACTTTTTAAAGGGTAAATGTTTCTTTGGACCAGTAATGGAACAGAAATACAAAGTGATACATGGTGGAAACCTGTATGTCGGCCTGGGTGGCTGTAGGTAGCAGGGGACTGAGTTTGTGCATGATAATAAGAATTACAAGTCTACTCCAGGCAAGGGTAGAACCAGAGTCGAGGCCTGTGCTTAAAATAAGGGTGGGGCTTTCCTGCCTGTGAAAGAAGACTGACAGAAAGTACAGCCAGCTGCTCTCCGGGACTGGCTTTCTTAAAGCTGCAAAGCAGTAGAGGAAGCAGGTCCAGCTGAGCAACCAGGACCTGGGCCAAGCACTTGCAGACTGGGTGACTGGGTCTGCAGGGCCAGGAATGACTGTATTCTTCATTATATATGTGTTTTTGTAGGTGAGGATACTGAGTCAGGAGACTTAACCACAGTTACACAGGCTAGTATGGTGACTGGGATTTGTATATAGGCAGCCTGATCCAGAGCCCTAATGCTTTTTTTAAAGTTTTTATTTGAAAATACTTTAAAATTTTCAGAAAATTCTCAAAAATAAAAAAAAGTAGAAAACACCTGTATATTCTTTAGCTGTATTCACCAATTACTAATGTTTCACTCCATTTGTTCTATCATTTGCTTTCAGTTAACTACAAAGCTGTTTGTTTTCTGACCGTTTGAGAGTAGGTTGCATGTATCATAGCCTTTTGCCCCTAAATACTTCAGTGTATATTTCCTAAGAATAAGTATATTCTCACAATATTATAAACTTCAGTGACTTTAACATTGACACAGTAAGGTCTGTTTTCCAGTTGTGTCGTGTGATCCAGTGTACTTTGTAGCATATTCCCCCTGTACTCCAGTATCCAGACAAGGATCAGGATTTACATGTAGTTGTGTTACATTAGTCTCCCTTAATCTGTAACATTTCCGCAGCCTATCTTTGTCTTTTATGACAATTACATTTCTGAAGAATAGTCATTTCTGCCTCCCTCCCATTTACAAAAAATAGAATGCTTTTCATTTTGGGTTTGTCTGATGCTTGCGCATGGTTAGGCTTCGGTTATACGTTCCAACTGGAATACTACATAAGTGAAGGATGTTATGTCCTTCTCAGGCTGTCAGATATACGGCATGCCATATCATCCGGCCTCTCATGGTGATGTTAATTTTGATCATCTAGTTGAGGTGTTGTCCAGTTTCTTCACTGTACAATGTCTATTTCTTAAGTACTCTAAGATCACATAAATACCTTACTCCTCACCAAAATGTTCTCCTAAATTTAGCATTACCTGATGGTTCTTCCCTGAGCCAGTTTTTCTAAGATTGCAAAATAGTTTCAACCCCAGCACTTTACACGTTTACCAGTCAGCACTTGACATTGATTATACTATAGTCAAGAGCCATTTTCCCTGCTCTTCATTTATTCATCTGTTTATCATAAGTTATAGACTCATTGATTCCTTTGTATTTTTTTTCGATAGCTTAAAATCCATTACTTAATTATGTTGGCATAGAGCCCATTCTTTTGTCCACTAGTTCTATGTTTTGCAAACTTTTCTGCCCATAACCTAAGTAAAAATATTCTTCATCGAGTTCACACACATATAGACATACGTGACCTAAACATTTCACAAAACAGTACTTACTGTTACTATGAAGGAAGCCCACTGATTTTTTTAAAAAAAATTATTTAGTTTTTAAGGTTGGTTGTGATCACTAAATTCAGTTTGTAGTGCAGAATAAATTTAAAATCACTTCCCTATGCTATATCGCCATGTAGAGGTGACCTTTGATTTCTTCTGAGGTTTCTCTTTTCATTTTTCCTTTTTTAACTTTCTATTATGGAACATTACAAACATACAAAAATAGATTGGTGTAGTGAACCCCCATATATCCATCACTGTGCTTCATCTGTTATCAATATGTGGTCAATATTCTACTCCTGTTTAGTTACCGCAAATCTTAGACATCAGAGCATTTCATCCATAAAATACTTTAGTTCGTGTATCAAAAAGGTAAGTGCTCTTTAAAAAGAACAATTACATCGACACACTTATTATAATAATAATAATATATTTCTAGTCAGTATTGGAGTGGAAGTTACTCTCTCAAAAATGCTTTATCAGGGTTAGATCAAATCAGGATCAAGTAAGGTTCACATGTCGCATTCCAGTTGACCCTTGAGCAACAGGGGTTTGAACTGCATGGGTCCTCTTATACACAGATTCTTTTTAATAGCATGTAGTATAGTACTACACAGTTCGAGGTTAGTTGAATCCATGATGCAGAACCAGGATATGGAGGGCTGCCAACTATGTTATATTCGAATTATATTAGTGTATTCAACTACGCAGAGGGTAGGTGCCCCTAACCCTTGTGTGTTGTTCAAAGTTCAATTGTAATTAGTATCTTCCGTCTTTTTTTTTTTTCTGTCATCATGGACCTTTTGGTTTATTTCCTTTAAATGTCTGAAAATCATGTATTTTTCCTAAAGTACTTTATTCTATATGATAGTTTTTTTCTTCCAGTTTTATTGAGGTATAATTGACATACAGCACTGTATAAGTTTAAGATATACAGTGCAATGATTTTTTTAAAGTATTTGATGTATCTTGTGTCCTCTGTAATCTGTAGAGAATCTTATTTTAACTGTATTCTTTCTGTAGACAATTGTGTGTTAAATGAAGTAATGAATGTGTTACACTTTTAGGTTTCACGTTGGGCTATCCTGACAGCAAGAAACTTGGGGAAAGTGAACAGAGATGATTATTATGACTTACAGGAGGTTTTGACTTGCCTTTTTAAAGTTATTGAGTTGGGGCTTTTCGAAAGTCCAGACATTGATACTTCTTCTGTCCTTGAGAAGGGTAAACTGATTCTTCTGCCTTCACACATGTATGATACTGCCAACTACAAAAACTATTGGTTAGGTGAGTATTGTTCCTACACACATATAATTAGTATTTTCCAATATTTCTTATGATTATCCTGCAAGGGAAGGGATCTCTTCTGGTAATCTGATCAAAATTGCTAAATAAAGGATTTCATAGTTCACAATTCTTGTTCTGTCATTAAATTGACTATTACAACATCTTGTCTTTAAACATTTCTTATCCTAGAAATCATCTGTGTAAGAGGTACATTTTCAAGTATGGCAAATAGATCTTTTATTTAAGGCAGTATTAGATGTTACCGTATTAGCACAGCAGCTGAACTTAATAGGGTTTTGATCTCTTGAAACAGAGGTTTAATACCTCTTTTCCCATCTGTAAAATATTTCCTGGCAGAAAGCGATACTAACTTTGGTTTTCATCAAGTTGTATATTGACTTAAAGTAGTTCTGTCCTACTTCATTGATTCAGAGTCTTACAGTCATGTGTATATTTGGCAGTGACTGGTACTTGAAATATAGTGATCTTAAAATTTAAGGGGTCTTTGATATTATGAGATGCAAAATGTGTGGTAGTCATTTTGGAAATGGTTTTCTAACCAGGTTCGTGCCATTTTCCCTTTTTATTCAGTCTAAAGTTCTGTTCTTAGGAGGAGGAGTTGTATATGAATATCTCAGACTTCAATGTCTGAGGCACTGGATACTGTTTGGTTTCATCTTACTGTCTTGTTATTCTTTTTGCCAACTAAACTGGAGAAGACATTAGAACAGTTTTATTTAATCAATTCAAGAAAACTATACGTGATCTTACAGGTATCTGCATGTTGCTGACCATTCTTGAGGAGCAAACCATGGATTCACTGTTGTTGGGCTCAAACAAACAGAATGATTTTATGCAATCAATACTTCACGCCATGGAGAGGCAATCAGATGGTAATAAACTTTATTTGCTGACTATTGTGATGATGGTGCACTTTGAAAATACTAGTGTCACGGTAAGAACTTGGGTGTATGATGTGGAGGAAAGAAAGAATGACCATTTTATGGTTTTGGTCACAGAGTCAGAATTTTTAATTGGAAAGGACCTTCAGAGTTTAACTCAGCACGTTACTTTCATAAAAGAAGAAACTGAAGCCCAAGGAAGTTAACTTACTTTTGAAAAAAATAATTAATTAATTTTTGGCTGTGTTGTGTCTTTGTTGCTGTGCATGGGCTTTCTCTAGTTGCAGCGAGTGGGGTCTACAGATTCCTTCTTTAACATCTTTATTGGAGTATAATTTCTTTACCATGGTGTGCTAGTTTCTGCTGTATAACAAAGTGAATCAGCTACACATATACATATATCCCCATGTCCCCTCCCTCTTGCGTCTCCCTTCCACACACCCATCCCACCCATCTAGGTGGTCACAGAGCACCAAGCAGATCTCCCTGTGCTCTGTGGCTTCTTCCCACTAGCTATTTTACATGTGGTAGTCCATGCCACTCTCTCACTTCGTCCCAGCTTACCCTTCCCTCTCCCCGTGTCCTCACGTCCATTCTCTATGTCTGCATCTTTATTCCTGTCCTGCCCGTAGGTTCTTCAGAACCTTTTTTTTTAGATTCCATATGTAAGTGTTAGCGTACAGTATTTGTTTTTCTCTTTCTGACTTACTTCACTATGTACCACAGACTCTAGGTCCACCTACCTCACTACAAATAACTCGATTTCGTTTCTTTTTTATGGCTGAGTAATATTCCATTGTATGTATAGCCACATCTTTATCTATTCATCTGTCGATGGACACTTGGGTTGCTTCCATGTCCTGGCTCTTGTAAATAAAGCTGCAGTGAACATTGTGGTACATGACTGTTTTTGGATTATGGTTTTCTCAGGGTATATGCCCAGGAGTGGAATTTCTGGGTCGTATGGTAGTTCTATTTTTAGTTTCTTAAGGAACCTCCATACTGTTCTCCATAGTGGCTGTATCAATTTACATTCCTACCGATAGTGCAAGAGGGCTCCCTTTTCTCCACACCGTCGCCAGCATTTGTTGTTTGTAGATTTTTTGATGATGGCCATTCTGACTGGTGTGAGGTGACACCTCATTGTAGTTTTGATTTGCACTGCTCTAATGATTAGTGGTGTTGAGCATCCTTTCATGTGTTTGTTGGCAAACTGTATATCTTCTTTGGAGAAATGTCTGTTTAGGGCTTCTGCCCATTTTTGGATGGGGTTGTTTATTTTTTTGATATTGAGCTGCATGAGCTCCTTGTAAATTTTGGAGATTAATCATTTGTCTGTTGCTTCATTTGCAAATATTTTCTCCCATTCTGAGGGTTGTCTTTTCATCTTGTTTATATTTTCCATTGCTGTGCAAAAGCTTTGAAGTTTCATTAGGTCCCATTTGTTTGTTTTTATTTCCATGTCTCTAGGCGGTGGGTCAAAAAGGGTCTTTTATGTCATAGAGTGTTCTGCCTATGTTGTGGCAGGCGGATTCTTTACCACTTCACCACCAGGGAAGTCCCCTCTTTAAGAAACATTCCATACTTGTCTTCACCTAACTAATGACTTTCTTCCTTATTTGAGAGCTTCCTAGACATAAGACAGCTTCAGTAGAGGATAAAAAAGTATATGAGCAGTTCTACACGAACGACTATGATAAAAAAAAAAGTAGACTCTAAGAGCCCTGAGGGAAATAAAGCAGAAAGTTCTAAGGTTGACAGTAATTGGGTGAGTTAGAGCACTTGCCTCCTAAGAATACTGCGGAAGATGACAGGTGGTGCTAACAGTGAAGCCATTCTGGTTCTCACTTGGAAAAAGCCAGCTATCTGTTTTTTTCTGTAGGTGGTGTATCTTTATGTGAGTGTCAAAAATAAATCTGGAAAGAAAGAGTAAGATCTTACAGATGCTTGACTGAGGGCTTCTAATTTCCTTAGAAGACATTAAGGAGCAAGTGAAGGTCTTTGAGCAGGGCAGTGTTTTGCCCCTGCATGTAGAGAAGAGGGGAAGGACCGGGCATAAGAGTGTGTGAGTAATGGGAATTCCTGCCAGTTGGATGGAATGGAGATAACAACAAAGCCATGTTGAGAATGGATGGATAAAGAGTATGTATCTCTGCTTATCCAGTGGATGAGGGGTTCAGTCCTTTATTCCAACCGAATGACACACACAATTCAGGATTTCTCATATCATGGACTTTGTTTAGATCTGAAAATACCAAGTTTTTCTTTCTCTCCCTTTTTTTTTTTTTCTACTTTACCTCTATTATTTATTGAAGGATGGGAGTATAAAGGTCTGGAAGAAGCAGAGGAGGAACGATTCTTTCAGGTTGGCAAATAGGGTGAGAAAGTTGAGTTTATCTGGACTATCTCAGTTTGTTCCACACAACAAGATTTCTTAACAGAGGTGTATTGCTTTAAAAAAAAATGCAGACATTATTTAAAAGTTTGCCAGGTTTCTAAAACCTGTAGTTGACAACACTTTACTTTAAATTACTTCCTGCTTTGCTTTCAGTTTTGTTGCTACCCAGGTAAAGAATGCTTAATTCTCAATATATTTTAGTCCCTTTCTCTAATTGTGTTGTAATTTGGCAAATTACTCCATTGTGTTTCAGATGATAGTGTGGATCCTTTCTGGCCAGCGTTACACTGTTTCATGGTGATTCTGGATCGTCTTGGATCTAAGGTCTGGGGTCAACTGATTGATCCTATTGAGGCATTTCAAACCATTATCAACAATGTGAGCTACAGGAAAGAGATCCAGAACATACGGAACAGCTCTGTGAGGTTCGTTCAGTTCCTGTGTCAGGATTTCCAACAATCTGTATGAGGAAGTCTACTATAATTGACTTTAACAGTAGGATTTTTCTCTTCTTTTTACCCTTCATTTCAGTAATTTCTATTTGTTCTTAATATTTAAGGACCAAGTCAGAACCGGAGTCATATTTAGATGATATGGTGACTTGCAGCCAGATGGTATACAATTATAACCCTGAAAAGACCAAAAAGGTATAAAACATTTTGAGAATTCAGATGATATTGTATTGCCTTTATATTGTATAGTCAGTGTTTTACGTGGTTAGTTGCATTGCTGATTTTATGATATGTAGCTATGCTGAATCAACTGTTGCATAAAACAGTTTCTGATTGAACAGTAGCTCATGAGGAAAAATGGTCTGTAATGAGAGCATGCACAGTTTGAGAGATTAATTTTTAAGTACATTTTGGAAGGGTAGAACATTTATGGCATGAGGGAGATAAATCACATGACTAGAAATCAAAACCAACTGAAGGAAAGAGGTCCAGAGTACATGGAGGTTTTGTAAATTTAACCTTTTCATGAAAGCTTCACCTCAAAATTGGACTGTTTTCAATTTCTTGGGGGTCCATATATGTACATCAACACAGGAAAGTTGAGCAGTGTATTTTCTTGTTGGCAACTTTTGTGTTAAACCTGTCATGAATGGTGCTTGTTTATCTGAATGTCAGTATCTCTTTCATTTTAGGATTCAGGGTGGAGATCAGCCATTTGCCCAGATTATTGTCCTAACATGTATGAAGAAATGGAAACATTAGCTAATGTGCTTCAGTCAGATATCGGTCAAGACATGCGTGTTCATAACAGCACGTTTCTGTGGTTCATCCCCTTTGTGCAGTCCCTCATGGATCTTAAGGATCTGGGTGTGGCTTATATAGTGGAGGTTATTCATCATCTGCATTCTGAAGTCAAAGACGTCCTCAACCAGATGGACGCCGTGTGTGACACAGTCACTGAGGTTTTCCTTCTGATTTTGGTGTCAGTGATTGAACTGCATAGAAATAAAAAGTGTTTGCATTTGCTGTGGGTTAGTTCCCAGCAGTGGGTGGAAACCATCGTAAAATGTGCCAAGCTTCCCACCACCGCGTTTGCTCGGAGTTCTGAGAAGTCATCTGGAAACTGCTCCAAAGGCACAACAATGATATCTCTGTCACTGCATTCAGTGCCATCTAACTCTGTACAACTTGCTTGTGTGCAGCTGATCAGAAGTCTCCTTAAAGAAGGCTATCAGCTTGGGCAGCAGATTCTTTGTAAGCGATTCTGGGATAAGCTCAACTTATACCTACGAGGAAATATATCTTTAGGTTGGCAGTTGACTAGTCAGGAAACCCATGAGTTACAAACTTGTTTAAAGCAAATTATTAGAAACATAAAATTCAAAGTGCCTCAGTGTAGCACTTCTGTGGATCTGACTCCTCCATGTAAAACACCTCCTGCATCTTACAATAAAGAAGAAAGTGAACAAACAGGGAAGAAGTCTAAAAAACAAAGGCACTGTCTGGAAAACTCCAGCCCAACATTCTCTAAAGAACCGATGAAAGCTGATGCATGTCAAGTGAAAGAGAGTATTTTCAGCAAGGCACATAATGCCATAGAAGAGGATAATGAGCAAACTTATCTAAAAGATTTGAAACTCAAAGACCATCTCTCAGCTGAGTTGTGCTTGAAGCCGAGTAGTAAAAGGCTTGTGAATGAAAGAGCTCGAGGCCAAGTTAAAATAAGTACAGGGAAGCATAAGTCTGTAAAAGAGAATTCCTCATATACCCCACAGAACTGTACTTCAAGAAATGGTCCAGAAAAGGTATTTGACAGAGGAATAATCACATCAACAGGTTTGTTGACTGATTCTAGCAATGACTCTCTGGAAAAAGTGTCCACATCAGATGAGGATTTCTCTTTAAAGGATGATGCTCTTGGCAAAACCTCAAAAGCAAAAACTAAGGCACATAAAGATGAAATCTGTGCTAAGTTATTGCATGTAATGAAAAAGCAAGACAGGAAAAGTACCACTTTAGAGGAAAACCTGACTGTATCTAGCATTGAAAGTTTCTGTTCAAAGAAAGATACAGGAGGTCAGAAAGGAGATAGATGGCTTCATACACAATCTCTCTTTAGGCCCTAGTGGTGTTCTGGATGATAAAAATGGACAACAAAAACCTGAAAACAGTTTACTGCTGAAAAAGAAACAAGTACAGGAAGAAGAGTTGGACATTTTCTCCACCCCTGATATCAGTTGTCAAATACTAGAATGTCATGTTGGTAATAAAGATTTGGTCTCATTCACAGAAATGACCAATATTTTTGTGGAGAAAACACCTCCCTTTAAAGATCCTGTGACTGGACTTGAATCAAGAGATATGGGAATTAGCAAGAGTACTGTTGATTTTTCTTCTGATTTAAGAGAACAGGTCCTTAGCATCAGTCCTAAGTCTGACCCTTTAACAGATTCTCAGATAGACAGAGACCTCCACATATTATCTTTAATAGCTCAAGCCAGTGTTATTAAGTTCCCATCAGGTTCAACCCAAAGAAGTTTATCCCAGCTACAAAGAAAAGTTAAAGATGATAGAAGATGTTTGACAGCCAACCAAAATAGTGTCAGGGAAACCTGCTCTGGACACGTCATTATTATTTCAGAATCTGATGAAGATGATGATGATGATGAAAGAATTGTGGGTTTTAAGAAACACATTAAACAGGGTAAGACGTGCATTGAGAAAGGATGTCCAGAGCATCATACTTCAATAGCTAACACAAATGTGGAACAGAATGTAATAAAGGAAGAAAATACAAGGTCCCTTCTGCGGTTTGAGGAATCGGATTCTCATTTTTTTGAGTTTGAAAGTCCATGTGAAGTGTTTTCAGTTCGGCAAGATCAGAGACCAGACAACAAGAATTCAGTTCAAGAGAATGAAGAGAATTCGTGCTTGACACATGTAGGGGATATCACAGATGATTGGGGTTATGGTCCAGCTTATGTACCTGAAGAGGTCATTAAAAAAGCAGCAGAGGCAGCTTTGAAGGAGGGAGAACCTGAATCCAACAGTGACATAGAGGAGGATAATATATTTTTAACACAATGTGATCCAGAAGATATGGATTTATGTTCACAAATGGAGAAAGAGAATGATGAACTCATTGAAGTAGTTCATGGAAAAGATACAGTCCAGGTAGAAGAAGATTCTGTGAGTCGGCCTCAGTTGGAATCTTGGAGTAGCACAAAATGTAAATACCAAGATTGTGTGGAAACACTGGAAAACCAGGGTGAATACTGTTCCAAACACTCTGAAGCTAAAGCAGCAGATGAAGATACATTTCGTAGACCTGGCTTGCCTCTCTCTTCATCTAAACCTTCGAGACCTCCCACTGCTAAGATATTTACCTCCAGTAGTACTTCACGAATTGCTGGTCTTTACAAGTCTTTGGTAAATACGTCAGCGCTCTTACCAACTCTGCAAAATAAGTCAAGTGGGGTACAATCTGCTTTGAAATTACCACAGCCAGTCTCTGTGGTGTCTCAGAAGCCAGTGGCTGAAATGAAGGGTTTGTGCAACGTTCTCCAGTCTCATACTCCAAATAATTCCAACAGGCAAGGCTATAAAGTTCCATTTTGTGAAAACAGATCTTTTTCACCTTCCTCTCCGGTAAACATTTTCTTGTCAGCACAGTCCATCTCTGACACCTTCGTTAAAGAGGTCTTAAAATGGAAATACGCAATGTTTGTGGACTTTGATCAGTGCGGACCCCCTTCAACTCTTTGTCAGTCCATCACAAGACCTGTGCCTGTGAGATTTCAAGATGGTAGAGATTATTTTAATGTGTTTTTCCCTTTGATGATCCTGAATACTTTTGAAACTGTAAGTATATGTTCTAATCGTATACCTTCAGACTTTGAAATTACGTTTCTTTACCATGCTGAGTACGGCTAAAATAACTGATCACATTTTGATTTAGATGTAGCTTGTAGATTTCATGTTGAACAGACATTGTGCCCCACACTGTTCTAGATGCCGGTGATACAGAGGAAACCCTTAAACTCTGCCCTTCTGGAGCTTACAGACACAATTCAGAGTGCTAGTTTACCAAGTCCAGAGGTGGCACAGGAGGAGGAAACGTTTTTCGTTGTAAAATAAGGGAAGACTTCTCAGAGGACATAGTCTCTCATCTGAGTTTATTTTTTTTTGAAAAGTAGTGTAAACCTTTACTGAAGTTTTCTTGAGGAGGTAGCATAGGGCAAGTTACACTGGTCAGCACAAAGCAGTAAATCCCAAATTTCTCATCTGTCTTCCCAACTTCTTAGGCCTCATAGCAGCCTTTAGCTGCCCCCCTACCCCAACACATCCCATTCTGGTTCTTCTCTCTTTCTTACTGCCTGACTGGGATTGCCAAGAAAAATATAGGATTCCCAGTTAAATTTGAACCTCAGAAAAACAGTAATTCTTTAGTGTAAACATCCACCTGCACTTTGAAGGATGTTTTTGGTGTTCTCACAGCAGGTCGATTTTTCCTTTTTTTCAAATTGGTTAAAAAACAAAAACCCAAAAGGTGAGTGTGCAACAAGACTCTTCAAAACCAAGAGCACTGAGGTAAATACCCACGTATTCAGTCAGCAGATCCTCGGGTGCCTGATACTTGCCCAGTACTATCACAGACCTGGCGGGGGTAAAGTGGTGAACACGACAGACAAGGCCTCTGCCTTCTGGGAATGATCATTTCAGATCGGGACAAAAGGCTCTAGAGTGCTCTAGAATGATCTAGAACAAAAGGGAGCAGGCACTTGAGACTGAAAGGTGAGATGGCCTCTGTGAGCGATGGTATTCACACCGAGACCAGAGTGAGCAGAAGGAGTTGGCCATAGGAAGTATATCGCAGGCAGAGAGACTGCAAAGATCCAGCTTAGAATTGTTAAAGGCAAAGGAGATGTACTGCACAAAGAGGCAAGTTGGTGTCAATTTATGCCCTAAATTTCAGCCATTGTCGTAAGAATTATTTTACTAGTGTTTCAGAACCATTAGAAACAACTAACTGATAAAGGCTCTTCAGTCTCTCTCCTTAAGAACAATGTGAAATAGTATTACAAGAATGATTTTCTTACCTTACAAAATCGTTAGTTCAGTGAACAGTGTATACAGTTAAATAAGCTGGGGAATATACAGAGATTTTCTTCATCTTGGAGCTTATTTTTTTCTTGAACGTTTATCCTTTCCAGAAAACACTAAATTGCTTAGAGGCCATTCATAGCCCTTAAATTTAGGACACATTTGTGATTTTATTTTTCCCTTAGTTCAGAAGTATTTATATGTTTATCTTTAAGATTTCTTCCTTCAGGACATTTCTGTAGCCAGAACCTTTTCAAAACAGAATGAGCACAAGTTCCGTTTGTATATACACAAAGTTTAAGATAGTCAAATACTTGTGGAAGGCCCATTATTAAAAAAAAAAATCAGCCACTCTCACCTCTCCAAGTAATTATTTTTGATCCTTGAGGGATCCTTTTGTTATTTACTTCCATATTTCTAAATAACATGCCACTATTTTGACTTGTTAATTTTTCAGTACTAGATATTTTCTGTAATTACCCACTACAGGAAGTACCCTCTCTTCCCAGCCCTGTGTTCACACACACCTCTCCTGTTTTCCCATCCTCACTATGGAGTAGTCTTGTAATTTTTAGGTCAGTATTTGTTATTATTTTGACGATATAAAAGGTGTCCACTGGGCTTCCCTGGTGGCGCAGTGGTTGAGAATCTGCCTGCTAATGCAGGGGTCACAGGTTCGAGCCCTGGTCTGGGAGGATCCCACGTGCCATGGAGCAGCTATGCCCGTGAGCCACAAGTACTGAGCCTGCGTGTTTGGAGCCTGTGCTCCCCAACTAGAGAGGCTGCGATAGTGAGAGGCCCACGCACTGCGATGAAGAGTAGCCCCCGCTTGCCGCAACTAGAGAAAGCCCTCGCACAGAAACGAAGACCCAACACAGCAAAAATAAATTAATTTAAACAAAAGAGAATAAGGTCTTTGAATTAAAAACAAAAGTGTCCGCGACTAAGTCATGTGGTAGTTGTAACTACTTTTCGTTTCCGACTCTTTGCTTTCTCTGGATTTATTGTTTACTTAATTTTCTATGTACTTATTACTAATTTAGCTTCAGGCTGTCTCTTGGATGTTTAGGTCTCTCAGTATGATCAGGCACATCAGATAGTTGATAAATTTCATCTTCTTGGTTTAGGATGGTTAACCTGAAATGCTCACCATCCTCATCCTAGGGCTTGCATTTCCTTCTTTCCTGTGTTGGATATTTGTCTCCTGTACCCAGGGTTGTCTGTTTTTGTCACCCTCTGATTTTAGTAAGGCACATCCTTCAAGCTTCCTGAGAAAAGAATGTGTAGGAGATAAATTTTGAAACTTTGCATGTCTTAAAATTTCTTTCTATTTTGCCATCTCTGTCTTTGTTGTTGTCATCGTCATTCTCCTTCCTTGGAGACTTTCTCAGCGTCCAAGTCTATTGAAAAAATTTTTGAGCATATTTTTAGTTTCACAGTACTCTTGTCCTCTCATTATTCCTCTTTATAGGATTGTGTGCTTTCTTCATGTGCATAGTATTTTTTACTACCTGAAGTTAATTAATGATAAGTTTAAAGTTAGTTGAAAGTTTTCTTCTCTTTTCATTGTCCCTGTTTTCCCAGTTGCTTTTTTCCTATTCATTTTAGTGTCTACAGACCTTTCATGTTAACTCCTTTCTTCACATGTCTAATGATTTTTGTTGGTTTACTCACATTTAAGAACAGGATACTAACAAGCAGATTGGAGCATTGTTCATAATAGCCAAAAGTTGTAAACAGCCGAGATGTCCATCAGGAGATGAATGGGTAAACAAAACATGGTATATGCCTACAATGGAATATTAGTCTACTATTAAAAGGAATGACCCGTTCTATGTACTTTTACCTGTTCCTTGATGAGCCTGGAAAATATTATGCTAAGTGAAAGAAGCCAGGTACAGAAGGCCACACATTGTGTAATTCCATTTATATGAATTTTCCAGAATAGGCACATCCGTAGAGACAGAAAGTGGATTAGTAGTCGCCAGGGGATGGGTGAGGGAGGGGTGTGGGAATTAGGACTGACTGCTAATAGGTATAAGGCTTGTTTTGGGATGGTGGGAATGTTCTGGAATTAGATAATGGTGATGGTTACACAAAATAGTGAATGTACTAAAAACACACTGTAGTGTGCACACTTTAAAGTGGTGAATTTTATATTGTGAACTATATCTCAACTTTTTAATGCTATAAGAAAAGAGGATGCATTTAAATAATGACAGGTCAAAAGAGATGCTTAGGAAAAGAGATACTTGTACTAAAATGGTCCTTTATTATTTGCACTGTGGAAGTCAAATGTGATCTGAAGGACACCATCACATGGTGAAATCCAAATTAGTTTCATTCTTTATATTAAGATTACATGCTTAGGTATAGTTATAATCTATATTTTGTTACATGTAAGATTTTAAAACAGATTAGAAGCTCTGAGTGAAAGGGATAGGCTTGTTGACCATTTGGCATTTTATTGGGAAGCCTCATCCCCACCCTCATGTCACTGTTTTTAGTCTTTTCTTTTCCCCTCTTAGTGAGGTCAGATTTCCCCAAGAAGAATCTTCAGATCGATTGCCTGGAAAGCATAGGCTTGATGGGGAGCTGACTGTGGGGTGAGGGTGGGGGCAGAGGGAAAGGTCCAGGCATTCAGTATCTAAATACTTGCTTAATTCCCTGTTTAAAAATTATTTTATTTTTAAAATTATTTTATTTATTTTTGGCTGTGTTGGGTCTTCGTTGCTGCACGTGGGCTTTTCCCTAGTTGTGGCGAGGGCTTCCGTAGTTGTGGCTCAAAGACTCCAGAGCGCAGGCTCAGTAGTTGTAGTGCATGGGCTTAGTTGCTCCACGGCACGTGGGATCTTCCCAGACCAGGAATAGAACCCGTGGCCCCTGCATTGGCAGGCAGATGCCTAACCACTGTACCACCAGGGACGCCCCCCCCACCTTTTTTTTTTTAAGTACAGTATCCCCTCTCTATCTGCTGCCCCACAGGCAGAGACGGTCACACTTTATAGAAGTGAAACCACTCTAGCTTTTTGCTAGGAACAGGGATGGGCAGTCTCCCTTCAGCCCTCCTCCTCCTAGAGGTGTATGTCAGACACTTCCTTCTTAGAGTTCAGCTTCTTGGACTTGCTGAGTTAGTTAACCATTCATCCATCTGCTTACCAGCTTCCCAGATATTGATACTCTTGCCTCGTCTTCTGTTCTCTTCATCCTAATGAATTAATCCTGTTGTGAAAAATCCCTTGGGTGTTTTAGTGGGGTTTCAGGGGAATGAAAGGAAATGCCTGTGTTCAATCTGTCATCTTTACCATGAAGTTTTATCTTGTTCTTTTTTTCTTATTTTTGCAATCTTGTTCTTTTTCTTTAACCATGTAGTGAAACAGCATTGTTTTAGCATTTCTAGTTTATATAGGCCAACATTTATTAATGGTATTATTAATATACCTTGATTCCTTTTTTTTTTCCCACTGTAACGTGTGGCTTGTGGGATCTTAGTTGCCTGACCAGGGATTGAACCTGGGCCCTCAGCAGTGAAAGCACTAACAACTGAACTGCCAGAGAATTCTCAGATACCTTGATTACTTTTAATGTTTATTCTTTCTTATAAGCCAGAGACTGTGGCATCAACCACAGTCTTGGGCCAAGGCTTCTTATCCTCATTTGGATGTAATTTGACTTCATAATATTGTTTGTTAATGGAATGCTGAAGTGTGTTTAGAGTCCTTTGACAGAAATGTGGTTGGTATCCTATTTAGGACATGAAACGCAGTGTTTGGTTATCCAGTTCTTATGTCTTATTGCAGGTGGAATGCAATGACATTGCGTAGAATTATCCCTTGCCCCAAAGGGCAAACGAGCAAATTCAACTTTTAGAAATATGAGTCTCTTGAATAAAAAAAAAAATCCCACAGGACTCAGAGGCAAAAAGTATACAAGTCAATTTTCACAGCAAAGTAAAGGAGCTGTTACAGTGGAGGATTCCTGGACTGAATGTCAATATTATGACATAGTATGAGTCTGTTTCGTGTTTGGTAATTGCAATCATTGTTGCTTTTGTTGTGGTCATCCATTTGCAATGCTTGGTGTCAGTTTATTTATCTCTTGTAAAAATAAAGTACAGTGTGTGGGGGGAAAAAAAGAAATATGAGTCTTTTGTGTACTGATGTGACTGATAGAGGATATATTAGTTTTTAATCCTTACGTTTAACACACAAAAATATTAGATAAATGTGCACTATTTTGACAGGGACCAATTTTTTTGGTCAGTTTTGGCAAATACTCTATTTTCTTAAAGTTTTGGTTTGCTGGCTCTGTCTGCAGTCCCCTTCGGCTACCTGTGTGTGCATGCACGTGTATGCAGAGTGTAATTGGCAGCTGCTTTTTAGGTTGTGTAGACAAGGAGCAGGCAGAAAGGGGGCCCTTCTGGAGTACCAGCTGTGATTCTTAGTGCCCACACCCCTTATAGGGAGAGTGCACCATTTTTAGCTAATTTCCTGTTATAATTTGTTCTGTGAAGGAAACAAAACAGGTTGATATGATGAGCGACATTGGGAGGCTGCTTTTGAGATCGGGCTGAGAGCCAGGAGAGGAGGGTTTTGTGCAGAGGAGGGGGGCGGGTCAAGACTATAATGCTTTGAAGTAGGCCTAACTGAGCATATGTGAGCAAAGAGATTAGGCTGATGTGACTGGAGTGAGGTAACTTAGAGGTAAAGGGAAATGAAGTAAGATTGCAGAAATCAGTCAAGAGCTGGATGGTATACAACCCTGTAAGTGCAGGTTGGGGTTTCATTCTCAGTACAGTGAGAAGATGTTGGAGGATTTTTAGTTGGTTGGTGTTTAGGCTGGGGGAGTAGCAATATGTAATAGTTTACTTTTTTGTTTTAAAGAAAACATTCTTAGTTGCTCATTAGAGAATAACTGTAGAAAGGTAAGCATAGATGCAGTAGACCTGTCGGGGGCTATTATAATAGCCCAGGAGAAAGATGATGGTAGCTTGATCTATGTGGTAGCTATGGAAATAAAGAGAAGTGAATTCATTGGGCGTAAATTTTGGAGATAGTACTCAGTACTTATCTTTTTAAAATATATATAGAAATTTATGTGATTCATTTTTGGCTGGCTTGGGTCTTGGTTGATGCACACAGGCTTTCTCTAGTTGCAGCGAGCTAGAGAAACTCTGCATAGCATCCCCCATTATCAACATCCCCTACCAATGTAGTACATTTGTACAACTGATGAACCTACATTGACACGTCATTACCACCCAGAGTCCATAGTTTTCATTAGGGTTCACTCTTGATTTGTATATTCTAAGGGTTTGGACAAACGTATAATGACATGTAGCAGTCTTTTAATATCAGAGTACTTTCCCTGCCCTAAAAATCCTCTCTGCTCTGCCTGTTCACCCCTCCACAGTCTCAACCCTGGCAATCACTCATCCTTTTACTGTCTCCATAGTTTGCTTTCTCCAGCATGTCAAATAGTTGGAATCACACAGTATGTAGCCTTTCCAGATTGGCTTCTTTCACTTAGTAATGTGCATTTCAGGTCCTTCTGTGTCTTTTCATGGCTTCATAGCTCATTTCTTTTTAGCGCTAAATAATATTCCATTGTCTGGTTGTACCATAGTTGGTTTATCCGTTCACCCACTGAAGGGCATCTTGGTTGCTTCCAAGTTTAGGCAGTTATGAATAAAGCTGCTATAAATATCCATGTGCAGGTTTTTAACGTAAATATAAGTTTTCAGTTCATTTGGATAAATAGTGAGGGCACTATTGCTGGATCCTACGGTAAGAATATGTTTAGTTTCATAGGAAACCACCGAACAGTCTTCCAAAGTGGTGGTACCATCTTGGGAATTTCCTGGTGGTCCAGTGGTTAGGACTCTGCACTTCCACTTGCAGGGGGCACAGGTTTGATCCCCGGTCAGGGAACTAAATCCCACAAGCCACGTGGCTCAGCAAAAAAAAAGAAAAAAAAAAAAAAGTGATGGTGCCATTTTACATTCCCACGAGCAATAAATGAGAGTTCCTACTGTTCCACAACCCCGTCAGCATTTGGTCCTGTCAGTGCTCCAGATTTTGGCCATTCTAATACGTGTGTAATAGTATCTTGTTGTTTTAATTTGCATTCCTTTGATGACATAAGATATGGAGCATTTTTTCATATACTAATTTACGGTCGGTATATCTACTTTGGTGAGGTGTCTGTCCAGGCCTTTTGCACATCTTTTTCATCAGGTTGTCTGTTTTCTTACTGTTGAGTTATTTTTTTTTCTTTTTTAAATAAATTTAGTTTATTTATTTTTGGCTGCATTGGGTCTTCATTGCTGTGCACAGGCTTCCTCTAGTTGCAGCGAGCAGGGGCTACTCTTTGCGGTGTGCGGGCTTCTCATTGCAGTGGCTTCTCTTGTTATGGAGCACGGGCTCTAGGCATGTGGGCTTCAGTGGTTGTGGCATGCGGGCTCAGTAGTTGTGGCTCACGGGCTTAGTTGCTCTGTGGCATGTGAGATCTTCCTGGACCAGGGATCGAACCTGTGTCCCCTGTGTTGGCAGGCAGATTCTTAACCACTGTGCCACCAGAGAAGCCCTTCTCCTTCACTTTTAAAGGATAATTTTTCAGGATTCCGAATTCTAGATTGGTAGGATTTTTTCTTTCAACAGTCTAAATATTTCACTACTCTCTCCTTGCTTGCATGGTTTCTGAGGAGAAGTTAGATGTAATTCTTATCCTTCCTCCTCTATAAATAAGGTGTTTATTCCCACAGGCTTCTTTCATGATTTTTGTTTTCCTTTATCTTTGATATTTCATATTCCTGAAGGTTGAATATGATATGCCTAGGTGTAGTTTCTGGCATTTATTCTGCTTGGTCTTGGAGCTTCCTGGATCTGTGATTTGGTGTCTGATGTTAATCTTGGAAAACTCTGAGTCATTATACCTCAAATACTGCTTCTTTTTCTCTCTCTCTTCTTCTCATATCTCCATTATGTGTATGCTGCATCTTTTGTCATTATCTCACAGTCTTGGATATTCTGGGGTGTGTTTTTTTTTTACCCATTTTTTTCTCCTTGCTTTTCAGCTTTGGTAGCTTCTATTGCTGTAGCCTCAAGCTCAGAGATTGTTTCCTCAGCAATGTCCAGTGTACTAATGAGGCCATCAGAGGCATCCTTCATTTCTGTTACAGTGTTTTTGATCTCTGGCATTACCTTTTGATTCTTTCTACTTTACATCTCATTCATTACATTACCCATCTATTATTTCATGGCCTCCTTTTTTCATTAAACTCTTAGTATATTAATTATAGTTTAAAAAAAAATTCCTGGTCTGATAATTCCAGTATTCCTGCCATATCTGACAGGTTTTAGTGCTTCTTTATTCTGTGCAAACTGTGTTTTTTGCCTTTGAGTATGCCTTGTAATTTTTTGTTGCAAGGCAGACGTAATCTACTAAATAAAAGGAACAGCAGTAAATAGGCCTTTAGTGATATAGAAATGAGGTATGGGAGAAGGAAGACCATTCCATAGTCCTATGATAAGGTGTCACTCTTTTAGTGAGCCTTTGCCTCTGGACTAAGAACTTTACACCACATGCTTCTTAGTTTCCCCCCACCTCCTTGGGTGAGACAGGATGGTTAGAATGGGCTGGAGCTGGTTTTCTTCCCTCAAGTAGTTTAAGCTCTGATAAAATCCCAGCAACTTTGACTCCGGTAAAATAGCATCTCATAGATCAGGCCTTGTTAAGAAGGTCAAGAATGCTCTGGTGTATTACACAATGGTTCCTTTACCCCAGTCCCCACCAACCCTCCACCCCCGCTGGAAGCACACAGGGAATTTTCTTCAGTGTTCACTGTGAGGGCCTGTTCGAGCTCCTAGAGGTAAGACTCACCAAAGTGTGTAGTCCCTTTTATGACTGGGTCCCCCTAGAGTTTTTAAGAGAGATCATGCTGAGCCTCCAACAGTTTGTCGCATCCAGTTCAGGATTTCCTCCTGGCATGGAGGTTTCTACTTAAGAGTTTTCTGCACTGGCAAGTTGTGATTGTCTGTATCCACCTTTTTGTCTCTTTTTACTTGTTAGGATGGAGTGGCGACTTCTAAGTTCCTTACATGCCAAGCTGGAAACCAGAAGTCCCAAATTAATTTTTAATGTTTGTGTCACACAGGTGTTCTAGGTTCTGGATTTTATGGTAGCTTACTTTGGAAAATTTTGCCGTTTAACATTGGCTTTTCAGATGTTTTTGCTTTCTTAAGTTGCTTTTTTTGCTTTGCGTAGATGGCACAGGAATGGAACAGCTCTCCAAACAAAGAGAAATTCCATCAGTTGCATTTACGAAAATTTCCTGCTGATTATACAAAATACTGGGAGTTTGTGGGTAAGTTCTTTCTTATGTAACTTGGGCTCTATCATATAATAATTGGAGATTGCTATTTGAGGGAACATAATAATTGCTTGAATTTTCTGGGATATAGGTTTCCTGAGGTGAATTTGTAAGCTCTTACAAAGAGTATGTTTAAAGTCTTTACTTAATGAGGATAATTACTGGGACAGTTATAAAATTCATGGTTTTAACCATTGTGCTAGCAGAATACCACAGGCCAAAGTGTCTCTAGATTCTGGGCAAGGGAGAGAGAAGGTGAGTGAGGGAGTTTGATTGGCCGGGGCGGAGGGGGTGTTGACATGATCGTGTGTACAGATTCTGAGTAAATCTCTCTGCCGTCTCTGCTCTCACTTCATGAGTTGTCTGGAGCATGTGTCACAGTTATGTCTTAGTTATAAATAAACCAAGCATTTAGAACCCTTTAAAATAAAAAGTATAAATTCTCCGTCTGTCTCCTTCCCCCTTGCAGTCCATCCCACTCCATAGATTCACTTAAGAAAAAAAGCGTGTACATATATTTGGGGGGGGGAAGGTATTATATGTTCACTGTAGATTATTCAGATAATATTAGCCAATAGTAAAATAAACATCACTCACAGTTCCCATCATTCAGAGATCATCTTATGAACATAGTATTGTATATCTTACTGCTAGACTTCCTATTCATCTGAGTGAAGGGTGGGTGGGTAGGGTTATTTTACCTAAGTGACTTTTTTCATGTATTTATTCAGCAAATATTTACTGACTTTATACTACCTGATAGTGTATGATTCTAGATGCTAGGTATGTAGCTGTGATGAAAACATAAAATTCCACCTTCGTGAAGCTTACATTTGACTTATTTTCATTTAGTCTATTATAAATGTCTTTTCAGAGATAAATAATAATAGCATGTTCAGTGTTTGTAGTTATTCCATTGTAAGTGTATTCCATAGTTCTGTTTAACCAGAAATTTCTAGTTAGACATGTACATTACTTATGGTTTTTTACTGTTACACTGAATAAATCCCTTTGCTAGATCAAACAGTGTGTGCATTTTAAGACTTTCGGTTCATATTGCCTCTGTCTACCAAAAAGAATACCATTTTCACTTCTGACATAAGAATGTAAGAATGTATCTCTTCTCATTTGCTAGTTTAAACTTATCCCCCAGTTTTATATGGAACATGTATCTCATTTGAAGTTTTAGTTTTTGTCCTCAAATCTTTATTGGTCTTTTATATTCTTGGTGGGGGGGGCGGATAATTGTCTGTTCATGCCTTTTGTCCTTTTTTTTTCTCTTAGGGAGGTTATTTTCTTACTTGTATGCATTGTTAATTTTTTCAATTTCATTATTTGCTGTTCAGTTTCACATGCAGTTTTTGAGGCAGACAATTTTTATCTTCACATGTTCAAAAATACCATATTTATTTCTTTACTTTTCAGTTGGTTTTAGAAATCAGATAAATACTTCCATATTTTCTTGTAGTAGTTTTATATTTCTTTCTAATATTTAAATCACTGATTTATCATCCATTTATCTTGATGGTATGATAGAATCACATACCATTTACTCTTGTGTCTGACTTCTTTCACGTAACAAGTCTTCGTAATTCATCAATTTTGTGTGCATCTTTGATATTTTTTTCATTGCTGTGGTGGTATTTCAATATGTGACTGTGTCACAATTTTACTGTTGATGGACATTTTTATTATTATTATTTTAAAGAAGTTTTTTTTTTTTTGTCAGTGCCATGCAGCTTGTGGGATCTTAGTTCCCTGACCAGGGAATGAACCCGGGCCACAGCAGTGAAAGCGTCGAGTCCTAACCACTGGATCACCAGAGAACTCCCGTTAATGGACATTTTTTCAGCAGTTTATGCCTGTGTGTCAGGGCTCTCCCAGTCCATGCCCAAGTTCAGTGATTCGCTAGGAGGACTCACAGGAATTATATTCATGCTCATGGCTGTGACTTTCTATGGCAAAAGGATACAAAGCAAAATCAGCAAAGGGAAAAAGGAAACCAGGAGCAAGTTTCCAAGAGTCATTTCCCAGCGAAGTCACACAGGACACACTTAATTTTCCCAGTAGTGGGCTGCGACAACCCATGTGACACATTATCTACCAGGGAAGCTTAGAGACCCAGTGCCTAAAACACCCTCTGCCTAGCCCACATTCATGACTTTCACAAGTAAAGTGGGTGTTTGACATAAGCTGTAGAGAAAAAAATTGGCAAACAGGTAAGGTACAGTGAGCCATTGTCATCAGCAAATGATGAGAGCTGTCTGGAAAACCAAGTTCCCAGATTCCAAGGGGGCCAACCTTGTAAGCAGGCCTTTCTAATGATAGCAGCCTCAGGCCTTCTTCTACACACAGCATTTTATGAATAATGCTACTATGGTCATTCATGTGTCTCTTCGTGTTATGCGAGGGCATTTTTGTGGAGTCTGTTTCCTGAAGTGGGTCTCAGAGTCTCAGGGTATTATGCATGAGCTTAACATGAGTAGATAATGCCAAGCTAGTCATGCAGAATGACACACCCCACCAGCGTATGGAAGTCACGTTGCTCCATGTCTCTGCCAACACATTTGTGTTGATTGTGCTGTTCATTTTAGCCATTGTAGTGTGTGTGTATTGATGGCCATTTGTGGTTTTATTTTGTAATATCCTGGCTATCAGTGAGATTGAGCACCTTCTCATATATTTAGTAGATGCTCAAGTAACCTCTCTAGGGAAGCACCTATTAAAGACTCTTGTTCATTTTCTGTTAGTTGTCTTTTCCTTACTGATTTGTAGCAAGTTCTTTATACAATCTGGATATAAACCATCCTCCCACTTTGGCTTGCATTATGTCTCTCTTAGTGATGTCTTTAAAATTCTTATTTTATTCTTGTTTAGACTTTATTTTTTAGCATAACAAATGCATCTGTGTATTTTTTATGGTTAATGGTCTGTGCCAAAGGTTTAAGAAACCTTTCCCTGCTGCAGGTCATAAATATATTATCTTAACATGTAGAACAGGTGTCAGCAAACCACAGCTTGCAGATCTACCCTGTATCCTGTTTTTATACTGCCCAAGAGTAAGGTTCTTACATTTTTTTAAGCTTTTGAAGAAAAGATGATGATGAATATGCAACAGACACCATGTGTAGCCTGCAAAGAAAAATCTGGCTCTTTACAGAAAGTTTGCCAATCCCTTTTCTAGAGGCTTCGCTGTTTTGCCGACTTGGAATGGATTTTGTACACGAGTAAGATGTAGGGGCCATGTTTCATTATTTTTTCCCTAATGGAGATGTAATTACCCCAGTAGTGTTTATTGAAAAGTTTATCCTTTCTCCATGGTCTGCAGTGTCATATTTGTTACAAATCAAATGTCCATTTAATGCACTCGCCTTTTTCTGGACTCCTTTCTTCTTTGTTGGATCATTTGCCTACCTTTCTGCCCATATCACATTGCTTAATTTTACTTAATTAAGCTTTATTATAAACATTAATGAGCAAGTCTGCTTACCTTGTTTGGCCTTAAGAGTACGTTGGCTATTCTTGTCCCTTTGCATTACCATGTAAGTTTTAGAGAAAAAAAAGATGTGGACATTTGTTAAGAATTGACATCTTTCTAATACTGATTTGAATACGATACATACTGTCAGTTATTTAGGTTTACTTTCAGTAATGTTTTACAGTTTTCTAGGGAGAGGTTTTGCAGATCATCATTGGTTAGATTTTTTTTCTTTTGGTGTCATAATTATTTAAGTGACTATCTCTAATAGAGATGGACCTAAAAATTCATAGTATTTTTGCTAATAATTCATTATTTTGTTGCTAAAATATGAACCATGATTTCTTAATATTAGATAGCTAGACAGTGTTCAAGTTTTCCGTTTCCTCATAAAGAACTATTTATTTCAGCCTGCTTGAATTAAGATCCAAGTTAGGTCCACTCACTGACATTGTTAATATGTCTTCTTCAATTGCAATTGTCTCCTTCATGGATCCCTTCCGCTTTGTAATTTATTTTTTGAAGAAATTGTGTTGTTGACACTGTAGAATTACAGGTTCTGTGTCTGTGTCTTGCTGATAGCATCCCCCTGGTGGTGTTTAGTATGTTTTTCAGTCCTTTGTACTTTTTGTAAATTGATAGTTGGATCTAGAGGCTTGATCAGTTTCATTTGACCTAATATTTTTGGCAAAACTAGTTCATAGCTGAGGTTGGTGTGTTCCTTTATCAGGAGGTGCTTGATCTCTAATTTGTCTTTTTGTAATACTTATAACCGTTGATCCTTAATGCCTAGATTAATTATTTTACTAAAGGATACAAAATGGTGATATTTTTATTTGATCATTTCTTCATTTATTTGCTATTGTAGTTCTATAAAGAAAAAGTGCTCCATTTTATTTGATTACTCAGTAGTATACTTTATAAAGAAGGGTAGAATAAGTATTGATACTTGACTCCTGACCAGTTTTCAAAATAATGACTTAATTCTCTGCAAGTGCTGGGTTGACCAGTGAACTTTAAAAAAATGTTTTTTCGTTATGAACACATGGACTTAAATACACTTGTTTCAAGTCTTTGTAATTGGTTTCTTCAAGTTGGCTCCTGAGCCCTTTAGACAGGCTAGTCTTTGAGAGCTTTCTTGCTACCTGATATAACCGATACCATCTATATGTTTTATCCTGTATGTGAGCTTTCAATTTTCTAAGTAGCCGTAGTATCTTTGGGTAGAAAAAGTTATTTCAAGATCAGTATTGGCATGTTATATGCTGTTTACAAGTAATACATGTAAACATAAGGATACAGAAAGGTTAGAAGAGGAAGATTGGAGAAAGCTACTCATGCAAACCCAACTAAAAGAAACTTGTTTTGCTCTGTTAATACCAGACTAAATAGACTTTACGGCAGAAGAGCATTATTTGAGATTAAAAGCGAGTATTTCACAATGATAGCAAGTTCAGTGAACAGAAGATAGGACCATTTTGAATACCTAATAACATATATAAAGAAAAAACTGATAGAACTAGAGTGTACTCTTTACATATATGTGAGACCTTTGAACCATTCATTTTTTCTTTTCTTTTAGTTTGGAAATTATACGTCAACTTGTACCTCTTTTGCCATTTAGTAGTTTAGGTGAAAACTTAGAGCGTACATGATTCAAAGTTTACAGATTTCATCGATATTTTAAGTGTCTCCATAGATAAGGCAAAATCTTAAAAAACTTTAACCCTGTTTATCTGTTCCACTTTGTATATTATTATTGTTACGTATTTTAACTCTATATTTTAAACTGTGTTATACATACAGTTGGTCCTCTGTATTTGCGGGATTTGCGTCATCGGATTCAAGCGTGGATTGAAAATATTCAGGGAAAAAACATTCCAGAAAAACATGTTTGCTATGCACCAGCACCTATTTACATACCACTTATGTTGGATTTACAACTATGTCCATAGCGTTTGCATTGGATTAGGTATTATAAGTAATCTAGAGATGATTTAAAGTGTACTGGAGGATGTGCGTGGGTTATATGCAAATACTATGCCGTTTTACATAAGGGACATGAGCATCTGAGGATTTTGGTGCCTGCGGGAGTCCTAGAACCAATTCAAGGACTGTACTCTGTGTAGTGCCTTGTGCAGCCCTTTTTTTGTTTGTTTGTTGATTCTAGTAGTTCATGTATTCTCTCCTGGTGCTTTGCTTATTTCTAATATGTTGGTCATTGTCTTTGGAAAGCTATTTAAAAAATAATCAGGGGCCTAGGATGATAGGATGTCCTCTTCCAGAGAGGATTTTTCTTTGCTTCTGCCAGGATTCTGGGAGTACTAGCAATGTGGGATCATCTTAATCCGGCTTAAAGGATTGAGCTTTCCTGAAGTACTCGGGTGAATTGAAGCTGCCTTCATTGTTGGGTGTAGTCCTTCATGGTCCCTACCTGAAGCTTGAGGGCTACCAGGATGCCTACTTTATCTATGCAGGCCCTGGACTCCAGTTTTTGTCTCTTTTTTTGTACAAGGCTATCCCAGGTACTGCTCAAATTCCTGGCTGCCACTCCCTGAAGAGTTCAGATGTTTCTAGGGAAAATACTGGGCTGACCCTTATGGATCTCCACCTTGTTCTGGATCTCAACAGAGTGATTCTTCATTGTTGTATTTGCTCTCTGATGCCTTCAAATAGACATTTCTTACATGATGCATTTTTAAAGTTCTTTTTTGACTTAGTAGTTCAGTCTACTTAATCCTAGTACTTCGTGCTTTGGTTCAGTATGTTGCTGCTGGATTTGGCAGTTGGTACTGAACTTTTTTTAATTTTAGAGCTTGCTCTGTTTTCCCAGCCCCATTTATTTTACTACTGTCCTTTCCCCCTTGTTTGAAATGCCACTAGTAGGCTCAAAATTCTTACGTGTACATGGATCTGTTTCCAGATTTTCTCTCGGGATTTTGAAAGCAGGGCACAAAAGTGAAAATTCCTTGATTAAAAACTAAAGTAAACTTCAAGGAAAAGAAATGTATTAGCTACTTTTGAATATTATGACTTCATCTATTTTGGCTTTGTAGCAGGTTTTAAGAAGACTTTTATAATGCTGTGTGATCAATATTTGTCAATGCTGACTAGCTTAGACTATCATTTTGAAGTATGTACCAAGTCCGCTAGTGCTGTATACTTGCTTGAACTTAGTACAAGTGTTTAATATCCTTTAATCTCATGTAAAATAATTCTGTTAGAATAAATGCTGGCTTCTTCTTGTGTTATAGTTTATCTTGAGCAATGTGAACTAGCTAAACAGCTTCATCCAAAGGAAAATGATTTGGTGTTTTTGGTTCCTGAAAGACTAAATGGAGAGAAGAAGGATATAGAGAGACATCGCCTGCAAGTTCCCCGTGAACATTACTGTGGCTATGTTCATACGTTCCGCCACACTTCAGTCAGTAAGTACCTAATGAGACATGGAAGAGAAATCTGTCAGCAGCTCATCTTTTCATCTCCCTCTAAATTAGGCTTTACCAGCCATGTATTTGCTATACATTTACCAGCCCTCTATTTGCTGTCCATTTACCAGATGTATGTTTGCTCAATGTTTACCAGACTGTATTTGCTAGGTTGATTAGTTACCATTCAGAGTCCTCTTTTAGTTTTTCTAGACTCAGCTGGAAAAGGCCCAGCACGTATTGCTTTAGACTTAGGATTTTAAAGCTTTCTTTTGTAATGTCTTCTCCTTCTAGTAAATTCCTTCATCTCTCAGTGTGTTTGTTATTAAACAGACAGTTTGCAAACCATCTGTTTGTTAAATCACATTCCAGCCTTGGTTTGGGGGCTAGTTATTGATGAGCAGACCAAACACAGAACTAATTGTAAGGCAACTGGAGGGGTTTACTGTTTCATCACTCCCATCCATTGTGGTGTAGGGACTTCTCTCCCTAAGGTAGCATAACAAAAATAATGTTAGCTTGAATTTAAGGACAACTGACTGTGTGCCAGCCAGTGTGCCCTGTCCTTCCTGTACACATTTATCATCTTTTCCCAGAGCCCTGCAAAGCAGAATGGTTTGTTCCCTGCTCATTGGGAAATCAGAGTTCAGGGATGTTAAGTAACATATCCAAAGGCATCCTTACTATTAAACACTCGGTCCAGAATTGAAACCTAATTTTGTTTGACTACGAAGTCCACATGCTTGATATATGCCAAGCTGCCTTTTTGACATTGCTGCTCTCTTAGTCTCTGTTACGGGAAGCGAATATGTGTCATTATTCCTTCCCCTTTTTGTATCATACCTTAAAAATAGCAACAAAGCTCTTAGAGTTTAACATCGTGCCGCATCGTAACTGGTGTGCCATGTCCACTATTGTGTGGTCAGAGCTCAGTTCTTTGTGCAAGATGCGTTGAGCACCAGGGATATCTAGCTTCATCTGTGCTTTCAACACTTACAAGTGGTTACATTTGCCAAAGTTCTGTTTCTAAGATTTAGCAATGGTGTCTGTCTCCTTCCCGGAACTCCTCATGCATCCAACTACCTGACGTCTCCATTTGGAGATTATTAGACATTTCAAACCTACTCCAAAAGGAAGCACTTGATTTACTGCCTGACATCTGCTGTTGCTCCGTTTTTTCCCAACTCAGCATGTGGGACCTCCATCCCATTCTTCCAGTTGCTCAGCCCAAAACCTCAGAGTCATCCTTGAGTCCTGCTTTCCCTCGCACGCTCCATCTAATGCATCAGGAAGTCCTGTCGGATCTTCCTTGGCCATATATCCTACATCCAAGTGCCACCTCTCCTGCTGCCTCGTGGCCCACGTGACCATTCACTTTTACCTAGATTTTAGCCTCTTAAGTTGTCTTCTTGTGCTTTTTCCATTGCAGTTTATTCTTCATTCGCGATAAGTGATTCTTTTAATGTGTGACTTAGCGTGTGTCACTTACCTGCGCGGAGCTGTCCTGTGCTGTTGACCTGACTCAGAGTCATGTTCAGAGTGGTTAACTGCAGAGCCCTCTGAAGTGTAGCTGCATTTACCGTCTTGGTCTTCTAGCTCGCTTCTCCCTGCTTTTCCTTCTAGCCATTCTGGCCTTCTCCCTGTTGTGAAAATAATCCAGGCCCCTCGCTGCCCCATTGTCTTGCAGTTGCTGATTCTCTGCCTGTAACCCACGTTCCCCGGTTACGGGCATGGCTCACTCACTTAATGCCATGGCTCTGCTCAAATATCATATCAGGAAAACTTCCCCTGACTCTCCTGTCTACAACAACACTCCCTCACAACCCTCATCACTTCCTCATCCCCCTTCTCGGCTTTCTTCCTAGCACTTACCATCACCAGACATGTTTATTTGCTTATCTGTCCCCTTCTTCTAAAAAATAAGCCTCCAGAGGACAGGAATGTTGCCTGGTTCTTAGGAGGCAGTCAGTAGATACTTACTGAGAAATTTATTTAAATGATGTATAAAAAACATGTTACAGGGCTTCCCTGGTGGCGCAGCGGTTGAGAGTCCGCCTGCCGATGCAGGGGACATGGGTTCGTGCCCCGGTCTGAGAAGACCCCACGTGCCACAGAGCGGCTAGGCCCGTGAGCCATGGCCGCTGAGCCTGCGTGTCCGGAGCCTGTGCTCTGCAACGGGAGAGGCCACAACATTGAGAGAGGGCTGCATACCACAAAAAAAAAAAAGTTACAAAACACCTTGTTCTGAATAACCTTTTTAACTGGACACTGTTATTCACTGGTAACTGAAATTGCTTTTTCTCCTTCTTGATAATAGTGCGTAATGGGAAATCTGAGTGTTCCCTTTCCATCCAGTCTCAACATAATTTACCAGTCAATTTAAATGAATTCGTGAAATGTCTTGTAATCAGCTCTCTGGTGACTACACAGAGGAAGTTGAAATCCATGTCTTTGCTGAGTGGTCGGAACCAACTGGCCAGAGCCGTTCTGAATCCAAACCCCATGGACTTCTGTACAAAAGATTTACTAACTACAGCATCTGAGAGAATTGTGAGTGACAGTCGTTTGATAACAGGGAATGTCAGAACATTTCATGTCAAGATGTTAAAGCATGTTATTTTTATCTGTCACACATTCCCTGTTGTCTACAACAAAGACATAGTCACCATGTGTGCCCAGTGACGTTTTTAGTGCTTAGTTTTCTTTAATATTGCAAAGTAGTTCTTCATGTTAAGTTAGTCAGCTTACCTCAGGAAAAAAGGTAGAGTCCAAAAAGGAATTGAAAACATGCTTGCAGAGCAGCATTAAAATGTGAGGTGAACATCCTACTTAACTGTTTGTTAGGTAATTAAATACAGGAGTAAGATGAGGTTTAATGGAATGACTTTTGCATTTGAATGATCAGTGGAGCATTGACTGGTACTGTTGTCAGTGTGACGACGAAGTTGTGATTTTTGTGTGAACACATATTTCTCATTGTTGTAAGAGTTGGGTGTAAGTTCCAGGAAATTAACACAGAGACAGGCGGAAGGAAAGGAATGTTATTTGAACCCCTGTCTTGTGTTAGGACTTTCATATGCATTTTCTCAGTCAGTTCTCACCCTCTAAGGAATCCCAGATTTAATGATTGTCAAAGCCTGAAGCCCAGAGAGGTTAGGAGTTTAGAGACCTAGCTTTTGAGTGAAACTGAGGTGTAGACACAGATCTGACCCCAAATCCCTGTTGTTTTGACTGTATCACTTGTGTTAGGAAAGGAAGTCTTGGAATGTTTTTACTGTCTAAAGAGAGGATTGAGTAAAATGGGAAGAACCACGGAATAAAAAGAAGGAAAGTACAAAACAGTTTATTGTGAACATCTTTATAAGAATCACAAATAAAAATATAGTTGTTGTGGTTGTAGGGGGACTGAGGCCTGTAGACTCATCAGTAGCTCTTTCCAGTAGTGAAAGTGGTTCTTAGATTAAGGGTCATTTTGGGGTTTTGCCTGATCATCACCAAAGCTTCTGTCTGACAAAGGTCAGCAGCAGTTCAAACAGATGTCTTCCACTCTCTCGCTCTCCTGTGCCATCCCAGGAAGAACCGCTCGTTCTCACTAGTGTCTTTTGTATAGATTGCCTACCTAAAAGATTTCAATGAAGACCAAAAGAAAGCGATAGAAACTGCATATGCCATGGTGAAACACTCCCCAGCAGTTGCCAAGATCTGTCTGATTCATGGACCACCCGGGACAGGAAAATCAAAAACCATTGTGGGCCTCCTGTACCGCCTACTGACAGAGGTAGAGTGTGCACGAGGGCATCTGTGCCCTTAATTGAGTATGTTGTTTTACTTTAACGTGTAAATAACTACTAAAGTGTGTTTTTCCCTTCACTTCTGTGTATCTTTTTGATACTGTGTGGAACTATATCAGATAAAGCGGTAGCAGAGGTAGAGAAGGTTATAAGAAATAAAAGGAACAGAAAATGTTATCTTGTGTGAAACTAATTCTAAGGGCTAGAATAGTGGTCCTCGGGCTTTATTATAGGTCACGGCTAATCCCAGGAGACAATCTTGAATGTATTCCTGGGTTACATTTTGGATTGAACATTGAATAAAATAAGTGGATAGTAAGGTAAGGCTCAGAGAAGTTAGATTTTATGCCAGAGTAATTTATTTTTTCGGGCACACCATGCGGCATGTGGGATCTTAGTTCCCCGACCAGGGATCAAACCTGGGCCCTTGGCAGTAAGAGCACTGCGTCCTAACCACTCGTTGGCCAGGGAATTCCCAGCCAGAGTAATTTTTTAACATCAGTGTAAGATGTAGGTGCTTTTATTTACTTTTAACTAGTTATTAGGGGAACTTTCAAATATATGTGACAGTAGAGAAGAACTATAACACTGCACAATAGAGCTTATCAGTATTGTTTGTTTTTTTGTTTGTTTGTTTATTTGTCGAACCAGAGGAGGGGGCATTCAGATGAGAACTCCAATGCCAAAATCAAACAAAACCGTGTCCTTGTGTGTGCACGTTCCAATACAGCTGTTGATGAACTTACGAAAAAAATTATGCTTGAATTCAACGAGAAGTGTAAAGACAAGAAGAATCCTTTAGGTATGATACTTATGTGGGCTTTTCATTTGTTTTTGTTTTCAGTGTTTAGTGTGGTAACTTTGAATGACAAAGAGCAAGCCAGTTCTGGTCATTTTTTCTACTTGAGGCTGTGGCCCATGTGTACTTACTGCTTTGTTTACTGAATATTTTGGAGCATTTATTCTGTGCCAGGCCCTGTGCCATTTGAAACACCTTAGAGCAGCCCTTGATTCAGTTGTGTAGGGGTTAGGGAAGACTTTTAGAGGAAATGATATCTAAGATGAAACTTGGAAGAGCAATGAGGAAGTGAAGTGGGGAGAGGACTCTGGTGGAACTTACTGTACATAAAAAGGACCAGAAGCCAGAGAACCGTGGATGGTTCAGTCTAGCTAGAATATAACGAGCTCCACCAAGGCAAGGGCTTTTAAAAATGTGTTCATTGTAGTAACCCCCGTGCCTGGAACAGTGCCTGGCACTCAGTTGGGACTTAGTAGATGTTTAGTGACACAAAAGCTAGAGCAGTCATCACTTATGGTTACCGAGTGCTCACTATGTGTCAGTACTCAGAGTAATCCTCTGAGCCATGCAATAAATAACCTATCTACATTTTATAGGCGGAGAAGCTGAGGAGTTGAGATGTAAAGTATACCACAGGGACAAGTCTTTTCAGTACAGTTGACAGATTGAAGAGCATTGCCACCGAGGATTCGGAATGCTTGAGCGAATGTGTAAAGTCATTTCTGTGCACTTAACCTTAACACCTCCTCTCACACCAGCCATCCTGAGTGGCGTGGTTATGGCTCTGGGTCGGGCTGCTCTTCTAAGCACATGTATCTCGTCTTCCCTAAGCAAATTTTATTTTCCTTGATGTTACCTGGCAGTGACCTAAATCAGTTAAGATTCAATTAGGCTTCAAATAATAGACACTCCAACTACAGTGGCTTAACTATGATAGAAGTTTATTTCCTTCTTACTCAGAAGCCCAGAGATGGGCAGCTGAGGGATGATACTGGCGTGATGACTCTACTTCCGAGTCTTCAGAGACCTAGGGTCTTTCTACCTTGTTGCTGCACTACGTGGGACCCCCCCACTCCTTAGTGCACCTCATGGTCAGAAACAGCTGCTCCAGCACCAGTAGTCCCATCTAGCAAGTGCAAGGAAAAAGGGACAGATATACTAGCTGTGCTTTAAGGAAAGTTCTGAGACGCTGCCAGTAGCACCTCTGCTTATTTCCTTTTGGCCAGAACTTAGTCCCGTGGCCACACCAGCTGCAGGAGCAGCCAGGATGTGTCGTCTGTCTTCGCAGGGATCACACATATTTCCCCTTTTATTGCACATGTATTAGCTACATGTAGAGGTCATTTGCTTTTAAAACTGAAAATGCATTGTGAACGGCAACTTTTCTACTCACCATTATGTTTGTGAGAACTATGACTTTATGTATCGCTGTACATGGATACGGTCATTCATGTTAACTGCTATAGGGTGTCTCATCTATGAGTGCACAGTTCATTCGTTATCCATTGATAGAAATGTAAGTTCTTTCCCTTTTTTTTTTTTGTTATTTCAAACTTAATTCCTGTACTTGTGCCTGTTTCTCCAGTGCAGGATGAAAACGTTTACTGCAGTGACTGAGTTGTATTGTGTTGTACTGTACAGCAGCTGAAGGGAGTACACTGGAGTACTGTGTTCTTACTCACGTCTCCTGAGTATTCATACAGGCTGCTAGGGCAGTGCTTTCACACTGTGGCTTGTGACCAGTTAGTGGATTGTGAAATCAGTTTAGGGAGATCAGAACCAGCATACTTACACAAGATAAGATAGAACAGAAGAGAACAGAAAAGATTAGAGTGTAGGTAGTGAGGGGTAAAGTATTGTTTTGTGAAACCTGTTTTATTGGTGAGGTATGAGTGTACTGGCTTTCAATGTGAAGTGTACCTCATACTATAGATCACGGTCAAAAGAGTTTATAAAAACACTGGTCTACTGTATATATACCTAGAAATGAGAATGCTGGGTTGAAGGATTTGTGCTGATTCTAGATAGTGCCCGGTTCTGCTCCAAAGTAGTTGTATCAAATTATACAACCGAGAACAGTTCCCGCGTGGTTTTCACTTTCCTTTCCCTGAGGGAGGGTAATAAGCCCTTTTTCAGTTGTGGGCTGACAACACGAGAAGGCTGGGACGAAGGTGGCACAAGTGTAGGGTCTAGGTTGTATTTTTAATATTTTTGTTAGAGAGAAAATGACATCTCTTGTCAGTAAAGACGGCTTTTTTCTTCTTATTCAGTACTTTCATTTTTGCTTCTTTTCACTATGTCCAGTGGTCCTGGGTGTCCTTTACAGAAATACCTTGGACATCTCACCATTAAGTGTGATGTTTGTTCCTGGGGTTTGGTATATACGCTTTTATCAGGTTAAAAAAGTCCCCACCTAATTAGAGTTTTTTAATGAATGGGTGTTGAATTTTACTGCATGCAGTGTTTTTTCATTCATATACCCCTCCCCCTCACCATATGGCAGTGCAAGCACAGAGTCCTAACCAGGGAATTCTGCTTTTCTTTTCTTTCTTTCTTTCATTCTTTCTTTTCCTTTCCTTTTTTTTTTTTTGTGTGTGTGTGTGGTACGCTGGCCTCTCACTGTTGTGGCTTCTCCCGTTGCGGAGCACAGGGTCTGGACGCGCAGGCTCAGTGGCCATGGCTCCCGGGCCTAGCCGCTCCACGGCATATGGGATCTTCCCGGACTGGGGCACGAACCTCTGTCCCCTGCATCGGCAGGCAGACTCTCAACCACTGCGCAACCAGGGAAGCCCCTTTTCTTTTCTTTATTTTCTTCTTTCTTTCCATACCCCGAGGCTTAAGGGATCTGAGTTCCCTGACCAGGGTTTGAAACCAGGCCCATGGCAGTGAAAGTGCCGAGTCCTAACCACTGGACTGCCAGGGAATTCCCTACAATGCTTTACTAATTTGAAAATATCTTTGATTCCTAGAATAAGGTCTGCTTGGTTGTGTACTATTATTTTTTTACCACATTGCTGGATTGCTATTGATTTTTTTAACTGACGGCAGCCTATAATTTTTCTTTGTCATATCTTTGGTTTTAGTATTGAAGTTATACAGACTTTAAAAATGAAGTTATAAAGGGCTTCCCTGGTGCCGTAGTGGTTGAGAGTCTGCCTGCCGATGCAGAGGACATGTGTTCGTGCCCTGGTCCGGGAGGATCCCACGTGCCACAGAGAGGCTGGGCCCATAAGCCATGGCCGCTGAGCCTGTGCGTCTGGAGCCTGTGCTCCACAATGGGAGAGGCCAGAGCAGTAAGAGGCCCGTGAACCACAAAAAAAAAAAAAAAAAAAAAAAAGAATTTATACAGACATTTATTTGGGATGTTTCATATATGACAGGGAATTACCTGTTACTTGAAGGTTAATTTGTTTTTAGTGTTGTTTTTTGGGGGGCTTCTTGTTTGTTTGTTTTTTGTCTGTTTTTTGACAGATGGGTAAGTTTCTGTGTGCTGAATGTCTTTAATTGTTGGTTTATTCAAGTTTTCTACATTTGAGTGAGTTTTGCTAATTCATATTATTCAAGAAAAATCTCCACTTCACCTTAGGTTTTCAAATATATTGGTATAACATTGTTCACTGTATTCTCATTTTTAAAATCTCAACTGTATTTTGGTTGGGTCACCTTTGTCATTCTCTGTATTATGTGTTTAGGCTCTAAGTCCACATGTGGCATGGGCCTATAGTTGGAAAGTCCTAGAAGAGAGTTTTTTTTTCCCAGCTAAGCCCAGGCCAAGATAGATTCATGTCGTTTTCATCCCTCCACCTCTTCCATGCCCTCTTGCTTTCTAGTGGACTTTAAAATCCAAGCCCCCTTTATAAAATTTCTATATGTTGATTGGAATGGTAGTTTTGCTGATGTAGATATTTGTCAAACTCTATAGAACTAAGGATTTTTAAATCTCTGCATTTGATTGTATGTAAATGAAAAAACAAACACCTAAGCATCTAGAGAGTGACCAGCCCTCACCCTGTTCCCTCCAGGGAAGCCACAGCAGCTCAGGGGCTTTCACCTCTGTTTTTCACCTTTCTCTTTGTTTTTGGCCCCTAGGAATTTCTCTTACATCCTTCTGAGCTCACCCTGCAATTTAAAGGATGTCTGTTTTAACTTCTGGAGCATTTTTAGATGCTTATAGTGGCTATAAATCTCATCCACCTTTCTGGTAGAAACACAAGTTAGCAATTTTGACACCTTCAAGTAAATGTTGGTCAGAGAAGATGGCTTCAAATTTTAGAAGAATGAGCTGAACTAGGAACAAAAATATGTGTAAACAGCTGTATAATGAGTTCATTTATTCATTCAGTGTATGTTTATTGTACTTACATGCCAGCTGCGGTTCTAGGCTGTGACCAAAACAAAACCTGGTTCTTATGGGACTTGGATTCAGTGGAAGGAGATAGCAAACAAGTATGTGATGTGTCAGATTGGGATAAGTGCTAATAAACGCTGCATGATTGCTATAGTTTAGTAGTTCAGTGAAGCAGTGGGAGCCTTTTAGATTAAATAATATCTGAAATGTGCTAACCTAAAATTAAAATGTGGTTAATAAACCAGTTAAATGATGCTGACAGTTTTTGGAATTACCATATTCCAGAATTTCCAGCATCTTGTGTCCCTTAGATCCTGGAGTGGCATTGTAATGTGGAACAGTGTTTCAAAACCGTGGTTCTCAGTATTCTGCAGAAAAGCATTTGATGGTCCTGTAAGATTCTGTTTGGGGAATTCAGACCTGCATTAATAGAGAAAAGTCTTCATCTTCGAAATATCCTATGGTCAAGAAATTTGTTTTATTTTCACTCGCCATTTCCCAAATACATTTTACCATGGAGTGATGTATAGAACATAGTTTGAGAAGCATTAGTGTAATAGAATCTCAACTCTGCAGTGTACTGCTTGTGCAACCTCAGTAGCTTTTATTAGGTGGAAATTAATCCTTGCCTTATAGGATTCTTATGAAGCAAATCTAAAAGAATGTGTGTGGAACCTCTAGCGCAGTTCCAGGTATTTGGTTGATTAATAGTTCATGTTAGCTCCTTTCTCTGATTGTTAATATATTTGCTTAGAAATAATTATTATGTACAGAAATTGACAGCATTCTTATTAACCTCTAAGTGTGACTTCTATCAACAGGAAACTGTGGAGATATAAATTTAGTACGTCTAGGTCCAGAAAAGTGTATTAATACTGAGGTCCTAAAATTCAGTTTGGACAGCCAAGTTAACCACAGAATGAGTAAGTACTGAATAAAGGTATATATAAATTGATTTCTGTTTCTTTTTGTATGGTAGAAAATGGCATGGGCATTAAAGGTAATTTGGAGACCCTAGAAGTAGTCTAGTTTTGAAAGCTAGTTTTTCTTCTCATTTGTATGCATATGTGTGTATTTGTTAGAATCAACAGCTTTTTATCTTTTTTTTAAAGAAAAAGACTTACCTTCTCATATTCATGAGATTCACAGAAGAAAGGAATTTCTAGATCATCAACTAGATGAACTTTCTCGCCAGCGTGCTTTATGCCGAGGTGGAAGGGAACTACAGGTATCTAAACATGTCTTGATCAGTGTTTTTTAAAAGCTCATAGATAAACTAGTTGGTGAGTATTTGATGCCATTCTTTCATTGTGGAATAGCATAATTTGTGTACAAAAATGTACACAGAAATGGTATGCCTTACATTAGGGGTTAAACTTTTTTTAAAAGAACAAGATAGTAAATATTTTAGACTTTGAAGGCCACGTGCAGTCTGTTTTAGCCACTGAACGCCACTGTTAATAGCATGAAGGCAGAGTAGATAACACGTAAGTGATGCCCCAAGGGTTGGCCTGCTTAAGCAGAAAGCGTACCTGCAGTACTCTGAACAGAACTGAATCATACACACTATTAAGGATTTATTGGACTTCCCTGGTGGTCCAGTGGTTAAGAATCTGCACTTACACTGAAGGGAGCTCAGGTTCTATCCCTGCTCAGGGAACCCTAGTTCCTCATGAGCATCCCTCATGCTGCACAGGGTGGCCACAAAAAATAAAAGAATTTATCAAATTAGCACCTACTGATTGAAGCATGGGGTGCTGGTTGTCGGGTTGCTGGACAATGAGCTGATGTTTAAAAACAGACCACAAGAGAAAGCGAAATAGAGAAGTTTATTTTCACAGGTCTTGAGGAAGGTATAAGGCATGTCTCTTGGGGCATGACAGGCAGGTCAAGGGAGAGTGCAGACAGAGAGAGGCAGGCCCTGGCGCACATGTCATTATCAGAGTCCATGCGTGGAGTACTTTGGGGTTCCCAGGCTAGGGCTGGATTGGCCAATTTTAACTGAAAGAGAAGGGTTTTGGTAAGTAGCTTAGAGGGTCTCTTATCTAAAGGGCATATAAGGGGAAGGCACTGGATGGCAGAGGAGACTGTTGATCACAAGAGCTTATGTTGGCTGGTGGGCCGGTGACTCCACGGGCTGCCATCTAGGGCGTGCATGTGTGTGAAGGGGCCTAGTGTTAGTTTGGGGTCTCTGAAGGCTGCTTGGCAAAACAAAATGGATGCCAGGGCATCAGTACCATGGAGTAGCTTAGCTAAACTCTGACACACAGCAATACAGAAAGACTGGTATAGAGAAAACACACTGGGTGAATCAGTTTTTCATTGGTAAAGTACTGGCTCACCCTTTTGAAATGTGAGGCAGTCCATTGGAAAGCATTTTAAAATGCTTAATTTAATTTTAATGGTGGCATTCTGATTTTTTCCAGAGGCAAGAATTAGATGAAAAAATTGCCAAAGTTTCACAAGAAAGGCAGGAGCTTTCTTCTAAAATTAAAGAGGTAAGTAGTTCACCTGTAGCACTTTACTGGTATTACTTTTTCTTTTTTAAAATTATGAAATATTTCAGACAACCTGTGGTCTTTTCTCAATTACATTTAAAAATTTGGGGGAATTCCCTGGCTGTCCAGTGGTTAGGACTCTGCTTCCATTGCAGGGGGTGTGGGTGTGATTCCTGGTCAGGGAACTAGATCCCATGTGCTGCAACTAAGAGCCCGCATGCTACAACTAAAAGATCCCTCATGCTGCAACTAAAAGATCCCACACGCTGCAGGGAAGATCCCACATGCCACAAGTAAGACCCAGCGTAGCCAAATAAATAAATAAATAAGTAACTATTTGAAGATACAGGAAAAAAAATACACATCTGAATTCAGGTAGAGTGACAGTGGCTGGGATGTGGCCCAAGAAATATAAGCACCTTTTTTCTCAGTTTTTGGCTGAAAGCATACACTCCTTTTACTTGTTTCTGATCACAAAAAATCCTTCTATAACATGTATAACTTTTCTCAGTTTTCTTTGGATATAAAAATATCATCTAACATTTATATTGGTCAAAGCTAGAATGAGCCAGGTGTGTACCCCATCACCAGCATGCAGCCCTTAATGAAATGAATTGGCGGTCAGGGAAAGAGAGGGTAATACTCAACTGGTAATGGTATTTGTATTTTTGAGCTGAAGTTTTCCTCTTGAATGTATTATTGACCTTCTCTGTGTGGCTAAATAAATATAATTGAACTTAATGTGTATTTCCACTAGCAGTTTGTTTATTTAAATCAAAAGTTATGTGGAAAGCTTTTTATTAAAACTTTAAGCTGAGCCCAAAATTAATCTTCCCACATTTAAGGATGAAGTCCATGTTTACCAGTATTATGGTTTTTGCCGCTGATCACATTGTTCTGTGGGCCATTAAATTAATTTTCCTTGGCAGTTTTACTCATTAGATAGCTGAGAGGAGAGGTATGTGACAGTTAACATGTGAGCACCAGAAGGCCACAGTTGCCACCCTCTCTTCACATACATGCCTTGGCATCCATGGTTGAATCTATCACATGTTCAGGGATGATTCACGACAGCTTTTTCAGGAGGGGAGATAGGCTACCTGAATCTATGATGAGAGTACTAGTTTATTAATTTGAACACTGAATGATATGCATTGTGAGGTGTCATTCATACTGTTAGTCTCCATCACGGTTTATTCCATTATAGTCTGGACCAAGGTTGTTGGATTCCACTGTGGAAATAGAATGCTTGTCAGTTTCACAGGCGTTTTTGTTGGTACTATCCCTTATAAAAGAACAATATTACATACTTAAAAACTAACAGCAAAGTGTATGTTCAGGCTTAGTTCTGATCCTGGTTTTACTCAGATAATTGCTTCACAACTCAGTAGAATTACTTAATCTTTGCTTATTCTGATACCTTCCCTCATACGTCAGGCTGTAAGAATTGTAATCCACTTCGACCAAATTAAACCTGAATAAATTTTTCTTAATGTGCTTATTATTAACTCATGTTCTGAGATTAGACTCCACTGCAAAGTGTTCTTTCTGGTGGCTTCTGATTATCTTGAATGTTTCTGCTGTTTTCTAGGTTTGAGGTTCCTACCTAACATTTACTAGACATTATTCTGCCACATAATAAGTGTAGTTAAGAATTTATATACAACTGAATGTTGATGAACTTTTATTCTCTTAGGTTCAAGGATGCCCACAAAAGACACAGAACATCATCATCTTAGAGTCCCACATCATCGGCTGCACACTGAGCATGAGTGGTGGTTTGCTTTTCGAGGCTGCTTTCCGTGGGCAAGGGGGTGTCCCCTTTAGTTGTGTCATTGTTGATGAGGTCAGTAAGCAGTCGGCCATACAGCTTTGCTAGGAGTAAGGAGTAAGTCTTAGATGAAGAGTGGCTGCCGAGATGTTGACAAAGTGGTCTTTGCATCTGATTTTGACCTGCCATTACATATGTATTCTCTTATGTTGAAATACGCTGCTAATGACCCACCACGATGAAAATTGCTTTTTCAGTATCGGCACTGTAGTCTTAGAGATTCCTGATTGTTCTTCATAAAATCCCTCCCAAGGATTATTCTAGCTCCTGCTTGGGATATCTCTGGTTACCTTTTGTTTTGTTTTTTTTTTTTGCGGTATGTGGCCCTCTCACTGTTGTGGCCTCTTCCGTTGTGGTGCACAGTCTCTGGACGCACAGGCTCAGCGGCCATGGCTCATGGGCCCAGCTGCTCCGCGGCATGTGGGATCTTCCCGGACCGGGGCACGAGACCGTGTCCCCTGCATCGGCAGGCGGACTCTCAACCACTGCGCCACCAGGGAAGCCCTCTGGTGACCTTTTGAAGCATTTTTAATATAACTATGGACAGCTCTGAGCCACCGTATTTTCAGCTAACATCTTTATTTCTTTTTTTTTTTTTTTTTTTTTGCGGTACGCGGGCCTCTCACTGTTGTGGCCTCTCCCGTTGCGGAGCACAGGCTCCAGACGCGCAGGCTCAGCGGCCATGGCTCACGGGCCCAGCCACTCCGCGGCATGTGGGATCCTCCCGGACCGGGGCACGAACCTGTGTCCCCTGCATTGGCAGGCGAACTCTCAACCACTGCGCCACCAGGGAAGCCCAACATCTTTATTTCTACTTCATTCATTGAGCAAACATTTATTGGGTACCTACTGTTTGACAGAATGTAGAGCCAGAAGACAAAAGAGATGGAAAATGAGGTACAGAGAACCCATCCAGGAGATCCAAGATCCAGTATTCACCAAAACGAAGGAATAGAAAAGATGGAAGTGATGAAATAATTGAAGGAAATGCCATTGAATTGAAAAGAAGCTTGAGTCTTGCAACTGAAGCGGCCTACTGAGGAGCAAGGAAGAGAGAGGGGGTGGGGCACACAGACACACAGTCCCCCCAGGCATGTGCCCAGCAGGGACAAAGAAGACAAACTGGCGACATGACATGGCCCTTCTTGCTTATGGGCTGCTTCCCAGGTGGTAGTGGCACCTGAGTGGTGGCTGACTTCAAAACGTGTGTGTGTTTTTTTCCCCCGCTTCGGCGTTTAGAATGTTTTTGTTGTTTTGTTTTCTAACCAAAGGAAGTTCTTATTTTTGATCTTTGGTGCAGAAGGAGAAAGTGTATGTTTCTGAATGGTTAGGACACTTGTGAATTGGATAGACTGTATATGGATAAATAAATAATAGAGATAATTCTGATTATGTCTCCATTCTGTACTCTCTTACCAAGGCCGGACTGTCCTGTGAAGTTGAAACTCTTACTCCACTCATACATCGTTGCAACAAGCTCATCCTTGTAGGAGATCCTAAGCAGCTCCCTCCCACAGTCATTTCTATGGTATGTTTTTTCACATTCGTGTTGCTTTAAAGTGGAAGGGGCTTGTTTGGGTATTTTTTTTGTTTTGGGCGGCGGGGCGGTCATTCTTGGATCATCATCTCTTATTTGCAAGGATAAATAGGGAATGGCTGAGAAAAGAGAACCACTGTTGAGAGCCTTCATAGTGAAAGTCTCTGGAAATGTTCCTTTGTTCATAATGTGCTTATGTGTGTGTGACAGGAGCAGTGTGAGTGTCACAGACCAGAAGTTTAGGAGGAGGATGTCCCATGTGCAGTGGGCTGTTCCTTTGGGAAAGGCAGTGTGCAGCTGTTCTAAGGGCTGTATCTGATTTATTTTAGTAACATAAACACCAAAACAATAATAAAAGAAAAACTTTAAAAGCAGGGAATAGAATCCAACCTCCTGATTTATCTTTCAATATGTGCAAATTTGAGGAAAACAGTATAAAGAGAAATTATTCTTACAGTAACGTTTTTAATTTTAGGATTCTGTATCCTATAGCACAGGAAAATGCCGGTGTCCCTCACATCCTCTGAAAGGGAAGGTGGTGAAAGGAAAGAGGTTGTGGGCTGTGCTTGTGGGAAGATGAGCACCAAAGTTGTGGTTCCCTTCACTTCGTTTCTTAAATCTCACTAAAGATGGCTCCTAGAAATGCACAGCAGAATCAGGATTCAGATGTTTTGGGTAATCTTCATAGGTCTAGATGACGGTTTTGAAGTTTAATGAAATGTGAGCATTTTACTGATACATAGATTATTTGTACAAATATAGAGTAGTGGCTGCATAAACTGTCCCAGAGAACAGACCATTTTCACAGCATTTCTGTTACGTTATGGAAAGAAAGCAGGTTTTTTTGGTTAGTATTGTTTTTGACTTTGGAATCATCAAAATGATAGTGCAGTTCTTTGACGTCTGAACACTCGTGCGTGACTGTTCAAGGGAGTAGCCTAGGAGCGCCATGTCCCTGAGTGAAAACCTTGTCCATAGGACAGAGCTGCTGTGGGGGGTTCTGCTTGTGGAGACCTAGGAGGAGCCAGCTCTGCCCTGCATTCTTTGAATAGTTGCAGTATTTCAGAAACCTACTGATTTAACTTCCTGAAGGGCCTTAGCACGTGGTTAGTGAAAAGGGTTGTCGATAGGCCTCAACTTCACTGTCTCCTTTGGTGATTGATTAAAAACAGCAGAAATGAGAAAAATCCATTTGGGCTTTTCTTATTGTTGCAAAAATAATAGAGGCTTATTGAGAAGATTCAGAAAATAATTACAAAGTTAATTTTCTCAGCATGCCTTTCTAACCCTAGGGTTAAGTACTATGAACAGTTTAGTGAGTATTTGAACACTTTGTGGGCATGTGTGTGTTGACTTTTTTTCAGTCTGTGTTCATTGAGTGCCAGGCTAATTCAAGCACTGTTTTTAAGTTCTGGCGTCATGACAGTGACGAAAATTGACAAAAATCCCTGGGCTCTGGCTTCCCTGGTGGCACAGTGGTTGAGAGTCCGCCAGCCGATGCAGGGGACACGGGTTCGTGTCCCAGTCCGGGAAGATCCCACAAGCCACGGAGCGGCTGAGCCATGACTGCTGAGGCTGCGTGTCCGGAGCCTGTGCTCCGCAGCGGGAGAGGCCACAACAGTGAGAGGCCCACATACCACAAAGAAAAAAAAAATCCTTGCCCTCATGAAGCTGACATTCTAGTGGGTAACAGACAGTAAATAAGTTACTAGATTCAGAATGTCAGATGGCTATAGGGAATGTATAAATTTGTGTATATGTATGTAGTTTTTTTTTTTTTTTAATTTATGGCTGTGTTGGATCTTCGTTTCTGTGTGAGGGCTTTCTCTAGTTGTGGCAAGTGTGGGCCACTCCACATCACGGTGTGTGGGCCTTTCACTATCGCGGCCTCTCTTGTTGCGGAGCACAGGCTCCAGACGCGCAGGCTCAGTAATTGTGGCTCATGGGGCCAGCTGCTCCGTGGCATGTGGGATCTTCCCAGACCAGGGCTCGAACCCTTGGGTCCTGCATTGGCAGGCAGACTCTCAACCACTGTGCCACCAGGGAAGCCCTGTATGTAGGTTTTGACCTTGTTTAAAGGTGGAAGAATCAGTCTGTACCAAATTACCTTTTTTTCCAGTCAGTAAATAGATCAGGGATATATGTTCATGTCAAAACATAAAAATCTCCATCATTTTGTAGGATGGACTCAGTTTTTTTTTCTGGAAGTAGATGTGTTACCTCATATAAACCTCTTTCTTTTTTCCCAGAGTGAAATAAATGCAGTTTTTTAGCTAACTTGAATAGATAAACTTCGGGGGGTATAGATGAAATTGCCAAATGTCTACTAAAATATTCTCTTTAATTATACAAACCTATTTAATATCACATATGTAAATAATCACATATATAAGTAATATAAATAAGAAGTAACGCTTGTTTTCTCCACTCTGATAGTTTGTGAAACAGGTTTATTAAAACTTTTCACATACATCTTCAAAGCTCATATTGTCAACGTCACTCATAAAGATTGCATCATCTTAGTGGGTTTTCCAGAGCACATTTTTTGCTTCTAGATTATTTAAGACGTAATACTTTTTGAATCTTGATATGATGCTACCATTGAAAAGTATATCCCAAGGCACGACCGTGATAACATTAAGACAGTTTTCTTCATTTGTCAATTAAGTCACTGTGTTTCAGATCACAGGTTTGTAACCCTTTCTTGGATTTATGAAATCAACTTAGTTGCCTGTGTCCTCCACTAGAATGTAAGCTCTGTGACATTTGATCTTCACTGTAGACTGTCAGCACCCCAAATTTTAGCTGCTCGATATATGATGGATGGATGAAGAAAGTGGTCTTTCAGAGGCTTATTTACAATGGCATTCATTATTTCTAGTTGTGATAGCATAGCCCAGAAATAATTGTTAAAATCTGTGTTACAGTTCTTTGCTGCTTTTATCATTGATTCTTTCAGGTGACCCCTGTTAGCACCAAAATAGCGAGAGTTGTGGTCATTCACAAGATCACATCTCGTTCATAAGCAGTATGTGGGTTTTCTAAATAAGGGGAAAATACCTTAACTTTTGTAGTCAAGCTACATGGCTTTTCTAGGGCTGGAGTCGGAAATATCTTCTCTCTCTGAATCTTTGGTTGTTGGTAATACCTTGTACATTTGAGAGGTCAGTGATTGTTTTTTTTCTTTTTTTAATAGTGGGAAAAGTACACATGAATTCTTGCAGATTATTGTTTTGTTTTCCTCCTTTCAGAAGTCCCAGGAGTATGGCTATGACCACTCGATGATGGCCCGCTTCTACAACCTTCTGGAAGAGAACGTGGAGCACAACGTGATTGGCAGGCTGCCTGTCTTACAGCTCACCATTCAGTACAGGATGCACCCAGACATATGTCTCTTCCCTTCTAATTACATTTATAACAGGAACTTGAAAACAAATAGGTGAGCTCTGTTCATTGCATGTTCACCTGTTTTATTTGTAGGTTTGGCTGCTTAGGAAGAATAGCTCTTTTGTTGTGCTTTTAGGTCTTGTTATTAAAAACACAAAGGTTTAATAATTTTAATTACAAAAGTCCTATTGATTGTAGCAAATGCAGATAAATGAAAAGAAAGGGATAAACCCAACCCCTATTGATACTACCCAGAAGTAATCACTGGTAACATTTTGTTATATCTACTTCCAGTCCTTGTACTATGCACATCTTTTTTTTTTTACTTTTTCTCCTTTTTTTGGAGGAAAAAAGCACACCATGCTCTACATAGTATACTGTAGCATGCTTTTTTCACTTACTGTATTATGAGTAACTTTCCAATCATGATTGTTATATTTTAATTTACATGGGTCATTCTCCCTAGTACTAGAATAGAAATGAAATTCACCTGCTACCTCTCACTAAAATATGTTATTTACAAGTATTGAATTTTATTTAAAAAGAAGGTCCTCCTTGTCCTCTTAACTTTCCCTTGCTCTCTTCCACAGAAAGAACAAATAGTAATAATAATTCTAAAACATTTTCTCTTGTAATTTGACTTGCATTCTAAATGGTGGCTGCTCTTTTGTAGAATGACAGACACCATTCGGTGTTCATCTGACTGGCCATTTCAACCCTACCTCGTGTTTGATGTTGAAGATGGTTCAGAAAAGCGGGATAATGAGTAAGTTCTCCTTTTTCTTCAGTCCCCACTGATGGTCCCAGAATTTTTGTATTGTTTCTGTTCATATTTAAATTCAAAATACTTTCCATATAAATCTCTCTGCCTAGTGCCAGTGCACAATCATTTTCTTTTAGCTGGGTTGATAACTTCACCTTTTCAATCATAAATTACTGATGTCTTTATATATTTCAGTCTTGATTTTTTTTTCTTAACTGGGTAATGGGGGTTATGTTACCTAAAATGCGGTCAGCACTTCAGTAGATCCATGCTGAGATCCCAGCTGTGAGTAAAACAGACGTGGCCCCAGTGCAAGGCTGCTGTGGTCTAACAGGCGAGACAGACATTAACCAGGCCATCACCGTGGTGATTAATGGTTCCAGTTGGGTTAAGTATTGTGACGGATAAGTACAGATAAAGTTGAATCAAGGTGTGAGGCAGAGGGTGGACAATACTTCCAGCATGTTGGATTGTGAATCAGGTGGTTTGTGAATGACAGCACAAAAGGAGCAGTGGTTGCTAATTAGCAAGCACCTCAGAGGAGCCGGGGCTTCTTGTGAGAGAATAAAGGAGGAGGAACCCGGAGGCTGCATTTGTTAGCACAGATAGAAATGCCACCCCTGCATCATGACGTATGAAGAAATAGAAATTCCACCTCTGTGTCAAGAGAGAGCTGCAAAGCAAGTGGTGTCCTCCATGAGAATAAGATATTAGTTAATAGTGGTGGAAGGAGGAGCCCCTCAGTGAAGAAGTTAGAAATACGGAGCAGTTGACTGTGGGGTTGCTATTCCAGAGGGACTGTGGAAGTTGTAGTGGGGTCTGTTGGAATGGAGCAGGGGATTGAGAGTTTACCACATAAGTATTATGGAGATGGATGGTCACGGGAAGAGAGTTGGCCTGAGAGGTGACCAAATAAAGCTTTCAGGTATGGAAAAGAAAGCTAGCTGACTGGCTTGTCCGTATAGTAAGTCTTGAAATTAGAATAGTGAATATTTAAGGCTTTAAAGTGAGACAGATAAGGTAGCCTCGGGAATAAAGTTGCGCGTGCAGGGCATCCCCCAGTGTGCACACATGTTGCATTTGGTATGGTGATGAGGGAACACATTGTAGTTCAGGAGATGAGTTGGGAGTGCAGGATGAGGCCAGCAAGGACAGAGGACGTGATCCTGCTGTAGGGCCCCGTGTTTGTTCATCTCTGGGAGCCGGGTCACATTTAGTCCGTGTGGCTGCCATCCTCTCGGTCATGTGGTGCATGATCTGCATGACCTGTGGTGGGGAATGCAGGGAGGTAGTACATCTGAAGCACTTTTCTCAGTGTTGGGAAGATAGTCAATCCTTAATGTTAGCTATTCATTAGTCATATCTTCATTATTATTATGAATACTTTCGTTCTCACTGTGGCTATCCCTGTTTTAATAAGTGAAGAAACTGGTGCCTTAACATCACGTAACTCGAACCACTTTTCTCTCCTACAACTTTGTGTTTCACTGGGCAGTTATTTTTATATTTATTCATATGTACAATATTAATGGTCATTATAACAACCTCTTTGAATCACTGCTGACTGAATAAAGATGAAACCTACCTATGTACCCTTTACTGTAGTGGAAAACAAAGTGGAACTTAACTTAGCAATTGGACTGCTATTAGTTTTGATGTGTTGTATTTTTTTGTTTTCATCTTATTTAGCTCATATGTAAATGTTCAAGAAATAAAACTGGTAATGGAAATAATTAAACTTATGAAAGACAGAAGAAGGGATGTTACTTTCCGAAACATTGGCATAATAACCCATTACAAGGCTCAGAAGACGATGATTCAGAAGGATTTGGACAAAGAGTTTGATAGAAAAGGGTGAGGCATCTCTATTTTTACAGAGATTTTGAGTTTTTCTGTTGAATTAAAAAGAAAGAGGGGATAGAAGGAAAGAAGCAAAGGAAACTTAACTCTAGGGAGTGGTCTTAGACCCTGGTAGTATAGAACAAGGAGACCAGGACCCTGGCTTCATAGACTTGTGCTGGGAGGGAGTGTGGTTACACGTGTAGCCCCTGCAGATGGAGTGCCTCCTGCCAGTTCAAATGTCATCACCGTTACACTTGACAATGGAAGTGACTGAGAAATTCTTCAGGCCTTTACCTTTAGTTGGATGACTTGTTATCTGAATTCTAACTCTACTGAGAATCATGTATTCACATTTTCACTTACAATAAATTATTTAACCCTTTTAGTGCCTTCATGTATAGGGTGAAGATCATGTTTTTGTCTCCTTTATGCCTCAACAGTAAAATAAAAAAAATAAATATTAGAAATCCATTAACTCAAAAGTTTCTGCACCTAGAAACACACAAAGTACCAAAATTGACTCTAGCAAAAGCCAGAAACTTTGGATAGACCTATTAAATGTAAAAAGAGTGAGTTAGTAATCACTTTCCAACAGAGAAAAACAGAGGATCAGGCTTCACAGGTGAATTCTGTCCAACATTAAGAATTAGCACCAGTCCTATGCAAATGCTTCCAAAAAATAGAAGGGAACACTTTCTAACTCATTTTATGGGGCCATTATTACCCTGATACCAAAGCCATGGAGACATCACCAGAAAAGAAAACTATGGACCAATATCCTTTATGAATATGGATGCAGAAGTTCTCAACAAAATAATGGCAGCTGAACTCAACAGCATATTAAAAGGATTATTTACCACAGTCAAGTGGAATTTATCTCAGGAATGCAAGGTTGGTTCAACATATGAAAATCAGTCAGTGTGATATACCGTATTAAAGGGGGAAACCCCACATGATGGTGATCATCTGAATAAATGTGGAAAAGACATGTGACTGAATGCAGCAACCTTTCATGATAAAGATACTCAACAAAGTAGGAAGAGAAGGGAACTTCCTCAACCTAATAAAGAGCATCTATGAAAAACCCACAGCTAACACATCATACTTGATGCTAAGATTGAAAGCTTTCCCCCTATGATGTGGAAGGATGCCACTCTCTACTCTCTCTACTTGCACTACTTCTGTGCAGCACTGTATTAGAAGTTCTATGCAGAGCAATTAAGCAAGAAAAGGAAATAAATGGCATCCATATTGGAAAAGAAGAAGTAAAAGTGTCTCTTAACAAATGGCATAATCTGGGACTTGCCTGGTGGTCCAGTGGTTAAGACACCATGCTTCCACCGCAGGGGGCATGGGTTTGATCCCTGGTCAGGGAACTAAGATCCTGCATGCTGTGTGGCCACAAAAAATCCAAAAACAAACAAACAACAAAAAAAAACACACGTAAAAAGCTAAGAACAACAACAACAAAAAACAAACGGCATACTCTTACATCTAGAAAAACCTAAAAAAATCTATGCAAACTACTGGTCCTTATAAACAAGTTCAGCAGAGTTGTAAGGTACAAGATCAGTATACAAAAATCAGTTGTATTTCTTTACACTCTAGAGAAGTCTGAAAAGGAAAATTTCTTAAAATTCCATTTACACTAGCATCATAAAGAACAAAATACTTCGGAGTAAATGTAACCAAAGAAGTGTGAGCTCATACACAGAAGGCCAAAACGTTGTTGAAAGAATTTAAAGTACTAGATAAATGTAAAGACATTTCATGTCCATGGATCGGAAGACTTAATATTGTTAAGATGGCACCATTCCTCAGGTTGATCTACAGATTCATTGTTACCTCTGTCAAAATTCCAGCTACCTTCTTTTACAGAAATGGACAAGCTTATTCTAAAATTCACATGGAAGTGCAAGAGACCCTAAATAGCTTGACAGAGAACAGTGTTGGAGGGCTCACACTTCCCTCTTTCAAAATTTACTACAAAGCTATCAACACTGGTACTGTCATAAGGGTAGACATATATAGACCAAAAGAATAGAAGTGAGATTCCAGAAATCAGTCCATACATTCATGGCCAGTTGATACTCAACAAGGGTGCCAAGCCTACTCATTGGGGAAATAATAGTTTTTCAACAAATGGTGCTGGAATAACTGGATATCCACCCGCAAAAGAATGAATTTAGACCCCTGTCTCACACTGTATAGAGTAATTAACTCAAAATGAATGAGTGCTCTGAGTCTAAGAGACAAAACTATAAAACTTACAAGGAAACAAAGGTAAATTTATATGACCTCAGATTAGGCAACAGATTCTTAGATATGATACCCAGGCACCAGTAACCAAAGGAGAAGTAAATCGGCCTTCAAAAAAATTAAAATCTTACGTGTTTCAAAGGACACACTATCAAAAGAGTGAAAAGACAACACACAGAGTGGGAGAAAATACTTGCAAAATATTTATCTGACAAGTCATATCCAGCATATATAAAGAACTCATACAACTTAATAAAAAGATAATCTAACTTTTTAAGCGGGCAACGGATGTGAAGAGCATTTCTCAAAAGAAGATAAACAGAAATCCAACAGGCACATGAAAAGCTGCTCCACATCATTTGTCATGAGGGAAATGCAGATCAAAACCACAGTGAGGAGATATCATTTCACACCCACCAAGATGACTATCATTACAAAAAAAAAAAAAAAAAAATAACAATTTTGGAAGGGATGTGGAGAAATTAGAATACTTACACATTGCTGATGAGAAACTGCAGAAAACAGTTTGGCAGTTCCTCCTAAAGTTGAACATAGAATTACCACGTGACCCAGCAATTCCACTCCTAGGTACATACCTGAAAGAATTGAGAAAGGGTTCACACAAAAGCTTGTACATGAATGTTCGTAGCAGCATTATTCATGATAGTCAAAAAGTGGAAACAACCCAAATGTCCCAAAATGGTACATAGGTAAGAAGTAAATTGTGTATCTGTACAAGCGAATAGTCAGTCGTGGAAGGAATGAAGTACTGCTACCAGTCTACGACACGGATGAACCTTGAAAACATTATGCTAGGTGAAGGAAGCCCAACACAAAAGGTCCCATATTTTATGATTCCATTTATATGAAATTTCCCATGTAGAAAAGTCCATAGAGACAGACAGTAGATTAGTGGTTGCCAGGGCCTGGGGAGGGGGAGATAGAGACTGATGGCTGATAGGCACAGGGCTTCTCTCCTGGGTGATGGACATGCTATGAAATTAGATAGCGGTGATGACTGCACACTGTAGTGAATGGACTCAACACCACCAAATGGTGTGCTTTAAAATGGTGAATTCTGTGTTATGTGAATTCTACTCCAGTTTTAAAAGATAGCACTACAAAAGTAAGAAATACTACTGTATAAATATGTATATTTAATAATTATCTTTTTTCAGCAAATATGTTTCTCTCTTCGTAAATAGGCCAGCAGAAGTAGATACCGTGGATGCCTTCCAGGGTCGTGAGAAAGACTGTATTATTGTTACATGTGTCAGAGCAAATGCCATGCAAGGCTCAATTGGGTGGGTAACTGTCATCATTGATTCTTTGCTTGTTTATGATCCAGAGTTAGATCTTTTTAATCACTGTTAGAGAATACCATCATTTGCTCTATTTTCTTATATAAAAAATTGAGTAATATCATGAAGGTTTCTTTTTTAAGTTGTGAAGTTGATCCACTGTTAGGTCTGCTTCTCTTGGTACCTTGTGTATTAACCCATGTCACAGTGTGAATCTGTTGTTTCACTTGATAAGAGTGAAACAGATTATTGAATCCAGTATATTTTGCAGGGGCATGCTCCTCTCCATGGTATGTGTCATAATTGATCTACTATCATCTTTTTAGGATCTTTGAAGGCTTAAAAATCATACCATTAAAATTTCCAATATCTCATCCAAGTCAAAATAGGAAATCGACAGACAGATGCATCACTTTGAAGGAAAGCACTGGGCCTCTTGTTTGTTTGCTGTCCTTAATGGGAATTGCTTCTGTGTCGGGTCCTGCACCACGAGCTTAAAGCAGGAGCCCAAGAAAAGCTGTCTGAAATGCCTGTGTCTCACCTACACTGACATGCCGAGTCTTTCTGAAGAAAGAAGTAACTCTTTTTTTTTTCCTTCTATTGCTTAGGTTTCTGGCAAGTTTGCAGAGATTGAATGTCACCATCACACGAGCCAAGTACAGCCTCTTCATCCTGGGACATTTGAGGACCCTGATGGTAGGTACATTCTGGAGGACTGGGGAACTCCAGAGTTTGCTCATGATGACTGATACCGGGTTGAGGTTTTGTTTTTATTTTTCATCAAAGTGGAAATGATTTTGAGGCTACAAACAATAATGAGCCTCTTCCCACTGGTTGTTTTGTCCTCCAGCAGCTTCTTCCTGGGAGCTTTTATAATGCCTAAACCGCTCACCCTTTCTTAGCCCAAGACCCAGGTATCCGTAGTGTACTCTCAAGATGAGCTTTAAAAAAATTGTATCTATATCGTAGAATTGTTAAGAAGACATGTAAACCCATATATGTAAAGTGCTAGAAGATTGGTTAGCACTTAGTAAACACTCAGTAAATGTGGCTATTAGCCTAGCTTAATGCCAGAGAGAGGGGGAATTTGCAGGAAAGTGCTTGGATCTTCATTTTTGTCTTGGCACTTAGAGCAGCACTGCTTGCTGTTTCCCTTGAGGGGTGAGTGGCATCAGAGCTCATCCATGCGTACAGATACTCCTGTAGAAGGAGGGGCAAGTTTACATGTGTAGTCGACAAATAGTAATAGTACAGCTTAATTTGGTGAACCACAGCTAGATAAAGCATGTATTTGCCTGCCTCATTAGGTGTAATAACTCAGTTTCTCTAATTTCTGTATTTAACAGAGTCATTGTTTTATCTCAGGAGAGGTGCCAACTCAGTAGGATTTTCCCCTGTTTTGGTTAGTTCCACCAGAGGGCGGCCAAATACAGTCTTTCTCATTCAGCTCTTACCTAGATTTGTGGTCTTCAACCTTTGTTGTTTGTGTACCCCCTTGAAAGAATGTTTAAAAGCTGTGTATCCTCCGCTTTTAAGTTTATATTGAAAATGTTTCATCGTTAAGTGTTGATAAAGATTTTGTTTCTAATGTATCGTAAATATTTGACATTTTAAAAGAAAGCTATTAAAAATAAATCCATTATGCCACTCTTAAATATATCCAGTGGAATAGAGAGCAGTGCTATTCTTTCTGCTCTTTAAAATTGAATTGCCATTTATACTGTTTAGGATAAAATTCAGTGGGGGTAGTTTATATATTTTCATAATTAAAAGTCTTTCTGTTAATATGACTATTAGGCTTTTCTGCCACAAAAACTTTACATGTAAATTTGAAAATTTAAAGAATTGGTTTTCATAACGATTTGGGGAAACTGTGTGAAGGGTGTGTGGAACCTCTGGACTGTTTTGGTAACTTCCTATGAATGTATAGTTACCTCGAAGAGTTTTTTAAAAAAGTATATTTTTCCTGTGACCATAAGGATCTGAGTATTAACAAATGATATCTTGTCAGTTGAGTAACATATTAACAATTAATCTTTTCACACAGTTGAATTTTGATAATGTTCAAACCCGAAAAGTAAAATGTTTATAGAGTTGTGTCTCTTAGATGCCCTGATTGCAGGAGCCTTCATGGGCACCCCTCTGTTTACCACCCCCTTTATTTGACACCCAGGCGTGTTTACCTCCCCTAGCTGTGTGCCCTGTGGTCAGATTTGGGACAGGTGAGACTTGTGGTTGTGAAGGATGGAGTGGAAGGGCAGAAAAGCCCCAGGAGGACATAGGGAACTGGGGTTTGGAAGCTGAGGTTTGGAAATTGATTCCCAGAAAACGTGCTCACATCCCCCCGAGTAAGTATCTGTGAGCCCCAGAGTCACCGTCACGCAGATTTGAAGACCACTGACGTCTAGCTGCAGTATAGACGTTATTATCTTCACTCTGGGAAGCCAGTGTGACAAAAAGAGACCGACAGAACAGAGTAGAAAAACTTCCAGTTTATCATTTGGACTTCGCAATCCAACTTGCGTATTTGTCCTTGGGCTTCCCCCTTCCCGAGCCTCTTTTTTTTTTTTCTTTTTTTTTTGGTTTTTCAGCCCAGTTTCCCTTATGGAGATAGAATCAGTGATTAAGGCACTCGGTTTCCTCTGAGAAATCAAGACTAATAGCCCCTTCTCAGAACTGTTTTTGTGATCTAGGGATTGGATTAAACAGCAAGTTTAGGTGCAGTAGAATTGGCAGAAATAGCAGCAAGGCCATCTGCTTTACATCTGCTTTCCAGCCACAGGGTAGGACTCTCAAGAGCTCTCCTGAGTCAGGGAGATCTGAGCCTGGTACTGCTTACATGCACCTTCCTGATGCATGCGGTCACCGTACCGTGCACTTGATTTACGTGACTTACTTTAAAAGGCCCTGTGAGGTCTGCATTGCCACCATAGTTTATCAAATCCAAGAAGCCAATAGTTATATAATGTGCGTCATTATTTTATGCTCCACTATTGAACTGTGACACTTTATTTTCACTTAGAATTTTTGTCTTATACTGACCGAAAGAACTCTTTTAGACTTTAGACAGATTTTTATTGGGTTGGCCAGAAGGTTCATTTGTTTTTTTTTCTGTAGCATCTGAATGAACTTTTTGGCCAACCCAGTGTCATACCACTCTTGTTCATACCTAGGAAAAACAGCGAAATAGGTAGACTAAGATACCCCTGAAAGCATCTCACTCTCAGACTAACACTCTGGTCGTCCCCATTCACCATCCCATGTACCCTTGCTGACGCTCGAACCATTCCCTGTGCAGTCAGAGGCGTGTCATAAGAGGGCCCCACTGTGGTCCCGGGGTTTTTTCCAACTTCTGATCTCCATTCTCCAAGTTGTAGTGCTGGTACTTTCTTGTCTTATCAGAGGATGTCTGTGGAAAGATTTTTCAGGCAAGAGCCAGGACTCATTCTTTTTAGAAGTGGTTTGTTGACTAAAAGTCAAGCGGTTGTAGTCGCCCAGCCATGAATTCCTCCAGGATTACATACATGGAAACTGCTGTCTGGCCTAGAGGCACCCTAAAGTCAGAAATGATAAAATGTGAAAATAAAGTGCATTTTATTTATTTTAGTTTATTTCAACGCACATTTTAGAGTCATTTAAATAAAATACTATTCATACCTTACAGTGAGGAAACAGGCTCAGAGAGGTCAAGTGATTTGACCAAGGTCACACAGCAGGTCAGTACTATGTATGCAGCTTCACTGCTATACCCTTACCCACCTTCATGAATAGTGCAGGAGCCCCCATGAGGGGAGCTATCCTTTCCTTCTCTTTCCTTCAGTCTCTGTCTTTTTTTCCTCCCTGATACTCTCTCTTTCTTCTGTCTAAAGAGGCCCAAGTTCTGATGGTTGTAAAGAAGCAATTTATTGCTGAGGAAACTCTAAAAGGAAGAGAGGAGAGATGCGTGAGTTGGGTTTTTGTTTTGTTTTTCCGTTTAGATGTGATTTTCATAATTTAAGCTCTTCTAGAAAAGAGACACAAGTGAGACAACATCTTTGGAATAGTTATCTCAGCAGATTAAGATGGTTTAGCCCTTGGGAGTTTGGGAAGCCTTTGGGAATTTGATGCAAGCTGTGGTCCTCTTTCTAGAACAGTCAGCATGCACTCAAGAGTTAGAGCTTTCTGAAACCAAGCCTTCCTCTTCCAGAATATTAGCCTTGGCCGGAGACAGGCAAGACTCTAGGGTCAGCAGTGTCAAAGGGAACTTTGTGGGATGACGGAGCCCTTCTGTGTCTGTGTTGTCCAGGATACTAACCCTAGTCACATGTGTCTGCTGAGCACTTGAAATGTGGCTGCTGCAACTGAGGAAATGAATTTTTAATTTTATTTAATTGAAGATTAAAGAGCTACATGAGGCTACCAGCAGTTGGTACAGATTTGCATGACAGCTAATTCACCACGTGGCCTGAGTATCAGTGGTAAAATGATGGAAGTACTTTCTTAGAGGTGGTTCCCAGTGTTCTGTTCTAGCAGCATGGCTTTATAGTTTTGTATTCGACCTTATTTTTCCTTTCAGCCTTGTCTGAAAAGTAATGGACTCTTGAGAATCTGTTCACGAAAGTATACTTACTATTTGTTCAGAAGTGAAAGCTGGAACCTCTGCTTCCCAAGCATATGAGTGTTTCTTTGGGATGTAATTTTCTTCCTTCTCTTTGTTTCAAGGAAAACCAGCATTGGAACCACCTGATTCAGGATGCGCAGAAGCGTGGTGCCATTATTAAGACTTGCAACAAAAACTATAGACACGATGCAATGAAGATTCTGAAACGCAGGCCCGTACTGCAGAGAAGTCTGACTCACCCTCCTGCTATCACCCCAGAGGTGTCCAGACCCCAGGGCAGAGTGCCCAGCAACAAGCTAGACAGTGAATTTGCCAAGATGTCTCTTGCTTCTTCCCTGTACCCCTCACCCTCTGAGTCCAAAGAAGCCACTGTCACTGTTACTGCAAAGGACCCTGAAAGGCCACCCCTTCAGGACTGGCTTCGGGACCCACGACTGCTTAGGAGGATGGGCTTGGGCTGTGAAGCCGAAGGGAAGTGCCTCTGTGAGCTGCAGCCCTCGAGCCCCCGGTATCCTGGAGCAACGCCTCCCTCTGGAGAGCCAGGCTCCCCCGGAAGTCACCAAGATCTGACCAGTATCAGGCAGCAGGCCCCCGCCAAGGGAGCTGCTGTGAACAACCACAGACCTCATATGCAGTGTGATCCTCCAGCTGCTAGTACCAATACTTCCACGAGTGAGAGAAGATGTGCCCAGGAAGGGGAGGCACTCAGCCACAGGAGGGAGACCAGGGCCTTCACCAAGGGGGATCAGGAGAGGCGTGGCTCTCTGAGCCACCACACAAAGAGGAACTCAGGCTGGGACGAGAGGGGACTGGAGGAGGAGGACAGTAGCTTGAAGAAGAGGAAGCTTTTGTAGTGGAGCCAAATGAGACTGTCAGCCACAAGCATTACTGCACATTTCAGATGACCAGCTAGTAGGACTGTCCAGATAAGATTATTTTTTTTTCCTTAAAGGAGTTTGTGTGCTGTTGGAAAACAGAAAATGTATCCTAACACATGGGCCTCTTGGTCATCTTCAGTACATTTTCTCAGTTGCAAAAGCTTTCAGAAGGCATTTGTGTATCAGTAATAATGTCCTCGAAGTCGAAGACTTAAAATGTTGATCTCTTGTTCTTCTGTAGGAAAGGTCAGACTGGAGGATTTTAAGAGGATGCTGTAAAAGTTGGAATGTATATTTGTATAGCAAATAACAGAATCCTCTTAAAATTTAATCTGGTAGACAGCTTTTCTTTCCCCTGCTTAAAATGTTAATCATTTTCAACGGAACCAACCTTATATTTAAAAAAAATAGATGGGAGCAGGGCAGTTCCTTTCAGAGATTGTTGTAGCAAACACACGTTTTTAACAGCCCAGGTGGCCTGAGAGAAGTGAGTCAATGCGTTGGGTCAGAGTCCTGTTAAACCAACTGGAGTGTCCTGGGCAAGACACTGGGAAGCAGAGCTCTGTTAGGTGAAGTTCCACTCCTGCACCTTTTTAGACGAGGCACCTTGGCACAGGATGTTACATTTCTGTGATGAGTTTGTCTGCCCATTGTAGTCAGCACGTAGTTCTCTAGCTAAAATTCTCATTCTTCGTGAGATAGAAGAATGTGAAATGAAAGAATAATTCTTGAAATGTCATTCAGATCCCCCCAGCATATTGTGAATTTCCTGCAACTGGTGGGTTACAAATCCAGTGGTTGCCAAGTATTGGAGCAGTGCTGGGATGGCTTGTGGAAGCCTGGGGATCACCAAGAGAATCCAACTCATGAAAATCTGGATGTTTAACATCTTCCCAAGGGATACTGGTCACCAGGCAGCTTGAGAACCAGTTAGGGCAGACCAGATACAATATTTTAGGCAGGAGAGAAACATCCTCTAAAAAGCGAAGGATGGGAGAGGAGTGCAAATTCTTGGGAGTTGAGAACAGGGAGAGAGTTCACAGATTGCCTGTGATCTTTGGAAACCATCGTAAGTGACGCAAATACACCGCTGTTGTGGAAGATCTGGTTAGAGGGGTTGTGCTTCTGTGAAAGGTAGTGGCCACGGTGGGTGGCGATTTGAGAGACTTGATGGAGGGCAGGGCTGCCTAATGTCAAAGTCCAGTTTTCCAAGCGCACACACACTGATGTTGAGGTATCACAGACTGAGAATCTGTGTTAGTAACAGTTGACCATTGTTTGAACTAGCGGTTTGTAGTGAATGCTTTGCAGCCCTAGTTAATTTGGGGGAGAAAGCATGCATTCCTGAAGACGAATGTGCACCATTTGAAACTTTTTCAGTCATCTGCTTTTTAAGCAAAAAGGGCTTTGTGTTCATCAGGAACTCTACTGAAGCAGGTTATTAAGAGCTTTCAAAAAAATATTTGGTTGCCAAAGGTTTAAGCATGCTACTTCTTTGTTACCCTTGTCCCTCCCTCTGGTTTCCAGACTTCTGCTGATGGGATTGAACACTCCTGTCACTCGGGGAGCACGTGCTCTGTCCCCACAGTTAATCCCTGCTCCCTGTTGACAGAGGCGGGCTGAGCCCCACTCTGGGTACGGGCTTCGTAAGCTTCCTGCCTGGCCTTTGGCAAGAAAGCTCATTGTTTCTTTAAGTTTACTTTCCTGCTATCTTGGTAAAATGCTTCATTTAGCAGACACTTGTAGTGGCAATGTAGAGAATCTAAAACCTGTAAGCTTAGAGAAGAGGCATGCTGGAAAGAGCTGGGGTCAGGAACTTCTCCCACTCCGCTCACACAACACGTGAAGTAAGTGCTCCCCACCGTACGTACTTTGCTGCCCCACCCAAACGATGTTATTTCCAGTTAAGTTTGGTGCCTGTTCTCACACGTTGTGTTCACTTTTGGTCCACCTTCCACCTGGTCTGGCAACGTGAGAATTAGTGCATCATCTCTGGTAATGAGCAAGCCTGTGTCCTGACAGCCTCTCCCAGCAGGAAACAGTCATACCTGACATTGCATTGGAATCGATTGTTGGTTCCTGTTGTTGTATGTATTTGCATGAAGCATTTCATATGTACAGTGTGGCCTTTCCTGATGTGGCTGTCATAGCAGTGTTGTTGATTGGTGGTTAACCTTACTGCAGGTGAAAAATGCAGCTGTTAGTTTCGTCCTTGCCCTGGCGTTAAAGAAAGTGGCCTTCTTTCAGTCTTAGTTCTTTGAACATGCATATATTGTACTTAAAAATTTGTTTTGCTTCTTTGTATATAATTTGCTTTGGATTTACTATGCATAGTTTATTGAGTTTTTGTTTTCATGTATTATCAGGAGGAAATTTGATAAGTACATGTGATTAACCTCCTGTAAATGAGTTTTACAACAAAATTGTACTAAACTATTTTCTAAAGTTAGTTGTACAGATTGATAATTTTTTTGCTGTAGTTTTTTTTTTTTTTTTTTTTTTTTTGTATGCGGGCCTCTCACTGCTGTGGCCTCTCCCGTTGCGGAGCACAGGCTCCGGATGCGCAGGCTTAGCGGCCATGGCCCATGGGCCCAGCCGCCCCGCGGCATGTGGGATCCCCCCAGACCGGGGCATGAACCCGCGTCCCCTGCATCGGCAGGCAGACTCTCAACCACTGCGCCACCAGGGAAGCCCTGTAGTTTTGATTTGTTCTATGCTCTGAATTCCTAGCTGGGATTTGGCAAGCAATAGCCCTGTTGTCTTTGTTAAAACCTGAACATTAAGGGAAAATGGCAGAATTAAAAGTGGAAACAAGAAAACTGACGTGGTTTAGGAGTTATGTGTTTTTGAATGAAGGTTCAAGGTACTTCCCAGATACTCCATTTAGTCTGCCATTAGATTTATTTTATGCCACAATTATCTGGTGGGGATTTGTTTTATTCAGGTTTCTCATCCAGTCCACAACCCCAGCTCTCCTTGCTTCTCAGCTGTTCTTGGAATCTTACCCGTAAGGTTGCAGGGTGCACTGTGGCTAGTTGTGGTGTCAGTTACACGTTGACGTTTGGTCCAGAAACGCATGCTCACCTCCAGGCTAAGATTGGGGAGCGGGTGAGAGAGGAGGGATGGATGAACAGTGATCCACGAAAGGAGCTCCCGGGGCGCCAATGGGGGCGCAGGGAATAGATGGCCAAGTTGGGGGTCACCACTGCTGGTTACAAAAGTACAACTCGTTTTATAAAAGCAGTGGCTTCAGGGGGTGCAGTCAGATGTGCTGTGCTCCGCCAGGACATGGGCACCATCAGCTTCGCTGTGCCTCCCACTCATTCCGGATGGAGGCACCAACCACCCACAAGCGTAAAGTGACATACGTGTTCTGGGGCGAGATCAGCTTGCCAAGTGACCTGATGGGAGGTGAGCGCTCTGCGATGGCCATTTTATTTGTGGAATTTGTTACTGCAGCAGCTGGAGCAGTGATTTTTAAAGTCCCTCCTGACCAACACGCTCTGTCACCACCATCTCCTGGGGTTCACCATTTATTTTTTGAGGAATAAATAATTCAGGGAGGAAACTAAAATTTAGCTTCAGCTTAAATAGAATTCCCAATGTTCTGCAGCACCGTGAAGGCTGGTTCTGTACACAGGGGATCCCTCCATGACTCTGAAAGGACCTGAGTTATCGTCACCCTGTCCTGCTGTACAGAAGGCATTTGCCAAGTCAAATGGCGTAAATGGTGTCTGCAGTTGGAAGGTGCTCGGAACCACAGGAGCTGCCTTTGTGCTCTCTTTGTTAGAGCTTGGGCCCAGCCGTGCTGGTGGACACTGTTGCCTTTGGTCTAAGGAGTATTGCTGCAAATCAAATTGTTAGTAGTTTTCAGCCTGGGAGGTGCACTTTGGAGTCACCTGGGGGAACTTCAGAAAAATTCCCACTCCCGGGCCCTACTGTAGAATTCCTGATTTCATGGGTCTGGGGTCAAGTACTTGTTGCCTTTTCCTTTTTTAAACTTAAGCTTAAACTCACTCTCAGGTGTTTCCGTCGAGTGGCCAGCCTTGCGGCCTGGCTCCTAAGGGTTCAGGAGGGAGGGGGAGCAGCCTTGGGGCCCATCGGGGTCACGTCTGCCTTCCTCAGTAATGGTCCCCCCACGGGCCCTGAGTGGGGTGAGGCCCACCATCAAAAACCATCTGGCCATCTCTGCTTTTGTTCAGAAGGAGATTCCCAAGGGCTGCAGAGTGGGGCTGGGGAAGGAGGTCTGGGAATATATCCAGAGAAAACCATAATTTGAAAAGATACGTGCACCCTGATGTTTATTGCAGCACTATTTACGATAGCCAAGCAACCTAAATGTCCATCCCCAGAGGAATGGATAAAGAAGATGTGGTACATATATACAATGGAATATTACTCGGCCATAAAAAAGAACAAAATAATGCCATTTGCAGCAACATGCGTGGACCTAGAGATGGTCATACTGAGTGAAGTAAGTCAGAGACAAATATCATATGATGTCACTTATATGTGGAATCTAAAAAAATGGTACCAATGAACTTATTTACAAAACAGAAATAGAGTCATAGATGTAGAAAACAAACATGGTTACCGGTGGGAAGGGAAGGGGGAGGGATAAATTGGGAGATTGGGATTGACATGTACACACTACTATGTATAAAATAGGTAACTAGTAAGGACCTACTGTATAGCACAGGGAACGCTTCTTGTTAGTCTGTAACGGCCTCTATGGGAAAAGAATCTAAAAAAGAATGGATATATGTGTATGTATAACTGATTTGTTTTGCTGTACAGCAAAAACTAACACAACATTTAAAATCAACTATACTCCCATAAAAATTATTTAAAAAAACACAAAACAAAAACCACACTGCCACCATTCAGGTCACAGGGACATCTTATTTGGGTTCCTCTGGTCAGAGGGATGGGTTTTCTATGAAGATTTTCCCACAGTCCCCGCTCACACGGGCCTCTTTTCCTGTTCCTCCAGAAAACTACAAAACATTGCTGCTGCTTCCTTTACCAAATACCCACCCTGGTCATTGCAAGTATCTGAAATAGTTAATTCTGATCTTTTTTTAATAGTCTACTGCCATAAAAAGGCATAAGGGCATCACTGTTTTTTTAAGTGCATTTATAAATTAAATCTTTTATTTTTTTAAATTAAACTTTTTTTAAGAAAAAATTGGAAAATTTTATTTGAGCCGAATTTGAGGATTCTAACCCAGGAAGAGCATCTCAGAAAGCTCTGAGAACTGTTCCCTAATTTTCTTTTTAAGCCCTTTAATTGCCACCTCTTCTAGTATTTAACCTGATCTAGTGAATCTAATAAACTCATAAACACGGTGAATCTCTAGTTCTTTTAAAAATACCATTTACATACGTACACTAATATGTATAAAATGGATAACTAATAAGAACCTGCTGTATAAAAAAGTAAAATAAAATTCAAAATATAAAAAAAGAAACCAGAAAACCTGAGGTTTCTTTTCCTCACATAAAAAAATAATAAAACAAATAAATATCATTTAATACAATGTTCTTAAATTTTCCATTTAATCCTAAACTGAGTTATTTAGTAGGTTTCTAATTGAAATAACAAAACTAATCTGAGATGAATATGCCAAATTCTCTTCAATGTTAAAAACGAGCCATCAAACACACTTTAACACATACAATTTGTTCTAAAAACATCACTATCATTTTAATTTACTACATCATCTCAGGTTTAATTTTCAGTCTTTACAAAGTTAGAAAGCAGCCACTAAGGGAAGTTTTTATCTTCCTGCGGGAATTAAGGTTGGCATCCCAAGCAAGTTAAAAAACAAATATGTGACCTGGGAATGGTGTATGTCCACAGTGATTCTCAGACCACTGATTGGCACAGACCTGGCTCTTAAAACTTTTGTGAAATAAATCATACACATCAGAGTGTATATAAGAGTGATGTAAAAGGAAAGACATAATAAAATAAGCACTCGTGTACCCCCCACCCCATCGTAAGTAACGGCACTGCTGACACCTGGAAAGGTCACTCCATGTTTCTTCCAGACACTCCGCCCCACCACCCCCTTCCATCTAGTTGTAACCCGAATTCTGAATTCTGTAGTTTGTATAAAGTTTCACTGCACACCCCCAAATTATATTTACTTAATTTTGAAGTTTATGTGTTATATACAATGGGTATTCTGGAGCTGACTTTTCTCCCCCTCATCCTTATATTTCTGAGATGACTAGCCGTTATCCACTCTTTTTAGGTGGAGGGTAGTATTCCATTTTAGGAACACACCCCAGTTAGCCCGTTCTACTCTGATGGACTTTGGGGTTGTTACTGCTTTTCCTGTCACATTCCTCTGGTACCCACGTAGAAAAGTTTTCCCAGGCAGTGCTCAGACCTTTGTCACGTAGGGACACAGGACAGGAAGGCACTCCAGAGCACCCAGACGTGGATGTTTCTGGGCTTGAGGCTGTGACATCAGAGCTCCAGACAGCAGCACGGTCAGATGCTCCCTTCCCCAGGAAGCAAGCCAGGAGGACTGCATGCCAGATGGGGACTGATTGGAGCCCCGCCCTTTGCATCATAATCCCCTTATCCCACCAGTAAACCCCTTGGTCACAGGAGCCAGACTTTGTGGGTTCCATTCTTAGTAACATAAGTGCCTTGATTGGAGTACTCCTTACCTAGCAATCTAAGGTAGTTAGGGGTCTAGAGACACATCCTGTGGTCCTAGCGATGTCGGAGTTACACCCACCTCTCTGGGGCAGAGTTTCAGCGCCAGATGTAAATAGATCCCGGTAGCTGGGAACTGTCCACAATGTTATGGTTAGGTGGGGCTTATATTTTTTTTTCTGTATACGTGTATATATGTGTGTGTGTGTGCATATATTTGAACAGAGTAAAGAGGCAATGGAACAGGAAGCATAGGAATTCTATGGAATGGGAGAAAAGATTTGCTAACTACATGACAGCTAAGGGACTAATGTCCAAACATAAAAGGACACAATTAAAACAAAAGCTGAATAATCTAATTAAAAAGTGGGCTGAACACTTTAGCAGATATATTCCTCTCATAGGAGACCTATGAATGACCAACAGACACATGAAAATTTGCTCAAGTTCTGTACTAGTAAGAGAAATGCTACATAAAACCACAAAAAGATATTGACTCACACATTTTATAGTGGTCATTATGAAAAAGACAAGACATAAAAGTGTAGTCAAGCATGTAGAAAAAAAGAGAACACTTACAGACTGTTGGTGGGAATGTAACTTAGTACAACCACTATGGAAAATAATTCGGATGTTCCTCAAAATAGTAAAAACAGTACCACCATATAACCTAGCAATTCCATTTCTGAATATACATATTTGAAGGAAATGAAATTAGTTACTTTACTGAGATATTTGCACTCCCTTGTTCACTGTATTAATATTTACCTAAAATATGCAAGGCATAGTCATTAACTATGTCATTGTTTATCAATGGTTAAATGAATCCTTTTAATGTGCTGTTGCATTCTCTTTGCTAGTATTTTGTGGAGGATTTTTGCATCTATGTTCATCAGTGACATTGGCCTGTAGTTTTCTTTCTTTGTGACATCCTTGTCTGGTTTTGGTATCACGGTGATGTTGGCCTCCTAAAATGTGTTTGGGAGTGTTCCTCCCTCTGCTATATTTTGGAAGACTTTGAAAAGAATAGGTGTTAGCTCTTCACTAGTTGTTTGATAGAGTTCGCCTGTGAAGCCGTCTCGTCTTGGGCTTTGTTTGTTGGAAGATGTTTAATCACAGTTTCGATTTCAGTGCTTGTGATTGGTCTGTTCATATTTTCTATTTCTTCCTGATTCAGTCTTGGCAGGTTGTGCATTTCTAAGAAGTTTTCCATTTCTTCCAGATTGTCCAATTTATTGGCATAGAGTTGCTTGTAGCAATCTCTCATGATCTTTTGTATTTCTGCAGTGTCAGTTGTTACTTCTCCTTTTTCATTTCTAATTCTATTGATTTGAGTCTTCTCCCTTTTTTTCTTGATGAATCTGGCTAATGATTTATCAATTTTGTTTATCTTCCCAAAGAACCAGCTTTTGGTTTTCTTGATATTTGCTGTTGTTTCCTTCATTTCTTTTTCATTTATTACTCATCTGATGTTTTTGATTTCTTTCCTTCTGCGAACCTTGGGTTTTTTTTGTTCTTCTTTCTCTTATTGCTTTAGGTGCAAGGTTAGGTTGTTTATTTGAGATGTTTCCTGTTCCTTAAGGTAGGATTGTATTGCTATAAACTTCCCTCTTAGAACTGCTTTTGCTACATCCCATAGGTTTTTGGTCGTCATGTCTCCATTGTCATGTGTTGCTAGGTATTTTTTGATTTCCTCTTTGATTTCTTCAGTGATCACTTCGTTATTAAGTAGTGTAGTGTTTAGCCTCCATGCGTTTGTATTTTTTTACAGATCTTTTTCCTGAAATTGCTATCTAGTCTCATAGCATTGTGGTCGGAAAAGATACTTGATAGAGTTTCAATTTTCTTAAATTTACCAAGGCTTGATTTGTGACCCAAGATATGATCTATCTTGGAGAACGTTCCATGTGCATTTGAGAAAAATGTGTATTCTGTTGTTTTTGGATGGAATGCCCTATAAATATCAATTAGGTCCACCTTTTTTAATGTATCACATAAAGCTTGTGTTTCCTTATTTATTTTCATTTTGGATGATCTGTCCATTGGTGAAAGTGGGGTGTTAAAGTCCCCTACTATGAATATGTTATTGTTGATTTCCCCTTTTATGGCTGTTAGTATTTGTTTTATGTACTGAGGTGCCCCTATGTTGGGTGCATAAATATTTACAATTGTCATATCTTCCTCTTGGATCGATCCCTTGATCATTATGTAGTGTCCTTCTTTGTCTCTTGTAATAGTCTTTATTTTAAATTCTATTTTTTTCTGATAAGAGAATTGCTACCCCAGCTTTCTTTTGAATTCCATTTGCATGGAATATCATTTTCCATCCCCTCACTTTCATTCTGTATGTGTCCCTCGGTCTGAAGTGGGTCTCTTGTAAACAGCATATATATGGGTCTTGGGTTTGTATCCATTCAGCTTGTCTGTGTCTTTTGGTCGGAGCATTTAACCCATTTACCTTTAAAGTAATTATCAATATGTATGTTCCCCTTCCCACTTCTTAATTATTTTGTATTTGTTTTTGTAGATCTTTTTCTTCTCTTGTGTTTCTTGCCTAGAAAAGTTCCTTTAGCATTTGCTGTAAAGTTAGTTTGGTGGTGCTGAAGTCTCTCAGCTTTTGCTTGTCGTTAAAGTTTTTAATTTCCCCATCAAATGTGAATGAGATCCTTGTTGGGTAGTGTAATCTGGGTTGTAGATTTTTCTCCTTCATCACTTTAAATATGTCCTGCCACTCCCTTCTGGCTTGCAGGGTTTCTGCTGAAAGATCCACTGTTAACCTTATGGGGAATCTCTTTTGTGTTGTTTGTTTGTTTGTTTGTTTTCCCCTGCTGCTTTTAATATGTTTTCTTTGTATTTAATTTTTGATAGTTTGATTAATATGTGTCTTGGCGTGTTTCTCCTTGGATTTATCCTGCATGGGACTCTGTGCTTCCTGGATTTGATTAAATTTTTCCTTTCCCATATTACGGATATTTTGAACTATAATCTCTTCAAATATTTTCTCAGTCCCTTTCGTTTTCTCTTCTTCTTCTGGGACACATATGATTCGAATGTGGTGCATTTAATATTGTCCAAGAGGTCTGTGAGACTGTCTGCAGTTCTTTTCATTCTTTTCTCCTTATTCTGCTCTGCAGTTTTATTTCCATTATTTTACTTCCAGGTCACTTATCCATTTTTTCTGCCTCAGTTATTCTGCTACTGATCCATTCTACAGTATTTTTAGTTTCATTTATTGTGCTGTTCATCATTACTTGTTTCTTCTTTACTTGTTCTAGGTCTTGTCAAATGTTTCTTGCATTTTCTCTATTCTATTTCACAGATTTTGGATCATCTTCACTATCATTATTCTGAATTCTTTTTCAGGTAGACTGCCTATTTCCTCTTCATTTATTAGGTCTTGTGGGTTTTTACCTTGCTCCGTCATCTGCTGTGTGTTTTTCTGTCTTCTCATTTTGCTCATCTTTCTGTGTTTGGGGTCTCCTTTTTGCAGGCTGCAGGTCCGTAGTTCCCATTGTTTTTGGTGTCTGTCTCCAGTGGCTAAAGTTCATTCAATGGGTTGTGTAGGCTTCCTGGTGGAGCGGACTCTGATGCCTGTGTTCTGGTGGATGCAGTTGGATCTTGTCTTTCTGGTGAAAATTTCCAGGTCTAGTGTTGTGTTCTAGGGTGTCTGTGGCCTTATTATGATTTCAGGCAGCCTCTCTGCTAATGGGTGGTGTTGTGTTCCTGTCTTGCTAGTTGTTTGGCATATGGTGTCCAGCACCATAGCTTGTTGGTTGTTGAGTGAAGCTGGGTCTTGACATTGAGACGGAGATCTCTGGGAGATTTTCACCATTTGATATTATGTGCAGCTGGGAGGTCTCTTGTGGGCCAGTGTCCTGAATTTGGCTTCCCCACCTCAGAGGCACAGCACTGACTCCTGGCTGGAGCACCAAGAGCCTTTCATCCACATGGCTCAGAATAAAAGGGAGAAAAAGTAGAAAGAAGGAAAGAAAGAAGGAAGGAAGGAAAGAAAGCAAGAAAAAAGAAAAGATAGATAAAATTTAAAGAGTTATTAAAACAAAAATAAAAAATAATTATTAAGGAAAGAAATATTTTATAAGTAAAAAAAAAAAAAATTGACAGACAGAACCATAGGACAAATTGTGAAAGCAAAGCTATACAAACAAAATCTCACACAGAAGCATACACATACACACTCACAAAAAGAGGAAAAGAGGAATAAATAATATATCTTGCTCACAAAGTCCACCCGTCAATATGGGATGAACCATTGTCTATTCAGGTATTCCACTGATGCAGGGTACATGAAGTTGATTGTGGAGAATTAGTCTGCTGCTCCTGAGGCTGCTGGGAGAGATCTCCCTTTATCTTTTTTTTGTTTTTGTTGTCTGTGTTTTGTTGTTTGTTTTTGTTTTTGACCCTGGTGTGAAATATTTTTAAAAATATATTTTTTAATTAAGTGTACTTTCATTTATTTATTTATTTTTAACTGTATTGGGTTTTTATTTCTGTGTGAGGGCTTTATCTAGTTTTGGCAAGCAGTGGCCACTCTTCATTACAGTGTGCAGGCCTCTCACTGTCGTGGCCTCTCTTGTTGTGGAGCATAGGCTCCAGACGTGCAGGGTGAGTAGTTGTGGCTCATGGGCCTAGTTGCTCCACGTGGCATGTGGGATCTTCCCAGACCAGGGCTCGAACCCGTGTTACCTGCATTAGCAGGGGATTCTCAATGATTGTGTCACCAGAGAAGCCCCCCTTTCTCTTCTTTGCTCGCACAGCTCCTGTGTTTCCGCTATGAATTTGGCCCTGCCTCTGCATGTAGCTTGCCTGAGGGTGTCTGTTCTTCGCTCAGACAGGACAGGGTTAAAGGAGCCACTGATTCAGTGGCTCTGTCTCTCTCAGGCCGGGGGGATGGAGGCATATGGATGCAGGTCTGGCCTTTGGTGTCCAAATCTGGCGTGACTTTGCAGCAGCCTGAGGTGCACAATTAATTCTCCTGGGGAAGTTGTCCCTGGATCTCGGGACCCTGACACTGGCGGGCTGCTCTGCTTCCTGTTCACGGAGGCATGAGGAGGGACCTGTGCTTCTACACAGGATTCTAGGTGGTGGCAGCAGCAGCCTTAGCATCTCATGCCCATCTCTGGGGTCACGCTGATAGCCACAACTCGCGCCCTTCTCTGGAGCTCCTTTAAGTAGCGCTCTCCTCGCGCACCAGGAATCAAAGAGGGAAGAAAATGCCTCTTGCCTCGCTGGAAGCTCCAGATTTCTTCCCGGACTCCCTCCCGGCTAGCCGTGCTGCACTAACCCATTCAAGCTGTGTTCACACCGCCAACTCCTGTCCTCTCCTTGCGCTCTGACCCAAGCCCGAGTCTCAGCTCCCAGCTCCTGCATGCCCTGGTCATTGAGCAGACCAGCCTCTTGGTCTGGTGAGTGCCAGTCATCACCGATACTCTGTGTGGGAACCTCTCTGCTTTGCCCTCCGCACCCGTTGCTGTGCTCTCCTATGTGGTTGCAAAGCTACACCCCTCAACCACCAGCAGTCTCCGCCCACAAAGGGGCTCCTAGTGTATGGAAGCCTTTCCTCCTTCACAGCTCCCTCCCACTGGTGCAGGTCCCATCCCTATTCTTTTGTCTCTGTTTTTTTCTTTTTTTATTTTGCCCTACACAGGTACGTGGGGGGTTTCTGGCTTTTTGAAAGGCCTGAGTCCTTCTGCCAGCGTTCAGTAGGTATTCTGTAGGAGTTGCTCCACGTGTAGATGTATTTCTGATGTATCTGTGGGGAGGAAGGTGATCTCCGTGACTTACTCTTCTGCCATCTTCCTGAACTCCCCCTCTATTTCTTTTTAAACAGAGAGGACAAAGGAAAAAATAGCAAACCAATGGTTTACCAGAACAGGTGGATTTAATCTTTTCTCATAAGCTTGGATGTGAGGCAAATTCCATGCTGGTGCTAGGGGCTGAGCCTTTCATACTATCACCTGAACCTGCAGAGCTAAAGAAAGGCTGGTCTTTCCCACAGACAACAGGGTATGGGCCTTTGACAAAAGAAGGATATGACACACTTGGATTAATAACTCTTTATTAAGAATTCCAACTCCAAACAGTAGAAAGCAGCAGCAACAACAAAAAGTCCTCAGAAGAACTTAAGGCTCAGCATTTGCGACAACTATAAGAGAAATGGAAATAGATTGATTTGACTGAGAATGAGGTAGATGGGTGTAGAGGGAATAGCGAATGGTGTATCGTACATAGGGGACATCCAAATCATTGCCGCTCTAGTTGCAGCACAGCTCAAGAAACAGTGCTTGAATGTGGTGTCCCAGCTTTTGCTTTGATACTCGTTTCACTATTGCTGACATCCTGGGGTGAGGAGAAAGAGAGTCTGTGAAGTAAACAGAGAGGAAAGACTTACAGAGACAAAGTTAAGAGAACGGTGAAGATGAGTTGCATAGCTAGCTGATGTTTCCCACCCCTGGCAGGACCTGTTTCTGTTTGCACACTGACCCAACTCAAGCCTGAGTTGATCTTTGATCTTAATTGCTGTCTTGATAAAGGAGTAGAACATAGATACACCCTGGAACAGCATGATGATCTCTAACTTGTACTCTGTCTGAAGGGGGTGGAAACGAGGAGGGGCAACAGGGTCACTGGGATGGACAGTACCAGTAACCTGGGCAACCACCACCACAGGTGCAGTGAGTGAAAGGGTCTTACCTTAAAATAGTCAAGGAACTGCTTGAGGGGCATCTCTTCACCATTAGGCTGCATCCACTGTACCTCAAAGCAATCCCACAGTGACCACTGCTGGTTGTAGTATTATGGGACAAAGCACAGAGTAAAGCACAAAGAGTAAAATGGGAACAAGCCCTAATCATACGCTCCTCTTCATTTCACAAACATGCCAGTTCCATTCCTACTTTGCACAGGTTCAAACAATGAACAAAGGATACACAAAATTAAAAAAGCCTCTCACCAGGTATGATGAAAACTAGAGCCAGTTCTACCGAAATAAGATACACACAACTTCTACACATGCACACACACACATAGCATCAATCACTGATGGGCAACACCAAAGGTTTCTATAAAAGCAAGCCCTTACCTGGTGATGGTGTGGGGCAAGGGGCTCAGAGAAACGGAAAAAAAAAGGAAGGGCCAAGTTGATGAAGCTGTTCTTATAGGACTCAAGCTGTTGGTGTCCCTGAACTACCTTGTACAGCTCCAGACCTGCAAGGCCAACTATAGCTGCTATGGCTGGAATGATCTTCCCTGCAATCAGCTTGATCTGTAATACAGAAGGTGATGAGAAGACGTAGTTGTTAGAGACGTTCAAGGTCTAGAGAAGACTTCAAATGTGGCAGAGTTAAACTTGGAAAAGGATGCAAGTTTAGGTATAGACTATTGTAATCTTATGCCGGTCAGCAGGGGGAATGTTATAGCTCTCTGCCCGGAGACTCGATACAGCCACAATGGAATGCATATGAAAGTTGCTGTCATCATCCTGTTGTGAGTGGAGACAGAGGAAGAACAGGAGAGACAGAGTTAAGGAGAAAAAGTTTTCCTGGATCCTGGGAACTGAGGTATATTCACCTCAATTACCTGCCAGACCAGCCAAATACTAGCCCAGACCACAAAAGATACTTGGGTCATCCGATGCAGGAGAAACGGGTCCGTGCACCAGTCGGGGAAGATCCCACATGCCAGGGAGCGGCTGGGCACAGGAGCCATGTTTGCTGAGCCTTCACATCCGGCGCCTGTGCTCAGTAATGGGAGAGCCCACAACAGAGAGAAAGCCACGTACCAAAAAAAAAAAAAAAAAAAAAAAAATTAACATAATTACAGTCAGGCCTGTAATCCCCAAAAATGCTTAGGGTGGCTCAGCCATTTCTCATACACGGTTGAGGTCCCCATCACAGCACCTTCTCAAAGTTGATGGGGTAGATCTTGAACCCAGGGAGGCTCTCTGGTTGGTCAGCATGGCTTGAGCTCCTGCAGGTGATTATCCACTGCGGAAAGGGAGGAAGTACACGTTAGTCCTTAGATACATGTTAAATCCCTGTTCACGGTCTGAGGTGCCAGCAGGAATCCAGGGTGGGGCAGAGATGTTCAGGCAGATAAAGGATTTGAAAAGGAGAGACATCATGGGAAAGAGAAAAGAAGGGGGAAAGATAGGGCAGAAAACATGTCAGAAAAGAAAAAGGTAGACAGGTGTGTGGGACATGGAGATCTGTAGAGACACTGAGGGCAGCAGGTAAAGCCACTAAGAAAGGATATAGACAGCAGCATTAATCATGACAGATAAGAGGTGAAAGCACAGAAGTTGTTCACTGCTGAATGAGTGGACAGAAAAATGTGATCTATCCATCCAATGAAATATTAACCCTTAAAATCCATTCCTTTAAATATTAAGCCTTCCAAACTGGAAGTCTACTATATTTAAAGATGGTAAATCCTTTGTGTTTCTTACCACAATTAAAAACAAAAAAGGGGAGTCAATGAGAACATACTTCAAGAGAAAGACATAGAGAGAGATGGGGAGACATGAAGGAAGATACGAGGGAAAACAAGAGACAGAGGGATAAGAGATACAGAAAGGAACATAGGGGGAAAGTGTACAGACAGCCAAGAAGAGAGTAATATGAAATGGGAGAGACGTGAAAAAAATCTGAAGAGGGAGACCAAGGAGGATAAATGTGAAGATTATGAGAACGTTCAGAGAATGGGAAAGTTCAAAACACCTGAAAGGGAGACACGTAGGGAGATAAATAAAGAAAATATACAAAGAGGAGCATGAGAGAGTAGTTATTTCGGAAGGGAAATGCGGGGGATACATCAGGAGGGGAGAGATATACAGACGAAGAAATTGAAGGATATATACAAAGAAGATGAAATGTAGAGGAAGACTTACAGAGCATGAGACAGAATAGGGTAGAGGGGGGGAAATTTGAGTTGGGGGGTAGTTAGAGATGGGGAGATGAGGAGGGCTATCTAGATAGGGAGATGAGGAAAGATATATGGAGGTTAAAAATAGGTTAGGCCTTCCCTGGTGGCCCAGTGGTTGAAAATATGCCTGCCAGGGCAGGGGACAGGGGTTCGAGCCCTGGTCTGGGAAGATCCCACATGCCACAGAGCAAGTAGGCCCGTGAGCCACAAGAAGTGAAAGCCCTCACACAGAAACGAAGACCCAACACAGCCTAAATAAATAAATAAATCAGTAAATAAATAAATAACAATAGGGTAAACAGGCATACCAAAGAAGGGGGGAGGTGGATGAGGAGATCTATAATGAAATGAATCAAGGAAGAAATCAAGGCAGAGAGCCTACTGGTAAAGATCATATCCATTTGTCCCTGCATATGGACACAGAAAGAAACAGAGAAAGAACAAAACAAAGCAAACATACACACAGAAAAGAGCTGGACAACTGGTGCACCTGAGGGAGAAACAGTGGGAAGAACAAAGTAGTAGGGCATCAGAGAACTTGCCTCAACCAACCAACCTTATTTTAAATTGGAAGAAGCAAGGACCAAAGGACCGTGTGGATTAATCTCAGGCCTGAGATCTCAGAGCAGAGCCAGTGGCAAAACACAAGTACAGGGGAGGCTTGCATAGGTAGGTGATAAGTAGGATGCTAGCTCTAGGCCAACTAGATAAACATCCTCACCAACACACGAAGTGGTCTGCAGCTCCTGGTCAGAAACATGGATCTTGACACCAGACTTCGGGGTGAACTCAAGGACCTGCACAGACTGAATGAGTATGATCACAGAAGCTCGGTCCTGAGAGCCCCTCAGCCCATAGGCCTGGGCAAACAGGTTGGCAGCAGCTATCACCTAGTCCAGATGCAGGGGCTAAGAGAAGGCAAGGTATGGAGGGGTAAGCATATCAGTACTCACCTAAGGAGCTGCAGCCTCCTTCCCATCCATGTACCCACATTTGACCCGACTGTAGGAGACCTGAGGGAGGAGACTTCATTGCTGACATCAAAGATGAGCGGCTGTGCACAGACCAGAAAGGGGCTCCTGAGCTTGTAAGCTAGGAAAACAGAAAGATGTGGGAGAGTGGGACCTGAGAGGAGAGGTCTTTCTCATAATTGTGACTCCTCATTTTCAAGCCCGGAAGTCCCAAATTAGTATATCGCTGGGCACTCCCTTTGTGCCAGACACAGAGCTATTTATGAAACTTTTATGGATTGCCAGTCGTGTAGTAACATATTTAATTTATTAACTTAGTAAATATAAATCAACCCTCATAGAACTCTCATGAAATTAGGTCACCATTATTCCAACTTCCTACATGAGGCTACTAAGGCACAGAGAGAAAATACATGATTAGTCCCAATATCAAATGCAGTTGAGACTTGAAGCCACCTAGGTCCTGTGCCCTTAACACCAAAATTTCTCTTCTACAATCTCTATAGCCCTGACAGGGAATCTGGAATGACTCATGTCATATCTAAGGGAAATAGGTACCAAGTATGTTGCTTGAGAGAACAGGGCTGGGCAGGTAGAGGAGAGAGGTTGGGAGGAACAGGTCTTTGACTTCAAAAATCACTCACTTAATCATTTAATGAGATCTCTGGGACTTGGTGGTCTTGCCACAAATGGATGAACTGCAATGAACCATGTCAAAAGCGTGTAACAAACTGCTTCCAGTAAGCCTATTCTGACAAATGGAGCCCAGAAGAGTGTAATACCTGGTTCGGAGGAAAGCTGCGCAGCAGCTGTCTGATGTTGTTGGAGCACTGGTTGTGCCAGTGCTAGTAAGCCCACGTCACACAGTCAGTCCATGTATGTGGCCGCTGAAGCACCAGGCTGAGCTGAACAGCCTGCAGCACCTCTAGGGTTTGGATGCCTGCTGGTGCAGTGTTTGCTCCACAAACTTTGAATCCCTATCAAGAATTAGAGAGGACACAAACTCAGAGTTACACAGTGATCCCAGAGGGAGCTTAACAGCATGAAAAGTCAGTGCTGACTCCCAAATGTATAAGGCCCAAGGAATCATTAGATTATTTGAAAAGTAGACCAGGTCCTAAGTGTTACACTGGTTACAGAATGCTTTGACTGACAGGCAGCAGAAACGGTGAACGAGGATTTGGACAGAATTACTCACATTAGGTACTGGTTGACGTTTTCTGCTGGTTGCTTGAAGAGACCTTCAAACTCATCCACGGCAGACAGAGCAAATCAACACTACGTGGGTTACGGGAAACAAATAAGTTTCTGTAGGCCTTAGGACCACCATCAGGAAATACAGCAAATAAGAAGAGCATGGCTGTTATGGGAGAACAGAGGAAGAAAACCCTCCCAATGTGTCTCCTCAAACTTGTCAAGCCCTCACCACTTCAATGTAAAAACCTATGATCTTAATCTGGGAAGAGGTTTACACACAAGTGTACATTCATGCAGAATTTATTAAGATGTACACATTACCCTAGGTATGTCATGCATCAATTCAAGAAAAAGTTCACACCAAGAATAAAACATGAACGATCTCTATGCAGGTTCTGGGGACTGGGAAGAAAGTAAGATAGAGGTTTGACCCCTGTGAATTCGGAGGTCGATAAATAGTCACTGGTGAAGTGATCTGGAGCACCTTGATGCTCGAAATCCAGGTTCAAAGGCCAGCTGTGCCACAGTCTTGTGACAATCAGGCATATCTTTACTTGTGTTTCCTAATTTTAAAGACAAACACTGTAACAGTAAAACTACACCTCATGGAGTTAATAAGAAATAAGCAAACATGTACACATTTAAAGCTTAGTTTGAAAGTCACAAGGGCATATTAAGTATACATGTTTTTCAGAATTCCTGTGAGAGTTACTACTGTCATTCCAATTTTACAGATAAGGAATCTGAAGCATGAAGTGGTTAAGTCCAAGGGCACATAGTATATTAGTTTTAAAATCCTTTTTATTGGCCTTTCTGCGTACTGGGTAGAGAGAAACACAATAATAGAACCATAACCTAGGAGAGGATTTATATGTATAGAAATGAACACACACACACAAACACATCTCTTTCTCCGTCTCTCTGTATCTACACACACACACACACACACACACACACACACACACCAACATGGGATGCATGGAAAGGGAGAAAGAAACATACTGAACTGACTCCACAAGTATAAACTCTTCCCTTCTGGAAGGAAAAGTGACAGACTGAACTGTTACTGCTCATTTTCTTCCTGTTCCCATACTTCCTAAACATAGCCTCAAAGACTGGGTTAAGAATCATTTTGATAAAAGGATGGTTATTTGTGGTCTGAAAGGGGATTGTAATTAGGGCCAAGTTCTGAGGACCAGTTAATGGGGTGCTTTTACTTTGTCAATGTACATGAGAGTTATGCTCTTTTGTATGTATGTGTACTATATAAACACAAATATGCTGACAAACTATTAAACATATTTTGGGAAACAATTAGAAAATTATTCCTAAATATGGACTTAATATTAGAGATATCTAAATAACTAGCAGAGATGATATTAAGTTAATTTTTTTCAACGACAAAATAGTATCCTGTACACAAAGAATCATATCCTCACCCTTTAGATATACACTTCTCACATAAAGTATTTCACATGGTATAAATAATACTTCCCTGTATGTTTGCAAAATAAAAATTTCAAGTTAAAAAAAATCATTATGAAAAGCGTTAGGCTCCTAGGTTTAAAGTGAGTGAAGGAGAGTTAAAGAGAGGGCAGATATTACATACACTGAGGCTTCATCATCGGAATAACAAGAGTTTGGCAACTGAGACACTGTCCCAGTACATATCTTTTCCACCTCTTTCTCCCTGCAAGGCTGATCACCTGCAAAGTGTGCTCGATGACATTCGGGAAGTTCTTCAGTGTGCACCTGGGGATGGACTTGTCAGGAGGGTCCTGGCTGGAGCTGTATGACTCTGTCAGGAAGGGGATAAACCCTTACACATTACCCTTGGTACCCAGTGTGCCTGACTCCAGAAGAGGCTTTCGGTACAACACACAGCAGCAGTCCATATACGTGCCTGTGAGAAAGTTGCAGCAGGTGAGGGTGGGGAAAATAACATCAGGATAGGACACGGTGACACACACTCCCTAAAACACACACATTACTCTCGCCTCGTCCTCACCCATCCCCAAAACTCACGGGCATCCACATTGTCCGAGGCATTGTCCACACCATCCAGGTTTTGGAGGAATTTATCAATCATACGCATGCTCTGTGTGAGGGCCCACACAGTTCTGATGGCTCATCACACGGATGTGTGCATTTATATGGTTCACAGCTGCAGCATCTGTATCAGACTTCAATTTCTGGGTAGTGATGGAGGAACAGAACTGTCATTCACATAATCACCCAACAAAACTTTACAGAGCTGTTCTGAAAACTGATTTAAGTAATGATGCACAAGACCTAGGCTCTGAGGTCAGGAGGCTCTGTGGTCTATGACAAATGCCACACAGCTTGGGCTGGGACAAATGAGGAATGGCGTGAATAAAAAAGGAAAACAGTGATACAATAGGAGACAATGGGTTGAGTATCTGTTCTTTTGTCTACCGAACATCCACTGTTTTTCGTTACTAGCACCCCGAGTTGGAGTGCATTCACGCAAAGAAAACCAAGGTCCTCTGAACATACAAAAACAAAAAGGATCCTCTGAAACCAAGTCAGATCACATTCCTCTCCTCAAAGCCCTCTATTGATTCCCACTTTCACTAAGGGTGAAATGAGCTGGTCCCTATTCCTTTGACAACCTTCTCTCTTACCATGATCTATCTCTGTCTCTATTCCTTAAACATAGCAGTCATATTCCAAACTCAGGTTTTTGCTCACACTGTTAACTTCACCTGGCATACTCTTCCCTGAGATTTCTTCCTGTTCTCGTATACCATCTTTAATTCTCTGCGGTTATACCACCTTTCCAATGAGGATTTCCTTTACCACACTGCAAACCACCCTCTCATGGCACTTCCAGTTCTATATCTTGATTTTCATTCTTGCCCCTACACAGTATGTTTCACCTTGTTATGTTCTAACCACATACAGTGCTATTGTATTTATTATTTGCTCTAGCAGTTGTCCAAAATGAAGTTAAAACAAAGTTTGTGGTTTCTTTTTTATCTGATGCACAGCTATCAAGATTTCCTACGTTTGATATTTAATCTGAGAACATTTAAAAATATTATTACTCCATTTAAAATTGGAGGGTCTTCCCTGGTGGCACAGTGGTTTAGAATCTCCCTGCTAATGCAGAGGAAATGGTTTTGAGCCCTGGTCTCGGAAGATCCCACATGCAACGGAGCAACTAGGCCAGAGCCACAACTACTGAGCCTGCGCGTCTGGAGCCTGTGCTCCACAAAATGAGAGGCTGCACTAGTGAGAGGCCCGCACACTGCGATGAAGCATGGTCCCCGCTTACCACAACTAGAGAAAGACCTCACACAGAAAGGAAGCCCCAACACAGCCAAAAATAAATAAATTAATTAATTAATAAATATGGAATAATTCCATTATATAGTACAAACACTATGAAAGAAACTCCAATACAAAGCGTTAATAACAGGAGTCAATCTGTATTTACAGTTTTACAAATTTTACTTATATAATGTCTTAGAAGATAGCTGAATTTTCATTATTTACTGACTTTAATGTATTACATGTTTTGCTTGAAAGATGTCAGGGATATCCAGCCTCACAGAAAAAAAAAAATCAATAACATTTTCAGATGACTGTTGATATTTAAATATATATATATATATATATATATATATATATATATATATATATATATCTCAAAACTTGACAAGCGATATTTCTGTAACGTTTAGTTGAAAGGTGAAGTACTGATCCACATCAATACCCACTGTCTTTCTCTGTATTTTGAATGGCTCTTTAGTTAATGCACAGTTCTGTATCATCATGAATTGGTCTGGTCATTTGGAAAATACTGTGTTTTTGGGTTATGGACAGCCTCCTAGAACAGAGTGGAAAATTACCCTTTCACCTGATAAAATGGGGATAAAAAGGACATAATGTCTTAGTATTCTTAAAAGAGTTGTGCTCTTTTGGACTTGAGGAAAGAGTGCTGCCAATCTCCACTGCATTAGAGAATCTCTCGTTTACTATGTCTTCTCACTAGACAAAAGCAGAAACCTTTCATTTGCTATCTTATATATTCTAACTACTTAAGTAGTACCTAGTATTTGCATGATAAAATGAAAGGAAAGATAAACACTGGGCAGGCAAAATAACACTGAACTTTACAGAGACACCCCAGATAGATCCCTCTATAATCTAGCTTCCAGAGTTCCACATTAGCCGTAACCAAAAACCAAAGAAAAAAAAAGATGGCTGGGGACAGGTTTAAACTCACAAATGAAAGATGTAATAAGTTTTCAATAAATATCTCCTGGAAGAAAGAGTGAGTGGTAGAGAAAAGAAATAAGGTAAGAACTGAAGGAAAGAGACAAACAAAAAAGTCCTAAGGTGGGCTTCCCTGGTGGGGCAGTGGTTGAGAGTCCACCTGCCGTTTCGGGGACATCGGTTCGTGCCCTCGTCCAGGAAGATCCCACATTCCGTGGAGCGTCTGTGCCCATGATCCATGGCCGCTGGGCCTGAAGGTCCAGAGCCTGCGCTCCACAATGGCAGAGGCCACAACAGTGTGAGGCCCACGTACCAAAAAAAAAAAAAAAAAAAAAAAGTCCAAAGGCAATAAGACAGATAACCAGAAAAAGACAGGGGAAAAGTGAAAAACAAAGCTGAACCACATACCATATCCATTCCACTCACCTTGATATCACAAGGTCGGAACAGAAACTGTCGATTCAGATTGGATTTTACTATGGTGTCCATGTCTGTAATGGTGATTGCCACACCCTCCCCACAGCCTAGCCCAGTCATGGCAAAGGTCTTGAGTAGCTCACAGCCAACGGCCCCTGCACCCACCTGGGAGGTGGCCAAGAAGGGAGACACAAGATGGTTAGGGTCACTGGGTAACAAAACCACTCCTCACTACCCCTGCAGAGGGCAAGAGAGGGTAAGAGGATCTATGACTGCATATTTAAGTCACAGTGCCATAAAAATCCATGGTCCTCTAAGGAAAGAGGCACAAGACCAGGATATAAAGGACCTGGTGTGAAGAAAATGGAAGAGGGATGAGATGAGGGTACAAGCCAACACCATCCCTTGTACACCATGAGGATACTCCAGAAGAGGTGGCCAGAGCCTAGGGGACCTAAAGGTAGCTTTTGACCACAAGGTTCTCTCACCAAGAAGTATCTCTGCTTACCCAGCTTCTCTTGCAGGTCAGAGCCAAATACAGCCACCTGCCCATCATAATGGTTCTGGCACTGACTCATGTGAAGGAAGAGAGGGTAAGGGAAAAGCCACGTTAAAAAGATCACAATAATGTCTTTTCCATGGGCCCAAATCACATACTGGAAGGCACGTGTCCTCTGTAACGGCCTCTTTTCCCACAGGGAGACACTCAATGGCATCAAAGTACAGCTACTGTATAACAGGCATAAACTTTCCAGAGCAGCCCTGAGGAGTCGGTTAGAAAGAGAATGTGATCACTGGTTAATCAGAGCTGGAAAGCAAGCAGCAGGGCCGGAAAGGAACCTGGCCCACGCCCAGCACTGTCTGTCTCCACTCACGCTGACCTTCATAAACTCCTGGGCAGCCACGCAACCAGTGAAGGAGTTGATGGGTGCCAGATCCCGAGGGGCCATATAAGCCGGCTTCTGGATGAGGTCTTCATCCAGACTGTTTTGCTACACTGCTGGCAGAGCTTGAGAATTCAAGCCTGTGCTAGGGTCACCAGTTCTGTTGTGTCCTCCTGGAAGGAGTAAAAGAACAATCACACCACTGTGGGGAGAGGGAGAGGGAGAAAAACTAAATAGATGAAAAGGCATAGAGCAGCTTTGGTTCAAGGACCTGGTTGGCTTGCCCACCCATCTACCTCATTGTGGGGCCGAGAGAGCTGGCCATGCTGGGCACGGAACTGGTGCAGGACCTGGAAGCCAATTTGTAGCTGAGGAGGGCGAGAATACTTGACAAAATTTGTTATCACAAAGTCCGGCTCTGCCTGTGAAGTAGGCAAGGTTTTCTGTGAAGAGCAAGATATCAGAACCAAAAAAGTAAAAAACGTGGAGATGCCTGGAAGCCTACAACACACCCTCCTGCTCATACTCACAAAGCTTATCCTCTTAGTTACTTTGACTTGACTGACAATGCCCCCACAGATGTAGTCAGAGAAATTGGAGGTATCACAGATACTAAAGGTGTAGGGACCTGGGGGATGAAAAGAATGAAGGGTTATCTGTCAATTCATTCCCTCCCAAGATCAACAGCACTATCAAAACAGGGATATGAAAACCTCCCACCTTCTTCCTCACCTAACACCCTCCCCCATACAGTGGGAGTTTGGAGTTAACAGATATAAGCTATTATATATACAATGGGTAAACAACAGGGTCCTACTGTAGAGCACACAGAAATCTATTCAGTATCCTGAGATAAACCATCATGGAATAGAATATGAAAAAGAATGTATATATAGATAACTGAGTTACTTTGCTGTAAAGCAAAAAGTAACTAATTTTTAAATCAACTATACTTCAATTAAGAAATAAAAATAATGTATCGTACATCATAAAACAAAATCAAAAACAAAAACACAATGCTGATTTCTTCAGACAACACAGGTATTCTATGCCTAAATGCCACTCTAGAGAAAAAGAAGTAAGGCCTGAAAGGATCAGATAGCAACTACATAAGTTCTCTAGAGCGGACTCAAAAATATTAAAGGAACACAAAACGCAACTCCAAAACGCTAACATCACAATTACCTTCCATCTATCAACACTTACCAGAAACTTACCAGCAAAATCTGTGGCTTTAGTTTTCATTAAATTTGTAAATTTTTTGTCCATTATTTCTTCAAAAACTCTTTTGGCCCACCCCTTTCTTGGGAATTTCTTTGACATGTGAAATATATTTATAATAGATGTTTTAATGTTCTTGACCTGTGATTTTACATAACAAATGTGATTAACAAATTAACACACAAGAAAAAATTAGGAAGTTTAACAACGTAGAAGAAACTATGCAAAATACAAAAGGTGTGTGGGGGGGAAGTCAAACAAGTCAAGTGCCTTAATACTCATGTAATTGGAGTTCTGGAAAGATATAATGATATGGCAGTGAGCTCCGAAAGTAATATTTTCAAAAAACATGTGGGCAGAAATTTTCCCAATTTCATAAAAGTATAAACCCATATTTAATAAATATTTAATAAACTGCAAAAGAGACATGGAGAAAACTATACAAATATATATAATGTATTATATATATATATAAATATATATATATAAATATATATATATAAATATATATATAAATATATATATAAATATATATAAATATATATATAAAAATATATATAAAAATATATATATAAATATATATATAAATATATATAAATAAATATATATATATATATATGTATATATATATATATATATATATATATATATATATATATATATATATATATATATATATATATATATATATATATATATATATATATATATATATTCCTCTGTGCTTTGTTTTTGCCGAATCCCATGTTTTGGTATGTTGTGTTTACATTTTAATTCACTTCAGAGTATTTTCTAATATCTCTTGGACACTGTTTGACTCTTTTATTACTTAGGAATGCGTTGTTTAATTTCCACATATTTACAAGTTTTCACAAGTTCCTCCTATTATTGATGCCCATTATTCTTTCCTTTGTGGTCAGAGAACAATTTGGTGTGATTTAAATTATTGACACTTGTTTTATGGCCTAACGTGAAGTCTATCCTGGAGAACATTCCTAGTTCAAGTGAAAGGAAATTGTATTCTTCTGTTCTTGGGAGGAATGTTGCGTACATGTCTGTTAAGTGCACTCGGTTTATATCATAGTTTTGTTTAGGTCTTCTCTTCCCTTGGTTATCATATATTTTGTCATTCATTTGGATATGCTGTTGAACCTATTTATCTCTCTCTCAAATTTTGTAAGTTTTTCATTCAGGTATCTGGAACTTTTTTGTTAGGTGAGCATTTGTTTATAATTCTTGTGTATTTCAACAGATTTACCCTTTTATCAATAATATATTATTAATCTAATATAATAATATAGTAATATATACTGTCCTTTGTCTCATTATTTTTTTATGTAAAATCTGTTTTGTCTGTTGTTAGTATAGTCACTATAACTCTCTTTTGATTTTTCTTGGCATGAGACTTATCTTTGCAACATTTTACTTAAAATCTATTTGTTTCACACTAAGATTTGTCTCTTTAACAACATATACGTGGTCATGTTTTTAAAAAATCCATACTTACAATCTGCTTTTTAATTGGACATCTTCTAGTGTACCACTTTTATGGTTATTTGTTATTTCTTTTACTATATACATTTTAGAGCCATTTTATTAGTGGTTGCTCTGGAGTTAGGTTGTTATAAAGTAAACTGACAGTTTCTAACAACCTAGTTCACATTAATACCAACTTAATTTCAAAATATGAATTTTTTCTTTAATCTAGTTTATCCTTATTCTTGTGTTGTTCTTATCATAAATTACATCTTTATACACTTTATACATCAGCACCAATTATTTTTTTTTCCTGTGGAGTAATGTTTTAAATCAGGTAAGAGAAAAAAGTAACTGCATTAGTTTACTATTGTTGCTGTAACACATTTTCAGGAATTCAATTGTTTAAAACTTTACAAATTATTCTCTTAAAATACTACATGTTACAAGTCCCAAATCCATTGTACTGGGCTAAAGTCAATATGTTGGCAGGATTGGGTCCATCTGGAGGCTCTGCTGGGAGAATGTATTTCCTTGCCCTTTTTTTTTTTTTGCTTAGCGGTTGCCAGTATTCCTAGGCTAGTAACCCCTTCTACTACATTCAAATACATCAGTTCATTATCTACTTCTGTCATCACATTAACTTGTCCTCTGTCACTGACATCTCCTTCATTCCTCTTATAAGAAATATTTTGATTAGATCCACCCAAGGCAACCCAAGAAAATTTCCCATCTGAAGACTCTAATATAATCATATATGCAAAGTTTTCTGCATAAAATAACATACATGTCCTGGGGATTAAAATGTGGGCATATTGGGGGACTATTATTCAGACTACAATCATACACACAAAAAAATCGTTTAAATTATCCTCTGTATTTACCTATATAATTACTTTTACTGATGTTCTTCCTTTCTCTGGATTTGAGTTATCATCAAAGTGTCTTTCATTTTAGTTTGGACTCTCTCCAAGAATTATCTCATCTTGTAGGGCAGATAGTTAGCAATAAATCCTCTCCGTTTCGTGCTTATCTGGAATTGTCCTAATCCTGTCCTCAGTTTCAAAAGATGGTCTTGCTGCATATAAAATTCTTGGTTGACAGTTTTTGTTTTTTTTTTCTTTTAGCACTATGAATGTATCGAAGTGTTTTCTGCCCTGCATGTTGTCTGATGAGTAGTCTTTTTTTTTTTGGTTTAATTGAGAATCTCTTACAGGCCATGGGTTGCTTCACAGTGCTTTCACAATTCTCTCTTGGTTTTTGGCTTTCAGTAGTTTATGATATGTGTTGCTATGGATCTCTTTGAGTTTAACCTGCTTTGAGTTTGTTTAGCTGGGCGAATCTGTATAATGATGTTTTGCATCAAATTTGGGATGTTTCTTGGCATTAATTCTTAAAACTTTCTTTCTGCCCCCATAATTATTTTGACAACTCCCCAGGTTAAAGTACATTTGCACTGGGTGACGTCCAAATTATGTCAAATATAGCCAGTCTTGCAAACGCAGAATTCCAAGGAACATCTCAGTCACATCAGATAATGATAAATCTTTGGAGATGAGGTTCTGAAAGAATTCTCACTTTGTTCTTCTCCTTCTGGTGGCTACTCGGATGCAAAAGGAATGCATACTCTTTCAATATGTACTATTATTAAGCTGGAAAAAAGGAGGATGGGATTGTGACCATTTAAAGTCTCTAGAGCTTGCTGATCTTACCAAGATTCAGTCATTTTTAAACACGTAAATACTTCCCTAGTTCCTGTGAAATTTTGTGAATTTCCAAAGTTCTGAAAAAGTTGAGTCTTACAACTTTGTAGGTTTGTAATGTAAAGAATTTTTGGAGGGCCTTACACTATCATCTTCTGACATAACTCATTAGCTGTCCTTTCTGAGGAAGAAACAATGATCCTTTCGTGTTCCAGCCCGCAGTTGGCACAAGAGAAGTGTTGGACCCTTACAGTAATTCTTTCCATGATTATCAGCTGTGTGACCTGAAGACAGGGACCTCACTTCTCTGGGCCATCTATAAAATGAGGATAATGATTGTACCTTTCCCCATTGGTAGAGTTTAAATGACTAAATATGAATAAAGGGCTTAAAAAAGAGTGTGACACACAGTACATACTACCTAATTAACATTAGTAGCTGGAATACTATTAAATTACCTGGTGTATTATGACACCTGATAAAGACTTACATTCACCACACTGTAAAGATCATGTAAGTATTTGCTGTTCTTCTTATCATCGCCTTCATACCACCAATGGATGCTGAAAAGAAATTGCCTGTGATCACACAGCTGGGAGAGAACAATGTTGTATTTTTCGTTTAGAAACTTTGCAGGTAACTGACATACTGGACCAGAAGGCTTTCCCTTCCTCATATACAGAAGTATGTACTTCTTCGCTAGACACAAGGCTCACAACTCTATAACCCGTTAGGGAAAATTATACATAGTTTATGTACATGAATGAGTAAAGGCCATACTCTTCATGATAGATGTACAACTGTCCTAAATAGAGCCTCTCTAAATTGGGACTATACTCTCCCTCATGAATTACCAATGCATGTAATTTTGCATGATAATATCTGTGTCCCAGCAGCACAACTGTTCTTTCTCCATTCCTGACAAGAAGGACGCCATATGTTCATGAATGGTAGTAAAACTATAGAAAATGATGTCCTAATGGTACCCTGTTTCTCTCCAGATCCTAGTTGACTATCTCCAGTATCCTTTCTTAGCCTGATTTGAAGACTATCTTTACGAGAAAAGTGATTTCCGATGAATCGAATCTTATTGACACAGATCTCCAAATGCTTGGAGGACCCTATAATGGAAATTGGGTCAAAAAAGTCATTCTGGCAAGATCCCAACACTTGTACTAGGACCCTTACTTAAACAATATTCCTCAAATCCTGCCTTGATTAGAAATCTCCAATTTTACCCAAATCCACCTCCCTTTGGAGAACATTGCAAATACCATGTGCTATCGAAACATGGCCACCAATGACCATCCGCCAAATATTCCTAAGCCCTGGCGCAAAATGATATGCCCCCAAAGAGACATCCAAATCCCTCCCCTCAGTCCCTAAACACCACCTCTATAGGTCCCCTCCAGAATAGACATCCCCTAAATGGCACCATGGGCCATAGATGCAAAGACATACCTCAGGGTATACCTGAAGTTTAGATCCTTTCTACAAATGACATGTAGGATTTTAGACACCTTGAACTCCTCTTGACTCATGAAACACTCTTATTTACCATTGCAACAAAAAGAATAGGAATAAACATACCCGGGGAGAGAAAAGAGTTGTATGCAGAACACTACAAGATGCTGATGAAAGAAATGAAAGATGATACAGACGGAGAGATATGCCATGTCCTTGGGTTGGAAGAATCAACATTGTAAAAATGACTATATTACCCAAATCAATCTACAGATTCAATGCAATGCCTATCAAACTAGCAATCGCATTTTCCAGGGAATCAGAAGAAAATATTGCACAATGTGTATGGAAATAAAAATACACCAAATAATGAAAGCAAATTTGAGAAAGAAAAACGGAGCTGGATGAATCAGTCTCCTGCACTTCAGACTATACTACAAAGTTACAGTCCTCAACACAGTATGGTACAGACAGAAAAACAGAAATATACATCAATGTAACAGTATAGAAAGCCCAGAGATAAACCCACTCACATATAGTCATCTTATTTTTGACAAAGCAGAGAAGCATATATAATGGAGATAAGACATCCTCTTCAACAAGTGGTGCTTGGAAAACTGGACGGATACATGTCCAAGAATGAAATTAAAACACTCACTAACACCATACACAAAAATAAACACAAATGGATTAAAGCCCTAAATGTAAAGTCAGACATGACCAAACAATTAGAGGCAATCTTAGGCAGAACACTCTATGACATAAATCACAGCAAGATTCTCTTTGACCCACCTCCTAGAGAAATGGAAGTAAAAACAAAAATAAACAAATTGGACCTTGTGAAATTTAAAAGCTTTTGCACAGCAAAGGAAACCATAAACAAGACCAAAAGACAACCCTGAGAATAGGAGAACATATTTGCAAATGAAGCAACTGAAAATGATTAATCTCCAAATTTTACCAACAGATCATGCAGCTCCAAACCAAAAACACAAACAAGAATCCAAAAATGAGCAGAAGATCTAACTATACAGTTCTCCAAGGATGATATACAGATCGCCATAAAACACATGAAAGGTTGCCCAATATCATGAATCATTAAAGAAATGTAAATCAAATCTACAATGAGGTATCACCTCACATTAGTCAGAATGACCATCAACAAAAACGGTACAAACAATAAATTCTGTAGAGGGTGTGAAGAAAAGGGAAACTTCTGGCACTGTTGTTTGGAATGTAAATTGTTACAGTCACTACGGAGAAAAGTATGGAGGTCATAAGAAACTACTACTAGAAATAGCATATGACCCAGCAATCCCACTACTGTGCTTATACCCTGAGAAAACCATAATTCAAAAGGAGTCATGGAACACAAAGTTCATTACAGGTCTATTTACAATAGCCAGGACATGGAAGCAACTTAAGTGTCCATGGACAGAAGAATGGATAAAGAATGTGTGGCATATATATATATAAAATGGAATATTACTCAGACATAAATAGAAATGAATTTGAGCTCTTTGTGGTTAGTTGGATGGACTTAGAGTCTGCCATATTTCGTGAAGTAAATCAGAAAGAAAAATGAACAACTGTTTGCTAAGATTTATGTACGAAATCAGAAAAAAAAAAGGTTCTGATGAACGTAGGGGCAGGAGAGGAATAAAGATGCAGATGTAGAGAATCGACTTGATAACACTTGCAGGGGCAAGGATAAGCTGGCACGAAGTGAGATAGTCATATAGACGTATATACACTACCAAATGTAAAATGGATAGCTAGTGGAAAGCAGCTGCATAACACAGGGAGATAAGTTCAGTGCTTTGTGACCACCTAGCCATGTGAGATAGGGATGGTGTGAGGAAAATGCAATAGGGAGTGGATAAGGTAATATATGTATATCAATAGCTGATTCACTTTGTTATACAGCAGAACCTAATGCAATATTCTAAAGCAATTATACTCCGATATAGGTGTTTAAAAAAAGGAATATGTTGTCTATAAGAGCCATTTTAACTTTAAGGACACACATAAGCTAAAGGTGTGGGAATACAAACTGATAGTCCAAACACTTTCCAAACAAGAGCAGGACTGGCTCTCCCAATCTCATTTAATACAGACTTTCAGTCACAGTAGTTAAGAAGTGATAAATAAGGTCAGTATAAAATAATAATGGATCAATTTATCAAGAGGTTATAATAATTGTAAATATATAGGTACTGAATGTTGCATGATTAAACAAATATTTAAATCAACCATTAAGAGATCTGATAAGAGAAACCAACAGTAAAAATAATAATACTAAGGAACTATATTATCCCACTTTCTACCTTAGAAAATTAATAAAAGCACAGAAGGTACCTAATAAACTTATAGAGAACTTCCATTAATCAGAACCAGAATCCACATGCTTCTTAAGTGCTGATGGAACATTCCCCCTGATAGTCACTGCCTTGGCACATAAAGCAAGCCTTAACAAATTTAAGAAGATCAAAACCACATTGAACATCCTGTTTTATCATAACGTTATGAAACTAGAAATCAGTAACAAGAGAAAAAGTGAAAAATTCCTAATATGTAAAATTATACAGCACACACTGGAAAAATCTATGGGTCAAGGAAGAAGTCAAAAGGGAAATCTGAAACTACCTTCACATAAACAAAAATGACAACATACCAAAACTTTGAGGATGTAGCATAATCAAACTAAGGAGTGAATTTTTAGCATTCATAACTTCTTTTATTAAGAGAAAAGAATGATCTTAAATACACGACTTATCCTTATACATGAAGGCCTAGGAAAAAGGAACAAATTAATTTCCAAGAATAAAAGGAAGAAATATGAAAGTTTCAAATGGAAATGAATAAAACAATAATCATATAATTATTTAAAAACTGAATCCAAGAGCTGGTATTTGTAAAGCATAATAAAATTGACAAAGCTTTAGCTAGACTAATGAAGAGAAAAAAGAACTTAATAAAGAAAACTTTAATTGAAAGAGAAGAAATTGTGACTGACACCATAGCATACAAATCATAATAAAGAAAGCTAAAAAACAGGGTCACACAAATGCATAAATCTCCACTATCTCCAATGTACCATGTTGCAAGACCAACATGAAGAAGATAAAAAAAAAAACAAAGTATGTCTTGATCATACAAATGATGAATTAGAAAATTGATTCAGTATTCAAAACTCTCCAAACAAAGAGAAGATGAGGATCAGATCATTTCATGGGTGAATTCTACTGAACATTTAATGAAGATTTATTGCCAGGCCTTCCCAACCCTACCAAATAACTAAAAAAGAGGAAACATTTCCAAACTCATTTTATAAAACCAGCATTTATCTGATTAACAAAGCCAGATAAAGATATAACAACGGAATCACAAAACAAAACAAACAAAAAAACGCAGAACTTACAGGCCAATATACTTGTACATATTGATCGAAAAATTCTCAAGAAAATTCTAGCAAACCAAATTCAATAGCACACTAAAAGGATCAACATGATAAGGTGGGATAACTCCTGAGGATGTAAGTGTAGTTAACATTTTTAAATCAATGCTTTTAATTAACCACATGAATAACATGCGGAAGAAATGTTTGAAAGTATTTTTTAGACTTTCTTGAATAAAGCTCCTAACTAACTGTGTAGCGAAGAAACATTTTAAATGTAATAAAGGTCATATATTAACAAGCCCACAGCTAACATCATATTCATGGTGAAAAGCTGAAAACTTTTCCTCTCAGAGAGGAACAAATAAAAAAATGCCCACTATCACCACTCCTATTCAACATAATATTAGAATACCTAGCCAGAAGCATTAGGCAAGAAAAAGAAAAGAAAGGGATCAAAAGTGGAAAGGAAGAAGTAAAAATGCCTCTGTTGGAAGATAAAATATGCTGTATGAAGGAAATCCTAAAGTCTCCACCAAAAACCGCATGAAATTGTTAGAACTAATAAACAAATTCAGTAATGTTGTTGGCTGTGAAACAAAAATACCAAATTAGTTGCATGTGTATACACTAACAAGAAAATAGCTGACACAAAAATAAAGAAAACACTTCCATTTACGGCAGTACCAAAAACAATAAAATGTTAGGACTACATTTAAGCAAGGAGACAAAAACATCTGTACACCTAAAAATATGACATTTACAAAAACTGAAGAAGACACAAGTGAATAGAAACTTATCCCATGTTTCTGAATTGAAAGAATGAATACTGTTCAAATGTTCACGCTACTTAAAGCCATCTATAGTTTCAATTGAAACCCAATAAATTTTCAATGGCAATTTTCCTAGAAATAGAATAACAATCCTAAAAATTGTAGAAAACAACAAAGGACCCTGAAAATAGCCAAAACAATTTTCAGCAAGATAAACAAAGCTGGTTGCAACTCACTTTCTGGTTTCAAACTATTATACAAAGTTATGGTAATCAAAATAGTGTGAAATTAGCATAAAAAAGACAATAGACCAATAGAATAGGACTGACAGCCCAGAAATAAACTCAGCCATGTCCAGTCAAGTAACATTTGACAAGGACGACAAGAATAAACAATGGAGTAAAAATAGACTTTACACTGAGTGGTGTTGGAAAAACGGGATATCCACACGGAAAACATAAAATTGAACACCCATCTTAGACGATTCAAAAATTAACACAACATGAACAGAAATCACAACATGCCTAGAATTAAACAGAAAAAAAATCTACAAGGCATTTGTCTCAGCAATGATTCTTTTGGGTATGATACCAAAAGTAGAAGGAACAAAAGGAAAATTCAACATGTGTGACAACATCAAATTTAAAAGCCTCTGCACAAAAAGAAACTTGAACAGAGTGAAGAGGCATTGAACAGGAGGCATAAGGATTCTCCTATGGAATGGGAGAAAAGATTTGCCAACAACATGCCTGCTACGGGACTAATGTCCAAACATAAAAGGATTCAATTAAAAAAAAGTTGAATAATCTAATTAAAACGTGGGCTGAACACCTTAGCAGATATACTACCTTCATAGGAGACCTACAAATGACCAAGAGACACATGAACATTTGCTCAACATCTGTAATAGTAAGAGAAATGCAAAATAAAACCACAAAGGGATGTCAACTCACACATTTCCTAGTGGTTATTATGAAAAAGAAAAGACAGAAAAGTGTAGTCAAGCATGTAGAAAACTGGGAAAACTTACAGACTGTTGGTGGGAATATACCTTAGTACAACCACTGCATAAAATAATTAGGATGTTCCCCAAAGTACTAAAAATAATACCACCATATAACCTAGCAATTCCATTTCTGAATATACATATTTGAAGGAAATGAAATCAGTTACTTTACTGAGATATTTGAACTCCCATGTTCACTGTATTAATATTTACCAAAATATGCAAGGCATAGACACTAACTGTTTATCAATGAATAAACGGATTAAGAACTGTATATATTACCACAATGGATATTATACAGCCATATAAAGAAAATCCTGCAATTTGTGACCACATGAAATCAACTTGTGGGCATTATGCTTAGTGAAACAATCAGAGACATAAAGACAAACTGTGTGGTCCCACTTATTTATTAAATCTAAACGGCAGAGGTCATCAAAACAGAGATTTGATATGTATTTAATAGGTGTGGGTTTGGGAAAAATAAGCAGATGAGAGTCAAAGAGTACAAATGTCCTGGTATAAAATATGTAGATTCTTGGGATCTAAGTTACAGCATAGTGACTTAGTTACCAACACTTTATTGCATATTTCAAGGTTACAAGGAAAGGAGATCTTAAATGTTCTTACAGCACACACACAAAAATGGTAACTATGTGAGGTGATAGAAGTATTAACTAACATTATTATCACATTATTTCACAACATAGATGTAAGTCTAATCATCATGCTGTGTACCTTATAATTACCAAGGTTATATGTCAATTATATCTCAATAATGTTGGGGAAAATGTATTAAAGATAGGACCTAAATGTTTCAAAGACTTTGAGTAAAGAAAAGGAACAAACTTCTCAAGATTGGCCTTGGCAATAATTTCTTGACAATGACAGCAGGAGAGAAGGCAACAAAATCAAAAGTTAAGTGAAGTGAAATTGTCCTGAAACATTCCTACATAATAAAGGAAACAATCAACAGAATTAACAGGCAATCTATAGAATAGTATAAAATATTTACAAACACGTACCTTAGAAGTGGCTAATATCCAACATACTTTAGGAAAGTGCAAAACCTCAGTAGTGGGATATCACCTCATATCTGTTAGATTGGCTATTATCAAAAAAGAGAAGACAGCAGGCATGACAAAAGGGAACAACCTTACACTCTTGTTGGGAATGCTGATTGGTGTAGCCACTCTAGAAAAGAGTTTGGAAGTTCCTCAAAAAACCAAAAATTAGACAACCAAATCATCCAGAAAAAAATCTTCGGTTATTTATAAAATGGAAGGAAAAACGCTGTCTCTAAAACACACCTAAATAACATGTACACTGCACCATCATTCTCAAATGCCATACCGGGATAACTACACACTTAGCCTGAATAGATGGATAAAGGAAATGTGCCCCAGTAAATTATTTTGTGTTGCAGGAAAAAGAAGTGTCACAATAAAAATATATTCAGGCATAGTAGAAGTAAAATGGTGCCATTTGTAATAAAATGGGTGCACCTTAAGGGCACTATGTTAAGTCAACCTCTCTAATAGTAAGAGATGTTGAGAAGAAGTATGATGAAATAAGAAGTAAGAAGTACTTAAGAAGTAAGTCAGACATATAAAATCAAACATGGTGTAATCTCACTTATAGGAAAAATAAATTAATCTTCGTTGCAGGTTTTTCAACTTCATCACTTTAAATATATCCTGCCAGTCCCTTCTGGCTTGGAGAGTTTAACAACTGTCCTTCACAACCACTTCCAAAATATAGCAGAGGGCAGAACACTCCAAAACTAATTCTACAGCACCACCATCACCCTGATACCCAAACCAGGGAAAGATATAATTAAAAAAAGAAAACTACAGGCCAATATCACTGATGAATATAGATGCAAAAATCCTCAACAAAATAATATGAAACCGAATCCAACAGCTCATTAAAAGGATAATACACCATGATCAAGTGGAGTTTATTCCAGGAATACAAGGATTCTTCAATATATGCAAATCAATCAGCGTGATACTTCATATTAACACATACAAGGAGAAAAACAATATGATCATCTCAAGAGCTGCAAGGAAACTTTCGAAAAAATTCAACACCAATATATGATAAAAACCCTCCACATAGTAGGCATAGATGGGAGTTTCCTCAACATAATAAAGGCCATATATGACAAACCCACCGTAAACATCATCCTCAATGGTGAAAAACTGAAAGTATTTTCATCAAGATCAGGAACAAGACAAGGTTATCCACCCTCACAGCTGTTTTTCAACATAGATTTGGGCGTTTCAGCCACAGCAATCAGAGAAGAAAAGGAAATAAAAGGAATCCAAATCAGAAAAGAAATAAAGCTGTCACTCTTTGCAGATAACTTGATACTACACGTAGAGTATCCTAAGGATGCTACCAGAAGATGAATAGAGCTAACCAATGAATTTGGTAAAGTAACACGATACAAAATTAATGCACAGAAATCTCTGGGATTCCAATAGGCTAATGATGGAAAATCTGAAAGAGCAATTAAGGAAACACTCTTATTTACCATTGCAACAAATAGAATAGGAACAAACATACCCAGGTAGAAAAAAGACCTGCATGTAGAAACCTATAAGATGCTGATGAAAGAAATGAAGGAGGTTACAAAGAGATGGAGATATATGCCATGTTCTTGGGTTTGAAGAATCAACATAGTGAAAATGACTGTATGACATAACGCAATCTACAGAGTCAATGCAATCCCTATCAAATTAACAATGGCATTTGCAAGGAAACTAGAAGAAAAAAATTCACAGTGTGTATGTGAACAAAAAACATGCCAAATAGCCAAAGCAATCTTGAGAAAGAAAAACAGAGCTGGATGAATCAGGCTCCTGGACTTCAGACTATACTAAAAGCAACAGTAATCAAAACAGTATGGTACTGGCACAAAAACAGAAATATAGAGCAATGGATCACGGTAGAAAGCCCAGAGGTAACCCCACAGATATATGGTCACCTTATTTTTGATAAAGAAGGGAAGAATATATAATGGAGATGAGACATCCTCTTCAACAAGTGGTGCTGGGAAAACTGAAAGGCTACATGTACAAGAATGAAATTAGAACATTCCCTAACCACATAAACAAAAATAAACACAAATCGATTAAAGGACTAAATGTACAGTGAGACACTATCAAATACTTAGAGGAAAACATAGGCAGAACACGGTATGTCATAAATAACAGCAAGATTCTTTTTGACCCACTTCCTAGAAAAATGGAAATAAAAACAACTTAAAGTAATGGGACGTAGTGAAACTTAAATTTTTTCACAGGAAAGGAAACCATAAACAACACCAAAAGACAACCATCAGAATGGGAGAAAATATATGCAAATGAAGGAACTGAAAAAGAATTAATCTCCAAAATTAACCAACAGCTCATGCAACTCTAAACCAAAAAACACAAACCATCCAAAAATGGGCAGAAGACCTAAATAGACATTTCTCCAAAGATGATACCCAGATTGCAATAAAACACATGAAAGTTTGCTCAACCTTTCATGTTGAGCATGAATCATTATAAAAATATATATCAAATCTACAATGAGGTATCACCTCACACTAGTCAGAGGAGCCGTCATCAAAAAATCAATATACTATAAATTCTGGAGAGAGTGTAGGGAATACAAAACCCTCAGGCACTGTTAATGGAAATGTAAATTGTTACAGCCACTATAGAGAACAGTATGGTGGTCATTAAGGAACTAAAACTAGAACTAATATATGACCCCACAATCCCACAACTGTGCATATACCCTGAGAAAAGCACAATTCAAAAAGAGTCATGGACCACACAGTTCATTACAGGTGTAATTCCAAAAGCCAGGACAGGGAAAAAGCTAAGTGTCAGTCGACACATGAATGAATAAAGAAGATGTGGCATATATATACAATGGAATATTACTCAGAGATAAATATAAATTAAATTGAGCTATTTGCAGTTAGGTGGATAGACTTAGAGTCTGTCGTACTGTGTGAAGTCAGAAAGAGAAAAAGAAAATCACTTTGCTAACACATATATATGGAATCTAAAAAAAAAAAAGATTCAGATGAAGGTAGGAGCAGCACAGGAAAAAAGATGCAGATGTAGAGTATCGACTTAAGAACATGGGGAGTGGAAAGGGTAAGCTGGCACAAAGTGAGAGAGTCATATGTACATATATACACACGAAATGTAAAACAGATAGCTAGTGGAAAGCAACTGCATAGCACAGGGAGATACGTTCAGTGCTTTGTGACCACCTAGCTTGGTGGGATAGGGAGGGTGGGAGGGAGATGCAAGAGGGAGTGAATATGGGAATATATGTATACCTATAGCTGATTCATTTTGTTATAGAGCAGAAACTAACACAACATTGTAAGACAATTATATTACCATACAAATGATAAAAAAATACAATATGTTGTCTGCAAGAGCAATTTTAACTTTAAGGGCACACATAAGCTGAAGGTGAGGGAATAGAAACTGATAGTCCAAACAGTTTCCAAACAAGAGCAGGGCTGGCTCCCCCAATCGCAGGTAATACAGACTTTCAGTCAAAATAGTTCACAATTGATAAAGAAGGTCCGTATACAATGATAATAGATCAATTTATCAAGAGGTTATAATAATTGTAAATATATATGTACTGAACTTTGCAGGATTAAACAAATATATAAATAACCCATTAACAGATCTGATAGGAGAAATCAACAGTAAAACTAATAATGGTAAGGGACTATATTATCCCACTTTATACCTTAGAAAATTGATAAAGACAATGAATGTACCCAATAAAATTATATAGAAGTTCCATCCAACAGAACCAGAATCCACATTATTCTTAACTGCAGATAGAGCATTCCGTAGGATAGAACCTGTCATGGAATATAAAGCAAGCGTTAACATATTTAAGAAGATCAAAACCACATTAAGCAACCTTTTTTATCATAATGTTATGAAGCTAGAAATCAATAAGAATAGAAAAAGTGAAAAAAAAACCTAATATGTAGAATTATACAGCACACACTGGAGAAATCTAAGGGTCAAGGAAGAACTCAAAAGGAAAATCTGAAACTACCTTCAGATAAACAAAAATGACAATATACCCAAACTTTGGGAATGTACAAAAATCAGTCTAAGGAATGAAATATTTTTAGCAATCATAAATTCTTATATTAAGAGAAAGGAATGATTTAAAATAAAGGACTTAACCTTATGCCTGAAAGATTAGGAAAAATGCACAAATTAAGCACCAGGAATAAAAGGAAAAAGTAAGAAAGATTCAAATGGAAATGAATAAAACGAATATCAGATAATTAGGAAAAACTGAATCCAAGTGACGACATTTGGAAAGGATAATAAAATTGACAAGCTTTAGCTAGACTAACAAACAGCAAAAAAGAGCTTAATAAATAAAACTTTAACTGAAAGAGGAGAAATTGCAACTGACATCATAGCACACAAATCATTATAAAGAATGATAAAAAACCGGGTCACAAAAATGGATAAATCTCCAACAACTCCTATATAAAATGAAGCAAGACAATCACGAAGAAGCAAAAAACAAACAAACGAAAATTATCATGATCATAAAAATAATGACTTAGGAAATAGAAGCAGTATTGAAAACTCTCCCAACAAAGAGAAGCCCAGGATCAGTTAGTTTCACTGGTGAATTCTACTGAACATTTAATGAAGATTTATTGCCAGTCCTTCCCAAACTCTCCCAAATCACTACAAAAGAGGAACCATTTCCAAACTCATTTTACATAACCAACATTGTCCTGAATAACAAAGCCAGATAAGGAAATAACAAGGGAAACACAAAACAAAAGAAAACAAACATACAAACAAAGGAAAATCAGAAAATTTACAGGCTAATACCCTTTTACATATAGATGCAAAAATTCTCAACAAAATTCTAGCAAACCAAATTCAATAACACACTAAAATGTTCAACATGATAAGGTGGGATAATTCCTGGGGATGCAAGGGCAGTTAACATTTTTAAATCAATAATTTTAATTTATGACACGAATAGCATGCAGAAGAAATGCTTGAAAGAATTTTCCAAATTTTCGTGATTAAAGCTTTCAACTACCTGGGGAGAGAGGAAACATTTTAAATGTAATAAAGGTCATATATTATCAAGGCCCCAGATAACATCATATTCATGGTGAAAAGCTGAAAACCTTTCCTCTAAGACAGGAACAAATAAAAAATGCCCACTATCACCACCCCTATTCAACATAATACTAGAAACACTAGCCAGAACCATTAGGCAAGAAAAAGAAATAAAAGGAATCAAAAGTGGAATGGAAGAATTAGAAATGTCTCTGTTTGAAGATGACATATTCTGTATGCAGGAAATCCTAAAGACTCTACCAAAAACCCCATGAAACTGTTAAAACTAATAAATGAATTCAGTGTAGTTGTTGGATATGAAATAAAAATACAAAATTAGCAGCATTTCTATACAATAACTAGAAAAAAGCTGACAGAAAAACAAAGAAAACACTTCCATTTACAGCAGCACCAAAAAAAATAAAATCTTAGGAATACATTTAAGCAAGAAGACGAAAACATTTGTTCACCTAAAAATATGACATTTTCAAAAACTGAAGAAGAAACAAGTAAATAGAAAGCTATCCAATATTTCTAAATTGAAAGAATGAATACTGTTCAAATGTTCATGCTACCTCAAGCTGTCTATAGTTTCAGTGCAATCCCAATCAACATTTCAATGGCAATTTTCCTAGAAATAGAATAACAATCCTAAAAATTGTACAAAACAAGAAAGGACCCTGAAAATAGACAAAGCAATTTACAGGAAGATAAACAAAGCTGGATGAAACGCACTTCGTGGTTTCAAACCATAATACAAAGTTACAGAAATCAAAACAGTGTGAGACTAGCATAAAAACAGACAATAGACCAATAGAATAGGACTGAGAACCCAGAAATAAACTCAGCCATGTCCAGTCATCTAACATTTGACAAGGACGACAAGAATAAATAATGGAGTAAAAATAGACTTTACACTGAGTGGTGTTGGAAAAACTGGATATCAACATGGAAAACAATAAAATTGAACAGACATCTTAGACGATTCAAAAATAAACACAAGAATAGAAATCATAAAATCCACAGAATTAAACAGAAAAAAATATTTCCAAGGCATTTGTCTAGGCAATGGTTCTTTTGGATATGATACCAAAAGTAGAAGGAACAAAAGAAAATTCAACATGTGTGACAACATCAAATTTAAAAGCCTCTGCACTAAAAGAAACTTGTACAGAGTGAAGAGGCAATGAAAGAGGAGGCATTGGAATTCTCCTATGGAATGGGAGAAAATATTTGCCAACAGCATGCAAGCTACAGGAGAATGCTGAAACATAAAAAGTCTCAATTAAAAAAAAGCGAAAAATCTAATTAAAAGGTGGGCTGAAGATCTTAGCAGATATATTCCCCTCATTGGAGACGTACAAATGACTAACTGACACATGATTATTTGCTCAATATGTGTAATAGTAAGAGAAATGCAAAATAAAACCACAATGAGATATCAACTCACACATTTCACAGTGGATTTTATGAAAAAGAAAACAGAGAAAAGTGTAGTCAAGCATGTAGAACACAGGGAACACTTACAGACTTTTGGTGGGAATGTAACTTAGTACAACCACTATGGAAAATAATACGGATGTTCCTCAAAATACTAAAAAATAATACCACCATATAACATAGCAATTCCATTTCTGAATATACATATTTGAAGGAAATGAAATCAGTTAACTTACAGAGATATTTGCACTCCCCTGTTCACTGAATAAATATTTATCTAAAATGTGCAAGGCATTGTCACTAACTGTTTATCAATGATAAAAAGGCTTAAGAAATGTATATGTTACCACAATGGGTATTATACAGTCATATAAAGAAATTCCCGCAATTTGTGACCACATGAAATCAACTTGCAGGCATTATGCTTAGTGAAACAATCAGACATTAAGACAAACTGTGTGGTCCCACTTATTTATGAAATCTAAATGGTGAGTTCATCAAAAAGAGAGTTTATACATATTTAATAGGTGTGAGGTGGGGAGAAACAGGGAGATGATTGTCAAAGAGCACAAATTTCCTGTTATAAAATGTGTAAATTCTTGGGATCTAAATTAAAGGATAGTGACTTAGTTACCAATACTTTATTACATGTTTAAAAGTTACTGGGAATGCATATCTTCAGTTTTCTTACAGAACACACACACAATTGGTAACTATGTGAGGTGATAGAAGTATTAACTAACATTATTATCATATTATTTCTCAACATAGATGTAAATCTCATCATCATGCTGTGTACCATAAAACTACCAACGTTATATGTCAATTATATCTCAAAAGTGTTGGGGAAATTGCTTTAAAGATAAGATCAAAAAGTTTCAAATCCATTGAGAAAAGATAAGGAACAAACTTCTCAAGATTGGCCTTGGCAATAATTCCTTGGCTATGACAGCAGTAGAGCAGGCAACAAAACCAAAGTTAAGTGAAGTGAAATTGAACGGAAACATTCCTATATAATAAAGGAAACAATCAACAGAATTAACAGGCAATCTACAGAATTGCAGAAAATATTAGAAACACATACGAGATAAGTAGCTAATAACAAACATACATTAGGAAAGTGCAAAACCTCTGTAGTGGAATATCACCTCATATATATTAGATTGTCTATTATCAAAAAAGAGAAGATAGCAGGCATGACAAAAGGGAACCCTCCTACATTCTTGTTAGGAATGCTGACTGGTATAGCCGCTCTAGAAAACAGTTCGAAGATTCCTCAAAAAGCTAAAAATTAGAACTACTAAATCATCCAGAAAAAACTATTTGGGTATTTTTATAAAGGAAGGAAACACACAAAAACATAAAGATACTTGCATCCCATGTATACTGCACCATCATTCTCAAATGTCATAACAGGAAACAACACACTTAGGATGAATAAATGGAGAAAGAAAATGTGGCACAGAAAAGTATTTTGTGTGGCAGGAAAAAAAAGGTGTCACAATAAAAATATGTTCAGGCATAGTAAAAGGAAAATGCTGCCTTTTGTAACAAAATGGGTGAACCTTGAGAGCACTATGATAAATCAACATCTCTAATAGTAAGACATGTTGAGAAGAAGTACAACAAGTTAAGAAGTATTTAAGAAGTAAGTCAGACATATAAAAACAAACATGGTGTGATCTCACATATTTCAAAAAAAATCATCTTCATTGCAGGTTTTTCTCCTTCATCACTTAAGATGTCCTGCCAGTCCTTCCTGGCTTGGAGAGTTTAACACCTGTCCTTCTAAAACTCTTCCAAAATGTAGCAGAGGGAGGAAAATTCCAAAACTAATTCTATGGAGACAACATCACTAATACCAAAAGCAGACAAAACATCAAAAAAATAAAATAAAAAATAAAACTGCAGGCCAATATTACTGATGAATATAGATACAAAAATCCTCAACAAAATATGGCAAACAGAATCCAACAGCACATTAAAAGGAAAATACACCATGATCAAGTGGTATTTATTCCAAGAATACAAGGATCCTCCAATATATGCAGAGCAACCAACTCGATACACCATATTAACAAATTGAAGTAGAAAACGCATATGATCATCTCAGTAGATGCAGAGAAAGCTTTCTAAAAAAATCAACACCAAGTTATGATAAAAACCCTCCACATAGTAGACATAGAGGGAAGATTCCAGAACATAATGAAGACCATATATGACAAACCCACAGCAAACATCGTCCTCAATGTTGAAAAACTGAAAGTATTTTCACTAATATCAGGAACAAGACAAGGTTGCCCACCCTCTCAACTCTTATTCAACATAGTTGTGTATGTCTCAGCCACAGCAATCGAGAAGAAAAGGAAATAAAAGTAATCCAAATCTGAAAAGAAGAATTAAAGCTGTCACTCTTTGCAGATGACATGATACTACACATAGATAATCCTAAAGATGCTACCAGAAAATGACTAGAGCTAATCAATGATTTTGGGAAAGTAGCAGGATACAAAAGTAACGCACAGAAATCTCTGGGATTCCTATAGTCTAATGATGAAAAATCTGAAGAGAAATTAAGGAAACACTCTCATTTACCATTGCAACAAATAGAATAGGAACAAACATACCAAGGTAGACAAAAGACCTGTATGCAGAAACCTATAAGATGCTGATGAAAGAAATGAAAGAGGATAAAAAGAGATGGAGAGATATACTATGTCCTTGGGTTGTAGGAATCCACATAGTGAAAATGACTAGATGACCTAATGCAATCTACAGAGTCAATGCAATCCCTATCAAATTACCAATGGCATTTTCCAGGGAACTAGGAGAAACAATAGTACAGTGTGTATGGAAACAAAAAAGACACTGAATACCAAAGGCACTCTTGAGAAAGAAAAACGCAGCCGGATGAATCAGGCTCCAGGACTTCACAATATACTACAAAGGTACAATAATGAAGACAGTATGGTACTGGCACAAAAAGCGAAATATAGATCAACGGAACAGGAATGAAAGCCTAGAGGTAAACCCATGCACATATGGTCATCTAATTTTGATAAAGGTGGCAAGAATATACAATGGAGATAAGACATCCTATTCAACAAGTTGTGTTGGGAAAACTGAACAGCTACATGTACAAGAATGAAATCAGAACACTCCCTAACACCATACACAAAAATAAACACCAATGGATTAAAGGCCTAAATGTAAGGTTCTGCACTATCAAACACTTAGAGGAACACATAGGCAGAACACTCTATGACATAAATCACAGCAAGATTCTTTTTTTCCATTCCTAAAGAAATGGAAATAAAAACAAAATTAAACAAATGGGACCTAATGAAACTTAAAACATTTTTCACAACAAAGGAAACCATAAACAAGACCAAAAGACAACCCTCAGAATCAGAAAATATTCACAAATGAAGCAACTGACAAATGATTAATCTTCAAAATTTACCAACAGCTCATACAGCTCTAAAAGAAAAAACACAAACAACAATCCAAAAGTGGGCAGAAGACCTAAATAGACATTTCTCCAAAGATGGTACACAGATTGCAATAAAACACATAGAAGGTTGCTCAATATCATGAATCATTAAAGAAATATAAATCAAACTACAATGAGGTATCACCTCACACTAGTCAGAATAGCCATTAACTTCTAAATTCTACAAACTCTAAATTCTGGAGTGGTGTATGGAAAACGGTACCCTCTGGCACTGTTAGTGGGAATGTAAATTGTTACAGCCACTATGGGGAACAATATGGAGGTCATTAAGAACCTAAATCTTGAACTAATATATGACACCGCAAACCCACTCCTTTGTATATACCCTGAGAAAAGCATAATTCACAAAGAGTCATGGACCACAAAGTTCATTACAGGTGTAATTACAATAGCCAGGACAGGTAAACACCTAAGTGTCAATTGACAGAGGAATGGATAAAGAATGTGTGTCATATATATACAATGGAATATCACTGAGCCATAAATAGAAATAAAATTGAACTATTTGCAGTTAGGTGGATTGATTTAGAGTCTGTCATACTGTGTGAAATGAGTCAGAAAGAAAAATAAGACAAAGTTTTTGCTAATACATATATAGGGAATCTAAGAAGAACATTCTGGTGAATGTAGGGGCTGGACAGGAATAAAGATATGGATGTAGAGAATCGACTTGAGAACATAGTGAGTGGAAAGAGTAAGCTGGCATGAAGTTAGAGAGTCCTATGTACATATATACACTACGAAATGTAAAATAGGTAGCTAGTGGAAAGCAGCTGCATAGCACAGGGAGATACGTTCAGTGTTTTGTGACCACCTAGTTTGGTGGGATAGGGAGGGTGGGAAGGAGATGCAAGAGGGAGTGGATATGGGAATATACCTATAGCTGATTCACTTTATTATACAGCAGAAACTAACACAACATTGTAAAACAATTATATTGCCATATAAATGATAAAAAAACAATATGCTGTCTACAAGAACCATTTTATCATTAAGGACACACATAAGCTGAAGGTGAGGGAATAGAAACTGATAGTCCAAACAGTTTCCAAACAATTGCAGGACTTGATCTCCCAATCTCAGGTAATACAGACTTTCAGTCAAAGTAGTTCTCAAGTGATAAAGAAGGTCAGTAAACAATGATAATGGATCAATTTATCAAGAGGAAATAATAATTGTAAATATATATGTACTGAATGTTTCAGGATTAAACAAATATTTAAATCAACCATTAAGAGATCTGATAAGGGGCTTCCCTGGTGGTGCAGTGCTTGAGGGTCCACCTGCCGTGAAGGGGACACGCATTCATGCCCGGGTCCGGGAAGATCCCACATGCCGTGGATCGGCTGGGTCCATGAGCCATGGCCGCTGAGCCTGCGCATCTGGAGCCTGTGCTCCACATCAGGAGAGACCACAACAGTGAGAGACCCGCATACCACCACACACCCCCCCAAAAAAAAAAACAGATCTGAGAGGATAAATCAACAATAAAACAAATAATAGTAAGTGACTATATTATCCCACTTTCTACCTTAGAAAATTAATAAAGAAACAGAATGTACCTAATAAACTTATAGAAAACTTCCATCCAACAGTAACAAAATCCATATTCTGCTTAAGTGCTGAAGGAACATTTCCCAGAATGGACACTGTCTTGAAACATAAAGCAAGCGTTAACAAATTTAAGAAGATCAGAATCACATTAAGCATCTTTTTTGATCATTATGTTATGAAGCTAGGAATCAATAACAAGAGAAAAAGAAAAATCCCTTATATGTAAAATTGTACAACACACACTGGAAATATATATGGGTCAAGGAAGAAGTCAAAATGGAAATCTGAAACTACCTTCAGATAAACGAAAATGACAACATGCCAAAACGTTTGGAATGTAGAAAAATCAGTCAATGGATGAGTTAATTTTAGCAATCATAGATTCTTCTAAAAGAGAAAAGAATGATCTAAAGTATACAACTTGTGCTTATACATGAAGGACTAGGGAAAATGAACAAACTAAGCACCAGGAATAAAAGGAAAAAATAAGAAAGATTCAAATGGAAATGAATAAAACAAATATCAGATAATTAGAAAAAACTGAATCCAAGTGTTGGTATTTGGAAAGGATAATAAAATTGACAAGATTTAGCTAGACTAACGATGAGAAAAAAAGAGCTTAATAAATAAAACTTTAACTGAAAGAGGAGAAATTGCAGCTGACACCATAGCATACAAAGAATTATAAAAAATGCTAAAAATCTGGGTCACAATAATGGATAAATCTCCAACAACTCCCATATAAGACGTAGCAAGACGATCAAGAAGAAGCAAAAAACAAACAAACAAGAAATATCCTGATCATACAAATAATGACTTAGGAAATTGAAGCAGTATTCAAAACTCTCCCAACAAAGAGAAACACAGGATCAGTTAGTTTCACTGGTGAATTCTACTGATCCTTTAAAGAAGAATTATTGCCAGTCCTTCCCAAACTCTGCCAAATAACTAAAAAAGAGGAAACATTTCCAAACTCATTTTATAAACCCGGGATTTTCCTGATTAACAAAGCCACATAAGGAAATAACAAGGGAACACATAACAAAACAAAACAAAACCAAAAAACAAAGAACTTACAGGCTAATATCCTTTTACATATAGATGCAAAAATTCTCAACCAAATTTTAGCAAACCAAATTCAATAACACACTAAAATGTTCAACATGCTAAGGTGAAATAATTCCTGGTGATGCAAGGGCAGTTAACATTTTTAAATCAAAAATTTTAATTTACGACACGAATAGCATGCAGAAGAAATGTTTGAAATAATTTTCTAAATTTTCTTGATTAAAGTTTTCAACTACCTGGGAAGAGAAGAAACATTTTAAATATAATAAAGATTATATATTATCAAGCCCACAGCTAATATCATATTCATGGTGAAAAGCTGAAAACTTTTCCTCTAAGACAGGAACAAATAAAAAATGCTCACTATCACCACTCCTATTCAACATAATATTAGAATCCCTAGCCAGAACCATTAGGGAAGAAAAAGAAATGAAAGGGATCCAAAATGGAAAGGAAGAATTAAAAATGTCTCTGTTTGAAGATGACATATTCTGTATGCAGGAAATCCTAAAGACTCCACCAAAAACCCCATGAAACTGGTAAAACTAATACATGAATTCAGTAATTTTGTTGGATATGAAATAAAAATACAAAATTAGCAGCATTTTTATACACTAACAAGAAAATAGCTGACAGAAAAATATAGAAACACTTCCATTTACAGCAGCACCTAAAAAAATAAAATGTTAGGAATACATTTAAACAAGGAGACAAAACCATCTGTACATCAAAAAATATGACATTTACAAAAACTGAAGAAGACACAAGTAAATAGTAAAGTATCCCATATTTCTAAATTGAAAGAATGAATACTGTTAAAATGTTCATGCTAACTCAAGCTATCTATAGTTTCAATGGAATCCCAATCAACATTTCAATGGCAATCTTCCTAGAAATAGAATAATAATCCTAAAAATTGTATGAAACAACAAAGGACACTGCAAATAGACAAGGCAATTTTCAGCAAGATAAACAAAGCTGGATGCAACTCACTTCCTGGTTTCATAATATTATAAAAAGTTACGGTAATCAAAATAATGTGAAATTAGAATAAAAACAGACAATATACCAATAGAATAGGACTGACAGCCCAGACATAAACTCAACCATGTCCAGGCAACTAATACTTGACAAGGACGACAAGAATAAACAATGGAGTAAAAATAGACTTTACACTAAGTAGTGTTGGAAAAGCTGGATATCCACAGGGAAAAGAATAAAATTGATCATCCATCTTAGACGACTCAAAAATTAACACCACGTGAACAGAAATCAAAAAATCCTTAGAATTAAACAGAAAAATATCTCCAAGGCATTTGTGTCAGCAATGATTCTTTTGGATATGATACCAAAAGTAGAAGGAACAAAAGGAAAAATCAACATGTGTGAAAACGTCAAATATAAAAGCCTCTGCACAGAAAGAATCTTGAACACAGTGAAGAGGGAATGGAACAGGAGGCATAGGAATTCTCCTACGGAATGGGAGAAAATATTTGCCAACAACATGCCAGCTACAGGACTAATGTTGAAACATAAAAAGACTCAGTTTTTTTTAAAGTTGAATAATGTAATTAAAACGTGGCCTGAATATCTTAGCAGATATATTCCCCTCATAGGAGACACACAAATGACCAACCGACACATGAACATTTGCTCAACATCTTTAATAGTAAGAGAAATGCAAAATAAAACCACAATGAGATATCAACTCACACATTTCATAGTGGTTATTATGAAAAAGAAAAGACATAAAAGTGTAGTCATGCGTGTAGAAAACAGGGAACACTTACAGACTTTTGGTGGGATTGTAACTTAGTACAACCACTATGGAAAATAATTTGGATGTTCCTCAAAATACTAAAAATAATACCACCATATAACATAGCAATTCCATTTCTGAATATACATAATTGAAATCATAACGTGCATGATGTTGTAAATAAGATCTATAATCAGAAGATGGTTCAGGATTACTCAGTCATGCACATTTTTTTTGTGGTATCCTGTATGGGAATATCTATTCTTGAAGAATATATACAATAATTCCATGTAGGAAATCCGATATTGGTATCTACAGCATCCCAGTTATTATCCAATTGGTCTTCCAGAGATTGTAATATAGATGATTGTACTCCTGTATGAATACCATAAGGAGGATTACAAGGAGGAAATTTTAAAGATGAGAGGAAGGTTGATTATAAGTTGGATCTTCTCCAGGTGCTAGATAAATCAAAGACCAAAGAAGTCTCTTATTAGGTTGACTCGGAAAAGCAGTAAGCTGTCCTTTAAGAAAAACTGGTATACATCCATCCTTACGAGAGGTTACAGAATTATTAATTGATGGAAATATAAAACATATAGGATGGAACCCTGATTTTCCATGAAAAGTAAAATTATTATTTGTTTTAAATTTATTATATGGATAGGAGCTTATGGCTCCTCCCATTAACCTGGGCATAGTAGTAGACACTGGTATACCCTCATTATCCCAGGCTACAGTTTGTAAAATCGGTGGATCAGGGAGATAAGTCCAATAAGATTTACCCAAAGCATTTCCCCTAGTTACCTGGCAGGCCAATATAGCAAGCATAGCAACAAAAAGATTTCCAGGTGTTAAGGTAGCTCCCGGGTCTGTTACCACTTTCTCAGCGTCATCAGCAAGTCATTTAATCTGACCTCAAGTTGGTGGATTTGAAGTTCTCGTAGAGATGGCTTGTCTCTTGTGAGGTCTTGGGTGCAGACGTGGCAGACAACTAATTGGTCTCTCTCCAATGGTGAGGTTTTGTATCTGCTGCAGCAGCGGTACTTTAGCTGATGGTGATTCATCAGCTGACATCTCCGGCTGTGGTGGCTTGTGCCTGACTGGAAAGTGGTAAGGCGAGGTCGGAGGGCCCGACATGTCTGATGAGACGGTCAGGCACCCACAACCGTGAGTCAGCGTCCTGTGGAAATACACAAGCATAGCCTCTGCCGCTGGTTAGAATATATCAGGTCCTTTCCATTGACCAGTGAGCAGATCCTTCCATTTCACCCTAGGTTTAGGTTTATTAATATCGCTATTCCAATGTCTCATCATTGCAGTATTACCTTGTGAATCAGTATTCAACTTATTTAATACAAATAGTGTGTACTGAAGAATGTGATGTGGAGAACTGTACTTGAATTCCCCTTGCTGTAATATTGTAATTTGAACTTTTAAAGTATGATGGGCTCTTTCCACTATTGCATGACCCTGAGGATTATAGGGGATTCCCGTAGAATAGGAAATATTAATTTTTTCACAAAAGTCTTTAAAAGCCTTAGAAACGTAGGTACGAGCGTTATCAGTTTTTAGAGCTTTTGGAATGCCTAGAAAGGCAAAACAGAAAAATAAGTGTTGCATAACATCCTTAAAAGCTTCTCCGGTTCTTCCTGAGGGAAAAATTACATGAGAATAGGTATCCACTGAAACATGTACATAAGATAGCTTTCCAAAAGTTGGCACATGAGTTACATGCATTTGTCATAACATATTAGGTAATGATCCTCTAGGGTTGACCCCCATGGGCAAACTGGATGAATAAGTTGGACAATGTGGACAATTTTTAATTATAGATCTGGCTATCTCCTGGGGCAGTTGAAATTGACAGCACAGAGCTGCACAATTATGATGATGCAACTTATGTGAAGCTTGTGCCTCCTCAATACAAGGGAAAGCGTCAATTCGTGTCAAAAGGTCAGCTTGGCAATTACCTTCACATATGCTTCCAGGCAAGTTAGAATGTGACCTTACATGAACGACAAAATAAGGTAAAGAACGTGCCCAAACTTGTTTTTCTAAACAAGCTCACAGTGATAGTGCAAATGGTGGCAGTGCCCACAGTGACACTGCCCACAGTGACAATGCCTATGATGACAGTGCACATGGAGACAGTGCCCATGGTGCCATTGCCTATGGTAACAGTGCTCATAGTGAAAGTACCCATGTTAACAGTGACCACGGTGAGAGTGCTCATGGTGATAGTGTCCATGGTGACAGGGCTCATTGTGACAGCCGGCATTGTGCCAGTACCCATAGTGACAGTGCTCATGGTGACAGTGCCCATGGTAACAGTGACCACGGTGAGAGTGCTAACGGTGCTAGTGCTCACAGTAATAGTGCTCATGGTGACAGTGCTGATGGTGACAGTGTTCACAGTGACAGTGCCCATGGTGATAGTGCTCATGGTGAGAGTCTGCCCATTGATAGTGCCCATGGTGGCTGTTCCCATTGTGAAAGTGCTCATGATGATATTGCCCATGTTGGTAGTTCCCATGGTGACAGTGTTCACGGTGATAGTGACCATGGTAACAGTGCACGTGGTGGCCATGCCCTTGGTGACAGTGCCTATGATGACAGTACCCATGGTGACAATTCTCACGGTGATAGTGCCCATGGTGGCATTGCACATGGTGGCAGTGAAAAATTGTGACACTGCCCATGGTGACAGTGCACATGGTGACAACCCATGCAGACAGTACTCACAGTGATATTTCTCATGGTTGCAGTATCCATGGTGACAGTGCTCACAGTGATAGTGCACATGGTGGCAGTGCCCATGGTGACAGTGCCCATGGTGACACTGCCCACGGCACCATCATCTATGGTGACAGTGCTCATGGTAACAGTGCCCATGGTGACAGTGACTACGGTGAGAGTGCTCAAAGTGATATTGCCCATGGTGACAGGGCTCATAGTGTCAGTCCGAATTGTGCCAGTACCCAGGGCAACAGTGCTCATGGTGACAGTGACCACAGTGAGAGTGCTCACGGTTATACTGCTCACAGTAATAGTGCTCATGGTGACAGTGAAAATGGTGACAATACCCATGGTGACAGTACTCATGTTGAAAATACCCATGGTGGCAGTTCTCATCGTAACAGTTCTCCTGGTGACAGTGCTCATAATAGCAGTTCCCAAAGAGTCAGTGCTCGTGGTGACAGTGCTAATGGAGACATTGCACATGGTGGCAGTTCCCATGGGGACAGTACTGATGGTGACACTGTGCATTGTTACAGTGCTCATGGTAACCGTGCTCACAGTGAGAGTGCACATCGTGACAGTGCTAAATAGTGACAGTGCACATGCTGACAGTGCTCATGGTGATAGTGCCCATGGTGACAGTGCACACGGTGATAATGGACATTGTTACAGTGTTCATGGTGACAGAGCACAAGGTGGCAGTGGCCATGGAGACAGTGCCCACAATGACAGTGTCCATGATGAAAGTGCCGACAGTGACAGTGCCCATGCTGACTCTTCTCACGGTGACAGTGTCCATGGAGACAGTTAGCATGGTGAGATTTGTCACGGTGATAGTGCCCGTTGTGACAGTGCTCACAGTGACAATGCCCATGGTGCCAGTGCCCATAGAGACATTCCACATGGTCACATTTCTCATGGTGAATGTGCCTATAGTGATATTACCCATGGTGACAGTGTACGTGGTGGCAGAGCAAAATGGTGACAGTGCCCATGGTGACATTGCTCATGGTGAATTTGCTTACATTGATAGTCCTTACGGTCACAGTGTGCATGGTGACACTGCACAGAGTGACAGTGTTCATGGTGACAGTGTTCACGGTGATAGCTCCTATTATGAGAGTGTCCATGGTGACAGTGCCCATAGTCACAAATCTCATGGTGTAGTGCTCACAGTGACAGTGCCCAAAGTGAAAATGCCCACGGGGACAGTGCTCATGGTGAGAGTGTCCATGGTTACAGTGCCCATGGTGACATTGCCCATGTTCACAATTCTCACAGTGATAATGCCTATGGTGAGAGTACCTAGGGTGACAATGCCCATGGTGACAGTGCCCATGGGGTCATGCCCATGGTGACAGTGCTCATGGTGACTGTGCTCATGTTGGCAGTGTCATAAATAACAGTGCTCATTGTGGCAGTGCTCATGGTAACCGTGCTCATGGTGACAGTGCCCTTGTATACAGTGTTTATGGTGATAGATGTCACGGTGTCAGTGCACACGGGGACAGTGCCCATGCTGACAAAGCCCATGGTGATACTTCCTATTGTGACAGAACCCACCCTAACAGTGCCCATGGTGACAGCACCCAGTGTGACAAGGCCCATGGTGACAGGACAAATGGTGACCTTGCGAATGGTGACAGTGCCGATGGTGAGAGTGCCAATAGTGACAGTGCTCATGGTGAAACTGCCCATGGAGACATTGCCCATGGTGATAGTGCTCATTGTGGCAATGCTCATGGTGACCGTGCTCATGGTGACAGTGCCCATGGTTACAGTGCTTATGGTGAAAGATATCACGGTGGCCGTGCCAACGGTGACAGTGCCCACACTCACAAAGCCCATGGTGATACTTCCCATTGTGACAGTGCCCACGGTGACAGAGACCATGGTGACAGTGCCCAAGATCACAGTACCCATGGTGAGAGTGATAATGGTGACTGTGCCCATGGTGACAGTGCCCATTGTGACAACACCCATTGTGACAGTGCTCACAGTGACCATGCCGATGATGACAGTGCCGATCGTAATAGTGCCAATTCGGAGAGTGTGTACGGTGAAACTGCCCATGGAGACACTGCCAATGGTGATAGTGCTCATCGTGACAACACCTCGGAGAGAGTGCCAATGGTAAGAGTCTCCATGGTGACTGTTCTCACGGTGACAGTGCCTATGGTTATAACGCTCTTAGTGACAGTGCTCACAGTGACAGTGTCCATGGTGACAGTGACCACAGTGACTGTTCTCACCGTGATAGTTCCCATGGTGAGAGTGTTCATGGTGACAGCCCGCATTGAGGCTGTGCCCGGGGTGACAGTTCTCAGGGTGATAGTGCTCACAGTGATAGTATTCACGATCACATTGCCCAAGGTGACAATACCCACGGTGACAGTAATCATGGTGAAAGTGCCCATGGTGGCAGTTCTCATAGTGACAGTTCTTGTGACAGAGCTCATGGTGGCAGTGCTCGTGGTGACAGTGTTTTTGGTGACAGTGCTCATGGTGGCAGTGACCATGGTGAGACTACCAGTGGTGACACTGATCATGGTGACAGTGCACATGGTCATGGTGCATCTGGTGGCAGTGCAAAATAGTGACAGTGTCCATGGTGATATTGCTCATGGTGATAGTGCCCATGGTGAGATTGCCCATGGTTATCATGCTCATGGTGACAGTGTCCATGGTGACAATGCCCCTGGTGACAGTGCACACCGTGAGAATGCCCATGGTGTACGTGCCTATGGTGACAGTTCTTATCATGATAGTGCTCACGGTAGCAGTGTTCATGATAATAGTGCTCACGGTGGCAGTGCCCACAATGAGAGTGTCAAAGGTGAGAATACTGACTGTGACAGTTCCCATGGTGACTTTTCTCTCCGTGATAGTGCCCTTGGGGAGAGTTAGCATGGTGAGATTTCTCACGGTGATAGTGCCCATTGTTTCAGTGCTCATAGTGACAAGACCCATGGCTCCAGTCCCCATCATGGCATTGCTCATGGTGATAGTTCTCACGGTGACAGTACCCATGGTGACATTATTCAGTGATAAAATGCTCATGGTGACAGTGCCTAAGGTGATAGTGCACATGGTGGCAGTGCAAATGGTAACAGTGCCCATTGTGACATTGCTTAATGTGATAGTTCTTGCGGGGATAGTGCACATGGTGACACTGCCCACCATGACAGTTCTCTTGTTGACAGTGCTCACAGTGATTGTGCCACTGTTGGAAGTGCCCATCGTGAAAGTGTCCATGGTGACATCTCTTATGGTGAGAGTGGTCAGAGTGGCAGTGCTCATGGTGAAAGTGCCCATGGTGACAGAGCTCATGGTGACAGTGCCCATAGTTATAGTGTCCATGGGGACACTACCAACAGTGAAATTGTCCATGGGGACACTGCCCATGGTGACAGTGCCCATGGTCACAACCCTCACGGTGAATGTGCTCACGGTTACAGTTCCCATTTTGATAGTGACGATGGTGACAGTTCTAACAGTGATTGTGCCCATGATGACAGTGCTCATGGTGAAAGTCCACATTGTGCCACTGCCCAAAGTGACAGTGCTCACGGTGACAGGGCCCAAAGTCACAATACCCAAGGTGACAGAGCCCAGGCTGACAATTCTCATGGTGATAGTGCCCATGGTGACAGTGCACATGGTGATACTGAGAATGGTGACAGTGCTTATAGTGACAGTGGTCATGGTTGCAGTACCCATGGTGATAGTGCTGAAACTGACAGTGCCCTTGGTGATAGTGCCCATGGTGAGAGTGCTTACGTTAATAGTGCCCATGGTGACAGTTCCCATTGTGAAAGTGCTCATGATGACAGTGCCCATGTTGGTAGTTTCCATGGTGACAGTGCTCACGGTGATAGTGACCATGGTAACTGTGCACATGGTGGCCGTGACCTTGGTGACAGTGCCCATGATGACAGTGCACATGGTGACAGTGCTCACCGTGATAGTGCCCATGGTGACAGTGCACATGGTGGTAGTGCACATGGTTGCAGTGACTAATGGTGACAGTGACCATGCTGACAGTTCTCATGGTGCCAGTGCACATGGTGACAGTGTTCATGATGACAGTGTTCATGGTGATTGTTCCCATGGTGAGAGTGTCCATGGTGACAGTGCCCATAGTCACAATTCTCATGGTGTAGTGCTCACAGTGACAGTGCCCATGGTGAAAATACCCAGGGTGACAGTACTCATGTTGACAGTGCTCATGGTGATAGTGTCCATGGTGACAGGGCCCATGTTCACAATTCTCACAGTGATAATGCCTATGGTGAGAGTACCTAGGGTGACAATGCCCATTGTGACAGTGCCCATGGTTTCATGCCCATAGTGACAGTGCTCATGGTGACTGTGCTCATGTTGGCAGTGCCATAAATAACAGTGCTCATGGTGAGTGTGCTCATGGTGACAGTGCCCATCTTTATAGTGTTTATGGTGATAGATGTCAGTGTGCCAGTGCAAACGGGGACAGTGCCCAGCCTGAAAAAGTCCATGGTGATACTTCCCATTGTGACAGTGCCCACAGCGACAGTGCCCATGGTGACAGCACCCAGTGTGACAAGGCCCATGGTGACAGTGCTCATGGTGACCGTGCCGATGGTTACAGTGCCAATAGTGACAGTGCTCATGGGGAAACTGTCCATGGAGACATTGTCCTTAGTGATAGTGCTCCTGGAGACAACCACACGGTGAGAGTGCCAATGGTGATAGTCCCCATGGTGACATTTCTTACGTTGAGTGTGACCATGGTGACAGTTCTCATGGTGACAGTGCCTATGGTGAAAATTCTCATAGTGACAGTGCTCATGGTGACAGTGCCCATGGTGATATTAACCATGGTAAGAGTCCTCATGGTAAAAGTGCCCATGGTGACACTGCACATGGTGACAGTGCCCATGGTGATATTACTCATGGTGACATTGCTTAAGGCTATAGTCCTTACGGTGATAGTGTGTATGTTGAAATTCGACACAGTGACAGTGTTCATGGTGACAGTGTTCACTGCGATAGTGCCGATGGTGAATGTGCGAATGGTGACAGTGCCCATAGTCACAATTCTCACAGTGTAGTGCTCATGGTGACAGTGCCCATGGTGAAAATACACTGGTTGACAGTATTCATGGTGACATTGCTCATGGTGATAGTGCCCATGGTGAGAGTGCATATGTACACAAATCTCACGGTGATAATCCCCATGGTGACAATACCCAGGGTGACAGAGCTCATGGTAAAATTGCTCAAGGTGACAGTGCCCATGTTGACGGTAACTCAGGTGACAATTCCCATGGTGAGAGTGCTCATGGTGACAGTGTCCATGGTGACAATACCCAGGGTGTCCTGTCCATGGTGACAGTGATCATGGTGACAATGCTCATGTGGACAGTGCCATAAGTGACAGTGCTCATTGTGGCTCTGCTCATGGTGACAGTGTCCATGGTTACAGTGCATATGGTGATAGATGTTACGGTGGCCATACTCACGGTAAGAGTACCCAAGCTGACAAATCCCATGGTGATACTTCCCATTGTGACAGTGCCCACGGTGATAGAGCCCATAGTGACAGTGCCCAAGATCACAGTGCCCATGGTGACAGTGCTAACGGTGACTGTGCCCATGGTGACAGCACCCAGTTTGACAACGCCCATTGTGAACAGTGTTCATGTTGACCGTGCCAATGCTGACCGTGTTGATGGTGATGGTGCCAATAGTGAGAGTACTCACGGTTAAACTGCCGATGGAAACACTGCCCATGGTGATAGTGGTCATCGTGACAATCCCATGGAGTCAGTGCCAATGGTGAGAGTTCCCATAGTGACAGTTCTCACAGTGAAAGTGACCCTGGTGAAATTGTTCATGGTGACAATGCTCATGGTGACAGTGCTCAAGGTGATAGTCTCCATGTTGACAGTGCCCATGGTGACTGTTGTCACGGTGACAGTGCCCATTGTGATAGTGCCCATTGTGAGTATCTGCACGTTGATAGTGCCCATGGTGGCAGTTCCCATTGTGAAAGTGCTATGATGACAATGCCAATGTTGGTAGTTCCCATGGTGACAGTGCTCACGATGATAGTGACCAAGGTAAGAGTGCACATGATGACCGTGCCCATGATGACAGTACTCATGGTGACAGTTCTCAAGGTGATAGTGCCCATGGTGACATTGCACATGGTGGCAGTGAAAAATGGTGACAGTGCCCATTTTGACAGTTCTCATGGTGACAGTGCACACGGTGACAACCTATGCAGACAGTACTCATGGTGACAGTTCTCATGGTTTCAGAACCCATAGTACAGTCGTCACAGTGATAGTCCCCTCGGTGCCACTGCCCATGATGACAGTGCCCATGGTGACAGTGCCCACAGTGCCATTGCCTTTGGTGAGAGTGCTCATGGTAACAGTGCCCATGGTGACAGTGACCACAGTGAGAGTGCTCACAGTGATAGTGCCAATGGTGACAGGGCTCATGGTGCCAGACCGCATTGTGCCAGTACCCATGGTGACAGTGACCACAGTGAGAGTGCTCACGGTGATAGTGCTCACGGTAATAGTGCTCATGGTGACAGTGCAAAGGGTGACAATACCCATGGTGACAGTACTCATGTTGAAAATACCCATGGTGGCAGTTCTCATAGCGACAGTTCTCATGGTGATTGTTCTCATAATAGCAGTTCCCAAGGTGGCAGTGCTCGTGGTGACAGTGCTCTTGGTGACAGTTCCCATGGGGACAGTACCGATGGTGACACCCTGCATTGTAACACTGCCAATGGTAATCGTGCTCACGGTGATAGTGCACATAGTGACAGTGCCCATGGTGATAGTTCACCTGGTGACAGTGCTAAATAGTGACAGTGCACATGCTGACAGTGCCCATGGTGATAGTGCCCATGGTGACAGTGCACATGGTGATAATGGGCATTGTTACAGTGTTCATGGTGACAGAGCCCAAGGTGGCAGTGACCATGGTGACATTCCCCACAATGACAGTGCCCATGGGGACAGTTAGCATGGTGAGATTTCTCACGGTGTTAGTGCACATTGTGACAGTGTTCACAGTGACAATACCTATGGTACCAGTGCCCATAGGGACATTCCGCACAGTCATATTTCTCACGGTGAAAGTGCCTATGGTGATATTACCCATGGTGACACTGCACATGGTGGCAGTGCAAAATGGTGAACGTGCCCATGGTGACATTGCTCATGCTGACTTTGATACGGTGATAGTCCTTTTGGTGACAGTGTGCATGGTGACACCACACACAGTGACAGTGTCATGGTGACATTGTTCACAGTGATAGTTCCCATGGTGAGAGTGTACATGGTGACAGTGCCCATAGTCACAATTCTCATGGTGTAGTGCTCATAGAGACAGTGCCCATGGTGAAAATACCCAGGGTGACAGTACTCATGGTGACAGTGCTCATGGTGATAGTGCCCATGGTGACAGTGCCCATGTTCACAAGTCTCACAGTGATAATGCCTATGGTGAGAGTGCCCATGTGTCATGCCCATGGTGACAGTGCTCATGGTGACAGTGCTCATGTTGGCAGAGCCATAAATAACAGTGCTCATTATGGCAGTGCTTAAGGTGACTGTGCTCATGGTGACAGCGCCCACTGTGAAAAGGACCATGGTGACAGTGCTCACGGTGACTGTGCTCATGGTGAAAGTGGCCATGTTTACAGTGCTTATGCTGATAGATGTCATGGTGTCAGTGCCAACGGGGAAAGTGCCCACGCTGATAAAGCCTGTGGTGATACTTCCCATTGTGAAAGTGCCCATGGTGAAAGCGCCCAGTGTGACAAGGCCCATGGTGACACTGCTCACTGTGACCGTGCCCATGGTGACACTGCCGAAGGTGAGAGTGCCAATAGTGACAGTGCTCATGGTGAAACTGCCCATGGAGATACTCCCCATGGTGATAGGGCTCATGGTGACAACTCCACGGTGAGAGTGTCAATGGTGATAGTCCCCGTGGTGACAGTTCTATTGTTGCATGTGACCATAGTGACAGTTCTCACGGTGACAGTGCCTTTGGTGAAAATTCTCATAGTAATAGTGCTTATGGTGAGAGTGCCAATGGTGATATTACCCATGGTGACAGTACTTATGGTAAAAGTACCCATGGTGACACTGCACATGGTGGCAGTGCAAAATGGTGACAGTGCCCATGGTAATATTACTCATGGTGACATTGCTTATGGTGATTCTGTGTATGGTGAAACTGCACACAGCGACAGTGCTAATGGTGAAAGTGCGCTTGGTGGCAGTTCCCATGGGTACAGTACCGATGATGACACTTCACATTTTTACAGTGCGCATGGTAACCATGCTCACGGTGATAGTGCACATCGTGACAGTGACCATGGTGGTAGTTCACCCAGTGACAGTGCTAAATAGTGACAGTGCACATGCTGACAGTGCTCATGGTGATAGTGCCCATGGTGACAGTGCACACGGTGTTAATCGGCATTGTTAAAGTGTTCATGGTGACAGAGCCCAAGGTGGCAGTGGCCATGGTGACAGTGCCCACAATGACAGTGCCCAACGTGACAGTCCCGACAGTGACAGTGCCCATGGTGACCCTTCTCACGGTGACAGTGCACATGGGGACAGTTAGCATGTAGAGATTGGTCACGGTGATAGTGCCCATTGTGACAGTGCTCTCCGTGAGAAGGCCCATGATGCCGGTGCCCATAGAGACATTCCACACGGTCACATTTCTCAAGGTGAAAGTGCCTATAGTGATATTACACATGGTGACACTGCACATGGTGGCAGTGCAAGAAGGTGAGAGTGCCCATGCTGATATTGCTCATGGTGACTTTGCTTACAGTGATAATCCTTACAGTGACAGTGCACATGGTGACACTGCACACAGTGAGAGTGTTCATTGTGACAGTGTTCACGGTGATAGTTCGCATGGTGAGAGTGTCCATAGGAACAGTTTCCATAGTCACAATTCTCATGGTATAGGGCTCACCGTGACAATGCCCATGGTGAAAATACCCAGGGTGACAGTACTCATGGTGACAGTGCTCATGGTGATAATGCCCATGGGACAGTGCCCATGTTCACAATTCTCACAGTGATAATGCCTATGGTGAGGGTACCTAGGGTGACAATGCCCATGGTGACAGTGCCCATGGTGTCATGACCATGGTGACAGTGCTCATCTTGGCAGTGCCATAAATAACAGTGCTCATTGTGGCAGTGCTCATGGTGACTGTGCCCATGGTGACAGTGCCCATGTTTAGAGTGTTTATGGTGATAGAAGTCACGGTGTCATTGCCCATGGGGACAGTGCCCAGGCTGACAAAGCCCATGCTGATACTTCCCATTGTAACAGAGACCACGGTGACAGTACCCATGGTGACAGCGCCCAGTCTGACAAGGCCCATGGTGACAGTGCTCATGGTGACCATGTCCTTGGTGACAGGGCCGATAGAGAGAGTATCAATAGTGACAGTGCTCATGGTGAAACTGCCCATGGAGACATTGCCCATGGTGATAGTGCTCATGGTGTCAACACCACAGTGACAGTGCCAATGGTGATAGTCCCCGTGTTGACAGTTCTTACATTGAATGTGACCATGGTGACATTGCTCATGGTGACAGTGCTCATGGTGACAGTGCTCAAGGTGATGGTCTCCATGTTGATGGTGCCCATGGTGACATTTCTCATGGTGACAGTGCCTATGGTGAAAATTCTCATAGTGACAGTGCTCACGGTGACAGTGCCCATGGTGACAGTACTCATGGTGATAGTGCCCACGGTGACACTGCACACGGTGATAATGGGCATTGTTAGAGTGTTCATGGTGACAGAGCCCAAGGTGGCAATGGCCATGGTGACAGTGCCCACAATGACAGGACCCATGGTGACAGTGTCAACAGTGACAGTGTCCATGGTGACACTTCTCACGGTGACAATGCCCATGGGGACAGTTAGCATGGTGAGATTTGCCACGGTGATAGTGCCTGTTGTGACAGTGCTCACAGTGACAATGCCCATGGTGCCAGTGACCATAGAGACATTCCGCATGGTCACCTTTCTCATGGTGAAAGTTCCTCTAGTGATATTACCCATGGTGACACTGAACATGGTGGCAGTGCAAAATTGTGACAGTGCACATGGTGATATTGCTCATGGTGACATGGCTTATGGTGATAGTTTTAACGGTGATAGTGTGTAAGGTGAAACGGCACACAGTGACAGTGCTCATGGTGACAGTGTTCACGGCAATAGTGCCAAAGGTGAATGTGCCAATGGTGACAGTGCCCATTCTCACAATTCTCACAGTGTAATGTTCATGGTGACATTGCCCATGGTGACAACATACAAGGTGACGGTATTCATGGTGACATTGCTCATGGTGATAGTGTCCACAGTGAGAGTGCCCATGTTCACAACTCTCACAATGCTAGTGCTCATGGTGACAATACCCAGGGTGACAGAACTTATGGTAGAAGTGCTCACGGTGACATTCCCATGCTGACAGAACCTAAAGTGACAATTCCCAAGGTGACAGTGTTCATGGTGAAACTGCCCATGGAGACATTGCCCATGGTGATAGTGCTCATGGTGACAACACCATGGTGACAGTGCCAATGGTGTTAGTCCACGAGATGACAGTTATTACGTTGAATGTGACCATGGTGACAGTTCTCATAGTGACATTGCTAACAGTGACAGTGCCCATGGTGATATTACCCATGGTGACAGTACTCATGGTAAAAGTGCCCATGGTGACACTGCACAAGGTGGCAGTGCAAAATGGTGACAGTTCCCATGGTGATACTGTTCATGGTGACATTGCTTATGGTGATAGTCCTTACGGTGATAGTGTATATGGTGAAACGGCACACAGTGACAGTGCTTATGGTGACAGTGTTCACGATGATAGTGCCGATGGTGAATGTGCCGATGGTGACAGTGCCCAGAGTCGCAATTCTCATGGTGTAGTGCTCATGGTGACAGTGCCCATGGTGACAATACACAAGGTGACAGTATTCATGGTGACATTGCTCATGGTGATAGTGTCCACAGTGAGAGTGCCCATGTTCACAACTCTCATGGTGATAGTGCCCATGGTGACAATACCCAGGGTGACAGAGCTTATGGTAAAAGTGCTCACGGTGACAGTGCCCATGGTGACAGAACTTAAGGTGACAATTCCCATGGTGAGAGTGCTCATGGTGCTATTGCACATGGTTTCAATACCCAGGGTGTCCTGACAATGGTGACAGTGGTCATGGTGACACTGCTCATGTGGACAGTGCAATAAGTGACATTGCTCATTGTGGCAGTGCACATGGTGACTGTGCTCATGGTGACAGTGCCCATGGATACAGTGCTTATGATGATAGATGTCATGGTGGCCATGCCCATGGTGAAAGTGCCCATGGGGACAAAGCCCTTGGTGATACTTCCCATTGTGACAGTGCCTACAGTGACAGAGTCCATGGTGACAGTGCCCAAGGTCACAGTGCCCTTGGTGACAGTGCTAATGTTGACTGTGCCCATGGTGACAGTGCCCAGTGTGACAAAGCCCATTGTGACAGTGCTCACGGTGACGGTGCCGATGCTGAGAGTGCCGATCGTGATAGTGCCAATAGTGAGTGCTCACGGTGAAACTGCCCATGGAGACACTGCCCATGTTGATAGTGCTCATCGTGACAACCCCTCGGAGGCAGTGCCAATGGTGAGAGTCCCAGTGGTGACAGTTCTCATGGTGAAAGTGACCTTGTTGAAATTGCTAATGGTGACAATGCTCATGGTGACAGTGCTCAAGTTGATAGTCTCCATGTTGATAGTGCCCATGGTGACTGTTCTCATGGTGACAGTGCCTATGGTGATAATGCTCTTAGTGCCAGTGCTTACGGTGACAGTGCCCATGGTGACAGTGACCACGGTGACTGTTCTAACCGTGATAGTGCCCATGGTGACAGTGTTCATGGTGACAGCCCGCATTGAGGCTGTGCCCGTGGTGACAGTGCTCAGGGTGATTTTGCTTACGGTGATAGTACCTACGTTGACAGTGCCCAAGGTGACAATAACCACGGTGAAAGTAATCATGGTGAAAGTGCCCATGGTGGCAGTTCTCATAGTGACAGTTCTTGTGACAGTGCTCATAGTGGCAGTGATCGTGGTGACAGTGCTCTTGGTGACAGTGCTCATGGGGGCAGTGCCCATGGTGAGATTACCGATGGTGACACTCCCCATGGTGACAGTGCACATGGTCCTGGTTCATCTGGTGGCAGTGCAAAATAGTGACAGTGCCCGTGGTGATAATGCTCATGGTGATAGTGCCCATGGTGATATTTTCCATGGTTATAGTGCTCATGGTTACATTGCTTAATGTGATAATCCTTGCAGTGATAGTGCACACGGTGATAGTGCCCACCGTGACAGTGCTCTTGTTGACAGCGCTCATGGTGATATAGCCAATATTGGAAGTGCCCTTCGTGAAAGTGCCCATGGTGATAGTTCTTATGGTGAGAGTGGTCACAGTGGCACTGCTCATGGTGAAAGTGCCCATGGTGACAGAGCTAAGGGTGACAGTGCCCATAGTTATAGTGTCCATGGTGACAGTACTAAGAGTGAAATTTTCCATAAGGACACTGCCATGGTAACATTGCCCATGGTCACAACCTTCACAGCGAGAGTGCTCACGGTGACAGTGTCCATGGTGACAGTGACCATGGTGACATTTCTAACTGTGATAGTGCCCATGATGACAGTGGTCATGGTGACAGTCCACATTGTGCCAGTGTCCAAGGTGACAGTGCTTATGGTGACAGTGGCCAAAGTCACAATACTCATAGTGACAGTGCCCAGGCTGACAGTTCTCATGGTGATAGTGCCCATGATGACAGTGCACATGGTTATACTGAGAATGGTGACAGTGCTTATGGTGACAGTGGTCATGGTTGCAGTACCCATGGTGATAGTGCTGAAACTGACAGTGCCCTTGGTGATACTGCCCATGATGAGTGTGTTCACGTTAATAGTGCCCATGGTGGCAGTTCCCATTGTGAAAGTGCTCATGGTGACAGTGCCCATGTTGGTAGTTCTAATGGTGACAGTGCTCATGGTGATAGTGACAATGGTAACAGTGCACATGGTAGCTGTGCCCTTGGTGACAGTGCTCATGATGACAGTACTCATGATGACAGTGTTCACGGTGATAGTGGCCATGGTGACAGTGCACATGGTGGCAGTGAAAATTGTGAAAGTGCCCATGCTGACAGTTCTCATGGTGACAGTGCACACAGTGACAACCCATGCTGACAGTGCTCATGGTAGCAGTACCCTTGGTGACAGTGCTCACAGTGACAGTGCTCATGGTAGCAGTACCCGTGGTGAAAGAGCTCACAGTGATAGTGCCCATGGAGGCAGTTCCCATGGTGACACTGCACATAGTGATAATGGCCATGATGACAGTGCCCATGGTGCCATTTCCTATAGTGACAGTGCTCACAGTGACAGTACCCATGGTAACAGTGACCACAGTGAGAGTGCTTACAGTGATAGTGTCCATGGTGACAGGCCTCATTGTTACAGTCCTCATTGTGCCAGTACCCATAGTGACAGTGCTCACGGGGACAGTGCTGATGGTGACAGTGACCATGGTGAGAGTGCTCACGGTGACAGTGCCCATGGTGATAGTGCCAATGGTGAGAGTCCGCAGGTTGATAGTGCCCAAGGTGACAGTTCCCATTGTGAGAGTGCTCATGATGACATTGCCCATGTTGGTACTTCCCATGGTGAGAGTGCTCACGGTGATAGTGACCATGGTAACATTGCAAATGGTGGCCGTGCCCTTTTTGACAGTGCCCGTGATGACAGGACTCATGGTGACAGTTCTCATGGTGATAGTGCCCACGTTGACATTTCACATGGTGGAAGTGAACAATGGTGACAGTGCCCATGTTGACAGTTCTCATGGTGACAGTGAACACCGTGACAACGCATACAGAGAGTACCCACGGTGACAGTTCTCTTTGTTGCAGTCCCCATGGTGACAGGGCTCACAGTGATATTGCCCATGGTTGCTGTGCCCATGGTTACAGTTACAATGGTGACACTGCACATGATGACAGTGCCCATGGTGACAGTGCCCACGGCACCATTACCTATGGTGACAGTGCTCATGGTAACAGTGCCCATGGTGACAGTGACCATGGTGAGAGTGCTCACAGTGATAGTGCCCATGGTGACAAGGCTCATGGTGCCAGACGCATTGTGCCAGTACCCATGACAACAGTGCTCATGGTGATAGTGACCAGAGTGAGAGTGTTCAGAGCTGACGTTAATAGTGCTCATGGTGTCAGTGCAAATGGTGACAATACCCATGGTGACAGTACTCATGTTGAAAATACCCATGGTGGCAGTTCTCATAGCTAGAGTTTTCATGGTGACAGTGCTCATAATAGCAGTGCCCAAAGTGGCAGTGCTCGTGGTGACAGTGCTAATGGTGACAGTGCTCTTGGTGGCAGTTCCCATGGGGAGAGTACCCATGGTGACACTGCACATTGTTACAGTGCCCATTGTAACTGTGCTCATGGTGATAGTGCACATCGTGACAGTGCCCATGGTGGTAGTTCACTTGGTGACAGTGCTAAGTAGTGACAGTGCACATGCTGACAGTGTTCATGGTAATACTGCCCATGGAGACAGTGCACACGGTGATAATGGACATTGTTACAGTGTTCATGGTGACAGAGCCGAAGGTGTCAGTGGCCATGGTGACAGTGCCCACAATGACAGTGCCCATGGGGACAGTGACGACAGTGACAGTGCCATGATGACACTTCTAACGGTGACAGTGCCCATGGGGGCAGTTAGCATGGTGAGGTTTCTCTTGGTGATAGTGCGTGTTGTGGCAGTGCTCACAGTGACAATGCCCATGGTGCCAGTGCCCATAGAGACATTCTGCATGGTCACATTCTAATGGTGAAAGTGCCTATGGTGATAGTACCCATGGTTACACTGCACATGGTGGCAATGCAAAATGGTGACATTGCTCATGGTGACTTTTTTTATGGTGATACTCCTTACGGTGACAGTGTGCATGGTGACACTGCACACAGTGACAGTGTTCCTGGTGACAGTGTTCACGGTGATAGTTCCCATGGTGAGAGTGTCCATGGTGACAGTGCCCATAGTCATAATTCTCATGGTGTAGTGCTCACAGTGACAGTGCCCATGGTGAAAATACCCAGCGTGACAGTACCCATGGTGACAGTGCTCATGGTGACAGTGCCCATGTTCACAATTCTCACAGTTATAATATCTATGGTGAGAGTACCTAGGGTGACAATGCCCAAGGTGTCAGTGCCCATGGTGTCATGCCTATGGAGAGAGTGCTCATGGTGACAGTGCTCATTTGGCAGAGACATAAATAACAGTGCTATTGTGGCAGTACTTATGGTGACCGTGCTCATGGTGACAGTGCCCATGTTTACAGTGCTTATGGTGATAGATGTCACAGTGTCAGTAGCCACAGGGACATTGCCCATGTTGACAAAGCCCATGGTGATATTTCCCATTGTGACAGTGCACACGTTGACAGTGCCCATGGTGACAGCGCCCAGTGTGACAAGGCCCATGGTAACACTGCTCACGGTGAACGTGCCCATGGTGACATTCCCGATGCTGAGAGTGCCAATAGTGAAAGTGCTCATGGTGAAGCTGCCCATGGTGATATAGCCCATGGTGATAGTGCTCATGGTGACAATCCCACGGTGACAGTGCCAATGGTGAGAGTCCCCGTGTTGACAGTTCTTACATTGAATGTGACTATAGTGACAGTTCTCATGGTGAGAGTGCCTATGGGGAAAATTCTCACAGTGACAGTGCTCATGGTGACATTGCCCATGGTGATATTACTCATGGTGACATGGCTTATGGTGATAGTCCTTACGGTGATAGTGTGTATGGTGAAACTGCACACAGTGAGAGTGTTAATGGTGACAGTGCCCTTGCTGGCAGTTCCCATGGTGACAGTTGCGCTGGTGACACTTCGCATTGTTACAGTGCCCATGGTATCCATGCTCACGGTGATAGTGCACATCGTGACTGTGCCCATGGTAATAGTTCTCCTGGTAACAGTGCTAAATAGTGACAGGGCACATGCTGACAGTGCTCATGGTGATAGTGCCCATGGTGACAGTGCACACGGTGGTAATGGGCATTGTTACTGTGTTCATGGTGACAGAGCCCAAGATGGCAGTGGCCATGGTGACAGTGCCCATAATGACAGTGCACATGGGGACAGTGCCGACAGTGAGAGTGCCCATGGTGACACTTCTCACGGTGATAGTGCCCATGGGGACAGTTAGCATGGTGAGATTTCTCATGGTGATAGTGCCCGTTGTGCCAGTGCTCTCAGTGAGAAGACCCATGGTGCCAGTGCCCATAGAGACATTCTGCATGGGCACATTTCTCACGGTGAATGTGCTTATAGTGATAATAACCATGGTGACACTGCACATGGTGGCAGTGCAAAATGGTGACAGTGCCCACGGTGACATTGCTCATGGTGACTTTTCTTACAGTGATAGTCCTTACGGTGACAGTGCGCATGGTGACAGTGCACACAGTGACATTGCTTATGGTGATAGTCCTTACGGTGATAGTGTGTATGGTGAAACTGCACACAGTGACAGTGCTCATAGTGACAGTGCCCATGTTCACAATTCTCACAGTGATAATGCCTATGGTGAGAGTACCCAGGGTTACAGTGCCCATGGTGACAGTGCTCATGGTCAGAGTGTTCATGTTGGCAGTGCCATAAATAACAGTGCTCATTGTGCCAGTGCTCATGGTTACCATGCTCATGATGACAGTGCCCATGTTTACAGTGTTTATGGTGATAGATGTCATTGTGTCAGTGCCCACAGTGACAGTGCCCATGCTGACAAAGCCCATGCTGATACTTCCCAATATGATAGTGCCCATGGTGACTGTGCCCATGATGACCGCACCCAGTGTGAGAAGGCCCATGGTAAAAGTGCTCACGGTGACTGTGCCTGTGGTGATAGTCCCGACGTTGAGAGTGCCAATAGTGACAGTGCTCATGGTGAAACTGCCCATGGAGACAATGCCCATGGTGATAGTGCTCATTGTGACAACACCACAGTGACAATGACAATGGTGATAGTCCCCTTGGTGACAGTTCTTACATTGAAAGTGACCATGGTGATATTGATCAGGGTGATAGTGCTCATGGTGACAGTGCTCAATGTGATGGTCTCCATGTTGACAGTGCCCATGGTGACATTTCACACGGTGAGAGTGCCTATGGTGTAAATTTTCAGAGTGAGAGTGCTCACGGTGACAGTGCCCATGGTGATATTACCCATGGTGACAGTACTCATGGTAAAAGTGCCCATGGTGACACTGCACATGGTGGCAGTGCAAAATGGTGACAGTTCCCATGGAGATATTGCTCATGGTGACATTGCTTATGGTGATAGTGTGTATGGCGAAACTGAACACAGTGATAGTGCTCATGGTGACTGTGTTCACGGCGATAGTGCCAATAGCGAATGTGCCCATGGTGACAGTGCCCAGAGTCACAATTCTCACAGTGTAGTGCAGAGGGTGACAGGGCCCATGGTGACAATACAGAGGGTGACAGTATTCATGGTGACATTGCTCATGGTGAGAGTGCCCATGTTCACAACTTTCACGGTTATAGTGCCCAGGGTGACAGAGCTCATGGTAAAAGTGCTTACGGTGACAGTGCCAGTGGTGACAGTACCTAAAGTGACAATTCCCATGGTGAGAATGCTCATGGTGACAGTGCCCATGGTGACAATACCCAGGGTGTCCTGCCCATGGTGACAGTGATCATGGTGACACTGCTCATGTGGACAGTGCAATAAGTGACAGTGCTCATTGTGGCAGTGCTCATGGTGACCGTGCTCTTGGTGACAGGGCCCAAGGTTACAGTGCTTATGGTGATAGATGTCACGGTGGCCATGCCCATGGTGACAGTGCCCACGTTCACAATGCCCATGGTTATACTTCTTACTGTGACAGTGCCCACGGTGACAGAGCCCCTGGTGACAGTGCCTAAGATCACAGTGCCCATGGTGAGAGTGCTAACGGTGACTATACCCATGGTGACAGTGACCAGTGTGACATTGCCCATTGTGACAGTGCTCACGGTGATCATGCCGATGTTGACAGTACCAATGGTGATAGTGCCAATAGTGAGAGTGCTCATGGTGAAACTGCCCATGGAGACACTGCCCATGGTGATAGTGCTCATCGTGACAACCCCTCGGAGGCAGTGTCAATGGTGAGAGTCCCCGTGGTGACAGTTCTCACGGTGAAAGTGACCCTGTTGAAATTGCTCATGGTGACAGTGCTCATGGTGACAGTGATCAAGGTGATAGTCTCCATGGTGACAGTGCCCATGGTGACTTTTCTCACAGTGACAGTGCCTATGGTGATAATGCTCTTAATGACAGTGCCCGTGGTGACAGTGACCATGGTGACTGTTCTCAACTTGATAGTGCCCATGGTGACAGTGCTCATGGTGACAGAGACCACAGTGAGAGATCTCACAGTAATAGTGCTCATGGTGATAGTGCAAATGGTGACAATACCCATGGTGACAGTACTCATGTTGAATATACCCATGGTGGCAGTTCTCATAGCGACAGTACTCATGGTGACAGTTCTCATAATAGCAGTGCCCAAGGTGGTGACAGTGTTAATGGTGACAGTGCTCTTGGTAGCAATTCCCATAGGGACAGTACTGATGTTGACACTGCACATTGTTACAGTGCCCATGGTAACCGTGCTCACGGTGATAGTGCACATCGTGACAGTGCCCATGGTGGTAGTTCACCTGGTGGGAGTGCTAAACAGTGATAGTGCACATTTTGACAGTGCTCATCGTGATAGTGCCCATGGTGACAGTGCACACGGTGATAATGGGCATTGTTACAGTGTTCATGGTGACAGAGCCCAAGGTGGCAGTGGCCATGGTGACAGTGACAACAGTGACAGTGCCCATGCTGACACCTCTAACAGTGACAGTGCCCATGGGGACAGTTAGCATGGTGAGATTTCTCAAGGTGATACTGCCCATTGTGACAGTGCTCACAGTGACGATGCCCATGGTGCCAGGGCCCATAGAGACATTCCTCAATGTCACATTTCTCATGGTGAATGTGCCTATGGTGATATTACCCATGGTGACACTGCACATGGTGGCAGTGCAAAATGGTGACAATGCGCATGGTGACATTGCTCATGGTGACTTTGCTAAAGGTGATAGTCCTTATGGTAACTGTGTGCATGGTGACACTGCACACAGTGACAGTGTTCATGGTGACAGTGTTCACAGTGATAGTTCCCATGGTGAGAGTGTCCATGGTGACAGTGCCCATTGTCACAATTCTCACGGTGTAGTGCTCACAGTGACAGTGCCCATGGTGAAAATATCCAGGGTGACAGTACTCATGGTGACAGTGCTCATGGTGATAATGCCCATGGAGACAGTGCCCATGTTCACAATTCTCACAGTGGTAATGCCTACGGTGAGAGTACCTAGGGTGACAATGCCCATGGTGTCATGCCCATGGTGACAGTGCTCATGGTGACAGTGCTCATGTTGGCAGTGCCATAAATAACAGTGCTCATTGTGCCAGTGCTCATGGTGACCGTGCTCATGGTAACAGTGCCCATGTTTACAGTGTCTATGGTGATAGATATCATGGTGTCAGTGCCCACGGGCACAGTGCCAAGGATGACAAAGCCCATGGTGATACTTCCCATTGGGACAGTGTCCACGGTGACAGTGCCAATGATGATAACGCCCAGTGTGACAAGGCCCATGGTGAAAGTAATCACGGTGACGGTGCCCATTGTGACAGTGCCAATAGTGAGAGTGTCAATAGTGAAAGTGCTCATGGTGAAAATGCCCATGGATACATCGCCAATGGTGATAGTGCTCATGATGACAACCCCATGGTGACAGTGCCAATGGTGATAGTCCCGGTGCTGACAGTTCTTACATTGAATGTGACCATGGTGACATTGCTCATGGTGACAGTGCTCATGGTGACAATGCTCAAGGTTATGGTCTCCATTTTGACAGTGCTGATGGTGACAGTTCTCATGGTGACGGGTCCTATGGTGAAAATTCTCATAATGACAGTGCTCACGGTGACAGTACAATGGTGATATTACCCATGGTGACAGTACTCATAGTGAAAGTGCCCATGGTGACACTGCACATGGTGGCAGTCCAAAACAGTGACAGTGCCCATGGGGACATTGATCATGTTGACATTGCTTACGGTGATAGTCCTTACAGTGATAGTGTGTATGGTGAAACTGCACACAGTGACAGTGCTCATGGTGACAGTGTTCACGGCGATAGTTCCAGTGGTGAATGTGCCCATGGTGACTGTGCCCATAGTCACAATTCTGATGGTGTAGTGCTTACGGTGATAGTGCCCCTGGTGACAATACAGAGGGTGACAGTATTCATGGTGACATTGCTCATGGTGATAGTGCCCATGGTGAGAGTGCCCATGTTCACAACTCTCACGGTAATAGTGCCCATGGTGACAATACCCAGGGTGTCCTGCCCATGGTGACAGTGGTCATGGTGACACTTCTCATGAGGACAGTGCCATAAGTGACATTTCTCATTGTGGCAGTGCTCATGGTGAACGTACTCATGGTGACAGTGCCCATGGTTACAGTGCCTATGGTGATAGATGTCATGGTGGCTGTGCCCATGGTGACATTGCGCATGCTGACAAAGCCCATGGTGATACTTCCCATTGTGACAGTGCCAACGGGGGCAGAGCCCATGGTGACAGTGCCCAAGATCACAGTGCCCATGGCGAGAGTGTTAACGGTAACTGTTCCCAAGGTGACAGCACCCAGTGTGACAACGCCCATTATGACAGTGCTCACCGTGACCGTGCCGATGCTGACAGTGCCGATGGTGATAGTGCCAATAGTGAGAGTGCTCACGGTGACACTGCCCATGGAGACACTGCCCATGGTGATAGTGCTCATCATGACAACCCCTCGAAGGCAGTGCCAATTGTGAGAGTCGCCGTGGTGACAGTTCTCACGTTGAAAGTGATCCCGTTGAAATTGCTCATGGTGACAGTCCTCATGGTGACAGTGCTCATGGTGGCATTGCTCAAGGTGATAGTTTCCATGTTGACGGTTCCCATGGCGACTGTTCTCATGGTGACAGTGCCTATGGTGATTATGCTCTTAGTGATATTGCTCACGGGGACAGTGCCCCTTGTGACAGTGACCATGGTGACTGTTCTCACTGTGATAGTGCCCATGGTGACAGTCCTCATTGAGGGTGTGCCTTTGGTGACAGTGCTCAGGGTGATAGTTCTCACGGTGATTGTATGCACGTTGACAGTGCCCAAAGTGACAATAACAACGGTTACAGTAATCATGTGAAAGTGCCCATGGTGGTAGTTCTCATAGTGACAGTTCTTGTGACAATGCTCTTGGTGACAGTGCTCATGGTGGCAGTGCCCACAGTGAGACTACCGATGGTGACACTGCCCATGTTGACAATGTACATGGTCATGGTGCATCTGGTGGCAGTGCAAATAGTGACAGTGCCCATGGTGATATTGCTCATGGTGATAGTGCACATGGTGATAGTGCCCATGGTTACAGTGCTCATGGTGACAGTGCCCATGGTGACAGTGCCCATGTTCACAATTCTCACAGTGAAAATGCCTATGGTGAGAGTACCTAGGGTGAAAATGCCCATGGTGACAGTGCCCATGGTGTCATGCCCATGAAGACAGTGCTCATGGTGACAGTGCTCATGGTGGCAGTGCCATAAATAACAGTGCTCATTGTGGCAGTGCTCATGGTGACCGTGCTCATGGTGACAGTGTCCATGTTTACAGTGTTTATGGTGATAGATGTCATGGTGTCAGTGCCCACACTGACAAAGCCCATGGTGATACTTCCCATTGTGACAGTGCCCAGGGTGACAGTGCCCATGATGACAGTGCCCCTTGTGAGAAGGCCCCTGGTGACAGTGCCCACAGTGACCATGCCCGTGGTGATAGTGCCGACAGTGAGAGTGCCAATAGTGACAGTGCTCATGGTGAAACTGCCCATGGAGGCAATGCCCATGGTAATAGTGCTCATTGTGACAACCCCTCAGTGACAGTGCCAATGGTGATAATCCCCGTGCTGACAGTTCTTACATTGAATGTGACCATGGTGATATTGCTCATGGTGACAGTGCTCATGGTGACAGTGCTCAAGGTGATGGTCTCCATGTTGACAGTGCCCATGGTGACAGTTCTCATGGTGAGAGTGCCTATGGTGAAAATTCTCATAGTGACAGTGCTCAAGGTGAAAGTGCCCATGGTGATATTACCCATGGTGCCAGTACTCATGGTAAATGTGCCCATGGTTACACTGCACATGGTGGCAGTGCAAAATAGTGACAGTGTCCATGGAGATATTGCTCATGGTGACATTGCTTATGGTGATAGTGTATATGGTGAAACTGCACACAATGACAGTGCTCATGGTGGCAGTGTTAATGGCGATAGTGGCAATGGTGAATGTGCCGATGGTGACAGTGCCCAGAGTCACAATTCTCACGGTGTAGTGCCCAGGGTGACAATAAACAGGGAGACCGTACTCATGGTGACAGTGCTCATATTGACAGTGCCCATGTTCACAATTCTCACAGTGATAATGCCTATGGTGAGAGTACCTAGGGTGACAATGCCCATGGTGACAGTGCCCATGGTGTCATGCCCATGGTGACAGTGCTCATGGTGACAGGGGTCATGTTGGCAGTGCCATAAATAACAGTGTTCATAGTGGCAGTGCTCATGGTGACGGTGCTCATGGTGACAGTGCCCATGTTTACAGTGTTTATGGTGATAGATGTCAGGGTGTCAGTGCCCACGGGGACAGTGCCCAGGCTGACAAAGCCCATGGTGATACTTCCCATTGTGACAGTGCCTACGGTGACAGCACCCAGTGTGACAAGGCCCATGGTGACAGTTCTCACAGTGATGGTGCCCACGTTGACAGTGCCGCTGGTGAGAGTGCCAATAGTGACAGTGCTCATTGTGAAACTGCCCAAGGAGACATCGCCAATGGTGATAGTGTTCATGGTGACAACCCCACAGTGACAGTGCCAATGTTGATAGTCCCCGTGGTGACAGGTCTTACGTTGAATGTGACCATGGTGACAGTGCTCATGGTGACAGTGCTCAAGGTAATAGTCTCCATGTTGGCAGTGCCCATGGTGACAATTCTCATGGTGACAGGGCCAATGGTGAAAATTCTCATAGTGAGAGTGCTCACCGTGACAGTGACAATGGTGATATTACCCATGGTGACAGTACTCAGAGTGAAAGTGTCCATGGTGACACAGCACATGGTGGCAGTACAAAATGGTGACAGTGCCCATGGTGATATTGATCATGGTGACATTCCTTACAGTGGTAGTCCTTACGGTGATAGTGTGTATGGTTAAACTGCACACAGTGAGAGTGCTCATGGTGACAGTGTTAAAGGTGATAGTTCCGATGGTGAATGTGTCAATGGTGACTATGCCCATAGTCACAATTTTCACGGTATATTGCTTACGGTGACAGTGCCCATGGTGACAATACAAAGGGTGACAGTATTCATGGTGACATTGCTCATGGTGATAGTGCCCATGGTGAGGGTGCCCATGTTCACAACCCTCACGGTGATAGTGCCCATAGTGACAATACCCAGGGTGACAGAGCTCATGGTAAAAGTGTTCACAGTGACAGTGCCCATGATGACAGTACCTACGGTGACAATTTCCATGGTGAGAGTGCTCATAGAGACAGTGCCCATGGTGACAATACCCAGGGTGTCTTGCCCATGGTGACAGTGATCATGGTGACACTTCTCACGCGGACAGTGTCATAAGTGACAGTGCTCATTGTGGCAGTGCTCATGGTGACTGTGCTCATGGTGACAGTGCCCATGGTGACAGTGCCCATGGTGAGACTGCTAATGGTGACTGTGCCCATGGTGACAGCACCCAGTGTGACAACGCCCATTGTGACAGTGCTCACGTTGACCATGCCGATGTTGATAGTGCCAATGATGATAGTGCCAATAGTGAGGGTGCTCATGGTGAAACTGCCCATGGAGACACTGACCATGGTGATAGTGCTCATCGTGACACCCTCTCAGAGGCAGTGCCAATGGTGAGAGTCCCGGTGATGACAGTTCTCATGGTGAAAGTGGCCCTGTTGAAATTGCTCATGGTGACAATGCTCATGGTGACAGTGTTCATGGTGACAGTGCTCAAGATGATAGTCTCCATGTTGACAGTGCCCATGGTGACTGTTCTCATGGTGACAGTGCCTATAGTGAATATGCTCTTAGTGACAGTGCTCACGGTGACAGTGGCTGTGGTGACAGTGACCACAGTGACTGTTCACACCGTGATAGTGCCCATGGTGACAGTGTTCATGGTGACACTCTGCATTGAGGCTGTGCCCGTGCTCACAGTGCTCAGAGTGATATTTCTCACGGTGATAGTACTCACGTTGACAATGCCCAAGGTGACAATACCCATAGTGACAGTAATCATGGTGAAAGTGCCCATGGTGGCAGTTCTCATAGTGACAGTTCTTGTGACAGTGCTCATGGTGGCAGTGCCCATGGTGAGACTACCGATGTTGACACTGCCCATGGTGACAATTCACATGGTCATGGTGCATCTGGTGGCAGTGCAAAATAGTGACAGTGCCCATAGTGATAGTGCCCATGGTGAGAGTGCCCATGGTTACAGTGCTCATGGTGACAGTGCCCATAGTGTCAGTGCCCCTGGTGACAGTGCACACCATGAGAGTGACTATGGTGGCCATGCCCATGACGACAGATCTTATTGGGAGAAATCTCACCCTGCTAACTCACCCCAAGGGTACTGTCACAGAGAGAAAAGTCACCATGGGCACTGACACAGTCAGTATTCTCCCCTTTGGCACTCTCATTGTGAGCACTGCTACCGTGAGCACTATTTCCATAAACGCTGCTACCGTGAGCACTATCATTATAACAACTGTCACCATGGGCACAGCCACCATGGACACTCTTATGGTGTGCACTGTCACAAGGGGCACTGTCACAAGGGGCACTGTCACCACGAGCACTGTAACCATGGGCACTGTCACAAGAACTGTCACTATGAGAGTTGCCACCATGGGCACTTTCACCATGATTACTGTCACCGTGGGTATTGTCACCTTGGGCACTGTCAACGTGAGTACTATCATTGTGAGCACTATAACCCTGAGCACTGTCACCACGGGCACAGCCTCAGTGCAGAGTGTCACCATGAACACTGTCACCATGGGCACTATCACGGTGAGAACAGTCACCGTAGTCACTGTCATTATGGGCACTGTCACCGTGAGCACTGTCACTAAGAGCATTATCACCATAGGCACTGTCACCATGAGCAATTTCAACAAGGTCACTTTCACCGTGAGAACTGTCACCACGGGGACTCTCACCATTGGCACTGCCTCCGAGGGGTTGTCACGATGAGCACTATCACTATGGGTAGTGTCAGCATGGGCAGTGTCACCGTGAGCAATCTCTCTATTGGCACTATCACCATCAGCACTCTCAGTATTGGCACGGTCACTGAGAGCACTTTCACAATGGGCATTGCCACACTGGGTGTTGTCACCATTTGCCCACTCACAGTTATCACTCTCACCACGGGCACTGTTATCTTGGACACTGTCACCATTGGCTCTGTCACTATGGGCACTGTCACAATGGGAAGTATCACCATGGGCTTTGTCAGCGTGGGCAATGTCACCAAGGGCACAGCCACCGTGACATCGATCACCATAAGCACTGTAACCATGGGCACTGTCAGCATGAGCACGGTCACCATGAGCACTGCCACAATGAGCACAGTCACTTATGGCACTGTCCACATGAGCAGTGTCACCATGATCACTGTCACCATGGGCAGGACACCCTGGGTATTGTCACCAAGGGCACTGTTACCATGAGCACTCTTAGCATGGGAATTATCACCTTAAGTACTGTCACCATGGGCACTGTCACCATGAGCACTTTTACCATGAGCTCTGTCACCCTGGGTAATATCACCATGGGCACTGTTACCATGAGCACAGTCAATATTAGAATTTTCACCATAGGCTCTGTCACCATGAGAACTGTCACCATGGTCACATTCAATGTAAGAACTGTCACCACGGGGACTATCACCATTGGCACTGTCACTGTGGGGTTGTTACCAAGAGCACTATCACCATGGGCAATGTCTCCATAGGCACTTGAACCATGAGCACTGTCACTATTGGCACTCTCACCATCAGCACTGTCACAAAGGGCACTGTCACCATGAGCAGTGTCACCATGGGACTTGTCACACTTGGCGCTGTCACCATGGGCACTTTCACAAAGGGAAGTATCATATGGGCTTTGTCAGCATGGGCAATGTCCCCGTGGGCACAGACACTGTGACATCTATCACCATGAACACTCTAAACATGGTCACTCTCACCATGAGCATGGTCACCATGAGCACTGCCACAATGAGCACTGTTATTTACGGCACTGCCAACGTGAGCACCATCACGATGAGCACTGTCACCATGGGCATTACACCTTAGGCACTGTCACCATGGGCCTTGTCACCCTGGTACTCAAACCATAGGCATTATCACTGTGAGAATTGTGAACATGGGCACTGTCACCATGGGCATTATCACCCTGAGCACTGTCAACATGAGTACTGTCACCCAGGGTATTTTCACCATGGGCACTGTCACTATGAGCAATAAACCATGAGAATTGTGACTATGGGCACTGTTCACCATGGACACTCTCACCATGGGAACTATCCCCATAAACACTGTCACCATGAACACTGACACTGCATGCAGTGTCATTATGTGCACTTTCAGTGTAAGGACTATCACCGTAGGCAAAATCACCATGAGCAATGTCTCCATGGGCACTGTCATCAATTTGCACTGCCACCATGTGCAGTGTCACCATGGGTAATATCACCATAGGCACTATCACTGAGAAAAATATGACCATGTGGAATTTCTCTATGGGCACTGGCACCATGGGCATTGTCACTGTGAGCAATGTCACAATGGGCACTATCACCGTGAGAAATCTCACCATGCTGACTGTCCCTATGGGCACTGTCACCGTGAGAAGTGTCACCATGCACACTGTCAATGTCGGCACTGTCACCATGGGCACTGTCATTGTGGGCACTGTCACCATGGCCACTGCCACCTTGGGCTCTGTCAACATGAACACTGTAACAATGCCCATTATCAACGTGCATTGTTACCATGGGCACTATCACCACGAGCACTTTCAGCATGTGCACTGTCACTATTTAGCACTGTCACCAGGTGAACTACCACCATGGGCACTGTCACGATGTGCACTCTCACCGTGAGCACAGTTACCATGGGCACTGTAACAATGCACAGTGTCACCATCAGTATTGTCACCATGGGAACTGCCACCAAGAGCACTGTCACAATTAGCACTGTCACCACGAGCACTGCCACCTTGTGCACTGCTATTATGAGCCCTGTCACCATGAGAACTGTCACTATGAGACCTGCCACCAGGGGTTATTTCAACATGAATACTGTCACCATGGGTATTGTTACCATTTGCACTGTCACCATGAGCACTGTCGCCATGGGTACTGGCACTATGTGGATTGGCACCATGAGCCCTGTCACCATGGGCAGTATCACTGTGAGCACTCTCACCATGGTCACTTTCACCGTGGGCACTGTCACCATGAGCACTGTCACCATAGGCAATGGCACCATGGGCACTGTCATCATGGACAGTGTCACAATGGGCAGTGTCACCATGCACACTATCACTGTGAGCACTGTCACCATGGGTACTGTGACCATGAGAACTGTCACCGTTAGTACTGTCACCGTGAGTACTGTCTGCATGGGTTGTTACCATGTGCACTCTCACCATGACAACTGTCAACATGGGCACTGTCACCATTTTTCACTGCCACCATGTGCAATGTCACCATGGTCACTGTCACCATGTGTACTGTCATCATGGAAACTGTCACCATGGGCACGTCCACCATTTGCACTGTTACCATGGTCACTATAACTGTGAGCACTGTCACGAAATGAACTACCAATATAGGCAATGTAATCATGAGCACTTTCACAATAGGAACTGCCACTATGGGCACTATCAATGTGCGGCCTCTCACCATGGGCTCTATCACCATGGGCACTGTCACTGTGAGCACTGTCACCATCGGCACTGTCACCATAAACACTATTACTGTGAGCAGTACCACCGTGAGCACTCTCACCGTGGTCACTGTCACCATGGGCACTGTCACCGTGACCACTGTCACTATGGGTACTGGCACAACACGGACTGCCACAATGAGCCCTGTCACCATGGTCACTATCACCATGAGCGCTCTCACTGTGGTCACTGTTACCATGGGCACTGTCATCATGAGCACTTTCACAATGGGAACTGTCACCATGGGCACTATTAACGTGAGCACACTCAGCATGGGCAGTATCACCAAGGGCACTGTCAGTTTCAGCACTATCACCATGGGTACTGCAACCATGACCACTGTCACTATAAGCACTGTCACCATTCTCAGTATCAACATGTGCACTGTCACCATGGGCACTATCACCATGAGAACTGTCAGCCTGGGCACTGTCACCATGAGTATTGTGACATTGGGCACTGTCACAGTGAGCAATGTCACCTTGGGCAGTGGCACAATGTGGACTTTCACCATGAGCACTGTCATAATGGGCACTATCACCGTTAGAACTGTCAACGTGGTCACTGTAACCATGGGTACTGTCACCGTGAGCACTATCAATGTGAGGGATGTGACCATGGGCACTGTCACCATGGGCAGTGTCCCCATGGACAATTTCACTGTTAGTACTGTCCCCATGGACACTATAACTATGGGCACTGTCACCGTGAGCTCTGTCACCATGGGCCCTTTCACCACGAGCACTGCCACACTGACCACTGTCACCATAAGAACTCTCACCATGGGCACTTTCATGATGGGCACTTCCAAAAGTGGCACTATCACTGTGAACACTGTCAGCAAGAGCACTGTCCCGGTGGGCAGTGTCACCATGCACAGTATCACCGCAAGTACTATCACATTAAGCAATATCACCATGGGCTCTGTCACCATTTTGCACTGCCACCTTAGATACTGTCACCATGAGCACTTTATCACTGATTACTGTCTACCATGGGTAGTATCACCATGGCCGCTGTCACCGTGAGAACTTTCACCATGCGCAATGCTATCATGGGCACTGGCGCCATGGTTCTTGTCACTATGAGCACTGAAACAATGGGCACTATCACCATGAGAAATCTCACCGTGCTGTGCTGACTGTCCCAAAGGGCACTGGCACAGAGAGAAAAGTCCCCATGGGCACTGTCACAGTCAGTATTCTCGCCATTGGCACTCTCATTTTGAGCACTGCCACGGTGAGCACTATTACCATGAACACTGCTACCATGGGCACTATCATGATAAGAACTGTCACCATGGGCACGGCCACCATGGGCACTCTCACAGTGTGCACAGTCACCAGGGTCACTGTCACCATGTGCATTGTAACCATGGGCACTCTCACCATGGGCACTATCACCTTGAGCAATATCACCATGGGCACTGTCACTATGTTGACTGCCACCAGATGCACCTTTACCATGTGCACTGTCACCATGGGCAGTGTCAACATCGGTAGTCTCACCATGGGCACTGTCACCATGAACACTGTCACCAAGAGCCCTGTCACCACGAGCACTGCCAACATGAGCACTGTCACAAGAACGGTCACTATGAGAACTGCCACATGGGCACTTTCAATGATTATTGTCACCGTGGGTATTGTCATCTTGGCCCTGTCAACGAGAGTACTATCACCGTGAGCACTATCAGCCTGAGCACTGTCACCACGGGCACAGCCTCAATGCGGACTGTCACCATGAACACTGTCACCATGGGCACTATCACCGTGAGAACAGTCACCATGGTCACTGTCATCTTGGGCACTGTCACCGTGAGCACTGTCACTAACAGCATTATCACCATAGGCACTGTCACCATGAGAATAGTCACCATGGGCACTGTCAACATGGAGACTATCACCTTGCGCACTGTCACCATGAGCACTGCCACCATGAGCAATTTCAGCAGTGTCACTTTCACTGTGAGAACTGTCGCCACGGGGACTCTCACCATTGGCACTGCCTCCGAGTGGTTGTCACAATGAGCACTATCACCATGGGCAGTGTCTCCTTGGGCAGTTTCACCATGTGCATTCTCACTATTGGCACTATCACGATCGGCACTGTCAGCATCAGCACGGTCACCGTGAGCTCTGTCACAATGGGTGTTGTCACACTGGGCACTGTCACCATGGGCCCAGTCACCATTAGCACTCTCACCATGGGCACTGTGATCTTGGGCAGTGTCACCATGGGCTATGTCACCGTGGGCACTGTCAAAATGGGAAGTATCACCATGGGCTTTGTCAGCGTGGGCACTTTCACTGTGGGCACGGCCACCGTGACATCTATCACCATAAGCACTGTAACCGTGGGCACTGTCACCATGAGCACTGCCACAATGAGGACTGTCACTTATGGCACTGTCCACATGAGCAGTGTCACCTTGATCACTGTCACCATGGGCAGGACGCCCTGGGTATTTTCACCATGGGCACTCTCACCATGAGCACACTCACCATTTGAGATATCACCTTAGGTACTGTCACCATGGGCACTGTCGCCGTGAGAGTTGTCAATATGGGCACTCTCACCATGAGCAATGTTACCATGAACACTGTCATCCTGTGTACTCTCACTATGGGCACTGTCACCGTGAGCACTACACTGTGAGAATTGTGACTATGGGCATTGTCACCATGGGCACATTCACCATCAGCACTATCGCCATGAACACTGTCACCATGAGCACTGTCACTGTTGCAGTTTCACCATACATACTATCACCCTAAGGACTATCGCCATAAGCAATGTCACCATGAGCAATATCACCATGGGCACTGTCACCATTTTGCACTGCCACAATGTGCAGTGTCACCATGGGCACTTTTACCAAGAGTACTGTCACCATGGGTAATATCACCATGGGCACTGCCACTGTGAGCTCTGTCACTATGAGAATTTTCACCATAGGCACTGTCACCATGAGAAAGGTCATTATGGTTGCATTCAACTTAAGAACTGTCACCACGGGCACTATCACCATTGACACTGTCACTGTGGGGTTGTCACCATGAGAACCATCACCATGGGCAATGTTTCCATGGGCAGTTTCACCATGAGCACTGTCACTATTGGCATTCTCACCATCGAAACTGTCACCATGGGCATGTTCACCGTGAGCACTGTCACCATGGGCCTTGTCACCCTAGGTAATCTCACCATAGGTATGATCACTGTGAGAATTGTGAACATGGGCACTGTCACCATGGACACTATCACCGTGAACAGTGTCACTATAAGAAATGTCACCCTGGGTATTTTTACCATGGGCACTGTCACTGTGAGCAATACACCATAAGAATTGTGACTATGGGCACTGTCACCATGGACACTCTCACCAGGGGAACTATCACCGTGAACACTGTCACCATGAACACTGTTACTGGGTGCAGTGTCACCATGTGCACTCTCACCATAAGGAATATCACTGTAAGTAAAGTCACCTTGAGCTATATCACCATGGACACTGTCACCATTTTGCACTGCCACCATGTGCAGTGTCACCATGAGCAATATCACCATAGGCACATTCACTGTGAGAAATGTGACCATGCGGAATGTCTCTATGGGCACTGGCACAATGGGAATTGTCACTGTGAGCACTTTCACAAAGGGCACTATCACCGTGAGAAATCTCACCATGCTAACTGTCCCTATGGGCACTGTCACCGTGAGAAGGGTCACCATGGGCAGTGTCACTGTTGGCATTGTCACCAAGGGCACTGTCATTGTGGGCACTCTCATCATGGCATCTGCCACCTTGGGCTCTGTTACCATGAACACTGTAACAATGCCCATTATCACCATGTGCACTGTCACTATGGGCACTATCACCATGAGGACTGCCAGCATGTGCACAGTCCCTATTTAGCACTGTCACCAGGTGAACTACCACCATGGGCACTGTCACGATGTGCACTATCACTGTGAGCACGGTTACCATGGGCACTGTAACGATGTGCAGTGTCACCATCGGTACTGTCCCCATGGGAACTGCCACTAAGAGCACTGTCACCACGAGCACTGCCACCTTGGACACTGTTATTTTGAGCACTGTCACCATGAGAACTGTCGCTATGAGAACTGCCACCATGGGTATTTTCATCATGAGTATTGTCACCATTTGAACTGTCACCATGAGCACTCTCACTGTGGTCACTGTCACCATGAGCACAGTCTCCATGGGTACTGGCACAATGCTGACTGGCAACATGAGCCCTGTCACCATGGGCACTATCACTGTGAGCACTCTCACCATGGTCACTGTCACCATGGGCACTGTTACCATGAGCACTGTCACCATTGGCAATTGCGCCATGGGCAATGCCAACATGGGCACTGACACCATGGGCACTATCACTTTGATCACTGTCACCATGGGTACTGCAACCATGAGTACTGTCACCGTGAGTACTGCCTGCATTGGTTGTCACCGTGTGCACTGTCACCATGTAAACTGTCAACATGGGCACTGTCACCATTTTTCACTGCCACCATGTTCAATGTCACCTTTGGCACTATCACCGGGAGAACTGTCACCATGAGTACTGTCATCATGGGCACTGTAACCAAGGGAACGGCCACCATGTGCACTGTTACCATGGTCAGTATCACTGTGTGCACTGTCACCATGGGAACTACCAACATGAGCAAAGTCATCATGAGCACTTTCACAATAGGAACTGCCACCATGGGCACTATCAACGTGCGGAATCTCACCATGGGCACTACAACCATGGGCACTGTCACCATGAGCACGATTACTGTGAGCACTACCACCATGAACACTGTCACCTTGGTCACTGTCACCATGGGCACTGTCACCGTGAGCACTGTCACTATGGGTACTGGCACAATGTGGACTGTCACAATGAGCCCTCTCACCATGGACACTATCACCATGAGCACTCTCAACATGGTCACTGTTACCATGGGTACTGTCACTGTGAGCACTATCACCATAGGCATTGGCACCATGGACACTGTCACCATTGGCACTGTCATCATCGGCATTGTCACCATGGGCTTTGTCACCATGGGCACTGCCACCATGGACACTATCACTGTGAGCACTGTCATCATGGGTACTGCTACCATGAGCACTGTTAGCATGGGTTGTCACCGTGTGCACTGTCACCATTCCTCATATAGAAACCGTTGCTGCAACAGATACAAAACCTCACCATCGGAGAGAGACCAATTTTTTGTCTGTCGCTTTCATGCCCGAGACCTCACAAGAGACAAGCCATCTCTAGGAGAACTTCAAACCCACCAATTTGGTGTCAGATTAAACGAATTGCTGATGACGCCGAGAAAGTGGTAACAGACCAGGGAGCTACCTTAACACCTGGAAATCTTTTTGTTGCTATGCTTGCTATATTGGCCTGCCAGGTAACTAGGGGAAATGTTTTGGGAAATTATTGGACTTACCTCCCTGATCCACCGATTTTACAAACTGTAGCCTGGGATAATGAGGGTATACCAGTGTCTACTACTATGCCCAGGTTAATGGGAGGAGCCATAAGCTCCTATCCATATAATAAATTAAAAATAATAATAATTTTACTTTTCAAGGAAAATCAGCGTTCCATCCTATATGTTTTATATTTCCATCAATTAATAATTCTGTAGCCTCTCGTAAGGATTGTTGTATACCGGTTTTTCCTAAAGGACAGCTTACTGCTTCTCCTTCGAGTCAATCTAATAAGAGACTTCTTTGGTCTTTGATTTATCTAGCACCCGGAGAAGATCCAACTTATAATCAACCTTCCTCTCATTCTTTAAATTTCCTCCTTGTAATCCTCCTTAAGGTATTCTTACAGGAATACAATCATTTATATTACAATCTTCGGAAGACCAATTGGATTGTACCAGGGATGCTGTAGATACCAATACAGGATTTCCTACATGGAATTATTGTATATATTCTTCAAGAATTGATATTCCCTTAGAGGATACCACAAAAAATGTGCATGATTGGAGTAATCCTGACCCATGTAAGGATTATAGATCTTATTTACAACATCATGCACATTATGATTGGAATAATTCAGTCATTCCTGTTCTATGCTTGTTAATAGATGGCACACTGGAGGATGGGTGCCTCCTATCCTAACTATGGTTCAAGATAATATGTATTATGCACAGACCCAGCTTTGGAAAGCTATTGCTTCACCATCGCCAGTTATTCTTCAAAGACTTAAAAATATGGGCATTTATTCTATGCAGGCTTGTGTGTCAGCACCTTATGTATTCTTGGTAGCCCCAAAATATGTGGATCTAAATATTTATCATAACACTTCTGATTCTAAATTTTGGACACATTGCTTTGATTGTATTTTGACAAGTTGTATAAATTCCTCTATGAATGTACAATTTTTAATGATTCTTGAACGACCACCATATATTATGTTGCCTGTAAAATTGTTCTCTGCCTGGTATGATGATTGTGGATTACAAGTTTTGCATGAAAATGAAGTTTTATTACGTTCAAAAAGATTGATTCAGCTTTAATTCTAGGAATATCTACATTTATAGCTGTAATAACATGATTTTCTCTTTCAATAAGTTCCTTAGCTCAACAAGTACATACAGCTCAACATGTAAAGAGCTTTCAAAAAATATATCTTTAACTCTGGCTACTCAGGAAATTATAGACAGAAAGTTAGAAGGAAAGGTGGATGCCTTAAAAGAAGCAATTTTACACATAGGGCAAGAATTAACAGCACACAAAATACGATTAACTTTGATGTGTCATAAAAAATATACATGGATTTGTGTTACTCCTCTAAAAGTGAATGCATCATTATTTTCTTGGGAACAATTTCGTACTCATATTATGGGAGTTTGGAACCAAACAGATGTTAGTTTAGACCTTACTAAATTACATCTAGAGATTCATGACATAGGAAACACAAACTTAGATTTATCTCCGGCACAGTCTGCTCAGAATTTTTTTGAAAGTATTAAGTCATTTGTGTCACATACAACCTTATACTCAATGCTGTTTAATGGCGGAATCATTGAAGGAGTTGTACTAATTCTGATATTTTTACTTCCAGTCATTGTCAGAATAATTATTAAAAGCATCAAACAACTTTTCGGGGAGCTACATACTGCACTTTTAAAAAAATGAAAAAGGGGGAGATGTTGGAAGCCATCCTGGAGCCATCACACCATGACAAAGTCATGGAGCAATAGAAGGCGAAACTGCAAGGCAGCGCCGTGCCAGGAAGGTGGACTACAGCTCTGTTGTTATGTTTTATGGAAATAAATTTACATATAGGGGCAATATTGGGGGGATGTTGCTCCACGTGAAAGAAAAAATCCTCTAGGACTCCCCCTCCTGAAACTACAACAGAATGGGAAGTACCCACTAAAGCCCTGGAGAAATGGGTAAAGAATTAAGAGCCTGGCACTAAAGGAATGTTTTTATGAAAAACACCCTCTAGTATGGAGTTATGGCCATGGGCCAGAGTTCCTGATAACATAGGAAATTTATGGTTCTATTATAAAGGAACATTACTTATAGAAAAGCAAATGACTAGAGCAGAATTTGTTGTTAGGATAGGGAGAAAACAGTGTCTAAGTTGGAGGAAACAACAAGAAAGGGAATGCAGGGTATATTGTAAATATTTTCATGGAACCCATGTAAAAGGCTGCCCATGCAAGAAGAGAAAGAGGAACAAGTAGCTCCAACTTTGACAATTAAAATAATCATATAACTGCTTGCCTTGGTTACTAAGAAATAACCTGTGATTAATGGGAACTTGGGGAAATATTTTAATAGGACATCTAGAAACTAGGGCATATTTTTTAAAAACAATCTTTATAGAATATTTTGAGGTTTGATTGTGCTAAGACTGTTTGGCCATGTACTTGGTAATGGAATTAACAACAATATATAAACCTGTGATTGTAAACAATAGAAGAAGAATAAACAATAAAGACGTGAGAAAGAGAAACATGCAATGCTGATACTTTAAAAAGTGTAATAGAATTATTTCCTTTGCTGACGCTATCCATCCCTCGGGTATCCCTGGACTCACTGGAGCTGGACTCCGGCAAGTGCTCATGGTAATACTGCCAATGGTGACAGTGCTCATGGTGATATTGCCCATGGTTGCAGTACCCATGGTGACATTGCTTAATCGGACAGTGCCCATGGTGACAGTGTCCACAGTGACCATGGCTAGGATGACTGAGCCCAAGGTGACAGTTACCATGGTGACGTTGTCTATGGTGACAATGCTCACGGTGACATTGCCCATGGTGACAGTGACCACGGTAACAATGTTCACGGTGATAGTGCCCATGGTGACATGGCTCATGGTGAGATTGTGCATTGTGCCAGTGCCCATGGTGACAGTGGTCACAAAGAAAGTGCTCATGGTAATGCTGCTTACAGTGACAGTGCCCATGGTGAAAATACCCATGGTGATAGTACTCATCGTGACAGTGCCCATGGTGGCCATTCCAATGGTGACAGTGCCCATGGTGAAAGTACTTATGATGATAGTTCTAACGGTTACAGTATTCATGATAATAATGCTCACAGTGGCAGTGCCCACAATGACAGTGCCCATGACAGTGCCGACAGTGAGAGTGTCCATGGTGACAGTTATCACAGTTACAGAGCCCATGGTGACAGTTAACATGGTGAGACTGCTCACTGTGCTAATACCAATTCTGACAGTGCTCATAGTGACAAGGCCCATGGCCCCAGTGCCCATTATGACATTGCTCATGGTGATAGACCTCATGGTGACAGTTCCCATGGTGATATTATCCATGGTGACAGTACTCAATGATAAAGGGCCCATGGCGACAGTGCCCATGGTGATAGAGCACATGGTGACACGGCCAAATGGTGACAATGTCCATGGTGACATTACTCATGGTGACATTGCTTATGGTGATAGTCCTTATGGTGATAGTGCACATGGGGACACTGCACACAGTGACAGTGCTCATGGTGACAGTGCTTATGGTTGCAGTACCCATGGTGACAGTGCTCACAGTGACATTTCCCATGGTGGCAGTGCCAATGATGACAGGGCCCATGGTGATAATGCCCACGGTGACAGTGCTCACAGTGACAGTGCCCATGGTGACAGGGCTCAGGGTGAAAGTCCACAATGTACAAGTGCCCATGGTGACAGTGTTCACAGTGATAGTGCTGGCAGTAATAGTGCTGGCAGTAATAGTGCTCATGTTGACAGTGCAACTGGTGACAATACCCATGGTGACAGTACTCATGGTGAAAATACCCATGGCGGCAGTTATCATAGTGACAGTTCTCAGGGTGACAGTGCTCATAATAGCAGGGACCAAAGTGACAGTGCTCATTGTGACAGTGTTCATGGTGACAGTGCACTTGGTGACAGTTTCCATGGGAACAGAACCAATGGTGACACTGCACTTTGTGACAGGGCCAATGGTAAACTTGCACACAGTGACAGTGCTCATGGTTGCAGTAACCATGGTGACAGTGCTCACAGTGACATTTCCCATGGTGGCAGTGCCAATGATGACAGGGCCCATGGTGATAATGCCCACGGTGACATTGCTTATGGTGCCAGTGCTCATGGTGACAGTGCCCATGGTGACAGTGAAAACGGTGAGAGTGCTCACAGTGATAGAGCCCATGGTGACCAGGTTCATGTTGAAAGTCCGCATTGTACCAGTGCCCATGGTGACAGTGCTCACGGTGATACTGCTCACGGTAATAGTGCTAATGGTGAGAGTGCAAATGGTGCCAATACCCATGGGGACAGTACTCATATTGAAACTACACAAGGTAGCAGTGCTTGTGGTGACAGTGTTCTTGGTGTCAATTCCTATGGGGACAGTACCGATTGTGACACTGCACATTGTGACAGTGCCCATGGTAACTTTGCTCACGGTGACAGTGCCCATGGTGACAATACCCAGGGTGACAGAGCTCATGGTAACAATGCTCACGGTGAATGTTCCCATGGTCCCAGTACCTAGGGTGTAATGCCCATGCTGAGAGTGCTCATGGTGACAGTGCCCATGGTGACAATAACCAGGGTGTCATGCCCATGGTGACACTGCTTATGTAAGCAGTGCCAGAAGTGACAGTGCTCATTGTGGCATTGCTCATGGTGACAGTGCTCACTGTGACAGTGCCCATGGTGGCAGTACCCTGGGTAACAGTGCACACCTCGAGAGTGCCCATGTTGGCTATGCCAATCGTGACAGTGCCCATGGTGACAGTACTTATGATGATAGTTCTAACAGTTGCAGTGTTCATGGTAATAATGCTCACGGTGGCAGTGCCCACACTGACAGTGCCCATGGTGACAGTTACCATGGTGAGATTGCTCACTGTGATAATACCAATTCTGACAGTGCTCATAGTGACAAGGCCCATGGCGACAGGGCCCATTATGACATTGCTCACGGTGATAGTTCTCACGGTGACAGTTCCCATGGTGATATTACCCATGTTGACAGTCCTCAATGATAACGGGCCCATGGTGGCACTGCCCATGGTGATAGTGCACATGGTGACAGTGCCCATGGTGACATTGCTCACAGTGATATTGCTTACGGTGATAGTCCGTATTGAGATAGTGTGTATGGGGACACTGCACACAGTGACAGTGCTCATGGTGACAGTGCTCACGGTGACAGTGCTCATCATTTTAGTACCCATGGTGACAGTGCTCACAGTGAGGGTTCCCATCGTGGCAGTGCCAATGATGACAGGGCTGATGGTGACAATGCCCACGGTGACAGTACTCACGGTGATAGTGCTCACAGTGACAGTGCCCATGGTGACAGGGCTCATGGTGAAAGTCCACAATGTACAAGTGCCCATGGTGACAGTATTCACAGTGATAGTACTCGCGGTAATAGTGCTCATGGTGACAGTGCAACTGGTGAAAATACCCATGGTCACAGTACTCATGGTGAAAATACCCATGGCGGCAGTTTTCAGAGTGACAGGTCTCAGGGTGACAGTGCTCATAATAGCAGGGACCAAAGTGACAGTGCTCATTGTGACACTGCTCATGGTGACAGAGCACTTGGTGACAGTTTCTATGGGAACAGAACCGATGGTGACACTGCCCTTTGTGACAGGGCCAATGGTAAACTTGCACTCGGTGATAGTGCACATGGTGAGAGTGCACATGCTGACACTGTTCATTGTGGCAGTGTTCATCGTGTCACTGCCCATGATGAGAGTGCCCATGTTGAAAGTGCTCACCTGGAAATTGCCCATGAAAACATTACCCATGGTGACAGTGCCCATGGTTACAGTGTCCATGGTTACAGTGCCCATGGTGGCAGTGCCCCTGGTGACAGTGCACACCATGAGTATGCACATGGTGATCGTGCCAATTGGGACAGTGCCCATGGTGACATTATTTATGATGATATTGCTCACAGTAGCAATGTTCATCATAATAATGGTCACGGTGGCAGTGCCCACAGCGACAGTGCCCATGGTGACAATTACCATGGTGAGACTGCTCACTGTGATAATACCAATTCTGATAGTGCTCATAGTGACAAGGCCCATGGCGACAGGGCCCATTATGACATTGCTCACGGTGATAGTTCTCACGGTGACAGTTCCCATGGTGATATTACCCATGTTGACAGTCCTCAATGATAACGGGCCCATGGTGGCACTGCCCATGGTGATAGAGCACATGGTGACACTGCCCATGAAGACATTTTTCACGGTGATAATGCTTACAGTGATAGTCCTTATTGTGATAGTGTGTATGGGGACACTGCACACAGTGACAGTGCTCATGGTGACAGTGCTCACGGTGACAGTGCTCATCATTGCATTACCCATGGTAACAGTGCTCTCAGTGACAGTTCCCATGGTAGCAGTGCCAATGATGACAGGTCCCATGGTGACAATGCCCACGGTGACAGTGCTCACGGGGACAGTGCTCACAGTGACAGTGCCCATGGTGACAGGGCTCATGGTGAAAGTCCACATTGTACATGTGCCAATGGTGACAGTGTTCACAGTGATAGTGCTCGCGGTAATAGTGCTCATGGTGACAGTGCCACTGGTGACAATACCCATGGTGACAGTACTCATGGTGAAAATACCCATGCAGCAGTTTTCATAGTGAGAGTTCTCAGGGTGACAGTGCTCATAATAGCAGGGACCAAAGTGACAGTGCTCATTGTGACAGTGCTCATGGTGACAGTGCACTTTGTGACAGTTTCCATGGAAACTGAACCGATGGTGACACTGCACTTTGTGATAGGGCCAAGGGTAAACTTGCACTCGGTGATAGTGCACACGGTGAGAGTGCACATGGTGACACTGCTCGTTGTGACTGTGCTCTTCCTGCCAGTGCCCATGATGACAGTGCCCATGTTGAAAGTGCTCACCTGGAAATTGCCCATGAAAACATTACCCATGGTGATAGTGCCCATGGTGACAGTGCCCATGGTTACAGTGCTCATGGTGACACTGCCCATGGTGGCAGTGCCCCTGGTGACATTGCACACCATGAGTATACACATGGTGACCATGCCAATTGGGAGAGTGCCCATGGTGAAAGTATTTATGATTATATTCCTCACAGTAGCAATGTCCATCATAATAATGCTCACAGTGGTAGTACCCACAGTGACAGTGCCGATGGCCAGTGCCGAAAGTGACAGGGCCCGTGGTGACAGTTCTCACGGTGATAGGGCCCATGTTGACATTGCCCATGATGACAGTGCCCATGGTGAAAGTGTTCACCTGGAAAGTGTCCATGATAACATTAACCATGGTGATAGTGCCCATGGTGACAGTGCCTATGGTAGTGGTGACCGTGGTGACACTGCACACCGTGAGTATGCACATGGTGGCCGTGCCAATTGTGACAGTGTCCATGGTGACAGTATATAGGATGATTCTGCTCACAGTAGCAGTGTTCATCGTAATAATGCTCACGGTGGCAGTGCCCTCAGTGACAGTGCCCATGGCACAGTGCCAAAAGTGACAGTGCCCATGGTGACATTGCCCATGGTGACAGATACCACAGTGAGACTGCTCACGGAGATAGTGCCCATTTTGACAGTGCTCATAGTGACAAGTCCCATGGCGTCAGGGCCAATCATGATATTGCTCACGGTGATAGTTGTCACGGTGGCAATGCCCATGGTGATATTACCCATGGTGACAGTACTCAATAATAAAGTGCCTATAGTGTCATGGCCTATGGTGATAGTGCACATGGTGGCAGTGCAAAATGGTGACAGTGCCAATGGTGATATTGATCATGGTGATATTGCTTAAGGTGATAGTCCTTGCGGTGATAGTGCACATGGTGACCGTATAAATGGTGAGAATACACATGGTGACAGTACTCATGGTGAAAATACCCATTGTGGCAGTTTTTATAGCGACAGTTCTCAGGGTGACCATGCTCATAATAGCAGGGTACAAGGTGGCAGTGCTTGTGATGACAATGCTCATAGTGACAGTGCACTTGGTGACAGATCCCATGGGAACAGTACCAATGGTGACACTGCACTTTGTGACAGAGCCAATGGTAAGCTTGGTCTCAGGGATAGTGCACTTAGTGAGAGGGCACATGTTGACATTGACCATGGAGACACGGCTCACTGTGACAGTGCCCATGGTGACAGTGCCCATGGTTCCAGTGCTCATGGTGACACTGCCCATGGTGGCAGTGGCCCTGGTGACACTGCACACCATGCATATGCACATGGTCGCCGTGCCAATTGTGACAGTGCCCATGGTGACAGTGTTTAGGATGATCCTGCTCACAGTAGCAGTGTTCATCGTAATAATGCTCACGGTGACGGTGCCCACAGTGCCAGTGCCCATGGTGACAGATACGACAGTGAGACTGCTCATGGTGATACTGCCCATTGTGACAGTGCTCATAGTGACAAGGTCCATGGCGCCAGGGCCAATCATGATATTGCTCACAGTGATAGTTGTCATGATGATAATGCCCATGGTGATATTAACCATGGTGAGAGTACTCAATGATAAAGTGCCCATGGTGACAGTTCCTATGGTGATAGTGCACATGATGGCACTGCAACATGGTGACAGTACCAATGGTGACATTGCTCATGGTGACATTGCTTAACGTGATAGTACTTGCGGTGATAGAGCGCATGGTAACACTGCCCACCATGACAGTGCTCTTGGTAAAAGTGCGCACGGTGGCAACCCAAGCTGACAGTGCTCATGGTGACAGTGCTCATGGTTGCAATACCCATGGTGACAGTGCTCACAGTGACAGTGCCTATGGTGGCAGTGCCCATGGTGACATTGACCCTTGTGACACTTCCCCACGGTGAAACTGCCGTGATGACAGTGCCCACGGTGAAAGTGCCCATGCTGACGTTGCCTATGGTGACAGTGCTCACGGTGATAGTGCCCATGGTGACAGGGCTCTTGGTGAGAGTCCGAATTGTGCCAGTGCCCATGGTGAAAGTGCTAACGGTCATAGTGCTCACCATAATAGTGCTCATGCTGACAGTGCAAATGGTGACAATACCTATGGTGAGAGTACTCATGGTGAAAATACCCATGGTGACAGTTCTCATAGCGACAATTCTCATGGGGACAGTGCTCCTAATAGCAGTGCCCAAGGTGGCAGTGTCCGTGGTGCCATTGCTAGTGGTAACAGTACACCTGGTGGCAGATCCCTTGGGGACATTACCGAAGGTGACTCTGCACATTGTGACATTGCCCATGGTAAACTTGCTCACAGTGATACTGCACATGGTGACAGTGCCCATGGTGGTATTGCACCTGGTGACAGTGCCCATAGTCACAATTCCCATGGTGTAGTGCTCACGGTGACAGAGCCCATGGTGACAATACCCAGGGTGACATTACTCATGGTGACAGTGCTCATGGTGATAGTGCCTATGGTGACAGTGTCCATGATCATAATTCTCACGGTGATAGTGCCCATGGTGACAATACCTAGGGTGACAGAGCTCATGGTCACAATGCTCACGGTGAATGTCCCCATGGTCCCAGTACCTAGGGTGTAATGCCCATGCTGAGAGTGCTCATGGTGACAGTGCCCATGGTGACAATAACCAAGGTGTCATGCCCATGGTGACACTGCTCATGTAAGCAGTGCCAGATTTGACAGTGCTCATTGTGGCATTGCTCATGGTGACACTGCTCACTGTGACAGTGCCCATGGTGGCTGTACTTATGATGATAGTTCTAACGGTTGCAGTGTTCATGGTAATAATGCTCACGGTGGCAGTGCCCACAGCGACAGTGCCCATGGTGAAAGTTACCATGTTGGGACTGCTCACTGTGATAATAACAATTCTGACAATGCTCATAGTGACAAGGCCCATGGCGACAGGGCCCATTATGACATTGCTCACGGTGATAGTTCTCAAGGTGACAGTTCCCATGGTGATATTACCCATGTTGACAGTCCTCAATGATAACGGGCCCATGGTGGCACTGACCATGGTGATAGTGCACATGGTGACAGTGCCCATGGTGACATTGCTCATGGTGATATTGCTTACGGTGATAGTCTTTATTTTGAGAGTGTTTATGGGGACACTGCACACAGTGACAGTGCTCATGGTGACAGTGCTCACGGTGACAGTGCTCATCATTGCAGTACCCATGGTGACAGTGCTCAGTGACAGTTCCCATGGTGGCAGTGCCAATGATGACAGGGCCCATGGTGACAATGCCCACGGTGACAGTGCTCACGGTGACAGTGCCTATGGTGACAGAGCTCATGGTGAAAGTCGACATTGTACATGTGCCCTTGGTGAGAGTGTTCACAGTGATAGTGATTGCGGTAATAGTGCGCATGGTGACAGTGCAACTGGTGACAATACCCATGGTGATAGTACTCATGGTGAAAATGCCCATGGTGGCAGTTTTCATAGTGACAGTTCTCAGGGTGACAGTGCTCATAATAGCAGGGACCAAAGTGACAGTGCTCATTGTGACAGTGTTCATGGTGACAGTGCACTTGGTGACAGTTTCCATGGGAACAGAACAGATGGTGACACTGCACTTTGTGACAGGGCCAATGGAAAACTTGCACTCGGTGATAGTGCACATTGTGAGAGTGCACATGGTGACACTGCTCATTGTGGCAGTGCTCTTCATGACAGTGCCCATGATGATAGTGCCCATGTTGAAAGTGCTCACCTGGAAATTGCCCATAAAAACATTACCCATGGTGATAGTGCCCATGGTGACAGTGCCCATGGTTACAGTGCTCATGGTGACACTCCCATGGTGGCAGTGCCCCTGGTGACAGTGTACATCATGAGTATGCACATGGTGGCCGTGCCAATTGTGACAGTGTCCATGGTGACAGTATTTATGATGATACTGCTCACAGTAGCAGTGTTCATTGTAATAATGCTCACGGTGGCAGTGCCCACAGTGACAGTGCCCGTGGACAGTGCCAAAAGTGACAGTGCCCATGGTGACAGTTCTAAGGGAGACAGTGTCCATGGTGACAGATACCACAGTGAGACTGCTCATGGTGATACTGCCCATTGTGACAGTGCTCTTAGTGACAAGGCCCATGGCGCCAGGTCCAATCATGATACTGCTCACAGTGATTTTTGTCATGGTGACAGTGCCCATGGTTATATTACCCATGGTGAGAGTACTCAATGATAATGTGTCAATGGTTACAGTGCTTATGGTGATAGTGCACATGATGGCAGTGCAAAATGCTGACAGTACCAATGGTGACATTGCTTATGGTGACATTGCTTAACGTGATAGTACTTGCAGTGATAGAGTGCATGGTGACATTGGCCACCATGACAGTGCACTTGGTGACAGTGCACACAGTGACAACCCATGCTGACAGTGCTCACGGTGACAGTGCTCATCATTGCATTACTCATGGTGACAGTGCTCACAGTGACAGTAACTTTGTTGGGAGTGCCCAGGGTGACACTTCCCACGGTGACAGTGCCCGTGATGACAGTGCCCATGGTGACATTAACTATGATGTCAGCGCTCATGGTGATAGTGCCCATGGTGACAGTGCACATGGTGTTACTGCTTAAGTTGATAGTGCCCATGGTGACTGTTCTAATGGTGAAACTTCCTATGGTGACAATGCTCATCATGACAGTGCCCATGGTGAGGTGATCACGGTGATAGTGCTCATGGTAATAGTGTTCATGTTGACAGTGCAAATGGTGACAATACCCACGTTGAGAGTACTCATGGTGAAATTACCTTTGTTGGCATTTCTCATAGCGACACTTCTCATGTTGACAGTGCTCATAGTAGCAGTGCTCAAGGTGGTAGTGCTCGTGGTGACAGTGTTAATGGTGAGAGTGCACTTTGTGGCAGTTCTCATGGGGACAGTACCGATAGTGACACTGCCCATTGTGACAGTGCCCATGGTACAATTGCTCACGATGATAGTGCACATGGTGGCAGTGACCATGGTGACAATGCCCATGGAGACACTGCTCATTGTGACAGTGCTCATGGTGGTAGAGCCCATGGTGAAGGTGTTTATTGTAGCAGTGCTCATGGTGGTGACACTGCCGATCATGAGAGTGTTTATGGTGATAGTATTCACATGCACAGTACTCATGGTGATAATGTTCATGCTGGCAGTGCCCATAGTGATAGTGCCCAGGGACAGTTGTGACAATGACAGTGCCCATGGTGACAGTTATTACGGTGACAGTGCCCATGGTGATATTACCCATGGTGACAGTACTAAATGATAAAGTACCCATGGTGACACTGCCTATGGTGATAGTGCACATGATGGCACTGCAACATGGTGACAGTACCAATGGTGATATTGCTCATGGTGACATTGCTTAACATGATAGTACTTGCGGTGATAGAGCGCAGGGTAACACTGCCCACCATGACAGTGCTCTTGGTGAAAGTGCACACGGTGACAACCCAAGCTGACAGTGCTCATGGTGACAGTGCTCATGGTTGCATTACCCATGGTGACAGTGCCCATGGTGACAGTTATTACGGTGACAGTGCCCATGGTGATATTACCCATGGTGACAGTACTAAATGATAAAGTACCCATGGTGACACTGCCTATGGTGATAGTGCACATGATGGCACTGCAACATGGTGACAGTACCAATGGTGATATTGCTCATGGTGACATTGCTTAACATGATAGTACTTGCGGTGATAGAGCGCAGGGTAACACTGCCCACCATGACAGTGCTCTTGGTGAAAGTGCACACGGTGACAACCCAAGCTGACAGTGCTCATGGTGACAGTGCTCATGGTTGCATTACCCATGGTGACAGTGCTCACGGTGACACTGCCCGTGATGACAGTGCCCACGGTGAAAGTGCCCACTCTGACGTTGTCTACGGTGACAGTGCTCACGCTGATAGTGCCCATGGTGACAGGGCTCTTGGTGACAGTCCGAATTGTGCCAGTGCCCATGGTGAAAGTGCTAACGGTCATAGTGCTCACCATAATAGTGCTCATGGTGAGAGTGCAAATGGTGACAATACCTATGGTGAGAATACTCATGGTGAAAATACCCATGGTGACAGTTCTCATAGCGACAATTCTCATGGGGACAGTGCTCCTAATAGCAGTGCCCAAGGTGGCAGTGCCCGTGGTGCCATTGCTAGTGGTGACAGTACACCTGGTGGCAGATCCCCTGGGGAAATTACCGAAGGTGACTCTGCACATTGTGACATTGCCCATGGTAACCTTGCTCACAGCAATAGTGCACATGGTGACAGGGCCCATGGTGGTATTGCACCTGGTGACATTGCCCATAGTCACAATTCCCATTGTGTGGTGCTCACGGTGACAGAGCCCATGGTGACAATACCCAGGGTGACATTACTCATGGTGACAGTGCTCATGGTGATAGTGCCTATGGTGACAGTGTCCATGATCATAATTCTCACGGTGATAGTGCCCATGGTGACAATACCCAGGGTGACAGAGCTCAGGGTCACAATGCTCACGGTGAATGTTCCCATGGTCCCAGTACCTATGGTGTAATGCCCATGCTGAGAGTGCTCATGGTGACAGTGCCAAATGATGAGAGTGTCCATGGTGAGATTGCTCATGGTGACATTGCTAAAGGTGATATTCCTTGCGGTGATACTGCACATGTTGACAGTGTGCTTGGTGGCAGTACCCATGGGAACAGTACCCATGTGACACTGCACATTGTGACAGTGCCGATTGTAACCTTGCTCTCGGTGATAGTGCACATGGTGATATTGCCCATGGTGGCATTGCCCAGGGTGCCAGTGCCCATAGTGACAGTGCCTATGCTGACAGTTCCCATGGTGATAGAGCCCATGGTGACAGTGCACATGGTGATACTGCCAATGGTGAAATTTCTCATGGTTGCAGTACCCATGGTGACAGTTCTCTAAATGACTGTACCTATGGTGGCGATGCTCATGGTAACAGTACCCACAGTGACAATACCCATGATGACAGTGCCCTAGGTGACAGTGTCCATGGTGACATTGCCTATGGTGACACTGCTCATGGTGACATTGCCCATGTTGACAGGGCTCATGGTGAGTGTCCACATTGTGCCAGTACCCATGGTGACAGTGCTCAGAGTGAAAGTGCTCACAGTAATAATGTTCACGTTGACAGTGTCCATGGTGAAAATCCCATGGTGACAGTTCTTATGGTGCCAGTGCTATGTTGAAAATTCTCATAGTGACAGTGCTCATGGTGACAGTGCCCATGGTGATATTACCTATGGTGACAGTACTCATGGTAAAAGTGCCCATGGTGACACTGCACATGGTGGCAGTGCAAAATGGTGACAGTGCCCATGGTGATATTGCTCATTGTGACATTGCTTATGGTGATAGTCCTACACTCATAGTGTGTATGGTGAAACTGCACACAGTGACAATGCTCATGGTGACAGTGTTCACGGCGATAGTGCCGATGGTGAATGTGCCCATGGTGACAGTGCCCATAGTCACAATTCTCACGGTGTAGTGCTCACGGTGGGATTGCCCATTGTGACAATACACAGGGTGACAGTATTCATGGTGACATTGCTCATGGTGATAGTGTCCACTTTGAGAAAGCCCATGTTCACAACTCTCAAGGTGATACTGCCCATGGTGACAATACCCAGGGGGACAGAGCTCATGTTAAAAGTTCTCAAGGTGACAGTGCCCATGGTGACAGTACCTAAGGTGAGAATTCCCATGGTGAGAGTGTTCATGGTGATATTGCCCATGGTGACAATAGCCAGGGTGTCCTGCCCAAGGTGACAGTGATCATGGTGACACTGCTCATGTGGAGAGTGCCATAAGTGACAGTGCTCATTGTGACAGTGCTCATGGTGACCGTGCTCATGGTGACAGTGCCCATGGTTACAGTGCTTATGGTGATATATGTCACGGTGGCCGTGCCCATGGTGATACTTCCCATTGTGACAGTGCCCATTGTGACAGAGCCCAAGGTGACAGTGCCGAAGATCACAGTGCCCACAGTGACGTGTTAATGGTGACTATGCCCATGGTGACAGCACTCAGTGTGACAACGCCCATTGTGACAGTGCTCATGGTGACCGTTCCGATGCTGACAGTGCCGATGGTGACAGTGCCAATAGTGAGTGCTCATGGTGAAACTGCCCATGCAGACACTGCCCATGTTGATAGTGCTCATCGTGACAACCCCTAGGAGGCAGTGCCAATGGTGAGAGTCCCCGTGGTGACAGTTCTCACAGTGAAAGTGAACCTGTTGAAATTGCTTATGGTGACAGTGCTCATGGTGACTGTGCTCAAGGTGATAGTCTCCATGTTGACAGTGCCCATGGTGATTGTTCTAATGGTGTCAGTGCCTATGGTGATAATGCTCTTAGTGACAGTGCTCATGGTGAGATTAACCATGGTGACAGTGACCACGGTGACTGTTGTCACTGTGATAGTGCCCATGGTGACACTCTTCATGGTGACAGTCTGCATGGAGGTTGTGCCCATGGTGACAGTACTCAGTGTGATAGTGCTCACGTTTATAGTACTCATGTTGACAGTGCCCAAGGTGATAATAACCACGGTGCCATTAATCATGGTGAAAGAGCCCATGGTGGCAGTTCTCATAGTGACAGTTCTTATGACAGTGCTCATGGTGGTAGTGCTCGTGGTGAAAGTGCTCTTAGTGACAGTGCTCATGGTGGCAGTGCCCATGGTGAGACTACAGATGTTGACACTGCCCCTGGTGACACTACACATGGTCATGGTGCATCTGGTGTCAGTGCAAAATAGTGACAATGCCTGTGGTGATATTGCTCATGGTGATAGTGCCCATGGTGAGATTGCCCATGGATACAGTGCTCATGGTGACAGTGCCCATTGCCACATTGCTTAATGTGATAGTCCTTGAGGTGATAGTGCACATGGTGACACTGCCCACCGTGACGGTGCTCTTGTGGACAGTGCTCACGGTGATAGTTCCATTGCTGGAAGTTGCCATCGTGAAAGTGCCCATGGTGACAATTTTTATGGTGAGAGTGGTCACAGTGGCAGTGGTCATGGTGAAAGTGCCCATGTGACAGAACTCATGGTGACAGTGCCCATAGTTATAGTGTCCATGGTGACAGAACTAAATGAAATTTTCCATGGGGACACTGCCATGGTGACAGTGCCCATGGTCACAACACTCACGGTGATAGTGCTCATGGTGACATGGCCCATGGTGACAGTGACCACAGTGACAGTTCTAATGGTAATACTGTCCATGATGACAGTGCTCATGGTGACAGTCCACATTGTGCCAGTACGCAAGGTGACAGTCCTCATGGTGACAGTGCCCTAACTCACAATACCCATGGTGACAGTACCCAGGCTGACAGTTCTCATTGTGAATAGTGCCCATGTTAACAGTGCACATGGTGAAACTGAGAATGGTGACAGTGCTTATGGTGACAGTGGTAATGGTTGCAGAACCCATGGTGATAGTGCTGAAACTGACAGTGCCCTTGGTGATACTGCCCATGGTGAGTGTGCTCACGTTAATAGTGGCCAGGGTGGAAGTTCCCATTGTGAAAGTGCTCATGGTGACCTTGTCCATGTTTGCAGTGCCCATGGTGACACTGCCCATGGTTACAATGCCCATGATGACAGTGCCCATGGTGACAGTGTCCACAGTGCCATTTCCTATGGTGACATTGCTCACAGTGACAGTACCCATGGTAACAGTGACCACAGTGAGAGTGCTCATAGTGATAGTGTCCATGATGACAGGCCTCATTGTAACAGTCCGCATTGTGCAAGTACCCATAGTGAAAGTGCTCACGGTGACAGTGCCCATGTTGACAGTGAACATGGTGAGAGTGCTCACGGTGGTAGTACTCACAGTAATAGTGCTCATGGTGACAGAGCCGACGGTGACAGTGCTCATGGTGACAGTGCCAATGGTGATAGTGCCCATGGTGAGAGTCCACACGTTGATAGTGCCCATGGTGGCAGTTCCCATTGTGAAAGTGCTCATGATGACATTGCCCATGTTGGTAGTTCCCATGGTGAGAGTGCTCACAGTGATAGTGACCATGGTAAGAGTGCACAGGCTGGCTGTGCCCTTGGTGACATTGCCCGAAATGAGAGGACACATGGTGACAGTTCTCATGGTGATAGTGCCTACGGTGACATTTCACATGGTGGCAGTTAAAAATGGTGACAGTGCCCATGTTGACAGTTCTCATTTTGACAGTGCACACGGTGACAACACATGCAGACAGTACTCAAGGTGAGGGTTCTCTTTGTTGCAGTACCCATGGTGACAGTGCTCACAGTGATAATGCCCATGGTGGCAGTGCCCATGTTTACAGTTCCCATGGTGACAGTTCTCATGGTAACAGTGCCTATGGTGACAGTGACCAGGGTGAGAGTGCTCACAGTGATAGTGCCCATGGTGACAGGGCTCATGGTGCCAGTCCGCATTGTGCCAGGACCCAAGGTGACAGTGCTCATGGTGACAGTGACCACAGTGAGAGTGCTTACAGTGATAGTGCTGATGGTAATAGTGCTCATGGTGACAGAGCAAATGGTGACAATACCAATGGAGAGAGTACTCATGTTGAAACTACTCATGGTGACAGTTCTCATAATGACATTTTTCATGGTGACAGTGCTCATAATAGCAGTGCATAAGGTGGCACTGATTATGGTGACAGTGCTAATGGTGACAGTGTTCTTGGGGGCAATTCCCTTCGGGACAGTACCGATGGTGACACTGTGCATTGTTACAGTGCCCATGGTAACCGTGCTCACGGAGATAGTGCACATCGTGACAGTGCCCATGGTGGTAGTTCACCTCATGACAGTGCTAAATAGTGACAGTGCACATGTTGACAGTGCTCATGGTGATAGTGCCCATGGTGACAGTGCACACGGTGATAATGGGCATTGTTTCAGAGTTCATGGTGACAAAGCCGAAGATGGCAGTGGCCATGGTGACAGTGCCCACAATGACAGTGCCCATGGTGACAGTGCTGACAATTACAGTGCCCATGGTGACCCTTCTCATGGTGACAGTGTCCAAGGGGACAGATAGCAAGGATAGATTTCTCATGGTGATAGTGACCGTTTTGACAGTGCTCAAAGTGACAATGCCCATGGTGCCAGTGCCCATAGGGACATTCTGCATGGTCACATTTCTCACGGTGAAAGTGCCTATGGTTATATTACCCATGGTGACACTGCACATGGTGGCAGTGCAAAATGGTGAAATTGCTCATGGTGACTTTTCTTACGGTGATAGTCCTTACAGTGAGAGTGTGCATGGTGACACTGCACACAGTGACAGTGTTCATGGTGACAGTGTTCATGGTGATAGTTCCCATGGTTAGAGTGTCCATGGTGACAGTGCCCATAATCACAATTCTCATGTTGTAGTGCTCAGAGTGGCAGTGCCCATGGTGAAAATATGCAGGGTGACAGTACTCATGGTGACAGTGCTCATGGTGATAGTGCCCATGGTGACAGAGCCCATGTTCACAATTCTCAAAGTGATAATGCCTATGGTGAGAATACCTAGGGTGACAATGCCCATGGTGACAGTGCCCATTGTGTCATGCCTATGGTGACAGTGCTTATGGTGACAGTGCTCATGTTGGCAGTGCCATAGATAACAGTGCTCATTGTGGCAGTGCTTATGGTGACCGTGCTCATGATGACAGTGCCCATGTTTACAGTGTTTATGGTGATAGATGTCATGGTGCCATTGCCCACGGGGACAGTGCCCAGGGTGACAAAGCCCATGGTGATACTTCCCATTGTGACAGTGCACACGGTGACAGTGCCCATGGTGACAGCACCCAGTGTGACAATGCCCATGGTGACAATGCTCATGGTGACCGTGCTCATGGTGACAGTGCCCATGTTTACAGTGTTTATGCTAATAGATGTCACGGTGTCAGTGCCCACGGGGACAGTGCCCACGCTGACAAAGCCCATGCTGATACTTCCCATTGTGAAAGTGCCCATGGTAACAGCGCTCTGTGTGACAAGGCCCATGGTGACACTGCTCACGGTGACCGTGCCAATGGTGAAAGTGCGAATGGTGACAGTGCCAATAGTGACAGTGCTCATGGTGAAACTGCCCATGGAGATATTGCCCATGGTGACAGTGGTCATGATGACAACCCCACGGTGACAGCGACAATGGTGATAGTCCCCGTGGTGACAGTTCTTACGTTGAGTGTGACCATAGTGACAGTTCTCACGTTGACAGTGCCTATAGTGAAAATTCTCATAGTGACAGTGCTCATGGTGATAGTGCCCATGGTGATATTACCAATGGTGACAGAACTCATGGTTAAAGTGTCCATGGTGACACTGCACATGGTGGCAGTGCAAAATGGTGACAGTGTCCATGGTGATATTGCTCATGGTGACATTTCTTATGGTGATTGTGTGTATGGTGAAACTGCACACAGTGACAGTGCTAATGGTGACAGTACCATTGGTGGCAGTTCCCATTGGAAGAGTACCGATGGTGACACTTTGCATTGTTACAGTGCCCATGGTAAGCATGCTCATGGTGATAGTGCACATCGTGACAGTGCCCATGGTGGTATTTCACCTGGTGACAGTGTTAAATAGTGACAGTGCACATGCTGACAGTGCTCATGGTGATAGTGCCCATGGTGACAGTGCACACGGTGATAATGGGCATTGTTACTGTGTTCATGGTGACACAGCCCAAGGGGGCAGTGCCCATGGTGACAGTGCTGACAGTTACAGTGCCCATGGTGACACTGCCCACGGTGACAATACCCATGATGACAGTGCCCATGTTGACAGTAATCACGGTGCCATTGCCTATGGTGACAGTGCTCACAGTGACAGTACCAATGGTAACAGTGAGCACAGTGAGAGTGCTCATGGTAATAGTGTCCATGGTGATAAGGATCATTGTGACAGCCCGCATTGTGCCATGACACATAGTGACAGTGCTCACAGTGACAGTGCCCATGGTGACAGTTACCATGGTGAGAGTGCTCACGGTGGTAGTGCTCACAGTAATAGTGCTCAGGGTGACAGGGCCAATGGTGACAGTTCTCACAGTGATAGTGCCTATGTTGATAGTGCCCATGGTGAGAGTCTGTACGTTGATAGTGCCCATGATGGCAGGTCCCATTGTGAAAGTGCTCATGATCATATTGCTCATGTTGGTAGTTCCCATGGTGACAGTGCTCACGGTGATAGTGACCATGTTAACAGTGCACATGGTGGCTGTGCCCTTGGTGACATTGCCGATGGTGAGAGAGTCAATACTGACAGTACTCATAGTGACAGTGCTCATAATACCAGTGTGCAGGGTTGCAGGGCTCGTGGTGACAGTGCTCTTGGTGGCAGTTCCCATGTGGACAGTACCTATGGTAACACAGTGCATTGTTACGTTGCCAATGGTAACAGTGCTCATGGTGATAGTGCACATCATGACAGTGCCCATGGTGGTAGTTCACCTGGTGACAGTGCTAAATAGTGACAGTGCACATGCTGACAGTGCTCATGGTGATAGTGCCCATGGTGACAGTACACACGGTGATAATAGGCATTGTTACAGTGTTCATGGTGAGAGAGCCCAAATGGCAGTAGCCATGGTGACAGTGCCCACAATGACAGTACCATGGTGACGGTGCCCATGTTGACAGTGTCATGGTGACACTTCTCATGGTGACAGTGCCCATAGGGACACATAACATGGTGAGATTTCTCACGGTGATAGTGCCCATTGTGACAGTGCTCACACTGACACGGCCTATGTTGCCAGTGCCCATCAAGACATTCTGGACAGTCACACTTCTCACCGTGATAGTGCCTATGATGATATTACCTATGGTGATACTGCACATGGTGGCAATGAAAAATGTTGACAGTGCCCATGGTGACATTTCTCATGGTGACTTTGCTTATGGTGATAGTCCTTATGGTGAGAGTGTACTGCACACAGTGACAGTGACATTGTTCATGGTAACAGTGTACACAGTGATAGTTCCCATGGTGAGAGTGTCCATGGTGACACTGCCCATAATCACAATTCTCATGGTGTAGTGCTCACATTGACATTACGCATGTTCACAATTCTCATAGTGATAATGCCTATGGTGAGAGTACCTAGGGTGACAATGTCCATGGTGTCATGCCCATGGTGACAGTGCTCATGGTGACAGTGCTCATGTTGGCAGTGCCATAAATAACAGTGTTCATTGTGGCAGAGCTCATGGTGACTGTGCTCATGGTGACAGTGCCCATGCTTACAGTGTTTATGGTGATAGATGTCACGGTGTCATTTCCCACAGTGACAGTACCCACTCTGACAAAGCCCATGCTGACACTTCCCATTGTGACAGTGTTCACGGTGACAGTGCCCATGGTGACAGCACCTAGTGTAACAAGGCCCCTCATGACAGTGCTCATGGTGACCGTGCCCATGGTGACATTGCCGATGGTGAGAGAGTCAATACTGACAGTGCTCATGGTGAAACTGCTCATGGAGACATTGCCCATGGTGATAGTGCTCATGGTGACAGCCCCACGGTGACAGTGCAAATGGTGATAGTCCCTGTGTTGACACTTCTTACGTTGAATGTGACCATGGTGACATTGATGATGGTGACAGTGCTCAAGGTGATGGTCTCCATGTTGACAGTGCCCATGGTGATAGTTCTCATGGTGACAGTGCCAATGGTGAAAATTCTCATAGTGACAGTGCTCACAGTGACAGTGCCCATGGTGATATTACCCATGGTGAGAGTACTCATGGTAAAAGTGCCCATGGTGACACTGCACATGGTGGCAGTGCAAAATGCTGACACTGCCCATGGTGATATTGTTCATGGTGACATTGCTTACAGTGATAATCCTTATGGTGATCGTGTGCTCATGGTGACAGTGTTCACGGCAATAGTGTCGATGGTGAATGTGCCCATGGTGACAGTGCCCATAGTCACAATTCTCAAGGTGTAGTGCTCACGGTGACAGTGCCCATGGTGACAATACACAGGGTGACAGTATTCATGGTGACATTGCTCATGGTGATAGTGTCCACAGTGAGAGTGCCCATGTTCACAACTCTCAAGATGATAGTACCCATGGTGACACTACCCAGGGTGACAGAGCTCATGTTAAAAGTGCTCTAAGTGACAGTGCCCAAGGTGAAATTACCTAAAGTGACCATACCCATGGTGAGAGTGCTCATGCTGACAGTGCCCATGGTGACAATACCCAGGGTGTCCTGCCCATGGTAACAGTGATCATGGTGACACTGCTCATGTGGACAGTGCAATAAGTGACATTGCTCATTGTGGCAGTGCTCATGGTGACCATGCTTATGATGACAGTGCCCATGGTGACAGTGCTTATGGTGATAGATGTCATGGTGGCCGTACCCATGGTGACAGTGCCCACGCTGACAAAGCCCATGGTGATACTTCCCATTGTGACAGTTCACACGGTGACAGAGCCCATGGTGACAGTGCCGAAGATCACAGCGCCCATGATGAGAGTGCTAATGGTGACTGTGCCCATGGTGACAGCCCCCAGTGTGACAAAGCCCATTGTGAGAGTGCTCACGGTGACCATGCCGATGCTGAGAGTGCCGATCGTGATAGTGCCAATAGTGAGAGTGCTCACGGTGAAACTGCCCTTGGAGACACTGCCCATGGTGATAGTGATCATCGTGACAAACCCTCGGAGCATTGACAATGGAGAGAGTCCCTGTGGTGACAGTTCTCACGGTGAAAGTGACCCTGTTGCAATTGCTCATGGTGAGAGTGCTCATGGTGACAGTGCTCAAGGTGATAGTCTCCATGTTGACAGTGTCCATGGTGGCTGATCTCACGGAGACAGTGTCTATGGTGATAATGCTCTTAGTGACAGTGCTCATGGTGAGAGTGTCCATGGTTACAGTGAACACAGTTACTGTTCTTTCCGCGATAGTGCCCATTGTGACAGTGTTCATTGTTACAGTCTGCATTGAGGCTGTGCCCGTGGTGACAGTGCTCAGGGTGATAGTGCTCACGATGATAGTACTCACGTTGACAGTGCCCAAGGTGACGATACCCACGGTGACAGTAATCATGTTGAAAGTGCCATGGTGCCAGTTCTCACAGTGACAGTTCTTGTGACAGTGCACATGGTGGCAGAGCTCGTGGTGACAGAGCTCTTGATGACAGTGCTCATGGTAGCAGTGCCCATGGTGAGACTACCAATGGTGACACTGCTCATGGTGACAGTTCACATGGTGACAGTGACCACAGTGACAGTTCTAACAGTGAGAGTGCCCATGATGACAATGCTCATGGTGACAGTCCACATTGTGCCATTGCTCAAGGCGACAGTGCTCATGGTGACAGTGCCCATGGTGACTGTGACCACGGTGAGATTGCTCACGCTGGTAGTGCTCACGGTAATAGTGCTCATGGTGATAGTGCCGACAGTAACAGTGGTCACAGTGACAGTGCCCATGGTGATAGTGACAATGGTGAGAGTCCGAACATTGACAGTACCCATGGTGGCAGTTCCCATTGTGAAAGTGCTCATGATGACATTGCCCATTTTGGTAGTTCCCATGGTGACAGTACTCATGGTGACAGTTCTCACTGTGATAGTGCCCATGGTGACATTGCACATGGTGGCAGTGAAAAATGGTGACTGTGCACATGTTGACAGTTCTCATGATGACAGTGCACATGGTGACAACCCATGCAGAAAGTACTCAAGAAGACACTTCTCATGGTTGCAGTACCCATGGTGACAGTGCTCACAGTGGTAGTGCCATTGATGCTAATGCCCATGGTAACAGTGCCCATGGTGACAATGCCCATGATGAGAGTGCCCATGTTGACAGTTCCCACGGCACAATTGCCGATGGTGACAGTGCTCATGGTAACAGTGCCCATGGTGACAGTGACCACGGTTAGAGTGTTCACAGTGATAGTGACCATGGTGACAGGACTCATGGTGCCAGTCCACATTGTGCCAGTACCCATGGCGACAGTGCTCAGGGTGACAGTGAACACAGTGATAGTGCTCACGGTGATAGTGCCCACGGTAATAGTGCTAATGGTGACAGTGCAAATGGTGACAATACCCATGGTGACAGTACTCATGGTGAAAATACACATGGTGGCAGTTCTCATAGAGACAGTTCTCATGTTGACAGTGCTCATATTAGCAGTGCCCAAGGTGGCAGTGCTCGTGGTGACAGTGCTAATTGTGACAGTGCTCTTGGTGGCAGTTCCCATGGGGACAGTACCGATGGTGACACTTTGCATTGTTACAGTGCCCATGGTAACTGTGCTCACAGTGATAGTCCACATCGTGACAGTGCCCATGGTGGTAGTTCACCTGTTGACAGTGCTAAATGGTGACAGTGCACATGTTGACAGTGCTCATGGTGATAATGGGCATTGTTACAGTGTTCATGGTGACAGAGACCAAGGTGGCAGTGGCCATGGTGACAGTGCCCACAATGACAGTGCCCATGGTGACAGTGCTGAAAGTGACAGTGCCCATGGTGACCCTTCGCACAGTGAGAGTGCCCATAGGGATATTTAGCATGGTGAGATTTGTCACGGTTATAGTGCCAGTTGTGACAGTGATCACAGTGACAATGCCCATGGTGCCAGTGCCCATAGAGACATTCCGCATGGTCATATTTCTCACTGTGAAAGTGTCTATGGTGATATTACCCATGGTGACACTTCACATGGTTGCAGTGCAAAATGGTGACAGTGCCCATGGTGACATTCCTCATGGTGACTTTGCTTATGGTGATAGTCCTTACGGTCACAGTGCGCATGGTGACCCTGCACAAAGAGACATTGTTCATGTTTACAGTGTTCACGGTGATAGTTCCCATGGTGAGAGTGTCCATGGTGACAGTGCCCATAGTCACAATTCTCATAGTGTTGTGCTCACAGTGACAGTGCCCATGGTGAAAATACCCAGGGTGACAGTACTCATGGTGACTGTGCTCATTGTGATAATGCCCATGGTGACAGTGCCCATGTTCACAATTCTCACCGTTATAATGCCTATGGTGAGAGTACCTAGGGTGACAATGCCCATGTTGACACTACCCATGGTGTCATGCCCATTGTGACAGTGCTCATGTTGACAGTGCCATAAATAACAGTGTTGATTGTGGCAATGCTCATGGTGACCGTGCTCATGGTGACAGTGCCCATGTTTACAGTGTTTATGGTGATATATGTCACGGTGTCAATGCCAGGACAGTGCCCACACTGACAAAGACCATGGTGATACTTCCCTTTGTGACAGTGCCCATGGTGACAGTGCCCATGGTGACAGTGCACAGTGTGACAAGGCCCATGGTGACAGTGCTCACGGTGACAGTGTTCATGGTGAAACTGTCCATGGAGACGTTTCCCATGGTGATAGTGCTTATGGTGACAACCCCACGGTGACATTGCCCATGGTGATAGTGTTCATGGTGACAACCCCATGGAGACAGTGCCAATGGTGATAGTCCCCGAAGTGACAGTTCTTACGTTGAATGAAACCAAGGTGACATTTCTCATGGTGACAGTCCTCATGGTGACATTGCTCAAGGTGATGGTCTACATGTTGACAGTGCCCATGGTGACAGTTCTCATGGTGACAGTGTCTATGGTGAAAATTATCATAGTAACAGTGCTCACAGTGACTGTGCCCATGGTGATATTACCCATGGTGACAGTACTCATGGTAAAAGTGCCCATGGTGACACTGCACATGGTTTCAGTGCAAAATGGTGACAGTGTCCATGGTGATATTACTCATGGTGACATTGCTTATGGTGATAGTCCTTACGGTGAGAGTGTGTATGGTGAAACTGCAGACAGTGACAGTGCTCATGGTGACAGTGTTCACGGCTAGAGTGCCGATGGTGAATGTGTCCATGGTGACAGTGCCCATAGTCACAATTCTCACGGTGTAGTGCTCATAGTGACAGTGCCCATGGTGTTAGTGCTCATGTTTACAGTGCTTATGGTCATAGATATCAGGGTGGCATTGCCCATGGTGACAGTGCCCACGCTGACATAGCCCATGGTTATATTTCCCATTGTGACAGTGCCCACGGTGACAGAGTCCATGGTGATAGTGCCCAAGATCACAGTGTCCATGGTGAAACTGCCAATGGTGACTGTGCCCATGTTGTCAGCGACCAGTGTGACAACACCCATTATTACAGTGCTCACAGTGACCGTGCCGATGTTGACAGTGCCAATGGTGATAGTGCCAATAGTGAGGGTGCTCATGGTGAAACAGCCCATGGAGACACTGACCATGGTGATAGTGCTCATCCTGACAACCTCTCGGAGGCAGTGCCAATGGTGAGAGTACTGGTGATGACAGTTCTCATGGTTAAAGTGACCTTGTTGAAATTGCTCATGGTGACAGTGTTCAAGGTGATAGTTTCCATGTTCACACTGTCCATGGTGACTGTTCTCACAGTGACAGTATCTATGGAGATAATGCTCTTATTGACAGCACTCACGGTGACAGTGCCCATGGTGACAGTGACCACGTTGACTGTTCTCACCGTGATAGTGCCCATTGTGACAGTGTTCATGGTGACAGTCCGCATTGAGGTTGTGCCCGTGGTGACAGTGCTCAGGGTGATAGTGTTCACGGTGATAGTACTCACGTTGACAGTGCCCAAGGTGGCAATACCGATGGTGACAGTAATCATGGTGAAAGTGCCCATGGTGGCAGTTCTCATAGTGACAGTTCTTGTGACAGTGCTCATGGTGGCAGTGTTCTTGGTGACAGTGCTCTTGGTGACAGTGCTCATGGTGGCAGTGCCCATGGTGAGACTACTGATGGTGACACTGCCCATGGTGACAGTGCACATGGTCAAGGTGCATCTGGTGGCAGTCAAAATAGTGACAGTGCCCATGGTGATAAGAGCATTATCACCATAGGCACTGTCAACGTGAGAACAGTCACCATGGGCGCTGTCAACATGGAGACTATCACCTTGAGCACTGTCACCATGAGCAATTTCAACAGGGTCACTTTCACAGTGAGAACTGTCACCACGAGGACTCTTACCATTGGCACTGCCTCCAAGGGGTTGTCACGATGAGCACTATCACCATGGGCAGTGTCTCCATGGGCAGTTTCACCGTGAGCAATCTCACTATTGGCACTATCACCATCGGCACTGTCAGCATCAGCACAGCCACCATGAGCACTGTCACAATGGGCGTTGTCACACTGGCTGCTGTCACCATGGGCACAGTCACTGTTATCACTCTCACCATGGGCACTGTCATCTTGAGCACTTTTACCATGTGCACTGTCACCCTGGGTATTGTCACCATGGGCACTATCACCGTGAGAGTTGTGAACATGGGCACTCTCACCATGGGCACTATCACCATAGGCAATGTCACCATGAATACTGTCACACTCTGTTTTTTCACCATGGACACTGTCACCATGAGCACTACACCGTTAGAATAGTGACTATGGACACTGTCACCATGGGCACATTCACCATCGGCACTATTACTGTGAACACTGTCACCATGAGCACTGTAACTGCGTGCAGTTTCTCCATACACACTATCACCGTAAGGACTATCACCATACGCAGTGTTATCATGATCAATATCACCATGGGCACTGTCACCATTTTGCACAGCCACAATGTGCAGTGTCACCATGGGCACTTTTATCATGAGTACTGTCACCATGGGTCATATCACCATGGGCTCTGTTACCGTGAGCACTGTCACTATGAGAATTTTCACCATAGGCACTGTCACCATGAGAAATGTAACCATGGTCACATTCAATGTAAGAACTGTCACCACGGATACTATCACCTTTGGCACTCTCACCGTGTGGTTGTCACCATCAGCACTATCACCATGGACAATGTCTCCATGAGCAGTTTCACCATAAGCACTGTCACCCTTGGCACTCTCACCATCGGCACTATCACCATGGGCACTGTCACCATGAGCAGTGTAACCATGGGACTTGTCACAATGGGCGCTGTCACCATGGGCACTTTCACAATGGGAAGTATCACCATGGGCTTTGTCAGCATGGCCATTGTCCCTGGGGGTACTGACACCGTGACATCTATCACCATAAACACTGAAAACATGGGCAGTGTCACCATGAGCATTTTCACCATGAGTACTACCACAATGAGTACGGTTATTAATGGCACTGCCAACGTGAGCACTGTCACGATGAGCACTGTCACCATGTGCATGACCCCTTGGGCACTGTCACCATGGGCATTGTCACCCTAGGTACTCTCACCATAGCCATTATCACTGTGAGAATTGGGAACATTGGCACTGTAACCATGGGCACTATCACCATGAGCACTGTCACCATGAGTACTGTCACCCTGCATATTTTCACCATGGGCAGTGTCACTATGAGCACTACACCATGAGAATTGTGACTATGGGCAATGTCACCATGGACACTCTCACCATTGGAACTATCACCGTGAACACTGTTACCATGAACAATGACACTGTGCAGTGTCATTATGTGCACTTTCAGCGTAAGGATTATCACTGTAAGCAAAGTCACCATGAGCAATGTCACCATGGGCACTGTCATCATTTTGCACTGCCACCATGTGCAGTGTCACCATGGGTAATATCACTGTAGGCACTATCACCGTGAGAAATATGACCGTGTGGAATGCCTCTATGGGCACTGGCACCATGGGCATTGTCACTGTGAGCACTGTCACAACGGGCACTATCACCATGACAAATCTCAACATGCTATCTGTCCCTATGGGCACTGTCACCGTGAGAAGTGTCACCATGGGCACTGTCACGGTCGGCACTGTCAGCATGGGCACTGTCATTGTGGGCACTGTCACAATGGCCACTGCCACTTTGGGCTCTGTCACCATGAACACTGTAACAGTGCCCATTATCACCCTGTGCACTGTCAACATGGACACTATCACCATGAACACTGTTAGCATGTGCACTGTCACTATTTAGCACTTTCACCAGGTGAACTACCAACATGGGCACTGTCATAATGTGCATTATCAATGTGAGCATGCTTATCATGGGCACTGTAACAATGCACAGTGTCACCATCAGCACTGTCGTCATGGGAACTGCCACCAAGAGCACTGTCACCATTAGCACTGTCACCACCTTAGGCACTGCTATTATGAGCACTGTCAACATGAGAACTGTCGCTATGAGAATTGCCACCATGTGTATTTTCAACATGAGTACTGTCACCATGGGTATTGTCACCATTTGCACTGTCACCATGTGAACTATTACTGTGAGCTCTATTACGGTGAGCACTCTCACTGTGCTCACTGTCACCATGAGCACTGTCGCCATGGGTACTGGCAAAATGCGGACTGGCACCATGAGCCCTCTCACCATGGGCACTATCACTGTCAGCACTCTCACCAATGTCACTTTCACCATGGGCACTGTTACCATGAGCACTGTCACCATAGGCAATGGTGCCATGGGCACTGTCACAATGGGAACTGTCATCATGGGCAGTGTCACCATATGCAATCCCATCATGGGCATTATCACTGTCAGCATTGTCACCATGGGCACTGCAACCATGAGATCTGTCACCATGAGGACTGTCTGCATGGGATTTCACCATGAGCACTGTTACAATGAGAACAGTCAACAGGGGCACTGTCACTATTTTTCACTGTCACCATGTGCAATATCACCATGGGCACTATCACCGTAAGAACTGTCACATGAGTACTGTAATCATGGGCACTGTCACTAGGGGCACAGCCACCATGTGCACTGTTACCATGGTCACTATCACCGTGAGCACTGTCACCATGGGAACTACCAACATGGGCAATGTCATCATGAGCAATTTCACAATAGGAACTGCCTCCATGGGCACTATCAACGTGCAGACTCTCACCATGGGCACTACCACCATGGGCACTGTCACCATGACCACATTCACCATCGGCACTATCACCATGAGCAGTACTACTGTGAGCACTACCACCGGGAGCACTCTCACCATGGTCACTGTCACCATGGGCACTGTCACCATGAGCACTGTCACTATGGGTACTGGTACAATGCGGACTGTCACAATGAGCCCTTTCACCATGGACTCTCACTGTGGTCACTGTTACCATGGGTACTGTCACTGTGAGCACTGTCACCATAGGCAATGGCACCGTGGGCACTGTCACCATGGGCATTGTCACCTTGGGCAGTGTCACCATGGGCACTGCCACCATGGGCACTATCACTGTGAGCACTGTCACCACAGGTACTGCTACCATGAGCATTGTCAGAACGGGTGGTCACTGTGTGCACTGTCACCATGAGAAGTATCAGCATGAGCACTGTCACCATTTTTCACTGCCACAATGTGCACTACCACCATGTGTACTGTCACCATGGGCACTATCACTGTGAGCACTGTCACCACAGGTACTGCTACCATGATCACTGTCAGCATGGGTTGTCACCGTGTGCACTGTCACCATGAGAACTGTCAGCATGAGCACTGTCACCATTTTTCACTGCCACAATGTGCACTACCACCATGTGTACTGTCACCATGGGCACTATCACCGTGAACACTGTCTCCATGTGTACTGTCATCATGGGCACTGTCACCAAGGGCCCAGCCACTTTGTGCACTGTTACCATGGTCACTATCACCGTGAGCACTGTCATCATGGGATCTACCAACATGGGCACTGTCATCATGGGCGCTTTCACAATGGGAACAGCCACCATGGGCACTATTAACGTGAGCACACTCACCATGGGCAGTATCACTAAGGGCACTGTCAGTTTCAGCACTATCACCATGGGTACTGAAACCATGACCACTGTCACCATAAGCACTGTCACCATTCTCAGTATCACCATGTGCACTCTCACCATGGACACTATCACCATGAGAACTGTCAACCTGGGCACTGTCACCATGGGTATTGTGACTTTGGGCACTGTCACTGTGAGCACTGTCACCTTGGGCACTGGCACAATGTGGACTGTCACTATGAGCAATGTCATCATGTGCACAATCACTGTTAGAACTGTCACCATGGTCACTGTCACCATGTGCACTGTCACCGTGAGCACTTTCACCATGATGGTTGTGACCATGGGCATTGTCACTGTGAGCACTGTCACCTTGGGCACTGGCACAATGTGGAATGTCACCATGAGCACTGTCATCATGGGCACTATCACTGAGAGGGTTTTGACCATGGGCACTGTAAATATGGGCAGTGTCCCCATTGACAATTTCACTGTTAGTACTGCCACCATGGACACTATAACTATGGGCGCTGTCACTGTGAGCTCTGTCACCATGGGCACTTTCACCACGAGCACTGCCACTCTGACCACTCTCACCATAAGAACTGTCACCATGGGCACTTTAATGATGGGCACTTCTAACATTGGCACTATCACCGTGAGCACTGTCAACAAGAGCACTGTCACGGTGGACAGTGTCACCATGTGCACTATCACTGCAAGGACTATCTCATTAAGCAATGTCACCATGGCCACTCTCACCATTTTGCACTGCCACCATGTGCACTATCACCTTAGGAAGTGTCACCATGAGCACTTTATAACTGAGTACTGTCACCATGGGTAATATAACCATGGGCACTGTCACCATGAGAAATATCACCGTGAGCCATGTCATGGTGCCATCGGTCTTTTCACTATGAACACTGCAACAATGGGCACTATCACCATGAGAAATCTCACCGTGCTAACTGTCCAAAGGGCACTGTCACAGAGAGAAATGTCATCATGGGCAGTGTCACAGTCAGTATTCTCACCATTGGCACTCTCATTGTGGGCACTGCCACCGTGAGCACTATTAACATGAACACTGCTACTGTGAGGACTATCATGATAAGATCTGTCACCATGGGCACAGCCACCATGGGCACTCTCACTGTGTGCACTCTCACCAGGGACACTGTCACCATGGTCACTGTCACCATGAGCACTGTAACCATGGGCAATCTCACCATGGGCACTATCACCATGAGCAATATCACCATGGACACTGTCACTATTTTGCACTGCCACCAGATGCTCCATGACCATGTGCACTGTCAAGATGGGGAGTGTCACCATCGGTAGTCTTACCATGGACACTGCCACCATGAGCACTGTCACCATGAACACTGCCACCATGAGCACTGTCACAAGAACTGTCACTATGAGAACTGCCCCCATGGGCACTTTCACCATGATTACTGTCACCGTGGATATTGTCACCTTGGGCATTGTCAACGTGAGTACTATCACTGTGAGCACTATCACCCTGAGCACTGTCACCACGGGCACAGCCTCAATGTGAACTGTCACCATGAACACTGTCACTATGGGCAGTATCACGGTGTGAACAGTCACTGTGATCACTGTCACCATGGGCACTGTCACTGTGAGCACTGTCACTAAGAGCATTATCACCATAGGCAATGTCACCATGAGAATAGTTACCATGAATACTGTCAACATGGAGTCTATCTTCTTGAGCACGGTCACCATTAGCACTGTCACCATCAGCAATTTCAACAGGGTCCCTTTCACCATGAGAACTATTACCACGGGGACTCTCACCATTGACACTGCCTCCGAGGGGTTGTCACGATGAGCACTATCACCTTGGGCAGGGTTTCCATGGGCTGTTTCACCGTAGGCACTCTCACTATTGGCACTATCACCATCAGCACTGTCAGCATCGGTACGGACACCATGAGCTCTGTCACAATGGGCGTTGTCACACTGGGCACTGTCACCATGGGCACAGTCACCATTAGCACTCTCACCATGGGAACTGTGATCTTGGGCACTGTCACCATGGGCTCTGTCACTGTGGGCACTGCCACAATGGGAAGTATCGCCATAGGCTTTGTCAGTCTGGGCACTGTCACCATGGGCATGGCCACCATGACATCTATCACCATAAGCACTGTAACCATGGGCACTATCACCATGAGCTCAGCCACAATGAGCACTGTCACTTATGGCACTGTCCAAATGAGCAGTGTCACCATGATCACTCTCGCCATGGGCATGACACACTGGGTATTGTCACCATGGGCACTGTCACCGTGAGCACTTTTACCATTAGCTCTGCCACCCTGGGTATTGTCACCATGGGCACTATCACCGTGAGAGTTGTGAACATCAACAGTATCACCATGAGCAATGTCACCATGAATAATGTCACCCTGTGTACTGTCACCATGGGCACTGTCACCGTGAGCACTACACCATGAGCATTGTGACTACGGGCACTGTCATCATGGGCACATTCACCAGCAGCACTATCGCCATGAACACTGTCACCATGAGCACTCTCACTGTGTGCAGTTTCAGCATACACACTATCACCGTATGGACTATCACCGTAAGCAATGTCACCATGAGCAATATCACCATTGGCACTGTCATCATTGTGCACTGCCACCATGTGCAGTGTCACCATGGGCACTTTTACCATGAGTACTGTGACCATATGTAATATCACCATGGGCTCTGTCACTGTGAGCACTGTCCCTCTGAGAATTTTCACCATAGGCACTGTCACAGTGAGAACTGTCACCATGGTCATATTCAACGTAAGAACTGTCATAACGGGGACTATCACCATTGGCATTGTCAACGTGGGGTTGTCACCATGAGCACTAACACCATGGGCAATGTCTCCATGGGTAGTTTCACCATAAGCACTGTCACTATTGGCACTCTCAGCATCGGCACTGTTACCATGGGCACGGTCACTGTGAGGACTCTCACTACGGGACTTGTCACACTGGGCGCTTTCACCATGGGCACTGTCACCATGGGCACAGTCACCATTAGCACTCTCCCCATGGGCACTGTGATCTTGGGCACTTTAACCATGGGCTCTGTCAACGTGGGCACTGTCACAATGGGATGTATCACCATAGGCTTTGTCAGCTAGGCACTTTCACCATGGGCACTGTCACCGTGTGAATGGCCACCGTGACATCTATCACCTTAAGCACTGTAACCATGGGCACTGTCACCATGAGCATGTTCACCATGATCACTGCCAAAATGAGCACTGTCACTTTTGGCACTGTCCACATGAGCAGTGTCACCATGATCTCTGTCACCGTGGTCAGGACACCCTGGGTATTGTCACCATGTGCACTGTCACCATGAGAACTCTCACCATGGGAATTGTCACCTTAGGTAGTGTCACCATGGGCACTGTCACCGTGAGCACATTTACCATGAGTTCTGTCATCCTGGGTATTGTCACCATGGGCACTATCACCATGAGCAATGTCACCATGAATACTGTCACCATGGGCACTGTCACTGTGAGCACTACACCATGAGAACTGTGACTGTGGGCACTGTCACCATGGGCACATTCACCATCGGCACTATCACAGTGAACACTGTCACCATGAGCACTGTCACTGTGTGCATTTTCACCATACACACTATCACCATAAGGATTATCACCATAAGCAATGTCACCATGAGCAATATCACCATGGACACTGTCACATTTTGCACTGCCACCATGTGCATTGTCACCATGGGCACTTTTACATGAGTACTGTCACCATGTGTAATATCACCTTGGACACTGTCACGTGAGCGGTGTCAGTATGAGAATTTTCACCATAGGCACTGTCACTGTGAGAATTGTGACCATGGTCATATTCAATGTAAGAACTGTCACCACGGGGACTATCAACATTGGCACTGTCAGCGTGGGGTTGTCACCATGAGCACTATCACCATGGGCAATGACTCCATGGGCACTTTCACCATGAGCACTGTCACTATTGGCAATCTCACCATCGGCACTGTCACCCTGGGCATGGTAACTGAGAGCACTGTCACCATGGGCCTTGTCACACTGGGCGCTGTCACCATGGGCAGTGTCGAAGTGGGAACTGTCACAATGGGAAGTATCACCATGGGCTTTGTCAACCTAGGCAGTGTCCCCATGGTCACTGACACCGTGACATCTATCACCATAAACACTGTAAACATGGGCACTCTCACTATGAGTATGGTCACCATGTGCACTGCTACAACAAGCACTCTTATTTATGGCACTGCCAACATGAGCACTGTCACCATAAGCACTGTCACCATGGGCACTCTCACCATGGGCATTTTCAACCTAGGTACTCTCGCCATAGGCATTATCACTGTGAGAATTGTGAAAATGGGCACTGTCACCATAGGCACTATCACCATGAGCACTGTCACCATGAGTACTGTCACCCTGGGACTTTCACTATGGGCACTGTCACTGTGAGCACTACACCGTTAGAATTGTGACTATGGGCACTGTCACCATGGACACTCTCACCGTGGGAATTCTCACCGTGAACACTGTCACCATGAACAATGTCTCTGTGTGCAGTTCCACCATGTGCAATGTCACCGTAAGGACTATTACCATAAGCAAAGTCACCATGAGCAATATCACCATGGACACTGTCACCATTTTGCACTGCCACCATGTGCAGTGTCACCATGTGTAATATCACCATAGGCACTTTCACCATGAGAAATATGACCATGCGGAATGTCTTTATGCGTTCTGACACCATAGGCATTGTCACTGTGAGCACTGTCCCAACGGGCACTATCACCGTGAGAAATCTCACCATGCTAATTGTCCCCATGGGCACTGTCACCGTGAGAAGTGTCACCATGGGCACTGTCACTGTCGGCACTTTCACCATGGGCACTGTCATTGTGGGCACTGTCACCATGGCCACTGCTACCTTGGGCTCTGTCAACATGAACACTGTAACAGTGCCCATTATCACCGTGTGCACTGTCACCATGGGCACTATCACCATGAACACTGTCAGCATGTGCACTGTCACTACTTAGCACTGTCACCAGGTGAACTACCACCATGAGCACTGTCACGATGTGCACTATTACCATGAGCACGGTTACCATGGGCACTGTAACAATGCGCAGTGTTACCATCTGTATTGTCCCCATGGGAACTGCCACCAACAGCACTGTGACCATTAGCACTTTCACAACCTTGAGCACTGCTATTATAAGCACTGTCACCATGAGAACTGTCGCTATGAGAACTGCCACCATGGGTATTTTCAACATGAGTATGGTCACCATGGGTATTGTCACGATTTGCACTGCCACCATGAGCACTATTACCATGAGCACTATCACCATGACCACTCTCACTGTGGTCACTGTCACCATGAGAACTGTTGCCATGAGTACTGGCACAATGCGGACTGGCACCTTGAGCCCTGTCCCCATGGGCACTATCACTGTGAGCACTCTCACCATGGTCACTGACACCATGGGCACTGTTACCATGAGCACTGTCACCATAGGCAATGGTGCTGTGGGCACTGTCACCATGGGCACTGTCATCATGGGCAGTGTCACCATGGCCACTTTCAACATGGGCACGCCACCATCAGAATTATCACTGTGAGCACTGTCACCATGGGTACTGCAACCATGAGAACTGTCACCATGAGTACTGTCTGCATGGTTGTCCCTATGTGCACTGTCACCATGAGAACTGTCAACATGTGCACTGTCACCATTTTTCACTGCCACCATGTGCAATATCACCATGGGCACTATCACTGTAAGAAGTGTCACCATGAGTACTGTAATCATGGGCACTGTCACCAAGGGCACGGACACCGTGTGCACTGTTACCATGGTCACTATCACGGTAAGCACTGTCACCACGGGAACTACCAACATGGGCAATGTCATCATGAGCAATTTCACAATAGGAATGGCCACCATGGGCACTATCAATGTGTGGATTCTCACCATAGGCACTATCACCATGGGCACTGTCCCCGTGTGCACTGTCACAATTGGCACTGTCACCTTGAGCACTATTACTGTGAGCACTACCACCGTGAGTACTCTCACCATGGTCACTGTCACCATGGCACAGTCACTGTGAGCACTGTCACTATGGGTACTGGCACAATGCGGACTGTCACAATAAGCCCTGTCACCATGGACACTATCACCATGAGGACTCTCACCTTGGTCACTGTTACCATGGGTACTGTCACTGTGAGCACTGTCACCATAGTCAATGGTACTGTGGGCACTGTCACAATAGGCACTGTCATCATGGGCATTGTCAATGTGTGCAATGACACCATGGGCACTGCCACCATGGGCACTGTCACTGTGAGCACCGTCACCATGGGTACTGCTACCATGAGCACTGTCAGCATGGGTTGTCACGGTGTGCACTGTCACCATGAGAACTGTCAGCATGGACACTCTCACCATTTTTCACTGCCACCATATGCACTACCACAAAGTTCACTGTCACCATGGGCACTATCACCGTGAGCACTGTCACCATGGGAACTACCAACATGGACACTGTCATTATGAGTAATTTCACAATGGGAACTGCCACTATGGGCACTATTAAGGTGAGCACACTAACCATGGGCAGTATCACCAAGGGCGCTGTCAGTTGCAGCACTATCACCATGGGTACTGCAACCATGACCACTGTCACCAAAAGCACTGTCACCATTCTCAGTATCACCATATGCACTGTCACAATGAGCACCTTCACCATGAGGGTTGTGATCATGGGCACTGTCACCGTGAGCACTGACACCTTGCACACTGGCACAATGTGGACTGTCACCATGAGCACTTTCATCATGGGCACTCTCACTGGTAGAACAGTCACCATGGTCACTGTCACCATGAGCAATGTCACCGTGAGCACTGTCTCCGTGAGAAGTGTAATCATGGGCACTGTCAACGTGAGCACTGTCACCTTGGGAACTGGCACAATGTGGACTGTCACCATGAGCCCTGTCATCATGGGCACTATCACTATTAGAACTGTCATTGTTGTCACTGTTACAATGGGCACTGTCACCATGAGCACTATCACCGTGAGGGATGTGACCATGGGCCCTGTCACCCTGCGGAGTGTCTCCATGGACAATTTCACTGTTAGTACTGCCACCATGGACACTATAACTATGGGCAATGTCGACGTGAGCTCTGTCACCATGTGCACTTTCACCATGAGCACTGCCACTATGAGCACTCTCACCATAAGAACTGTCACCATGGGCACTTTCACGATGGGCCCTTCCATCATTGGCACTATCACCATGAGCACTGTCAACAAGAGCACTGCCACGGTGGGCAGAGTCACCATGTGCACTGTCACCGCAAGGACTATCACATTAAGCAATGTCACCATGGGCACTGTCAACATTTTGCACTTCGACCATGTGCTCTATCAACATGGGCACTGTCACCATGAGCACTTTATCACTGATTACTGTACCATGGGTAACATAACCATGGGCACTCTCACCCCGGGAACTATTACCATGAGCAATGCCTGATGGCCACTGACACCATGGATCTTGGCACTATGAAAACTGATACAATGGGCACTATCACCGTGAGAAATCTCACTGTGCTAACTGTCCCAAATGGCACTGTCACAGAGGGAAAGTCACCATGGGCACTGTCACCGTCAGTATTCGCACCATTGGCACTTTCATTGTGGGCACTGCTACCGTGAGCACTATTACCATGAAACTGGTACTTTGAGCACTGTCATGATACAAAGTATCACCATGGGCCCACCCACCATGGTCTGTCTCACAGTGTGCACCGTCACCATGGGCACTGTCACCATGGGCACTGTCACCATGAGCACTGTAACCATGGTAACACACCATGGGCACTATCACCATGAGAAATCTCACCATGGGCACTGTCACTATATTGCATTACCACCAGATGCAACATGACCAGGTGCACTGTCACAATGGACAGTGCCACCATCAGAAGTCTCACCATGGGCAATGCCACCTTGAGCACTGTCACCAAGAACACTGTCACCATGAGCACTGCCAACATGAGCATTCTCACAAGAACTGTCATTATGAGAACTGACACCATGAGAACATTCTCACTGATTACTGTCACTGTGGGTCTTGGAGCATTGTGATGACAAGGGTCATGGAGCCTTGTGATGACAAGGGCACGGAAAACTGTCATATATGGGTCATGGAGGAATGTAATGACAAGGGCATGGAGCATTGTGATGAGAAGAGCATCAAGCATTGTGATGACAAGCGTCATGGAACTTTGTGATGGCAAGGGCATAGAGCAAGGTGATGATAGGGTTCATGGAGCATTGTGAAGACAATGTCATGGAGCACTGTGATGCTAAGGGTCATGGAGCATTGTGATGACAAAAGCCATGGAACATTTTAATGAGAAGGACGTGGTGCATTGTGATGAGAAGGGCAGGGAGCATTGTGATGACAGGATCATTGAGCAATTTGATGAAAAGGGTCATGGAACCTTCTGAAGACAGGGGTTATGGAACATTGTGATGTCAGGGGTCATGGAGCATTGTGATGAAAAGGGTCATGGAGCATTTTGATGACAGGTGTTATGGAACATTGTGATGTCAGGGGTCATGGAGCATTGTGATGATAAGGGCATGTAAAATTGTGATGACAGGAGTCATGGATTATAGTGATGACAGGGGTGAGGGTGAATTGTGAAGACTAGTGATGGAACATTGTTATATCATTGGTGAGAGAGCATTTTGATGAAAAGTGAATGGAACATTGTGATGACAAATTTTATGGAGCATTGTGATGACAAGGTAGTGGAGCACTGTGATTACAAGCACATGGCACATTGTGATGACATGGGTCATGGAGCATTGTGCTAACAAGCGCATGGGGCATTGTGATGACAAGGGTCATGGAGAATTGTGATGAAAAGTTCATGGAGCATTGTGGTGACAAAGGTCATGAAGCATTGTGGTGACTGGAGTCACGGAGCATTGTGATGACAAGGGCAAGGAGCATTGTGATTTCAGGAGCATGGAGCATTGTTCTGAAAATTTTCATAGATTATTGGGATGACAATGGGCATAGTGCATTGTGATGAAAAAGACATGGAGCATTGTGATGACAAGGTCATGGAGTATTGTGAAGAGAGGTGTCAGGGAGCATTGTGATGACATATGTCATAGTACATTTTGAAGACAATGACATGGAGCATTTTGATGCCAAATGTCATGGAGGATTGTGATGAAAAAGGTAATGGAGCACTGTGATGACAATTGCTTGGAGCATTTTGAAAACAAGGGTCATGGAGCATTGTGATGACAATGGCATGGTGAATTGTGATGAAAAGGGCCATTGAGAATTTTGATGACAAGGTCGTGAAGCATTGTTATGACAAGCACATGAAGCTTGCTTTGACAGTGCTCATTGAGCTCTGCGATGACAAGTGCATAAAGAAATGTGATGATAAGAACATGTAACATTGTGATGAGAAGTGTCATGGAGCATTGTGATGACAAGGACGTGGAGAATTGTGATGACAAGGGACATGGAGCATTGTGATGACCAGGGCATGGAGCATTGTGCTGGCAAGACCATGGAGCATTGTGATGAGAAAACCATGGATAATTGTGATGATGGGCGTCATGGAGCACTGTAATGACAAGGGGAATGGAGCATTGTGATTGCAGTTGTCATGGAACATTTTGATTGCAAGGGTCATGGAGCATTGTGATGACAATGGTCATGGAGCATTGTGCTGAAAAAGGCATGGAGCTTTTTCATGACAGGTTTCAAGGAGCTTTCTGATGACAAGTGTCAGGGAACATTGTGATGACAAGTGTATTTAGCATTTTGATGACAAAGGTCATGGAGCATTGTGATGACAGGCATCTTGGAGCATTGTGATGACAGGTGTTATGGAACATGGTGATCACAAGGGTTTGGAGCATTGTGATGACAGAGGTCATGGATCATTTTGATTTCAAGGAGCATGGAGCATTGTGATGACAAGGGCATGAAGCAACGTGATCCCAATTGTTATGGATCATTTTGATGACAATGATAATGGAGTATTGTGATGACAAGCACATGGAGCATTGTGATGACAAGGTCATGTAGCATTTAGCTGACAAAGGCATGAGCATTTTGATGACAAGTGTCATGGAGCACTGTGATGACAAGCGTCATGGAGCATTGTGATTACAGGGGTCATGGAGCATTGGAATGACAAGGGCATGGATCATTGAGATGACAAGACTCATGGAGCATTGTCATAACAAGAGACCAGGATCATTGTGTTGTCAGGGATCATGGAGAGTTGGGATGACAGTGGTCATGGAGAATTGTGATGACAGTGTTCATGGAGAATGGTGATGAGAAGGTCATGGATCATTGAGATGAACATGTTCATGGGGTATTGTGATGACAGGGTACTTGGAGAATTGTGATGACAAGGGCATAGAGCATTGTGATGAGAACGCCATGGAGCATTCTGATGACTTTCGTCATGGAGCTTTATGATGACAAGGCGGTGGATCACTGTGATGGCAGGGGTCATGGAAGATTGTTATGACAGGGTAATGGAGCATTGTGATGACAAGGGCACGGAGCATTGGTCTGAAAAGTTTAATGGATTATTGGCATGAGAGTGATCATGGAGCATTGTGATCACCAGGGCAAGGAACACTGTGATACATGGGTCATGGAGGATTGTAATGACAAGGACATGGAGCATTTTGATGAGAAGTGCATCGAACATTGTGATTACAAGCGTCATGGAACTTTGTGATGACAAGGGCATGGAGAAATGTGATGAGAGTGTTCAGGGAGAATTGTGATGAAAGTGGCATGGAGCATTGTGATGCCAAGAGTCCTGGAGCATTGTGATGACAATGTCATGGAGCAGTTTGAGGAGAAGTGTGTGGTGCATTGTGAGGAAAAGGGCAGGGAACATTGTGATGGCAGGGTCATGGAGCAATTTGATGAAAAGTGTCATGGAACATTTTGCTGAGAGGTGTTATGGAACATTGTGATGTCAGATGTCATGGAGCATTGTGATGATAAGGCATGTAGCATTGTGATGACAGGGGTCATGGAACATTTTGATGACAGGGGTTAGGGAGTATTGTGATGACTAGTGATGGAACATTGTGATATCAGTGGTGCAAGAGCATTTTGATGAGAAGTGCATGCAGCATTGTGATGACAAATTTTATGTAGCATTGTGATGACAAGGTAGTGGAGCACTGTGATGACAAGTGCATGGTGCATTGTGATGACATGGGTAATGGAGCATTGTGCTGACAATTGCATGTAGCATTGTGATGACAAGGGTCATGGAGCATTGTGCTGACAAAGGCACGGAGCATTGTGATGACAAGGGTCACAGAGCACTGTGATGAAAAGTTCATGGAGCATTGTGGTGACAAAGTTCACAGAGCCATGTGATGAAAAAGGCATGGACCATTGTGATGACAAAGGTCATGAAGCATTGTGATGACTGGAGTCAAGGAGCATTGTGGTGACAGGGGCATGGGGCATTGCTCTGACAAATTTCATGGATTATTTTGATAACTGTGGGCATGGCACATTGTGATGAGAAGTGCATGAAGCATTGTGATGACAAGGGCCGTGGAGAATTTTGATGACAAGGTCGTGAAGCATTGTGATGACAAGCACATGGAGCTTGCTATGACAGGGGTCGTAGAAGATTGCGATGACAAGTGCATGGAGAATTCTGATCAGAAGAGCATGAAACATTGTGATGAGAATTGTCATGGAGCATTGTGAAGACAAGGACGGGGAGAATTGTGATGTCAAGGGACATGGAAAATTGTGATGACCAGTGCATGGAGCACTATGATAGCAAGACCGTGGAGAATTGTGATGAGAAGACCATGGATAATTGTGATGACGAGCATCATGGAGCACTGTATGATAAGGGACATGGAGCATTGTGATGACAGCTGTCATGGAACATTGTGATGACAGTGGTCATGGAGCATTGTGATGGCAAGTGTCATGGAGCATTCTGATGACAAGCTTGTGGAGTATTTTGATGACAATGGCATGGAGCATTGTGATGAAAAGGGCATGGAGCCTTTTGATGAAAAAGGCATGGAGCATTTCATGACATATTTCAAGGAGCATTCTGACGACAAGTGTCAGGGAGCATTGTGATGACAAGTGTACTGAACATTGTGATGACAAGGGCATGGAGTATTGTGATGACAGGCAACATGGAGCGTTGTAATGACAAGTGTTATGGAACATAGTTATCACAAAGGTTTGGAGCTTTGTGATGACAGAGGTCATGGATTATTTTGATTTCAAGAAGCATGGTGCATTGTGATTACAAGGGCATGAAGCAATGTGAACCCAAGGTTTATGGAGGATTGTGATGACAAGGTTATGTAGCATGTTGCTGACAAAGGCATGGAGCATTGTGATGACAAGGGTCACGGAACACTGTGATGACAAGAGTCACGGAGCATTGTGATTACAGGTGTCATGGAGCATTGGGATGACAACACATGGAGCATAGTGATGAGAAGGTCATGGAGCATTCTGATGACATGTGTCATGGAGCTTTGTGATGATAAGGGCATGGAGTATTGTGATGAAAAAGGCATGGAGCCTTGTTGAGGCAGATTTCAAGGAGCATACTGATGACAAGTGTCAGGGAGCATTGTGATGACAAGTTTATTGAGAATTGTGTTGAGAAAAATCATGGAGCATTGTGATGAGAAGACCATGGATAATTTTGATGATGAGCGTCATGGGGCATTGTGATCACAAGTGTTATGGAACATTGTGATCACATGGGTTTGGATCATTGTGATTACAGAGGTCATGGAGCATTTTGATTTCATTGTGATGACAATAGCATGAAGCATTATGATGATGGGCATGGTGCATTGTGAAGACAGGATTTATGGAGCATTGAGATGAAAAGAAGCATGGAGCATTGTGATTGCATGGGTCTTGGAGCATTGTGATGAGAAGACCATGGAACATTCTGATGACATGCGTCATGGAGCTTTGTGATGACAAGGGTCATGGAGCACTGTGATTACAGGGGTCTTGGAGCATTGTGATGACAACGTCGTGGAACATAGTGATGGCAGGTGTCATGGAGCATTGTTATGAGAGGGGTAATGGAGCATTGTGATGATAAGGGCATGGAGCATTGGTCTGAAAAGTTTCATGGATTGTTGTGGTGAGAGTGTGCATGGAACATTGTGATGACAAGGGCAAGGGACACTGTGATATATGGGTCATGGAGGATTGTAATGACAAGTGAATGGAACATTGTGATGAGAAGGGCATCGAGCATTGTGATGACAAGCGTCATGGAGCTTTGTGATGACAAAGGCATGGAGCAATGTGATTACACTTGTATTGGAGCATTGTGATGAAAAAGGCATGGATCATTGTGATAAAAAAGGCATGGAGTCTTGTCGTGGCAGGTTTCAAGGACCATACTGACGACAAGTGACAGGGAGCATACTGATGACAAGCGTCATGGAGCTTTGTGATGACAAAGGCATGGAGCAATGTGATTACACTTGTATTGGATCATTGTGATGAAAAAGGCATGGATCATTGTGATAAAAAAGGCATGGAGTCTTGTCGTGGCAGTTTTCAAGGACCATACTGACGACAAGTGACAGGGAGCATTGTGATGACAAGTGTATTGAGAATTGTGATGACAAAAGTCATGAAGCATTGCGATGAGAAGACCATGGATAATTTTATGATGAGCGTCAAGGGGCGTTGTAATGACAAGTGTTATGGAACATTGTGATCACAAGGGTTTTTAACATTGTGATGACAGAGTTCATAGATCATTTTGATTTCAAAGAGGCTGGAGCATTTTGATGACAAGGGCATGAAGCAATGTGATCCCTAGTGTCATGGAGGATTTTGAGGATAATGGTAATGGAGTATTGTGATGACAAGTGGATGGAGCATTGTGATGGCAAGGTCATGGAGCATTTTTCTGACATAGGCCTGGAGCATTTTCATGACAAGTGTCATGGAGCACTGTGATGACAAGCGTCACGGGACATTGTGATTACAGGGGTCATGGAGCATTGGGATGAAAAAGACATGGATCATTGGGATGAAAAGGGTCATGGAGGATTTGGATGACAAGAGTCCTGGATCATTGTGCTGTCAGGGCTCATGGAGCATTGTGATGACAGTGGTCATGGAGCATTGTGATGACATGGGTCATGGAGCATTGTGAACAGAAGTTCATGGAGCATTGGGCTGAACATGTTCATGGAGTATTGTGATTACAGGGCTCATGGAGCATTGTGATGACAAGGGAAAGGAGCATTGTGATGACAAGGTCCTGGAGCATTTTAAAGAGAAGACCATGGAGCCTTGTGATGACAAGTTTCATGGAGCATTCTGATGAAAAGGGGCATGTATCTTTGTGATTACATGGGTCTTGGAGCATTGTGATGACAAGGGAATGGAGCATTGTGAAGAGAAGGCGATGGAGCATTGTGATGACGTGTCATGGAGCTTTGTGATGACAAGGGCAAGGAGCATTGTGATTAAAGGGGTCTTGGAGCATTGTTATGAAAAGGGCATGGATCATTGTGATGAAAATGTCATGGAGCTTTGTCATGACAGGGTTCAAGGAGCATACTGACGTCAAGTGTCAGGGAGCATTGTTATGACAAGTGTATTGAGCATTTTGATGACAAAGGTCAATGAGCATTATGATGAGAAATCCATGGATAATTGTGATGACGAGCGTCATGGGGCGGTGTGATGACAAGTGTTATGGAACATCATGATCACAAAGGTTTGTACCATTGTGATGACTGAGGGCATTGAGCATTTTGATTTCAAGGAGCATGGAACATTGTGATGACAAAGGCATGAAGCAATGTGTTCCCCAGTTTCAAGGAGGATGGTGATGACTGGCTCATGGAGCTTTGTGATGACATGGTCATGTAGAATTTGTTGACAAAGGCATGGAGCATTGTGATGACAAGTGTCATGGAGCACTGTGATGACATGCATCACGGAAACATTGTGATTACATGGGTGATGGAGCATTGGGATGACAAGCGCATGTACCATTGTAATGACAAGTGTCATGGAGCATTTTGATGACAAGAGTTCAGGATCATTGTGTTGTCAGGGGTCACGAAGCATTGTGATGACAGTGGTCATGGAACATTGTGATGACAGGAGTCATGGAGCATTGTGATGAGAAGGTCATGGAGCATACGGCTGAACATGTTCATGGAGTATTGTGAAGACAGGGGTCATGGAGCATTGTGATGACAAGGGAAAGGAGCATTGTGATGACATGGTCAGGGAGCATTTTGATGAAAAGACCATGGAGCCTTGTGTTGACAATTTCATGAAGCATTCTGATGAAAAGTGGCATGGAGAATTGTGATTACAGGTGTCTTGGAGAATTGTGATGACAAGGGCATGGAGCATTGTGATGAGAAGGCCATGAAGAATTCTGATGACATGCATCCTGGAGCTTTGTGATGACAAGGGCGTGGAACATTGTGATGTCAGGGGTCATGGAGCATTGTTATGACATGGGTAATGGAGCATTTTTATGACAAGAGCATGGAACATTGGTCTGAAATATTTTATGGATTATTGTGATGAGAGGGGGCATGGATCTCTGTGATGACAAGGGCATGGAACACTGTGGTACATGGGTCATGGAGGATTGTAATTACAAGGGCTTGTAGCATTGTGATGAGAAGGGCTTCGAACATTGTGATGACAAGGTTAATGGAACATTTTGATGACAAGAGTCCTGGATCACCGTTTTGTCATGCATCATGGAGCGTTGTGATGACAGTGGTCATGGTGCATTGTGATGACAGGTTTCATGGAGCATGGTGATGAGAAAGTCATGCAGCATTGGGCTGAAAATATTCATGGAGTATTTTCATGACAGGGGTCATGGAGCATTGTGATGACAAGGGAATGGAACATTGTGATGACAAGGTCCTGGAGCATTGTGTTGAGAAGAACATGAAGCCTTGTGATGATAAGTGTCATGGAGCATTCTGATGAAAAGTGGCATGGAGCACTGTGATTACAGGGGTCTTTAAGCATTGTGATGACAAGGGCATGGAGCACTGTGATGAAAATGCCATTGTGTATTCTGATGACATATATCATGGAGCATTGTGATTACAGGGGTCTTGGAGCATTGTGATGAAAAAGGCATGGAGCCTTGTCATGACAGGGTTCAAGGACCATACTGATGACAAGTGTCAGGGAGCATTGTGATAAGAAGCGCATTGAGCATTGTGATGACAAATTTCATGGAGCATTGTGATGAGAAGACCATTGATAATTGTGATGACGAGCGTCATGGGACGTTGTGATGACAAGTGTTATGGAACATTGTGATCACAAGGGTTTGGAGCATTGTCATGACAGAGGTCATGGAGCATTTTGATTTCATTGTGATGACAATAGCATGAAGCATTATGATGATGGGCATGGTGCATTGTGATGACAGGGTTCATGGGTAATTGAGATGAATAGGGGCATGGAGCATTGTGATTACAGGGGTCTTGGAACATTGTGATGACAAGGGCATGGAGCATTGTGAATGAGAAGGACATGGAGCATTCTGATGACATGCGTCATGGATCTTTCTGATGACAAGTGCACGGATCATTGTGATTACAGGGGTCTTGGAGCATTCTGATAACAAGGGTCATGGAGTCTTGTGATGAAAATGCCATGGAACATTTTGATGGGAGTTGTAGTGGAACACTCTTATGACAGGGGTAATGGAGCATTGTGATGACAAGGGCATGGAGAATTGGTGTGAAAAAATTCATGGATTATTGGGATGAGAGTGGGCATGGAGCATTGTGATGACAGGAGCACGGAACACTCTGATACATGGGTCATGAAGGATTGTAATTACAAGGGCATGGAGCAATGTGATGAGAAGATCATCGAGCATTGTGATGACAAGCATCATGAAGCTTTTTGATGATATGGGCATGGAGCAATGTGAAGAGAGTGCTCATGGAGCATTTGGATGACAATGGCATGGATCATTATCATGACAAACCTCATGGAGCATTTTGTTGACAAGGGAATTGTGCATTGTGATGAGAAAGGCAGGGAGCTTTGTGATGACAGTGTCATGGATCAATTTGATGAAAATTGTCATGGAACATTTTTATAAAAGTGTTTATTGAAAATTCTGTTGTGAGGTTTCATGGAGCATTGTGATGAAAAGAGTCATAGAGCATTTTGATGACAAGGGTTAAGGAACATTGTGATGTCAGGGTTCATGGAGCATTGTGATGATAAGGACAGGTAGCATTGTGATGACAGGGGTCAGGAAACATTGTGATGACAGGGGTCGGGGAGTATTGTGATGAATAGTAATGAAACATTGTGATACCAGTGGTGAGAGAGCATTTTGATGAGAAGTTCATGGAGCATTATGATGACAAGTTTTATGGAGCATTGTGATGACAAAGTTGTGGAGCATTGTGATGGCAAGCGCATGGTGCATTGTCATCACATGTGTCATGGAACATTGTGCTGAAAAGCGTGTGGAACATTGTGATGACAAGGGTCATGGAGCATTGTGCTGACTAAAGCATGGAGCATTGTGATGAACAGGTTCACAGAGCATTGTAATGAAAATTTCATGGAGCATTGTGGTGACAAGGGTCAGAGAGTCTTGTGATGATGAGGAAATGGACCACTGTGATGACAAAGGTCAAGAAGCATTGTGATGACTGGAGTCACGGAGCATTTTGATGAGAAGGTTCATGGAGCATTGCGATGACAAGGGTATGGAGCATTTTGATGCCAGCGGCATGGAACATTGGTCTGACATGTTTCATGGATTATTGCGATGACAGTGGGCATGGTGTATTGTGATGACAAGGGAATGGAGCATTGTGATGACAAGATCATGGATTACTGTGAAGACAGGTGTCAGGGTGCACTGTGATGAAATATATCATGGTCCATTGGTATGACAATGGCATGGAGCATTGTGATGCCAACTGTCATGGAGGATTGTGATTACAATGGTAATGGAGCATTGTGATGACAAGGGCATGGAGCATTGTGATGACAAGGACCATTGAGAATTTTGATGAGAAGGTCGTGAAGCATTGTGATGAAAAGCACATGGAGCTTGATATGACAGGGGTCATGGAGGATTGCGATGACAAGTGCATGGAGAATTGTGATGACTAGAGCATGTAGCATTGTGAGGAGAAGTGTCATGGAGCATTGTGATGCCAAGGATGAGGAGAATTGTGATGAAACGAGACATGGAGCATTGTGATGACCAGGGCATGGAGCTTTGTGATGAGAAGACCGTGGAGCATTGTGATGAGAAGACCATGGATAATTGTGATGACGAGTGTCATGAAGCACTCTAAGGAAAAGGGGTATAGAGCATTGTGATGACAGGTGTCATGGAGCATTTTGATGACAGGGGTCATGGAGATTTCTGATGACCAGCTTGTGGAATATTGTGATGATAATGGCATGGAGGATTGTGATGAAAAAAGTATGGAGCATTGTGATGAAAAAGTCATGGGGCCTTTTCTTGACAGTGTTCAAGGAGCATTCTGATGACAAGTGTCAGGGAGCATTGTGATGACAAGTTTATTGAGCATTGTGATGACAAAGGTCATGGAGCATTGTGATGACAAGGGCATGGATTATTTTGCTGAGAGGCATCATGGAGTGTTGTGATGAAAATAGTTATGGAACATTGTGATCACAAGAGTTTGGAGCATTTTGATGACAGATGTCATGGATCATTTTGATTTCAAGGAGCATGGAGCATTGTGATGACAACAGCATGAAGCAATGTGATCCCAAAGTTCATGGAGTATTCTGATGACATGAGCATGGAGCATTTTGATGGCAAGGTAATGTACCATTTTGATCAAAATTGCATGGAGCATTGTGATGACAATTTCAGGGAGCACTGTCATGACAAGCGTCACAGAGCATTGTGATTACAGGGGTCATGGAGCATTGGGATGTCAAGGGCAAGAATCACTGTGATGACAAGGGTCATGGAGGATTTTGATGACAAGAGGCCCGGATCATTGTGTTGTGAAGGGGCATGGATCATTAGTCTGAAATGTTTCACGGATTATTGTGATTAGAGTGGGCAGGGAGCATTGTGATGACAAGAGCACGGAATACTGTGATTCATGGGTCATGGAGGATTGTAATGACAAGGGCATGGAGCATTGTGATGAGAAGGGCATCGAGCATTGTTATACCAAGGTTCATGCAACTTTGTGACGACAAAGGTCATGGAGCATTCTGATGACAAGGGCGTGGTACAATGTGACGAGAAGGGCAGGGAGCATTGTGATTAGAGGGTCATCGAGCAATTTGATGAAAACGGTCATGGACCATTTTGATGACAGGGCTTATGGAACATTGTGAGGTCAAGGGTCATGGAGCATTGTGATGAAATGTGTCACGGAGCATTTTGATGACAGTGTTTATGGAACATTGTGATGTCAGGGGTCAAGGAGCATTGTGATGATAAGGGCATGTATCATTGTGATGGCAGGGGTCATGGAACATTGTGATGAGAGGGGTGAGGGAGAATTGTTATGACTAGTGATGGAACACTGTGATATCAGTGGTGAGAGAGCATTTTGATGAGAAGTGCATGGAGCATTGTGATGACAAAGTTTATGGAGCATTGTGATGACAAGCTTGTGGAGCATTGTGATGACAAGCACATGGTGCATTGTGATGACATGGTTGATGGAGCTTTGTGATGACAAGGGCATGGATTATTGTGAAGACAGGGGCATGGATTACTGTGAATAGCGGTGTCAGGGAGAATTGTGATGACATATGTCATGGTCCATTGTGATGAAAATGGCATGGAACATTGTGATGCCAAGTGTCATGGAGGATTGTTATGACAAAGGTAATGGAGCATTGTGATGACAAGGGCTTGGAGCATTGTGATGACAAGGGTCATGGAACATTCTGATGACAAGCTTGGGGAGTATTGTGATGACAATGGCTTGGAGAATTGTGATGAAAAATGCATCGATCATTGTTATGAAAAAGGCATGGTGCATTTTCATGACAGGTTTCAAGGAGTATTCTGACCACATGCGTTACGGAGCATTGTGATGACAAGTGTATTTAGTATTGTTATGACAAAAGTCATGGAGCATTGTGCTGACAAGGGCATGGAGTATTGTGATCACGGTCAACATGGAGCGTTGTGATGACAAGTGTTATGGAATGTTGTGATTACAAGGGTTAGGAGCATTGGGATGACAGAAGTCATGTATCATTTTGACTTCAAGGAGCATGGAACATTGTGATGACAAGGGCATGAAGCAATGTGATCCCAAGGTTCATGGTGGAATGTGATGACAATGGTAATGGAATACTGTGATGACAAGTGCATGGAGCATTGTAATGACAAGGTCATGTAGCATTTTGTTGACAAAGGCATGGAGCATTGTGATGACAAGTGTCATGGAGCACTGTGATGACAGGCATCACAGAGCACTGTAATTACAGGAGTCATGGAGCATTGGGATGACAAAGGCATGGATCATTGTGATGAAAAGTGTCATGGAGCAATTTGATTACAAGAGTCCCAGGTCATTGTGTTGTCAAGGTTCATGGAGCTTTGTGATGACAGTGGTCATGGAGCAGTGTGATGACAGGGGTCATGGAGCATTGTGATGCGAAGGTCATGGAGCATTGGGCTGAAACTGTTCATGGAGTATTGTGATGACAGTGGTCATGGAGCATTGTGATGACAAGGTCCTGGAGCATTGTGATGAGAAGACCATGGAGCCTTGTGATGACAAGTCTCATCGAGCATTCTGATGAAAAGGGCATGGATCATTGTGATTCCAGGTGTCTTGGAGGATTGTGATGACAAGGGCATGGGGCATTGGGATGAGAATGCCATGGAGCGTTCTGATGACATGCGTCAAGGTGTTTTGTTATGACATAAGTATGGAGCATTGTGATCAAAAGGGTCTTGGAGCATTGTGATGAAAAGGGCATGGATCATTGTGATGAAAAAGGCATGGAGCCTTGTCATGACAGGGTTCAAGAAGCATACTGACGACAAGTGTCAGGAAGCTTTGGGACAACAAGTGTATTGAGCATTGTGATGACAAAGGTCATGGAGCATTGTGATGAGAAGACCATGGATAATTGTGATGATGAGCATCATGGGGCGTTTTGATGACAAGTGTAATGGAACATTGTGATCACAAGGGTTTGGAGCATTGTGATTACAGAGGTCATGGAGCATTTTGGTTTCATTGTTATGACAATAGCCTGAAGCATTATGAGGCTGGGCATGGTGCATTGTGATGACAGGGTTCATGGAGCATTGAGATGAAAAGGGGCATGGAGCACTGTGTTTACAGGGGTCTTGGAACATTGTGATGACAAGGGTCATGGAGCCTTGTGATGACAAGGCCATGGAACATTGTGATGGCAGGGATCATGGAGCATTTTTATGACAGGGGTAATGGAGCATTGTGATGACAAGGGCATGGAGCATTTGTCGGAAATATATCATGGATTACTGTGATGAGAGTGTGCATGGAGCATTGTGATGACTAGGGCACGGAACACTGTGATACATGGGTCAATGAGGATTGTAATGACAAGGGCATGGAACATTGTGTTGGCAAGCATCATGGAGCTTTGTGATGACAATGACATGGAGCATTGTGATGCCAAGGGTCATGGAGCTTATTGATGACAAATATAACGGAGCATTTTGATGACTAGTGCGTGGTGCATTGTGATGAAAAAGGCAAGGAGCATTGTGATGACAGGGTCATGGAGAATTTGACAAAAAGGGTCATGGAACATTTTGATGACAGGGGTTATGGAACATTGTGATGTCAGGGGTCATGGAGCATTGTGATAATAAGGGCATGTAACATTGTGATGACAGGGGTCATGGAACATTGTGTTGACGGGAGTGAGGGAGTATTGTGATGACTAGTGATGGAACATTGTGATATCTGTGGTGAGAGAGCATTTTGATGAGAATTGCATGGAGTATAGTGATGACAAGGTTTATGGAGCAGTGTGATGACAAGATTGTGGAGCACTGTGATGACAAGTGCATGGCACATTTTGATGACATGTGTCATGGAACATTGTGCTGACAAGTGCGTGGTGAATTGTGATGACAAGGGTCATGGAGTATTGTGCTGACAATGGCATGGAGCATTTTGATGACAAGGCTCACAGAACTTTGTGATGAAAAGTTCATGGAGCATTGTGGTCACAAAAATCAATTAGCCCTGTGATGACGAGGGCATGGACCATTGTGATGACAAAGGTTATGAAGCATTGTGATGACTGGAGTCAAGGAGCATTGTGATGACAGGTGTCATGGAGCATTGTGATGACAAGGGCATGGAGCATTGTGATGACAATTTCATGGTGTATTGTGAAGACAGGTGTCAGGGAGCATTGTGATGACATATGTCATGGTCCATTGTGATGACAATGTCATGGAGCATTGTGATGCCAGGTATCATGGAGGATTGTGATGACAAAGATAATGGATCATTGTGATGACAAGGGCTTGGAGCATTGTGATGACAAGGGTCATGAAGCATTGTGATGACAAGGGCATGGAGCATTGTGATGACAAGGGCCATTGAGAATTTCAATGACAATGTCGTGAAGCATTGTGATGACAAATGCATGGAGCTTGCTATGACAGGTGTCATGGAGCATTGTGATTACAAGTGCATGGCGAATTGTGATGACAAATGCACGTAACATTGTGATGAAAAGTGTCATGGAGCATTGTGATGACAAGGACTTTGAGAATTGTGATGTCAAGGGACATGGAGCATGGTGATGGCAAGACCGTGCAGCATTGTGATGAGAGACCATGAATAATTGTGATGACGAGAATCATGGAGCACTGTAATGACAAGGGGCATGGAGCATTGTGATGACAGGTGTCATGGAGCATTGTGATGACAGGTGTCATGGAGCATTGTGATGACGAAGGTAATGGAGCATTCTGATGACAAGATGGTGGAGTATTGTTATGACAATGGCATGGAGCATTGTGATGATAAGGGCATGGAGCATTGTGAAGAAAAAGGCATGGAGATATTTCATGGCAGGTTTCAGGAGCATTCTGACGACAAGTGTCTGGGAACATTATGATGACAAGTGTACTGAGCATTGTGAGGACAAAAGTCCTGAAGCATTGTGATGAAAAGGTCATGGAGTATAGTGATGACAGGCATCATGCAGCATTGTGATTACAAGTGTTATTGAACATTATGATTACAAGGGTTGGAGCATTGTGATGACAGAGGTCATGGACCATACTGATTTCAAGGATCATGGAGCATTGTGATGACAAGGGCATGAAGCAATGTGATCCCAAGATTCATGGAGGATTGTGATGACAATGGTAATGGAGTATTGTGATGAAAAGCACATGGAGCATTGTGATGACAAGGTCATGTAGCATTTTCCTGACAAAGGCATGGAACATTGGGATGACAAGTCTTACGGAGCACTATGATGACAAGCTACATTGATCATTGTGATTACAGGGGTCATGGAGCATTGGGCTGACAAGGGCAAAATCATTGTGATGACAAGGGTCCTGTAGCATTTTGATGAAAAGCGTCCCGGATCATTGTGTTGTCAGGGATCATGAAGTGATGTGATGACATTGGTTATGGAGCATTGTGTCGACAGGGGTCATGGAGCATTATGATGAGAAAGTCATGGATGATTGAGCTTAAAATACTCAAAGAGTATTGCGATGACAGGATTCATGGAGCATTGTGATGACAAGGGAATGGAGCAATGTGAAGAGAGGTTTCATGGAGCATTGTTATGACAATGGCATGGAGCATTGTGATGCCAACTGTCATGGAGCTTTGTGATGACAATGTCATGGAGCATTTTGATGACAAGGGAATTGTGAATTGTTATGAGAAATGCAGGGAGCATTGTGATGAGAGGGTCATGGAACAATTTGATGAAAAGGGCTTTGGAACATTTTGATGACAGTGGTTATGGAACAGTGTGGTATCAGGGGTCATGGAACATTGTGATGAAAAGGGTCATGGAGCATTTTGATGACAGTGGTCATGGAACATTGTGATGGCAGGGGTGTGGGAGTATTGTGATGACTAGTGATGGAACATAGTGATATCAGTGGTGAGAGAATATTTTGATTAGAAGTGCATGGAGCATTGTGATGAAAATATTTATGGAGCATTGTGATGACAAGTGCATGGCGCATTGTGATGACATGTGTCAGAGAGCATTGTGATGAATAGTTCATGGAGCATTGTGGTGACAAATGTCACAGAGCCTTGTGATGACATGGGCATGGGCCATTGCGGTGACAATGGTTAGGAAACATTGTGATGACTGGAATCACTGAGCATTGTGAAAAGTGGTCATGAAGAATTGTGATGAAAAGTTCATGCAGCATTGTGGTGACAACGGTCACAGAGCCTTGTGATGACGAGAGTATGTACCATTGTGATGACAAAGGACATGAAGCATTGTGATGACTGGAGTCACAGAGCATTTTGATGACTGTGGTCATGCAGCATTTTGATGACAAAGGCATGGAGCATTTTGATGACAGGGGCATGGAACATTGGTCTGAGAAGTTTCATGGATTATTGTGAGGACAGTCTGCATGGCACACTGTGATGACAAGGGCATGGAGCATTATGATGACAAGGTACTTGGAGCATTGTGTTGACCAGGGCATGGAGCACTGTGATTGCAATACCATGGAGCATAGTGATGAGAAACCATGGTTGATTGTGATGACGAGACTCATGGAGCACTGTAATGACAAGGGCATGGAGCATTGTGATGACAGTTGTCATGGAGCATTGTGATGACAGGGGTCATGGAACATTCTGATGACAAGCTTGTGGAGTATTGTGATGACAATGTCATGGAGCATTGTGATGAAAAGGGCATGGAGCATTGTGATGAAAAAGGCATGGAGCCTTTTCATGACAGTGTTCCTGGAGCATTCTGTTGACAAGATTCAGGGAGCATTGTGATGACAAGTGTATTGAGCATTGTGATGACAAAGGTCATGGAGCATTGTGATGACAAGGCATGGAGTATTGTGGTGACAGGCATCATGGAGCGTTGTGATGACATGTGTTATGCAACATTGTGATCACAAGTGATTGGAGCATTGTGATGACAGAGGTCATGGATCATTTTGATTTCAAGGAGCATGGAGCATTGTTATGACATGTTCATGAAGCAATGTTATCCCAAGTTTCATGGAGGATTTTATGACAATGGCATGGAGCATTGTGATGAAAAGGGCATGGAGCATTGTGATGAAAAAGGCATGGAGCCTTTTCATGACAGGATTCATGGAGCATTCTGATGACAAGTGTCAGGGAGCATTCTGATGACAAATGTATTGAACATTGTGATGACAAAGTCATGGAACATTTTGATGACAATTGCATGGAGTATTGTGATGACAGGCATCATGGTGCACTGTGGTGACAAGTGTTATGGAACATTGTGATCAAGGATTTGGAGCATTGTGATGACAGAGTTCATGGATCATTTTGATTTCAAGGAGCAAGGAGCATTGTGATGACAAGGGCATGAAGCAATGTGATCCCAAGGTTCATGGAGGATTGTAATGACAATGGTAATGGAGTATTTTGATGACTATTATAATGGAGCATTGTGATGACTATAGCAGGGAGCATTGTGATTACAAGGTCATGTAGCATTTTGCTGAAAAAGGCATGGAGCTTCGTGATGCCCAGTGTCATGGAACACTGTGATGACAGGCGTCACGGACCATTGTGATTACAGGTGTCATGGAGCATTAGGATTACAAGTGTCATGGAGCATTTTGATGACAAGTGTCCTGGATCACTGTGTTGTCAGGAGTCGTGAAGCGTTGTGAAGACAGTGGTCATGTAACATTGTGAAGACAGGGGTCATGTAGCATTGTGATGACAAGCGTCATTGAGCATTCTGATGACAAGTTTGTGGAGTATTGTGATGACAATGGCATGGATCATTATGATGAAAAGGGCATGGAGCATTGTGATGAAAAAGGCATGGAGGAGTTTCATAATAGGTTTCAAGGAGCATTCTGATGACAAGTGTCAGGGAGCATTGTGATGACAACTGTGTTGAGCATTGTGATGACAAAGGTCATGAAGCATTGTGATGACAAGGGCATGGAGCATTGTGATGATACGGGCCTGGAGGATTGGTCTGACTAATTTCATGTATTATTGTGATGACAAGGGCATGGAGCATTGTGATGAAAAGGTCATGGTGTATTTTGAAGACAGGTGTCAGTTATCATTGTGATGACATATGTCATGGTCCATTGTGATGACAATTGCATGGAGCATTGTGATGCCAGGTGTCATGGAGTATTGCGATGACAAGGGCTTGGAGCATTGTGACGACAAGCACATGGAGCATTGTGATGACAAGATCATGTAGCATTTTGCTGACAAAAGCATGGAGAATTTTGATGACAAGTGTCACGGAGCTTTGTGATTACTGTGGTCATGGAACATTGGGCTGACAAGGGCAAGGATAATTGTGATGACAAGGGTCATGGAGAATATTGATGAAAAGAGTCCTGATCATTTTGTTGTCAGGGGTCATGGAGCGTTGTGATGACAGTGGTTATGGAGCATTGTCACGACAGAGATCATGGAGCATTATGATGAGAAGGTAATGGAGCATTGGGCTGAAAATGTTCATGGAGTATTGTGATGACAGTTGTCATGGAGCACTGTGAAGACAAGGGAATGGAACATTGTGATGACAAGGGCCTGGTGCATTGTGATGAGAAAACCATGAAGCCTTGTGATGACAAGGGCATGGAGCAATGTGATGAGATGGTTCACGGCTCATTGTGATGACAATGGCATGGAGCATTGTGATGCCAAAGGTCATGGAGCTTTGTGATGACAAAGGTCATGGAGCATTTTAATGGCAAGGGCGTGGTGCATTGTCATGAGAAATGCAAGGAGCATTGCGATGTAAAGGGTCATGGAACATTTTGATGATAGTGGTTATGGAACATTGTGATGTCATGGGTCATGGAGCATTGTGATGAAAAGGGTCATGGAGCATTTTGATGACAGGGGTTATGGAAAATTGTGATGTCAGGGGTCATGGAGCATTGTGATGACAGGTTTGAGGGAGTATTGTGATGACTAGTGATGAAACATAGTGATATCAGTGGTGAGAGAGCATTTTGATGAGAAGTGCAAGGAGCATTATGATGACAAGTTCGTGGAGCATTGTGATGACGACTACATGGTGCATTTTGATGACATGGGTCATGGAGCATTGTGCTGACAGCGCATGGAGCACTGTGATGACAAGGGCCATGAAGCATTGTGATGACTGGAGTCACGGAGCATTGTGATGACAGGGGTCATGGAGCATTGTGATGAATAGTTCATGGAGCATTTTGGTGAGAAATGTCACAGAGCCTTGTGATGACGTAGGCATGGACCATTGTGATGACAAAGGTCATTAAGCATTGTGATGACTGGAGTCACAGAGCATTGTGATGACAGGGAACATGGAACATTTTGATGACAAGGGAATGGAGCATTGTGATGACCGGGGCATGGAGCATTGGTTTGACAAGTTTCATGGATTATTGTGATGACATTGGGCATGGTGCATTGGGATTACAAGGGCATGGAGTACTGTGAAGACAGGTGTCAGTTAGCATTGTGATGACATATTTCATGGTCCATTTTGATGACAATTGCATGGAGCATTGTGATGAAAAGGCCATGGATCATTGTGACGACATGCGTCATGGAGCTTTCTGATGACATGGGCATGGAGCATACTGACGACAATGTCAGGTAGCATTGTGATGACAAGTGAATTGAGCATTGTGATGACAAAGGTCATGGAGCATTGTGGTGAGAAGATCATGGATAATTGTGATGACGAGCGTCATTTGGCGTTGTGATGACAAGTGTTATGGAACATTGTGATCACAAGGGTTTGGAGCATTGTGATGACAGAGGTCATGGAGCATTGTGAGTTCATTGTGATGGCTATAGCATGAAGCATTTTGATGATGGGCATGGTGCATTGTGATGACAGGATTCATGGAGCATTGAGATGAAAAGGGTCATGGAGCATTGTGATGACAGGGTTATTGGAGCATTGTGATGACATGGGTCATGGAGCTTTGTGATGACAAGGCCGTGGAACATTGTGATGGCATGGGTCATGGAGCATTGTGATGACAGGGGTAATGGAGCATTGTGATGACAAATGCATGGAGCATTGGCTGGAAAAATTTCATGGATTAATGTGATGAGAGAGTGCTTGGAGCATTGTGATGACTAGGGCATGGAACACTGTGATACTTGGGTTGTGGAGTATTGCAATGACAAGGACATCGATCATTTTAATGAGAAGGGCATGGAGCATTGTGAGGACAAGCGTCATGGAGCTTTGTGATGGCAAGGGCATGAAGCAATGTGATGAGAGGGTTCATGGAGCATTGTGATGACAATGGCATGGAGCATTGTGATGCTAAGGGTCATGGAGGTTTTTGATGACAAAGGTCATGGAACATTTTGATGACAGGTGCGTGGTGCATTGTGATGAGAAGGGTAGGGAGCATTGTGATGACAGTTTCTTGGAGCAATTTGATGAAAAGTGTCATGGAACATTTTGATGACAGTGTTTATGGAACATTGTGATGTCAGGGGTCATGGAGAATTGTGATGATAAGGGCATGTAACATTGTGATGACAGGGGTGATGGAACATTGTAATGACAGGGGTGAGGGAGTATTGTGATGACTAGTGATGGAACATTGTGATATCAGTAGTGAGAGAGCATTTTGATGAGAAGTGCATGGAGCATTGTGATGACAAGGTTTATGGAGCATTGTGATGACAAGGTTATGGAGCATTTTGATGACAAGCGCATGGCACATTGCGATGACATTTGTCATGGAGCATTGTGCTGACAAAGGCATGAAGCATTGTAATGACAACGATCACAGAGCATTGTGATGATTAGTTCTTGGAGCAATGTGGTGACAAAGATCACAGTGCTTTGTGATGACCAGGGCATGGAGCATTGTGATGACAAGGTCATGGAGTATTGTGAAGTCAGGTGTCAGGGAGCATTGTGATGACATATATCATGGTCCATTGTGATGCCAAGTGTCATGGAGGATTGTGATGAAAATAGTAATGGAGCATTATGATGACAAGTGTCATTTAGCTTTTTGATTACAAAGGAATGGAGCATTTTGATTACAGGGGCATGGATCATTGCTCTGACAAGTTTCCTGGATTATTGTGATGACAGTGGGCATGACACACTGTGATGACAAGGGCATGAAGCATTGTGATGACAAGGTCATGGTGTATTGTGAAGACAGGTTTCAGTTAGCATTGTTTTGACATATGTCGTGGTCCACTGCGATGACAACTGCATGGAGCATTGTGATGTCATGTATCATAGAGCATTGTGATGAAAAGGGCTTGGAGCATTGTGATAACAAGGGCATGGAGCATTGGGACCATAAGGGCCATTGAGAATTTTCATGACAATGTCGTGAAGCATTGTGATGTCAAGCGCATGGAGCTTGCTATGACAAGGGTCATGGAGCATTGCGATGACAAGTGCATGGAGACTTGTGATAACCAGAGCATGGAGCATTGTGATGACTGGAGTCATGGAGCATTGTGATGAGAGGGGCCATGGAGCATTTTGATGACATGGGGATTGAGCATTGTGATGACAGGTGTCATGGAGCATTGTGATGACAGGGGTCATGGAGCATTGTGATGACAAAGGTCATGGAGCATTCTGATGACAAGCTTGTAAACTATTGTGATGACAATGGCATGGAGCATTGTGATGAAAAGGGCATGGAGCATTGTGATGAAAAACGCATGGAGCATTTTCATGACAGGGTTCAGGAGCATTTTGATGATAAGTGTCAAGGATCATTGTGATTACAAGTATATGGAGCATTGTGATGACAAAGGTCATCGAGCATTGTGATGACAAGGGCATGGAGTATTGTGATGACAGGCATCATGGAACGTGGTGATGACAAGTGTTATGGAACATTGTGATCAAAAGTGTTTGGAACATTGCTATTGCAGAGGTCATGGATCATTTTGGTTTCAAGGAGAATGGAGCATTGTGATGACAAGAGCATGAACCAATGTGATCCCAATGTTCATGGAGGATTGTGATGACAAGCGCATGGAGCATTGTGATGAAAAGGTCATGTAGCATTTTGCTGACAAAAGCATGGAGCATTGTGATGACAAGTGTCACGGAGCACTGTGATGACAATCGTCATGGAGCATTGTGATTACAGGGGTTATGGAACATTGGGATGACAAGGGCATGGATCATTTTGATGACATGTTTCATGCAACATTTTGATGACAAGAGTCCTGGATCATTGTTTTTTCATGGGTCATGGAGCGTTTTGATGACAGTGGTCATGGTGCACTATGATGACACGGTTCATGGAGCCTTGTGATGAGAAAGACATGCAGCATTGGGCTGAAAATATTCATGGAGTATTGTGATGACCGGGATCATGGAGCATTGTGAAGACAAGGAAATGGAGCACTGTGATGACTATCTCCTGGAGCATTTTGTTGAGAAGACCATGGAGCCTTGTGATGACAAATGTCATGGAGATTTCTGATTAAAAGTGTCATGCAGCATTTTGATTACAGGGGTCTTGGAGCATTGTGATGACAAGGGCATGGCACATTATGATGAGAATGCCATGGAGCATTCTGATGATATGCGTCATGGAGCATTGTGATAACAATTGCATGGAGCATTGTGATTACCGGGGTCTTGGAGCATTGTGATGAAAAATGCATGGATCATTGTGATGAAAAAGCATGGAGCCTTGTCATGACAGGGTTCAAGTAGCATACTGACGACAAGTGTCAGGGAGCATTGTGACAACAAGTGCATTGAGCATTGTGATGACAAAGTTCATGGAGCACTGTGATGAGAAGGCCATGGATAATTGTTATGACGAGCGTCATGGGGCATTGTGATGACAAGTGTTATGGAACATTGTGATCACAAGGGTTTGGAGCATTGTGATGACAGAGGTCATGGAGCATTTTGATTTCATTGTGATGACAATAGCATGAAGCATTATGATGATGGGTATGGTGCATTGTGATGACAGGGTTCATGGAGGATTGAGATGACAAGAGCATGGAGCATTGTGATTACATGTGTCTTGGAGCATTGTGATGACAAGGGCATGGAGCATTGTGATTAGAAGGCAATGGAGCATTCTCATGACATGTGTCATGGACCTTTTGGATGAGAAATTCATGGAGCTTTGTGATTACAGGGGTCTTGGAACATTGTGATGACAAGGGTAAAGGAGCCTTGTGATGACAAGGCCATGGAACATTGTGATAGGAGTGGTCATGGAGCATTGTTTTGACAGGGGTAATGGAGCATTGTGATGACAAGGGCATGGAGAATTGGTCTGTAAATTTTCATGGATTATTGGGATGAGAGTAGGCATGGATCATTGTGAAGACAAGGGCACGGAACACTGTGATACATTTGTCATGGAGGATTGTAATGACAAGTGTATGGAGCATTGTGATGAGAAGAGCATCGAGCATAGTGATAACAAGCGTCATGGAGATTTTTGATGACAAGGGAATGGAACAATGTGGTGAGAGTTTTCATGGAGCATGGGATGACAATGGCATGGAGCATTGTGATGATAAAGTCATGGAGCATTTTGTTGACAAGGGTGTGGTGCATTGTGATAGAAGGGCAAGGAGCATTGCGATGACAGTGTCATGGAGCAATTTGATGAAAATGGTCATGGAACATTTTGATGAAAGGGGTTATGGAACATTGTGATGTCAGGGGTCATAGAGCATTGTGATGATAAGGAAAGGTAGCATTGTGATGACAGGGGTCATCGAACATTGTGATGACAGGAGTGGGGGTGTATTGTGATGACTAGTAATGAAACATTGTGATACAAGTGTTGAGAGAGCATTTTGATGTGAAGTCCTTGGAGCATTGTGATGACCAGGTTTATGGATCATTGTGATGACAACATTGTGGAACATTGTGATCACAATCGCATGGCACATTGTGATAAATTGGGTCATGGAACATTGTGCTGACAAGCACATGGACCATTGTGATGACAAGGGTCATGGAGCATTGTGCTGACAAAGGAATGGAGCATTGTGATAACCAGGTTCACAGAGCACTGTGAGGAAAATTTCATGGAGAATTATGGTGACAATGGTCACAGAGTCTTGTGATGACGAGGGCATGGACCACTGTGATGACAAGGGTCATGAAGCATTGTAATGACGAGAGTCACGGAGCATTGTGATGACAGGGGTCATAGAGCATTGTGATGACAAGTGTATGGATCTTTGTGATGTCAGTGTCATGGAGCATTGCTCTGACATGTTTCATGGATTATTGTTATGACAGTGAGCATGGTGCATTGTGATGACAAGGACATGGAGCATTGTGTTGACAAGATCATGGATTATTGTGCAGACAGGTGTCAGGGAGAATTGTGATGACATATATCATGGTCCATTGTGATGACAATGGCATGGAGCATTGTGATGCCAATTGTCATGGAGGATTGTGATGACAATGGTAATGGAGCATTGTGATGACAAGGGCATGGAGCATTGTGATGACAAGGGCCATCGAGAATTTTGATGAGAAGGTCGTGAAGCATTGTGATGAAAAGTGCATGGAGCTTGCTATGTTAGTGGTCATGGAACATTGCGATGACAAGTGCATGGAGAATTGTGATGACAAGAGCATGTAACACTCTGATGAGAAGTGTCATGGAGCATTGTGATGACAAGGACTTGGAGAATTGTGATGAAAAGGAACATGGAGCATTGTGATGACCAGGGGATGGAGCATGGTGATGGCAAGACCGTGGAACATTGTGATGAGAAGAACATGGATAATTTTGATGACGACCGTCATGGAACACTATAATGACAAGGGGTATGGATCATTGTGATGACAGGTGTCATGGAGCATTGTGATGAAACGAGGCATGGAGCATTTTGATGACATGGGTCATGGAGCTTTCTGAAGACAAGCTTGTGGAGTATTTTGATGACAGTTGCATGGAGCATTGTGAAGAAAACTGCATGGAGCATTGTGATGAATAAGTTATGGGCCTTTTCATGACAGGGTTCAAGGAGCATTATGACAACAAGTGTCAGGGAGCATTGTGATGACAAGTGTATTGAGCATTGTGATGACAAAGGTCATTGAGCATTGTGATGACAAGGGCATGGATTATTTTGATGACAGGCATCTTGGAGTGTTGTGATGACAAGTGTTATGGAACATTATGATCACAAGGGTTTGGAGCATTGTGATGACAGAGGTCATGGATCATTTTGATTTCCAGGAGCATGGAGCATTGTGATGACAAGGGCATGAAGCAATGTGATCCCAAGGTTGATAGAGGATTCTGATGACATGAGCATGGAGCATTTTGATGACAAGGTCATGTAGCATTTTGATCACAAGCCATGGAGCATTGTGATGACAATTTCATCGAGCACTGTCATGACAAGTGTCAAGGAGCATTGTGATTACAGGGGTAATGGAGCATTGGGATGACAAGGACAAGGATCTCTGTGATGACAAGTGTCATGGAGCTTTTTGATGACCAGAGGCCAAGATCATTGTGTTGTCAGGGGGCATGGATCTTTAGTCTGAAAAATTTCACGGATTATTGTGATTAGATTAGGCGGGGAACATTGTGATGACAAGGGCATGGAACACTGTGATTCATGGGTCATGTTGGACTGAAATGACAAGGGCATGGAGCATTGTGATGAGAAGGGCATCAAGCATTGTTATTCCAAGTGTTATGGAACTTTGTGATGACAAAGGTCATGGAGCATTTTGATGTCAAGGGCGTGGTGCATTGTGATGAGAACGGCAGGGAGCATTATGATGAGAGGGTCATGGAGCAATTTGATGAAAAGGGTCTTGGACCATTTTGATGACACGGGTTATGGAACATTGTGAGGCCAAGTGACATGGAGCATTGTGATGAATTTGGTCATGGAGCATTTTGATGACAGTGTTTATGGAACATTGTGATGGCAGGGTTCATGGAACTTTGCGATTACAGGGGTGAGGGAGTATTGTGATGACTAGTGATGGAACATTGTGATATCAGTGGTGAGAAAGTATTTCGAGAAGTGCATGGAGAATTGTGTTGACAAGGTTTATAGAGCATTGTGATTACAAACTTGTGGAGCATTTTGATGACAAGCATATGGCTCATTGTGATGACATGGGTGATGGAGCATTTTGATGATAAAGGACATGGAGCATTGTGATGACAGGGGCATGGAGCATTGTGCTGACAAGGGCATGGAGCATTTAGATGACAAGTTCATGGATTATTGTGAAGAGAGGTGTCAGGGAGAATTGTGATGACATATGTCATGGTCCATTGTTATGACAATGGCATGGAGCATTGTGATGCCAAATGTCATGGAGGATTGTGATGAGAAAGGTAATGGAGCATTGTGTTGACAAGAGCTTGGATCATTGTGATGACCACGGTAATGGAACATTTTGATGACAAGAGTCCCGGATCATTGTGTTGTCAGGGGTCATGGAGCATTGTGATGACAAGGTCCTGGAGCAATGTTATGACAAAACCATGGAGCCTTGTGACAACAAGTCTCATGGAGCATTCTGATAAAATGGGTCAGGGAGCATTGTGATTACAGGTGTCTTGGAGCATTGTGATGACAAGGACATCGAGCATTGTGATGAGAAGGCCATGGAGCATTCTGAAGACATGTGTCATGGAGCTTTGTGATGACAAGAGCATAGAACATTGTGATTACAGTGGTCTTGGAGCATTGTGATGAAAAGAGCATGGATCATTGTGATGAAAAAGGCATGGATTCTTGTCATGACAGGGTTCAAGGAGCATACTGATGACAAGTGTACTGAGCATTGTGATGACAAAGGTCATGGAGCATTGTGATGAGAAGACCATGGATAATTGTGATGATGAGCGTCTTGGGGCATTGTGATGACAAGTGATAAGGAACATGGTGATCACAAGGGTTTGGAGCATTGTGATGACGGAGGTCATAGGACATTTTGATTTCATTGTGATGACAATAGTATGAAGCGTTATGATGATGGGCATGGTGCATTTTGATGACAGGCTTCATGGAACATTGAGATGATAAGGGGCATGGAGCATTGTGATTATATGTGTCTTGGAGCATTGTGATGACAAGGGCATGGAGCATTGTGATGAGAGGCAATGGAGCATTCTCATGACATGCGTCATGGAGCTTTGTGATGACAAGGGCATGGAATATTGTGACTACAGGGTTCTTGGAACATTGTGATCACAAGTGCTTGGAGCATTGTGATGACAGAGGTAATGGATCATTTTGATTTCAAGGAGCATGGAGCAGCATGATGACAAGGGCACTAAGCAGTGTGATCCCAATTTTCTTGGAGGATTGTGATGACAATGGTAATGGAGTATTGTGATGACAAGCACATGGAGCATTGTAATGACAAGTGCAGTGTAGCACTGTGATGACAAGAGTCATGGAGCATTGGGATGACAAGGGCATGGATCATTGTGATGACAGGGGTCATGGACCATTTTGATGACTAGAGTCCCAGATCATTGTGTTGTTAAGGGTCATGGAGCATTGTGATGACAGTGGTCATAGAACATTGTGATGACAGGGGTCATGGAGCAATGTGTTGCGAAGGTCCTGGAGCATTGGGCAGAAAATATTCATGGAGTATTGTGATGAGAGGGGTCATGGAGCACCGTTATGGCAAGGGAATGGAGCATTGTGATGACAAGGTCTGGAAGCATTGTGATGAGAAGACCATGGAGCATTGTGATGACAAGTCTCATGCAATATTGAGATGAAAAGGTGCAGGGAGCATTGTGATTACAGGAGTCTTGGAGCACTGTGATGACAAGGGCAAGGAGCATTTTGATGAGAAGGCCATGGAGCTTTCTAATGACATGTGTCATGGAGCTTTGTGATGACAAGGGCAAGGAGCATTTTGATTACAGGGGTCTTGGAGCATTGTGATGAGTAGGGCATGGATCATTGTGATGAAAAAGGCATGGAGCCTTGTCATGACAAGGTTCAAGGAGCATACTGACGACAAGTGTGAGGGAGCACTGTGATGACAAGTGTATTGAGCACTGTGATGACAAATGTCATGGAGCATTGTGATTAGAAGACCATGGGAAATTGTGATGATGAGCGTCAAAGGGCGTTGTGATGACAAGAGATATGGAACATTGTAATTACAAGGGTTTGGAGCATTGTGATGTCAGTGGTCATGGATCATTGTGATTTCCCTGTGTTGACAATAGCATGAAGCATTTTGATGATGGGCATGGTACATTGTGTTGACAGGGTCCATGGAGCATTGAGCTGAAAAGGGCATGAAGCATTGTGATTACTGGGTCTTGGAGCATTGTGATGACAAGCACATGGAGCATAATGATTACAGTGGTCTTGGAGCATTGTGATGGCAAAGGTCATGGAGCCTTGTCATGACAAGGCAGTGGAACATTGTGATGGTAGTGGTCATAGAGCATTGTTATGACAGGGGTAAGGGAGAATTGTAATGACATGGGAATGGAGCATTGGTCTGAAAAATTTCATGGATTATTGTGATGCGAGTGGGAATGGAGCATTGTGAGGACAAGGGCACGGAACACTGTGATATATGGGTCATGGATGATTGTAATGACAAGGGCAAGGAGCATTGTGATGAGAAGAGCATCGAGCATTGTGATGACAAGCGTCATGCAGCTTTGTGATGACAAGTGCATGGAGCAATGTGATGAGAGTATTTATGGAGCATTGTGATGAAAATGGCATGGAGCATTGTGATGCCAAGGGTCATGGAGTTCTGTGATGACAAAGGTCATGGAGAATTTTGATGAAAAGGGCATGGTGCATTGTGATAAGGGCAGGGAGCATTGTGATGACATGGTCATGGAGCAATATGATGAAAATTGTCATGGAACATTTTGTTCGCGGATTTATGGAACATTGTGATGTCAGGTGTCATGGAGCATTGGGATGAAAAGGGTCATGCAGAATTTTGATGACAGGGGTCATGGAACATTGTGATGTCTTAGGTCACGGAGACTTGTGATCATAAGGTCATGAAACATTGTGATGACAGTGGTCATGGAACATTGTGATGACAGGGGTGAGGGAGTATTGTGATGACTAGTAATGGAACATTGTGATATCAAGGGTGAGAGAGCAATTTGAAGAGAAGTCCATGGAGCATTGTGATGACAAGGTTTATTGAGCATTGTGATGACAAGTTTGTGGAGCATTGTGATGAAAAGCGCATGGCGCATTGTGATGACTAGGGTCATGGAGCATTTTGCTGACAAAGGCATGGAGCATTGTCATGACAAGGGTCAGAGAGCATTGTGATGAAATGTTCATGGAGCATTGTGGAGATAAAGGTCACAGAGCCTTGTGATGAAGAAGGCATGGACCATTGTGATGACAAAGATCATGAAGCATTATGATGAGAGGGGTCACGGAGCATTGTGATGACAGGGGTCATGGAGCATGGTGATGACAAATGCATGGAGCATTGTGATGACAAGGTCATAGAATACTGTGAAGACAGGTGTCAGGGAGCATTGTGATGACATATGTCATGGTCCATGGAGATGACAGTGGCATGGAGCATTGTGATGCCAAGTGTCATGGAGGATTATGATCACAAAGGTAATGGAGCATTGTTATGACAAGGGCTTAGAGCATTGTTATGACAAGTGTCATCGAGCATTGTTATGACAAGTGCATGGAGCATTGTGATGACAAGGGCCATTGAGAATTTTGATGACAAGTTCGTGAAGCATTGTGATGACAAGTGCATGAAGCTTGCTATGACAGGGTTCATGGAGCATTGTGATGACAAGTGTATGGAGAATTCTGAAGACAAGAGCATGTAACATTGTGATGAGAAGTGTCATGGAGCATTGTGATGACAAGGGACATGAAGCATTGTGATGACTAGGGCATGGAGCATTGTTATGGCAAGACCGTGGAGCATTGTGATGAGAAGACCATGGATAATTGTGATGACGAGTTTCATGGAACACTGTAATGACAAGGGGCATGGAGCATTGTGAGGACAGGTGTCATGGAGCATTGTGATTACAGGTGACATGAAGCATTGTGATGACAAGGGTCATGGAGCATACTGATGAAAAGCCTGTGGAGTATTGTGATGACAATGGTTTGGAGCATTTCCCTGACAGGTTTCAAGAAGTATTCTGCCTACAAGCATCAGGGAGCTTTGTGATGACAAGTGTATTTAGCATAGTTATGACAAAAGTCATGGAGCATTGTGATGACAAGGTCATGGATTATTGTGATGACAGTCAACATGGAGCTTTGTGATGACAAGTGTTATGGAATGTTGTGATCACAAGCGTTAGGAGCATTGTGATGACAGAATTCATGTATCATTTAGACTTCAAGGAGCATGGAACATTGTGATGACAAGGGCATGAAGCAATGAGATCCCAATGTTCATGGTGGAATGTGATGACAATGGTAATGGAGTATTGTGATGACAAGTGCCTGGAGTGTTGTAATGACAAGGTCATGTAGCATTTTGCTGACAAAGGCGTGGAACATTGTGATGACAAGTGTCATGGAGCACTGTGATGACAAGCATCACAGAGCATTGTGATTACAGGGGTCATGGAGCATTGGGATGTCAAAGGCATGGATCATTGTGATGACAAGTGTCATGGAGCATTTTGATTACAAGAGTCCCTGATCATTGTGTTGTCAGGGTTCATGAAGGATTGTGATGACAGTGGTCATGGAGCATTGTGATGCAAAGGTCATGGAGCATTGGGCTGAAAATGTTCATGGAGTATTGTGATGACGAGCATCATGGAGCTCTGTAATGACAAGGGGCATGGAGCAGAGTGATGACAGGTGTCATGGAATATTGTGATGACCGGGGTCATGGAACATTGTGATGACAAGGTCATGGAGCATTCTGATGACAAGCTTGTGGTGTATTGTGATGACAATGGCATGGAGCATTGTGATGAAAAGGGCATAGAGCATTGTGATGAAAAATGCATGGAGTATTGTGATGACAGGCATCATGGAGAGGTGTGGTGACAAGTGTTATGGAACATTGTGATCACAAGGGTTTGGAGCATTGTGATGACAGAGGTCATGGATCATATTGATTTCAAGGAGCATGGAGCATTGTGATGACAAGGGCATGAAGCAATGTGATCAGAAGTTTCATGGAGGATTGTGATGACAAGTACATGGAGCATTTTCCTGACAAAGGCATGGAACACTGTGATGACAAGGGTCATGGAACACTGTGATGACATGCGTCAGTTAGCATTGTGATTACAGGTTTCATGGAACATTGGGATGACAAGGGGGTGGATCATTGTGATGACAATTGACATGAAGCATTTTGATAACAATAGTCACGGATCATTGTGTTGTCAGGGGTCATGGAGCATTGTGAAGACAGTGGTCATGGAGCATTGTGATGACGTGTCATGGAGCATTGTGATGAGACGGTCATGGATCATTGGGCTGAAAATGTTAATGGAATATTGTGATGACAGTGGTTAAGGAGCATTGTGATGACAAGGTCCTGGAGCATTTTGATGAGAAGACCATGAAGCCTTGTGATGACAAGTCTCATGGAGTATTCTGATGAAAAGGGGTATGGTGCATTGTGATTACAGGTGTCTTGGAGCATTGTGATGACAAGGGTCATGAAGCGTTGTGATGACAGTGGTCATGTAGCATTGTGAAGACAGGGGTAATGTAGCATTGTTATGACAAGGGTCATGGAGCATTCTGATGACAAGCTTGTGGAGTATGGTGATGACAATGGCATGGAGCATTGTGATGAAAATGGCAAGGAGCATTGTGATGAAAAAGGCATGGAGCCATTTCATGATAGGGTTCAAGGAGCATTCTGGTGACAAGTGTCAGGGAGCATTGTGATGACAACTGTATTGAACATTGTGATGACAAAGGTCATGAAGCATTTTGATGACAAGGGCATGGAGCATTGTGATGACAGGGGCATGGAACATTGGTCTGACAATTTCATGGATTATTGTGATGACAGTGGGCATAGCATATTGTGATGACAAGGGCATGGAACATTGTGATGACAAGGTCATGGAGTATTGTGAAGACAGGTGTCAGTTAGCATTGTGATGATATATGTCATTGTCCATTGTGATGACAATTGCATGGAGCATTGTGATGCCTGGTGTCATGGAGTATTGTAATGACAAAGACTTGGAGCATTGTGATGACAAGCACATGGAGTATTATGATGACAAGGTCATGTAGCATTTTGCTGACAAAGGCATGGCGAATTGTGATGACAAGGGTCACGGAGCACTGTGATGACAAACGTCATGGAGTTTTGTGATTACAGGGCTAATGGAGCATTGGGCTGACAAGGGCAAGGATAATTGTGATGACAAGTGTCATGGAGCATTTTGATGAAAAGAGTCCAGGATCATTGTGTTTTCAGGGGTCATGGAGCGTTGTGATGACAGTGGTTATGGAGCATTATGATGAGAATATCATGGAGAATTGGGCTGAAAATGTTCATGGAGTATTGTGATGACAGGTGTCATGGAGCATTGTGAAGACAAAGGAATGGGACATTGTGATGACAAGGGCCTGTAACATTGTGGTGAGAAGACCATGAAGCCTTGTGATGACAAGGGCATGGAGCAATGTGATGAGAGGTTTCATGGAGCATTGTGATGACAATGGCATGGAGCATTGTGATACCAAAAGTCATGGAGATTTGTGACGACAAATGTCATGGAGCATTTTGATGAAAAGGGCGTGTTGCATTGTCATGAGAATTGCAGGGAGCATTGCGATGAGAGGGTCATGGAGTAATTTCATGAAAAGGGTCATGGAATATTGTGATGACAATGGTAATGGAATATTGTGATGTCATAGGTCATGGAGAATTGTGATGCCATGGGTCATGGAGCATTTTGATTACAGGGGTTATGGAACATTGTGCTGTCTAGGGTCATGGAGCATTGTGATGATAAGGGCATGTAGCATTGTGATGACAGTGGTCATGGAATATTGTGATGACAGGGTTGACGGAGTATTGTGATGACTAGTGAAGGAACATTGTGATATCGGTGGTGAGACAGCATTTTCATGAGAATTGCATGGAGCATTGTGATGACAACAATTATGGAGCGTTGTGATGACAAGTGTGTGGAGCATTTTGATGACAACCACATGGTGCATTATCATTACAAGGGTCATGGAGAATTGTGCTGACAAGCATATGGAACATTGTGATGACTAGGGTCATGGAGCATTGTGCTGACAAAGGCAAGGAGCATTGTGATGACAAGGGTCATGAAGCACTGTGATGACTGGAATCACAGAGCATTGTGATGACAGGGGTCATGGAGCATTGTAATGAAAAGTTCATGGAGCATTGTGGTGACAAATGACACAGAGCCTTGTGATGATGAGGGCATGGACCATTGTGATGACAAAGGTCATGAAGCATTGTGATGACTGGAGTAAGGGAGCATTGTGATGACAGGTGTCATGGAACATTGTTTTGACAAGTTTCATGGATTATTGTCATGACAGTGGGCACGGCACATTATGATTTCAAGGGCATGGAGTATTGTGAAGACAGGTGTCTGTTAGCATTGTTATGACATATTTCATGGTCCTTTGTGATGACAATTGCAAGAAGCATTGTGATGAGAAGGCTATGGATCATTCTGATGACATGCGTCATGGAGCTTTGTGATGACACGGGCATGGAGCATTGTGATTACAGGGGTCTTGGAGCACTGTGATTAAAAGGGCATGGATCATTGTGATGAAAAAGGCATGGAGCTTTGTCATGACAGGGTTCAAGGAGCATACTGACGACAAGTGTCATGGAGCATTGTGATGACAAGTGTATTGAGCATTGTGATGACAAAGGTCATGGAGCATTGTGATGAGAAGACCATGGATAATTGTGATGACAAGCGTCATGGGGCGTTGTGATGACAAGTGTATTGGAACATTGTGATCACAAGGGTTTGGAGCATTGTGATGACAGAGGTCATGGAGCATTTTGATTTCAATGTGATGAGAGTAGCATGAAGCATTATGATGATGGGCATGGTGGTTTTTGATGACAGGGTTCATGGAGCATTGAGATGAAAAGGGGCATGAAGCATCGTGATTACAGGGGTCTTGGAGCTTTGTGATGACAAGACCATGGAGCATTGTGATGAGAAGGCCATGGAGCAGTCTGATGACATGTGTCATGGAGCTTTGTGATGACAAGGACATGGAGCTTTGTGATTACTGACATCATGGAGCATTGTGATGACAAGTGTTATGGAACATTGTGTTGACAAGTGTTGAGACCATTGTGATGAGAGAGGTAATGGATCATTTTGATTTCAAGGAGCATGGAGCATTGTGATGACAAGGGAATGAAGCAATGTGATCCCAGGTTCATGGAGGATTGTGATGACAATGGTAATGGAGGATTGTGAAGACAATAGTAATGGAGTATAGTGATGACAAGCGCATGGAGCATTGTGCTGACAAAGGCATGGAGCATTGTGATGACTAGGGTCATCGAGCATTGTGATGAAAAGTTCATGGACCATTGTGATGACAAATGTCATGAAGCATTGTGATGACTGGATTCACGGAGCATTGTGATGACAGGCGTCATGGACCATTTTGATGACAAGGGCTTGGAGCATTGTGATGACAGGTGCATGGATCTTTGGTCTCACAAGTTTCATGGATTATTGTGATGACAGTGGGCATGGCACATTGGGATTACAAGGGCATGGAGTACTGTGAAGACAGGTGTCAGTTAGCATTGTGATGACATATTTCATGGTCCATTGTGATGAAAATTGCATGGAACATTGTGATAACAGTGGTCTTGGAACATTGTGATGAAAAGGGCATGGATCATTGTGATGAAAAAGGAATGGATCCTTGTCATGAGACTGTTCAAGGAGCATACTGAGGAAAAGTGTCAGGGAACATTGTGATGACAAGTGTATTGAGCTTTTTGGTGACAAAGGTCATGGAGCATTGTGATGAGAAGACCATGGATAATTGTGATGACGAGCCTCATGGGGCATTGTGATGACAAGTGTTATGGAACATTGTGTTCACAAGGGTTTGGAGCATTGTGATGACAGAGGTCATGGAGCATTTTGATTTCATTGTGATGACTATAACATGAAGCATTATGATGATGGGAATGGTGCATTTTGATGACAGAGTTCATGGAGCATTGAGATGAAAAAGGGCATGAAGCATTGTGATTAGAGGGCTCATGGAGCATTGTAATGACAAACGCATGGAGCATTGTGATGAGAAGGCCATGGAGCAGTCTGATGACCTGTGTCATGGAGCTTTTTGATGACAAAGACATGGAGCATTGTGATTACAGGGGTCTTGGAGCATTGTGATGACCAGGGTCATGGAGCCTTGTGATGAAAAGGCCGTGAAACATTGTGATGACAGTGGTCATGGAGCATTGTTATGAGAGGTGTAATGGAGCATTGTGATGACAAGGGCATGGAGCATTGGTTGAAAAGTTTCATGAATTATTGTGATGAATGTGAGCATGGAGCATTGTGATGACAAGGGCACGGACCACTGTGATACATGAGTCATGGAGGATTGTAATGACAAGGGCATGGAGCATTGTGATGAGAAGTCATCAAGCATTGTGATGACAAGTGTCATGGAACTTTGTGATGACAAGGGCATAGAGCAATGTGATGAGAGTGTTTGTGGAGCATTGTGATGACAATGGCATGGAGCATTGTGATGCCAATTGTTATGGAGCATTTTGAACACAAGTGTTTGTAGCATTTTGATGACAGTGGTCATGGCACATTGTGATTTCAAGGAGCATGGAGCATTGTGATGACAAGTGTATGGAGCAATGTGATCTCAAGATTCATGGAGCATTGTGATGACAAGTGCATGGAGCATTGTGATGGCAAAGTCATGTAGGGTTTTGCTGCCAAAGACATGGATCATTGTGATTACATGGGCATTGAGCATTGGGATGACAAGGGCATGGAACATTGGGCTGAAAATGTTCATGGAGTATTGTGATGACAGGGGTCATGGAGCATTGTGAAGAAAAGGGACTGGAGCATTGTGATGAGAAGGCTCTGGGGCATTGTGATGACAAGCGTCATGGAGCTTTGTGATGACAAGAGCATGGAGCATTGTAATTACAGGGTTCTTGAAGCAGTGTGATGACAAGGATCATGGAGCCTTGTGATGACCAGGGCGTGGAAAACTGTGATGACATGTGTCGTGGAGCATTGTGATGACAAGAGCATGGATCATTGTGATGACAAGGGTCATGGAGCATGTGATGTCAAGGTCATGCAGCATTGTGAATACAGTGGCATGGAGCACCATTGTGATGATAAGGGGCAATGATCATTGTGATGACAATGCAATGAAGCATTATGTTGATGGGCATGGAGCCTTGTGATTACATTGTTCTTGGGGCATTTTGATGAAATGGGTCATGGAGCATTGTGATGAGAAGGGCACGGAACATTTTAACACATGGGTCATGGAGCATTGTAATGACAGTTCATCGAACATTGTGATGAGAAGGGCATGGAGCATTGTGATGACAAGTGTCATGGAGCTTTGTGATGACAATGGCATGGAAAAATGTGATGAGAGGGATCATTGAGCATTTTTATGACAATGGCATGGAGCATTTTGATGACAAGGGCATTGATCATTGTGATGAAAAAGGCATGGTGCCTTGTCATGACAGGACTCAAGGAACATTCTGATGAAAAGTGTCATGGAGCATTGTGATGACAAGTGTATTGTGCATTGTGAAGACAAAGTTCATAGAGCATTGTGATGACAAGGGGATAAAGCAATGTGATCCAAACGTTTATGGAGGATTGTTATGACATTGATAATGGAAGATTGTGATGACAAGCACATGGAGCATTGTGCTAACAAAGGCATGGAGCATTGTGATGACTAAGGTCATGGAGCATTGTGGTTACAAAGGTCACCGAGCCTTGCGATGACAAGGTCATGGACCATTGTTATGACAAACATCATGAAGCACTGTCATGACTGGAGTCATGGAGCTATGTGATGACAGGGGTCATGGAGCATTGTGATGAAAAGTTCATGGAACATTGTGGTGACAGAGGTCACAGAGGCTTGTGATGACCAACGCATGGACCATTGTGATGTCAAAGGTCAAGAAGCATTGTGATGACTGGAGTCAGGGAGCATTTTGATGACAAGGATATGGAGCATTGTGATGACAGGGGCATGGAGCATTGGTCTGACAATTTTCATGGATTATTGTGATGAGAGTTGGCATGGCACATTGGGATTACAAGGGCATGGAGTTCTGTGAAGACAGGTATCAGTTAGCATTGTGATGACATATTTCATGGTCCATTGTGATGACAATTGCATGGAGCATTGTGATGAAAAGGCCATGGGTCATTCTGATGACATGCGTCACGGAGATTTGTGATGACATGGGCATGGAACATTGTGATTACAGGTGTCTTGGAGCATTGTGATGAAAAGGGCATGGATCATTGTGATGAAAAATGCATGGAGCCTTGTCATGATAAGGTTCAAGGAGAATACTGATGACAAGTGTCAGGGAGCATTGTGATGACAAGTGTATTGAGCATTGTGATGATAAAGGTCATGGAGCATTGTGACGAGAAGACCATGAATAATTGTGATGACGAACATCATGGGGTGTTGTGATGACAAATGTAATGGAACATTGTGATCACAAGGATTTGGAGCATTGTGATGACAGAGGTCATGGAACATTTTGATTTCATTGTGATGACAATAGCATGAAGCATTTTGATGATGGGAACGGTGCATTGTGATGACAGGGTTCATGGAGCATTGATATGAAAAGGGGTATGCAGCATTGTAATTACAGGGATCTTGGAGCATTGTGATGACAAGGGTCATGGAGCCTTGTGATGACAAAGCCGTGGATCATTGTGATGGCAGGGGTTATGGAGCATTGTTATGACAGGGATAATGGAGCATTGTCATAAAAAGTGCATGGAGCATTGGTCGGAAAACTTTCATGGATTACAGTGATGAGAGTGTGCATGGAGCATTGTGATGACTAGGGCATGGAACACTGTGATACTTGGGTCATGGAGGATTGTAATAACAAGGGCATCGAGCATTGTGATGGCAAGCATCATGGAGCTTTGTGATGACAAGTGCATGAAGCAATGTGATGAGAGGGTTCATGGAGCATTGTGATGACAATGGCATGGAGCATTGTGATGCCAATGGTCATAGAGCTTTTTGATGACAAAGGTCATGGAGCATTTTGATGACAAGTGCATGGTGCATTGTAATGAGAAAGGCAGAGAGCATTTTGATGACAGGTTCATGGAGCAATTTGATGAAAGGGTCATAGAACATTTTGATGACAGGGGTCATGCTGCATTGTGATGATAAGGGCATGTAACATTGTGATGACAAGGGTCATGGAACATTGTGATGACAGGGGTGAGGGAGTATTGTGATGACTATTGATGGAACTTTGTGATATCTCTGGTGAGAGAGCATTTTGATGAGAAATGCATGGAGCATTGTGATGACAAATGTCATGGAGCATTGTGCTGACAAAGGCATGGAGCATTGTGATGACATGGTCACAGAACATTGTGATTAAAAGTTCATGGAGCATTGTGGTGACAAAGATCACAGAGACTTGTGATGAAGAGCGTATGGACCATTGTGATGACACAGGCATGGAGCATTGTGATGACAAGGTCATGGAATATTGTGAAGACAGGTGTCAGAGACAATTGTGATGACATATGTCATGGTCCATTGTGATGACAATGGCATGGAGCATTGTGATGCCAAGTGTCATGGAGGATTGTGATGACAAAGGTAATGGAGCATTGTGATGACAAGGGCTTGGAGCATTGTGATGACAAGGGTCATGTATTACTGTGATGACAAGGGCATGGAGCATTGTGATGACAAGGGCCATTGAGTATTTTGATGACAAGTTCGTGAAGCATTGTAATGACAAGTGCATGGAGCTTGCTATGACAGGTGTCATGGAGCATTGTGATGAAAATGCATGGAGAATTGTGATGACAAGAGCATGTAATATTGTGATGAAAGTGTCATGGAGCATTGTGATAACAAGGATGTGGAGAATTGTGATGACAAGGGACATGGAGCATTGTGATGCCCAGGGCATGGAGCATTGTGATGGCAAGACCGTGGAGCATTGTGATGAGATACCATGAATAATTGTGATGATGAACGTCATGGAGCACTGTAATGACAAGGGCCATGGAACATTGTGAGGACAGGTGTCATGGAGCATTGTGATGACAGGGGTCATGGTGCATTGTGATGACAAATGAAATGGAACATTCTGATGAAAAGCTTTTAGAGTATTGTTATGACAATGCCATGGAACATTGTGAAGAAAAAAGCATGGATACTTTTCTTCTCAGGGTTCAAGGAGCATTGTGACGACAAGTGTCAGTGAGCAGTGTGATGAAAATTGTATTGTGCATTGTGATGAAAAAGGTCATGAAAAATTGGGATGAAAAGGTCATGCAGTATGGTGATGACAGTCATCATGCAGCTTTGTGATGACAAGTGTTATTGAACATTGTGATCACAAGCTTTTGGAGCATTGTGATGACAGAGGTCATGGATCATACTGATTTTAAGGATCATGGAGCGTTGTGATGACAAGGTCATGAAGCAATGTGATCCCAAGGTTCATGGAGTATTGTGATGACAATGGTAATGGAGTATTGTGATGACAAGCCCATGGAGCATTGTGATAACAAGGTCATGTAGCATTTTCCTGACAAAGGAATGGAGAATTGTGATGACAAGAGACACGGAGCATTGTGATTACAGGGGTCATGGAGCAGTGGGCAGACAAGGGCAAGATCATTGTAATGACAAGCGTCCTGGAGCATTTTGATGAAAAGAGTCCCGGATCATTGTGTTGTCAGGGGTCATGGAGCGATGTGATGACAGGGGTTATGGGGCATTGTGATGTCAGTGTTCATGCAGCATTATGATGAGAAGGTCATGGAGCATTAGGATAAAAATATTCATGGAGTATTGTGATGACAGGGTTCATGGAGTATTGTGATGACAAGGGAATGGAGCCAAGTTATGAGAGTGTTCAAGGACCATTGTGATGACAATGAAATGGAGCAGTCTGATGCCAACAGGCTTGGAGCATTGTGATGACAAAGTCATGGAGCATTTTGATGACAAGGGCATTGAGCATTGTGATGAGAAATGCAGGGAGCATTGTGATGACAGGATCATGGAGTAATTTGATGAAAAGGACCATGGAACGTTTTGATGACAGTGGTTATGGAACATTGTGATGTCAGGGGTCATGGAGCATTGTGATGATAAGGGCATGTGGCATTTTGATGACAGGTGTCATGGAACATTGTGATGAAAAGTGTTTTGGGAGTGTTGCGATGACTAATGATGGAACATTGTGACATCAGTGGTGAGAGAGCATTTTGATTAGAAGTGCATGGAGTATTGTGATGACCAGGTTTATGGAGCATTGTGATGACAAGTTTGTGGAGCATTGTGATGACAAGCATATGGCACATTGTGATGACCTGTGTCATGGAGCAATGTGCTGACAAACACATGAAGCAATGTGCTGACAAGTGTCAGAGCATTGTGATGAAAAGTTCATGGAGCATTGTGGTGACAAATGTCATAGTGTCTTGTGATGACGAGGGCATGGACCATTGTGATGACAAAGTTCATGAAGCACTGTGATGACTGGAGTCACAAAGCATTTTGATGACAGTGGTCATGAAGAATTGTGATGAAAAGTTCATGGAACATTGTGGTGCAAAAGGTCACAGAGCCTTGTGATGATGAGGGCATGGACCATTGTGATGACAAAGGACATGAAGCACTGTGATGACTGGTGTAAAGGAGCATTTTGATGACTGAGGTCATGGAGCCTTTTGATGAGAAACGCATGGAGCATTTTGATGACAGGGGCATGGAGCATTGGTCTGAAAAGTGTCATGGAATATTGTGATGACAGTGGGCATGGCACATTATGATGACAAGGGCAGGGAGCATTGTGATGACAAGGTCATGGAGTATTGTGAAGACAGATGTCAGTTAGCATTGTTTTGACATATGTCATTGTCCATTGTGATGACAATTGCATGGAGCATTGTGATGCCAGATGTCATGGAGTATTGTGACGACAAGGGCTTGGAACATTGTGATGACAAGGGCATGAAGCATTGTGACGATAAGGGCCATTGAGAATTTTGATGACAAGGTCGTGAAGCATTGTGATGTCAAGCTCATGGAGCTTGCTATGCCAAGGGTCATGGAGCATTATGATGACAAGTGCATGGAGAATTGTGATGACAGGAGCATGTAACATTGTGATGAGAAGTGTCATGGAGCATTGTGATGACAAGGACCTGGATAATTGTGATGACAAGGCACTTGGAGCATTGTGATGACCAGGGCATGGAGCGCTATGATGGCAATCCCGTGGAGCATGGTGATGAGAAACCATGGATGATTGTGATCACGAGCCTCATGGAGCACTGTAATGACAAGAGCATGGAGCATTGTGATGACAGGTGTCATGGAGCATTGTCATGACAGGGGTCATGGAGCATTGTGATGACAAGCTTGTGGAGTATTGTGATGACAATGGCATGGAGCATTGTGATGAAAAGTGCATGGAGCATTGTGATGAAAAATGCATGGAGCCTTTTCATGACAGGGTTCATGGAGCATTCTGATGACAAGTGTCAGGGAGCATTGTGATGACAAGTGTATACAGCATTGTGATGACAAAGGTCATGAATCATTGTGATGACAAGGACATGGAGTATTGTGATGACACGCTTCATTTAGCGTTGTGATGACAAGTGTTATGGAACATTGTGATCAAAATAGTTTGGAGCGTTTTGATGAAAGTGGTCTTGGATCATTTTGATTTCAAGGAGCATGGAGCATTGTGATGACAATGGCATGAAGCAATGTGATCCCAAGGTTCATGGAGGGTTGTATGACAATGGCATGGAGCATTGTGATGAAAAGGGCATGGAGCATTGTGATGAAAAAGGCATGGAGCCTTTTCATGACAGGATTCAAGGAGCATTCTGACGACAAGTGTCAGGAAGCATTGTGATGACAAGTGTATTGAGCATTGTGATGAAAATGTCATGGGGCATTTTGATGACAAGTGCATGGATTATATTTATGACAGGCATCATGGAGCATTGTGATGAGCAGTGTAATGGAACATTGTTATCAAGGGTTTGGTGCATTGTGATGACAGAGGTCATGGATCATTTTGATTTCAAGGAGCATAGAGCATTATGATGACAAGGGCATGAAGCAATGTGATCCCAAGGTTCATTGATGATTGTGATGACAATTTTAATGGAGTATATTGATGACAATGATAATGGAGCATTGTGATGACAATTGCAGGGAGCATTGTGATGACAAGGTCAAGTATCATTTTGCTGAAAAAGGCATGGTGCATCGTGATGATATGTGCCATGGAGCACTGTGATGACAGAAATCACGGAACATTGTGATTACAGGTGTCAAGGAGCATTGGGGTGACAAGGGCATGGATTACTGTGATGACAAGGGTCATGGAGAATTTTGATGACAAGGATCCCGGATCATTGTGTTGTCAGGGGTCATGAAGCATTGTGATGACAGTGGTCATGAAACATTGTGAAGATAAGGGTCTGGTAGCATTGTGATGACAAGGGTCATGGAGCATTCTGATGACAAGCTTGTGGAGTATTGTGATGACAATGGCATGGAGCATTGTGATGAAAAAGGCATGGAGCCTTTTCAGGATAGGGTTCAAGGATCATTCTGATGAAAAGTGACAGGGAGCATGGTGATGACAACTGTATTGAGCCTTGTGATGACAAATGTCATGAAGCATTTTGATGACAAGGGCATGGAGCATTGGTCTGACAAGTTTCATTGATTATTGTGATGATAGTGGTCATGGCTCATTTTGATGGCAAGGGCATGGAGCATTATGATGACAAGGTCATGGAATATTGTGAAGACAGGTGTCAGTTAGCATTGTGATGACTTATGTCATGGCACATTTTGATGACAATAGCATGGAGCATTGTAATGCCAGGTGTCATGGAGTATTGTGATGACAAGGGCTGGGAGCATTCTGATGACAAGCACATGGAGCATTGTGATGACAAAGTCACGTAGCATTTTGCTGAAAAAGGCATGAAGAATTGTGATGACAAGTGTCAAGGAGCACTGTGATGACAAGCGTCACGGAGCTTTGTGATTACAGTTGTCATGGAGCATTGGGCTGACAAGGGCAAGGATAATTGTGATGACAAGGGTCATGGAGCATTTTGATGAAAAGAGTCCCGGATCATTGTGTTTTCAGGGGTCATGGAGCGTAGTGATGACAGAAGTTATGGAGCATTGTCATGACAGGTGTCATGGAACATTATGATGAGAAGGTCATGGAGCATTGGGCTGAAAATGTCCATGGAGTATTGTGATGAGAGTTGTCATGAATCATTGAGAAGACAAGGGAATGCAACATTGTGATGACAAGGGCTTGGAGCATTGTGATGAGAAGACCATGAAGACTTGTGATGACAAGGGCATGGAGCAATGTGATGAGAGGGTTCATGGAGCATTGTGATGACAATGGCAGGGAGCATTTTGGTGACAAAGGTCATGGAGCTTTGTGATGCCAAAGGTCATGGAGCATTTTGATGACAAGGGCGTGGTGCATTGTCATGAGAAAAGCAGGGAACATTGCGATGAGAGGGTCATGGAGCAATTTGATTAAAAAGGTCATGGAACATTTTGATGACAGTGGTTAAGGAACATTGTGATGTCAGGTGTCATGGAGCATTGTGTTGAAAAGAGACATGGAGCATTTTGATCACAGGGGTTATGGAACATTGTGATGTTCGTGATCATGGAGCATTGTGATGATAAGGGCATGTATCATTGTGATGACAGTGGTTATGGAACATTGTGATGACAGGGGTGAGGAAGTATTGTGATGACTAGTGACAGAACATTGTGATATCAGAGGTTAGAGAGCAATTTGATAAGAAGTGCATGGAGCATTGTTGTGAAAAAGGCATGGAGCCTTTTGATGACAGGGTTCATGGAGCATTCTGATGACCAGTGTCAAGGCGAATTGTGATGACAAGTGTATTGAGCATTGTGATGATAAAGGTCATGGATCATTGTGATGACAAGGTCATGGAGTATTGTGATGACAGGCATCATGGAGCGTTGTGATGACAAGTGTTATGGAACATTGTGATCACAAGGGTTTGGAGCATTGTGATGACAGAAGTCATGGATCATTTTGATTTCAAGGAACATGGAGCATTGTGATGACAAGGGCTTGAAGCATGTGATCTCAAGGTTCATGGAGGATTCTGATGACAATTGTAATGGAGTATAGTGATGACAAGCGCATGGAGCGTTGTGTTGACAAAGGCATGGAGCATTGTGATGACTAGGGTCATGGAGCATTGTGATGAAATGTTCATGGAGCATTGTGGTGACAAAGGTCACAGAGCCTTGTGATGACGAGGGCATGGACCATTGTGATGACAAGGGTCATGAAGCATTGTGATGACTGGATTCACGGAGCATTGTGATGACAGGGGTCATGGAACATTTTGATGAAAAGTTCATGGAGCATTGTGGTGACAAAGGTCACAGAGCCTTGTGATGACGAAGGCATGGACCATTGTGATGACAAAGGTAATGAAGTATTGTGATGACTGGAGTCATGGACCATTGTGATGACAGGGTCATGTAGCAATTTGATGAAAAGGGTCATGGAACATATTGATGACAGTGGTTATGGAACATTGTGATGTCAGGGAACATGGATCATTGTGATGATAAGGGCATGTAGCATTGTGATGACAGCGGTCATGGAACATTGGGATGAGAAGGCCACGGAGCTTTCTGATGACATGCATCATTGAGCTTTGTGATGACAAGAACATGGAACATTGTGATTACAGGGGTCTTGGAGCATTGTGATGAAAAGGGCATGGATCATTGTGATGAAAAAGGCATGGAGCCTCGATATGACAGGGTTCAAGGAGCATACTTACAACAAGTGTCAGGGAGCATTGTGATGACAAGTGTATTGAGATTTGTGATGACAAATGTCATGGAGCATTGTGATGACAAGGGTATGGAATATTGTGATGACAGGCATCATTGAGCGTTGTGATGACAAGTATTATGGAACATTGTGATCACAAGGGTTTGGAGCATTTTGATGACAGAGTTCATGGATCATTTTGATTTCAAGGGACATGGAGCATTGTGATGACAAGGGCATGAAGCAATGTGATCCCAAGTTTCATGGAGGATAGTGATGACAATGGTAATGGAGTATTGTGAAGACAAGCGCATGGAGCATTGTGATGAGAAGGTCATGTAGCATTTTGCTGACAAAGGCATGGAGCATTGTGATGACAAGTGTCATGGAGCACTGTGATGACAAGCGTCATGGGACATTGTGATTACAGGGTTCTTGGATCATTCGGATGACAAGGGCATGGATCATTGTGATGAAAAATGTCATGGGGCATTTTGGTGACAAGAGGCCCGGATCATTGTGTTGTCAGGGGTCAGGGAGGGTTGTGATGACAGTGGTCAAGGAGCAATGTGATGACAAGTGTTATGGAACATTGTGATCACAAGGGTTTGGAGCATTGTGATGACAGGGGTCATGGCGCATTTTGACTTCATTTTGATATCAATAGCATGAAGCATTATGATGATGGGCATGGTGCATTGTGATGACAGGCTTCATGGAGCATTGAGATGTAAAGGGGCATGGAGCATTGTGATTACAGGGGTCTTGGAGCATTGAGATAACAAGGGCATGGAGCATTGTGATGAGAAAGCGATGAAGCATTCTGATGACATCTGTCATTTAGCTTTGGGATGACAAGGGCATGGAACATTGTGATTACAGGGGTCTTGGAGCATTCTGATGACAAGCGTCATGGAGCCTTGTGATGAGAAGGCCGTGGGACATTTTGATGACAGGGGTCATGGAGCATTGTTATGACAGGGGTAATGGAGCATTTTGATGGCAAGGGCATGGAGCATTGGTCTCAAAATTTTCATGGTTATTGTGATGAGAGTGGGAATGGAGCATTGTGATGACAAGGGCACGGAACACTGTGATACATGGGGCATGGAGGAGTGTAATTACAAGGGCATGGACCATTTTGATGAGAAGTGCATCGAGCATTGTGAAGACAAGGTCATGGAGCAAGGGGATGAGAGTGATCATGGAGCATTGTGATGACAATGCCATGGAGCATTGTGATGCCAAGGGTCATGGAGCTGTGTGATGACAAAGGTCATGGAGCATTTTGATGACAAGTGCGTGGCACATTGTGATGCGAAGGGCAGAGAGCATTGTGATGACAGGGTCATGGAGCAATTTGATGAAAAGGGTCATGGAATATATTGATGACAGTGGTTATGGAACATTATGATGTCAAGGGTCATAGAGCATTGTTATGTTACGGGCATGTAGCATTGTGATGACAGGGGTCATGGAACATTGTGAGGACAGGGTTGAGGGAGTTTTGTGATGACTAGTGATGGAACATTGTGATATCAGTAGTGAGAGAGCATTTTGATGAGTAATGAATGGATCATTGTGATCACAAGGTTTATGCAGCATTGTAATGACAAGGTTGTGGAGAATTGTGATGATAAACGCATTGCACATTGTGATGACATGGGTCATAGAGCAATGTGCTGACAAGCGCATGGAGCATTGTGATGAGAAGCCCATGGATAATTGTGATGACGAGAATCATGGGGCATTGTGATGACAAGTGTTATGGAACATTGTGATCACAAGGATTTGGAGCATTCTGATGACAGAGGTCATGGAGCATTTTGATTTCATTGTGATGACTATAGCATGAAGCATTGTGATGAGGGGCATGGTGCATTGTGATGACAGGGTTCATGGAACATTGTGATGAAAAGGTTCATGGAGCATTGTGATTACAGTGGTCTTGGAGCATTGTGATGACAAGGGTCATGGAGAGCCTTGTGATGACAAGGCCGTGGAACATTGTGATGGCAGGGGTCATGGAGCATTGTTATGACAGGGGTAATGGAGCAATGTGATGAAAAGGGCATGGAGCATAGGTCTGAGAATTTTCATGGATTATTTTGATGAGCGTGGACATGGAGCATTGTGATCACAAGGGCACGGAACATTGTGATACATGGGTCATGGAGGATTGTAAATACAAGGGCATGAAATATTGTGATGAGAAAGGAATTGAGCATTTTGATGAGAAGTTTCATGGAGCATTGTGATGCCATGGGAGTGGTGCACTGTGATGAGAAAGGCAGCAAGCATTGTGATGACAGGGTCAAGGAGCAATTTGATGAAAAGTGTCAAGGAACACTTTGATGACAGGGGTTATGGATCATTGTGATGTCAGGGGTCATGGAGAATTGTGATGATAAGTCCATGTAGCATTGTGATGACAGGGGTCATGGAATATTGTGAGGACAGGGGTGAGGGTTTATTGTGATGACTAGTGATGGAACATTGTGATATCAGTAGTGAGAGAGCATTTTGATGAGAAGTGAATGGACCATTGTGATCACAAGGTTTATGGAGCATTGTGATGACAAGGTTGTGGAGCATTGTGATGATAAGTGCATTGCACATTGTGATGACATGGGTCATGTAGCAATGTGCTGACAAACACATGGAGCATTGTGATGACAAGGGTCATGGAGCATTGTGCTGACAAAGGCATGGAGAATTGTGATGACAAGAATCATGGAGCATTGTGATGAAAAGTTCATGGAGCATTGTGGTGACAAATGTCACAGAGCATTGTGATGACGAGGGCATGGACCATTGTGATGATAAATATCATGAAGCATTGTGATGACTGGAGTCATGGAGCATTATGATGACAGGGGTCATGGAACATTATGATAACAAGGTCATGGAGCATTGTGATGACAGGGGCATGGATCATTGGTCTGACAAGTTTCATGGATTATTTGATGACTCTGGGCCTGGCGATATGTGATGATAAGGGCATGGAGCATTGTGATGCCAAGTGTCATGGAGGATTGTGATGAAATAGGTAATGGAGTATTGTGATGACAAGGGCTTGAGGCATTGTGATGACAAGAGCCATTGAGAATTTTGTTGACAAGGTCGTGAAGAATTGTTCACAATTGTCCATGCAGTTGTCATCACAAGGTTCTGTGATTTTTGTCACCACAATGCTCCGTGAACTTTTCATCACAATGCTCTGTGACCCTTGTCATCACAATGCACCATGCCTTTGTCATCACTATGCTCCATGCCCCTAGTCATTACAGTGGTGCATGATGCTCATCATCAAAGTTATCCATGTTCTTCTCATCACAATGCTCCACGGTCTTGCCATCACCTTGCTCCATGTCCTGATCATCACAATGTTCCATGTCCCTTGTCATCACAATTCTCCACGTCCTTTTCATCACAATGCTTCATGACACTTCTCATCACAATGTTACATGCTCTTGTCATCACAATTCCCCATGAACTTGTCATCGCCATGGTCCATGACCACTCTCATTGCAAGCTCTATGCACTTGTAATCACAATGCTTCACGACATTGTCATCAAAATTCTCAACAGCCCTTGTCACCACAATGCTCCATTCCCTTGTCATCACAGTTCGCCAAGACCCCTGTAAACACAATGCTCCATGCCGTTGTCATCACAAAGCTCCATGATGCATGTCATCAGAATTCTCCATGGCCTTCTCATCACAAAGCTACATGTCTTTGTCATCACAATGCTCCATGACCCTTGTCATAACAATGCTCCAAGCCCTTGTCATCACAATGCTCCATTACCTTTGTAATCACAATCCTCCATGACACATGGCATCACAATGCTCCATGCCATTGTCATCACAATGGACAATGACATATGTCATCACAATGCTCCCTGACACCTGTCCTCACAAAACTCGATGACTTTGTCATCACAGTGTTGCATGCCATTGTCATCAGAATGCTCCAAGACCCCTGTAATCACAATGCTCAATGCCCCATTTCATCTCAATGCTCCATCAACCCTGTCAAAACAAGGCACCATGCTCAGCATCGTAATCATTCATGTTATTGTCATCACAATGAAATCAAAATGCTCCATGACCACTGTCATCACAATGCTCCAAATCCTTGTTATCACAATGTTCCTTATCACTTGTCATCACAACGCCCTATGACGCTCATCATCACAATTATCCATGGTCTTCTTATCACAATCCTGTGTGACCTTTGTCATCACAATGCTCAATATACTTGTCATCACAATGCTCCCTGACACTTGCCGTCAGTATGCTCCTTGAAACCTGTCATGACAAGGCTCCATGTCTTTTTCATCACAATGGTCCACACACTTTTCATCACAATTCTGCAAGACCCTTGTAATCACATTGTTCTATGACTTTGTCATCACAATGCTCCATGACTCATGTCATCCGAATGATCCATGGCCTTCTCATCAGAATTCTCCATGTCCTTGTAATCACACTGCTCCAAGAACCCTGTAATTACAAACCTTCAGGCCCCTTCTCTTCAGAATGCTCCATGAGACTTTTCGTCAAAAGGCTCCATGGTCTACTCATCACAAAGCTCCATTAACCCTGTCATCACAATGCACCATGCCCATCATCATAATGCTTCATGCTACTGAAATCAGAATGAAATCAAAATGCTCCATGACCTCTGTTATCACAATGCTCCAAACCCTTGTGATCACAATGTTCCATAACACTTGTCATCACAATGCCCCATGATGCCCGTCATCACAATTATCCATGGTCTTCTCATCACAATGTTCCATGATCTTTGTCATCACAATGCTCAATACACTTGTCATCACAATGCTCCCTGACACTTTTCGTCAGTATGCTCCTTGTAACCTGTCATGACAAGGATCCATACATTTTTCATCACAATGATCCATGCCCTTTTCATCACAATGCTCCAAGACCCCTGTAATCACAATGCTCGATGACACTTTTTATCAGAATGCTCCATGAGACTTCTCATCACAAGGCTCCATGGTCTTCTCATCACAATGCTCCAGGACCTTGTCATCACAATGCTCCATTTCCTTGTCATCACAGTGCTCCATGACCACTTTCATCGCAATACTCCATGAACATTTTCAGCCCAATGCTCGATGACCTTCACATCACAATGCTCCATGACCCCTGTCATCATAATGTTCCATGACCACTGTCATCAGAAAGCTCCATGACCCCTGGCAACACAATGATTCGGGATTCTTGTCATCAAATTGCTCCATGACGCCTGCCATCACAATGATCTATGCCCTTGTCATCCCAATGCTCCATGACCCCTCTAATCACAATGCTCTGTGACGATTGTCATCACAATTCTCCATGAACCCTGTTATCACAATGCTGCGTGCCTTTGTCAGCAAAATGCTACATGACATTGTCATTAAAATGCTCCATGCGCTTGTCATCACAATACTCCATTTCCATTGTCATCACAATACTCCATGAAGCTTGGGATCACGTTGCTTCATGGCCTTGTCATCACAATGCTCCATGCTCCTTGAAATCAAAATGATCCATGACCTCTCCCATCACAATGCTACAAACACTTTTGATCACAATGTTCCATAACACTTGTCATCACAGCGCTCCATGATGCCTCTAATCACAATACTCTATGCCCTTGTCATGACAGAGATCCATGACCTTTGTCATCACAATGCTCAATACACTTGTCATCACAATGCTCCCTAACACTTGTCCTCAGAATGCTCCTTGAACCCTGTAATGAAAAGTCTCCATGCCTTTTCATCACAATGCTCCATGTGCTATTCATCACAATGCTCCATGCCATTGTCATCACAATACTCCACAAGCTTGTCATCAGAATGCTCCATGACCCTTGGCATCACAATGCTCCATGACCCCTGTCATCACAATGCTCCATGACACCTGTCATCACAATGCTCCATGCCCCTTGTAATTACAGTGCCCCATGACGCTTGTCATCACAATTATCAATGGTCTTCTCATCACAATGCTCCAAGATATTGCCATCACAATGCTCCATGCCCTGTTCATCACAATTCTCAATGTCCCTGTCATCACATTTCTCCACGTCCTTGTCTTCACAATGCTCCATGACACATCTCATCACAATGTTACATGCTATTGTCATCACAATTCTCCATGCAATTGTCATCGCAATGCTCCATGACCCCTGTCATAGCAAGCTCCATTCGCTTGTCATCACAATTCTTCACGACCTTGTCATCAAAATTCTTAATGGCCTTTGTCATCACAATGCTCAATGTTCTTGTCATCACAATGTGCCATGCCCACTGTTATTACAATAATCCATGAAAGTTGTCAGACCAATGCTCCATGCCCCTGTCATCACAATGCTCCATGCCCCTTTCATCACAATGCTGCATGACCTCTCTCATCACAATTCTCTGTGTCTACAATCATCACAATGCTTCATGACCTTCCTAATCACAGTGGTCCATGCCAAAGTCATCACAAGGCTCTGTGACCTTTTTGACCACAATGCTCCATAAACTTTTCATCACAATTCTCTGTGACCCTTGTCATCACATTGCTCCAGGCCTTGGTCACCCCAATGCTCCATTACAGTTGTCATCAAAATGCTCCATGTGCTTGTCAGCAAAATGCTCCCTGACTCATGGCATTACAATTTGCCATGTGTTTGTCATCACAATGCTCCACAACCTTATCATCACAATGCTCCATAAATCTTGTCATCATAATGTTCCATGCTCTTCTCATCAAAATGTTATCTCACTACTGATATCAGAATGTTCCATCACTAGTCATCACAATAGTCCCTCACCCCTGTCCTCACAATGATCCATGACCCCTATCATCACAATGCTATATGCCCTTATCATCACAATGCTCCATGACTCCTGACATCAGAATGTTCCACAACCACTGTCATCAAAATGCTCCATGACCCCTTTCATCACAATGCTCCATGACCCCTGACATCACAATGTTCCATAACTCCTGTCTTCAAAAGGTTCCATGCTCTTTTCATCAAATTGCTCCATGACCCTATCATCACAATGCTCCCTGCCTTACTCTTCACAATACACCACGCCCTTGTCATAAAAATGCTCCATGCCTTCTGTCATCACAAAATTTCATGACCCTTGGAATCACAATGGTCCATTCCATTGTCATCACAATGCTCCATGACTTTGTCAGCACAATGGTCCATGACCCATGTACTCACAATGCGCCATGCGATTGTCATCACAATGCTCCACAAACTTGTCTACACAATGCTCCATAAACATTGAGATCACAATGCTCCATGCAATTCTCATCAAAATGCTCTCTCACCAATGATCTCACAATGTTTCATCACTAGTCATCACAATACTCTCTCACCCCTGTCATCACAATGTTCCATGACCCCTGTCATCACAATGTTACATGCCATTATCTTCACAATGCTCCATGACCGCTGACATCAAAATGTTCAGTAACCCCTGTCATCAAAATGCTCCATGACCCTTTTCATCACAATGCTCCATGACCCCTGACATCACAATGTTCCATAAACCCTGTCATCAAAATGCTCCATGACGCTTTTCATCAAATTGCTCAATGAGCCTGTCATCACAATGCTCCCTGCCCTTCTCATCACAATGCACAACGCCCTTGTCATCAAAATGCTCCATGATCTTTGTCATCACAAAGCTCCATGACCCTTGGCATCACAATGCTCCATGCCATTGTCATCACAATGCTCCATGAAGCCTCTCATCACATTGCTGCATGCCCTTGTCATCATAAAGATCCCTGACGCTTGCCATCACAAAGCTCGATGCCCTTCTCATTAAAATACTCCATGCCCTTGTCATTACAATCCACCATGACCCATGTATCACAATGTTCCATGCACTTGTCATCACAATGCTCCATGCCCACTCTCATCACAATAATCCATGAAAAATTACAGACCAATGCTCCATGCCCTTGTCATCACAATGCTCCATTACCCCTGTCATAACAATTCTCCATGACCCCTACCATCACAATGTTCCACGGCCTTGTCATCACAATGCTCTATGACTCTTGTCATCACAATGCTCCATGACCCTTGTCATCACAATGCTCCATTACCTTTGTAATCACATTCCTCAACGACACTTGGCATCACAATGCAGAATGCCATTGTCATCACAATGGACAATGACATATGTCATCACAATGCGCTCTGACACCTGTCCTCACAATACTCGATGACTTTGTCATCACAGTGCTCCATGCCCTTGTCATCACAATGCTCCAAGACCCCTGTAATCACAATGCTCCATGCCCCTTTTCATCTCAATGCTCCATGAGCCCTGTCATAAAAAAGCACCATGCCCATCATCATAATTCTTCATGCTATTGTCATCACAATGAAATCAAAATGCACCATGACCTCTGTCATTACAATGCTACAAACCCTTGTGATCACAATGTTCCATAACACTTGTCATCACAACACCCCATGACGCTCGTCATCACAATTATCCATGGTCTTCTCATCACAATCCTCTATGACCTTTGTCATCACCATGCTCAATATACTTGTCATCACAATGCTCCCTGACACTTGCTGTCAGTATGCTCCTTGAACACTGTCATGACAAGGCTCCATGCCTTTTTCATCACAATGATCCATGCCGTTTTCCTCACAATGCTCCAAGACCACTGTAATCACAATCCTCCATGCCCCTTCTCATTCAGAATGCTCCATGAGACCTGACATCTCAAGGCTCCATGGTCTACTTCTCAAAATGCTCCAGGATCTTGTCATCACAATGCTGCATTCCATTGTCATCACAATGCTCAATGACCCCGGTCATCACAATACTCCATGAGAATTTTCAGCCAAATGCTCCATGACCTTCTAATCACAATGCTCCTTGACCCCGGTCATCACAATGCTCCATGACCACTGTCATCACAATGGTCCATGACCTCGAACAGCACAATGATCCGGGACTCTAGTCATCAAAATGCTCCATGACACTTGTCATCACAGTGATCCATGCCCTTGCCATCCCAATGCTCCAGGACCCCTGTAAACACAATGCTCCTTGATGCTCGTCATCACAGTGCTCCATGACACTTGTCATCACAATGCTCCATGAATTTGTCAGCAAAATCCTACATGACCTTGTCATCACAATGCTCCATGTGCTTGTCATCACAATCCTCCATGAACCTTGGGATAACATTGCTTCATGCCCTTGTCATCACAATGCTCCATGCTCCTTGAAATAAAAATGATCCATGACATCTGTCATCACAATGCTCCAAAGACTTGTGATCTCAGTGTTCCAAGACAGTTGTCATCACAACACTCCATGATGCCTGTCATCACAATACTCCATGCCATTGTCATCACAATGCTCCATGACCTTTGTCATCACAATGCTCAATACAGTTGTCATCACCATGCTCCCTGACACTTGTCCTCAGAATTCTTCTTGAACCCTGTCATGAAAAGGCTCCATGCCTTTTTCATCAAAATGATCCATGCCCTTTTCTTCACAATACTCCATGCCATTGTCATCACAATACTCCATAAGCTTGTCATCAGAATGCTCCATGACCCTTGTCATCACAATGCTCCATGACACCGGTCATCAAAATGGTACATGACACCTGTCATCACAATGCTCCATGCTCCTTGTCAATACTGGGCACCATGACGCTCATCATCAAAATTATCCATGGTCTTCTCATCACAATGCTCCACGGTCTTGCCATCACAATGCTCCATGCCCTGGTCATCACAATGCTCCATGTCCCTTGTCATTACAAAGTTCAATGATCCTTTTCATCACAATGGTCCAAGACCTTGTCATCACAATGGTCCATTACCTTTGTCATCAAAATCCTCCATGACACGTGGCATCACAATGGTCCATGCCATTGTTATCACAATGGACCATGACATATGTCATCACTAGTCTCCCTGACACCTGTCTTCACAATAATCCATGACATTGTCATAACAATGTTCCATTCCCTTGTCATCACAATGCCCAATATGTTCCTCATCAGAATTATCCATGGTCTTCTCATCACAATGCTTCATGACCTTTGTCATCACAATGCTCAATACACTTGTCATCACAATGCTCCTTGACGTTTGTCTTCAGTATCTTCCTTGAACCGTGTCATGAAAAGGTTCCATGCCTTTTTCATCACAATGATACATGCCATTTTCATCACAATGCTCCAAGACCCCTGTAATCACAATGCTCCATGACCTTGTCATCACAAAGCTCCATGTTGCATGTCATCAGGATGCTCCATGGGCTTCTCATCACAATGTTCCGTGCCCTTGTAGTCACAATTCTCCAAGACCCCTATAATCACAATGCTCCATGCCGATTTTCATCAGAATGCTCCATGAGACTTGTCATCACAAGGCTCCATGGTCTTCTCATCACAGTGCTCAAGGAACTTGTCATCAGATTGCTCCATTTCCTTCTCATCGCAATGCTCCATGACCCCTGTAATCACAATGCTCCATGACGCTTGTCATCACAGTGCTCCATGACACTTGTCATCAATATGCTCCATGCCTTTTTCAGCAAAATCTCCATTCCCTTGTCATCACAATGCTCCATGACCTCTGTCATCTCAATACTCCATGAACATTTTCAGCACAATGCTCCATGACCTCATCACAATGCTCCATAACCCCTGTCATCACAGTGCTCCATGACCACTGTCATCACAACGCTCTATGACCCCTGACAACACAATGATCTGGGACACTTGTCATCAAAATGATCGATGTTCTTGTCATGCCAAGGCTCCAATACCCGTGTAATCACAATGCTCCTTGACACGTGTCATCACAGTGCTCCATAAAGAGTGTCATCACAATGCTCCAAACCTTGTCAGCAAAATGCTACATGACCATATCATCACAATTCTCCATGCGCTTGTCATCACAATACTCCTTTACCATTGTCATCACAGTACTCCATGAAACTTGGGATAACATTGCTTCATGCCCTTGTCATCACAATGCTCCATGCTCCTTGAAATAAAAATGATCCATGACCTCTGTCATCAGAATGATCCAAACACTTGTGATCACAATATTCCATTACACTTGTCATCACAACACTCCATGATGCTTGTCATCACAATACTCCATGCCCTTGTCATCACAATTCTCCATGAACTTTTTCATCCTAATGCACAATACATTTGTCATCACAATGCTCCATGACACTTTTCATTAGAATGCTCCTTGAGCCCTGTTATGACAAGAAACCATGCATTTTTCATCACAATGTTCCATGCCCTTTTCATCAAAATGCTCCATGCCATTGTCATAACAATGCTCCATGGTCCCTCTCATCACATTGTTCCATGCCATTGTCATCACAAAGCTCCATGACTCTTGCATTCACAATGCTCCATGCCCTTCCCAACACAATGTTCCATGCCCTGTCTTTACAATGCTCCATGACCCATGTGTCAAAATGTTCTGTGCCCTTTTCACCACAATGAGCCGTGACACTTGTCAACACAATGCTCCATGACAACTGTCATCACGATGCTCCAAGAACACTGTAATCACAATGCTCCATGCCCATCATCATAATCCTTCATGCCATGATCATCACAATGATCATTGCCCCTTATCGTCACAATGGTCCTCCAGGCAACTGTATTCACAATGCTGCATGACCCTGGCATCACATGCTCCATGACCATGTCATCACAATGCTCCATGCTCTTGCCATCACAATGCTCCAAGACACTAGTCATCACAGTTTTCCACACCCTTGTCATCAAATGGCTCCAAGATCCTTGTCAACACAGTGCTCCAAGACCACTGTAATCACAATGCTCCCTGCCCTTGTCATCACAAAGCTCCATGATGTATGTCATCAGAATGCTCCATGCCCTTCTCATCACAATGCTCAATGCCCTTGTCATCACAATATCCCAAGACCCCTGTAATCACAATGCTCCCTGCCTCTTTTCATCTCAATGCCTCATGAACCCTGTCATCACAATGCACCATGTCCATCAACATAATGCTTCATGCTATTGTCATCACAATGAAATCAAAATGCTCCATGACATCTGTCATCACAATGCTCCAAACCCTTGTGAGCACATTGTTCAATAACACTTCTCATCACAACGCTCAATGATGCCTGTCATCACAATACTCTATGTCCTTGTCATCAAAATCCTCCATGAGATTTGTAATCAAAATGTTCAATACACTTGTCATCACAATGCTCCCTGACACTTGTCGTCAGTGTGCTCCTTGAAAACTGTCATGACAAGGCTCCATGCCTTTTTCATCACAATGTTCCATGCCCTTGTCATAACAAAGCTCCATGACGCATGTCATCAGAGTCCTCCATGGCATTCTCATCCTAATGCTCCATCCCCTTGTTATCACAATGCTCCAAGATCCCTGTAATCACAATGCTCCATTCCCCTTTTCATCAGAATGCTCTATGAGACTTGTCATCACAAGGCTCCATGGTCTTCTCATTGCAAGGCTCCAGGACCTTGTCATCACAATGCTCCATTCCCTTTTCATCAAAATGTTTTATGACCTCTGTCATCACAATACTCCATGAACATTTTCAGCCCAATGCTCGATGACCGTCACATCACAATGCTCCATAACCCCTGTTATCTCAATGCTCCATGACCACTGTCATCACAATGCTCCATGACCCCTGACAACACAATGATATGGGACTCTTGTCATCAAAATGCTCCATGACACTTGTCATCACAATGATCCATGCCCTTGTCATTCCAATGCACCATGAACTTTGTAATGACAATTCTCCATGACACTTGTCATCACAGTGCTCCATAACCCTTGTCATCACAATGCTCCATGACCTTGTCATCACAATGCTCCTTGAGCTTGTCATCACAATACTCCATTACCATTGTCATCACAATCCTCCATGAATGTTGGGATCACATTGCTTCAGGCCCTTGTCATCACAAGGCTCCATGCTCCTTGAAATCAAAATGATCCATGACCTCTCTCATCACAATTCTCCAAACCCTGGTGTTCACAATGTTCCATAACACTGGTCATCACAATGCTCCCTGATGCCTGTCATCACAATAATCCATGCCCTTGTCATCACAATGCTCCATGACGTTTTTCATCAAAAGGCACAATACACTTGTCATCACAATGCTCTATGACACTTTTCTTCACAATGCTACTTGAGACCTGTCATGACAAGGCACTATGCCTTTTTCATCACAATGTTCCATGCTCTGTCATTACAATTCTCCATTACCCATGTATCACAAAGTTCCGTGCCCTTGTCATCACAATGCTCCATGACACTTGTCACGACAATGTTCCATGACAACTGCCATCACTATCCTCCATGACACTTTTCATCAAAATGCTCCAAGAACACTGTAATCTCAATGCTACATGCCCATCATCATAATGCTTCATGCCATTGTCATCACAATAATCATTGCCCCTTATCATCACAATGGTCCTCCACGCCACTCTATTCACAATACTCCATGAACTTGCCATCACAATGCTCCATGCCCCTGTCATCACAATGCTCCATGCCTTCGTCAGCAAAATCCTACATGGCCTTGCAATCACAATGCTCCATGCGCTTGTCATCACATCCCTCCATGAACCTTGCAATCACATTGTTCCATACACTTGTCATCACAATGCTCCATGTTCCTTGATATCACAATGCTCCATAACCCCTGTCATCACAATGCTCCAAACACTTTGGATCACAATGTTCCATAACACTTGTCATCACAATGCTCCATGATGCCTGTCATCACTATACTCCATGCCCTTGTCATCACAAAGCTCCAGAACCACAGACAACACAATGCTCTGGGACACTTGTCATCAAAATGCTCCATTACATTTGTCATCACAATAACCCATGCCCTTCTCATCCCAATGCTCTATAAACCCTGTAATCACAATGCTCTGGGACACTTGTCATCACAGTGCTCCATGACCCTTTTCATCACAAGGCTCCATGCACTTATCATCACAATGCTCCATAACACTTGTCATCACAATGCTCCATGCCTTGATCAGCAAAATGTTACATTACTTTGACATCACAATGCTTCATGTGCTCTTGATCACAATACTCCATTACCATTGTCATCACAATCTCCATGAAACTTAGTGTCACATTGCTCCATACACTTGTCATCACAATGTTCCATGTTCCTTGAAATCACAATGCTCCATAACGTATGTCATCACAATGCTCCAAAACCTTGTGATCACAATGCTCCATAGCAGTTGTCATCACAACGCTGCATGATGCCTCTAATCACAATACTCAATGCCTTTGTCATCACAATACTCCATGACCCTTGTCGTCACATGCTCCTTGAAACCTGTCATTACAAGGCTACAGGCTTTTTTCAACACAATGATGCATGCCCTTTTCATCACAATGGTCCAGGATATTGTCATCACAATACTCTATGTGCTTGTCATCAGAATACTCCATGACACTTGTCATCACAATGCTCCATGACCCCTGTCATCACAATGATCCATGACACATGTCTTCACAATGCTTCATGTCCCTTGTCATCACAGTGCTTCATGACACACGTCATCACAAAGCTCCATGGTCGTCTCATCACAATGTTCCATGGCCTTGCCATCACAATGTTCCATGCCCTGGACATCACAATGCTCCATGACAATTCTCATCAAAATGCTACATGCTCTTTTCATCACAATTCTCCATGCACTTATTGTCGCAATACTCCATGACCCCTGACACAGCAAGCTCCATGCGAATGTCATCACAATGCTTCTAGCCCTTGTCATCAAAATGCTCAATGACAATTGTCATCACAATGCTCCATGCCCTTGTCATCACAATGCTCCATGAAAATTGTCATCACAATGCTCCAAGACCTTGCCATCACAATGCTCCATTTCCCTTGTCATCACAATCCTCCATCACCCTTGGCATCACAATGCTCCATGAAATTGTCTTCACAATGGATAATGACATATGTCATCACAATGCTCCATGCCACCTGTCATCACAATGCTCTATGACCCTTGGCATCACAATTTTCCAGGCCCAAAGTCATCACAATAATGTATGAAATTTGTCAGACTAATGCACCATGCCTTTCTCATCACAATGTTCCATGCCCTTTTCACTAAAATGCTCCATGACCCACGTATCACAATGTTCCATGCCCTTCTCATGACAATGCTCCCAGACACGTGTATTCACAATGCTCCATGACCTTGTCATTAAAATGATCCATGCCCACTTTCATCACAATAATCCATGAAACTTTACAGACAAATGGTCCATGCCCTTGTCATCACAATGCTCCATTACACCTGTCATAACAATGCTCCATGAACCCTGCCATCAAAATATTCCACGGCATTGTCATCACATGGCTCCATGACCCTTGTCATCACAATGCTCCAAGACCACTGTAATTGCAATGCTCCATGCCCTTGTCATCACAAAGTTCCATTACGCATGTCACCAGAATGCTCCATGGCCTTCTCAACACAATGCTCCATGCTCTTGTCATCACTATGCTCCAAGACCCCTGTACTCACAATGCTCCATTCCCCCTATCACCTCAATGCTCAATGAAACCTGTCATCACAATGTACCATGCCCAGCATCATATTGCTTCAGGCTATTGTCATCACAATGAAATAAAAATGCTCCATGACCTCTGTCATCACAATGCTCCAAACCCTTGTGATCACAATGTTTCATAACACTTGTCATCACAACCCCCCATGACGCTCGTCAACACAATTATCCATGGTCTTCTCATCACAATGCTCCATGACCTTTTTCATCAGAATGCTCCATGAGACTTGTCATCACAAGGCTCCATGGTCTTCTCATCACTAACCACCAGGACCTTGTCATCACATTTCTCCATTTCCTTGTCATCACAATGCTCCATGACCCTTGTCATCACAATATTCCATGAATATTTTCAGCCCAATGTTCCAAGATCTTCTAATCACAATGCTTCATAACCCCTGTCATCACAAAGTTCCATGACCACTCTGTTCACAATGCTCCATGACCCCTGACAACACAATGATCCGTGACTATTGTCATCAAAATGCTCCCTGATACTTGTCATCAGAATGATCCATCCCCTTGTCATCCCAATGCTCCATGACACCTGTAATCACAATGCTCCGAGACACTTGTCATCACAGTGCTCCATGACACTTGTCATCACAATGACCCATGCCATTATCAGCAAAATGCTACATGAAATTGTCATCACAATGCCCCATGCGCTTGTCATTAGAATCCTCCATGAAACTTGGGAACACATTGTTTCATGCCCTTGTCATCACAATGCTCCATGCCCCTTGAAATCAAAATAATTCATGACCTCTGCCATCACAATGCTCCAAACCCTTGTGATCACAATGTTCCATAACACTTCTCATCACAACGCTCCATGATGCCTGTCATCACAATACTCCGTGCCCTTGTCATCACAATGCTCCATGACTTTTGTCATCACAATGCTCAATACACTTGTCATCACAACGCTCCCTGACACTTGTCGTCAGAATGCTCCTTGATCCCTGTCATGAAAAGGCTCCATGCATTTTTCATCAAAATGCTCCATGCCTTTTCATCAAAATGCTCCATGCCATTGTCATCACAATACTCTACAAGCTTGTCATCAGAATGCTCCATGACACTTGTCATCACAATGCTCCATGACCCCTGTCATCACAATGCTCCATGACACCTGTCCTCACAATGCTCCATGCCCCTTGTCATTCCAGTGCTCCAGGACGCTCGTCATCACAATTATGCATGGTCTTCTCATCACAATGCTCTACGGTCTTGCCATCACAATGATCCATGCCATGGTCATCATAATGCTCCATGTCCCTTGTCATCACAATTTTCCATGTCATTGTCATCACACTGCTCCATGACACTTCTCATCACAATTTTACATGCTCTTGTCATCACCATTCTCGATGCAATTGTCATCGCAATGCTCCCTGTCCCCTATCAAAACAAGCTCCATGTGCTTGTCATCACAATGCTACACGAGATTGCCATCAAAATTCTCAATGGCCCTTGTTACCATAATGCTCCATGCCCTTGTCATCAGAATGCTCCATGAACCTTGTCATCACAATGCTCCAAGCACTTGTCATCACAAAGCTCCATTACCTTAGTCATCACAATACTCCAATACATCTGGCCTCACAATGTTCCATGCCATTGTCATCACAATGGACCATGACATATGTCATCCCAATGTTCCCTGACAACTGTCTTCACAATACTCCATGACGTTGTCATCACAATGCTCCATGCATTTGTCATCACAATGAGCCATGACCACTGTCATCACAATAATCCATGAAAATTGTCAGACCAATGCTCCATGCCCCAGTCATCACAATGCTTCATGACCTTTGTCATCACAATGGTCCATGACCTTGTCATCACAATGCTCTGTGACCTTTGTCACCAGAATTCTCCATGAACTTTTCATCACAATGCTTTGTGACCCATGTCATCACAACCCTCCATGCCTTTTTCAGCACAATGCTCCATGATGCTTGTCATCACAATGCTCCATGCGCTTGTCAGCACAATGCTCCAAGACACATTTTATCACAATGTGTCATTCGCTTTTCATCACAATGCTCCACAACCTTGTCATCACAATGCTCCATAAATCTTATCATCACAGTGCTATATGCACTTCTCATCAAAATGCTCTCTCACCACTGATATCACAATGTTCCCTGACTAGTCATCACACTACTCCCTCACCCCTGTCAACACAAAGTTCCATGACCTCTGTCATAAAAATGCTACATGCCCTTATCATCACACTGTTCCATGACCCCTGACATCACAATGTTCCATAACCCCTGTCATCAAAATGTTCTATGACACTTTTCATGAAATTGCTCCATGACCCTCTCATCACAATGTTCCTTGCCATTCTCATTACAGTGTACCATGCCCTTGTCATCAATATGCTCCATGTCCTTTGTCATCACATAGTTCCATGACCCTTGGCATCACAATGCACCATGTCATTGTCATCACAATGCTTCATGAACACTCTGATCACATTGCTTCTTGCCCTTGTCATCACAAAGCTCCATGACACTTGTCATCACAATGTTTGATGCCCTTCTCATTACACTGATCCATGGCCTTGTCATTACAATCCTCCATGACACATGTATCACAGTATTCCATGCCCTTGAAATCACATTGCTCCATGCCCACTCTCATCACAATAATCCATGAAAGTGTTCAGACCAATGCTCCATGCCCTTGTCATCACAATGCTCCATTACCCTTGTCAAAAAAATGATCCATGATCCCTGCCATCACAATGTTCCACGAACTTGTCATCACAAGGCTCCATGAACCTTGTCATCTCAATGCTCCAAGACCCCTGTAATCACAATGCTCCATGCCCTTGTCATCACAAAGCTCCATAACGCATGTCATCAGAATGCTCCATGGCCTTCTCATCACAATGCTTCATGCCCTTGTCATCACAATGATCCAAGACCCCTTTAATCACAATGCTCCATGCCCCTTTTCATCTAAATGCTCTATGAACCCTGTCATCACAGTGCACCATGCCCATCATCATAATGCTTCATGCTATTGTCATCACAATGAAATCAAAATGCTCCATGACCTCTGTCATCACAATGCTCCAAACCCTTGTGATCACAATGTTCCATAGCACTTGTCATCACAACGTCCAATGACTCTCGTCATCACATTTATACATGGACTTCTCATCACAAATCTCCATGAGATTTTTCATCACAATGCTCAATACACTTGTCATCACGATGCTCCCTGACACTTGTCGTCAGTATGTTCCTTGAACCCTGTCAGGACAAGACTCCATGCCTTTTTCCTCACAATGATCTATTCCCTTTTCATCACAATGCTCCAAGACCACTGTAATCAATATGCTCCATTCTCTTGTCATCACAAAGCTCCATGACGCATGTCATCATAATGCTCCATGGCCTTTTCATCACAATGCTCCATGCACTTGTCATCACAATGATCCAAGACCCCTGTAATCACAATGCTCCATGCCCCTTTTCATCAGAATGTTCCAGTACCTTGTCATCATATTGCCCCATTCCGTTGTCATCACAAAGGTCCATGACCAATGTCCTCACAATACTCCATGTATATTTTCAGCCCAATGTTCCATGACCTTCTCATCATAATGCTCCAAGACCCCTGTCATTACAATGCTCCATGACCACTGTCATCACAACACTCAATGACCCTTGACAACACAATGATCCTGGACTTTTGTCCTCAAAATGATTCATGACACTTCTCATCACAATGATCCATGCCCTTGTCATCACAATGCTCCTTGACACTCTAATCCCAATGCTCCGTGATGCTTGTCCTCACACTACTCCATGACCTTTGTCATCACAATGCCCAATGTCTTTGTCATCAAAAGGCTATATGACCTTGTCATCAGATTGCTCCATGTGTCTGTCATCACAATCCTACATGAAACTTGGGATTACATTTCTTCATGCCCTTTTCATCATAATGCTCCATTCTCCATGAAATCAATAGGATCCATGACCTCTGTCTTCATAATGCTCCAATCACTTCTGATCACAATGTTACATAACACTTGTCATCACAACACTCCCTGATGCCTGTCATCACAATAATCCATGCCCTTGTCATCACAATGCTCCATGTTCTTTGTCATCACAATGCTCAATACACTTGTGATCACAATGCTCCTTGACACTTGTCGTCAGAATGCCCCTTGAACTCTCTCATGAAAAGCCTTCATGTCATTTTCATCACAATGCTCCATGACTTTTTCATCAAAATGCTCCTTGCCATTTTCATCACAATACACCACAAGCTTGTCATCAGAATGCTCTATGACCCTTGTCATCAAAATGCTCCATGACACCTGTCATCACAATGTTCCATGTCCCTTTTCATTACAGTGCTCCATGACGCTCGTCATCACAATTATCCATGGTCTTCTCATCACAATGTTCCACGGTCTTGCCATCACAATGCTCCATGCCCTGGTCATCACAATGCTCCATTTCCTTTGTCATCACAATCCAACATGACACTTGACATCACAATGCTCCAATCCATTGTCATCACAATGGACCATGACATATGTCATCACAATGCTCCATGCCCCCTATCATCACAATGATCCATGACTCCTCTCATCACAGTGCTCCATGCCCTTGTCATCACAATGCTCCATTACCTTTGTCATCACAATGCAACATGACACTTGTCATCACAAGGCTCCATGTCCTTCTCATCACAATGCTCCCTGATACCTCTCTTCACAATACTCCATGACCTTGTCATCACAATGCTTCCTGACCCATGTCATCACAATAATCCATGAACATTTTCAGCCCAATACTCCATGCACTTTTCATCCAAATGCTCCATGACACCTAAATCACAATGCTCCATGCGTTTGTCAGCAAAATCCTACACGACTTTGCCATCACAATGCTCCATTCGCTTGTCATCACAATCCTACATGAATCTTGGGATCACAATGCTCCATACAGTTGTCATCACAATGCTCCATGCTCCTTGAAATCACAATGCTCCATGACCTCTGTCATCACAATGTTCCAAACACTTGTTATCACAATGCTCCATAACTATTGTCATCACAATGCTCCATGATGCCTGTCATCACAATATTCCATGCCCTTGTCATCACTATGTTCCATGACACTTGTCATCAGAGGCACCTTGAACCCTTTCATTACAAGGAAACATGCCTTTTTCATCACAATGATCCATGCATTTTCATCACAATTCTCCATGCCATTGTCATCACAATACTCCATGCAATTGCCTTCAGAATGTTTCATGACCCTTGTCATCACAATGCTCCATGACCCCTGTCATCACAATGCTGCATGACCCTTGTCATCACAAAGCTCCAGGCCAACTCTCATAACAATAATCCATGAAAATTGTCAGACCAATGCTCCATGCCCTTGTCATCTTAAAGCTCCATGACGCTTGCCATCACAATGCTCCATTTCCTTCTCATCACAATGATATATGCCCTTGTCACTACAATGCTCCATGACCAATGTATCACAATGTTACATGCCATTCTCATTACCATGCTCCCTGACACGTGATGTCACAATGATTAATGACCTTTTCATCACAATGTTCCATTACCAATGTTATCAAAATGGTCTATGCCCTTGTCATCACAATGCTCCATTACCTTTGTCATCACAATTCAACATGACACTTGGCATCACAACGCTCCATGACATTGTCATCACAATGGACCATGACATATGTCGTCACAATGCTCAATGTCCCCTATCATCACAATGCTCCATGAACCATGTCATCACAATGCTCCATGCCCTTGTCATCACAATGCTAAATGAACATTGTCATCACAATGTTCCATTTCCCTTTTCATCACAATCCTCCATCACCCTTGGCATCACAATGCTATATTCAATTGTCTTCACAATGGACAATGACATATGACATCAAACTGCTCCATGCCACCTGTCACCACAATGCTCCATGACCCTTGGCATCACAATGCTCCATGCCCAAAGTCATCACAATAATGCATGAAATTTGTCAGACCAATGCTCCATGCCCTTCTCATCACAATGTTCCATGCCCTTGTCACTACTATTCTCCATGACCCACGTATCACAATGTTCCATGCCTTTCTCATGACAATATTCCCTGACACGTGTATTCACAATAATCCATGACCCTTGTCATCACAATGCTTCAAGACCCCTGTAGTCACAAAGATCCATGTCCATGTCATCACAAAGTTACATTATGCATGTCATCAGAATGCTCCATGGCCTTCTCAACACAATGCTCCATGCCCTTGTCATCACAATGCTCCAAGAGACCTGTAATCACAATGCTTCATGCCCCGTATCATCTCAATGCTCCATGAACCCTGTCATCACAATGCACCATGCCTAGCCTCATAATGCTTCATGCTATTCTCATTAGAATGAAATCAAAATGCTCCATTACCTCTGTCATCACAATGCCCTATCCCTTGTGATCAAAATGTTTCATAACACTTGTCACCACAACCCCTCATTACGTTTGTCATCACAATTATCCATCAGCTTCTCATCACAATGCTCCATGACCATTGTCATCACAATGCTCAATACACTTGTCATCACAATACTCCCTGACACGTGTCGTCTGTATGCTCCTTGAACACTGTCATGATAAGGCTCCATGAATTTTTCATCACAATGATCCATGCACTTTTCATAACAATCCTCCAAGTCCCCTGTAATCACAATGCTCCATGCCCCTTTTCATCAAAAAGCTCCATGAGACTTGTCATCACAAGGCTCCATGCTCTACTCATCACAATGTTCCAAGACCTTGTCATCACAGTGCTCCATTCCCTTTTTTTTTTTTTTTTTTTTTGCGGTACGCGGGCCTCTCACTGTTGTTGGCCCCTCCAGTTGCGGAGCACAGGCTCTGGACGCACAGGCTCAGCGGCCACGGCTCACGGGCCCAGCCGCTCCGTGGCATGTGGGATCTTCCCGGACCAGGGCACGAATCCGTGTCCCCTGCATCGGCAGGCGGACTCTCAACCACTGCGCCACCAGGGAAGCCCTCCATTCCCTTTTCACCACAATGCTCCATGACACCTGTCATCACAATACTCCATGAATATTTTCAGCCTAATGATCCATGACCTTCTCATCACAATGCTCCATAACACGTGTCATCACAATGCTTCATGACCACTGTGATCACAATGCTCCATGACTTTGCCAACACAATGATATGGGACTCTTGTAATCAAAATGCTCCATGACACTGGCCATCAGAATAGTCCATGCCCTTGTCATCCCAATGCTCCATGACACCTGTAATCACAATGCTCCATGATGCTTGTCATCACAGTGCTCCATGACACTTGTCATCACAATGACCCATGCATTTGTCAGCAAAATGCTACATGAAATTGACATCACAATGCTCCATGTGCTTGTCATCAGAATCCTCCATGAACCTTGGGATCACATTGCTTCATGCCCTTGTCAACACAATGCTCCATCCTCCTTGAAATCAAAATAATCCATGACCTCTGTCATCACAATGCTCCAAACCCTTGTGATCACAATGTTCCATAACACTTGTCATCACAACACTCCATGACGCTCATCATCACAATTATCCATGGACTTCTCATCATAATGTTCCATGAACATTGTCACCACAATGCTCAATAGAATTGTCATCACCATGCTCCCTGACACTTGTCCTCAGTATGCTCCTTGAACCTTGTCATGACAAGGCTCCATGCCTTTTTCATCACAATGATCCATGCCGTTTTCAGCAGAATTCTCCAAGACCACTGTAATCTCTATGCTCCATGCCCTTGTCATCACAAAGCTCCATGACACATGTCATCATAATGCTCCATGGCCTTCTCATCACAAGGCTCCATGCCCTTGTCATCACAATGCTCCTGGAACCCTGTAATCACAATGCTCCATGCCCATTTTCATTAGAATGTTCCATGAGACTTGTCATCAAAAGGTTCCTTGGATTTCGGGTAAGATGGCGGAAGAGTAAGACATGGAGATCACCTTCCTCCCCACGGATATCCCAGAAATATAGCTACACGTGGAACAACTCCTACAGAACTCATACTGAATGCTGGCAGAAGACCTCAGACCTCCCAAAAGGCAAGAAACTCCCCACATACCTGGGTAGGGCAAAGCGGAGAGATTCCCGCACAGAGGATCGGTGCCGAGCAGCACTCACCAGCCCGAGAGGCTTGGCTGCTCACCCGCTGGGGCGGGCAGCGCTGGAAGCTGAGGCTCGGGCTTCAGTCAGAGCGCAGGGAGAGGACTGGGGCTGGCGGTGAGAACTCAGCCTGAAGGTGGCTAATGTGCCACAGCTAGCTGGGAGGGAGTCCGGGAAATCTCTGGAGCTGCCGAAGAGGAAAAAAGACTTTTTCGTCCCTCTTGGTTTCCTGGTGCGCGAGGAGAGGGGATTAAGAGTGCTCCTTAAAGGAGCCCCACAGACGAGAGTGAGTCGCGGTTGAAAGCGCGGAGCCCAGTGATGGGCGTGGGACGCTGGGGCTGCTGCTGCCGCCACCAAGAAGCCTGTGTGCGAGCGCAGGTCACTCTCCATACCGCTCTTCCGGGAGCCTGTGCAGCCCGCCACTGCCGGGGTCCCGGGATCCAGGGGCGGCTTCCCTGGGAGTACGCATGGTACGCCTTGGGCTGATGCAATGTCACGCCGGCCTCTGCCACTGCAGGCTCGGCCCACACTCCATGCCCCTCCCTCCCGCCCAGTGTGAGTGAGCCAGAGTCACCGAAGTGGCTGCTCCTTTAACCCTGTCCTGTCTGAGCGAAGAACAGATGCCCTCCAGCGACTTACATGCAGAGGCGGGGCCAAATCCAGAGCTGAGACCCAGGAGCTGTGAGAACAAAGAAGAGAAAGGGAAACCTCTCCCAGCAGCTTCAGAAGCAGTGGATTAAAGCTCCACAATCAACTTGATGTAACCTGCATCTGTGGAATACATGAATAGACAACAAATCATCCCAAATTGAGGAGCCAGGAGTCAGTGCTGTGCCTCTGAGGTGGGAGAGCCAACTTCAGGACACTGGTCCACAAGAGACCTCCCAGCTCCACATAATATCAAACGGCGAAAATCTTCCAGAGATCTCCATCACAACACCAGCACCCAACTTCACTCAACGACCAGCAAGCTACAGTGTTGGACACCCTATGCCAAACAACTAGCAAGAGAGGAACACAACACCACCCATTAGCAGAGAGGTAGCCTAAAATCATAAAAAGTCCGCAGAACCCCAAAACACACCACCAGACGTGGAGCTGCCCACCAGAAAGACAAGATACAGCCTCATCCACCAGAATACAGGCACTAGTCCCTCCACCAGGAAGCCTACACAACCCACTAAACCAACCTTAGCCACAGGGGACAGACACCAAAAACAACGGGAACTACGAATCTGCAGCCTGCAAAAAGGAGACCCCAAACACAGTAACATAAGCAAAATGAGAAGACAGAAAAACACACAGCAGGAGAAGGAGCAAGATAAAAACCCACCAAACATAACAAATGAAGAGATAATAGGCAGTCTACCTGAAAAAGAATTCAGAATAATGATGGTAAAGATGATCCAAGATTCTATTTCCACGATCCAAAATCTTGGAAATAGAATAGACTAAATGCAAGAAACAGTTAACAAGGACCTAGAAGAACTAAAGATGAATCAAGCATCGATTAAAAGCTCAATAAATGAAATGAAAAATACTCTAGATGGGATCAATAACAGAAAAACTGAGGCAGAAGAACGGATAAGTGAGGTGGAAGATAAAATAGTGGAAATAACTGATGCAGAGCAAAATAAAGAAAAAATAATGAAAAGAACAGAGGACAGTCTCAGAGATCTTTGGGACAATATTAAACGCACCAACATTCGAATCATAGGGGTTCCAGAGGAAGAAGACAAAAAGAAAGGGACTGAGAAAATATTTGAAGAGATTATAGTTGAAAACTTCCTTAATATTGGAAAGGAAATAGTTAATCAAGTCCGGGAGGCACAGGGAGTCCCATACAGAATAAACCCAAGGAGAAATACACCAAGACACATATTAATCAAACTGTCAAAAATTAAACACAAAGAAATCATATTAAAAGCAGCAAGGCAAAAACAACAAATAACACACAAGGGAATCCCCATCTGGATAACAGCTGATCTCTCAGCAGAAACTCTCCAAGCCAGAAGGGAGTGTCAGGACATAATTAAAGTGATGAAGGAGAAAATCCTTCAACCAAGATTACTCTACCCAGCAAGGATCTCATTTAGATTTGATGGAGAAATTAAAACATTTACAGACAATCAAAAGCTGAAAGAGTTCAGCAGCACCAAACCAGCTTTACAACAAATGATAAAGGAACTTCTCTAGGCACGAAACACAGCAGAAGGAAAAGACCTACAATAACGAACCCAAAACAATTAAGAAAATGGGAATAGGAAAATACATATCGACAATTACCTTAAATGTAAATGAACTAAATGCTCCCACCAAAAGACATAGATTGGCTGAATGGATACAAAAGCAAGACCCATATATATGCTATCTAAAAGACACCCATTTCAGACCTAGAGACACATACAGATTGAAAGTAAGGGGATGGAAAAAGATATTCCATGCAAATGGAAACCAAAAGAAAGCTGGAGTAGCAATACTCATATCAGACAAAATAGACTTTAAAATAAAGACTACTAGAAGAGACAAAGAAGGACACTACATAATGATCCAGGGATCGATCCAAGGAGAAGATATAACAATTGTAAATATTTATGCACCCAACATAGGAGCACCTCAATACATAAGGCAAATACTAACAGCCATAAAAGGAGAAATCGAAAGTAACACAATCATAGTAGGGGACACTAACACCCCACTTTCACCAATGGACAGATCATCCAAAATGAAAATAAATAAGGAAACACAAGCTTTAAATGATACATTGAACGAGATGGACTTATTTGATATTTATAGGACATTCCATCCAAAAACAACAGAATACACATTTTTCTCAAGTGCTCATGGAACATTCTTCAGGATAGATCATATCATGGGTCACAAATCAAGCCTTGGTAAATTTAAGAAAATTGAAATTGTATCAAGTATCTTTTCCGACCACAATGCTATGAGACTAGATATCAATTACAGGAAAAGAGCTGTAAAAAATACAAACACATGTAGGCTAAACAATACACTAGTTAATAACGAAGTGATCACTGAAGAAATCAAAGAGGAAATTAAAAAATTACCTAGAAACAAATGACAATGGAGACACGATGACCCAAAACCAATGGGATGCAGCAAAAGCAGTTCTAAGAGGGAAGATTATAGCAATACAATCCCACCTTAAGAAACAGGAAACATCTCGAATAAACAACCTAACCTTGCACCAAAAGCAATTAGAGAAAGAAGAACAAACACATCACAAAGTTAGCAGAAGGAAAGAAATCATAAAAATCAGATCAGAAATAAATGAAAAAAAAATGAAGGAAATGATAGCAAAGATCAATAAAACTAAAAGCAGGTTCTTTGAGAAGATAAATAAAATTGGCAAACCATTAGCCAGACTCATCAAGAAAAAAAGAGAGAAGACTCAAATCAATAGAATTAGAAATGAAAAAGGAGAAATAACAACTTACACTGCAGAAATACAAAAGATCATGAGAGATTATTACAAGCAACTCTATGCCAATAAAATGGACAACCTGGAAGTAATGGACAAATTCTTAGAAATGCACAACCTGCCAAGACTGAATCAGGAAAAAATAGAAAATATGAACAGACGAATCACAAGCACTGAAATTGAAACTGTGATAAAAAATCTAGCAAAAAACTAAAGCCCAGGACCAGATGGCTTCACAGGCGAATTCTATCAAGCATTTAGAGAAGAGCTAGTACCTATCCTTCTCAAACTCTCCCAAAATATAGCAGAGGGAGGAACAATCCCAAACTCATTCTACGAGTCTACCATCACCTTGTTACCAAAACCAGACAAGGATGTCACAAAGAAAGAAAACTACAGGCCAATATCACTGATGAACATAGATGCAAAAATCCTCAACAAAATACTAGCAAACGGAATCCAACAGCACATTAAAAGGATCATACACCATGATCAAGTGGGGTTTATTCCAGGAATGGAAGGAATCTTCAATATATGCAAATCAATCAACGTTATACACCATATTAACAAATTGAAGGAGAAAAACCATATGATCATCTCAGTAGATGCAGAGAAAGCTTTTGCCAAAATTCAGCACCCATTTATGATAAAAACCCTGCAGAAAGTAGGCATAGAGGGAACTTTCCTCAACATAATAAAGACCATATATGACAAACCCACAGTAAGCATCATCCTCAATGGTGAAAAACTGAAACCATTTCCACTAAGATCAGGAACAAGACAAGGTTGCCCAATCTCACCACTCTTATTCAACATAATTTTGGAAGTTTTAGCCACAGCAATCAGAGAAGAAAAGGAAATAAAAGGAATCCAAATCGGAAAAGAAGAAGTAAAGCTGTCACTCTTTGCAGATGACATGATACTATACCTAGAGAATCCTAAAGATGCAACCAGAAAACTACTAGATTTAATCAATGAATTTGGTAAATTTGCAGGATACAAATTAATGCACAGAAATCTCTGGCATTCCTATATACTAATGAAGAAAAATCTGAAAGTGAAATCTAGGAAACACTCCCTTTTACCATTGCAACAAAAAGGAATAAAATATCTAGGAATAAACCTACCTAAGGAGACAAAAGACCTGTATGCAAAAATTATAAGACACTGATGAAAGAAATTAAAGATGATACAAATAGATAGAGAGATGTACCATGTGCTTGGATTGGAAGAATCAACATTGTGAAAATGACTCTACTACCCAAAGCAATCTACAGATTCAATGCAATCACTATCAAACTACCAGTGGCATTTTACACAGAACTAGAACAAAAAATTTCACAATTTGTATGGAAACACAAAAGACCCCGAATAGCCAAAGCAATCTTCAGAATGAAAAATGGAGCTGGAGGAATCAGGCTCCCTGACTTCAGACTATACTACAAAGCTACAGTAATCAAGACAGCATGGTACTGGCACAAAAACAGAAAGATAGATCAATGGAACAGGATAGAAAGCCCAGAGATAAACCCACGCACATATGGTCACCTTATCTTTCATAAAAGAGGCAGGAATGTACAGTGGAGAAAGGACAGTCTCTTCAATAAGTGGTGCTGGGAAAACTGGATAGGGACATGTAAATGTATGAGATTAGATCACTCCTTAACACCATACACAAGAATAAGCTCAAAATGGATTAAAGACCTAAATGTAAGGCCAGACACTCTCAAACTCTTAGAGGAAAACATAGGCAGAACACTCTATGACATAAATCACAGCAAGATCCTTTTTGACCCACCTCCTAGAGAAATGGAAATAAAGACAAATATAAACACATGGAACCTAATGAAACTTAAAAGCCTTTGCACAGCAAAGGAAACCATTAACAAGATCAAAAGACAACCCTCAGAATGGGAGAAAATATTTGAAAATGAAGCAACTGACAAAGGATTAATCTCCAAAATTTATAAGCAGCTCATGCAGCTCAATAACAAAAAAACAAACAACCCAATACAAAAATGGGCAGAAGACCTAAATAGACATTTCTCCACAGAATATATACAGATTGCCAGGAAACACATGAAAGGTTGCTCAACATCTTTACTCATTAGAGAAATGCAAATCAAAACTACAATGATATATCATCTCACACCAGTCAGAATGGCCATCATCAAAAAATCTAGAAACAATAAATGTTGGAGAGGGTGTGAAAAAAAGGGCACACTCTTGCACTGCTGATGGGAATGTGAATTGGTACAACCACTATGGAGAATGGTGTGGAGGTTCCTTAAAAAACTACAAATAGAACTACCATATGACCTAGCAATCCCACTACTGAGCATATACCCTGAGAAAACCATTATTCAAAAAGAGACATGTACCAAAATGTTCATAGCAGCCCTATTTACAATAGCCCGGAGATGGAAACAACCTAAGTGTCCATCATCGGATGAATGGGTAAAGAAGATGTGGCACATATATACAATGGAATATTACTCAGCCATAAAAAGAAACGAAATTGAGCTATTTGTAATGAGATGGATGGACCTAGATAGAGCCTGTCATACAGAGTGAAGTAAGTCAGAAAGAGAAAGACAAATACTGTATGCTGACACATATATATGGAATTTAAGGAAAAAAATGTCATGAAGAACATAGGGGTAAGACAGGAATAAAGACCCAGACCTACTAGAGAATGGACTTGTGGATATGGGGAGGGGGAAGGGTAAGTTGTGACAAAGTGAAAGAGTGGCATGGAAATATATACACTACCAAACGTAAGGAAGATAGCTAGTGGGTAGTAGCCGCATATCACAGGGAGATCAACTCGGTGCTTTGTGACCGCCTGGAGGGGTGGAATAGGGAGGATGGGAGGGAGACGCAAAAGGGAGGGGATACGGGAATATATGTATATGTATAACTGATTAAATTTGTTATAAAGCAAAAAAAAAAATGTTCCATGACAATCTCATCACAATGCTCCAGGACCTTGTCCTCACAATGCTCCATTCCCTTGTCATCACAATGATCCTTGACCACTGTCATCACAATTCTCCATGACCCCGGTCAACACAATGATCTGGGACTCTTGTCATCAAAATGCTCCATGACCCTTGTCATCACAATGATCCATGCTCTTGTCTTCCCAATGCTCCATGACCCCTGTAATCACAATGCTCTGTGACGCTTGTCATCACAGTGCTCCATGACAATTGTCATCACAATGCTCCACCCCATTTTCAGCAAAATGCTACATGACCTTGTCATCACAAAGCTCCATGCACTTGTCCTCACAATACTCCATTACCATTGTCATCACAATCCTCCATGAACTTTGGGATCACATTGCTTCATGCCCTTGTCATCACAATGCTCCATTATCCTTGAAATCAAAATGACACAGGACTTCTTTATCACAATGCTGCAAACACTTGTGATCAAAATGTTCCATAACACTTGTGATCACAACGTTCCATGATGCCTGTCACCACAATATTCCATGCCCATGTCATCACAATACTCAATGACTTTGTTATCACAATGCTCGATACACTTGTCACCACAATTCTCCATGAACTATTCATAACAGTGCTCTGTGACTATGGTCATCACAATGCTCCATGCCTTTGTCAGCACAATGCTCCATGACTTTTGTCATCACAATGTTCCATGCGCTTGTCAGCACAATGCTCCATGACCCATGTTATCACAATACGCCATGCACTTGTCATCACAATGCTCCACAATCTTCTTATAACAATGTTCCATAAATCTTGTCATCACAATGCTCCATGCACTTCTCATCAAAATGCCCTCTCACCACTGATATCACAATGTTCCACCACTAGTCATCACAATATGCCATCACACATGTCATCACAATGTTCCATGACCCCTGACATCACAATGCTACATGCACTTATCATCACAATGCTCCATGACCCCTGACATCACAATGTTCCATTACCACTGTCATCAAAATGCTCCATGACCCATTTCTTCACAAAGCTTCATGATCCCTGACATCACAATGTTCCAAAACAACTGTCATCAAAATTGTCCATGACCCTTCTCATCAAATTGCACCATGACGCTGTCATCACAATGCTCCCTGCCCTTCTCATCACAATGCGACAAGCCCTTGTCATCAAAATGCTCAATGACATTTGCCATCAAAAACTCCATGACCCTTAGCATCACAATGCTCTATGACATTGTCATAACAATGCTTCACGAATCATCTCATCACATTGCTCAATGCCATTGTCATCACAAAGCTCCATGACTCTTGTCATCACAATGCTTGATGACTTCTCATCACAATGCTCCATGCCCTTGTCATTACAATCCTCCATGTCTCATGTATCACAGTGTTGAGTGCCCTTGTCATCACAATGATCCATTACCCATCATAAGAATGCTCCATGAAAACTGTAATTACAATGTTCACGGCCTTGTCATAAAAAGGCTCCATGACCTTTGTCATCACAATGCTACAAACCCTTGTATTCACAATGCTCCATGCCCTTGTCATCACAAAGCTCCATGACACATGTCATCAGAATGCTCCTTGGCCTTCCCATCACAATGCTCCATGACCTTGTCATCACAATGCTCCAAGACCACTGTAAACACAATGCTCCATGCCACTTTTAATTTCAATGCTCCATGAACCCTGTCATCACAGTGCACTATGCCCAACAACATAATGCTTCATGCTATTGTCATCACAATGAAATCAAAATGCTCCATGACCTCTGTCTTCACAATGCTCCAAATCATTGTGATAACAATGTTCCATAACACTTGTCATCACAACGCCCATTGACGGTCGTCATCACAATTATCCATGGAATTCTCATCACAATACTCCATGAACTTTGTCATCACTATGCTCAATACACTTGTCATCACATTGCTCCCTGACACTTGTCAGTATGCTCCTTGAAATCACTCATGACAAGGCTCCATGCATTTTTCATGACAATTATCCATGCCCTTTTCATCACAATCCTCCAAGACCCCTGTAATCACAATTTTCCAAGTACTTGTCATCACAAAGCTCCATGACGCCTGTCACCAGAATGCTCCATAGCCTTCTCATCACAATGCTCCATGCCCATGTAATCACAATGCTCCAAGACCACTGTAATCACAAAGCTCCATGCACCTTTTCATCAGAATGATCCATCAGAATTGTCATCCCAAGGCTTAACGGTCTTCTCATCACAATGATCCAGGACCTTGTCTTCACAGTGCTCCATTCCCTTGTCCTCACAATGCTCCATGACCCCTGTCATCACAATACTCCATGAACATTTTCAGAACAATGCTCGATGACCTTCGCATCACAATGCTCCATGACCCCTGTCATCAATATGTTCCATGACCACAGTCATCCCAAACCTCCATGACCCCTGACAACAAAATGATGAGGGACTCTTGTCATCAAAATGCTCCATGATGCTTCGCATCATAATGATCCATGCCTTTGTCATCGCAATGCTCCATGAGCCCTGTAATCACAATGCTCCGTGATTCTTGTCATGACAGTGCTCCAAGACACTTGTCATCACAATGATCCATGCCTTTGTTATCAAAATGCTACATGACCTTGTCATTACAATGCTCCATGCACTTTTCATCAAAATACTCCATTACCATTGCCAACACAATCCTACATGAATCTTGGGATCACATAGATTCAGGCACTTTTCTTCAAAAAGCTCCATGCTCCTTGAAATCAAAGTGATCCATGACCACTGTCATCACAATTCTCCAAACCCTTGTGATCACAATGTTCCATAACACTTGTCATCACAACGCTCCTTGATGCCTGTCATCACAATACTCCATGCCCTTGTCATCACAATACTCCATGACATTTGTCATCACAATGCTCAATGCACTTGTCATCACAATGCTCCCAGACATTTGTCTTCAGAATGCTCCTTGAAACCTGTCATGAAAAGAATCCATGGCATTTTCATCACAATGCACCATGCCCTTTTCATCACAATGCTCCATGCCATTGTCATCACAATACTCCACAAAGTTGTCATCAGAATGATCCATGACCCTTGTCATCACAGTGTTCCATGACCAATGTCATCACAATGCTCCATGACCCTTTTCTTCACAATGCTACAAGACCCTCTAATCACAGTGGTCCATGCCCTTGTCATCAAAAAGCTCCATGACACATGTCCTCAGAATGCTCCATGCCCTTCTCATCACAATACTAAAAGACCACGATAATCACAATGCTCCATGCCTCTTTTCATCTCAATGCTTCATGAACCCTGTCATCACAAAGCACCATGCCCATCATCATAATGCTTCATGCTATTGTCATCACAATGAAATAAAATGCTCGATGACATCTCTCATCACAATGTTCCAAACACTTGTGATCACAGGGTTCCAAAACACTTGTCATCACAATGCCCTATGACACTCATCATCAAAATTATCCATGGTCTTCTCATTACAATGCTCCAGTACCTTTGTCATCACAATGCTCAATACACTTGTCATCAAATACTTCTTGACACTTTTCGTCAGTATGATCTTTGAACCATGTCATGACAAGGCTCCTTGCCTTTTTCAGCACAATGATCCATGCCCTTTTCATCACAATGTTCCAAGACACAGGTAATCACAATGCTCCTTGCCCTTGTCATCACAAAGCTCCATGACACATGTCATCAGAATGTTCCATGGCTTTCTCATCACAATGCTCCATGACCACTGTCATCACAATATTCCACGGCTGTGTCATCACAAGTCTCCATGACACTTGTCATCACAATGCTCCAAGAGCACTGTAATCACAATGCTCCATGCCGTTGTCATCACAAAGCTCCATGACGAATGTCATCAGAATGTTCCATGAGCTTCCCATCACAATGCTCCATGCCCTTGTCATCACAATGCTCCAAGACCTCTGTACACAACATGCTCCATGCCACTTTTCATCTCAATGCTCCATGAACCCTGTCATCACAGTGCACAATACCCAAAATCATAATGCTTCATTCTATTGTTATCATAATGAAATCAAATTGCTCCATGACCTCTGTCTTCACAATGCTCCAAATCCTTGTGATAACAATGTTCCATAACACTTGTCATCACAACGCCCCTTGACGGTAATCATCACAATTATACATGGACTTCTCATCACAATGCTCCATGACCTTTGTCATCACAATGCTCAAAACACTTGTCATCACAATGCTCCCTGACACTTGTCAGTATGCTCCTTGAAATCAGTCATGACAAGGCTCCATGCCTTTTTCATCACAATGATCCATACCCTTTTCATCATAATGCTCCAAGACCCCTGTAATCACAATATTCCATGTACTTGTCAACACAAAGCTCCATGACGCCTGTCACCAGAATACTCCATGGTCTTCTCATCACAATGTTCCATGCCCATGTCATCACAATGCTCCTAGAACCCTGTAATCACAAAGCTCCATGCACCTTTTCATCAGAATGATCCATGAGAATTGTCATTCCAAGGCTCAATGGTCTTCTCATCACAATGCTCCAGCAACTAGTCATCACAATGCCCCATTCCCTTGTCATCACAATGCTCCATGACGCCTGTCATCACAATAGTCCATGAACATTTTCAGCCCAATGCTCCATGACCTTCTCATCACAATGTTCCATGACCCCTGTCATCACAATGCTCCATGACACCATGACATCAAAATAAAGCGGGACTCGTCATCAAATTGCTACATTACAATTGTCATCACAATGATCCATGCCCTTGTCATCACAACGCTAAATGACCCCTCTAAATACAATGCTCTGTGACGCTTGTCATGACAGTGCTCCATGACCCTTGTCATCACAATGCTCCATGCCTTCGTCTGCAAAATGCTACATGACATTGTCATCACATTGCTCCATGCGCTTGTCATCACAATCCTCCATGAACATTGAGATCACATTGATTCATGCCCTTGTCATCACAATGTTCCATGCTCCTTGAAATCAAAATGATCCATGACCTCTGTCATCACAATGCTCCAAACACTTGTGATAACAATGTTCCATAAAACTTGTCATCACAATGCTCCATGACCTTTGTCATCACAATTCTCAATACACCTGTCATCACAATGCTCCCTGACACTTGTTGTTCGAATGCTTCTTGAAACCTGTTATGAAAAGGCTCCAGTCCTTTTTCATCACAATGATCCATTCCCTTTTCATTACAATGCTCGATGACATTGTCATCACAATACTCCACAAGCTTGTCATCAGAATACTCCATGACACTTGTCATCACAATGATCCATGACCCCGGTAATCACAATGCTCCATGACACGTATCCCCACAATGCTCCATGCCCCTGGTCATTACAATGCTCCATGTCCCTTGTAATCTCAATTCTCCAAGTCCTTGTCATCACAATGCTCCATGACACTTCTCATCACAATGTTACATGCTCTTGTCATCACAATTCTCCATGGACTTGTCATCGCAATGCGCCATGAACCCTGTCATAGCAAGTTCATGCACTTGTCATCACAATACTTCACCACCATGTCATCAAAATTCTCAGTGGCCCTTCTCATCACAAAGTTCCAAGGCCTTGTGATCACAATGATCCATTAACTTAGTCATCACAATCCACCATGACACTTGGCATCACAATGCTTCATAACATTGTCATCACAATGGACCATGACATAAGTCATCACAATGCTCCCTAACACCTGTCTGCACAATACTCTATGACCTTTTCATCACAATGATCCATGCCTTTTCATCACAATGTGCCATGCCCACTGTCATCACAATAATCCATGAAACATGTCAGACTAATGCTCCATGCCCCTGTCATCACAATGCTCCATGACCTTGTCTTCACAATACTCCATGATCCCTGTCCTCACAATGTCCCGTGACTCCTGTCATCACAATGGTTCATGACTTCTGTTATCACAATGGTCCATGCCATCCTCATCACAAGGCACTGTGAGCTTTGTCTCCACAATGCTCCATGAACTTTTCATCACAATGATCTGTGACCCTTGTCATCACAATGCTCCATGCCTTGTCAGCACAATGTTCCATGACACTTGTCATCACAAAGCTCCATCCACTTGTCAGCAGAATGCTCCATGACCCATGTCATCACAATCGGCCATGAGTTTGTCATTACAATGCTTCACAACCTTGTCATCACAATTCTCCATAAACCTTGGCATCACAATGCTCCATGCACTTTTCATCAAAATGCTCTCTCACGACTGTTTTCACAATCATCCATCTTTAGTCAACACAATACAGCCTCACCCATGTCATCACAATGTTCCCTGACCAATGTCTTCAAAATGCTCCATGACCCTTTTCATCACAATGCTCCATGACCCCAGACATCACAATATTCCATAACTCCTGTCATCAAAATGCTCCATGACTACTTTCATCAAATTGCTCCATGTCCCTGTCATCACAATGCTCCCTGCTCTTCTCATCACAATGCACCACGCCCTTGTCAACAAAATGCTCCTTGACCTTTCTCACCACAAATCTCCATGACCCTTAGCATCAAAATGCTCCATGCCATTGTCATTACAATGCTCCATGAACCCTCTCATCACATTGCTCAAGGCCCTTGTCATCACAAAGCTCCATGATGCTTGTCATTACATGCTCGATGACTTCTCATCACAATGCTCCATGCCCTTGTCATTTCAATCCTCCATGACCTATGTATCACAGTGTTCCGTGTCCTTGCCATCACAATGCTGCATGCACACTCTTATCAAAATAATCTATGAAACTTTTCAAACCAATGCTACATGCTCTTTTCATCACAATGCTTCATGACCACTGTCATAAAAATGCTCCATGACTCCTGCCATCACAATGTTCCACTGCCTTGTAATCAAAAGGCCCCATGACTCTTCTCATCCCAATGCTCCAAGAGCCCTGTAATCACAACGCTCCATGCCCTTGTCATCACAAAGCTCCATGACACATGTCATCAGAATGCTCCATGGCCTTCTCATCACAATGCTCAATGCCTTTGTCATCACAATGCTCCAAGACCACTGTAATCACAATGTTCCATGCCCCTTTTCATCTCAATGCTCCATGAACACTGTCATCACAATGCACCATACCAATCATCTTAATGCTTCATGCTATTGTCATCAAAATGAAATAAAAATGTTCCATGACCTCTGTCATCACAATGCTCCAAACCCTTGTGATCACAATGCTCCATAACACTTGTCATCACAACGCCCCATGACACTCGTCATCACAATTAACCATGGTCTTCTCATCACAATGCTCCATGCCCTTGTCATCACAATGCTCCAAGACCACTGTAATCACAGTGCTCCATGCCCATTTCATCTCAATGCTCCATGAACCCTTTCATCACAATGCATCATGCCCATCATCATAATGCTTCATGCTATTGTCATCACAATAGAATCAAAATGCTTCATGACCTCCATCATCACAATGCTCCAAACCCTTGTGATCTCAATGTTCCAAAACACTTGTCATCACAACGCCCCATGACAATCGTCATCACAATTAACCATGGTCTCATCACAATGCTCAATGATCTTTGTCATCACAATGCTCAATACCCCTGTCATCACAATGCTCCCTGACACTTGTCATCAATATGCTCCTTGAACCCTGTCATGAAAAGGCTCCATGCCTTTTTCATCACAATAATCCATGCCCTTTTCATCACAATGCTCCAAGATCCCTGTAATCACAATGCAACTTGCCCTTGTCATCACAATGCTCCAAGACCCCTGTAATCACAATGCAACTTGCCCTTGTCCTCACAATGCTCCAAGACCCCTGTAATCACAATGCTCCATGCCCATATTCATCAGAATGCTCCATGAGACATGTCATCACAACGCTCCATGGTCTTCTCAACACAATGCTCAAGGACCTTGTCATCACAAAGCTCCATTCCCTTGTCATCACAATGCTCCTTGACCACTGTCATCACAATACTCCATGAACATTTTCAGCCCAATGCTCCATGACCTTCTCATCACAATGCTCCATGAACCCTGTCATCACAAAGCTCCATGACCATTGTCATCACAATGCTCCATGAACCCTAACAACACAATGATCCGTGACTCTTGTCATCAAAATGCTGCATGCCTTTGTCACCCCAATGCTCCATGACTGCTGTAATTACAATGACCCATGACCCTTGTCATCACAGTGCTCCAGGACACTTGTCATCACAATGCTACATGCATTTGTCAGCAAAATGCTACATAATCTTGTCATCACAATGCTCCATGCGCTTGTCATCACAATACTCCATTTCCATTGTCATCACAATCCTCCATGAACCTTGGTATCACATTGCTTTATGCCATTGTCATCACAATGCTCTGTGCTCCTTGAAATCTAAATGAACCATGACATCTTTCATCACAATGCTCCAAATCGTTGTGATCACAATGTTCCATAACACTTGTCATCACAACGCTCCATGATGCCTGTCATCACAATACTCCATGCCCTTGTCATCACAATGCGCCATATCCACTGTCATCACAATAATTCATGAAACTTGTCAGACCAATGCTCCATGCCCCTGTCATCACAATGCCCCATGCCTTTGTCATCAAAATGCTCCATGAACCCTGTAATCACAATGCTCTGTGACTGCAGTCATCAAAATGCTTCTTTGCCTTTTTCATCACAATGGTCAATGCCATCATCATCACGAGGCTCTGTGAGCTTTGTCACCACAAGGCTCCATGAACTTTTCATCACAATGCTCCATGACCACTAACATCACAATGCTCCGTGTCTCCAGTCATCACAATGCTTCATGACCTTTTTCATCACAATGGTCCAAGCCCTCGTCATCACAAGTCTCTGTGACATTTTTCACCAAAATGCTCAAAGAACTTTTCATCACAATGCTCCTTGACCCTTGTTATCACAATTCTCCATTCCATTGTCATCACAATACTCCACAAGCTTGTCATTAGAATGCTCCACGACACTTGTCATCACAATGTTCCATGACCTCTGTCATCACAATATTCCATGACACTTGTCATCACAATGCTCCATGCCCCTTGTCATTACAGTGCTCCATGACACTCGTCATCACAATACTCCATGAATATTTTCAGCCCAATGCTCCATGACCTTCGCATCAAAATGCTCCATAACCCATGTCATCACAATGCTCCATGACCACTGTCATCACAACGCTCCATGAACCCTGACAACACAATGATCTTGGATTCTTGTCATAAAAATGCTCCATGACACTTGTCATCCCAAAGCTCCATGACCCTTGTAATCGTAATACTCTGTGACGCTTTTCATCACATTGCTCCATGACCCTCGTCATTATAATGATACAAGCCTTTGTCAGTAAAAGGCTACATGACATTGTCATCACAATGCTCCATGCGCTAGTCATCACAATACTCCATTACCATTGTCTTCACATTCCTCCATGAAACTTGGGATCACATTGATTCATGTCCTTGTCATCACAATGCTCCATGCTCCTTGTAGTCAATGTGATCACAATGTTCCATAACACTTTTCATAACAATTCTCCGCGATGCCTGTCATCAAAATACTCCATTCCCTTGTCATCACAGTGCTCTATAAACTTTGTCCTCAAAATGATCAATACACTTGTCATCACAATGCTCCCTGAAGCTTGTCATCAGAATGCACCTTGAACCCTGTCATGAAAAGGCTCCATGCCTTTTTCATCACAATGATCGATGCCCTATTCATCAAAATTCTCCATGCGATTTTCATCACAATACTCCACAAGCTTGTAATCAGAATGCTCCATGACCCTTGTCATTACAATGCTCCATGAACCCTGTCATCAAATGCTGCAGACACCTGTCATCACAATGATTCATGACCCCTGATATCAAAATGTTCCATAAACCCGTCTTCAAAATGTTCCATGACACTTTTCATCAAATTGCTCCATGACCCTTTCATCACAATGCTCCCTGCCTTTCTCATCACAATGCACCACGTCCTTGTCATCACAATGCTCCATGACCTTTGTCAACAAAAAGATCTATGACACTTGGCATACATTGCTCCATGCCCTTGTCATCACAAATCTCCATGACGCTTGTCATCACAATGCTCAATGCCCTTGTCATCACAATGCACTTTGACCCAAGTATCACAGTGTTCCATGCCCTTGTCATCACAATGCTCCATGCCCACTCTCAAAACAATAATCCATGAAATTTTACAGACCAATGATCGATGCCCTTGTCATCACAATGCTCCATTACACCTGTCATAACAATGCTCCATGACCCCTGTCATCACAATGTTCCACGGCCTTATCATCACAAAGCTCCATCACCCTTGTCATCACAATGCTCCAAGACCCCTGTGATCACAATGCTCCATGCCCTTGTCATCACAAAGCTCCATGACGCATGTCATCAGAATGCTCCATGGACTTCTCATCACAGTGCACTATGCCCTTGTCATCACAATGTTCCCAGACCCCTGTAATCACAATGCTCCATGCCCATTTTCATCTCAATGCTCTATGAACCCTGTCATCACAATGCACCATGCCAATCATCTTAATGCTTCATGCTATTGTCATCCCAATGAAATAAAAATGCTCCATGCCCTCTGTCATCACAATGCTCCAAACCCTTGTGATCACAAAGTTCCATAACACTTGTCATCACAACGCCCCATGACACTCATCATCACAATTATCCATTGTCTCCTCATCACATTGCTCCATGACCTTTGTCATCACAATGCTCAATACACTTGTCATCACAATGCTCCCTGACACTTGTCGTCAGTATGCTCCTTGAACCCTCTCTTGACAAGGCTCCATGCCTTTTTCATCACAATGATCCATGTCCTTTTCATCACAATGCTCCAAGACCCCTGTAATCACAAAGCTCTATGCCCTTGTCATCACAAAGCTCCATGACGCATGCCATCAGAATGCTCCATGGACTTCTCATCACAATGCTCTATGCCCTTGTCATCACAATGCTCCGAGACCCCTGTAATCACAATGCTCCATGCACCTTTTCATAAGAATGGTCCATGAGACTTGTCATCACAAGGCTCCATGGTCTTCTCATCACATGCTCCAGGACATTGTCATCACAATGCTCCATTCCATTGTCATCAAAATGCTCCATGACCACTGTCATCACAATACTCCATGAACACTTTCCACACAATGCTCCATGACCTTTGCATCACAATGCTCCATGACCCCTGTCATCATATGCTCCATGACAACTGTCATCACAACGCTCCATGACCTCTGACCAAACAATGATCTTGGACTCTTGTCTTCAAAATGCTCCATGACCAATGTCATCCCAATGATCCATGCCCTTGTCATCCCAATGTTCCATGACCCCTGTAATCACAATACTCTCTTACTCTTGTCCTCAGAGTGCTCCATGAAACTTGTCATCACAATACTCCATGCATTTGCCAGCAAAATGCTACATGACTTTGTCATCACAATGCTCCATGTGCTTGTCATCCCAATACTCCATTACCATTATCATCACAATCTTCCATGAACCTTGGGATCACATTGCTTCATGCCCTTGTCATCACAATGCTCCATGCTTCTTGAAATCAAAATGATCCATGACCTCTATCATCACAATGTTCCAATCCCTTTGATCACTATGTTCTATAACACTTGTCATCACAATGCTCCAGGATGCCTGTCATTACAATACTCCATGCACTTGTCATCACAATGCTCCATGACATTTGTCATCACAATGCTCAATAAACCTGTCATCACAATGCTCCATGACAATTGTCGTCAGAGTACTTCTTGAACACTGTCATGAAAAGGCTCCATGCATTTTCTATTACAATGCCCCATGCATTTTTCATCACAATGTTCCATGCCATTTTCATCTCAGTACTCCAGAAGCTTGTCATCAGAATGCTCCATGACCCTTCTCATCACAATGCTCCTTGACCCTGGTCATCACAAGGCGCCAAGCGCTTGTCATCACCATGCTCCACAACCTTGTCATCACAATGCTCCATAAACCTTGTCATCACGATGCTCCATGCACTTCTCATTAAAATGCTCTCTCACCGATGATATAACAATGTTCCATCCCTAGTCATCACAATGCTCCCTCACCCCTTTCATCATAATATTCCATGACTCCTTTCATCACCATGCTATATGCACTTATCATCACAATGCTCCATGACCCCTGACATCACAATATTCCTTAAACCCAGTCATCAAAATGCTCCATGACCCATTTTATCACAATGCTACATGACCCCTGACATCACAATGTTCCATAACAGCTGTCATCAAAATGTTCCATGACCCTTTTCATCAACTTGCTCCATGACACAGTCATCACAATGCTCCCTGCATTTCTCATCATAATGCTCCACGCACTTGTCATCAAAATGCTCCCTCACATTTGTCAGCACAAAGCGCCATCACCCTTGGCAACACAATGCTCCATGCCATTGTCATCACAATGCTCCATGAACACTCTCATAACATTGCACCATGCCCTTGTCATCACAAAGCTCCATGACGCATGTCATCACAATGCTCGATGTAATTGTAATCACAATGCTGCATGCCCTTGTGATTACAATACTCCATGACCCATGTATCACAGTGTTCTGGGCCCCTGTCATCACAATGCTCCATGCCTACTCTCATGACAACAATCCATGAAACATTTCAGACCAATGCTCCATGCCCTTGTCATCACAATGCTCCATAACACTGATCCATGACCAATACAATCACAATGTTCCACGGCCTTCTCATCAAAAGGATCCATGACCCTTGTCATCACAATGCTCCAAGACCCCTGTAATCACAATGCTTCATGCCCTTTTCATCACAAAGCTCCATGACGCATCTCATAAGAATGCTCCATTGCATTCTCATCACAATGTTCCATGCCTTTGTCATCACAATGCTCCAAGACCCTGTAATCACAATGCCCCATTCCCCTTTTCATCTCAATGCTCCAGGAACCCTGTCATCACAGTGAACCATGCCAATCATCATAATGCTTCATGTTATTGTCATCACAATGAAATCAATATGCTCCATGATCTCTGTCATCACAATGCTACAAACCCTTGTGATCACAATGTTCCATAACCCTTGTCATCACAACGCCCCATGACGTTCGTCATCAGTTTTCCATGGTCTTCTCATCACAATGCACCATTACACTTGTCATCACAATGCTCAATACACTTGTCATCACAATGCTCCCTGACACTTGTCGTCAGAACGCTCCTTGAATCCTGTCATGTAAAGGCTAAATGACTTTTTCATCACAATGCTCCATGCCCTATTCATCACAATGTTCCGTGCCATTGTCATCACAATACTCCACAAGCTTGTCATCAGAATGCTCCATGACCCTTGTCATCACAATGCTCCAAGACCCCTGTCATCACAATGTTCCCTGACACCTGTCATCACTATGCTCCATGCCCCTTGTCATTACAGTGCTCCATTACGCTCATCATCACAATTATCCATGGTCTTCTCATCACAATGCTCCACGGTCTTGCCATCACAATGCTCCATGCTCTGGTCATCACAATGCTTCATATCCCTTGTCGTCACAATTATCCACGTCTTTATCATCACAATACTCCATGACACTTCTCATCACAATGTTACATGGTCTTGTCATCACAATTCTCCATGCGCTTGTCATCAGAATGCTTCACGATATTTTCATCAAAATTATCAATGGCCCTTGTCATCACAATCCCCCATTCCGTTGTCATCACAATGCTCTATGACCCTTGTCATCACAATGCTCCAAGCCCTTGTCACCACAATGCTCCTTTACTATTTTTTTTTTTTTTGCGGTACACGTGTCTCTCACTGCTGTGGCCTCTCCCGTTGCAGAGCAGAGGCTCTGGACTCACAGGCTCAGCGGCCATGGCTCACGGGCCCAGCTGCTCCACGGCATATGGGATCCTCCCAGACCGGGGCACGAACCCATATCCCCCACATCGGCAGGCGGACTCTCAACCACTGCATCACCAGGTAGGCCCTCCATTACCTTTTTCAACACAATCCTCCATGACACTAGGCATAACAATGCTCTATGCCATAGTCATCAAAATGAACCATGATTTATGTCATCACAATGCTCCCGGACACCTGTCTTCCAAATACTCCATAACCTTGTCATCACAATGCTCCATGCTGTTGTCATCACAATGCACCATGCCCACTGTCATTGCAATAATCCATGAAACTTGTTAGACCAATGCTCGATTCCCCTGTCATCACAATGTCCCATGCCCTTGTCATCACAATGCTCCATGACCCCTGTCATCACAATGCTCCGTGATTAGAGTCATCACAATGCTTCATGAACTTTGACATCACAATGGTCCATGCCCTCATCATCACAAGGTTCTGTGACCTTTGTCACCATAATGCTCCATGAAATTTTCATCACAATGCTCTGTGACCCTTGTCATCACAATGCTCCTTCACCCCTGTCATCACAATGTTCCATGACCCCTGTCACCACAATGCTACATGATCTTATCATCACAATGCTCCATGACACCTGACATCAAAATGTTCCATAAACCCTGTCATCAAAATGCTCCATGAGCCTTTCATCACAATGCTCTATGACCACTGACATCTCAATGATCCATAACACCTGTCATAAAAATGTTCCATGACACTTCATCATATTGCTCCATGACACTTTAATCACAATGCTACCTGCACTTCTCATCACAATGCACCATGTACTTGTCACCAAATACTCCATGACCTTTGTCATCACGAAGCTCCATCACCCTTGGCATCACAATGCTCCATGCCATTGTCATCACAATGCTCCATGAACCCTCTCATAACATTGCTCCATGACCTTTTCATCACAAAGATCCACGACGCTTGTCATCACAATGATCGATGTTCTTCTAATCACAATGCTCCACGCCCTTGTCTTTACAATCCTCCATGACGCATGTATCACAGTGTTCCGAGCCCTTGTCATCAAAATGCTCCATGCCCACTCTCATCACAATAATCCATGAAACTTTTCAGACCAATGCTCAATGCCCTTGTCATCACAATGCTCCATTACCACTGTCATAGCAATGCTCCATAACCCCTGCCATCAAAATATTCCACGGCCTTGTCATCACATGGCTCCATGATCATTGTCATCACAATGCTTCAAGACCCCTTTAATCACAAAGCTCTATGCCGTTGTCATCACAAAGCTCCACGACGCATGTCATCAGAATGCTCCATGGCCTTTTCATCAAAATGCTCCATGCCCTTGTCATCACAATGCTCCCAGACCCCTGTAATCACAATGCTCCATTCCCCTTTTCATCAGAATGCTCCATGAGACTTGTCATCACAAGTCTCCATGGTCTTCTCATCACAATGCTCCAGGAATTTCTCATCACAATGTTCCATTCCCTTGTCATCACAATGCTCCATGACACCTGTCATCACAATATTCCATGAACATTTTCAGCCCAGTGCTCCATGACCTTCTCATCACAATGTTCCATGAACCCTGTCATCACAATGCTCCATGACCACTGTCATCACAAGGCTCCATGACCACTCTCAACACAATGATCCGGGACTATTGTCAACAAAATGCTCCATGACCCTTGTAATCACAATGATACATGCCCTGTAATCCCAATGCTCCATGATTAAGGTAATCACAATGCTCAGTGACACTTTTCATCACAGTGTTCCATGACCTTTGTCATCACACTGCTCAATGCCTTTGTCAACAAACTGCTACATGACCTGGTCATAACATGCTCCATTACCTTTGTCATCACAATCCTCTATGACATTAGACATCACAATGATCCATGCCATTGTCTTCACAATGGACCATGACATATATCATCACATTGTTCCCTGACACCTGTCTTCACAATACACCATGACCTTGTCATCACAATGCTCCATGTCCCTGTCATCACAATGTGCCATGCCCACTGTCATCGCAATAATCCATGATACTTCTCAGACAAATGCTCCATGCCTCTGTCATCACAATGCTCCATGACTCCTGTCATCACAGTGCTCGGTGACTGCACTCATCATAATGCTTCATGACCTTTTTCATCATAATGGTCCATGCCCTCATCATCACAAGGCTCTGTGACATTTGTAACCACAATGCTCCATGAAATTTTAATCACAACGCTCCATATCTTTGTCAGCACAATGCTCCATGACCAATGTCATCACAATGCGCCGTGCTCTTTTCATCATAATGCTCCACAAACTTGTCATCACAATGCTCCATAAACATTGTCATCAGAATGCTCCATGCACTTATCATCCAAATGATCTCTCACCACTGATATCACAATGTTCCATCAATAGTCATCACAATACTCCTTCACCCCTGTCACCAAAATGTACCATGACACTGTCATCAAAATCCTACATGCCCTTATCATCACAACGCTACATGACTCCTGACATCACAATGTTCCATAACATCTGTCATCAAAATGTTCCATGACATTTTTGATCAACTTGCTCCATAAGCCTGTCATCTCAATGCTCCCTGCCCTTCTCATCACAATGCACCACGCCCTTGTCATCAAAATGCTCCATGACTTTGTCATCAAAATGATCACTGCCCTTCTCATCACAATGCAGCATGCCATTGTCATCACAATGCTCCATGTACCCTCTCATCATATTGCTCAATGCCCTTGCCCTCACAAAGCTCCATGACGCTTGTCATCACACTGCTCGATGCCTATCTCATCACAGTGCTCCATGCACTTCTCATTACCATCCTCCATGACCCATGTATCACAGTGTTCCATGCCCTTGTCATCACAATGCTCCATGCACACTCTCAACATAATAATCCATGAAACTTTTAAGACCAATGCTCCACGCTCTTGTCATCACAATGCTCCATTACCCCTGTCATAACAATGCTCCATGACGCCTGCCATCACAATGTTCCATGGCATTGTCATCACAAGGCTCCATTACCATTATCATCACAATGCTCCCAGACCCCTGAAATCACAATGCTCCATGCCCTTGTCATCACAAAGCTCCATGACCCCTGTCATCACAATACTCCATGAACATTTTCAGCCCAATGCTCCATGACATTCTCATCAAAATTCTCCATGACACCTGTCATCAAAATGCTCCATGACCACTTTCATTACAATGCTCCATGACCCCTGACAACACAATGATCCGGGACTCTTGTCATCAAAATGCTCCATGACACTTGTCATCACAATGATACATGCCCTTCTCATCCCAATGCTCCATGACCCCTGTAATCACAATGTTCCGTGACACTTGTCATCACAGTGCTCCATGACCATTGTCATCACAATGCTCCATGTGTGTGTCATCAAAATACGCCATTTCCATTGTCATCACAATCCTCCATGAACGTTGGGATCACATTGCTTCATGCCCTTGTCATCACAATGCTCCATGCTCCTTGAAATCAAAATGATCCATGACCTCTGTAATCACAATTCTCCAATCCCTTGTGATTGCAATGTTACATAACACTTGTGATCACAATGCTCCAGGACACCTGTCATCACAATGCTCCAGGCCCATAGTCATTACAGTGCTCCATGATGCTCATCATCACAATTATCCATGGTTTTCCCATTACAGTTCTCCACGGTCTTGCCATCAAAATGCTCCATGCCCTGGTCATCACAATGCTCCATATCCCTTGTCATCACAATTATCCACATCCTTGTCATCATAATGCTCCATGACACTTCTCATTACAATGTTACATGCTATTGTCATCACAATTCTCCATGCACTTCTCATCGCTATGCTCCATGACCACTGTCATAGCAAGCTCCACACAATTTTCATCACAATGCTTAATGACCTTGTCATCAAAATTCTCAATGGCCCTTGTCATAACAATGCTCCATGCCCTTGTCTTGACAATCCTCCATGACCCATGTATCACAGTGTTCCGTGCCCTTGTCAACAGAATGCTCCATGCTCACTCTCATCACAATAATCCATGAAAATTTTCAGACTAATGCTCCATGCCCTTCACATCAAAATGTTCCATTACCCCTTTCATAAAAATGCTCTATGACCACTGCCATCACAATGTTCCATGGCCTTGTCTTCACAAGGCTCCATGACCCTTGTCATCACAATGCTCCAAGACCCCTCTAATCACAGTGCTCCATCCCCTTGTCATCACAAAACTCCATGATACATGTCTTCAGAATGCTCCATGGCCTTCTCATTACAATGCTCCATGCCCTTGCCATCACAATGCTCCAAGACCCCTGAAATCACAATACTCCATGCCCCTTTTCATCTTAATGCTCCATGAACCCTGTCATCAAAATGCACCATGCCCATCATATTAATGCTTCATGCTATTGTCATCATAATGAATTCAAAATGCTCCATGACCTCTGTCATCACAATGCTCCAAACCCTTGTGATCACAATGTTCCATAACACTTGTCATCACAACGCCCCATGACGATCGTCATCAAAATTAACCATGGTCTTCTCATCACAATGCTCCATGACCTTTGTCATCACAATGCTCAATACACTTGTCATCAAAATGCTCCCTGACACTTGCCATCAGTATGCTCCTTGAACCCTGTTATGACAAGGCTCCATGCCTTTTTCATCACCATGATCCATGCCATTTTCATCACAATGCTCCAAGACCCCTGAATCACAATGCTCCATGCCCATTTTCATTAGAATGCTCATGAGATTTTTCATCACAAGGCTCCATGGTCTTCTCATCACAGTGCTCCAGGTCATTTTCATCACAATGCTCCTTTCCCTTGTCATCCCAATGCTCCATGACAATTGTCATAATAAAACTCCATGATGCATGTCATCAGAATGATCCATGACCTTCTCATCACAATGCTCCATACCCTTGTCATCACAATGCTCCAAGAGACCTGTAATCACAATGCTCCATGCCCATTTTCCTCTCAATGCTCCATGAATCCTGTCATCACAATGCACCATGCCCGTCATCATAATGTTTCAAGCTATTGTAATCACAATAAAATTAGAATGCTCCATGACCTCTGTCATCACAATGCTCCAAACCCTTGTGATCACAATGTTCCATAACTCCTGTCATAACAATGCCACATGACGTTCGTCATCACAATTATCCATGGTCTTCTCATCACAGTGCTCCATGACCTTTGTCATCACAATGCTCAGTACATTTGTCATCACAATACTACCTGACACTTGCCATCAGTATGCTCATTGAACCCTGTCATGACAAGGCTCCATGCCTTTTTCATCACAATGATCCATGCCCTTTTCATCACAATGCTCCAAGACCCCTGTAATCACAATGCTCCATGCCCTTGTAATCACAATGCTCGATGACGCATGTCATCAGAATGTTCCATGGCCGTTTAATCAAAATGCTCCCAGACCCATATAATCACAATGCTCCATGCCCCTTTTCATCAGAATGTCCATGAGATTTTTCATCAGAAGGCTCCATGGTCTTCCCATCACAATGCACAAGGAACTTGTCATCACAATGCTCCATTACCTTTGTCATCACAATCCTCAATGCACTTGGCATCACAATGCTCCATAACATTTTCATAACAATGGACCACGACATATGTCATCACAATGCTCCCTGACATCTACCTTCAAAATACTCCATGACCTTGCCATCACAATGCTGCATTCCCTTGTCATCACAATGAGCCGTGCCCACTGTCATAACAATAATCCATGAAATTTGTCAGACCAATGCTCCTTGAGCCCTGTCATGACAAGACTCCATGCCTTTGTCATCACCATGCTCCACAACCTTGTCATCACAATGCTCCATGCAATTCTCATCAAAATGCTCTCTCACCACTGATATAACAATGTTCCATCCCTAATCATCACAATAATCCCTTATCCCTGTTATCACAGTGTTCAATGATCCCTTTCATCACAATGCTCCATACGCTTATCATCACAATTCTCCATGACACTTTTCATCATATTGCTCCGTGACCCTGTCATCACAATCCTACCTGCACTTCTCATCACAATGCATCACACATTTGTCATCAAAGTACTCCATGACCTTTGTCATCACAAAGCTCCATCACCCTTGTCATCACAATGCTCCATGCCCACTCTCATCACAATAATTCATGAAACTTTTAAGACCAATGCTCCATACCCTTGTCATCACAATGCTCCATTACCGCTGTCATAACAATGCTCCATGAGCCCTGCATTCACAATGATCCATGGCCTTGTCATCACAAGGCTCCATAACACTTGTAATCACAATGCTCCAAGACCCCTGTAATCACAATGCTCCATGCCTTGGTCATCACAAAGATCCATTCCCCTTTTCATCTCAATGCTACATGAAACCTGTCATCACAATGCACCATGCCCATCATCATAATTCTTCATGCTATTTTCATCATAATGAAATTAAAATGCTCCATGACTTTTGTCATCACAATGCTCCAAACCCTTTTGATAACAATGTTCCAAAACACTTGCCATCACAACGCCCCATGGTGCTCGTCATCACAATTATTCATGGTCTTCTCATCACAATGCTCCATGACCTTTGTGATCTCAATGCTCAATAAACATGTCATCACAATTCTCCCTAACACTTGTCGTCAGTATGCTCCTTGAAACCTGTCATGACAAGGTTCCATGCCCTTTTCATCACAATGATCCATGCAATTCTCATCACAATGCTCCATGCCCTTTTCATTATAATCCTCCATGACCCATGTATCACAGTGTTCCGTGCCCTTGTCATCACAATGCTTCATGCCCACTCTCATCACAATAATCCATGAAACTTTTCAGACAAAGGTCCTTGCCCTTCTCATCACAATGCTCCATTACCGCTATCATAAAAATGTTCCATGACCACTGCCATCACAATGTTCCACGGCCTTGAAATCACAAAGGTCCATGACCCTTGTCATCACAATGCTCCAAGACCCCTTTAATCAAAATGCTCGATTCCCTTGTCATCGCACAGCTCCATGACGCATGTCATCAGAATGCTCCATGGCCTTCTCATCACAATGCTCCTTGCCCTTGTCATCACATTGCTCCACGACCCCTGTAATCACAATGTTACATTCCCCTTTTCATCAGAATGTTCCATGAGACTTGCTATCACAAGGCTCCTTGCTATTCTCATCACAATGCTCCAGGACCTTGTTGTCACAATGCTCCATTCGCTTGTCATCACAATGCTCCATGAACACAGTCAACACAATAATCCATGAACATTATCAGCCCAATGCTCCATGACCTTCTCATCACAATGCTACATAACCCCTGTCATCAAAATGCTCCATTACCTTTTTCATCTCTATGCTCCATGACCGCCGACATCACAATGTTCCATAATCCCTGTCATCAAAATGTTCCATGACCATTTTCATCAAATTGCTGCATGACCCTGTCATCTCAATGCTCCCTGCCTTTCTCATCACAATGCACCACGCCCTTGTCATCAATATGCTCCATGACTTTGTCATCACAAAGCTACATGACAGTGGGCATCACAATGCTCTATGCAATTGTCATCACCATTCTCCATGAACACTCTCAACACATTGCTCCAAGCTCTTGTCATCTCAAAGCTCCATGATGCTTGTCATCACAATGCTTAATGCCCTTCTCATCACAATGATCCATGCCTTGTCATTACAGTTCTCCAAGACCCATGTATCAAAGTGTTCCTTGCCCTTGTCTTCACAATGCTCCATGCCCACTCTCATCACAATAATCCATGAAACTTTTCAGATCAATGCTCACTGCCCTTGTCATCACAATGCTCCAAGACCCTTGTAATCACAATGCTCCATGCCCCTTTTCATCTCAATGCTCCATGAACCCTGTCATCAAAATGCACCATGCCCATCATATTAATGCTGCATGCTATTGTCATCACAATGAAATCAAAATTCTCCATGACCTCTGACATCACAATGCTCCAAACCCTTGTGATCACAATGTTCCATAACACTTGTCATCACAACTCCCCATGATGCTTCTCATCACAATTATCCATGGTCTTCTCATCACAATGCTCCATGACCTTTGTCATCACAATGCTCAATACACTTGTCATCACAATGCTCCCTAACACTTGTCATCAGTATGATCCTTGAACAGTGTAATGACAAGGTTCTATGCCTTTTTCTTCACAGTGATTCATGCCCTTTTCATCTGAATGCTCCAAGAACCCTGTATCACAATGCTCCATGCCCATTTTCATCAGAATGCTCCATAAGACTTTTCATCACAAGGTTCCATGGTTTTCTTATCACACTGCTCCAGGACATTGTCATCAAAATGCTCCATTCACTTTTCATCACAATGCTCCATGACACCTGTCATCACAGTACTCTATGAATATTTTCAGTTCAATGCTCCATGACCTTCTCATCACAATGCTCCATGACCCCTGTCATCACACTGCTCCATGACCACTGTCATCACAATGCTCCTTGAACCCTGACAACACAAAGATCTGTGAATCTTTTCATCAAAATGCTCCATGACCCTTGTCATCACAATGATCCATGCCCTTGTCATCCAAATGCACAATGACCCCTGCAATCACAATGCTCTGTGATGCTTGTCATCACAGTGCTCCACGCCTTTGTCAGCTAAATGCTACATGAAATTGTCATCTCAATGCTCCATGTGCTTGTCATCACAATACTAATTTACCATTGTCATCACAATGCTCCATGAAGATTGGGATGACATTGCTTCATGCCCTTGTCATCACAATGTTCCAAACCGTTCCTTGAAATCAAAATGATCCATGACCTTTGTCATCACAATGCTCCAAACCGTTGTGATGACTGTCCTCACAATACTCCATGGCCTTGTCATCACAATGCTCCATGACACTTGTCATCATAATTCTTCTTGAACTCTGTCATGAAAAGGCTCCGTGCCTTTTTCATCACAATGCCCAATTACATTGTCATCACAATACTCCAATAGCTTGTCATCAGAAGGCTCCATAACCCTTGTCATCACAATGCTGCATGACACTTCTCATCATAATGTTACATGCTCTTGTCATCACAATTCTCCATGCACGTGTCATCGCAGTGCTCCATGATCGCTGTAATAGCAAGCCTCATGTGCTTGTCATCACAATGGTTCACAACCTTGTTATCATAATTCTCAATGGCCCTTGTCATCACAATGCTCCATGACCATTTTCATAACAGTGCTCCAAGCCCATGCCATCACAATGCTCCATTACCTTTGTCATCACAATCCTCCATGGCACATGTCATCACAATGCTCCATGACATTGTCATCACAATGGACCATGACATATGTCATCACAATGCTTCCTGACACCTGTCTTCACAGTACTCCATGACCTTGTCATCACAATGCTCCATGTCTTTGTCATCAAAATGCACCATGCCCACTTTCATCACAATAATCCATGAAACTTGTGAGACCAATGCTCCATGCCCCAGTCATCACAATGCTCAGGGACCCCAGTCATCACAATTCTTCATAAGCTTTGTCATCACAATGGTCTATGCCATCGTCATCACAAGGTTCTGTGACCATTGTCACCACAATGCTCCATGAAGTTTCAACACAATGCTCTGTGACCCTTGTCAACACAATGCTCCATGCCTTTTTCAGCACAATGCTCCATGACCCTTGTCATCACAATGCTCCATGCGCTTGTCAGCACAGTGATCCATGACCCATGTCATCACAATGTGCCATGCGGTTGTCATATCAATGCTCCACAACCTTGTCATCACAATGCTCCATAATCTTGTCATCACAATGCTCCATGCACTTCTCATCAAAATGCTCTCTCACCACTGATATCACAATGTTCCATCACTAGTCATCACAATGCTCCCTCAACTCTGTCATCACAATGCTCCATGACCCGTTATCACAATGCTACATACACTTATCATCACATTGTTCCATGACCTCTGACATCACAATGTTCCATAACCCCTGTCATCAAAATTCACTATGACAGTTTTCATCACAATGCTCCATGACCCCTGACATCACAATGTTCCATAACCCCTGTCATCAAAATGCTCCATGATCCTTTTCATCACAATGTTCCATGACCACTGATATCACAATGTTCCATAACACCTCTCATCAAAATGCACCAAGCCCTTGTCATCAAAATGCTGCATTAGCTTTGTCATCACAAATCTCCATGACACTTGGCATCACAATGCTCCATGTCATTGTCATCACAATGCTCCATGAACCCTCACATCACATTGTTCCATGCTCTGGTCATCAAAAGTTCCATGACACTTGTCATCACCATGTTCGATGCCCTTCTCTTCACAATGCTCAATGCCCTTGTCATTACAATCCTCCATGATCCATGTATCACAATGTTCCGTGCCCTTGTCATCAGAATGTACCATGCTCACTTTAATCACAATAATCCATGAAATATTTCAGACCAATGCTCCATGCCCTTGTCATCACAATGCTCCATTAACCCTGTCATAACAATGCTCAATGAGCCCTGCCATCACAATGTTCCACGGCCTTGTGTTCACAAGGCTCCATGACCTTTGTCATCGTAATGTTCCAAGGCAACTGTAAACACGATGCTCCATGCCTTTGTCATCACAAAACTCCATGATACATGCCATCAGAATGATCCATGGCCTTCTCATCACAATGCTCCATGCCCTTTTCATCACAATGCTCCAAGACCCCTGTAAGCACAATGCTCCATGCCAGTTTTTATCTAAATGCTTCATGAAGCCTGTCATCACAATGCACCATGCCCATCATCATAATACATCATTCTATTGTCATCACAATGAAATCAAAATGCTCCATGACCTCTGTCATCACAATGTTCCAAACCCTTGTGACCACAATGTTTCATAGCACTTGTCATCACGATGCCCCATGATGCTTGTATTCATAATTATCCATGGTCTTCTCATCAAAATGCTCCATGACCATTGTCATCACAATGCTCAATACACTTGTCATCACAATGCTCCCTGAAACTTGTCATCACTATGTTCCTTGAACGCTGTCATGACAAGGTTCCATGCATTTTTCATCACAATGATCCATGTCCTTTTCATCACCATGCTCCAAGACCCCTGTAATCAAAATGCTCCATGCCCTTGTCATCATAAAGCTCCATGACACATGTCATCAGAATGCTCCATGGCCTTCTCATCACAATGTTCCATGCCCTTGTCATAACAATGAACCAAGACCCCAGTAATCACAATACTCCAAGACACTTATCATCAGAATGCACCATGAGACTTGTCATCATAAGGCTCCATGATCTTCTCATCACAATGCTCCAGGACCTTGTCATCACCATGCTCCATTCCCTTGTCATCACTGTGCTCCATGACCCCTGTCATCACAGTAATCCTTGAATATTTTCAGCCCAATGCTCCATGACCTCCACATCACAATGCTCCATGACCACTGTCATCACAAAGCTCCATGACCACTGTCATCACAATGCTCCATGACACTTCTCATCACAATGTGACATGCTCTTGTCATCACAATTCTCCATGCACTTGCCATCACAATGCTCCATGATCCCTGTCATAGAAAGCTCCATGTACTTGTCAGCACAATGCTTCACGAACTTGTCATCAAAATTCTCAATGACACTTGTCATCACAGTGCTCCATAACTTTGTCATCACAATGCTCCATGAACCTTGTCATCACAATGCTCTATGCCCTTGTCATCACAATGCTCCATTACCTTTGTCATCACAATCCTCCATGGCAATTGGCATCACAATGTTCCATGCCATTGTCATCACAATGGACCATGACATATATCATCACAATGCTCCCAGACAACTATCTTCAAAATACTCCATGGCCTTGTCATCACAGTGCTCCATGCCCTTGTCATCACAATGCTCCAGGACACCTGTAATCAAAATGCTATATGCACATTTTCATCTGAATGCTCCATGAGACTTGTCAACACAAGGTTCCATGGTTTTCTCATCACAATGCTCCAAGACCTTGTCATCACTATACTCCATTCCCTGGTCATCACAATGCTCCATGACCCCTGTCATCACAATACTCAATGAACATTTTCAGCCCAATGATCCATGACCTTCTCTTCACAATGCTCCATGACCCTGTCATCAGAATGCTCCATGACCACTGTCATCACAACGCTCCATGACCCCTGACAACACAATGATCCCTGACTATTTTCATCAAAAAGCTCCATGACACTTTTCATCACAATGATCCATGCCCTACTCATCCCAATGCTCCATGACACCTGTAGTAACAATGCTCCTTGACGCTTGTCATCACAGAGCTCCATGACACTTGTCATCACTATTCTCCATGCCTTTGTCAGCAAAATGCTACATGACCTTGTTATCAAAATGTTCCATGGGCTTGTCATAACAATACTCCATTACAATTCTCATCACAATCCTCCATGAACTTTGGGATCACATTGCTTCATGCCCTTGTCATCACAATGCTCCATGCTCCTTGAAATCAAAATGATCCATGACCTCTGTCATCACAATGCTCCAAACCCTTGTGATCACAATATACCATAACACTTGTCATCACAACGTTCCATGATGCCTGTCATCACAATATTCCATGCCCTTGTCATTACAATTCTCCAGTACCTTTGTCATCATAATGCTCAATACACTTGCCAACACTATGTTCCCTGAACTTTTCGTCAGGATGATCCTTGAACCCTGCCATGAAATGGCTCCACGCTTTTTTCATCAAAATGCTCCAAGCCATTGTCATCACAATACTCCACAACTTGTCATCAGAATGCTCCATGACCCTTTTCATCACAATGCTCCATAACCCTTGGCATCACAATGCTCCATGACACCTGTCATCACAATGTTCCATGCCCCTTGTCATTACAGTGCTCCGTGACGCACGTCATCAAAATTATTCATGGTCTTCTTATCACAATGCTCCACAGACTTGCCATCACAGTTCTCCATGCCCTGGTCATCACAATGTTCCAAGTCCTTGTCATCAAAATGCTCCATGACACTTCTAATCACAAAGTTACATGCTCTTTTCATCACTGTTCTCCATGCACTTTTCAAAGCAGTGTTCCATTACCCCTGTCATAGAATGCTATATGCACTGGTCATCACAATGCTTCACGACCTTGTCATCAAAATTCTCAATGGCCCTTGTCATCACAGTGCTCCATTCCTTTGTCATCACAAGGCTCCACGACCCTTGTCAGCACAATGCTCCAAGCACTTGTCATCACAATGCTCCATAACCTTTGTCATCACAATCCTCCATGGCAGTTGGAATCACAAAGCTCCATGCCATTGTCATCACAATGCTCCATGCCTTTGTCAGCACAATCCTCCATGACCCTCGTCTTCACAATACTCCATGCGCTTGTCAGCAAAATGCTCCATGATCCATGTCATCACAATGTGCCATGTGCTTGTCATCACCATTCTCCACAACCTTGTCATCACAATAATCCATAAGCCTTGTCATCAGAATGCTCCATGCACTTCTCATCAAAATGCTTTGTCACCACTGATATCACAATGTTCCACCAGTAGACATCACAATACTCTCTCACCCAAATCATCAGAATGTTCCATCACCACTGTCATCACAATGCTACATGCCCTTATCATCACAATGCTCCATGACCCTACCATCACAATTTTCCAAGGCCTTGTCACTACAAGGCTCCTTGACGCCTGTCATCACAATGCTCCAAGACCACTGTAATCAAAATGCTTCATGCCCTTGTCATAACAAAGCTCTATGACACATGTCATCAGAATGCTCCATGGCCTTCTCATCACAATGTGCCATGCCCACTGTCATCACTATAATCCATGAAACTTGACAGACCAATGTTCCAGCCCCCTGTCATCACAGTGCTCCTTGCGCTTGTCATCACCATGCTCCATGACCCATGTTATAACAATGCTCTGTGACTCCAGTCATCACTTTGCTTCATGAACTTTGTCATCACAATGGTCCATGTCCTCTTCATCACAAGGTTATCTGACTTTTGTCACCACAATGCTACATGAACTTTTCATCATAATGCTCTGTGACACTTGTCGTCACAATGCTCCATGCCTTTGTCAGCACAATGCTCCATAACCAATGTCATCACAATACACCATGCACTTGTCATCACAATGCTCTACACACTTCTCAACAGAACGCTCCATAAACCGTGTCATCACAATTCTCCATGCACTTCTCATCAAAATGCTCTCTCATAACTTATATCACAATGTTCCATCACTAGTCATCACAATACTCCCTCACCCCCTCATCACAATGTTCCATGACCCCTCTCAACGCAATGCTACATGCCCTTATCATCACAATGCTGCATGACCACTGACATCACAATGTTCCATAACCCCCTCATCAAAATGCTCCATGATCCTTTTCATCACAATGCTCCATGGCTCCTGACATCACAATGTTCCATAACCCCTATCATCAAAATGTTCCATGACACTTTTCATCAAATTGCTGAATGAACCTGTCATCACAATGCTCCCTGCCCTTCTCATCACAATGCACCATGCCCTTGTCATCAAAATCCTCCAACATTTGTCATCACAAATCTCCATGACCTTTGGCATCACAATGCTCCATGCCATTGTCATCACAATGCTCCACGAACACTATCATCATATTGCTCTAGTCCCTTGTCATCACAAAGCTCCATGACACTTGACATCACAATGCTCGATGCACTTCTCATCACAATGCTCCATGCACTTTCATTACAATCCTCCATGACCCATGTATCGCAGTGTTCCGTGTCCTTTTCATCACAATGCTCCAATACCCCTCTCATAAGAATGCTCCATCACCCATGTCATAGCAAGCTCCTTGCGCTTGTCATCATAATGCTTCACGACCTTGTCTTCAAAATTCTCTATGGCCCTTGTAACCACAATGCTTCATGCCCTTGTCATTACAATGCTCCAGGACCCTTGTCATCACAATGCTTCAAGCCCTTGTAATCACAATGCTCCATAACCTTTGTCATCACAATCTTCCATGAAAGGTGGCATCACAATTCTCCATGCCATTGTCATCACAATGGACCATGACATATGTCAGCACAATGTTCCCTGACACCTGTCTTCACAATATTCCTTGACATTGTCAACACAATGTTCCATTCCCTTGTCATCACAATGTCCCATGACGCTCGTCGTCACAATTATTCATGGTCTTCTCATCACAATGCTCCATGACCTTTGTCATCACAATGTTCAATACAATTGTCATCACAATGCTCCTTGACATTTGTCTTCAGTATGCTCCTTGAACCCTGTCATGAAAAGGCTCCACGCCTTTTTCATCACAATGATACATGCATTTTTCATCACAATGCTCCAAGACTCATGTAATCACAATGCTCCATGCACATGTCATCAAAAAGCTCCATGACACATGTCATCAGTATGCCCCATGGCATTCTCATCACAATGATCCATGCCCTTGTCATCACAATGCTCCCAGACCCTTGTAATCACTATGTTCCATGCCCCTTTTCTTCAGAATGCTCCATGACACTTGTCATCACAAGGTTCCATGGCCTTCTCATCACAATGCTCTAGGACCTTGTCATCACAATGCTCCATGCCGTTCTCCTCCCAATGCTTCATGACCCCTGTAATCACAATCCTCCATGATGCTTGTCATCACCGTGCTCCATGACCCTTGTCATCACAATGCTCCATGGCCACTGTCATCACAATACTCCATGAACTTTTTCAACCAAATGCTCCATGACCTCATCACAATGCTCCATGACACAAGTCATCACAATGCTCCATGACCACTGTCATCACAACGCTCGAAGACCCCTGACAACAGAATGATCCTTGACCCTTGTCATCAAAATGTTCCATGACCCTTGTCATCACAATGATCCATGCCCTTGTCATCCCAATGCCCCATGACCCTTGTAATCACAAGGCTCCGTGATGCTTGTCATCACAGGGCTCCATGACCATTGTCATCAAAATGGTCTATGCTTTTGTCATCACAATGCTCCATGCCTTTGTCATCTCAATGCTCCAAAATCCCTGTAATCACAATGATCCATGCCCCTTTTCATTAGAATTTTCCATGAGACTTGTCATCACAAGGATCCATGGTCTTCCCATCACAATGCTTCAGGACCTTGTCATCACAATGCTCCACTGCCTTGTCATCACAATGCTCCACATACCCTGTTATCACAATACTCCATGAATATTTTCAGCCCATTGCTCCATGACCTTCTCATCACAATGCTCCATGATCCCTGACATCACAATGCTCCATGACAACTGTCATCACAACGCTCCATGACCCTTGACAACACAATGATCTGGGACACTTGTCATCAAAATGCTCCATGACACTTGTCATCACAATGATCCGTGCCCTTGTCATCCCAATGCTCCAAGACCCCTGTAATCACAATGCCCCGTGAGGCTTGTCATCACAGTGCTCCATGCCTTTGTCAGCAAAATGCTACATGAACTTTTTATCAAAATGCTCCATGCGCTTGTCATCAGAATACTCCATGAACTTTGGGATCACATTGCTTCATGCCCTTGTTATCACAATGCTCCAAGCTCCTTGAAATCAAAATATTTCATGACCTCTGTCATCACATTGCTGCAAACTCTTGTGATCACAATGTTCCATAACTCTTTTCATCACAATGCTCAATGATGCCTGTCATCACAATACTCCATGCCCTTGTCATCACAATGATCCATTCCCACTGTCATCACAATAATCCAAGAAAATTGTCATACCAAAGTTCCATGCCCTTGTCATCTCAAAGCTCCATGACGCTTGCCATCACAGTGCTCCATGCCCTTCTCATCACAATGCTCCATGCCCATGTCACTACAATGTTTCATGACCCATGTATCACTGTGTTCCATGCCCTTCTCGTCACAATGCTCCCTGACACGTGTCTCCACCATGCTCCATGCCCTTGTCATAACAATGTTCCATTACCTTTGTCGTCACAATCCAACATGACACTTGGCATCACAATGCTCAATGCCACTGTCATCACAATAGACCATGACATATGTCATCACAATGCTCCATGCCCACTATCATCACAATGCTCAATGACCCCTGTCCTCACAATGCTCCATGCCCTTGTCATCACAGTGCTTCATGACACTCTTCATCACAATTCTCCATGGTCTTCTCATCACAATTCTCCACGACCTTGCCATCACAATGTTCTCTTCCCTGGTCATCACAATGCTCCATGACACTTCTCATCAAAATTCTACATGCTCTTGTCATCACAATTCTCCATGCACTTATTGTCACAATGCTCCATGACCCCTGTCACAGCAAGCTACATGCACTTGCCATCACAATGCTTCATGTCCTTGTCATCAAAATGATCAATGACACTTGTCATCACAATGCTCCATGCCCTTGTCATCAAAATGCTCCATGAACCTTGTCATCACAATGCTCCAAGACCTTGTAAATACAATGATCCATTTCCCTTGTCATCACAATCCTCCATGACCCTTGGCATCACAATGCTCCATGCAATTGTCTTCACAATGGACAATGGCATATATCATCACAATGCTCCCTGACACATGTCATCACAATGCTGCATGACCCTTGGTATCACAATGCTCCATGCCGAAAGTCACCACAATAATTCATGAAATTTGTAGGACCAATGCTTCATGCCCTTCTCATCACAATGCTCCATGCCCTTTTCACTACAATGCTCCATGACACACGTATCACAATGTTCCATGCACTTCTCATCACAATTCGCCCTGACACGTGTATTCACAATGCACCATGACCTTGTCATCACAATGTTCCATGCCCACTCTCATCAGAATAATGAATGAAAGTTCTCGACCAATGCTCCATGCGCTTGTCATCACAATGCTCCAAAACCACTCTCATAACAATGCTACATGACCCCTGCCATCACAATGTTCCACGGACTTGTCTTCACAAGGCTCCATGACACTTCTCATCACAATGCTCCAAGACCCCTGTAATCACAATGCTCCATGCCCCTTTTCATCTCAATGATTCATGAACCCTGTCATCACAATGCACCATGCCCATCATCATAATGCTTCATGCTATTGTCATCACAATGAAATCAAAATGCTCCATGACCTCTGTCATCACAATGCTCCAAACCCTTGTGATCACAATATTCCATAGCACTTGTCATCACAACGCCCCATGAGGCTCGTCATCACAATTATCCATGGTCTTCTCTTCACAATGCTCCATGACCTTTGTCATCACAATGGTCAATATACTTGTCATCATAATGCTCCCTGACACTGGTTGTCAGTATGCTACTTGAACCCTTTCATGACAAGACGCCATGCCTTTTTCATCACAATGATCCATGCCCTTTTCATCACAATGCCCCAATAAACCTGTAATCACAATGCTCCATGCACTTGTCATCACAAAGCCCCATGACTCATGTCATCAGAATGCTCCATGTCCTTCTCATCACAATGCTCCAAGAACCCTGGAATCACAAGGCTCCATGCCCCTTTTCATCAGAATGCTCCATGAGACTTTTCATCACAAGGCTCCATGATGTTCCCATCACAATGTTCCAGGACCTTGTCATCACAATGCTCCATTCCCTTGTCATCACAATGTTCCAAGACCCCTGTCATCACCAAGCTCCATGCACTTGTCATCACAAAGCTGCATGAGCCCTGTCATCAAAATGCTCCATGGCCTTCTTAACACAATGTTCCATGCCCTTGTCATCACAATGCTCCAAGACCCCTGTAATCACAATGCTCGATGCCTCTTTTCATCTCAATGATCCATAAACCGTGTCATCACAATACACCATGCCCATCATCATAATGCTTCACGCTATTGTCATCACAATGAAATCAAAAGGCTCCACGATGTCTGTCACCACAATGATCCAAACCCTTGCGATCACAATGCTCTATAGCACTTGTCATTACAATGCTCCATTATGCCTGCCATCACAATATTCCATGCCCTTGTCATCACAGTGCTCCATGCACTTATAGTCAGATGCTCCTTGAACCCTGTCATTACACGGAATCATGCATTTTTCTTCACAATGACCCATGTCCCTTCATCAAAATGCTCCATGCCATTGTCATCACAATACTCCATGCACTTGTCATCAGAATGTTTCATGACCCAAGTCATCACAATGCTCCATGAGGTCTGTCATCACAATGCCCCATGACCCTTGTCATCACAAAGCTCCATGTCCACTCTCATCATAATAATCCATGAAAATTGTCAGACCAATGCTCCATGTCCTTGTCATCTCAAAGCTCCATGACGCTTGCCATCACAATGCTCCATGCCCTTCTCATCACAATGCTCCATGCCCTTGTCACTATAATGCTCCATGACTCATGTATCACAAAGTTCCGTGTTCTTCTCATCACAGTGCTCCCTGAGAAGTGTCTTCACAATGCTCCATGACGTTGTCATCAAAATGCTCCATTACCAGTGTCATCACAATGCTCCATTACCTTTGTCATCACAATCCAACATGACAATTGGCATCACAATGCTCCATGCCATTGTCCTCACAATGGACCATGACATATGTCATCACAATGCTCCATGTCCCCTACCATCACAATCGTCCATGAACCCTGTCATCACAATACTCCATGCCCTCGTCATCACAATGCTCCATTACCTTTGTTGTCACAATACAACATGACACTTTTCATCCCAATGCTCCATGCCCTTCTCATCACAATGTTCCCTGACAACTGTCTTCACAATACTCCATGACCTTGTCATCACAATGCTCCACGCCCTTGTCATCACAATTCGCCATGCCCACTGTTATTCCAATAATGCATGAAACTTGTCATCACAATGCTCTATGACCCCTGTCATCACAATGCTCCGTGACTCCGGTCATCACAATGCTCCATGACATTTGTCATCACAATGGTCCATGACCCTTGTCATCACAATGCTCCACATTCTTGTCATCACGATTCTCCATGCCTTTGTCATCAAAATGATCCATGACCTATCTCATCACAATGCTCCATGCTCTTGCCATCACAATGCTCCATGACACTTGTCATCACAATGCTCCATGGCTTTCTCATCACAATGGTCCAGGGCCTTGTCAACACAATGCTCCATGATCCTATTCATCACAATACTCCATGAAATTTTTCAGCCCAATGCTCCATGCCCTTGTTATCACCATGCTCCATTACCCCTGACAACACAATGCTCCAGGACTCTTTTCATCAAAATGCTCCAGGACACTTGTCATCCGAGTAATACATGCACTTGTCATCCCAATGCTCCCTGACCCCTTTAATCATAATGTTCCGTGACGCTTGTCATCACTGTGCTCCATGACCCTTCTCATCACAAGGCTCCGTGCACTTATCATCACAATGTCCATGACCCTTACCAACAAGATGCTCCATGTGCTTCTGATCACAATACTCCTTTAAAATTGTCATTACAATCCTCCTTGAACCTTCGGATCACACTGCTCCATACACTTGTCATCAAAATGCTCTATGCTGCTTGAAATCACAATGCTCCATGACCTCTGTCATCACAATGCTCCAAACACTTGTGATCACAGTGCTCCATAGCACTTGTCATTACAATGCTCTATGACACCTCTCATCACAATAATCCATGCCCTTGTCATCACAATACTCCATGACACTTGTCGTCACATGCTCCTTGAAACTTGTCATTACAAGGCTACATGTATTTTTCAACACAATGATCCATTCCTTTTTCATCATAATGCTCCATGCCATTGTCATCACAATACTCTATGTGCTTCTCATCAGAATACTCCAAGACCCTTGTCATCACAATGCTCCATGACCCCTGTCATCACAATGATCCATGACACAGGTCTTCACAATAACCCAAGCCCCTTTTTATCACAGTGCATCATGACCCTCGTCATCACAATGCTCCATGGTCTTCTCATCACAATGCTCCACGGCCTTGTCATCACAATGCTCCATGACACTTCTCATCAAAATGCTACATGCTCTTGTCATCACAATTCTCCATGCACATATTGTCGCAATGCTCCATGACCCCTGTCACAGGAAGCTCCATGCGCTTGTCACCACAAAGCTTCAAACCTTTGTCATCAAAATGCTCAAAGACATTTGTCACCACAATGTTCCATGCCCTTGTCATCGCAATGCTCCATGCAATTGTCTTCACAATGGAGAATGACATTTTTCATCACAATGCTCCATGCAACCTGTCATCACAATGCTCCATTGACCCTTGGCATCACAATGCTCCATGCCCAAAGGCATCAAAATAATGCATGAAATTTGCCAGACCAATGTTCCATGCTCTTCTCATCACAATGCACCATGTCCTTGTCACTACAATGTTCCATGACCCACGTATCACAATGTTCCATGCCATTCTCATGACAGTGCTCCCTGACACGAGTATTCATAATGCTCCATGAACTTGTCAACACAATGCTCCATGCCCACTCTCATCACAATAATTCATGAAACTTTTCAGACCAATGTTCCCTGCCCTTGTCATCACAATGCTCCATGAACCCTGTCATCACAATGCACCATGCCCATCATCATAATTCTTCATGCTATTGTCATCACAATGAAATCAAAATGTTCCATGACCTCTGTCATCACAATGCTCCAAACACTTGTGATCACAATGTTCCATAACACTTGTCATCACAATGGCCCATGACGCTCATCATCACAATTATCCATTGTCTTCTCATCACAATGCTCCATGATCTATGACATCACAATGCTCAATACACTTGTCATCACAATGCTCCATGACACTTGTCATCAGTATGCTACTTGAACCCTGTCATGACAAGGCTCCGTGCCTTTTTCATCACAATGATCCATGTGATTTTCATCACAATGCTACAAGACCCCTGTAAACAAAATGTTCCATATCCTTTTCATCACAAAGCGCCATGATGCATGTCATCAGAATGCTCCATGGCCTTCTCACCACAATGCTCCATGCCCTTGTCATCACAAAGCTCCAAGACCCCTGTAATCACCATGCTCCATATCCCTTTTCATTAGAATTCTCCATGAGATTTCTCATCACTAGGCTCCATGGCCTTCTCATCACAATGCTCCCGGAACTTGTCATCACAATGCTCCATTCCCTTGTCATCACAATGCTCCAAGACCACTCTCATCACAATAGTCCATTAATATTTTCAGCCCAATGCTCCATGACCTTCTCATCACAATGCTCCATGACCCCTGTCATTACAATGCTCCATGACCACTGTCATCACAACGTTCCATGACCCCTGACAAAACAATGATCCGGGACACTTGTCATCAAAATGCTCCATGACTCTTGTCATTACATTGTTCCATGCCCTTGTCAACTGAATGCTCCATGACACTTCTACTCACAATGCACTGTTATGCTTGTCATCACAGTGCTCCATGACACTTGTCATCAGAATGTTCCAAGCCTTTGTCAGGAAAATGCTAAATCACCCTGTAATCAAAATGCTCCATTCGCTTTTCATCAGAATACTGCATGAACTTTGGGATCACATTGCTTCATGCCCTTGTCATCACAATGCTCCATGCTCCTTGAAATCAAAATGATCCATGACCTCTGTCATCACAATGCTCCAAACCCTTGTGATCACAATGTTCCATAACACTTGTCATCACAATGCTCCATGATGCCTGTCATCACAGTATTCCATGCCTGTGTCATCACAATGCTCCATTACCTTTGTCATCATAATGCTCAATACACTTGTCAACACTATGTTCCCTGAACTTTTCGTCAGAATGATCCTTGAACCCTGTCATGAAAAGGCTCCATGCCTTTTTCATCACAATGCTCCATGCCCTTTTCATCACAATGCTCCATGCCATTGTCATCAAAATATTCCATGCGCTTGTCATCAGAATGTTTCATGACCCTTGTCATCACAATTCTCCATGACCCATGTCATCACAATGTTACATGAACCTTGTCATCACAATGCTCCATGCCCAATGTCATCACAATAATCCATGACAATTGCCAGACAAATGCTCCATTTCCTTGTCATTTCAAAACTCCATGACGCTTGCCATCACAATGCTCCTTTCCCTTCTCATCACAATGCTCCATGACCTTGTCATCACAATGCTCCATGCCCACTCTCATCTCAATAACCCATGAAACTTCTCAACAACAGCTCCATGCCATTGTCATCTCAATGCTGCATAAACACTGCCATAACAATGCTACATTACCCCTGCCATCACAATGATCCACGGTCTTGTCATCACAAGACTCCATGACCCTTGTCATCACAATGCTCCAGACCCCTGTAATCACAATGCTCCATGCCCTTGTCATCAGAAAGCTCCATCACGCATGTCATCAGAAAGCTCCATGGCCTTCTCATCACAATGCTCCATGCACTTGTCATCACAATGCTCCAAGACCACTATAATCACAATGCTCCATGCCCCTTTTCATCTCAATGCTCAATGAACCCTGTCATCACAATGCACCATGCCCATCATCATAATGCTTCATGCTATTGTCATCACAATGAAATCAAAATGCTCCATGACCTCTGTTATCACAATGCTGCAAACCCTTGTGATCACAATGTTCCATAACACTTGTCATCACAACGCCCCATGATGCTCGTCATCACAATTATCCATGGTCTTCTTATCACAGTGCTGCATGACGTTTGTCTTCACAATGACCTATACACTTGTCATCACAATGCTCCCTGACACTTTTCGTCAGTATGCTCCTTAAACCCTGTCATGACAAGGATCCATGCCTTTTTCATCACAATGATCCATGCCCAATACGTCTGTAATCACAATTCTCCATGCTCTTGTCATCACAAAGATCCATGACACATGTCATCAGAAAGCTCAATGACCTTCTCATAACAATGCTCATTGGACTTGTCATCACAATGCTACATGTACCCTGTAATCACAATGCTCCATGCCCCTTTTCATCAGAATGCTCAATGAGACTGTCATCACAGGGCCACATGGTCTTCCCATCACAATGTTCCAGCACCTTGTCATCACAATTCTCCATTCCCTTGTCATCACAATGCTGCAAGACCCCTTTAATCCGAAAACTCCATGTTCTTGTCATCACAAAGGTCCATGACGCATGTCATCAGAATGCTCCATGGCCTTCTCATCACAATGCTCCAAGCCCTTGTCATCACAATGCTCCATGACATTTGCCATCACAATGCTCCATGCCCTTCTCATCACAATGTTCCATGCCCTTGTCACTACAATGCTCCATGAAACATGTATCAAAATTTTCCGTGCAATTCTCATCACAATGCTCCCTGACAAGTGTCTTCACAATGCTTCATGACCTTGTTATCACAATGCTCCATTACCACTGTCATCACAATCCAATATGACACTTGGCATCACAATGCTCCATGCCATTGTCATCACAATGGACCATGATATATGTCATCACAATGATCCATGCCCCCTATCATCACAAGTTCCTTGACCACTGTCATCACAATGCTCCATGCCCTTGTCATCACAATGCTCCATTACCTTTGTCGTCACAATAAAACATGACACATTTCATCACAAAGCTCCTTGCCCTTTTCATTACAATGTTCCCTGACACCTGTCTTCACAATGCTCCATGACCTTGTCTTCCTAATGTTCCACGCCCTTGTCATCACAATGTGCCATTCCCACTGTTATCCCAATAATCCATGAAACTTGTCATACCAATGCTCCATGCCCCTGTCATCAAAATTCTCAATGACAGTTGTCATCACAATGCTCCATGCCCTTGTCATCACAATGCTCCATGAACCTTGTCATCACAAGGCTCCAAGACCTTGTCAAAACTATGCTCCATTTCCCTTGTCATCACAATCCTCAATGACCCTTGGCATCACAATGCTCCATGCCCTTTTCACTACAATGCTCCATGACACACGTATCACAATGTTCCATGCCCTACTCATCACAATGCTCCCTGACACGTGTATTCACAATGCTCCGTGACCTTGTTATCACAATTCTCCATGCCCACACTCATCACAATAATCCATGAAATTATCAAACAATGCTCCATGCCCTTGTCATCACAATGCTCTATAACCACTGCCATAAAAATGCTACATGACCCCTGCCATCACAATGTACAACGCCCTTGTCTTCACTAGGCTATATGACCCTTGTCATCACAATGCTCCATACCCCTGTAATCAAAATTCTCCAAGCGCTTGTCATCAGAAAGCTCCATGACGCATGTCATCAGAATGATCCATGGCCATCTCATCACAATGCTCCATGGCCTTGCCATCACAATGCTCCAAGACCCCTGTAATCACAATGATCCATGCCCCTTTTCATCTCAATGCTGAATGAACCCTGTCATCACAATGGACCATGTCCATCATCATAATGAGTCATGCTATTGTCATCACAATGAAATCAAAATGCTCCATGACCTCTTTCATCACAATGCTCCAAACCCTTGTGATCACAATGTTCCATAACTCTTGTCATCACATAGCTCCAAGACGATCGTCATTACAGTTATCCATGGTCTTCTCATCACAATCATCCATGACGTTTGTCATCACAATGCTCAATACACTTGTCATCAGAAAGCTCCATGACCTTCTCATCACAAAGCTCCATGCCCTTGTCATCACAATTCTCCAAGATCTCTGTAATCACAATGCTCCATGTCCCTTTTCATCAGAATGCTCCATGAGACTTGTCATCACAAGGCTCCATGGTCTTCTCATCACAACTCTCCAGGATCTTTTCATCACAATGTTCCATTCCATAGTCATCAGAATGCTCCATGACACCTGTCATCACATTACTCCATGAACATTTTCAGCCCAATGCTCCATGACATTCTCATCCCAATGCTCCATGACACCTGCCATCACAATGTTCCATGTCCACTGTCATCACAGCGTTCCATGTCCCATGAGAAAACAATGATCCGGGACTCATTTCATCAAAATGCTCCATGACACTTGTCATCACAATGATCCATGCCCTTGTCATCCCAATGCTCCATGACCCCTGTAATCACAATTCTCCGTGACGCTTGCCATCACAGTGTTCCATGACAATTGTCATCACAATGCTCCATGCCTTTGTCAGCAAAATGCTACAAGACCTTGTCATCCAATGCTCCATGTGCTTGTCATCACAGTACTCCATTTCCATTGTCGTCACAATCTTCCATGAATATTGGGATCACATTGCTTCATGCCCTTTTCATCAAAATGCTCCATGCTCCATGTAATCAAAATGATCCATGACCTCTGTCATCACAATGCTCTAAACCCTTGTGATCACAATGTTCCATTACACTTGTCTTCACAACGCTCCATGATGCCTCTCATCACAATAATCCATGCCCTTGTCATCACATTGCTCCATGACATTTGTCATCACAATGCTCCATGCTCTTGTCAGCACAAGGTTCCACCACCGTGTCATCACAATGCTCCATAAATCTTGTCATCACAGTGCTCCATGCACTTCTCATCAAAATGCTCTCTCACCAATGATATCACAATATTGCATCACTAGTCATCACCATATTCCCTAACCCCTCTCATCACAATGTTCCATGACCCCTGTCATCACAATGCTACATGCCCTTATCATCACAATGCTCCATGACCACTGACATCAAAATTTTCCTTAACCCCTGTCATCAAAATGCTCCATGACCCTTTTCATTACAATGCTCCATGACCACTGACATCACAATGTTCCATAACCACTCTCATCAAAATGTTCCATGACACTTTACATCAAATTGCTCCATGACCCTGTCATCACAATTCTCCCTGCCCTGCTAATCACAATGCAGCATGTCATTATCATCAAAATGCTCCATTACTTTGTCATCACAAATCTCCATGACCTTTGGCATCACAATGTTCCATGCCATTGTCATCAAAATGCTCCATAAACACTCTCATCACATTGCTCCATACCCTTGTCATCACAAAACTCCACGACGCTGGTCATCACAATATGCGATGCCTTTCTCATCTCAATGTTCCATAACACCTGTCATAACAATGCTTCATGACCCGTGCCATCACAATGTTCCAAGGCATTGTCATCACAAGGCTCCATGACATATGTCATCACAATGCTCCAAGACCCCTTTAAACACAATGCTCCATGCCCTTGTCATCAGAAAGCTCCATGACTCACGTCATCAGATGCTCCATGGCCTTCTCACAATGCTCCATGCCCTTGTCATCACAATGCTCCAAGAACCCTGTAATCACAATGATCCATGCCCATTTTCATCACAATGCCCCATGAAGCATGTCATCACAATACACCATGCCCATCAGCATAATGCTTCATGCTATTGTCATCACAATGAAATCAAAATGCTCCATGACCTCTGTCATCACAATGCTCCAAACCCTTGTGATCACAATGTTCCATAACACTTGTCATCACAACGCCCCATGAGGCTCGTCATCACAATTATCCATGGTCTTCTCATCACAGTGCTCCATGACCTTTGTCATCACAATGACCAATACACTTGTCATCACAATGCTCCCTGACACTTTTCGTCAGTATGCTCCTTGAACACTGTCATGACAGGGCTCTATGCTTTTTTCATCAGAATGATCCATGCCCTTTTCATCACAATGCTCCAAGACCCCTGTAATCACAATGCTCCATGCACTTGTCATCACAAAGCTCCATGCCACATGACATCAGAAATCTCCATGGCCTCCTCATCACAATGCTCCATGCCCTTGTCATGACAATGCTCCAAGACGCCTCTAATCACAATGCTCCATAACCCTTTTCACCAGAATGCTCCATGAGACTTGTTATCACAAGGCTCCATGGTCTCCTCAACACAATGCTCAGGACCTTGTCATCACAATGTCCCATTCCCTTGTCATCACAATGCTCCATGACCCCTGTCATCACAATAATCCATGAAAATTTTCAGCCCAATGCTCCATGACCGCTGTAATAACAATGCTCCATGACCACTCTCATCACAATGCTCCATGAACCCTGACAACACAATGATCTGGGACTCTTGTTATCAAAAGTCTCCATGACCATTTTCATCACAATGCTCCGTGACCGCTGACATCACAGTATTCCATAAACACGAGATCAAAATGTTTCATTACCATTTTCATCAAATTGCTCCATTACCCTGTCAGCACAATGCTCCCTGCACTTCTCATCGCAATGCGACATGCCTTTGTCATCAAAATGTTCCATGACGTTTATCATCACAAACCTCCATGACACATGGCATGACAATGCTCCATGCCCTTGTCGTCACAATGCTCCATGACACGTCATCACAATGTTCCATGCCCTTGTCATTACAATCCTCCATGACTCATGTATCACAGTGTTCCGTGCCCTTGTATCACAATGCTCCATGCCCACACTCATCAGAATAATCCGTGAAAGTTTTCTGACCAATGTTCCATGCACTTGTCATCATAATGCTCCATTACCCCTGTCATGACAATGCTCCATGACCCCTGCCAACAAAATATTCCACAGCCTTGTAATCACAAGGCTCCATGACCCTTGTCATCACAATGCTCCAAGAACCCTGTAATCACAATGCTCCATGCCCCTTTTTATCTCATTGCTCCATGAACCCTGTTATCACAATGCACCATGCCCAACATCATAATGTTTCATGCTATTGTCATCACAATGAAATCAAATTGCTCCATGACCTCTGTCATCACAATGCTCCTAACCCTTGTGATCACAATGTTCCATAACACTTGTCATCACAACGCCCCATGACACTCATCATCACAATTATCCATGGTCTTCTCATCACAATCTCAATGCCCTTTGTCATCACAATGCTCAATACACTTATCATCACAATGCTCCCTGACACTTGCCATCAGTATGCTCCTTGAACCATATCATGACAAGTCTCCATGCCTTTTTCATCACAATGTTCCATGCTCTTTTCATCACAATGCTCCAAGGCCCCAATAATCACAATGCTCCATGCGCTTGTCATCACAATACTCCATTACCTTTGTCATCACAATGCTACATGAACCTTCGGATCACATTGTTTCATGCCCTTGTCCTCACATTGCTCCATGCTCCTTGATATCAAAATGATCCATGACCACTTTCATCACAATACTCCAAACCCTTTTGATCACAATGTTCCATAACACCTCTCATCACAACGCTCCATGATGTCTATCATGACAATACTCCATGCCCTTGTCATCACAATGCTCCATGACCTTTGTCATCACAATGCTCAATACACTTGTCTTAACAATGCTCCCTGAAACTTGTCGTCAGAATGCCCCTTGAAACCTGTCACGAAATGGTTCCAAGCGTTTTTCATCACAATGCTCCATGCCCTTTTCATCAAAATGCTACATGCCCTTGTCATCACAATGCTCCATGACCAAAATCATCACAATGCTCCGGAAATCCAGTCATCACAATGCTTCATGACTTTGGCATCAAAATGTTCCATGCCCTCGTCATCACAAGGCTCTATGACATTTATCACCAAAATGCCACATGAACTTTTCATCAAAATGCTCTGAGACCATTGTCATCATAATGCTCCATGCCTTTGTCATCACAATACGCCATGCACTTTTCATCACAATTCTCCACAACTTTGTCATCACAATTCTCCATAACCCTTGTCATCACAATGCTCCATGCACTTCTCAAAAACTGCTCTCTCACCACCGATATCACAATGTTCCATCTCTAGTCATCACAATACTCACTCACCCCTGTCATCACAATGTTCCATGACACCTGTCATCACAATGCTACATGCCCTTATCATCACAATGCTCCATGACCCATGACATCACAATATTCCATAACCCCTGTCATTAAAATGCTCCATGACCATTTTCATCCCCATGCTCCATGACCCCTGACATCACAATGTTCCATAACCACTGTCATCAAAATGTTCCATGACACTTTTCATAAAACTGCTCCATGACCCTGTCTTCAAAATGCTCCCTGCCCTTCTCATCACAATGCACCACGACCTTTTCATCAAAATGCTCCATGACCTTTGTCATCACAGAGCTCCATGACACTTGGCATCACAATGCTCCATGAAATTGTCATCACAAGGCTCCATGAATACTCTCAGCACATTGTTCCATGCCCTTGTCATCACAAAGCTCCATGATGCTTGTAATCACAATGTTCCATGACCCCTGTCATCACAATGCTACATGCCCTTATCATCACAATGCTCCATGACCCATGACATCACAATATTCCATAACCCCTGTCATCAAAATGCTCCATGACCATTTTCATCCCCATGCTCCATGACCCCTGACATCACAATGTTCCATAACCACTGTCATCAAAATGTTCCATGACACTTTTCATAAAACTGCTCCATGACCCTGTCTTCAAAATGCTCCCTGCCCTTCTCATCACAATGCACCACGACCTTTTCATCAAAATGCTCCATGACCTTTGTCATCACAAAGCTCCATGACACTTGGCATCACAATGCTCCATGAAATTGTCATCACAAGGCTCCATGAATACTCTCAGCACATTGTTCCATGCCCTTGTCATCACAAAGCTCCATGATGCTTGTAATCACAATGCTCCATGCCCTTCTCATCACAATGCTCCATTCCCTTGTCATTACAATCCTCCATGACCCATGTATCACTGTGTTCCGTCCCCTTGACATCTTAACGTTCCATGACCCATGTCATCACAATGCTCCATGACCCCTGTCATAACAATGCTCCATGAGCCCTGTCATCACAGCGTTTCACGGACTTGTCATCACAAGGCTCCATGACCCTTGTACTCACAATGCTCCAAGACCACTGTAATCACAATGCTTCATGCCCTTGTCATCACAAAGCTCCATGACACATGTCATCAGAATGATCCATGCCCTTTTCATCACAATGCTCCAAGACCGCTGTAATCACTATGCTCCCTGCCATGGTCATCACAAATCTCCATGACACATGTCACCAGAACGCTCCATGGACTTCTCATCACAATGCTCTATGCACTTGTCATCACAATGATCCTTGACCCCTGTAATCACAATGCTCCATGCCCCTTTTCATCAGAATTCTCCATAAGACTTGTCATCACAAGGCTCCATGGTCTTCCCATCAAAATGCTCCAGGACCTTGTCATCACAATGCTCCATTCCCTTGTCATCACAATGCTCCATGAACCCTGTCATCACAATACTCCATGAACAATTTCAGACCATTGTTACATGAATTTCTCATAAGAATGCTCCATGAGCCCTGTCATCACAATGCTCCATGACCACTGTCATCACAACGTTCCATTACCCCTGACAACACAATGATCCAGGACTCTTTTCATCAAAATGCTCCATGACCCTTGTCATCACAATGATGCATGTCCTTGCCATCCCAATGCTCCATGACCCCTTTAATCACAATGTTCCTTGACGCTTGTCATCACCATGCTCCATGACCCTTGTCATCACAATGCTGAATGCCTTTGTCAGCAAAACGCTACATGAACTTGTCATCACAATTCTCCATGTGCTTGTCATCACAATCCTCCATGAATCTTGGGGTCACATTGCTTCATGCCCCTGTCATCACAATGCTCCATGCTCCTTGAAATCAAAATGATCCATGATTTCTGTCATCACAGTGATCCAAAACCTTTTGATCACAATGTTCCATAACTCTTGTCATCACAACACTCCATGATGCCTGTCATCACAATACTCCATGCACTTGTCATCACAAGGCTCCATGAACTTTGTCATCACAATGCTCAATACAATTGTCATCACAATGCTCCCTGACACTTGTCGTCAGAATGCTCCTTGAACCCTGTCATGAAAAGGCTCCATGACATTTTCATCAAAATGCTCCATGCCCCTTTCATCAAAATGCTCCATGCCATTGTCATCACAATACCCTACAAGCTTGTCATCAGAATGCTCCATGACACCTGTCATCACAATGCTCCATGCCACTTCTCATAACAGTGTTCCCTGACCTTCATCATCACAATTATCCATGGTCTTCTCATCACAATGCTCAACGGTCTTGCCATCACAATGCTCCATGCCCTGGTCATCACAATGCTCCATGTCCATTGTCATCACAATTCTCCACGTCCTTGTCATCACAATGCTCCATGACACATCTCATCACAATGTTACATGCCTTTGTCATCACAATTCTCCATGCACTTTTCATCGCAATGCTCCATGACCCCTGTCATAGCAAGCTCCATGTGCTTGTCATCACAATGCTTCACGAACTTGTCATCAAATTTCTCAATGGCCCTTGTCATCAGAATTCTCAATGCCCTTGTCATCACAAGGCTCCTTGACACTTGTCATCACAATGCTCCAAGCCCAAGACGTCACAATGCTCCAGTACCTTTGTCATCACAATCCTCCAAGACACTTGGTATCACAATACTCCATGCCATTGTCATCACAATGGACCCTGATATATGTCATCACAATGCTCCCTGACACCGGTCTTCACAATACTCCGTAACCTTGTCATCACAGGGCTCCATGCCCTTGTCATCACAGTGTGCCATACCCACTGTCATCACAATAGTTGTCATCAAAATGCACCATGCATTTGTCAGCAAAATGTTAAATGAACTTGCTATCAGAATGATCCATGTGCTTGTGATCACAATACACCATTACCATTCTCATCACAATCTCCATGAACCTTAGGATCACATTCCTCCATAAACTTGTCATCACAATGTTCCATGTTCCTTGAAATCACAATTTTCCATAACTTCTGTCATCACAATGCCCCAAACACTTGTCATCACAATGCTCCATGATGCCTGTCATCACAATATTCCATGCCCTTTTCATCACAATACTCCATGACACTTGTTGTCAGATGCTTATTGAACCCTGTCATTACAAGGAAACATGTCTTTTTCATCACAATGATCCATGCCATTGTCATCCCAATACTCCATGTGCTTGTCATCAGAATGTTCCATGACACTTGTCATCACAATGTTCCAAGACCTCTGTCATCACAATGCTCCATGACCCTTGTCATCACAATGCTCCATGCCCACAATCATCACAATAATCCATGAATATTATCAGACCAATGCTCCATGCCCTTGTCATCTCAAAGCTCCATGATGCTTGCCATCACAATGCTCCATGCCCTTGTGACTACAATGCTCCATGACCCATGTATCACAATGTTCCATGCCCTTCTCATCCCAATGCTCCCTGACACGTGTCTTCATCATGCTCCATGACCTTGTCATAATAATGCTCCATTACTACTGCCATCACAATGCTCCATGTCCTAGTCATCACAATGCTCCATTATCTTTGTCATCACAATCCAACATGACAATTGGCATCACAATGTTCCATGCCATTGTCATCACAATGGACCATGACATATGTCATCACAATGCTCCATGCCCCCTATCATCACAATGCTCCATGACCCCTCTCATCACAATGCTCCATGTCATTTGTCATCACAATGCTCAAAAGCCATCTCATCACAATGCTCCTGGGCCTTGGCACCACAATACTCCTTCCCCTTGTCATCACAATACTTCATGAACCCTCTCATCACAATATTTCACAAACATTTTCAGCCCAATGCTACAAGTCCTTGTTATCACCATGATCCATGAACCCTGACAACACAATGCTCCAGGACTCTTGTCATCAAAATGCTCCATGACACTTGCTATCAGAATAATCCATGCCCTTGTCATCCCAATGCTCCATGACCCCTGTAATCACAATGCTCCCTGACGCTTGTCATCACAGAGCTCCATGATCCTTGTCATCACAAGGCTCCGTGAACTTATCATCACAATGTCCATGACCCTTGCCATCATGATGCTCTGTGCGCTTGTCATCACAATACTCCATTACCATTGTCATCACAATCATCCATGAGAGAACCTTGGGATCACACTGCTCCATACACTTGTCATCACAATGCTCCATGCTGCTTGAAATCACAATGCTCCATGACCTCTGTCATCACAGTGCTCCAAATCATTGTGATCACAATGCTCCATAGCAGCTGTCATCACAACGCTCCATGACGCTTCTCATCACAATACTCCATGCCCTTGTCATCACAATACTCAATGACACTTGTCGTCACATGCTCTTGAACCCTGTCATTAAAAGGCTACATGACTTTTTCACCACAATGATCCGTGCCCTTCTCACCACAATGCTCCAGGCCATTGTCATCACAATACTCCATATGCTTGTCATCAGAATACTTCATGACCCTTGTCATCACAATGCTCCATGACACCTGTCGTCACAATGCTCCATGACACATATCTTCACAGTGCTCCATGCCCCTTGTCATCACAGTGCTTCATGACTATCGTCATCACAATGCTCCATAGACTTCTCATAACAATGTTCCAAGGTCTTGCCATCACAATGTTCCATGCACTGGTCATCACAATGCTCATGTTCTTTGAAATCAAAATGATCCATGACCTATGTCATCACAATTCTCCAAACACTTGTGATCATAATATTCCATAAAGCTTGTCATCACAATGCTCCATGATGCCTGACATCACAATACTCCATGCACTTGTCAACACAATGCTCCATGACATTTCTCATTACAATGCTCAATACACTTGTCATCACAATGCTCCCTGACAGTTGTTGTCAGAATGCTCCTTAAACACTCTCATGAAAAGGCTCCATACCTTTTTCATCAAAATGCTCCATGCCCTGTTCATGAAAATGCTCCATGCGCTTGTCATCAAAATACTCCTTTACCGTTGTCATCACAATCCTCCATGAACGTTGGGATCCCATTGCTTCATGCACTTGTCATCACAATGCTCCATGCTCCTTGAAATCAAAATGATCCATGAACTCTGTCATAACAATACTCCAAAACCTTGTGATCACAATGTTCAATAACACTTGTCATCACAACTTTCCTTTTTGCCTGTCATCACAATACTCCATGCCTTTTTCAACACAGTGCTCCATGACCTTTGTTATCATAATGCTCAACACAGTTGTCACCACAATACTCCCTGACATTTGTCGTCAGAATGCTCCTTGAATGCTCTCATGAAAAGGCTTCATGCCATTTTCATCAGAATGCTCCATGCCCTTTTAATCACAATGCTGCATGCCATTTTCATCACAATACTCCACAAGCTTGTCATCAGAATGTTCCATGACACTTGTCATCAAAATGCTCCAAGACCCCTGTCATCACAATGCTCAGTGACATTTGTCATCAAAATGCTCCATGACCCTTGTCATTACAGTGCTCCATGACGCTCGTCATAACAATTATCCATGGTCTTCTCATCACAATGCTCCACGGTCTTGCCATCAAATGGTCCATGTCCATTGTCATCACAATTCTCCAGGTCCTTTTCATCACAATGCTCCATGACACTTCTCATCACAATGTTACATGCTCTTGTCATCACAATTTTCCATGCACATGTCATTGCAATGCTCCATGACCCCTGTCATAGCAAGCTCCATGAGCTTGTCATCACAATGCTTCACGACCTTGTCATCAAAATTCTCAATGGCCCTTGTCATCACAATGCTCCATGCACTTGTCTTCACAATGCTCTATGAAATTTGTCATCACAATCTTCCAAGCCCTTTGTCCTCACAATGCTACATTACCTGTGTCATCACAACCCTCCATGACACTTGGCATCACAATGCTCCATGCCATTGTCATCACAATGGATCATGACATTTGTCATCATAATGCTCCCTGACACATATATTCACAATACTCCATGACCTTGTCATCACAATGCTCCATGCCCTTGTCATCACAATGAGCCATGTCCACTGTCATCACAATAATCCATGAAATTTCTCAGAACAATGCTCCATGCCCCAGTCAACACAATGCTCCAGGACCTTGTCATCACAGTGCTCCATTCCCCTGTCATCACACTGCACCATGACCCCTTTCATCACAATACTCCATGAACATTTTCAGCCCAATGCTCCATGACCTTCTAATCACAATACTCCATGACCCCTGTAATCACAATGCTCCATGACTCCAGTCATCTCAATCCTTCATGATTTTTGTCATCACAATGGTCCATGCCCTCGTCATCACAAGGCTCTGTGACCTTGGTAACCAGAATATTCCATGAAATTTTCATTACAATGCTCTGTGACCCTTGTCATCACAATGCTCCATGCCTTTGTCAGCACAATGATCCATGACCGTTGTCATCACAATGCTCAATGGGCTTGTCAGCAATATGCTCCATGAACCATGTCATCACAATGTGCCATGTGCTTGTAATCACAATGCTCCACAACATTGTTATCACAATGTTCCATAAACCTTGTCATCACAATGCTGCATGCACTTCTTATCAAAATGCTCTCTCACAACTGATATAACAATGTTCCATCACTAGTCATCACAATGTTCCCTCACCCCTGTAATCACAATGTTCCATGACCCCTGTCATCACAATGCTACATGCCCTTATCATCACAATGCACCATGACCCCTGACATCACAATATTCCATAACACATGGCATCAAAATGCTCCAGAACACATTACATCACAATTCTCCATGACCCCTGACATCACAATGTTGCTTAACACCTGTCATCAAAATGTTCCATGACACTTTTCATAAAATTGCTCCATGAACCTGTCATCACAATGCTCCCTGCCCTTCTCATCACAATGCACCACACACTTGTCATCAAAATGCTCAAAGATCTTTGTCATCACAAAACTCCATGACCCTCAGCATCACAATGCTCCAAGCCATTGTCATCACAATGCTCCATAAAACCTCTCATCACATTTCTCCATGCCCTTGTCATCACAAAGCTCCATGACACTTGTCATCAAAAGGGTCGATGCCCTTCTCATCACAATGCTCTATGGCTTTGTCCTTACAATCCTCCATGACACATGTATCACAGTGTACCGTGCCCTAGTCATAACAATGCTCTATTTCCTCTGTCATAACAATGCTCCATGACCCTTGCCATCACAATGTTCCACGGGCTTGTCATCACAATGATCCTTGTCCTTTTAATCACAATTCCCCAGGACCCCTGTAATCACAATGCTACATGCCCTTGTCATCACAAAGTTCCATGATGCATGTCATCAGAATGCTCCATGGCCTTCTCATCACAAAGCTCCATGCCGTGTCATCACAATGCTCCAAGACCCCTGAAATCACAATGCTCCATGCCCCTTTTCATCTCAATATTCCATGAACCCTGTCATCACAATACACCATGCCCATCATCATAATACTTCATGCTCTTGTCATCACAATGAAATCAAAATGCTCCATGACGTCTGTCATCACAATGCTCCAAACCCTTGTGATCACAATGTTCCATAACACTTGTCATCACAACACTCCATGACACTCGTCATCACAATTATCCATGGACTTCTCATCACAATGCTCCATGAACTTTGTCATCACAATCCTCAATACATTTTTCATCACAATGCTCCCTGACACTTGTCATTAGTGTGCCCCTTGAACACTTTCATGACAAGACTCCATGCCTTTATCATCAAAATGATCCATTCCCTTTTCATCACAATTTTCCAAGGCTCCTGTAATCACAATGCTCCATTCACTTGTCATCACAAAGCTCCATGACCCATGTCATCAGAATGCTCCATGGCCTTCTCATCACAATGCTCCATTCCCTTGTCATCACAATGCTCCAAGACACCTGTAATCAAAATGCTGCATGCATATTTTCATCTCAATGCTCCATGAGACATTTCACCACAAGGCTCCATGTCTTCACATCAAAATGCTCCAGGACTTTGTCATGACAATTCTCGATTCCCTAGTCATCACAATGCTCCATGAACCCTGTCATCTCAATACTCCATGAACATTTAAGCCCAATGCACCATGAGATTCTCATCACAATGCTCCATGAAACCTGTCATCACAATGCTCCATGACCAATGTCATCAAAATGCTCCATGACCCCTGACAACACAATGATCCGGAACTCTTTTCATCAAAAAGCTCCATGACAATTGTCATCAAAATGCTCCATGCCTTTGTCAGCAAAATGCTACATGACCTTGTCATCACAATGCTTCATGCGCTTGTCATCACAATCCTCCATGAAACATGGGATCACATTGCTTCATGCCCTTGTCATCACAATGCTCCATGCTCCTTGAAATCAAAATGATCCATGACCACTGTCATCACAATGCTCCAAAACCTTTTGATCACAATGTTCCATAACACTTTTCATCACAACAATCCATGATGCCTGTCATCAAAATACTCCATGCCCTTGTCATCACAATGCTCCATGAGATTTGTCATCTCAATGCTCAATACACTTATCATCACAATGCTCCCTGACATTTGTTGTCAGTATGCTCCTTGAACCCTGTCATGTCAAGGCTCCATACATTTTTCATCACAATGCTCCAAGACCCCTGTAATCAGAATGCTCCATGGCCTTGTCATCACAAAGCACCATGACACGTCATCAGAATGCTCCATTGCCTTCTCATCACATGGCTCCATGGACTTGTCATCACAATGCTCCAAGACCCCTGTAATCACAATGCTCCATGCCCCTTTTCCTCAGAATGCTCCATGAGACTTGTCATCACAAGGCCCCATGGTCTTCTCATCACAATGCTACATGACCTTGTCATCACAATGCTCCATGCTCTTGTCATCAAAATACTCCATTATCATTGTCATCACAATCCTCCATGAACCTTGGGATCACATTGCTTCATGCCCTTTTCATGACAATGATCCATGACTTTCATCACAATGCTCCATGCCATTGTCATCACAATACTCCATGCGTTTGTCATCAGAACGTTCCATGACCCCTGTCATCACAATGCTCCATGACCCTTGTCATCACAATGCTCCATGCCCACTGTCATCCCCGTAATCCATGAAAATTTTCAGACCAATGCTCTATACCCTTGTCACCTCAAAGTCCCATAACCCCTGACAACACAATGATCCAGTACTCTTGTCATCAAAATGCCTCATGACGCTTGTCATCATAATAATCCATGCCCTTGTCATCCCAATGCTCCATGACCCCTGTAATCACAATGCTACGTGACACTTGTCATCACAGTGCTCCATGACCCTTGTCATCACAAGGCTCCGTACACTTATCATCACAAAGTCCATGACACTTGCCATCACGATGCTCCATGCGTTTGTCATCCCAATGCTCCATTACCATTGTCATCTCAATCCTCCATGACCTTTGGGATCACACTGCTCCATACACTTGTCATCACACTGCTCCATACTGCTTGAAATCACAAAGCTCCATGACATCTGTCATCACAATGCCCCAAACCCCTGTGATCACAATGCTCCATGAACTTGTCATCACAACAATTAATGACACCTCTCATCACAATATTCCATGCACTTGTCATCACAATACTCCATGTCACTTGTCATTACATTCTCCCTGAACCCTGTCATTACAAGGCTACATGCCGGTTTCAACACAATGTTCCATGCCCTTCTCATCACAATGCTCCATGACCCCTGTCATTACAAAGCACCATAACAGATGTCTTCACAATGCTCCAAGCCACTTGTCATCACAGTGCTTCATGACCCTCGTCATCACAATGCTCCATGGTCTTCTCATCACAAAGCTCCACGGCCTTTCCATCACAATGCTCCATGCCCTAGTTATCACAATGCTCCATGACACTTCTCATCAAAATGCTACATTATCTTGTCATCACAATTCTCCATTCATTTATTGTCGAAATGCTCCATGACCACTGTCACAGAAAGCTCCATGCACTTGTCACCACAATGCTTCATGCCCATGTCATCACAATGCTCCATGCCCTTGTCATCACAATGCTCCATAAACCTTGTCATTACAATGCTCCAAGCCCTTGTCATCACAATCCTCCATGACGCTTGGCATCACAAAGCTACATGTCATTGTTTTCACAATGGACAATGACATATATCATCAAAATGTTACGTGCCACCTCTCATCACAATACTCCATGATGCTTGTCATCACAATGCTCCATGTCCAAAGTCATCACAATAATGCATGAAATTTTTCAGAACCAATGCTCCATGCCATTCTCATCACAATGCTCCATGCCCTTGTCACTTCAATGTTCCATGACCCAGGTATCACAATATTCCATGCCCTTCTCATGACATTGCTCCCTGAAATGTATATTCACAATGCTCCATGACCTTGTCATCACAATGCTCCATGTCCTTGTCATCACAATGCCCCAAGACCCCTGTAATCACAAAGCTCCATGCACATTTTCATCTCAATGCTCCATGAGATTTGTCATCAAAAGGCTCCATGGTCTTCTCAAAACAATGTTCCAGGACCTTGTCATCAAAATACTCCATTCCCTGTCATCACAATGCTCCATGCCACTTGTCATCACAATACACCATGAACATTTTCAGCCCAATGCTCCATGACCTTCTCATCACAATGCTCCTTGACCACTGTCATCAAAACGCTCCATGGCCCAACAACAGAGTGATACGGGACTCCTGTCATCAAAAAGCTCCATGACAGTTGTCATCACAATGATCCTTGCCCTTGTCAACCCAATGCTCCATGACACCTGTAATCACAATGCTCGGTTATGCTTGTCATCACAGTGCTCCATGACACTTGTCATCACAATACTCCATGCCTTTGTCCGCAAAATGCTACATGACCTTGTCATCACAATGGTCCAAGCACCTGTCATCACAATACTAAATTACCATTGTCATCACAATCCTCCATGAACCTTGGGAACACATTTTTTCATGCCCTTGCCATCACCATGCTCCATGCTACTTGAAATCAAAGTGATCCATGACCTCTATCATCACAATGCTCCAAACCCTTGTGATCAGTATATTCCATACCTCTTATCATCACAACGCTCCATGATGCCAGTCATCACAATGTTCCATGCCCTTTTCATCAAAATGCTCCATACCCTTGACATCACAATTTTCCATAATCCTTGTCATCACAATGCTCCGTGATTCCAGTCATCACAATGCTTCATGACCTTTGTCATCACAATGGTCCATGCCTTCGTCATCAAAAGGCTCTGTGACCTTTTTCACCACATGGTACCATGAACTTTTCATCACAATGCTCCGTGACTCTTGTCATCACAATTCTCCATTCCTTTGTCAGCACAATGCTCCATGACACTTGTCATCAAAATGCTCCATGCGATTGTCCGCACAATGCTCCATTACACATGTCATCACAATGCTCCATAAACTTTTCATCACAATGCTCCATTCACTTCTCATCAAAATGCTCTCTCACCACTGATATCACAATGTTCCAACACTAGTCATCACAATACTCCCTCACACCTCTCACCACAATATTCCATGACCCTTGTCATCACCGTGCTACATGCCCTTATCATCACAATGCTCCATGACCCCTGACATAACCATGTTCCGTAATCCCTGTCATCAGAATGTTTCATGACCATTTTCATCAAATTGCTCCATGACCCTGTCATCACAATGCTCCCTGTCCTTCTCATCAAAATGCACCACGCCCTTGTCATCAAAATGCTCTATGACCTTTGTCATCAAAAAACACCTTGACCCCTGTAATCACAATGTACTCTGACGCTTGTCATCACAGTGCTCCATGACAATTGTCATCACAATGTTCCATGCCTTTGTCAGGAAAATGCTACATGAAATTGTCATAACAATGCTCCATGTGCTTGTCATCACAATCCTCCATGAACCTTGGGATCACATTTCTTTATGCCCTTGTCATCACAATGTTCCACACTCCTTGAAATACAAATGTTCCATGACATCTGGAATCAAAATGCTCCTAACACTTGTGATCACAATGTTCCATAACACTTGTCATTACAACTCTCCATGATGCCTGTCATCCCAAAGCTCTATGCCCTTTTCATCACATTGCTCCATTACCTTTGTCATCACAATGCTTAATACAATTGTCATCACAATGCTCCCTGACACTTATTGTCAGAATGCTACATGAAAACTGTCATGAAAAGGCTCCATGTCTTTTTCATCACAATGATCCATGCACATTTCATCACAATGCTCCATGCCATTGTCATCACAATACTCCACAAGCTTGTCATCAGAATGTGCCATGACACTTGTCATCACAATGCTCCATGACCCCTGTCGTCACAATGCTCCATGACACCTGTTATCACAATGCTCCATGCCCCTTGTCATTACAGTGCTCCAGGACGCTCGTCATCACAATTATCCAACTTTTTCTCATCACAATGCTCCACGGTCTCGCCATCACAATGCTCCATGCCCTGGCCATCACAATGTTCCATATCCCTTGTCATCACAATTCTCCATGCACTTTTCATCACAATGCTCCATGATCCCTGTCATAGCAAGCTCCATGCGCTTGTCATCACAATGCTTCACGACCTTGTCATCAAAATTCTCAATGGCTCATGTCATCACAATGCTTCAAGCCCTTGTCATCACAATGTTCCATTACCTTTGTCATCAAAATCCTCCATGACACTTGGCATCACAATGTTCCATGCCATTGTCATAACAATGAACCCAGATATATGTCATCACAATGCTCCCAGACACCTGTCTTCACAATATTCCATGACCTTTTCTTCAAAATGCTCCATGTCGTTTTCATCACAATGCACCAGGCCCACTGTCATCACGATAATCCATGAAACATGTGAGAGCAAAGCTCCAAACCCCTTTCATCACAATGCTCCATGCACTTGTCATCACAATGCTCCATGAGTCCTGTCATCACAATGCTCCGTGACTCCAGTCATCACAATGCTTCATGACCTTTGTCATCCCAGTGGTCCATGCCCTCGTTATCACAAGGCTCTGTGACCTTTGTCACCACAATGCTCCATGAACATTTCATCACAATGCTCCATGACCCTTGTCATCAAAATGCTCCATGTATTTGTCAGCACAATGCTCCATGACACTTGTCATCTCAATGCTCCAAGGGCCTGTCAGCACAATGCTCCATGACCCTTGTCATCACAATGTGCCATGCCCTTGTCATCAAAATGCTCCACAACCTTGTCATTACAATGCTCCATAAACCGTATCAGCACAATGCTCCACGCACTTCTCATCAAAATGCTCTCTCACCACTTATATCACAATGTTCCATCACTAGTCATCACAATACTCCCTCACCCCTGTCATCACAATGTTCCATGACCCCTGTCATCACAATGCTACATACCCTTATCATCACAATGCTCCATGACACCTGACATCACAATGTTCCATAAACCCTGTCATCAAAATGCTCCATGACGCTTTTCATCAAATTGCTCCATGACCCTGTCATCACAGTGCTCCCTGCCCTTCTCATCACAATGAACCACGCCCTTGTCATCAAAATCCTCCATGACCTTTGTCATCAGAAAGCACCATGTCCCTTGGCATCACAATGTTCCATGCCATTGTCATCACAATCCTCCATTAATCCTCTCATCAAAAAGCTCCATGACACTTGTCATAACAATGCTCCATGATGCTTGTCATAACGATGGTTAATGCCCTTCTCATCACAATGCTCCATGCCCTTGTCTTCACAATCCTCCATGAACCTTGGGATCACATTGCACCTTACACTAGTCATCACCAGGCTCCATGACATCTTTCATCACAATGCTCCAAACACTTGTCATCACAATGCTTCATAACACTTGTCATCACAATGCTCCATAACGCCTGTTTTCACAATACTCCTTGCCATTGTCATCACAAAGCTACATGACCCCTGACAACACAATGCTCCGGACTCTTGTCATCAAAATACTCCATGACCATTGTCATCACAATAATCCATGCCCTTGTCATCCCAATGCTCTTTGACCCCTGTAATCACAATGCTCTGTGACTCATTTCATCACAATGCTCCATAAGACATGTCATCACAATGCTCCAAGCCTTTGTCAGCAAAATGTTACATGACCTTGCCATCACAATCCTCCATGTGCTTGTGATCACAATACTTCATTACCATTGTTATCACAATCTCCATGAACCTTAGGATCACATTGCTCTATACACATGTCATCACAATGTTCCATGTTCCTTGAAATCACAATGCTCCTTGACCTCTGGCATCAGAATGCTCCAAATACTTGTGATCACAATGCTCCATAACACTTGTTATCACAACGCTCCATGATGCCTGTCATCACAATATTCCATGTCCTTGTCATCACAATGCTCCATAACACTTGTCATCAGATGCTCCTTGAACTTGTCATTACAAGGAAAAATGTCTTTTTCATCACAATGATCCATGCCTTTTCATCAAAATGCTCCATGCCATTGTCATCAAAATACTCCTTGCTCTTGTCATCAGAATGTTCCATAACCCTTGTCATCACAATGCTCCATGACCCCTGTCATCACAATCCTCCATGACCCTTGTCATCACAATGCTCCATGCCCACTGTCATCACGTAATCCATGAAAATTGTCAGACCTATGCTCCATGCCCTTGTCATCTCAAAACTCCATGACCCCTGACAACACAATGCTCCAGGACTCTTGTCATCAAAATGCTCCATGACATTTGTCATCACAATAATCCATGCCCTTGTCATCCCAACGCTCCATAACCCCTGTAATCACAATGCTCTGTGACGCTTGTCATCACAGTGCTCCATGACGCTTGTCATCACAAGGCTCCGTACACTTATCATCACAATGTCCATCACCCTTGCCACCCCGATGCTCCATGCGCTTGTCATCACAATACTCCATTACCATTGTCATAACAATCCTCCATGAAACTTGGGATAACACTGCTCCATACACTTGTCATCACAAAGCTCCATGCTACTTGAAATCACAATGCTCCATGACCTCTGTCATCACAATGCTCCAAACCGTTGTGATCACAATGCTCCATGGCACTTTTCATCACAATGCTCCATGACGCCTCTCATCACAATATTCCATGCCCTTGTCATCACAATACTCCATGTCACTTGTCGTCACATGCTCCTTGAACCCTGTCTTTAAAAGGCTACATGCCTTTTTCAACACAATGTTACATGCAATTTTCATCACAATGCTCCAGGCCAATGTAATCACAATACTCCATGTGCTTGCCATCACAATGCTCCATGCCCTTCTCATCACAATGCTCCATGACACCTGTCATAACAATGCTCCATGACACATGTCTTCACAATCATCCATGCCCGTTGTCATCACTGTGCTTCATGACCCTCATCATCACAATGCTCCATCATCTTCTAATCACAATGCTCCAAGGCCTTGCCATCACAATGTTCCATGCCCTGGTCATCACAATGCTCCATGACACTTCTCGTCAAAATGCTACATGCTTTTGTCATCAAAAGTCTCCAGGCACTTATTGTCGAAATGCTCCATGACCACTGTCACAACAAGCTCCATTCGCTTGTCATCACAATGCTTCATGCCCATGTCATCAAAAGGCTCAATGACACTTGTCATCACAATGCTCCATGCATTTGTCATCACAATGCTCCATGAACCTTGTCATCACAGTGCTTCAAGCCCTTGTCATCACAATGCTCCAAGCCCTAGTCATCACAATCCTCCATGACGCTTGTCATCACAATGCTCCATGCCATTGTCTTCCCAATGGACAATGACATATGTTATCACAATGCTCCTTGCCACCTGTCATCACAATGCTCCATGATGCTTGCAATCACAATGCTCCATACCCAGATTCATCACAATAATGCATGAAATTTGTCAGACCAATGCTCCATGCCCTTCTCATCACAATTCTCCATGCCGTTTTCAATACAATGCTCGATGACCCATGTATCACAATGTTCCATGGCTTTCTCATGACAATGCTCCCTGAAACGTATATTCACAATGCTCCATGACCTTGTCATCACAATGATCCATGCCCACTCTCATCAAAATAATCCATGAAACTTTTCAGACCAATGGTCCATGCCCTTGACATCACAATGCTCCATTACCCCACTCATAACAATGCTCCATGACCCCTGCCATCACAATGTTCCACGGCCTTGTCATCACAAGGCTCCATGACCCGTGTCATCACAATGCTCCAAGACCCCTGTAATCACAATGCTCCATGTCCTTGTTATCACAAAGCTCCATGACACATGTCATCAGAATGCTCCATGACCCTTGTCATCACAATGCTCCAAGCCCTTGTCATCACAATGCTCCATTACATTTGTCATCACAATCCTCCATGGCACTTGGCATCACAATGCTGCAAGCCATTGTCATCACAATGGACCATGACATATGTCATCACCATGCTCCCTTACACCTGTCTTCACAATACTCCGTGACCTTGTCATCACAATGCTCCATGCCCTTGTCATCACAATGCATCATGCCAACTCTCATCACAATAATCCATGAAACATGTCAGGCCAGTGCTCCATGTCAGTGTCATCACAATGCTACATGGCCTTGTCATCACAATGCTCCCTGATTCCTGTCATCACAATGCTCAGTGACTGCAGTCATGACAATGCTTCATGACCTTTGTCATCACAATGGTCTATGCCCTCATCATCACATGGCTCTTTGACCTTTGTCACTACAATGTTCCATGAATTTCTCATCACAATGCTCTCTTACCCTTGTCATCACCATCTTCCCTGCCTTTGGCAGCACAATGCTCCATGACATTTGTCATCACAATTCTCCATTCGCTTTTCAGAAAAATGCTTCTTGACCCATGCCATCTCAATGTGCGATGCGCTTTTCATCACAATGCTCAAAAATTTGTCCTCATAATGCACCATAAACATGGTCATCACAATGTTCCATGCACTTCGAATCAAAATGCTCTCTCACCAATGATATCACAATGTTCCATCACTCGTCATCACAATACGCACTGTCATCACAATATTCCATTACCCTTTTCATCAACTTGCTCCATGACCCAGTCATCACAATGCTCCCTGCCCTTCTCATCACAATGCACCACGCCCTTGTCATCAAAATGCTCCATGACATTTGTCATCACAAATCGCCATGACCCTTGGCATCACAATGTTCCATGCAATTGTCATCACAATGCTCCATGAACCCTCTCATCACATTGCTCCATGCCCTTGTCATTATAAAGCTCCATGATGCTTTTCATCACAATGCTCGATGCCCTTCTCATCACAATGCTCCATGCCCTTGTCATTACAATCCTCCATGACCCATGTATGCCAGTTTTCTGAGCCCTTGTCATCACAAAGCTCCATGCCCTCTCTCATCGCAATAATCCATGAAACTTTTCAAACCAATGCTCAATGCCCTTGTCATCACAATGCTCCATTTCCCCTGTCATAACAATGCTCCATGACCCATGCCATCACAATGTTTCACGGCCTTGTCATCAAAAGGCTCCATGACACATGTCATCTCAATGCTCCAAGACCTCAGTCATCACAAAGTTCCATGCCCTTGTCATCACAAAGCTCCATGACGCAAGTCATCAGAATGCACTATGGCATTCTCATTACAATGCTCAATGGCCTTGTCATCACAATGCTCCAGGACCCCTATAATCACAATGATCCATGCCCCTTTTCCTCTCAGTGCTCCATGAACCCTTTAATCAAAATTCACCAGGCCCATCATCATAATGCTTCATGCTATTGTCATCACAATGAAATAAAAAAGCTCCATTACCTCTGTTATCACAATGCTCCAAAACCTTGTGATCACAATGTTCCATAACACTTGTCATCACAACGACCCATGAAACTCGTCATCACAATTATTCATGGATTTCTCATGACAATGCTCCATGACCTTTGTCATCACAATGCTCAATACACTTGTCATCACAATGCTCCCTGACACTTGTCATCAGTATTCTCCTTGAACCCTGTGATGACAAGGCTCCATGCCTTTTTCATCACAATGATCCATGTCCTGCACATCACAATGCTCCAAGACCACTTTAATCACAATGCTCCATGCCCTTGTCATCACAAAGCTCCAAGACCCCTGTAAAAACAATGCTCCATGCAACTTTTCATAAGAATGCTCCATGAGATTTGTCATCACAAGGCCCCATGGTTTTCTCATCACCAATGATCCAGGACCTTGTCATCCGAATGCTCTATTCCCTTGCCATCACAATGCTCCATGAACCCTGTCATCACAATACTCCATGAACATTTTCAGCCCAATGCTCCATGACCTTCTCATCACAATGCTCCATGACCCCTGTCATCACAGTGGTCTATGACCACAGAAATCACAATGCTCCATGACCCCTGACAACACAATGATCCTGGACTTTTGTCAACAAAATCCTCCATAACACTTGTCATAACAGTGATCCATGCCGTTGTCTTCTTAATGCTCCATGACCCCTGTAACCACAATGCTCCGTGGCACTTGTCATCAGAGTGCTCCATGACCCTTGTCATCACAATGCTCCAAGCCATTGTCAGCAAAATGCTACATGACCTTTTCATCACAATGCTCCATGCCCTTGTCCTCACAATCCTCCATTACCATTGTCACCACAATCCTCCATGTACTTTGGGATCACATTACTTCATGCCCTTTTCATCACAATGCTCCATGCTCCTTGAAATAAAAATGAACCATGACCTCTGTCATCACAATGCTCAAAACCCTTGTGATAACAATGTTCCATAACACTTGTCATCACAACACTCCATGATGCCAGTCATCACAATACTCCATTCCCTTGTCATCACACTGCTCTTTGAACTTTGTCATCACAATGCTCAATACACTGGTCATTACAATTCTCCCTGAGAAATTGTCGTCAGAATGCTCCTTGAACCCTGTCATGAAAATGATCCATGCCTTTTTCATCACAATGCTCCATGCCCTTTTTATCCAAATGCTCCATGTCATTGTCCTCACAATACTCCAAAAGCTTGTCATGAGAATGCTCCATGACCCTTGTCATCACAATGCTCCATGACCCCTGTCATCACAATGGTCCATGACACCTGTCCTCAGAATGCTCCATGCCCCTTGTCATAACAGTGCTCCATGACGCTCGTCATCACAATTATCCATGGTCTTCTCATCACAATGCTCCACGGTTTTGCCATTACAATATTCCAAGCTATGGTTATCACAATGTTCTATTTCCCATGTAATCACAATTCTCCAGATCCTTGACATCACAATGCTCCTTGACACTTGTCAGCAAAAAGCTCCAAGCCCTTGTCATCACAATGCTCCATTACCTTTGTCATCACAAACCTCCATGACACTTGGCATCATAATGCTCCATGCCATTGTCATGACAATGGACCATGACATATATCCTCACAATGCTCCCTGACAACAGTCTTCACAATATTTCATGACCTTGTCATCACAATGATCCATGCCCTTGTCATCACTCCCCTGTCATCACAATGTTCCCTGACTCCAGTCATCACTATGCTTCATGACATTTGTCATAACAATGGTCCATGCCCTCATCATCACAAGGCTCTGTGACTATTGTCACCAAAATGCTCCGTGAAATTTTCATCACAATGCACTGTGACACTTATCATTACAATGCTCCATGACCCCTGACATCACACTGTTTCATAACCCCTGTCATCAAAATGCTCCATGAACCTTTTCATCCCAATGCTCCATGAGCCCTGACAACACAAGGCTCCATGGCATTTTCATCACAATCATCCATGCCCTTTTCATCAAATGCTACATGACCCCTCTAATCACAATGCTCCATGCCCTTGTCATCACAAAGCTCCATGATGCATGTCATCAGAAAGCTCCATGGCCTTCTCATCACAATGTTCCATGCCCTTGTCATCACAATGATCCAAGACTCCTGTAATCACAATGATCCATGCTCCTTTTCATCAGAATGCTCCATGAGACTTGTCATCACAAGGCTCCATGGTCTTCTCATCACGATGCTCCAGGACCTTGTCATCACAAAGCTCCAATCCTTTGCGATCGCCATGCTCCATGACCCCTGTCATCAAAATACTCCATGAACATTTTCATCCCAATGCTCCAAGATGTTCTCATCATAATACTCCATTACCCCTGTAATCACAGTGCTCCATGACCATATTTTCAGAAAGATCCATGAGACTTGTCATCACAAGGCTCCATGGACTTCTCATCACAATGCTCCATGACCTTGAGATAAAAATGTTCCATTCCCTTGTCATCACAATGCTCCATGACCCCTGTCATCAGAATACGGCATGAACATTTTCAGGTAAACGCTCCATGACCACTGTCATCACAACGCTCCATGACCCCTGACAACACAATGATCCGGGACTCTTGTCATCAAAATTCTCCATGACCCTTCTTATAACAATGATCCATGCCCTTGTCATCCCAATGCTCCTTGACTACTGTAATCACAATGCTCCATGATGCTTCTCATCACAGTGCTCCATGACACTTGTCATCACAATGCTCCATGCCTTTGTCAGCAAAATGGTACATGACCTTGTCATCACAATGCTCCATGTGCTTGTCATCACAATACTCATTACCATTGTCATCACAATCATCCATGAACCTTGGGATCACATTGCTTCGTGCCCTTATCATCACAATGCTCCCTGCTCCTTGAAATAAATATGATAGATGACCTCTGTCATCACAATGCTCCAAACACTTGTGATCACAATGTTCCATAACACTTCTCATCACAATGCTCCATGATGCCTGTCATCACAATACTCCGTGTCCTTGTCATCACAACGCTCCATGACCTTTGTCATCACAATGACCAATACAATTGTCATCACAATGATCTCTGACACTTGTCATCAGAATGCTCCTTGAATCCTGTCATGGAAAGGCTCCATGCATTTTTCATCACAATGCTCCATGCCCTTGTCATCACAATGCTCCCTGAACCCTGTAATCACAATGCTCCTTGCCCCTTTTCATCTCAGTGCTCCATGGCCCTTTTCATCACAGTGCTCCATGACACCTGTCATCACAATGTTCCATGACACCTGTCATCACAATGCTCCATGTCCCTTGTCATCAAAATTCTCCACGTCCTTGTCATCACAATGCTCCATGACACTTCTCATCAAAATGTTACATGCTCTTGTCATCACAATTCTCCATGCACTTGTCATTGCAATGCTCCATGACCCCTTTCATAGCAAGCTCCATGTGCTTGTCATCACAGCGCTTCACGAACTTCTCATGAAAATTCTCAATGGCCCTTGCCATCACAATGCTCCATACATTTGTCATGAAAATGCTCCATGACACATGTCATCACAATGCTCCATTACATTTGTCATCACAATCCTCCATGAATTTTGGCATCACAATGTTTCATACCATTGTCATCACAAAGGACCGTGACATATGTCATCACAATGCTCCCTGACACCTGTCTTCACAATACTCCATGGCCTTCTCTTCACAGTGCTCCATGCCCTTGTCATCACAATGCAATATGCCCACTGTAATCACAAGAATCCATGAGATATGTCAGACCAATTCCCCATGCCTCTGTGATCACAATGCACCATGCCCTTGTCATTACAATGCTCCATGAACCCTGTCATCACAATGCTCCTTGACTCCATTCATCACAATGTTTCATAACCTTTGTCTTCACAATGATCCATGCCCTCGTCATCACATGCTCTGTGACATTTGTCACCACAAGGCTCCATGTCCTTTTCATCACAATGCTCTGTGGCATTTGACATCACAATGTTCCATGAACTTTTCATCACAATGCTCTGTGACACTTGTCATCACAATGCTCCATGCCTTTGTAAGCACATTGCTTCATGACCCTTGTCATAACAATGCTCCATGCGCTTGTCAGCACAATGCTCCATGACCCATGTCATCACAATGTGCCATGCGCTAGTCATCACAATGCTCCACAAACTTGACATCACAATGCCCCATGCACTTCTCATCAAATTGCTCTCTCACAATTGATATCACAATATTCCATCACTAGTCATCACAATACTCCCTCACCCCTGTCATTACCATATTCCATGACCCCTGTCATCACAACGTTACATGCCCTTATCATCACAATGCTCCATGACCCCTGACATCACAATGTTCCATAACCCCTGTCATCAAAATGCTCCATGACAATTTTCATCACAATGCTTCATGAACCCTGACATCACATTGTTCCATAACCCCTGTCATCAAAATGTTCCATGACCATTTTCATCAAATTGCTTCAAGAACCTGTCACACAATACTCCCTGCCCTTCACATCACAATGCACCATGCACTTGTCATCAAAATGCTCCATGACCTTTGTCATCACAAAGTTCCATGACACTTGGCATCGCAGTGCTCCAAGCCATTGTCATCACAATGCTCAATGAAGCCTCTCATCACATTGCTCCATGCCCTTGTCATCACAAAGTTCCATGACGCTTGTCATCACAAGCTTCGGTGCCCTTCTCATCACAATGCTCCATGCACTTGTCATTACAATCCTCCATAACCCATGTATCATAGTGTTCCGTGTCCTTGTCATCACAATGCTCCATACCCACTCTCATCACAATAATCCATGAAATTTTATAGACCAATGCTCCATGCCCTTGTCATCACAATGCTCCTTTACACCTGTCATAAAAAAGCTGCATGATCCCTGCCATCACAATGTTCCATGGCCTTCTCATCACAAGGCGCCATGACCCTTGTCATCACAATGATCCAACATCCCTGTAATATCAATGCTCCATGCCCTTGTGATCACAAAGGTCCATGACACATGTCATCAGCACGCTCCATGGTCTTCTCATCACAATGTGCCATGCCCTTTTCATCATTATGCTCCAAAACACCTGTAATCACAATGCTCCATGCCCCTTTTCATCAGAATGCTCCATGAGAATTGTCATCACAAGGCACCATGGGCTTCTCATCACAATTCTCTAGGAACTTGTAATCACAATGGTCCATTCCCTTGTCATCACTGTGTTCCATGCCAAATGTCATCACAATAGTCTATGAACATTTTCAGGCAAATGTTCCATGACCTTATCATCACAATGCTTCAAGCCCTTGTCATCACAATGCTCCTTTACCTTTGTCATCACAATCCTTCATGATCCTTGTCATCACAATGCTCCATGACCCCTGTCATCACAATGCTCCGTGACTCCAATCATTACAATGCTTCATGACCTTTGTCATCACAATGGTCCATGCCCTCGTCATCACAAGTCTCTGTGACCTTTGTCACCACAATTATCCATGAACTTTTCATCACAATGCTCTGTGACACTTGTCATCACAATGCTCCATGCCTTTGTCCGCACAATGTTACGTGACCCTTGTCATCACAAGCTCCATGCGCTTGTCAGCACAATGCTCCATGACCAATGTCATCACAATGTGCCATGCATTTGTCATCACAATGCTCCACCACTTTGAAATCACAATGCTCCATAAACCTTGTCATCACAATGCTCCATTCCCTTGTCATCACAATGCTCCATGACACCTGTCATCACAATACTCCATGAATATTTTCAGCCCAATGATCCATGACCTTCTCATCACTGTGCTCCATGACCCCTGTCGTCAAAATGTTGCATGACCACTGTCATCACAATGCTACATGACACCTGACAACACAATGATCCGGGAGTCTAGTCATCAAAATGCCCCATGACACTTGTCATCACAATGATCCATGCCCTTGTCATCCCAATCTCCATGACCCCTGTAATCACAATGCTCCGTGACGCTTGTCTCAAAGTGCTCCATGACCCTTGCCATTACAATGCTCCATGCCTTTGTCATCAAAATACTACATGACCTTGTTATCTCAATGCTCCATGCACTTGTCATCAGAATCCCCCATGAACATTTGCATCACATTGCTTCATGCCATTATCATCACAATGCTCCATGCTCATTGATATCAAAATGATCGATGACCTCTGTCATCACAATGCTCCAAACCCTTGTCATCACAATGTTCAAAAACACTTGTCATCACAACGCTCTATGATGCCAGCCATCACAATACTCCATGCACTTGTCACCACAATACTCCATGACCTTTGTCATCACAATGCTCAATATACTTGTCATCACAATGCTCCCTGACACTTGTTATCAGAATCCTCCTTGAACCCTGTCATGAAAAGTCTCCATGCTTTTTTCATCACAATGCTCCATGCCCTTGTTTTCACAATGCTCCATGACCCTTGTCATCACAATGCTCCAAGCCCTTGTCATCACAATGCTCCTTTACCTTTGTCATCACAATCCTCCATGATCCTTGTCATCACAATGCTCCATAACCCCTGTCATCCCAATGCTCCGTGACTCCAATCATCACAATGCTTCATGACCTTTGTCATCACAATGGTGCATGCCCTTGTCATCACAGGCGCTGTGACATTTGTCACCACAAAGCTCCATGAAATTTTCATCACAATGCTCTGTGAGCCTTGTCATCACAATGCTCCATGCCTTTGTCAGCACAATGTTCCGTGACCCTTGTCATCACAAGCTCCATGCGCTAGTCAGCACAATGTTCCATGACCTCTGTCATCACAATGCTCCATAAACTTTGTCATCACAATGCTCAATGCACTTGTCATCAAAATGCTCCCTGACACTTGCTGTCAGTATGTTCCATGAACCCTTTCATGACAAGGCTCCATGACTTTTTCATCACAATGATCCATGCCCTTTTCATCACAATGCACTAAGACCCCTGTAATCACAATGCTCCATGCCCTTGTCATCACAAAGCTAAATGACGCATGTCATCAGAATGCTCCATGGCTTTCTCATCAAAATGCTCCATGCCCTTGTCATTACAATGATCCAAAACCCCTGAAATCAAAATTCTCCATAACCCTTTTCATCAGAATGCTCCATGGAAATTTTCATCACAAGGCTCCATGGTCTTCTCATCACAATGCTCCAGGACCTTGTCATCACAATGCTCCATGACACCTGTCATCACAATACTCCATAAATATTTTCAGCCCAATGATCCATGACCTTCTCATCACTGTGCTCCATTACCCATGTCATCACAATGCTACATGACACCTGTCATCACAATGTTCCATGACACCTGACAACACAATGATCCGGGAGTCTAGTCATCAAAATGCCCCATGACACTTGTCATCACAATGATCCATGCCCTTCTCATCCCAATCCCCATGACCCCTGTAATCACAATGATCCATGACTCTTGTCTCAGAGTGCTCCATGACACTTGCCATCACAATGCTCCATGCCTTTGTCATCAAAATGCTACATGACCTTGTCATCCCAATGCTCCATGTGCTTGTCATCAGAATCCTCCATGAACCTTGGCATCACATTGCTTCATGCCCTTGTCATCACAATGCTCCATGCTCATTGATGTCAAAATGATCCATGACCTCTGTCATCACAATGCTACAAACCCTTGTCCTCACAATGTTCTAAAACACTTGTCATCACTACGCTCTATGATTCCTGCCATCACAATGCTCCATGCCCTTGTCACCACAATGCTCTATGACCTTTGTCATCATAGTGCTCAATACACTTGTCATCACAATTCTCCCTGACACTTGTCATCAGAATCCTCCTTGAAACATGTCATGAAAAGGCTCCATGCCTTTTTAATCACAATGCTCCATGCCCTTGTCATCATAATGCTCCATGACCCTTGTCATCACAATGCTCCTTTTAATTTGTCATCACAATACTCCATGATCCTTTTCATCACAAAGCTCCATGACCCCTCTCATCCCAATGCTCCGTGACTCCAATCATCACAATGATTCATGACCTTTGTCATCACAATGCTCCATGCCCTCGTCAACACAAGGCTCTGTGACCTTTGTAACCATAATGCTCCATGAACTTTTCATCACAATGCTCTGTGAGCCTCGTCATCATAATGCTCCATGCCTTTGTCAGAACAATTTTCCGTGACCATTGTCATCACAAGCTCCATGTGCTTGTCAGCACAATTCTCCATGACCAATATCATCACAATGAGCCATGCGCTTGTCATCACAATGCTCCAAATCCTTGAAATCACAATGCTCTATTAACCTTGTCATCACAATGCTCCATGCACTTCTCATCAAAATGCTCTCTCACCACTGATATCACAGTATTGCATCACTAGTCATCAAAATACTCCCTCACACCTGTCATCACAATGTTCCATGACCACTGTCATCACAGTGATGCATGCCCTTATCATCACAATGCTCCATGATCACTGACATCACAGTATTCCATAACCCCGTCATAAAAATGCTCCATGTCCCTTGTCATCAAAATGCTCCATGACACCTAACATCACAATGTTCCAAAACCCCTGTCATCACAATGTTCCATGACACTTTTCATTAAATAGCTCCATGACCATGTCATCACAATGCTCCCTGCCCTTCTCATTATAATGTACCACACCTTTGTCATCAAAATGCTCCATGACATTTGTCATCACAAAGCTCCATGACCGTGGCATCACAATGCTTCATGTCATTGAGATCACAATGCTCCATGAACCCTTTCATCACATTGTTACTTGCCCTTGTCATCACAAAGCTACATGACTCTTGTCATCACAATGTTCGTGGCCCTTCTCATCACAATCCTCCATGTCCTTGTAATTACAATCCTCCATGACCCATGTATCACAGTGTTCCATGCCCTTGTCATCACAATGATCCATGGCCACTCTCATCACAATAATCTATGAAACTTTTCAGACCAATGCTTCATGCCCTTGTCATCACAATGCTCCATTACCCCTGTCATAACAATGCTCCATGACCGTTGTCACCACAATGCTCCAAGACCCCTGTAATCACAATGCTCCTTGCCCTTGTCATCACAAAGCTCCCTGACGCATGTCATCGGAATGCTCCATGGCCTTCTCATCAAAATGCTCCATGCCCTTGCCATCACAATGTTCCAAGACCCCTGTAATCACAATGCCCCATGGCCCTTTTCATCTAAATGCAGCATGAACCCTGTCATCACAATGCACCATGCACATCATAATAATGCTACATGATATTGTCATCAAAATATACTCAAAATGCTCCTTGACCACGGCCATCAGAATGATCCAAACCCTTATGATCACAATGTTCCATAACACTTGTCATCACAATGCCCGATGAAGTTCATCATCACCATTATTCATGGTCTTCTCATCACAATGCTCCATGTTCTTTGTCATCACAATGCTCAATACACTTGACATCACAATGCTCCCTGACACATGTCATCATTATGTTCCTTGAACCCTGTCATGAAAAGGCTCCATGCCTTTTTATTCACAATCATTCATGTCCTTTTCCTCACAATGCTCCAAGACCCCTGTAATCACAATGCTCCATGCACCTATCATCACAAAGCTCCATGACACACGTCATCATAGATCCCCATGTCCTTCTCATCACAATGCTCCATTCCCTTGTCCTCACAATGCTCCAAGGCCCCTTTAATCACAATGCTCCATGCCCCTTTTCAACAGAATGTTACATGAGACTAGTCATCACAAGGCTCCATTCCCTTGTCATTACAATGCTCCAAGACCACTGTCATCACAATACTCCATGAACATTTTCAGCCAAATGATCCATGAATTTCTTATCACAATGCCACATGACCCCTGTCATCACAAAGCTCCTTGACCCCTGACAACACAATGATCCAGGAATCCTGTCATCAAAATGCTCAATGACACTTGTCATCAAAATGATCCATGCCCTTGTCATCCCAATGCTCCATAACAACTGTAATCACAATGCTCCGTGACGCTTGTCATCACAGTGCTCCATGACAATTGTCATCACAATGCTCCACGCCATTGTCAGCAAAATGCTACATGAACTTGTCATCACAATGCTCCATGTGCTTGTCATCACAATACTCCATTACCATTATCATTACATTCCTCCATGAATCTTGGGATCACATTGTTTCATGCCCTTGTCATCACAATGCTCTATGCTCCTTGAAATAAAAATGATCCATGACCTCTGTCATCACAATGCTCCAAACCCTTTTGATCACAATGTTCCATGACACTTGTCATTATAACGCTCCATGTTGCCTTTCATCACAATACTGCATGCTGGGCTTCCCTGGTGGCGCAGTGGTTGAGAGTCCGCCTGCCGATGCAGGGGACATGGGTTCGTGCCCCGGTCCGGGAAGATCCCACATGCCACAGAGCGGCTAGGCCCGTGAGCCATGGCCGCTGAGCCTATGCGTCCGGAGCCTGCGCTCCGCAAGGGGAGAGGCCACAACAGTGAGAGGCCTGCATAGCGCAAAAAAAAAAAAAAAAAAAAAAAAACCCAAAAAAAAACAATACTGCATGCTCTTGTCATCACCATGCTAAATACACTTGTCATCACAATGCTCCCTGACACGTGTCGTCAGAATCGTCCTGTACCCTGTCACGAAAAGGCTCCATGCCTTTTTCATCACAATGTTCCATGCCCTTTTCATCACAATGTTCTATGCCATTGTCATCAAAATACTCCACAAGCTTGTCATAAGAATTCTCCATGACCCTTGTCAACACAATGGTCCATGACCCATCGTCATCACAATGCTCCATGACACCTGTCATCACAATGCTCCATGACCCTTGTCATTGCAGTGCTCCATGACGCTCATCATCACAATTATCCATGGTCTTCTCATCACAATGCTACACGGTCTTGTCATCACAATGCTCCATGCCCTCGTCATCACCATGCTCCATGTCCCTTGTCATCACAATGCTCCATGAACACTGTCGTGGAAAGCTCCATGCACTTGTCATCACAATGCTTCACGACCTTGTCATCAAAATTCTCAATGGCCCGTGTCATCACAATGCTCCATGCCCTTGTCAGCAAAATGCTCCATGTCCCTTGTCATCTCAAGCTCAAAGCCCTTGACATCACAATGCTCCATTACGTTTGTCATCCCAATCCTCCATGACATTTGGCAACACAATGTTCCATGCCATTGTCATCACAATGGATCAAGACGTATGTCATCACAATGCTCCCTGAAACCTGTCTTCACAATAATCTATGACCTTGTCATCACAATTCTCCATGCCCTTGTCATCAAAATGTGCCATGCCCACTGTCATCGCAATAATCCTTGAAACTTGTCAGACCAATGCTCCATGCCCCTGTGATCACAATGCTCTATGCCCTTGTCATCACAATGCTCCAAGCCCTTGTCATCACAATGCTCCATGACCCCTGTCATCACAATGCTCCATGACCCCTGCTGTAACAATGTTCCAGGGCCTTGTCATGACAAGGTTCAATGACACTTGTCATCAGAAAGCTCCAAGACCCCTGCAAACACAATGATCCATGCCCTTGTCATCACAAAGCTCCAATACGCATGTCATCAGAATGGCCCATGCCCTTCTCATTACAATGCTCTATGCCCTAGTCATCCCAATGCTCCAAGACCCCTGTAATCACAATGCTCCATGCTCCTTTTCATCTCAATGCTCCATGAAACCAGTCATCACAGTGCACCATGCCCATCATCATAATGCTTCATGCTATTGTCATCAAAATGAAATAAAAATGCTCCATGACCTCTGTCATCACAATGCTCGAAACCCTTGTGATCACAGTGTACCATAACACTTGTCATCACAACGTCCCATGATGCTCATCATCACAATTATCCATGGCCTTCTCATCACAATGCTCCATGACCTTTGTCATCACAATGCTCAATACACTTGTCATCACAATGATTCCTGACACTTGTTGGCAGTAGGCTCCTTGAACGTTGTCATGAAAAGTCTCCATGACTTTTTCAGCACAATGCTCCATGCCCTTTTCATGACAATGCTCCAAGCCCCCTGTAATTACAATGCTACATGCCCTTGTCCTCACAAAGCTCCATGATGCATGTCATCAGAATGCTACATGGCCTTTTCATCACAATGCTCCATGCCCTTGTCATCACAATACTCCATTCCCTTGTCATCACAATGCTCCACGACCCCTCTCATCACAATACTCCATGAACATGTTCAGCCCTATGCTCCATGACCTTCTCATCACAATCCTCCATGTCCGCTGTCATCACAATGCTCCATGACCACTGTCATCACAAAGCTCCATGACCCCTGTCAACACAATGATGTGGGACTCTTGTCATCAAAATGCTCCATGAACCTTGTCATCACAATGATCCATACCCTTGTATTCCCAATTCTCCATGACCCCTGTAATCACAATGCTCCATGATGCTTGTCATCACAGTGCTCCATGACCCTTGTCATCAAAATGCTCCATGCCATTGTCAGCAAACTGCCACATGAAATTGTCATCACAGTCCTCCATGAACCTTGGGATCACATTGCTTCATGCCCTTGTCATCACATTGCTCCTTGTTCCTTGAAATCAAAATCATCCATGACCTTTGTCATCACGTTGCTCCAAACCCTTGTGATCACAATGTTCCATAACACTTGTCATCACAACGCTCCTTGATGCCTGTCATCACAATACTTCATGCCCTTGTCATCACAATGCTCCATGATATTTGTCATCACAATGCTCAATATACTTGTCATCACAATGCTCCCTGACACTTGTCGCCAGAATGCTCCTTGAAACCTGTCATGAAAAGACTACATGCCGTTTTCATTACAATGCTCGATGCCCTTTTCATCACAATGCTCCACGCTATTGTCATCACAATACTCGACAAGGTTGTCATCAGAATGTTCCATGACCATTGTAATCACAATTCTCCATGACCCTTGGCATCACAATGCTCCATGTCACCTGTCATCACAATGCTCCATGCCCCTTGTCATTACAGTGTTCCATGTTGCTCATCATCACAATTATCCATGGTCTTCTCATCACAATGTTCCACGGTCTTGCCATCACAATGCACCATGCCCTGGTCTTCACAATGCTCCATGACACTTCTCATCACAATATTACATGCTCTTGTCATCACAATTCTCCATGCATTTTTCATCATAATGCTCCATGACCACTGTCATAGCAAGCTTCGTGTACTTGTCATCACAATGATTCCAGACCATGTCATCAAAATTCTCAATGGCCCTTGTCATCACAATGCTACATGACCCTTGTCATCACAATGTTCCAAGCCCTTGTCATCACAATGCTCCATTACCTTTGTCATCACAGGTCTCCATGACATTTGGCAACACAATGCTCAATGCCATTGTCATCACAATGGACCATGACATATGTCATCACAATGCTCCCTGACACCTGTCTTCACAATCCTCAATGACTTTGGCATCACAATGCTCCATGACCTTGTCATAACAATGTGCCATGCCCATTGTCATCACAATAATCCATGAAACTTGTCAGGCCAATGCTCCATGCACCTGTCATCACAATGCTCCATGACCTTTTCATCACAATGCTCCATGACCCCTGTCATCACAATGCTCCTTGACTCCAGTCATCAAAATGCTTCATGACCTTTGTCACCACAATGCTCCATGAACTTTCCATCAAAATGCTCTGTGACACATGTCATCACAATGCTCCATGTGCTTGTCAGCACAATGCTCCACAACCTTGTCATCACAATGCTCCATAAACCTTGTCATCACAATGCCCCATGCACTTCTCATCAAAATGCTCTCTCACCAATGATCTCACAATGTTCTATCACTAGTCATCACAATACTCCCTCACTCCTGTCATCACAATGTTCCATGACTACTGTCATCACAATGCTACATGCCCTTATCATCACAATGCTCCATGACCCCTGAAATCACAATGTTCCCTAACCACTATCATCAAATTGCTCCATGACCCTTTTCATCACAATGTTCCATGACACCTGACATCACAATGTTCCATAACATCTGTCCTCAAAATGTTCCATGACCTTTTTAATTAAATTCCTCCATGACCCTGTCATCACAATGCTCCCTGCCCTTCTCATAACAATGCACCACGACCTTGTCATCAAAATGCTCCATGACCTTTGTCATCACAAAACTCCGTGACACTTGGCATCACAATGCTCCATGCCTTTTTCATCACAATACTCCATGCCATTGTCATTACAATCCTCCATGACCCATGTATCACAGTAGTCCGTGCCCTGGTTATCACTATACTCCATGCCCACTCTCATCACAATAATCCATGAAACTTTTTCAGACCAATGCTCCATGCCCTTTTCTTCACAATGCTTCATTACCCCTGTCATAACATTGCTCCATGACCCCTTCCATCACAATATTCCACGGCCTTTTCATCACAAGGATCCATGACCCTTGTCATCAGAATGCTCCAAGCAACACGGTGACAGTAATCAAAGAGAAAGTGCTCATGTTGGCAGTCCTCATAGTGACAGCTCTTGTGAGAGGGCTCATGATGGCAGTGCTCGTGGTAACAGTGTTCCTTGTGACAGTGCTCATGGAGGCAGTGCCTATGGTGAGACTACCTATGGTGACACTGCCCATGCTGACAGTGCACATGTTCATGGTGCATCTGGTGGCAATGCAAAATAGTGACAGTGCCCCTGGTGAGATTGCTCATGGTGATAGTGCCCATGGTTTGTGTCCATGGTTACAGTGCACATGGTGACAGTGCCCATGGTGGTAGTACCCATGGTGAAAGTATTCAGTTATAAAGTGCTCATGATGACAGTGCACAAGGTGATAGTGCACATGGTTGCAGTGCAAAATGGTGACAGTGTCCATGGTGAAATTGCTTAATGTGATAGTCCTTGCGGTGATAGTGTGCATGGTGACACTGCCCACTGTGACATTGCTTTTGTTGACAGTGGTCACGGTGATAGTGCCAATGTTGGAAGTGCCCATCGTGAAAGTGCCCAGGGTGACAGTTCTTATGGTGACAGTGATCAGAGTGGCAGTGCTCAGGGTGAAAGTGCCCATGGAGACAGAGCTCACGGTGACATTGCCCATAGTTATAGTGTCCATGGTGACAGTACTAACAGTGAAATTGTCCATGGGTACAATCTCCTAGGGTGACAGTGCCCATGATCACAACCTTCACGGTGATAGTGCTCACGGTGACAGTGCCCATTGTAACAGTGACCACGATGACAGTTCTAATGGTGATAGTGCCCAAGATGACAGTGCTCATGGTGACAAACCACATTGTGCCAGTGCCCAAGGTGACAGTGCTCACGGTGACAGTGACCATGATGACACTTCTCATGGAGACAGTGCTCACGGTGACATTGCCCATTGTGACAGTGACCATGGTGACTGTTCTACCGGTGACAGTACCCATGATGAAAGTGCTCATGGTGACAGTCCACATTGTACGAGTGCTCAAGGTGACAGTGCTCACGGTGAAAGTGCCCATGGTCGCAACCCTCACGGTGAAGGTGCTCATTGTGACAGTGCACATGGTGATGCTGAGAATGGTGACAGTGCTTATGGTGACAGTGGTCATGGTTTCAGTACCCATGGTGATAGTGCTGAAACTGACAGTGCCCTTGGTGATAGTGCCCATGGTGAGAGTGTTTACATTAATAGTGCCCATGGTGGCAGTTCCCATTGTGAAAGTGCTCATGATGACAGTGCCCATGTTGGTAGTTCCCATGGTGACAGTGCTCACGGTGATAGTGACCATGGTAACTGTGCACATGGTGGCCGTGACCTTGGTGACAGTGCCCATGATGACAGTACACATGGTGACAGTGCTCACAGTGACAGTGCCCATGGTGACAGTGCACATGGTGGTAGTGCACATGGTGGCAGTGAAAAATGGTGAGAGTGCTCATGCTGACAGTTCTCATGGTGACAGTGCACACAGTGACAACACATGCTGACAGTGCTCAGGGTAGCAGTACCCGTGTTGACAGTGCTCACAGTGACAGTGCCCATGGTGGCAGTGTCCATGGTGACATTGCCCACGTTGACAATGCCCATGATGACAGTGCCGATGGTGACAGTGCCCACGGTGCCATTGCCTATGGTGACAGTGCTCACAGTCACAGTACACATGGTAACAGTGACCACGGTGAGAGTGCTCACGGCGACAGTGCCCATGGTGACAGTGACCACAGTGAGAGTGCTCACGGTGTTAGTGCTCACAGTAATAGTGCTCATGGTTACAGTGCTCACAGTGACAGTGCCCATAGTGATATTGCCCATGGTGAGAGTCTGCAAATTGATAGTACCCATGATGGGAATTCCTATTGTGAAATTGCTCATGATGACATTGCCCATGTTGGTAGTTCCCATGGTGACAGTGCTTACGGTGATAGTGACCATGATAACAGTGAACATTGTGGCCGTGCCCTTGGTGAGAGTGCCCATGATGACAGTACTCATGGTGACAGTTCTTACAGTGATAGTGCCCATGGTGATATTGCACTTGGTGACAGTGAAAAATGGAGACAGTGCACATGTTGACAGTTCTCATGGTGACAGTGCACATGGTGACAAACATGTAGAGAGTACTCACGGTAACAGTTCTCATGGTTGCAGTACCCATGGTGACAGTGCTCACAGTGATAATGCCGATGGTGGCGTACCCATGGTGACACTGCCGATGATGACAGAGCCCATGGTGACAGTGTACAGGGCACCATTGCCTATGGTGACAGTGATCATGGTAACAGTGCCCATGGTGTCAGTGACCATGGTGAGAGTGCTCACAGTGATAGTGCCCATGGGGTCAGGGCTCATGGTGCCAGTACCCATGGCAACAGTTCTCAGGGTGACAGTGACCACAGTAAAAGTGGTCATGGTGATAGTGCTCACAGTAATAGTGCTCATGGTGACAGTGAAAATGGTGGCAATACCCATGGTGACCATACTCATTTTGAAAATACCCATGGTGGCAGTTCTCATAGCAACAGTTCTCATGATGACAGTGCTTATAATAGCAGTGACCAAGGTAGTGAAAGTGCTAATGGTGACAGTGCTGTTGGTGGCAGTTCCCATGGGGACAGTACTGATGGTGACACTGTGCATTGCTACAGTGCCCATGGTAACCGTGCTCCTGGTGATAGTGCACATCGTGACAGTGCCCATGGTGGTAGTTCACCTGGTGACACTGCTAAGTAGTGACAGTGCACATGCTGACAGTGCTCATGCTGATAGTGACCATGGTGACAGTGCACATGGTGATAATGGGCATTGTTACGGTGTCTATGGTGACAGAGCCCAAGGTGGCAGTGTCCATTGTGACAGTGCCCATAATGACAGTGCCCATGGTGACAGTGCCGACAGTGAACAGTGCCCATGGTGACACTTCTCACAGTGACAGTGACCATGGGGACACTTAGTATGGTGAGATTTCCCACGGTGATAGTGCCTGTTGTGACAGTGCTCACAGTGACAATGCCCATGGCACCAGTGCCCATAGAGACATTCCGCACAGTCACATTTCTCATGTTGAAAGTGCCTATGGTGATATAACCCATAGTGACACTACACATGGTGGCAGTGCAAAATGGTGCCAGTGCCTATGGTGACATTGCTCATGGTGACTTTGCTTACATTGATAGTCCTTATGGTGACAGTGCACATGGTGACACTGCACACAGAGACAGTGTTCATGGTGACTGTGTTCACAGTGATAGTTCCCATGGTGAGAGTTTCCATGGTGACAGTGCCCATAGTCATAATTCTAATGGTGTAGTTCTCACAGTGACAGTGCCCATGCTGAAAATACCCAGGGTGACAGTACTCATGGTGACAGTGCTCATGGTGATAGTGCCGATGGTGACAGTGTCCATGTTCACAATTCTCACAGTGATAATGCCTATGGTGAGAGTACTTAGGGTGAAAATGCCCATGGTGACACTGCCCATGGTGTCATGCCCATGGTGACACTGCTCATGGTGACAGTGCTCATTTTGGCAGTGCCATAAATAACAGTGCTCAATGTGACAGTGCTCATGGTGACCATGCTCATAGTGAGAGTGCCCATGTTTACAGTGTTTAAGGTGATAGATGTCACGGTGTCAGTGCCCACGGGAACAGTGCCCAGGCTGACAAAGCCCATGGTGATACTTCCCATTGTGACAGTTCCCACAGAGACTGTGCTCACGGTGACAGTGCCCATGGTTACAGTGTATATGGTGATAGAAGTCATGGTGGCCATGCACACGGTGACAGTACCCACGGTGAGAGTGCCGAGGCTGACAAAGCCCATGGTTATACTTCCCATTTTGACAGTGCCCACGGGGACAGAGCCCATGGTGACAGTGCCCAAGATCACAGTGCCCATGGGGAGAGTGCTAAAGGTGACTGTTCCCATGGTGACAGTGTCCATGGTGACAGCGCCCATTGTGACAAGGCCCATGTTGACAGTCCTCACGGTGACCTTGCCCATGGTGACAGTGTCGATGCTGAGAGTGCCAATAGTGACAGTGCTTATGGTGAAACTACCCATGGAGACATTGCCCATGGTGATAGTGCTCATGGTGACAACACCACGGTAACACTGCCAATGGAGATAGTCCCCGTTATGACAGTTCTTACATTGAATGTGACCATGGTGACAGTTCTAATGGTGACAGTGCCTATGGTGAAAATTATCATAGTGACAGTGCTCACAGTGACAGTGCCCATGGTGATATTACCCATGGTGACAATACTCATGGTAAAAGTGCCCATGGCGACACTGCATATGGTGGCAGTGCAAAATGGTGACAGTGCCCATGGTGATTTTGCTCATGGTGATATTGCTTACGGTGATAGTCCTTTCAGTGATAATGTGTATGCTGAAACTGAACACAGTGACAGTACTCATGGTGAAACTGTTCATGGCGATAGTGCTGATGGTGAATGTGCCCATGTTGACAGTGCCCTTAGTCACAATTCTCACGGTGTAGTGCTCATGGTGACAGTGCCCATGGTGACAATACACAGGGTGAAAGTATTCATGGTGACATTGCTCATGGTGACAGTGCTGATGTTCACAACTCTCACGGTGATAGTGCCCATGGTGACAATACCCAGGGTGACAGAGCTCATGGTAAAAGTGCTCACGGTGACAGTGCCCATGTTGACAGTACCTAAGGTGACAATTCCCATGGTGAGAGTGCTCATGGTGACAGTGCCCATGGTGACAATACCCAGTGTGTCCTGCCCAAAGTGAAAGTGATCATGGTGACATGGATCATGTGGACAGTGCCATATGTGACAGTACTCATTGTGGCAGTGCTCATGGTGACAGTGCTTATGGTGATAGATGTCACGGTGGCCGTTCCCATGGTGACAGTGCCCACGCTGACAAAACCCATGGTGTTAATTCCCATTGTGACAGTGCCCACAGTGACAGAGCCAATGGTGACAGTGCCCAAGATCACAGTGCCCATGTTGGGCGTTCTAACAGTGACTGTGCCCATGGTGACAGCGCCCAGTGTGACAACGTCCATTGTTACAGTGAACACGGTGGCCGTGTCGATGCTGACAGTGCCAATGGTGATAGTCTCAATAGTGAGAGTGCTTACGTTGAAACTGCCCATGGAGACACTGCCCATGGTTATAGTGCTCATTGTGACAACCCCTTGGAGGCAGTGCCAATGGTGAGATTACCTGTGGTAACAGTTCTCACGGTGAAAGTGACCCTGTTGAAATTGCTTATGGTGACAGTGCTCAAGATGATAGTCTCCATGTTGAAAGTACTCATGGAGACTGTTCTCATGGTGACATTGCCTATGGTGATAATGCTCTTAGTGACAGTGCTCACAGTGACAGTGCCCATGGTGACAGTGAGCACGGTGACTCTTCTCAACGTGGTAGTGCCCATGGTGACAGTGTTCATGGTGAGAGTCCGCATTGAGGCTGTGCCCGTGGTGACAGTGCTCAGGATGATAGTGCTCATGGTGATAGTACTCACGTTGACAGTGCCCAAGGTGACAATACCCACGGTGACAGGAATCATGGTGAAAGTGCCCATGGGGGCAGTTCTCATAGTGACAGTTCTTGTGACAGTGCTCATGGTGGCAGTGTTCATGGTGACAGTGCTCTTGGTGACAGTGCTCACGGTGGCAGTGCCCATGGTGAGACTACCGATGGTGACAGTGCCCCTGGTGACAGTTCACATGGTCATGGAGGATCTGGTGGCAGTGCAAAATAGTGACAGTGCCCATGGTGATATTGCTCATGGTGATAGTGCCCATGGTGAGAATGCCCATGGTTACAGTGCTCATGGTGACAGTGTCCATTGTGACAGTGCCCCTGGTGACAGTGCACACCGTGAGATTGCCCATGGTGGCTGTGCCCATGGTGAAAGATCTTATCATGATAGTGCTCATGGTAGCAGTGTTCATGTTAATAGTGCTCATGATGGCAGTGCCCTTAATGAGAGTGCCAATGGTGGGAACACTGACTGTGACAGTGCCCATGGTGAATTTTCTTTCTATGACAGTGTCCTTGGGGACAGTTAGCACGGTGAGACTTCTCATGGTGATAATGCCCAATGTTTCAGTGTTCATAGTGAAAAGACCCATTGCGCCAGTGCCCATCATGGCATGGCTCACGGTGATAGTTCTCATGGTGACAGTGCCCATGGTGCTATTAGCCATGATGACAGTACTCAGTGATAAAGTGCTCATGGTGACAGTGCCTAAGGTGATAGTGCACATGGAGGCAGTGCAACATGGTGACAGTACCAATGGTGACATTGCTCATGGTGACATTGCTTAATGTGATAGTACTTGCGGTGATAGAGCGCATGGTAACACTGCCCACCATGACAGTGCTCTTGGTGAGAGTGCACACGGTGACAACCCAAGCTGACAGTGCTCATGTTGACAGTGCTCATGGTTGCATTACCCATGGAGACAGTGCCCATGGTTATATTGCCCATGGTGACAGTACTCAATTATAAAGTCCTCATGGTGACAGTTCCTGAGGTGACAGTGCCCATGGTGACATTGCTTAATGTGATAGTTCTTGCGGGGATAGTGCACATGGTGACACTGCCCACCGTGACAGTGCTCTTGTTGACAGTGCTCACAGTGATAGTGCCAATGGTGGAAGTGCCCATCGTGAAAGTGCCCATGGTGACCTCTCTTATGGTGAGAGTGGTCAGAGTGTCACTGCTCATGATGAAAGTGCCCATGGTGACAGAGCTCACGGTGACAGTGCCCATAGTTATAGTGTCCATGGTGACAGTACTAACAGTGAAATTGTCCATGGGAACCTTGCCCATGGTGACAGTGCCCATGGTCACAACCCTCACGGTGAAAGTGCTCACGGTTACAGTTCCCATTTTGACAGTGACGACCATGACAGTTCTAACAGTGATTGTGCACATGATGACAATGTTCATGGTGAAAGTTCACATTGTGCCAGTGCCCAAGGTGACAGTGCTCATGGTGACAGTGCCCAAAGTCACAATACACATGGTGACAGTGCTCAGGCTGACAGTTCTCATGGTGATAGTGTCCATGGTGACAGTGCACATGGTGATACTGAGAATGGTGACAGTGTTTGTGGTGACAGTGGTCATGGTTGCAGTACCCATGGTGTTAGTGCTAAAACTGACAGTGCCCTTGGTGATAGTGCCCATGGTGAGAGTGCTTACACTAATAGTGCCCATGGTGGCAGTTCCCATTGTGAAAGTGCTCATGATGACAGTGCCCATGTTGGTAGTTCCCATGGTGACAGTGCTCACGGTGATAGTGACCATGGTAACTGTGCACATGGTGGCCGTTACCTTGGTGACAGTGCCCATGATGACAGTACTCATGGTGACAGTGCTCACCGTGATAGTGCCCATGGTGACAGTGCCCATGGTGGTAGTGCACACGGTTGCAGTGAATAATGGTGACAGTGCCCATACTGACAGTTCTCATGGTGACAGTGCACATGGTGACAGTGTTCATGATGACAGTGTTCACGGTGGTTGTTCCCATGGTGAGAGTGTCCATGGTGACAGTGCCCATAGTCATAACTCTCATGGTGTAGTGCTCACAGTGACACTGCCCATGGTGAAAATACCCAGGGTGACAGTACTCATGGTGACAGTGCTCAATGTGATAGTGCCCATGGTGACAGTGTCCATGTTCACAATTCTCACAGTGATAATGCCTATGGTGAGAGTACCTAGGGTGACAATGCCCATGGTGACAGTGCTCATGGTAACAGTACTCATGTTGGGAGAGCCATAAATAACAGTGCTCATTGTGGCAGTGCTTAAGGTGAGCATGCTCATGGTGACAGTGCCCATGGTGACAGCGCCCAATGTGACAAGGTCCATGGTGACAGTGCTCATGGTGACCGTGCTCATGGTGACAGTGCCCACGTTTAAAGTGCTTATGCTGATAGATGTCACGGTGTCAGTGCCAACAGGGACAGTGCCCACGCTGACAAAGCCCGTGGTGATAATTCCCATTGTGAAAGTGCCCATGGTGACAGTGCCCAGTGTGACAAGGCCCATGGTGACACTGCTCATGGTGACTGTGCCCATGGTGACAGTGCCGATTGTGAGAGTGCCAATAGTGACAGTGCTCATGGTGAAACAGCCCATGGAGATATTCCCCATGTTGATAGTGTTCATGGTGACAAGTCCACAGTGACAGTGCCAACGGTAATAGTCCCCGTGGTGACAGTTCTTACATTGAATGTGACCATAGTGACAGTTCTCACGGTGACAGTGCCTTTGGTGAAAATTCTCATAGTGACAGTGCTTATGGTGAGAGTGCCCATGGTGATATTACTCATGGTGACAGTACTCATGGTAAAAGTGTCCATGGTGACACTACACATGGTTGCAGTGCAAAATGGTGACAGTGCCCATGGTGATATTGCTCATGGTGACATTGCTTACGGTGATACTCCTTACAGTGATAGTGTGTATGGTGAAACTGCACACGGTGACAGTGTTCATGGTGACAGTGTTCATGGCAATAGTGCCGATGGTGAGAGTGCCCATGGTGATAGTGCCCATGGTGAGAGTCCTTACGTTGATAATGCCCATGGTGGTAGTTCCCATTGTGAAAGTGCTCACGATGCTGGTGACCATGATAACAGTGCACGTGGTGGCAGTGCCCTTGGTGACAGTACCCATGATGACAGTACTCTTGGTGACAATTCTCACGGTGATAGTGCCCATGGTGACATTGCACATGGTGACAATGAAAAATGGTGAGAGTGCCCATGTTGACAGTTCTCATGGTGACAGTGCACATGGTGACAACCCATGCAGACAGTACTCACGGTGATATTTCTCATGGTTGCAGTACCCATGGTGACAGTGCTCACAGTGATAGTGCACATGGTGGCAGTGCCCATGGTGACACTGCCCACAGCACTATTGTCTATGTTGACAGTGCTCATGGTAACAGTGCCCATGAGACAGTGAGTAAGGTGAGAGTGCTCACAGTGATATTGCCCATGGTGACAGGGCTCATGGTGACAGTCCGAATTGTGTCAGTACACAGGGCAACAGTGCTCGTGGGGACAGTGACGACAGTGAGAGTGCTCACGGTGATAGTGCTGATGGTAATAGTGCTTATGGTGACAGTGCAAATGGTGACAATACCCATGGTGATGGTACTCATGTTGAAAATACCCATGGTGGCAGTTCTCATAGCGACAGTTCTCATGGTGACAGTGCTCATAATAGCAGTTCCCAAGGTGGCAGTGCTCGTGGTGACAGTGCTAATGGTGACAGTGCACTTGGTGGCAGTTCCCATGGGGACAGTACCGATGGTGACACTGTGCATTGTAACAGTGCCCATGGTAACCGTGCTCACAGTGATAGTGCACATCGTGAGAGTGCCCCTGGTGGTAGTTCACCTGGTGACAGTGCTAAATAGTGACAGTGCACATGCTGACAGTGCTCATGGTGATAGTGCCCATGGTGACAGTGCACACGGTGATAATGGACATTGTTACAGTGTTCATGGTGACAGAGCCCAAGGTGGCAGTGGCCATGGTGACAGTGCCCACAATGACAGTGCCCTTGGTGACAGTGCCAACAGTGACAGTGCCCATGCTGACACTTCTAACGGTGGCAGTACCCATTGGGACAGTGAGCATGGTGAGATTTGTCACAGTGATAGTGCCCATTGTGACAGTGCTCACAGTGACAATGCCCATGGTGCCAGGTCCCATAGAGACATTCCACATGGTCACATTTCTCAGAGTGCATGTGCCTATAATGATATTACCCATCTTGACACTGCACATGGTGGCAGTGCAAAATGGTGACAGTGCCCATGGTGACATTGCTCATGGTGACTTGGCTTACATTGATAATCCTTATGGTCACAGTGTGCATGGTGACACTGCACAGAGTGACAGTGTTCATGGTGACAGTGTTCACGGTGATAGTTCCCATTGTGAGAGTGTCCATGGTGACAGTGACCATAGGCACAAATCTCATGCTGTAGTGCTCACAGTGACAGTGCCCAAAGTGAAAATGCCCAGGGTGACAGTACTCATGGTGAGAGTGCCCATGGTGACAGTGCCCTTGGTGACATTGCCCATGTTCACAATTCTCACAGTGATAATGCCTATGGTGAGAGTACCTAGGGTGACAATGCCCATGGTGACAGTGCCCATGGGGTCATGCTCATGGTAGAGAGTGCTCATGGTGACTGTGCCATGTTGGCAGTGCCATAAATAACAGTGCTCATTGTGGCAGTGCTCATGGTAACCGTGCTCATGGTGACATTGCCCTTGTATACATTGTTTATGGTGATAGATGTCACGGTGTCAGTGTCCACGGGGACAGTGCCCACGCTGACAAAGCCCATGGTGATACTTCCTATTGTGACAGAGCCTACCCTAACAGTGCCCATGGTGACAGCGCCCAGTGTGACAAGGCCCATGGTGACAAGGCTAACGGTGACCGTGCCAATGGTGACAGTGCCGATGGTGAGAGTGCCAATAGTGACAGTGCTCATGGTGAAACTGCCCATGGAGACATTGCCCATGGTGATAGTGCTCATTGTGGCAGTGTTCATGGTGACCATGCTTATGGTGACAGTGCCCCTGGTTACAGCGCTTATGGTGATAGATGTCACGGTGGCCATGCCTATGGTGACAGTGCCCATGCTGACAATCCCATGGTGATACTTCCCATTCTGACAGTGCCCAAGGTGACAGAGTCCATGGTGACAGTGCCCAATATCACAGTGCTAATGGTGAGAGTGCTAATGGTGACTGTGCCCATGGTGACAGCGCCCATTGTGACAACACCCATTGTGACAGTGCTCACGGTGACCATGCCGATGATGACAGTGCCGATGGTAATAGTGCCAATACTGAGAGTGCACAGGGTGACACGGCCCATGGAGACACTGACAATGGTGATAGTGCTCATCGTGACAACCCCTAAGAGGCAGTGCCAATAGTGAGAGTATGCATGGTCTCAGTTCTCACAGTGGAAGTGACCCTGTTGAAATTGCTCATGGTGACAGTGTTCAAGGTGATAGTCTCCATGTTGACAGTGCCCATGGTGACTGTTCTCATGGTGACAGTGCCTATGGTGATAATGCTCTTAGTGACAGTGCTCACAGTGACAGTGCCCATGGTGACAGTGACCACGGTGACTGTTCTCAACGTGATAGTGCCCATGGTGACAGTGTTCATGATGACAGTCCGCATTGAGGCTGTGCCCGTGGTGACAGTTCTCAGGGTGATAGTGCTCATGGTGATAGTACTCACGATGACATTGCCCAAGGAGACAATACTCACGGTGTCAATAATCATGGTGAAAGTGCCCATGGTGGCAGTTCTCATAGGGACAGTTCTTGTGACAGTGCTCATGGTGGCAGTGCTCGTGGTGACAGTGTTCATGGTGGCAGTGCCCATGGTGAGAATACCAAAGGTGACACTGCACATGGTGACAGTGCACACAGTCATGGTGCCTCTGGTGGCAGTGCAAAATAGTGACAGTGCCCATGGTGATATTGCTCATGGTGAGAGTGCCCATGGTGAGAGTGCCCATGGTTATCATGCTCATTGTGACAGTGTCCATGGTGACAATGCCCCTGGTGACAGTGCACACTGTGAGAATGCCCATGGTGGCCGTGCCTATGGTCAAAATTCTTATCATGATAGTGCTCACGGTACCAGTGTTCATGATAATAGTGCCCACGGAGGCAGTGCCCACAATGAGAATGCCAAAGGTGAGAATACTGACTGTGACAGCTCCGATGGTGACTTTTCTCTCTGTGATAGTGCCCTTGGGGAGAGTTAGCATGGTGAGATTTCTCACGGTGATAGTGCCCATTGTTTCAGTGCTCATAGTGACAAGACCCATGGCTCCAGTGCCCATCATGGCATTGCTCATGGTGACAGTTCTCACGGTGACAGTGCCCATGGTGATATTACCCATGGTGACAGTACTCAGTGATAAAATGCTCATGGTGACAGTGCCTAAGGTGATAGTGCACATGGTGGCAGTGCAAATGGTGACAGTGCCCATTGTGACATTGCTTAATGTGATAGTTCTTGCGGGGATAGTGCACATGGTGACACTGCCCACCGTGACAGTGCTCTTGTTGACAGTGCTCACAGTGATAGTGCCAATGGTGGAAGTGCCCATCGTGAAAGTGCCCATGGTGACCTCTCTTATGGTGAGAGTGGTCAGAGTGTCAGTGCTCATGGTGAAAGTGCCCATGGTGACAGAGCTCACGGTGACAGTGCCCATAGTTATAGTGTCCATGGTGACAGTACTAACAGTGAAATTGTCCATGGGAACCTTGCCCATGGTGACAGTGCCCATGGTCACAACCCTCACGGTGAAAGTGCTCACGGTTACAGTTCCCATTTTGACAGTGACGACCATGACAGTTCTAACAGTGATTGTGCACATGATGACAATGTTCATGGTGAAAGTTCACATTGTGCCAGTGCCCAAGGTGACAGTGCTCATGGTGACAGTGCCCAAAGTCACAATACACATGGTGACAGTGCTCAGGCTGACAGCTCTCATGGTGATAGTGCCCATGGTGACAGTGCACATGGTGATACTGAGAATGGTGACAGTGTTTGTGGTGACAGTGGTCATGGTTGCAGTACCCATGGTGATAGTGCTGAAACTGACAGTGCCCTTGGTGATAGTGCCCATGGTGAGAGTGCTTACATTAATAGTGCCCATGGTGGCAGTTCCCATTGTGAAAGTGCTCATGATGACAGTGCCCATGTTGGTAGTTCCCATGGTGACAGTGCTCACGGTGATAGTGACCATGGTAACTGTGCACATGGTGGCTGTGCCCTTTGTGACAGTGCCCATGATGACAGTACTCATGGTGACAGTGCTCACGGTGATAGTGCCCATGGTGACAGTGTACATGGTGGTAGTGCACATGGTGGCAGTGAAAAATGGTGACAGTGCCAATGCTGACACTTCTCATGGTTATAGTGCACACGGTGACCACCCGTGCTGACAGTGCTCATGGTAGCAGTACCCGTGGTGACAGTGCTCACAGTGATAGTGCCCATGGGGGCAGTGCCCACGGTGACACTGCCCAAGATGACAATGCCCATGATGACAGTGCCCATAGTGACATTGCCCACAGTGCCATTGCCTATGGTGACAGTGCTCACAGTGACAGTTCCCATGGTAACAGTGACCACGGTGACAGTGCTTATGCTGATAGTGTACATGGTGACAGAGCTCATTGTGACAGTCCGCATTGTGCCAGTACCCATAGTGACAGAGCTCACAGTGACAGTGCCCATGGTGACAGTGACCACGGTCAGAGTGCTCACGGTGGTAGTGTGCACAGTAATAGTGCTCATGGTGACAGTGCCGATGGTGACTGTGCTCAATATGACAGTGCCCATGGTGACAGTGACCATGGTGAGAGTCCGCACGTTGATAGTACCCATGGTGGCAATTCCTATTGTGAAAGTGCTCATGATGACTTTGTCCATGTTGGTAGTTCCCATGGTGACAGTGCTCATGGTGATAGTGACCATGGTAACAGTGCACATGGTGGACATGCCCTTGGTGACAGTGCCCATAATGACAGTACTCATGGTGACAGTGCTCACAGTGAAAGTGCCCATGGTGACATTTAACATAGTGGCAGTGAAAAATGGTGACAGTGCCTATGTTGACTGTTCTCATTGTGACAGTGCTCATGGTGAAATGCCATGCAGACAGTATTCACGGTGACAGTTCTCTTGGTTGCATTGCCCATGGTGACAGTGCTGACAGTGATAATGCTCATGGTGGCAGTGCCCATGGTGACACTGCCCATGATGACAGTTCCCATGGTGACAGTGCCTATGGTGACAGTGCTCATGGTAACAGTGCCCATGGTGTCAGTGACCACGGTGAGAGTGCTTACAGTGATAGTGCCCATGGTGACAGAGCTCATGGAGCCAGTCCGCATTATGGCAGTACCCATGGCGACAGTGCTCATGGTGACAGTGACCACAATGAAAGTGCTCACAGTGATAGTGCTCACAGTAATAGTGCACATGGTGACAGTGCAAATGTTGAAAATACTCATGGTGGCAGTTCTCATAGCGACAGTTCTCATGGTGACAGTGCTCATAATAGCAGTGCCCAAGATGGTGACAGTGCTAATGGTGACAGTGCTCTTGGTGGCAGTTATCATGAGGACAGTACTGATTGTGACACTGTGAATTGTTACAGTGCCCATGGTATCCATGCTCACGGTGAGAGTGCACAACGTGACAGTGCCCATGGTGGTAGTTCATCTGGTGACAGTGCTAAATAGTGACAGTGCACATGTTGACAATGCTCATGGTGATAGTGTCCATGGTGAACAGTGCACAGGGTGATAATGGGCACTGTTACAGTGTTCATGGTGATAGAGCCCAAGGTGAGAGTGACCATGGTGACAGTGCCCACAATGACAGTGACCATGGTGACAGTGCCGACAGTGACAGTGCCCATGGTGACACTTCTCACGGTGACAGTGCCCATGGGGACAGTTAGCATGGTGAGATTTGTCACGGTGATAGTGCCCATTGTGACAGTGCACACAGTGACAATGCCCATGGTGTCAGTGCCCATAGAGACATTCCGCATGGTCACATCTCTAACCGTGATAGTGCCTATAGTGATATTACCCATGGTGACACTGCACATAGTGGCAGTGCAAAATGGTGACAGTGCCCATGGTGACATTGCTCATGGTGACTTTTCTTATGATGATAGACCTTACACTGAAAGTGCACATGAGGACACTGCATAGAGTGTCAGTGTTCATGGTGACAGTGTTTATGGTGACAGTTCTCATGGTGAGAGTGTCCATGGTGACAGTGCCCATAGTCACAATTCTCACGGTGTAGTGCTCATGGTGACAGTGCCCATGGTGACAATAAACAGGGTGATAGTATTCATGGTGATATTTCTCATGGTGATAGTGTCCATGGTGAGACTGCCCATGTTCACTATTCTCACAGTGATAGTGCCCATGGTGACAATACCCAGGGTGACAGAGCTCATGGTAAAAGTGCTCACAGTGACTGTGCCCATGGTGACATTACCTAAGGTGACAATTCACATGCTGAGAGTGCTTATGGTAACAGTGCTCATGGTGAAAATACCCAGGGTGTCCTTCCCATGGTGACAGTGATCATGGTGACACTGCTCATGTGGACAGTGCCATACGTGACAGTGCTCATTGTGGCAGTGCTCATGGTGACTGTGCTCATGCTGACAGTGCCCATGGTTACAGTGTTTATGGTGATCGATGTCAGGGTGGCTGTGCCCACGGTGACAGTGCACACACTGACAAAGCCCATGGTGATACTTCCCATTGTGACAGTACCCATGGTGACAGAGCCCATGGTGACAGTGCCCAAGATAAGAGTGCCCATGGTGAGAGTGAGAAAAGTGACTCTGCCCATGGTGACAGCACACAGTGTGACAACGCCCATTGTGACAGTGCTCACAGTGTCCGTGCCAATGCTGACAACGCCGATAGTGATAGTGTCAATAGTGAGAGTGCTAACGGTGAAACTGCCCATGGAGACACTGCCCATGTTGATAGTGTTCATTGTGACAACCCTTCGGAGGCAGTGCCAATGGTGAGAGTCCTCCTGGTGAACAGTTTTCACGGTGAAAGTGACCCTGTAGAAATTGCTCATGGTGAGAGTGCTCATGGTGACAGTGCTCAAGGTGATAGTCTCCATGTTGACAGTGCCCATGGTGACTGTTCTCGTGGTGACAGTGCCTATAGTGATAATGTTCTTAGTGACAGTGCTCACGGTGACAGTGCCCACGGTAGACAGTGAACACAGTGACTGTTCTCACCGTGATAGTGCCCAAGGTGACAGTGTTCATGGTGACACTCTTCATTGAGGCTGTGCCCGTGGTGACAGTGCTTAGGCTGATAGTGCTCACAGTGATAGTACTCACGTTGACAGTGCCCTAGGTGACAATACCCACGGTGAGAATAACCATGGTGAAAGTGCCCATGGTGGCAGTTCTTGTGACAGTGCTCTTGGTGGCAGTGCCCATGGTAAGACTACCAATGGTGACAATGCCCATGGTGACAGTGCACATGGTCATGTTGCATCTGGTGGCAGTGCAAAATAGTGACAGTGTCCATGGTGATATTGCTCATGGTGATAGTGCCCATGGTGAGAGTGCCCATGGTTACAGTGCTCATGGTGACAATGCCCATGGTGTCAGTTCCCCTGGTGACAGTGCACACTGTGAGAGTGAACATGGTGGCCGTGCCCATGTTGACAGTGCTTATCATGATAGTGCTCACGATAGCAGTGTTCATGGTAATAGTGCTCACGGTGGCAATGCCCACTATGTGAGTGCCAAAGGGGAGAATACTGACTGTGACAGTGCACATGGTGACATTTCTCTAGGTGAAAGTGCCCTTGGGGACAGTTAGCATGGTAAGATTTCTCATGATAAGTCTGTCACCATGGGCACCTCCACCAAGGGCTCTCTCACCGTGTGCATTGTCACCAGGGGCACTGTCACTATGGGCACTGTCACCATGAGCACTCTAACCGTGGGCACTCTCACCATGGGCATTATGGCTATGAGCAATATCACTATAGGCACTGTCACTATTTTGCACTGCCACCAGATGCACCATGACCATGTGCACTGTCACCATGTGCAGTGTCACCATCAGTAATCTCAACATGGGCACTGCCACCGTGAGCACTGTCACCAAGAACACTGTCACCACGAGCACTGCCACCATGAGCACTGTCACAAGAACTGTAACTATGAGAATTGCCAACATGGGCACTTTCCCCATGATTACTGTCACCGTGGGTATTGTCACTTTGGACACAGTCTATGTGAGTACTATCACAGTGAGCACTATCACCCTGAGCACTGTCACCACGGGGACAGCCTCAATGTGGGTTGTCAACATGAACACTGTCACCATAGGCACTATCACAGTAAGAACAGACACCGTGGTCACTGTCACCATTGGCACTGTCACCGTGAGCACTGTCACAAAGAGCATTATCACCATAGGCACTGTCACCATAAGAACAGTCACCATGCGCACTGTCAACATGGAGACTATCACCTTGAGCACTGTCACCATGAGCATTGTCAATATGAGCAATTTCAACAGGGTCACTTTCACCATGAGAACTGTCACCACGGGGAATCTCCCCATTGGCCATGCCTCCGAGGGGTTGTCACGATAAGCACTATCACCATGGGCAGTTTCTCCATGGGCAGTTTCACCGTGAGCACTCTCACTATTGGCACTGTCACCGTTGGCAGTGTCAACATCGGCACGGTCACTGTGAACACTGTCACAATGGGTGTGGTCACACTCGGCGCTGTCACCACGGTCACAGTCACCTTTGGCAGTCTCACCATGGACACTGTGACCTTGGGCACTGTCACCGTGGGCTCTGTTACCGTGGGAAGCATCACAATGGGAAATATCACCATTGGCTATGTCAGCGTGGGCACTGTCACCATGGGCAATGCCACCCTGACATCTATCACCAAAATCACTGTAAACATGGGTACTGTCACCATGAGCACAGTCACCATGAGCACCACCACAATGAGCACTGTCACTTATGACACTGTCCACATGAGCAGTGTCACCATGATCACTCTCACCATGGGCAGGACACCCTGGGTATTGTCACCATGGGCACCGTCACCATGAGCACTCTCACCATGGGAATTGTCACCTTAGGTACTTTCACCATGGGCACTGTCACTGTGAGCACTTTTACCATGAGCTCTGTCACCCTGGGTATTTTCACCATGGGCACTATCACCGTGAGAGTTGTGAACATGGGCAATCTCACCATGGGCACTATCATCATGAGCAATGTCACCATGAATACTGTCACACTATGTATTGTCACCATGGGCACTGTCACCTTGAGCACTACACCATGAGAATTGTGACTATGGGCACTGTTACCATGGACACATTCACCATGAGCACTGTCACTGTGTGCAGTTTCACCATACACATGATCACCGTAAGGACTATTACTGTAAGCAATGTCACCATGAGCAATATCACCACAGGCACTGTCACCATTTTGAACTGCAACCATGTGCAGTTTCACCATGCGCACTTTTACCATGAATACTGTCACCATGGGTAATATCACCATGGGCACTGTCACTGTGAGCACTGTCACTATGATAATTTTCACCATAGGCACTGTCACCATGAGCACTGTCAATATGGCGACCATCACCATGAGCACTGTCACCATGAGAAATGTAACCATGGTTATTTGAACATAAGAACTGTCACCACGGGGACTATCACCATTGGCACTGTCACTGTGGAATTGTCACCATGAGCACTGTCACCATGGGCAATGTCACAATGGGGTTGTCACCATGAGCACTATCACCATGGGAAATGTCTCCATGGACAGTTTCACCATGAACACTGTCACCGGGAGCACTGTCACCATGGGTCTTGTAACACTGTGCACTGTCACAGTGGGCACTGTCATAATGGGAAGTATCAACATGGGCATTGTCAGAGTGGGCACTGTCCCTGTGGCATTGACACCGTGACATATATCACCTTAAACATGGTAAACATGGGCACAGTCACCATGAGCACTGCAACAATGAACACTGTTATTTATGGCACTGTTAACATGAGCACTGTCACCATGGGCATGACACCATGGGCACTGTCACCATGGGCTTTGTCACCCTAGATACTCTCACCATAGGCATTATCACTGTGAGAATTGTGAACATCGGCACTGTCACCATGGACATTATCACAATGAGCACTGTCACCATGACTACTGTCACCCTGGGTATTTTCACCATGGGCACTGTCACTGTGAGCTCTACACCATGAGAATTGTGACTATGGGCACTGTCACCATTGACACTCTCACCATGGGAACTATCACCATGAACACTGTCACCATGAACATTGTCAATGTGTGCAGTGTCACCATGTGCACTGTCACCGTAAGGACTATCACCACCATAAGCAAACTCACCATGAGGAATGTCACCATTTTACACAGCCACCATGTGCAGTGTCACCATGGGTAATATCACCATAGACACTTTCACCGTTAAAAATGTCACCATGGGGAATGTCTCTATGGGCACTGGCACCATGGGCATTGTCACTGTGAGCACTGTCACTGTCGGCACTGTCACCATGGGCAATGTCATTGTGGGCACTGTCACCATGACTACTGCCACCTTGGGCTCTGTCACCATGAACACTGTAGCTATGCCCATTATCACCGTGTGCAGTGTCACCATGGGCACTATCACCATGAGCACTGTCAGCATGTGCACTGTCACTATTTAGCACTGTCAACAGGTGAACTACCACCATGGGCACTGTCACGATGTGCACTATCACCATGAGCACTGTTACCATGGGCACTGTAACAATGCAAAGTGTTACCATCGGTACTGTCCCCATGGGAGCTGCCACCAAGAGGACTGTCACCATTAGCACTCTCACCACGAACACTGCCACCTTGGGCACTGCTAATATGAGCACTGTCACCATGAGAACTGTTGCTATGAGAACTGTCACCATGGGTATTTTCAACATGAGTACTGTCACCATGGTTATTGTCACCATTTGCACTGTCACCATGAGCACTATTACCGTGAGCACTATCACCGTGAGCACTCTCACTGTGGTCACTGTCACCATGAGCACTGTAGCCATGGGTACTGGCGCAATGCGGACTGGCACCATGAGCCCTGTCACCATGGGCAACATCACAGTGAGCACTCTCACCGTGGTCACTGTCACCATGTGCACTGTTACCATGAGCACTGTCACCATAGGCAATTGCGCCGTGGGAACTGTCACCATGGGCACTGTCACCATGGGCATTGTCACTCTGTGCACTGTTACCATGGGCACTGCCATCAATGGCACTATCACTGTGAGGACTGTCACATGGGTACTTCAACAATGAGAAATGTCTCTGTGAGTACGTTCCGCATGGGTTGTCATCATGTGCACTGTCAGCATGAGAACTGTCCATATGCGCATGGTCACCATTTTTCACTGCCACCATGTGCAATGTCACCATGGGCACTATCACCATGAGAACTGTCACCATGAGTACTATCACCATGGGAACTACCAAAATGGGCAATGTCATCATGAGCACTTTCAAAATGGGAACTGCCACCATGGGCACTATCAATGTGTGGACTCTCACCATGGTCACTATCACCATGGGCACTGTCACTGTGGGAACTGTTACCGTCGGCACTGTCACCATGAGCACTATTACTGTGAGCACTACCACCGTGATCACTCTCACCATGGTCACTGTCACCATGGGCACTGTCACGATGAACACTGTCACCTTGAGCAATGGCACAATGTGGACTGTCACCGTAGGCATTGCCATCATGGGCACTATCACTGTTAGAACTGTCACCATGCTCACTGCCACCATGTGAACTGTCACCATGGGCAGTGTCACCATTGGTAGTCTCACCATGGGCAGTGCCACCATGAGCACTGTCACCAAGAGAACTGTCACCATGAGCACTGCCACCATGAGCACCGTCACAAGAACTGTCGCTATGAGAACTGCCACCATGGGCATTTTCACCATGTTTACTGTCACTGTGGGTATCGTCACCTTGGGCACTGTCAACGTGAGTACTAACACCATGAGCACTCTCACCCTGAGCACTGTCACCACAGGCACAGCCTCAATGCGGACTCTCACAATGAACACTGTCACCATGGGCACTATCACAGTAAGAACAGTCACCGTGGTCACTGTCACCATGGGCACTGTCACCGTGAGCACTGTCACAAAGAGCATTATCACCATAGGCACTGTCACCATAAGAACAGTCACCATGCGCACTGTCAACATGGAGACTATCACCTTGAGCACTGTCACCATGAGCATTGTCAATATGAGCAATTTCAACAGGGTCACTTTCACCATGAGAACTGTCACCATGGGGAATCTCCCCATTGGCCATGCCTCCGAGGGGTTGTCACGATAAGCACTATCACAATGGGCAGTTTCTCCATGGGCAGTTTCACCGTGAGCACTCTCACTATTGGCACTGTCACCGTTGGCAGTGTCAACATCGGCATGGTCACTGTGAACACTGTCACAATGGGTGTGGTCACACTCGGGGCTGTCACCACGGTCACAGTCACCTTTGGCAGTCTCACCATGGACACTGTGACCTTGGGCACTGTCACCGTGGGCTCTGTTACCGTGGGAAGCATCACAATGGGAAAAATCACCATTGGCTATGTCAGCGTGGGCACTGTCACCATGGGCAATGCCACCCTGACATCTATCACCAAAATCACTGTAAACATGGGTACTGTCACCATGAGCACAGTCACCATGAGCACCACCACAATGAGCACTGTCACTTATGACACTGTCCACATGAGCAGTGTCACCATGATCACTCTCACCATGGGCAGGACACCCTGGGTATTGTCACCATGGGCACCGTCACCATGAGCACTCTCACCATGGGAATTGTCACCTTAGGTACTTTCACCATGAGCACTGTCACTGTGAGCACATTTACCATGAGCTCTGTCAAGCTGGGTATTGTCACCATGGGCACTATCACCGTGAGAGTTGTGTACATGGGCAATCTCACCATGGACAGTATCACCATGAGCAATGTCACCATGAATACTGTCACACTATGTATTGTCACCATGGGCATTGTCACCTTGAGCACTACACCATGAGAATTGTGACTATGGGCACTGTCACCATGGGCACATTCACCATCAGCACTATCGCCATGAGCAGTTTCACCATGAGCAATGTCACTGTGTGCAGTTTCAGCATACACATTATCACTGAAAGGACTATCACCATAAGCAATATCACCATTAGCAAAATCACCATAGGCACTGTCACCATTTTGCACTGCCACCATATGCAGTGTCACCATGGGCACTTTTACCATGAGTATTGTCACCATGGGTAATATCACCATGGACACTGTAATTGTGAGCACTGTCACCATGATAATTTTCACCATAGGCACTGTCACCGTGAGAACTGTCACCATAGGCACTGTCAACATGGAGACCATCACCTTGAGCACTGTCACATGAGCACTGTCACCATGAGAAATATCACCATGGTTACTTTCAACATAAGAACTGTCACCCCCGGGACTATCACTATTGGCAGTGTCACCTTGGGGTTGTCACCATGAGAACTATCACCATGGGCAATGTCACAGTGGGGTTGTCACCATGAGCACTATCACCATGAGAAATGTCTCCATGGACAGTTTCACCATGAACACTGCCACTGTGAGCACTGTCACCATGGGCCTTGTCACACTGTGTGTTGTCACAATGGGCACTGTCACCGTGGCACTGTCACAATGGGAAGTATCACCATGGGCTTTGTCGGCATTGACACTTTCCCCGTGGCATTGACACTGTGAAATATATCACCATAAACACTGTAAACATGGGCACTGTCACCATGAGCATGGTCACCATGAACACTGCCACAATGAACACTGTTATTTATGGAACTGTCAACATAAGCACTGTCACCATGGGCATGACACCATGAGCACTGTCACCATGGGCAGTGTCACCCTAGGTACTCTCACCCTAGGCATTATCACTGTGAGAATTTTGAACATGGGCACTGTTACCATGGGCACTATCACCATGAGCACTGTCACCATGAGTTCTGTCACCCTGGGTATTGTCACCATGGGCACTGTCACTGTCAGCACTACACCATGAGAATTTTGACTATGGGCAATATCACCCTGGACAGTCTCACCATGGGAACTATCACCATGAACACTGTAACCATGAAAAATGTCACTGAGTGCAGTGTCACCATGTGCACGGTGACAGTAAGGATGATCACCGTAAGCAAAGTCACCATGAGGAATATCACCATGGGCACTGTCACCATTTTGCACTGCCACCATGTGTAATGTCACCATAGACACTTTCACCGTGAGAAATGTCACCATGGCGAATGTCTCTATGGGCACTGGCATCATGGGCATTTTCACTGTGAGCACTGTCACAATAGGCACTATCACCATGATAAATCTCACCATGCTAAATATCCCTATGGGCACTCTCAACGTGAGAAGGGTCACCATGAGCACTGTCACTGTAGGCAGTGTCACCATAGCCACTGCCACCTTTGTCTCTGTCACCATGAACACTGTAACAATACCGATTATCACCGTGTGCACTGTCACCATGGGCACTATCACCATGACCACTGTTAGCATGTGCACTGTCACTATTAAACCCTGTCACCGGGTGAACTACCACCATGGGCACTGTCACGATGTACACTGTCACCGTGAGCATAGTTACCTTGGGCACTGTAAAAATGTGCAGTGTCACCATCGGTACTGTCCCCATGGGAACTGCCACCAAGAGCACTGTCACCATTATCACTGTCACCACGAGCACTGCCACATTGGGTACTGCTAATATGAGCACTGTCACCATGAGAACTGTTGCTATGAGAACTGCCACCATGGGCATTTTCAACATGAGTACTGTCACCATGGGTATTTTCACCATTTGCACGGTCACCATGAGCACTATTACTGTGAGCACTATATCCGTGAGCACTCTCACTGTAGTCACTGTAAGCATGAGCACTGTCGCCATGGGTACTTGCACAATGCGGCCTGGCACCTTGAGCCCTGTAACCATGGGCACTATCACTGTGATCACTCTCACCATGGTCACTGTCACCATGGGCACGGTAATCATGAGCACTGTCACCATAGGCAATTGCACCGTGGGAACTGTCAACATGGGCACTGTCATCATGGACATTGTCACAATGGGCACTGTTATAATAAGCACTGCCACCAATGGCACTATCACTGTGAGCACTGTCACAATGGATACTGCAACCATGAGAAGTCTCTCTGTGAGTACTTTCTGCATGGGTTGTCACCTTGTGCACCCTCACCATGAGAACTGTCCACATGGGCACTGTTACCATTTTTCACTGCCACTATGTGCAATGTCCCCATGGGCACTATCACCGTGAGAACTGTCACCATGAGTACTGTCACCATGGGAACTACCAAAATGGGCAATGTCATCATGAGCACTTTCACAATGGGAACAGCAACCATGGGCACTATCAACGTGCGGACTCTCACCATGGTCACTATCACCATGGGCACTGTCACTTGAGCATTGCTACCGTCGGCACTGTCACTATGAACACTATTACTGTGAGCACTACCACCATGAGCACTCTCACTGTGGTCACTGTCACCATGAGCACTGTCACCTTGAGCAATGGCACAATGTGGACTGTCACCATAAGCATTGTCATCATGGGCACTATCAATGTTAGAACTGTCAGTGTGGACATTGTCACCATGTGAACTGTCACCATGGGCAGTGTCACCATAGGTAGTCTCACCATGGGCACTGCCACCATGAGCACTGTCACTAAGAGCACTGTCACAACAAGCACTGCCACCATGAGCACTGTCACAAGAACTGTCACTGTGAGAACTGCCACCATGGGCACTTTCACCATGATTACTGTCACCGTGGGTATCGTCACCTTGGGCACTGTCAACATGAATACTATCACCATGAGCATTATCACCCTGAGAACTGTCACCACGGGCACAGCCTCAATGCGGAATCTCACAATGAACACTGTCACCATGGGCACTATCACAGTGAGAACAGTCACTGTGGTCACTGTCACCATGGGCACTGTCACCATGAACACTGTCACTAAGAGTATCATCACCATAGGCACTGTCTCCGTGAGAACAGTCAACGTGAGTACTGTGAGCATGGAGACTATCACCTTGAACACTGTCACCATGAGCTATTACAACAGGGTCACTTTCTCCGTGAAAACTGTCACCAGGGGGACTCTCTCCATTGGCAATGACGCCGAGGAGTTGTCACGATGAGCACTATCACCATGTGCAGTGTCTCCATGGGCAGTTTCACCGTCAGCACTCTCACTATTGGCACTATCACCATCCGCACTCTCAGCATTGGCATGGTCACCATGAGCACTGTCACAATGTGATTTGTCACACTGGGGGCTGTCACCATGGGCACATTCACTATTAGCACTCTCTTCATGGACTCTGTGATATTTGGCACTGTCACCATGTGGTCTGTCACCGTGGGCACTGTCACAATGGGAAGTATCACCATGGGCTTTGTCAGCCTGAGCACTGTCACCGTGGGCACAGCCACCGTGACATCTATCACCATAAGCACTCTAACCATGGGCACTGTCACCATGAGCATGGTCACCATGAGCACTGCAACAATGAGAACTGTCACTTATGGCACTGTCCACATGAGCAGTGTCACCATGATCACTGTCACCATGGGCATAACACACTGGGTATTTTCACCATGGGCACTGTCACCATCAGCACTCTCACCTGGGCATTGTCACCTTAGGTACTGTCACCATGGGCACTGTCAACATGAACACTTTTACCATGAGGTCTGTCACCCTGGGTATTTTCACCATGGGCACTATCACCTGAGAGTTGTGAACATGGGCACTCTCACTGTGGACACTATCACCATTAGCAATGTCACCATGAATACTGTCACCCTTTGTATTGTCACCATGGACACTGTCACCGTGAGCACTACACCGTGAGAATTGTGACTATGGGCACTGTCACCATGGGCACATTCACCATCGGAACTATCGCCATTAACACTGACACCATGAACATTGTCACTGTGTTCTGTTTCACGATACACACGATCACCATAAGGATTATCACCGTAAGCAATGTCACCATTAGCAATATCACCATAGGCACTGTCAACATTTTGCACTGCCACCATGTGCAGTGTCACCATGGGCACTTTTACCATGAGTACTGTCACCATGGGTGATATCACCATGATCATTGTCAACGTGAGCACTGTCACTATGAGAATTTTCACCATAGGCACTGTCACCATGGGCACTAACAACATGGAGATCATCACCTTGAGCACTGTCACCATGAGCACTGTCACCATCATCAATGTCACCATGGTCATATTCAGTGTAAGAATTTTCACCATGGGGACTATCACCATTGGCACTCTAACCGTGAGGTTGTCACCATGAGCACTATCACAATGGGCTATGTCTCCATGGGCAGTTTCACCATGAGCACTATCATTATTGGCACTCTCAACATCGGCAATGTCACCATGGGCATGGTCACCGTGAGCACTGTCACCAGGGGCCTTTTCACACTAGGTGCTGTCACCATGGGCACTGTCACCTTGGGCACTGTCACAATGGGAATTATCAGCATGGGCATTGTCAGAGTGGACACTGTCGCAGTGGGCAATGACACTGTGACATCTATCACCATAAACACTGTAAACATGGACACTGTCACCATGAGCACAGTCACCATGTGCATGACACCATGGGCACTGTCACCATGTGCATTGACACACTAGGTACTCTCACCATAGCATTATCACTATGAGAATTGTGAACATGGGCAATGTCACTGTGAGCACTACACCATGAGAATTGTGACTATAGGCACTGTCACCATGGACACTCTCACCATGGGAACTATTACCATGTACACTGTCATCATGAACACTGTCACTGGGTGCAGTGTCACAATGCACACTCTCAGGGTAAGTACTATCACTGTAAGCAAAGTCACCATGAGAAATGTCACCATGGACGCTGTCAACATATTTCACTGCCACCATGTTCAGTATCACCATGGGTAATATCACCATAGGCACTTTCACGGTGAGAAATGTGACTTTCTGGAATGTCTCGCTGGGCACTGGCAACATAGGCTGTGTCACTGTGAGCACTGTCACAACGGGCACTATCACCATGAGATATCTCACCATGCTAAGTGTGCCCATAGGCACTGTCACCCTGAGAAGTGTCACAATGGCACTGTCACCATGGGTACTGTCATTGTGGGCACTGTCACCATGGCTACTGCCACCTTGGGCTCTGTTACCATGAACACTGTAACAATGCCCATTATCACCGTGTGCACTCTCACCATGGGCACTCTCACCATGAGCAATGTCAGCATGTGCACTATTACTAATTAGCACTGTCACCAGGTGAACTACCACCAGGGATACTGTCACGATGTGCACTATCACCATGAGCACAGTTACCATTGGCACTGTAACAATGCACAGTATTACCATCGGTACTGTCCCTTTGGGAACTGCCACCAAAGCACTGTCACCATGAGCACTGCCACCTTGTGCACTGCTATTATGAGCATTGTCACCATGAGTACTGTCATCATGGGCACTGTCACCAAGGGCACAGCCACCATGTGCACTGTTACCATGGTCACTATCACCGTGAGCACTGTCACCATGGGAACAACAAACATGAGCAATGTCATCATGAGCACTTTCACAATGGGAACTGACACCATGGGCACTATCAACGTGCAGATTCTCACCATGGGCACTATCACCATGGGCACTGTCACTGTGAGCACTGTCACCATCGGCCCTGTCACCATGAGCACTATTACCGTGAGCACTACCACCGTGAGCACTCTCACCATGGTCACTGTCACCATTGGGACTGTCCCCGTGAGCACTGTCACTATGTGTACTGGCACAATGCGGGCTGTCACAATGAGCCCTATCACCATGGACACTATCACCATGAGCACTCTCACCGTGGTCACTGTTACCATGGGTACTGTCATTGTGAGCACTCTCAACTTAGGCAATGACACCGTGGATACTGTCACCATGGGCACTGTCATCATGGGCACTAGCATGCTGAGCACTGTCACCACGGGTACTGCTACCATGTGCACTGTCACTGTGAGCAATGTCAGCATGGGTTGTCACTGTGTGCACTGTCACCATGAGAACTCTCAGCATGGGCACTGTCACCATTTTTCACTGCCACCATGTGCACTACCACCACGTGCACTTTCACCATGGGCACTGTCACCGTGAGCACTGTCACTATGAGTAATGTCATCATGGGCACTGTCACCAAGGGCACAGCTACCATGTGCACTGTTACCATGGTCACTATCACCATGGGAACTACCAATATTGGTACTGTCATCATGAGCACTTTCACAATGGGAACTGCCACCATGGAATTATTAACGTGAGCACACTCACCATGGGCACTATCACCAAGGGCACTGTCAGTTTCAGCACTATCACAATGGGTACTGCAACTATGACCACTGTCACCATTAGCAGTGTCACCATTCTCAGTATCACCATGTGCACTGTCACCATGGGCACTATCACCATGAGAACTGTCAGCCTGGTCACTTTCACCATGGGTATTGTGACTTTGGGCACTGTCACCATGAGCACTGTCACATTTGGCACTGACACAATGTGGGCTGTCACCATGAGCACTGTCATCATGGGCAGCATCACCAATAGAACATTCACCGTGGTCACTGTCACCATGGGAACTCTCACCGTGATCACTATCACCGTGAGGGTTGTGACCATGGGCACTGTCACCATGGGCAGTGTCCCCATGGTCAATTTCACTGTTAGTACTGTGACCATGGACATTATAACTAAGGGCACTGTCACCGTGAGTTCTGTCACCATGGACACTTTCACCATGAGCAGTGCCACTGTGACCACTCTCACCATAAAACTCTCACCATGGGCACTTTCATGATGGGCACTTCCAACATTGGCACTATCACCGTGAGCACTGTCCACAAGAGCACTGTCACCATGAGTGCTGTCACCCTGGTTATTTTCACCATGAGCACTGTCACTGTGAGTACTACAGCATGGGAATTGTGACTATGGGCACTGTTACCATGGACACTCTCACCATGGGAACAATCATCGTGAACACTGTCACCATGAACACTGTCCCTGTGTGCAGTGTCACCATGTGCACTGTCACTGTAAGGACTATCATTGTAAGCAAAGTCACCATGAGCAATGTCAGCATGGGCAATGTCACAATCTTGCACTGCCACCATGTGCAGTGTCACCATGGGTAATATCACCATAGGCACTTTCACCATGAGAAATGTGACCGTTCAGAATGTCTCTATGGGCACTGGCACCATGGGCCTTCTCAATGAGAGCACTGTCACAACGGGCAGTATCAACGTGAGAAATCTCTCCATGCTAACTGTCCCCATGGACACTGTAACTGTGAGAAGTGTCACCATGGGTACTGTCACTGTCGTCACTGTCACTTTGGGCACTGTCATTGTGGGCACTGTCACCATGGCCACTGCCACCTTGGGCTTTGTCACCATGAACACTGTAACAATGCCCATTATCACCGTGTGCAGTGTCACCATGGGCACTATCACCATGAGCACTGTCAGCATGTGCACTGTTACTATTTAGCACTGTCACCAGGTGAACTACCACCTTGGGCACTATCACTATGTGCACTATCAACGTGAGCATGCTTATCATGGGCACTGTAACATTGCAAAGTGTCACCATCAGTACTGTTCCCATGGGAACTGCCACCAAGGGCACTGTCACCATTAGCACTATCACTGTGTGCAGTTTCACCATACTCGCTATCACTGTAAGCAATGTCACCATGAGCAATACCACCATGGGCACTGTCACCATTCTGCACTGCCACCATGTGCAGTGTCAACATGGGCACTTTTACCATGAGTACTGTCACCATGGGTAATATCACCATGGGCACTGTCACCATTAGCAATGTCACTATGAGACATTTCACCATAGGCACTGTCACCGCGAGAACTGTCACTATGGTCACATTCAACGTAAGAACTCTCAACACGGTGACTATCACCATTGGCACTGTCACCGTGGGGTTGTCACCATGAGCACTATCACCATGGGCAATACCTCCATGGGAAGTTTCACCATAAGCACTGTCACTATTGGCACTCTCACCATCGGCACTGTCAACATGGGCAGGGTCACCATGAGCAGTGTCACCATGGGACTTGTCACAATGGGAGCTGTCACCATGGGCACTTTCACAATGGAAAGTATCACCATGTGCTTTGTCAGCGTGGGCACTGTCCCCGTGGGCACTGACACCATGACATCTATTAGCATAAACACTGTAAACGTGGGCACTGTCACCATGAGCACAGGCACCATGAGCACTGTCACCATGGGCCTTGTCACACTTTGCGCTGTCATCATGGGCACTGTCACCATGTACACTGTCACAATGAGAAGTATCACAATGGGTTGGTCACCCTGGGCACTGTCCCCATGGGCACTGACACCGTGACATCTATCACCATAAACACCATAAACATGGGCACTGTCCCCATGAGCAGGGTCACCATAAGCACTGCCACAATGAGCACTGTTATTTATGGCACTGCCAACATGAGCACTCTCACCATGAGCAGTGTCACCATAGGCATGACACAATGGGCACTGTCACCATGGGCATTGTCACCCTAGGTACTCTCACCATATGCATTATCACTGTGAGTATTGTGAACATGGGCACTGGCACCATGGGCATTATCACCATGAGCACTGTCACCATGAGTAATGTCACCCTCGGTATTTTCACCATGGGCACTGTCACTGTGAGCACTACAACATGAGAACTGTGACTATGGGCACTGTCACCATGGACACTCTCAAAATGGGAACTATCACTGTGAACACTGTCACCATGAACATTGTCACTGTGTGCAGTGTCACCATGCGCACTCTCACCGTAATGACTATCACCATGAGCAATGTCACCATTTTGCACTGCCACCATGTGCAGTGTCACCATGGGTAATATCACCATAGGCACTTGCACCATGAGAAATGTGACCGTGAAGAATGTCTCTATGGGCATTGGCACCATGGGCATTGTCACTGTGAGCACTCTGACAAAGGGAACTAACACCGTGAGAAATCTCACCATGCTAACTGTCCCCTTGGGCACTGTCACCGTGAGAAGTGTCACCATGGGCACTGTCACTGTCGACACTGTCAACATGGGCACTGTCATTGTGGGCACTGTCACCATGGATACTGCCATCTTGGCCTCTGTCACCATGAACACTGTAACAATGCCCATTATCACCGTGTGCAGTGTCACCATGGGCACTCTCACCATGAGCACTGTCAGCATGTGCACTGTCACTACTTAGCACTGTCACCAGGTGAACTACCACCTTGGGCACTGTCACGATGTGCACTATCACCGTGAGCACGGTACCATGGACAATGTAACAACGCACAGTGTCACCATGGGTACTGTCCCTATGGGAACTGCCACAAAGAGCACTGTCACCATTAGCACTGTCACCACGAGCAGTGCCACCTTGGGCACTGCTATTATGTGCACTGTCATCATGAAAATTGTCGATATGAGAACTGCCACAAAGAGCATTTTCAACGTGAGTACTGTCACCATGGGTATTGTCACCATTTGCTCTCTCACCATGAGCACTATTACCGTCAGCACTATCACTGTGAGAACTCTCACTGTGGTCTCTCTCACCAAGAGCACTGTAGCTTTTGGAACTGACACAATGCGGGCTGACACCATGAGCCCTGTCACCATGGGCACTATCACTGTGAGCACTATCACCCTGGTCACTGTCCCCATGGGCACTGTTACCACGAGCACTGTCAACATAGGCAATGGTGCCGTGGGCACTGTCACCATGGGCGTGTCATTATGGGCAGTGTCACCATGGGAACTGTCACCATGGGCACTGCCACCATGGGCAATATCACGGTGAGCACTGTCACCATGGGTACTGCTACAAAGATAACTGTCACTGTGAGTACTGTCTGCATGGGTTGTCACCGTGTTCACTGTCACCATGAGAACTTTCAACATGGGCATTGTCACCATTTTTCACTGCCACCATGTGCAATGTCACCATGGGCACTATGACCATGAGAACTGTCACCATGAGTCCTGTCATCACGGGCATTTTCACCAAGGGCACAGCCAATATGTGCACTGTTACCATGGTCACTATCACTATGAGCACTCTCACCATGGGAACTACCAACATGGGCAATGTCATCATGAGCACTTTCACAATGGAAACTGCCACCATGGACACTATTAACGTGTGGTCTCTCACCATGGGCACTATCACCATGGGCACTGTCACTGTGAGCACTGTCACCATCGGCACTGTCACCATGAGTACTATTACTGTGAGTACTGCCACCGTGAGCACTCTCACCATGGTCACTGTCAACATGGGCACTGTCACCGTGAGCACTTTCTCTATGGGTAATGGCACAATGCGGACTGTCACAATGAGGCCTGTCACCATGGACACCATCACCATGAGCACTCTCACCATGGTCACTGTTACAATGGGTACTGTCACTGTGAACACTGTCACCATAGGAAATGACACTGTGGGCACTATCACCATGGGCACTGTCATCGTGGGCATTGTCACCATGGGCACTGAAACCATGGGCACTATCACTGTGAGCTGTATCACCACAGGTTCGGCTACCATGAGCACTGTCATTGTGAGCACTATCACCATGCTTACTGCTACCATGAGCACTGTCAGCATGGGTTATCACCGTGTGCACTGTCACCATGAAAACTGTCAGCATGGGCACTGTCACCATTTTTCACTGCCACCATATTCACTACCACCATGTGCACTGTCACCATGGGCAATATCACCGTGAGGACTGTCACCATGAGTACTGTCATCATGAGCACTGTCACCAAGGGCACAGCTACAGTGTGAACTGTTACCATGGTCACTATCACAGTGAGCACTGTCACCATGGGAACTACAAACATGGGCACGGTCACCATGAGCACTTTCACAATGGGAACTTCCACCATGGGCACTATTAACGTGAGCACACTCACCATGGGCAGTATCACCAACGGCACGGTCAATTTCAGCACTATCATCATGGGTACTGCAACCATGAACATTGTCACCATAAGCACTGTCACCATTCTCAGTATCACCATGTTCACTGTCACCATGGGCACTATCACCATGAGAACTGTCAGCCTGGGCACTGTCACCATGGGTATTGTGACTTAGGGCACTGTCACTGTGAGCACTGTCACCTTGGGCACTGGCACAATGTGGACTGTCACCATGAGCACGGTCACTATGGACACTATTACTGTTAGACCTGTCTCCTTGGTCACTGTCACCATGGGAACTGTCACCATGAGGACCATCACTGTGAGGGTTGTGACCATGGGCACTGTCACTATGGCAGTGTTCCCATGGAAAATTTAACTGTTAGTACTGTCACCATGGACACTATAACTATGGGCACTGTCACCGTGAGCTCTGCCACCATGGGCACTTTCACCATGAGCACTGCCACTGTGACCACTCTCACCATAAAACTGTCACCATAGGCACTTTCACGATGGGAACTTCCAACATTGGCACTATCACCATTAGCACTCTCAACAAGAGCACTGTCACTGTGGGCAGTGTCACCATGTGCACTATCACCTCAAGGACTATCACATTAAGCAATGTCACCATGGGCACTGTCAACATGAGCACTGTAACCATGGGCACTCCCACCATGGGCTCTATCACCATGAGCAATATTACCACGGGCACTGTCACTATTTTGCACTGCCAAAAGATGATCCAGGACCATGTGCAGTGTCACCAGGGGCAGGTTCAACATTGGTAGTCTCACTATGGGCACTGCCACCATAAGCACTGTCACCAAGAGCACTGTCACCAAGAGCACTGCCACCATGAGCACTGTCACAAGAACTATCACTATGAGAAGTGCCACCATGGGTATATTCACGATGATTATTTTCACCGTGGTTATTGTCACCTTGGGCACTGTCAACGTGAGTACTATCACCGTGAGCACTATCACCCTGAGCACTGTAACCACGGGCACAGCCTCAATGCGGACTGTCACCATGAACAGTGTTACCACGGGCACAATCACAGTGACAACAGTCACCGTGGTCACTGTCACCATGGGTACTCTCACCGTGAGCACAGTCACTAAGAGCATTATCACCATAGGCACTGTCACCATTAGAACAGCCAACATGGGCACTGTCAACATGGAGACTATCACCTTGAGCAGTGTCACCATGAGCACTGTCACCATGATCAATTTCAACAGGGTCACTTTCACCGTGAGAACTGTCACCACGGGGACTCTCACCATTGGCACTGCTTCCGAGGGGTTGTCACGATGAGCACTATCACCATGGGCAGTGTCTCCATGGGCAGTTTCACCATGAGCACTCACTATTGACACTGTCAGCATCAGCATGGTCACAGTGAGCACTGTCACAATGGGCATTGTCATACTGAGAGCTGTCACCATGGGCACAGTCACCATTAGCACTGTCACCATGGGCACTGTGATATTGTGCACTGTCACCATGGGCTCTGTCACTGTGGGCACTGTCACAATGGGATGTATCACCATGGGATTTGTCAGTGTGGGCACTTTAACCGTGGGAACGGCCAACGTGACATATATCACCATAAGCACTGTAACCATGGGCACTGTCCACATGAGCAGTGTCACCATAAGCACTGTCACCTTGGGCAGGACACCCTGCGTATTGTCACATTGGGCAATAATACCATGAGCACTCTCACCATGGGAATTGTCACCTTAGGTACTGTCACCATGGGCACAGTCACCTTGAGCACTTTTACCATGAACTCTGTCACCCTGGGTATTGTCACAATGGGCACTATCACTGTGAGAGTTGTGAACATCGGCACTCTCACTGTGACACTATCACCGTTAGCAATGTCACCATGAATACTGTAAACCTGTGTATTGTCACCATGGGCACTGTCACTGTGAGCACTACACCGTGAGAATTGTGACTATGGGCACTGTCACCATGGGCACATTCACCATCGGCACTATCGCCGTGAACACTGTCACCATGAGCATTGTCACTGTGTGCAGTTTCACCATACACACTATGACTCTAAGGACTATCACCATAAGCAATGTGACAGTGAGCAATATCACCATGGGCACTGTCACCATTTTGCACTGCCACCATGTGCAGTGTCATGATGGGAACTTTAACCATGAGTGCTGTCACCATGGGTAATATCACCATGGGCACTGTCACCATGAGCACTGTCACTATGAGAGTTTTCAACATAGGCACTGTCACCGTGAGAAATGTCACCATGGGCACTGTCAACATGGAGACCATCACCTTGAGCACTGTCACCATGAGAATTGTCACCATGAGCAAATTCACCATGGTCACATTCAACATAAGAGCTGTCACCACGGGGACTAACACCATTGGCACTGTCACCATGGGGTTGTCACCATGAGCACTATCACCATGGGCCATGTCTCCATGGGCAGTTTCACTATAAGCACTGTCACTATTGGCACTCTCACCATCGACACTCTCAACATGGGCATGGTCACCGTGAGGACTGTCACCATGGACCTTGTCACACTGGGTGCTGTCACCATGGGCACTGTCACCGAGGGCACTGTCACAATGGGAAGAATGAGCATGGGCTTTGTCAGCGTGGGCTGTGTCCCCATGGGAACTGACACCATGATATCTATCACCATAAACACTGTAAACATCGGCACTGTCACAATGAGCATTGTCACCATGAGTACTGCCATCATGAGCACTGTTATTTATGGCACTGCCAACATGAGCACTGTCACCATGAGGACTGTCACCACGGGCATGACACCATGGGCACTGCCACCATGGGAATTGTCACCCTAGGTACTCTCACCTTAGGCATTATCACTGTGAGAATTGTGAACATGGGCATTGTCACCATGGGCACTGTCACCATGAGTACTGTCACCCTGGGTATTTTCCCCATGGGCATTCTCACTGTGGGTACTACACCTTGAGAATTGTTACTATGGGCACTGTCACTATCGACACTCTCATCATGGGAAGTATCACCATAAACACTGTCACCATGAACACTGTCACTGTGTGCAGTGTCACCGTAAGGACTCTCAACATAAGAAAAGTCACCATGAGCAATGTCACCATGGGCACTGTCACCATTTTGCACAGCCACCATGAGCAGTGTCACCATGAGTAATATCACCATAGGCACTTTCACCATGAGAAATGTGACTTTTCAGAATGTCTCTATGGGCACTGGCACCATTGGAAAGGTCACTGTGAGCACCATCACAACCTGCAATATCACCGTGAGAAATCTCACCATGCTAACTGTCCCAATGGGCACTGTCACCCTAAGAAGTGTCACCATGGGCACTGTCACTCTCGGCACTGTCTCCATGGCCACTGCCACCTTGTCCTCTGTCACCATGAACACTGTAGCAATGCCCATTATCACCGTGTGCACTGTCACCATGGGCATTATCACCATGAGCACTCTCAGCATGCGTACTGTCACTGTTTAGCACTGTCATCAGGTGAACTACCACCATGGGCACTGTCACGATGTGCACTATCACCATGAGCATGGTTACCATGGGCACTGTAACAGTGTGTAGTGTCACCATCGGTACTATCCCCATGGGCACTGCCACCAAGAGCACTGTCAGCATTATCACTGTCACCACGAGCACTGCCACCTTGTCACTGCTATTATGAGCAATGTCACCATGAAAACTGTCACTATGAGAACTGTCACCATGTGTTTTTTCAACATGAGTACTGTCACCATGGGTATTGTCACCATTTGCACTGTCACTATAAACACTATTACCATGAGCACTATCACCATGAGCACCCTCACTGTGGTCACTGTCACCAGGAGCTCTGTCACCATGGGTACTGGCACAATGCGGACTGGCACCATAAGCCCTGTCACCATGGCACTATTACTGTGAGCACTGTCACTGTAGGCAATGGGGCCGTGGGCACTCTCACAATGGGCACTGTCATCATGGGCAGTGTCACCATGGGAACTATCACCATGGGCTCTGCCACCATGGGCAATATCACTCTAAGCATTCTCACCCTGGGTCCTGCTACAAAGAGAACTGTCACCATGAGTTCTGTCTGCATGGGTTGTCACCGTGTGCACTGTCTCCATGAGAAGTGTCAACATGGGCACTGTCACCATTTCTCACTGCCACCATATGCAATGCCACCGTGGGCACTATCACAATGAGAACTGTCACCATGAGTCCTGTCATCATGGGCACTCTCACCAAGGGCACTGCCACCATGAGCACTGTTACCATGGTCACTATCACAGTAAGCACTGTCACCATGGGTACTACCAACATGGGCAATGTCATCATGAGCACTTTCACAATGGGAACTGCCACCATGGGCACTATTAATGTGAGCACACTCACCATGGGCAGTATCACCAAGGGTACTGTCAGTTTCAGCACTATCACCATGGATACTGCAACCATGACCACTGTCACCATTAGCACTGTCACCATTCTCAGTATCACCATGTGCATTGTCACCATGGGCATTATCACAATGAGAACTGTCAACCTGGGCACTGTCACCATGTGTATTGTGACTTTGGGCACTGTCACCATGAGCACTGTCACGTTGGGCATTGTCACAATGTGGACTATCACTATGAACACTGTCATCATGGGCATTGTCACCGTTAGAACATTCACCATGGCCACTGTCACCATTTGCACTGTCACTGTGAGCATTATCACCATGAGGGACGTGACCATGGGCACTGTCACCATGGGCAGTGTCCCCATGGAGAGTTTCACAGTTAGTACTGTCACCATGGACACTATAACTATGGGCACTGTCACCGTAAGCTCTGTCACCATGGGCACTTTCACCATGAGCACTGCCACTCTGACCACTCTCACTATAAGAGCTGTCACCATGGGCACTTTCACGAGGTGCACTTCCAATATTGGCACTATCACCGTGAGCACTGTCAACGAGAGCACTGTCATGGTGGGCAGTGTCACCATGAGCACTATCACCGCAAGGACTATCACATTAAGCAATGTCACCATGGGCACTGTCACCATTTTGCACTGCAACCATGTGCACTATCACCTTAGGCACTGTCACCATGAGCACTTTATCACTGAGTACCGTCACCATGGGTAATATCACCATGGGCACTGTCACCATGAGAACTATCACTGTGAGTGATGCCATGATGGGCACTGGCGCCATGGGTCTTGTAACTTTGAGCACTGAAACAATGGGCACTATCACTGTGAGAAACTTCACAATGCTAACTGTCCCCAAGGGCACTGTCACAGAGAGAAGTGTCACCATGGACTCTGTCCCAGTCAGTATTCTCACCATTGGCACTCTCATTTGGGGCTCTGCTACTGTGAGCACTATTAACATGAACACTGCTACCGTGAGCACTATCATGATAAGAACTGTCACCATGGGCACAGACACCATGGGCACTGTGATCTTGGGCACTTTCACCATGGGCTCTGCCACCATGGGCACTGTCACAATGGAAAGTATCACCATGGGCTTTGTCATCGTGGGCAGTGTCACTGTGAGCATGGCCACTGTAATGTCTATCACCATAAGCACTGTAACCATGGGCAATCTTCACATGTGCAGTGCCACAGTGAGCACTGTCACTTACGGCACTGTGCACATGAGCAGGGTCACCATGATCACTGTCAAATGGGCAGGACATCCTGGGTGTTTTCACCATGTGCACTCCCACCATGAGCTCTCTCACCGTGGGAATTTTCACCTTAGTTACTTTCCCCATGGGCACTGTCACCTTGAGCACATTTACCGTGAGTTCTGTCAACCTAGGTATTGTCACCATGGGCACTATCACCGTGAGAGTTGTGTACATGGGCAGTCTCACCATGCTCACTATCACCATGAGCAATGTCTCCATGAATACTGTCACCCTGTGTATTGTCACCATGGGCAGTGTCACTGTGAGCACTACACCGTGAGAATTGTGACTATGGGCACTGTCACCATGGGCTCATTCACCATCGGCACTACTGCCATTAAAACTGTCACCGTGAGCACTGTCACTGTGTGCAGTTTCACCATACAAACTATCACCGTAAAGACTATCACTATAAGCAATGTCACCATGAACAATATCACCATGGGCACTTTCACCATTTTGCACTGCCACCATGTGCAGTGTCACCATGGGGACTTTTACCATAAGTACTGTCACCATGGGTAATATCACCATGGGCACTGTCACCGTGAGCCCTGTCACTAAGAGAATTTTCACCATAGGCACTGTAACCAAAAGAACTGTCACCACGGTCACATTCAACGTAAGAACTCTCAGCTCGGGGACTATCACCATTGACACTGTCACCGTGGGGTTGTCACCATGTGCACTATCACCATGGGCAATGTCTCTATGGGCAGAACCACCATGAGCACTGTCACTATTGGCACTCTCACCATTGACACTGTCACCTTGGGCACTGTCCCTATCGGCACTGTCACTGTGGGCAATGTCACCAGGGCCACTGCCACCTTGGGCTGTGTCAACATGAACACTGTAACAATGCCGATTATCACCGTGTGCACTGTCACCATGGTCACTATCACCATGAGCACTGTCAGCATGTGCACTGTCACTATTTAGCACTGTCACCAAGTGAACTACCGCCATGGTCACTGTCATGATGTGCACTATCACCATGAGCATGATTACCATGGTCACTGTAACAATGTGCAGTGTCACCATCGGTACTGTCCCCATGGGAACTGCCACCAAGAGCACTGTCACCATTAGCATTCTCACCACGAGCACTGCCACCTTGGGAACTGCTATTATGAGCACTGTCACCTTAAGAAGTGTTGCTATGAGAACTGCCACCATGGGTATTTTCAACATGAGTACTGTCACCATGGGTATTGTCACCATTTGCACTGTCACCATGAGCACTATTGCCGTGAGCACTATCACCATGAGCACTCTCGCTGTGGTCACTGTCACCATGAGCACTGTTGCCATGGGTACTGGCGCAATGCGGACTGGCACCATGAGCCCTGTCACCATGGGCACTATCACTGTGAGCACTCTCACCGTGGTCACTGTCAGCATGGGCACTGTTACCATGAGCACTGTCACCATAGGCAATGGCGCCGTGGGCACTGTCACCATTGGCACTGTCAAAATGGGCAGTGTCACTATGGGGACTGTAACCATGTGCACTGACACCTTGGTCAATATCACTGTGAGCACTGTCACCATGGGTACTGCAACAAAGAGAACTGTTACCGTGAGTGCTGTCTGCATGAGTTGTCACCATGTGCACTGTCACCATGAGAACTGTCAACATGGGCACTGTCACAGTTTTTCACTGCCACCATATGCAATGTCACCATGAGCACTATCACAATGAGAACTGTCACCATAAGTCCTGTCATCATGGGCACTGTCACCAAGGGCACTGCCACCATGTGCACTGTTACCATGGTCACTATCACCATGAGCAATGTCACCATGGGCACTACCAACATGGGCAAAGTCATCATAAGCACTTTCACAATGGGAACTGCCACCATGGGCACTATCAATGTGCGGAATCTCACCATGGGCATTATCACCATGGGCACTGTCACCGTCAGCACTGTCACCGTCAGCACTGTAATCAGGAACACTATTACTGTGAGCACTACCAACGTGAGCACTCTCACTGTGGTCACTCACACCATGGGCACTCTCACCGTGAGCACTTTCACTATGGGTACTGGCACAATGCGTCTTATTACAATGAGACCTGTCACCATGGACTCTATCACCATGAGCACTGTCACCGTGGTCACTGTCACCATGGGTACTGTCACTGTGAATACTGTCACCCTAGGCATTGGCACCGTGGGCACTGTCAAATGGGCACTGTCATCTGGGCACTGTCACCGTGAGCACTGTCACTGTGGTTACTGGCACAATGCGGACTGTCACAATGAGCTCTGTCACCATGGACACTATCACCATGAGCACTCTGACTGTGGTCAATGTTACCATGGGTATTGTCACTGTGAGCACTGTCACCATAGGCAATGGCACCATGGGCACTGTCACCATGGGCAATGTCATCATGGGCATTGTCACCGTGGACAGTGTCAGCATGGGCACTGCCACCATGGGCACCATCACTGTGAGTGCGGTCACCACGGGTACTTCTACCATGAGCACTGTCAGCATGGGTTGTCACCGTGTGCACTGTCACCATGAGAACTGTCAGCATGGGCATTCTCACCATTTTTCACTGCCACCATGTGCACTACCACCATGTGCACTGTCACCATGGGCACTATCACCGTGAGCACTGTCACCATGAGTACTGTCATCATGGGCACTGTCACCATGGGCACAGCCACCATATGCACTGTTACCATGGTCACTATCACAGTGAGCACTGTCACCATGGGAACTACCAACATGGGCAGAGTCATCATGAGCACTTTCACAATAGGAACTGCCACCATGGGCACTTTTAACGTGAGCACACTCTCCATGGGCAGTATCACCATGGGCACTGTCAGTTTCAGCACTATCACCATGAGTACTGCAACCATGACCACTGTTACCATAAGCACTGTCGCCATTCTCATTATCACCATGTGCACTGTCACCATGGGCACTATCACAATGAGAACTGCCAACCTGGGCACTGTCACCATGGGTATTGTGACTTTGGGCACTGTCACCGTGAGCACTGTCACCTAGGGAACTGTCACAATGTGGACTGTCACCATGAGCACTGTCATCATGGGCACTATCACCGTTAGAACTGTCACCTTGGTCACTGTCACCATGGGCTATATCACTGTGAACACTATCACCATGAGGGATGTGACCATGGGCACTGTCACCATGAGAGGTGTCCCCATGGACAGTTTCACTGTTAGTCACCATGGACACAATAACTATGGGCACTGTCACCGTGAGCTCTGTCACCATGGGCACTTTCACCATGAGCACTGCCACTCTGACCACTCTCACCATAAGAACTGTCACCATGGGCACTTTCATGACGGACACTTCAAACATTGGCACTATCACCATGAGCACTCTCAACGAGGGCACAGTCATGGTGGGCAGTGTCACCATGCGCAATATCACTGCAAGGACTATCACATTAAGCAAGGTCACCATGGGCAGTGTCATCATTTTGCACTGCCACCTTGCACACAATCACCTTAGGCACTGTCACCATGAGCACTTTATCACTGAGTACTGTCACCATGGGAAATATCACCATGGGCAGTGTCACCGTGAGAAATATCACCATGAGCAACACCATGATGGGCACTGGCACCATGGGTCTTGTCACTATGAGCACTGAAACAATGGGCACTATCATCGTGAGAAATCTCACCGTGTTAACTGACACAAGGGCACTGTCACAGAGAGAAATGTCACCATGGGCACTGTCACAGTAAGTATTCTCACCTTTGGCAGTCTTATTATGGGCACTGCCACCGTCAGCACTATTAACATGAACACTGCTACCGTAAGCACTATCATGATAAGAACTGTCACCATGGGCAAGGCCACCATGGGCACTCTCACAGTGTGCACTGTCATTGGGGCACTGTCACCATGGGCACTTTTACCATGAGCACTGTAATCATAGGCACTCTCACCATGGGCACTATCACCATGAGCAATATCACCATGGGTACTGTCACCATTTTGCACAGCAAACAGATGCACCATGACCATATACACTGTCACCATGGTCAGTGTCACCATTGGTAGTCTCACCATAGACACTGCCACTATGAGCACTGTCACTAAGAGCACTGTTACCATGAGCACTGACACCATGAGCAGTGTCACAAGAACTGTCACTATGAGAACTGCCACCATTGGTACTTTCTCCATGATTACTGTCACTGTGGGTATTGTCACCTTGGCCCTGTCAACGTGAGTAGTATCACCGTGAGCACTATCATCCTGAGCACTGTCACCATGGGCACAGTCTCAATGCGGACTGTCACTATGAACACTGTCACCATGGGCACTATCACGGTGAGAACATTCACCGTGGTCACTGTCACCATGGGCATTGTCACCGTGAGCACTGTCACTAAGAGCATTATCACCATAGGCACTGTCAACGTGAGAAAACTCGCCGTGGGCACTGTCAACATAGGAGAATATCACATTGAGCACTGTCACCATGAGCACTGTCACCATGAGCACTGTCACCATGAGATATTACAACAGGGTCACTTTCAACGTGAGAACTGTCACCACGTAGTCTCTCACCATTGACACTGCCTCCGAGAGGTTGCCACGATGAGCACTATCACCATGGGCAGTGTTTCCATGGGCAGTTTCACTACGAGCACTCTCATTATTGGGACTATAACCATCGGCACTGTCATCATCAGCATGGACAACGTGAGCACTGTCACAATGGGCATTGTCACACTGGGCACTGTCACCATGGGCACAGTCACCATTAGCACTCTCACCATGGGCACTATAATCTTGGGCACCATCATCATTGGCTCTGTCACCATGGGCACTGTCACAATGGGAAGTATCAGCATGGGCTTTCTCAGCATGGGCACGGCCACAAAGACATCTATCACCATAAGCACTGTCACCATGGACACTGTCACCATGAGCACGGTCACCATGAGCACTGCTACAATGAGCACTGTCACTTATGGCACTGTCCACATGAACAGTGTCACCATGATCACTGTCACCATGGGCAGTACAACCTTGGTATTGTCACCATGGGCACTGTCACCATGAGCACTCTCAGCATGGGAATTGTCACCTTAGGTACTGTCACCATGTGCACTGTCATCGTGAACACATTTACCATGAGCTCTGTCACCCTGGGTATTGTCACCATGGGCACTATCACAATGAGAGTTGTGAACATGGGCACTCTCACCATGGGCACTATCACCATGAGCAATGTCACCATGAATATTGTCACACTGTGTATTGTCACCATGGGCACTGTCACCGTGAGGACTACACAATGAGAATTGTTACTATGGGCACTGTCACCATCGGCACATTCACCATCGGCACTATCACCCTGAACACTTTCACCATGAGCACTGTCACTGTGTGCAGTTTCACCATACACACTAGCAACGTAAGGAATATCACCGTAAACAATGTCACCATGAACAATATCACCATGGGAATTGTCACCACTTTGCACTGCCACGATGTGCAGTGTCACCATGGGCACTATCACTATGAGTACTGTCACAATCGGTTATATCACTATGGGCACTGTCACTGTAAGCACTGTGACTATGAGAATTTTCCCCATAGGCACTGTCACCATGAGATCTGTCACCATGGGCACTGTCAACATGGAGACCATCACCTTCTGCACTGTCACCATGAGCACTGTCACCATGAGCAATGTCACCATGGTCACATTCAACATAAGAATAGTCACCACGGGGACTATCACTATTGGCACTGTCACCGTAATGTCACCATGAGCACTATCACCATGGGCCATGTTTCCATGGGCAGTTTCACCATGAGCACTGTCAGTATTGGCACTCTCACCATGGGCACTGTCACAATGGGCACCATCACCGTGAGCACTGTCACCATGGGCCTTGTCACACAGGGCACTGTCATCATGGGCACAGTCACCTTGTGCACTGTCCCAATGGGAAGTATCACCATGTGCTTTGTCAGCGTGGGCACTGTCACCGTGGGCACTCACACCATGACATCTATCACAATAAACACTGTAAACATGGGCACTGTCACCATAAGCACGGTCACCATGAGCACTGCCACATTAGCACTTTTATGGCACTGCCAACATGAGCACTGTCACAATGGGCATGACACCATGGGCACTGTAACCATGGACATTGTCACCCTAGGTACTAGGTACTCTCACCATAGACATTATCACTGTGAGAATTGTGAACATGGACACTGTCTCCATGGGCATTATCACCATGAGCACTGTCACCATGAGTACTGTCACCCTGAGTGTTTTCACCATGGACACTGTCACTGTGAGCACTACACCATGAGAATTGTGACTATGGGCACTGTCACCATGGACACTCTCACCATGGGAACTATCACCGTGAACACTGTCACCATGAACACTGTCAATGTGTGCAGTGTCACCATGGGCACTGTCACCGTAAGGAATATCACCATAAGCAAATTCACCATGAGCAATGTCACCATGGGCACTGTCACCATTTTGCACTGCCACCATGTGCAGTGTCACCATGGGTAATATCACCATAGGCAATTTCACCCTGAGAAATGTGACCGTGCAAAACGTCTCTATGGGCACTGGCACCATGGGCATTGTCACTGTGAGCACTGTCACAACGGGCACTATCACTGAGAGAAATCTCACCATGCTAACTGTCCCCATGGGCACTGTCACCATGAGAAATGTCACCATGGACACTGTCACTGTCAGCACAGTCACCATGGGCACTGTCACTGTGAGCACTATCACCGTGAGGGATGTGACCATGGGCACTGTCCCCATGGACAGTGTCCCCATGGACAATTTCACTGTTAGTACTGTCACCATGGACACTATAACTATGGGCACTGTCACCGTGAGCTGTGTCACCATGGGCAATTTCACCATGAGCACTGCCACTCTGACCAATCTCGCCATAAGAACTGTCACCATGAGCACTTTCACGATGGGCACTTACAACATTGGCACTATCACCGTGAACACTGTCAATGGGAGCACTGTCACGGTGGGCAGTGTCACCATGCACAATGTCACCACAAGGACTATCACATTAAGCAATATCACCATGGGCACTGTCACCATTTTGCACTGCCACCATTTGCACTATCACCTTAGGCAGTGTCATCATGAACACTTTATCACTGAGTACTGTCACCATGGGTAATATCACCATGGGCACTGTCACCGTGAGAACTATCACTGTGAGCAATGACATGATGGCACTTGCACCAAGGGTCTTTTCTTTATGAGCACTGAAACAATGGGCACTATCACTGTGACAAATCTCACCTTGCTAACTGACCCAAGTGAACTGTCACAGAGAGAAATGTCAACCATGGACACTGTCACAGTATTCTCACCATTGGCACTCTCATTGTGGGCACTGCTACTGTGATCACTATTAGCATGAACACTGCTGCCGTGAGCACTATCATGATAAGAACTGTCAACATGGGCATGGCCACCATGGGCACTCTCACGCTGTGTACTGACACCAGGGGCACTGTCACCATGAGCAGTACCACTGTGATCACTCTCACCATAAGAACTGTCACCATGGGCACTTTCACGATGGTCACTTCCAACATTGGCACTATCACCGTGAGCACTGTCAACAAGAGCACTGTCACGGTGGGCAGTGTCACCATGTGCACTTTCATCGCAAGGACAATCACATTAAGCAATGTCACCATGGGCACTGTCACCATGAACACTGTAAACATGAGCAATCTCACCATGGGCACTATCACCATGAGCAATATCACCACGGGCACTGTCACTATTTTGCACTGCCACCAGATGCACCATGACCATGTGCACTGTCACCATGGGCACTGTCACCACGGGCACTGCCACCATGAGCACTGTCACAAGAACTGTCACTATGAGAGCTGCCACCATGGCCACTTTCACCATGATTACTGTCACAGTGGTTATTGTCACCTTGGGCAATGTCAACGTGAGTACTATCACCGTGAGCATTATCATGCTAAGCACTGTCACCACGGGCACAGCCTCAATGCAGACTGTCACCATGAACACTGTCACCATGGGCACTATCACGGTGAGAACAGGCACCGTGGTCACTGTAACCATGGGCAATTTCACCATGAGCACTCTCACTAAGAGCATTATCACCATAGGTACTGTCACCGTGAAAACAGTCACCATGGGCACTGTCAACATGGAGACTATAACCTTGAGCACTGTCACCATGAACACTGTCACCATGAACATTGTCATCATGAGCAATTTCAACAGGGTCACTTTCACCGTGAAAACTATCACCACGGGATCTCTCACCATTGGCACTGCCTCCAAGGGATTGTCACGTTGAGCACTATCACCAAGGGCTGTGTCTCCACGGGCAGTTTCACCGTGAGCACTCTCACTATTGGCACTATCACCATCGGCACTGTCAGCATAGGCATGGTCACAGTGAGCACTGTCACAATGGGCCTTGTCACACTGGGCGCTGTCACCATGGGCACAGTCTACATTAGCACTGTCACCATGGGCACTGTGATCTTGGGCACTTTCACCATGGGCTCTGGCACCGTGGGCACTGTCACAATGGGAAGTATCACCCTGGGCTTTTGTCATCACGGGCACTGTCACTATGAGCATGGCCAACGTAACATCTCTCACCATAAGCATTTTAACCATTGGCACTGTCCACATGAGCAGTGCCACAGTGAGCACTGTCACTTATGGCACTGTCCACATGAACAGTGTCACCATGATCACTGTCATCATGGGCAGGACACCCTGGGTGTTGTCACCATGGGCACTATTGCCATGAGCTCTCTCTACCATGGGAATTCTCACCTTAGGTACTGTCACCATGGGCACTGTCACCTGGAGCAATATTTCCATGAAGTCTGTCATCCTGGGTATTGTCACCATGGGCACTATCACCATGAGAGTTGTGTACATAGGCAGTCTCACCATGCTCACTATCACCATGAGCAATGTCACCATGAATACTGTCACCCTGTGTATTGTTACCATTGGCAACATCACCGTGTGCACTACACCGTGAGAATTGTGACTATGGGCACTGTCACCAAGGGCACATTCACCATCGGCACTATCGCCATGAACACTGTCACCATGAGCACTTTCACTGTGTGCAGTTTCACAATACACACTATCACCATAAGGACAATCACCGTAAGCAATGTCACCATGAGCAAAATCACCATGGGCACTGTCACCATTTTGCACTGCCACCATGTGCAGTGTCACCATGGGCACTTTTACCATGAGTACTGTCTCCATGGGTAATATCACCAAGGGCACTGTCACTGTGAGCAATGTCACTATGAGAATTTTCACCATAGGAACTCTCACCATGAGAAGTGTCACCATGGTCACATATAACGTAAGAATTTTCAAAACGGGATTGTCACCATTGGCAGTGTAACTGTGGGGTTGTCACCATGAGCACTATCACCATGGGCAATTTCTCCATGGGGAGTATCACCATGAGCACTGTCACTATTGACACTCTCACAATCAGCACTGTCACCATGGACACGGTCACCATGAGCACTGTCACCATGGGCCTTGTCACACTGGGCACTGTCACAATGGGCACTGTCACCATGGGCACTGTCACAATGGGAAGTATCAGCATGGGCTTTGTCAGCTTGGGCACTGTCCCTATGGGCAGTGACACCGTAATATCTATCAACATAATCACTGTAAACCTGTGCACTGTCACCATGAGCACTGTCACCATGAGTATTGCCACAATGAGCACTGCCACAATGAGCACTGTTATTTATGGCACTGCCAACAAGAGCACTATCACGATGAGCACTGTCACCATGGGCATGACACCATGGGCACTGTCACCATGGGCATTGTCACCCTAGGTACTCTCACCATAGGCATTATCACTGTGAGAATTGTGAACATGGGCACTGTCTCCATGGGCACTATCACCATCAGCACTGTCACCCTGAGTACTGTCACCAAGGGTGTTTTAACCATGAGCACTGTCTCTGTGAGCACTACACCATGAGAATTGTGACTATGGGCACAATCACCATGGACACTCTCACCATGAGAACTATCACTGTGAACACTATCACCATGAACACTGTCACTGTGTGCAGTGTCAGCATGCTCACAGTGACTATAAGGACGATCACCGTAAGCAGAGTCACCATGAGCAATGTCACCATGGGCACTGGCACCATTTTGCACTGCCACCATGTGTAGTGTCAACATGGGTAATATCACCATAGGCATTTTCACCATGAGAAATGTGACCTTTCAGAGTGTTCTCTCTGGGCACTGGTACCATGGGCATTGTCACTGTGAGCACTGTCACAATGGGCACTATCACCGTGAGAAATCTCACCATGCTAACTCTCCCCATGGGCACTCTCACCGTGAGAAGTTTCAACATGGGCACTGTCACTGTCGGCACTGTCACCATGGGCAATGTCATTGTGGGCAATGTCACCATAGCCACTGTCCCCTTTGGCTCTGTCACCATGAACACTGTAAGAATGCATATTATCACCGTGTGCACTGTCACCATGGGCACTATCACCATGAGCACTGTCACTGTTTAGCACTGTCACCAGGTGAACTACCAACATGGGCAGTGTCACGATGTGCACTATCACCGTGAGCACGGTTACCATGGGCACTGTAACAATGTGCAGTGTCACCATCGTTATTGTCCCCATTGGAACTGCCACCAAGAGAACTGTCACCATTAGCACTGTCACCACGAGCACTGCCACATGGTGCACTGCTATTATGAGCACTGTCACTATGAGTACTGCCACCATGGGTATTTTCAACATGAGTACTGTAACCATGGGTATTGTCACCATTTGCACTGTCACCATGAGCCCTATTACCGTGAGCACTCTCTCTGTGGTCACTTTCACCATGAGCACTGTCGCCATGGGTACTGGCACAATGCGGATTGGCAGCATGAGCACTGTCACCATGTGCACTATCACTGTGAGCACTCTCACCATCATCACTGTCACCATGGGCACTGTTACCATGAGCACTGTCACCATAGGCAATTGGACCATGGGCACTGTCACCATGGGCACCATCATGGGCAGTGTCACCATGGGAACGGCCACCATGGGCAATATCACTGTGAGCACTGTCACCATGGGTACTGCAACAAAGAGAACTGTCAGCATGAGAACTGTCTGCATGGATTGTCACCGTGTGCACTGTCGCCATGAGAACTGTCAACATAGGCACTGTCACCATTTTTCATTGCAACCTGGTGCATTTTCACCCTGGGAACTATCACCATGAGAACTATTACCATGTGTCGTGTCATCATGGGCACTGTCACCAAGTGCAGGGCCACCATGTGCACTGTTACCATGGTCACTATCACCGTGAGCACTGTCACCATGGGAACTACCAAAATGAGCAATGTCATCATGAGTACTTTCACAATGGGAACTGCCACCATGATAACTATCAACATGTGGACTCTCAGCCTGGGCACTATCACCAGGGTCACTGTCACCATGAGCACTGTCACTGTAGGCAATGTCACCATCAGCACTATTACTGTGAGCACTACCACCGTGAGCACTCTCTCTGTGGTCACTGTCACCATGGGCACTGTCACCATGAGCACTTTCACTATGGGTACTGGCACAATGCTGACTGTCACCATGAGACCTGTCATCATGGACACTATCACCATGAGCACTCTCACTGTGGTCATGGAAACCATGGGTACTGTCAATGTGAGCACTGTCACCATAGGCAATGGCACCGTGGGCACTGTCCCCATGGACACTATCATCATGGGCAGTGTCTCCATGGGCACTGCCACCATGGGCACTATCACTGTGGGTACTGTCACCACAGGTACTGCTACCATGAGCACTGTCAGCATGGGTTGTGACCGTGTGCACTATCACCATGAGAGCTGTCAGCATGGACACTGTCACCATTTTTCACTGCCACTGTGTGCACTACCACCATGTGCACTGTCACCATGAGCACTATCACCGTGAGCACTGTCACCATGAGTATTGTCATCATGGGCACTGTCACAAAGGGCACAGCTACCATGTGCACTCTTACCCTGGTCACTATCACTGTGAGCACTGTCACCATGGGAACTACCAACATGGGCAGTGTCACCATGAACACTTTCACAATGGGAACTGCCACCATGGACACTATTAATGTGAGCACACTCACCATGGGCAGTATCACCAAGGGCATGGTCAGTTTCAGCACTATCACCATGGGTACTGCAACCATGACCACTGTCACCAAAATCACTGTCACCACTCTCAGTATCACCATGTGCACTGTCACCATGAGCATTATCACCTTGAGAACTGTCAGCCTGGGCACTGTAACCATGGGTATTGTGACTTTGGGCACTGTCACCATGAGCACTGTCACCTTGGGCACTGGCACAATGTGGACTGTCACCATGAGCACTGTGATCATGGGCACTATTACCATTAGAAATGTTACCATGGTCACTGTCCCCATGGGCACTGTCACCGTGAGCACTATCACTGTGAGGGTTGTGACCATGGGCACTGTCACCATGGACAGTGACTCCATGGACAATTTCACTGTTAGTACTCTCACCATGGACACTATAACTATGGGCACTGTCACCGTGAACTCTGTCACCATGGGCACTTTCACCATAAGCAGTGCCACTCTGACCACTCTCACCATAAGAACTGTCGCCATGGGCACTTTCAAGATGGGGACTTCCACCATTGGCACTATCACCATGAGCACTGTCAACGAGAGCACAGTCACAGTGGGCAGTGTCACCATGTGCACTATCACCACAAGGACTATCACATTAAGCCATGTCACCATGGGCACTGTCACCATTTTGCACTGCCACCATGTGCACTATCACCTTAGGCACTGTCACCATGAGCAGTTTATCACTGAGTACTCTCACCATGGCTAATATCACCATGGGCACTGTCTCCATGACAACTATCACGGTGAGCGATGCCATCATGGGCACTGGCGGCATGGGTCTTGTCACTATGAGCACTGAAACAATGAGCACTATCACCGTGAGAAATTTCACCATGCTAAATGTCCCCAAGGGCACTGTCACAGAGAGAAATATCACCGTGGGCTCTGTCACAGTCAGTATTCTCACCATTGGTACTCTCATTGTGGGCACTGCCACCTTCAGCACTATTACCATGAACACTGCTACTGTGAGCCCTATCATGATAAGAACTGTCACCATGGGCACAGCCACCATGAGCACTCTCATGGTGTGAAATGTCACAAGGGGCACTGTCACCATGGGCACTGTCACCATGAGTACTGTAACCATGGACACTCTCACCATGGGCACTATCACCATGAGCAATATCACCATGGGCACTCTCACTATTTTGCACTGCCACCAGATGCATCATGACCTTTTGCACTGTTACCATGGGCAGTGTCAACATCGGTAGTCTCACCATGGGCACTGCTACCATGAGCACTGTTACCGAGAGCACTGTCACCACGAGCACTGCCACCATGAGCACTGTCACAAGAACTGTCACTATGAGAACTGCCACCATGGGCACTTTCACCATGATTACTGTCACCGTGGTTATTGTCACCTTGGGCTATGTCAACATAAGCCTATCACCGTGAGCACTGTCACCCTGAGCACTTTCACCACGGGCACAGCCTCAATGCGGACTGTCACCATGAACACTGTCACCATGGTCACTATCACGGTGAGAACAGTAACTGTGGTCACTGTCACCATGGGCACTTTCACCATGAGCACTGTCACTAAGAACATTATCACCATATGCATTGTCACCATGAGAACAGGCACCATGGGCACTGTCAACATGGAGACTATCACCTTGAGCACTGTCACCATGAACACTGTCACCATGAGCATTGTCACCATTAGCAATTTCAACAGGGTCCCTTTCACCGTGTGAACTGTCACCACAGGAACTCTCACTATTGGCACTGCCTCCGAGGGATTGTTACGATCACCACTATCACAATGGGCAGTGTCTCCATGGGCAGTTTCACCGTGAGCATGCTCACTATTGGCACTATCACCATCAACACTGTCAATATTGGCACGTTCACCAAGAGTACGGTCACAATGGGCGTTGTTACACTGGGCGCTGTCCCCATGGGCACAGTCACCATTAGCAATGTCACCATAGGCACTGTGATCCTGGGCACTGTCACCATGGGCTCTGTTTCCGTGGGCACTGTCACAATGGGAAGTATCACCCTAGGCTTTGTCATCGTGGGCACTGTCACTGTAAGCATGGCCACCGTACCATCTATCACGATAAGCACTGTAACCATGGGCACTGCCCACATGAGCAGTGCCACAGTGAGCACTGTAACTTATGGCACTGTCCACATAAGCATTGTCACCATGATCACTGTCACCATGGGCAGGACACCCTGGGTATTGTCACCATGTTCACTGTCAGCATGAGCACTCTCACCATGGGAATTCTCACCTTAGGTACTGTCACCATGGGCACTGTCACCTGGAGCACATTTACCATAAGATCTGTCACCCTGGGTATTGTCACCATGGGCACTATCACCATGAGAGTTGTGTACAAGGGCAGTCTCACCATGGGCACTATCACCATGAACAATGTCACCATGAATACTGTCACCCTTTGTATTGTCACCATGGGCACTGTCACCGTGAGCTCTACACCGTGAGAATTGTGACTATGGGCACTGTCACCATGGGCACATTCACGATTGGCACTATCTCCCTGAACACTGTCAAGATGAGTACTGTCACAGTGTGCAGTTTCACCATACACACTATCACCGTAAGGACTATCACCGTAAGCAATGTCACCATGAGCAAAATCACCATGGGCACTGTCACCATTTTGCACTGCCACCATGTGCAGTGTCACCATGAGCACTTTTACCGTGAGTACAGTCACCATGGGTAATATCACAATGGGCAATGTCACCGTGAGCACTGTCACTATGAGAATTTTCACCATAGGCACTGTCACCGTGAGAACTGTCACAATGGTCACATTCAATGTAAGAACTGTCACCACGGGGACTGTCACCATTGGCACTGTCACCATGGGGTTTTCACTATGAGCACTATCACCATGCACAATGTCTCCATGGGCAGTTTCCTCATGAGCACTGTCAATATTGGCACTCTCACCATCGACACTGTCACCATGGGCACAGTCACCATGAGCACTGTCACCATGGGCCTTGTCACACTGGGTGCTGTCACCATGGCCACTGTCACTGTGGGCGCTGTAACAATGGGAAGTATCACCATGGGTTTTGTCAGCGTGGGAACTGTCCCATTGGGCACTGACACCGTGACATCTATTACCATAAACACGGTAAACATGGGCACTGTCACCATGAGCACGGTCACCATGAGCACTGCCACAGTGAGCACTGTTATTTATGGCACTGCCAACATGAGCACTGTCACCATGGGCATGACACCATGGGTACTGTCACCATGGGCATTGTCACCCTAGGTACTCTCACCATAGGCATTATCACTTTGAGCAATGTGAACATGGACACTGTCTCCATGGGCACTATCACCATGAGCACTGTCACCATGAGTACTGTCACCCTGGGTATTTTCACCATGGGAACTCTCACTGTGAGCACTACACCATGAGAATTGTGACTATGGTCACTGTCACTATGTACACTCTCACCATGGGACCTATCACCATGAAAACTGTCACCATGACACTGTCACTGTGTGAGGTGTCACCATGGGCACTGTCACCATACGGACTATCACTGTAAGCAAAGTCACCATGAGAAATATCACCATGGGCACTGTCACCATTTTGCACTGCCACCCTGTGCAATGTCACCATGGGGAATATCACCATAGGCACTTTCACTGTGAGAAATGTGACCGTGCGGAATATCTCCATGGGCACTGGTATCATCTGCATTGTCACTGTGAGCACTGTCTCTATGCGGACTATCACCAGGCGAAATCTCACCATGCTAACTGTCCCCATGGGCATTGTCACTATGAGAAGTGTCACCATGGACACTGTCACTGTTGGCAATGTCACCATGGGCACTGTCATTGTGGGCAATGTAACCATGGCCACTGCCACCTTGGGCATTGTCACCATGAACACTGTAACAATGCCCATTATGACCGTGTGCACTGTCACCATGGGCACTATCACCATGAGCACTGTCAACATGTGCACTGTCACTATTTAGCACTGTCAACAGGTGAACTACCACCATGGGCACTGTCACAATATGCACTATCACTGTGAACACGATTACCATTGGCATTGTTACAATGCACACTGTCACCATCTGTACTGTCCCCATGGGAACTGTCACCAAGAGCACTGTCACCATTAGCACTCTCACCACGAACACTGCCACCTTGGGGACTGCTAATATGAGCACAGTCACCATGAGAACTGTCACTATGAGTACTGCCACCATGGGTATTTTCAACATGAGAACTGTCACCATGGTTATTGTCACCATTTGCACTGTCACCATGAACACTATTACTGTGAGCACTATCACAGTGAGCACTCTCACTGTGGTCACTGTCACCATGGGTACTGGCACAATGCGGACTGGCACCATGAGCCCTGTCACAATGGGCACTATCACTGTGAGCACTCTCACCGTGGTCACTGTCACCATGATCACTGTCACCATAGTCAATGGTGCCATGAGTACTATCACCATGGGCACTGTCATCATAGGCAGTGTCACCATGGGCACTCTCACCATGGGCACTGGCACCTTGGGGACTATCACTGTGAGGACTTTACCATGGGTACTGAAACCATGAGAACTGTCACCGTGAGTACTGTCTGCATGGATTGTCACCGTGTGAACTCTCACCATGAGAACAGTCCAACATGGGCATTGTCACCATTTTTCACTGCCACCATGTGCAATGTCATCATGGGCACTATCACCTTGAGAACTGTCACCATGAGTACTGTCATCATGGGCACAGCCACCATGTGCACTGTTACCATGGTCACTATCACCGTGAGTACTGTGACCATGGGAACTACCAACATTGGCAATGTCATCATAGCACTTTCACAATAGGATATGCCACCTTGGGCACTATCAACGTCTGGGTTCTCACAATGGGCACTATCACAATGGGCATTGTCACTGTGAGCAATGTCACTATTGGCACTGTCACCATGAGCACTATTACTGTGAGCAGTACCACCGTGAGCACTCTCACCGTGATCACTGTCACCATAGGCACTGTCACCGTGAGCACTGTCACTATGGGTACTGGCACAATGCAGACTGTCACAATGACGCCTGTCACCATGGACACTATCACCATGAGCACTCTCACCATGGTCACTGTTACCTTGGTAATGTCACTGTGAGAACTGTCACCATAGGCAGTGACACCGTGGGCACTGTCACCATGGGCATTGTCCTCATGGGAATTGTCAATGTCGGCAGTGTCACCATGGGCGCTGCCACCATGGGCACTATCACTGTGAGCACTGTGACCAAGGGTACTGTTACCCTGAGCACTGTAAGCATGGGTTGTCACCGTGTGCACTGTGACCATGAGAACTGTCAGCATGGGCACTGTCACCATTATTCACTGCAACCATGTGCACTACCATCATGAGCACTGTCACCATGGGCAATATCACAGTGAGCACTGTCACCATGAGTACTGTCATCATGGGCACTGTCACCAAGGGCACGGCCACCATGTGCACTGTTACCATGGTCACTATCACCGTGAGCACTGTCACCATGGGAACTACCAACATGGGAACTGTCATCATGAGCACGTTCCCAATTGGAGCTGCCACCATGGGCACTATTAACGTGAGCACAGTCACCATGGGCAGTATCACCAAGGGCACTGTCAGTTTCAGCACTATCACCATGGGTACTGCAACCATGACACTGTCACCATAAGCACTGTCACCATTCTCACTATCACCATGTGAACTGTCACCATGGGCACAATCACCATGAGAACATTCTGTCTGGGCACTGTCACCATGGGTATTGTGACTTTAGGCACTGTCACTGTGAGCACTGTCACCTTGGGCACTGGCACAATGTGGACTGTCACCATGAGCACTGTCATCATTGGCACAATCACTGTTAGAACTGTTACCGTGGTCACTGTCACCGTGGGCACTGTCACTGTGAGCACTATCACCGTGAGGGTTGTGACCATGGGCAGTGACTCCATGGACAATTTCACTGTTAGTACTCTCACCATGGACACTATAACTATGGGCACTGTCACCGTGAGCTCTGTCAACATGGGTACTTTCAACATGAGCACTGCCACTCTGACCACTCTCACCATAAGAGCTGTCACCAGGGGCACTTTCACGATGGGCACTTCCAACATTGGCACTATTACCATGAGCACTGTCAACAAGAGCACTGTCACGGTGGGCAGTGTCACCATGTACACTATCACAGCAAGGACTATCACATTAAGCAATGTCACCATTGGCACTGTCACCATTTTGCACTGCCACCATGTGCACTATCAACTTAGGCACTGTCACCATGAGCACTTTATCACTGAGTACTCTCACCATGGGTTATATCACCATGGGCATTGTCACCATGAGAATTATCACCGTGAGCAATGCCATGATGGGCACTGACTCCATGGATCTTGTCACTATAAACACTGAAACAATGGGCACTATCACAGTGAGAAATCTCACCATGCTAACTGTCCCCAAGGGCACTGTCACAGAGAGAAATGTCACCATGGGCTCTGTCACAGTCAGTATTCTCACCATTGGCTCTCTCGTTGTGGGCACTGCCATCGTGAGCACTATTAACATGAACTCTGCTACCGTGAACATTATTATGATAAGAACTGTCACCATGGGCACGGCCACCATGTTCACTTTCACGCTGTTCACTGTCACCACGGCACTGTCACCAAGGGCACTGTCACCATGAACACTGTAACCATGGGCACTCTCATCATGGGCACTATCACCATGAGCAAAATCACCATGGACACTGTCACTATTTTGACTGCCACCAGATGCACCTTGACCATGTGCCCTGTCACCATGGGCAGTGTCACCATCGGTAGTCTCACCATGGGCACTGCCAGCATGAACACTGTCACCACGAGCACTGCCACCTTGAGAACTGCCACCATGGGAACTTTCACCATGATTACTGTCACCATGGGTATTGTCACCTTGGGCACTGTCAACTTGAGTACTCTCACTGTGAGCACAATCACCCTGAACACTGTCACCATGGGCAGAGCCTCAATGTGGACTGTCACCATGAACACTGTCACCATGGGCACTATCACCGTGAGAACAGTCACTGTGGTCACTGTCCCAATGGGCACTTTCACCATGAGCACTCTCAGTAAGAGCATTATCACCATAGACACTGTCACCATGAGAACAGTCACCGTGGGCACTGTCAACATGGAGACTCTCACCTTGAGCACTGTCACCATGAGCAATTTCGACAGGGTCTCTTTCACCATGATAACTATCACCACCGGAACTCTCACCATTGACACTGCCTCCAAAGGATTGTCAGGATGAGCACTATCACCATAGGCAGTGTCTACATCGGCAGTTTCACCATGAGCACTCTCACTATTGGCACTGTCACCATCGGCACTGTCAGCATCGGCATGGTCAACATGACCACTGTTCACAATGGTCGTTGTCAAACTGGGCTCTGTCTACCTTGGGCACAGTCACCATTAGCACTGTCACTATGGGCACTGTGTTCCTGGGCACTGTCACCATGGGCTCTGTCACCGTGGGCACTGTCACAATGGGAAGTATCACCATGGGTTTTGTCAGCAGGGGCACCGTCACCGTGAGCATGGCCACCATAACATCTATCACCATAATCACTGTAACCATGGACACTGTCACCATGACCAGTGCCACAATGAGAACAGTCACTTATGGCACTGTCCACAAGAGCAGTGTCACCATGATCCTTGTCACCATGGGCAGGATACCCTGGGTGTTGTTACCGTGGACACTGTCACCATGAGCACTCTCACCATGAGAATTGTCACCTTACTTACTGTCACCATGGGCACTGTCATCTTGAGCACTTTTACCATAAGCTCTGTAACCCTGGGTATTGTCACCATGGGCACTGTCACCGTGAGAGTTGTGTACACGGGCAGTCTCACCATGAGCACTATCACCATGAGCAATGTCACCATGAATACTGTCAACCTGTGTATTGTCACCATGGACACTGTCATCGTGAGCACTACACAGTGAGAATTGTGACTGTGGGCACTGTCACCATGGGCACATTCACCATCGGCACTATCGCCGTGAACACTGTCACCATGAGCACTGTCACTGTGTGCAGTTTCACCATACAAACTATCACTGTATGGACTATAACCATAAGCAATGTCACCATGAGCAATATCACCATGGGCACTGTCACCATTTTGCACTGCCACCAAGTGCAGTGTCACCATGGGCACTTTTATCATGAGTACTGTCACCATGGTTAATATCACCATGGGCACTGTCACCGTGAGCACTGTCAACATGAGAATTTTCACCATAGGCACTGTCACCGTGAGAACTGTCACCATGGTCACACTCAATGTAAGAAATGTCGGAGCCCGGAGGAAGATGGCGGAAGAGTAAGATGCGGAGATCACCTTCCTCCCCACAGATACATCAGAAATTCATCTACACGTGGAACAACTCCTACAGAACACCTACTGAACGCTGACAGAATTCCTCAGACCCCCCAAAAGTCAAGAAACTCCCCACATACCTGGGTAGGGCAAAAGAAAAAAAGAATAAACAGAGACAATAGGATAGGGACAGGACCTGCACCAGTGGGAGGGAGCAGTGCACCTGCACCAGTGAAGGAGGGAAGGTTTCTACTCACTACAAGCCCCTTCGCGGGCAGAGATTGCAGGTGGCGGAGGGGGAAAGCTTCGGAGTAGCGGAGGAGAGCACAGCAACAGGGGTGCGGAGGGCAAAGCGGAGAGATTCTGGCACAGAGGACTGGTGCCCTCATGCACACACCAGCCCGAGAGGCTTGTATGCTCGGCCGCCGGGGTGGGCGGGGTTGGGAGCTGAGGCTCGGGTATCGGCTTTCAGTTGAAGCGCAGGGAGAGGACAGGGGCTGGCGGCAGGAAGAGAGCCTGAAGGGGTTAGTGCACCACAGCTAGCCCGGAAGGTGTACGGAAAAGGGTCTGGAGCTGCCGAAGAGGCAAGAGACTTTTTTCCCTTTTGTTTCCTGGTTCTCCAGGAGAGGGCATTAAGAGGGCTGCTTGGGGAAACACTGGAGATGGGCGCGAGCCGCGGGTAAGGTGCGGACCTCGGAGACGGGCGTGGGACGCTGGGGCTGCTGCCGCCGCCACCGTCACGGGGCCTGTGTGTGAGCGCAGGTCACTGTCCACACCGCTTTACGGGAGGCCTGTGCAACCCACCACTGCCGGGGTCCCGGGACCCGGGGACGGCTTTCCCGGGTAAGCGCAAGGAGTGCCACGGGCTGCTGCAACGTCACGCCGGCCTCTGCCACCACAACCCCGCCCCACACTGAGCGTCCCTCCCTCACCTCTGCCTGAGTGAGCCAGAGCCCCCGAATCAGCGGCTCCTTTAAACCCGTCCTGTCTGAGCGAAGAACGGACGCCCTCTCGCGACCTACGCGCAGAGGTGGGGCCAGGTCCAAGGCTGACACCTGGGAGCTGTGAGAGCAGAGACAGGGAAATCTCTCTGTGCAGCCTCGGAGGCAGTGGATTAAAGATCCACAGTCCATTTGATGTGTCCTGCATCTGTGGAGTGCATGAAAGGACAGCAAATCATCCCAAATTGAGGAAGTGTACTTTGAGGACAATATTTAAGACTTTCCCCCCTTTTCCACTTTTTACAACGAATTATCCCAAATTAAGGAGGTCGACTTAGAGAGCAAGATTTCAGACTTCTCACCCTTTTCCTTTTTTTACAACAAATTATCCCAAATTGAGGAGGTGGACTTGGAGAGCAAGATTTTTGATTTTTCCCCCTGCTCTTTTTTTGTGAATGTGTATGTGTAATCTACTGTGTAAGATTCTCTCTGTATAGCTTTGCTTCCACCATATGTCCCAGGTTTTATTGGTCCGTTTTTTTTTTTTTTCAATAATTAATTTATAATTTTAATAATGCTACTATATTTCATACTTTATTCTATTTTACTTTACCTGCTCTTTCTTTTTTTCCTACCTTCCCTTCCTCCCTCCTTCCCTCTGCTCTCCTTTCCTTCTTTCTTTTTCTCTCCTCCCTCCCTCCCACCCTTCTTCTTTCCACTTTCTTTTTCTTTGTTCCCCCCCTCCCTCCTGTCTTTCTTTCTTTCCTTCCTCCCTCCCTCCCTTCATCCATTCACTCTTCCTTGTGCTTTCAGTCCTCCCGCCCTCCCTCCATCCTTTCTTTCTTTCTTCCTTCCTTCCCTTCTTCATTTCATTCCCTCTCTCTTTCTTTCTTCTACTAATTCTTTCTTTCTACTTTTTCTCCCTGTTATTCTGAGCCGGGTGGATGAAAGGCTCTTGGTGCTGCAGCCAGGAGTCAGTGCTGCTTCTCTGAAGTGGGAGAGCCAACTTCAGGACACGGGTCCACAAGAGACCTCCCAGCTCCACATAATATCAAGCAGCGAAAATCTCCCAGAGATCTCCATCTCAACACCAGCACCCAGCTTCACTCAACGACCCGCAAGCTACAGTGCTGGTCACCCTATGCCAAGCAACTAGCAAGAAAGGAACACAAACACACCCATTAGCAGAGAGGCTGCCTAAAAACATAATAAGGCCACAGGCACCCCAAAACACACCACCAGACGTGGACCTGTCCACCAGAAAGACAAGATCGAGCCTCAACCACCAGAACACAGGCATTAGTACCCCCCACCAGGAAGCCTACACAACCTACTGAAACAACCTTAGCCACTGGGGACAGACACCAAAAACAATGGGAACTACGAATCTGCAGCCTACAAAAAGGAGACCACAAACACAGTAACATAAGCAAAATGAGAAGACAGAAAAACACACAGCAGGAGAAGGAGAAAGATAAAAACCTACCAGACCTAACAAATGAAGAGGTAATAGGCAGTCTACCTGAAAAAGAATTCAGAATAATGATAGTAAAGCTGATCCAAGATTCTATTTCCAAGATCCATAATCTTGGAAATAGAATAGACAAAATTCAAGAAACAGTTAACAAGGACCTAGAAGAACTAAAGATGAATCAAGCATCAATTAAAAACACAATAAATGAAATGGAAATACTCTAGATGGGATCAATAGCAGAAAAACTGAGGCAGAAGAACGGATAAGTGACCTGGAAGATAAAATAGTGGAAATAACTGATGCAGAGCAAAATAAAGAAAAAAGAATGAAAAGAACAGAGGACAGTCTCAGAAATCTCTGGGACAACATTAAACACACCAACATTCGAATTATAGGGGTTCTAGAAGAAGAAGAGAAAAAGAAAGGGACTGAGAAAATATTTGAAGAGATTATAGTTGAAAACTTCCCTAATATGGGAAAGGAAATAGTTAATTAAGTCCAGGAGGCACAGAGAGTCCCATACAGAATAAATCCAAGGAGAAATACACCAAGACACATATTAATCAAACTGTCAAAACTTAAACACCAAGAAATCATATTAAAAGCAGCAAGTGAAAAACAACAAATAACACACAAAGGAATCCTCGTCAGGTTAACAGCTGATCTCTCAGCAGAAACTCTACAAGCCAGAAGGGAGTGGCAGGACATAATTAAAGTGATGAAGGAGAGAAAACTGCAACCTAGATTACTCTACCCAGCAAGGATCTCATTCAGATTTGATGGAGAAATTAAAACCTTTACAGACAAGCAAAAGCTGAGAGAGTTCAGCACCACCAAACCAGCTATACAACAAATGCTAAAGGAACTTCTCTAGGCAAGAAACACAACAGAAGGAATATAACTACAATAATGAACCCAAAGCAATTAAGGAAATGGGAATAGGAACATATATATCAATAATTATCTTAAATGTAAATGGACTAAATGCTCCCACAAAAAGACCAGAGTGGCTGAATGGATACAAAAACAAGACCCATATATATGCTGTCTACAAGAGACCCACTTCAGACCTAGAGACACATACAGATTGAAAGTAAGGGGATGGAAAAAGTTATTCCATGCAAATGGAAATCAAAAGAAAGCTGGAGTAGCAATTCTTATATCAGAAAAAATAGACTTTAAAATAAAGACTATTAGAAGAGACAAAGAAGGACACTACATAACGATAAAGGGATCGATCCAAGAAGAAGATATATCAAATGTAAATATTTATGCACCCAACATAGGAGCACCTCAATACATAAGGCAAATACTAACAGCCATAAAAGGGGAAATCGACAGGAACACACTCATAGTAAGGGACTTTAACACCCAACTTTCACCAATGCAAAGATCATGCAAAATGAAAATAAATAAGGAAACACAAGCTTTAAATGATACATTAAACAAGATGGACTTAATTGATATTTATAGGACATTCCATCCAAAAACAACAGAATACACATTTTTCTCAAGTGCTCATGGAACATTCTCCAGGATAGATCATATCTTGGGTCACAAATCAAGCCTTGGTAAATTTAAGAAAATTGAAATTGCATCAAGTATCTTTTCTGACCACAATGCTATGAGACTAGACATGAATTACAGGAAAAGATATGTGAAAAATACAAACACATGGAGGCTAAACAATACACTACTCAATAAAGAAGTGATCACTGAAGAAATCAAAGAGGAAATTAAAAAAATACCTAGAAAAAAAAGAAAATGGAGACACGACGACCCAAAACCTATGGGACACAACAAAAGTAGTTCTAAGGGGGAAGTTTATAGCAATACAATCCCACCTTAAGAAACAGAAAACATTTCGAGTAAACAACCTGACCCTGCACCTAAAGCAATTAGAGAAAGAAGAACAACAACAAAAAAAAAAAATTTAGCAGAAGGAAAGAAATCATAATGATCAGATCAGAAATAAATGAAAAAGAAATGAAGGAAATGATAGCAAAGATCAACCAAACTAAAAGCTGGTTATTTGAGAAGATAAACAAAATTGACAAACCATTAGCCAGACTCATCAAGAAAAGAAGGGAGAAGACTCAAATCAATAGAATTAGAAATGAAAAAGGAGAAGTAGCAACTGACACTGCAGAAATACAAAAGATCATGAGAGATTACTATAAGCAACTCTATGCCCATAAAATGGACAAACTGGAAGAAATGGACACATTCTTAGAAATGCACAACCTGCCAAGACTGACTGAGGAAGAGATAGAAAATATGAATAGACCAATCACAAGCACTGAAATTGAAACTGTGATTAAACATCTTCTATCAAACAAAAGCCCAGGACCACATGGCTTCACAGGCGAATTCTATCAAACATTTAGAGAAGAGCTAACACCCATCCTTCTGAAACTCTTCCAAACAATATCAGAGGAAGGAACACTCCCAAATTCATTCTACGAGGCCACCATCACCATGATACCAAAACCAGGCAAGGATGTCACAAAGAAAGAAAACTACAGACCAATATCACTGATGAACATAGATGCAAAAATCCTCAACAAAATACTAGCAAACAGAATCCAACAGCACATTAAAAGGATCAAACACCATGATCAAGTGGGGTTTATTCCAGGAATGCAAGGATTCTTCAATATACGCAAATCAATCAATGTGATACACCATATTAACAAGTTGAAGGAGAAAAACCATATGATCATCTCAATAGATGCAGAGAAAGCTTTCAACAAAATTCAACACCCATTTATGATAAAAACCCTGCAGAAAGTAGGCATAGAGGTAACTTTCCTCAACATAATAAAGGCCATATATGACAAACTCACAGCCAACATTGTCCTCAATGGTGAAAAACCGAAAGCATTTCCACTAAGATCAGGAACAAGACAAGGCTGCCCACTCTCACCTTTCTTATTCAACCTTGTTTTGGGAGTTTTAGCCACAGCAATCAGAGAAGAAAAGGAAATAAAAGGAATCCAAATAGGAAAAGAAGAAGTAAAGCTGTCACTCTTTGCAGATGACATGATACTATACATAGAGAATCCTAAAGATGCTACCGGAAAACTAATAGAGCTAATCAATGAATTTGGTAAAGTAGCAGGATACAAAATTAATGTACAGAAATCTTTGGCATTCCTGTACACTAATGATGAAAAATCTGAAAGTGAAATGAAGAAAACACTCCCATTTACCAGTGCAACAAAAAGAATAAAATATCTAGGAATAAACCTACCTAAGGAGACAAAAGACCTGTTTGCAGAAAATTATAAGACACTGATGAAAGAAATTAAAGATGATACAAATAGATGGAGAGATATACCATGCTCCTGGATTGGAAGAATCAATATTGTGTAAATGACTCTACTACCCAAAGCAATCTACAGATTCAATGCAATCCCTATCAAACTACCAGTGTCATTTTTCACAGAACTAGAACAAAAAATTTCAAAATTTGTTTGGAAAAACAAAAGACGCCGAATAGCCAAAGCAATCTTGAGAACGAAAAACGGAGGTGGAGGAATCAGGCTCCCTGACTTCAGACTATACTACAAAGCTACAGTAATCAAGACAGTGTGGTACTGGCATAAAAACAGAAAGATAGATCAGTGGATCAAGATAGAAAGCCCAGAGATAAACCCACGCACATATGGCCAACTTATCTTTGATAAAGGAGGCAGGAATGTACAATGGAAAAAGGACAGCCTCTTCAATACGTGGTGGTGGGAAAACTGGACAGGGACATGTAAAAGTATGAGATTAGAACATTCCCTAACACCATACACAAAAATAAGCTCAAAATGGATTAAAGACTTAAATGTAAGGTCAGAAACTATCAAACTCTTAGAGGAAAACATAGGTAGAACACTCTATGACATAAATCACAGCAAGATCCTTTTGGAACCACCTCCTAGAGAAATGGAAATAAAAACAAAGATAAACAAGTGGACCTAATGAAACTTCAAAGCTTTTGCACAGCAAAGGAAACCATAAACAAAACCAAAAGACAACCCTCAGAATGGGAGAAAATATTTGCAATTGAAGCAACTGACAAAGGATTAATCTCCAAAATTTATAAACAGCTCATGCAGCTCAATAGCAAAAAAACAAACAACCCAATCCAAAAATGGGCAGAAGACTTAAATAGGCATTTCTCCAAACAAGATATACAGACTGCCAACAAACACATGAAAGAATGCTCAACATCATTAATCATTAGAGAAATGCAAATCAAAACTACAATGAGATATCATCTCACACCAGTCAGAATGGCCATCATCAAGAAATCTAGAAACAATAAATGCTGGAGAGGGTGTGGAGAAAAGGGAACACTCTTGCACTGCTGGTGGGAATGTGAATTGGTACTGCCACTATGGAGAACAGTATGGAGTTTCCTTAAAAAACTAAAAATAGAACTACCATATGACCCAGCAATCCCACTACTAGTCATAAACCCTGAGAAAACCATAATTCCAAAAGAGACATGTACCAAAATGTTCATTGCAGCTCTATTCACAATAGCCCGGAGCTGGAAACAACCTAAGTGTCCATCATCGGATGAATGGATAAAGAAGATGTGGCACATATATACAATGGAATATTACTCAGCCATAAAAAGAAACGAAACTGAGCTATTTGTAATGAGGTGGATAGAACTAGAGTCTGTCATACAGAGTGAAGTAAGTGAGAAAGAGAAAGACAAATACCGTATGCTAACACATATATACGGAATTTTAAAAAAAATGTCATGAAGAACCTAGGGGTAAAACGGGAATAAAGACACAGACCTACTTGAGAATGGATTTGTGGATATGGGGAGGGGGAAGGGTAAGCAGTGACAAAGTGAAAGAGAGGCATGGACATATATACACTACCAAACGTAAGGTAGATAGATAGTGGGAAGCAGCCGCAGAGCACAAGGAGGTCAGCTCGGTGCTTTGTGACCGCCTGGAAGGGTGGGATGGGGAGGATGGGAGGGAGCGAGATGCATGAGGGAAGGGATGTGGGAACAGATGTATATGTATGACTGATTCACTTTGTTATAGAGCAGAAACTAATAAAAAAAAAAGAACCAAAAGATGGAAAAAAAAAAGAAATGTCACCACGGAGACGATCACCATTGGCACTGTCACCGTGGGTTTGTCACCAGGAGTACTATCACCATGGGCAATGTCTCCATGGGCAGTTACCCCATGAGTACTACCACTTTGGCACTGTCACCATCGGCACTGTCACCATGGGCACTGTCGCTGTGGGCACTGTCACAATGGGACGTATCACCATGGGCTTTTTCAGCCTGGGCACTGTCCCCATGTGCACTGACACCGTGACATCTATCACCATAAACACTATAATCATTGACACTGTCACTATGAGCACTGTGACATTGAGCACTGTTATTTATGGCACTGCCAACATGAGCACTGTCACCATGAATACTGTCACTATGGGCATGACACCATGGGCACTGTCACAGTGGGCATTGTCACCCTAGATACTCTCACCATAGGCATTATCACTGTGAGAGTTGAGAACATGGGCACTGTCACCATGGACACTATCACCATGAGCACTGTCACCATGAGCATTGACACCCTGGGTATTTTCACCATGGGCACTGTCACTGTGAGCATGACACCATGAGAATTGTGATGATGGGCACTGTCACCATGGACACTCTCACCATGGGAACAATCACCATGAACACTGTCACCATGAACACTGTCACCATGTGCAGTGTGACCATGAGAACTTTCAGCATTGGCACTGTCACCATTATTCACTACAACCATGTGAACTACCATGTGCACTGTCACCATGGTCACTATCATGGTGAGCACTGTCATCATGAGAACTGTCATCATGGGCACTGTCACCAGGGGCACGGCCACCATGTGCACTGTTACCATGGTCACTATCACCGTGAGCACTGTCACCATGGGAACTACCAACATGGGCACTGTCATCATGAGCACTTTCACAATGGGAACTGCCTCCATGGGCACTATTAACGTAAGCACACTAACCATGAGTACTATCACCAAGGGCACTGTCAGTTACAGCACTATCACCATGGGTACTGTAACCATGACCACTGTCACCATAAGCACTGTCACCATTCTCACTATCACCATGTGCACTGTCACCATTGGCACTATCACCATGAGAACTGTCAGCCTGGGCACTGTCACCATGAGTATTGTGACTTTGGGCACTGTCACCGTGAGCACTGTCACCTTGGGCATTAGCACAATGTGGACTGTCACCATGAGCACTGTCATCATGGGCACAATCACTGTTAGAACTATCACTGTCGACACTGTCACAATGACAACTGTAACGGTGAGCACTTTCACCATGAGGGTTGTGACCATGGGCACTGTCACCATGGGCAGTGACCCTATGGACAATTTCACTGTTAGTACTGTCACCATGGACACTATAACTATGGGCACTGTCACCGTGAGCTCTGTCACCATGGGCACTTTCACCATGAGCACTGCCACAATGACCACTCTCACCATAAGAGCTCTCACCAGGGGCACTTTCACGATGGGCACTTCCAACATTGGCATTATCACTGTGAGCACTGTCAACAAGAGCACTGTCATGGTGGGCAGTGTCACCATGTGCACTATCACCGCAGGAACTATCACATTAAGCAATGTCACCATGGGCACTGTCACCATTTGCACTGCCACCATGTGCAATATCACCTTACGCACTGTCACCATGAGCACTTTATCACTGAATACTCTCAACATCGGTAATATCACTATGGACACTGTCACCATTAGAACTATCAGCATGAACAATGCCATAATGGGCACTGGCGCCATGGGTCTTGTCACTATGAGCACTGAAACAATGGGCACTATCACCATGAGAAATCTCACCACGCTAACTCTTCCCAAGGGCACTGTCACAGAGAGAAAAGTCACCATGGGAACTGTCACAGTCAGTATTCTCACCATTGACAGTCTCATTGTGGGCACTGCCACCGTGAGCACTATTACCATGTACACTGCTACCGTGAGCACTATCATGATAAGAACTGTCACCACGGCACGGACACCATGGGCACTCTCACAGTGTGCACTGTCACCAGGGGCACAGTCACCATGGGCACTATCACCATGAGCAATATCCCTATGGGCACTGTCACTATTTTGCACTGCCACCAGATGCACCATGACCATGTGCACTGTCACCATGAGCACTGCCACCATGAGCACTGTCACAAGGAGTGCCCATATGAGAACTGCCACCATGGGCAGTTTCACCATGATTACTGTCACCGTGGGTATTGTCACCTTGGGTACTGTCATCGTGAGTACTATCACAGTGAGCACTATCACCCTGAGCACTGTCAATATGGGCACAGCCTCAATGTGGACTGTCACCATGAACACTGTCACCATGGGCAATATCACAGTGAGAGCAGTCACCATGGTCACTGTCACCATGGTCACTGTCACTGTGAGCACTGTCACTAAGAGCATTATCACCATAGGCACTGTCACCATGAGTACAGTCACCATGGGCACTGTCAACATGGAGACTATCACCTTCAGCACTGTCACCATGAGCAATTTCAACAGGGTCACTTTCACTGTAAGAACTGTCACCACGGGGACTCTCACCATTGGCACTGCTTCTGAGGGGTTATCACGATGAGCACTATCACCATGGACAATGCCTCCATGGGCAGTTTCACTATGAGAACTGTCAATATTCGCACTCTCACCATCGGTACTGTCACCATGGGCCTTGTCACCCTGAGTGCTGTCACCATGGGCACTGTTAGGGTTGGCTCTGTCACAATAGGAAGTATCACCATGGGCTTTTTCAGTGTGGGCACTCTCCCCGTGTGCACTGATACCGTGACTTCTATTACCATAAACACTGTATACATGGGCACTGTCACCATGAGCACGGACATCATGAGCACTGCCACAATGAGCACTGTTATTTATGGCAGTGCCATCATGAGCCCTGTCACCATGGGCATCACACCATGGGCACTGTCACCATGGGCATTGTCACCCTAGATACCTCACCATAGGCATTAACACTGTGAGGATTGTGAACATGGGCAATGTCACCATGGGCACTGTCACCATGGGCACTCTCACTATGAGTCCTGTCATCCTGTGTAGTTTCACCATGGACACTGTCACTGTGAGCACTACACCATGAAAATTGTGACTATGGACACTGTCACCATGGACAGTCTCACCATGGGAACTATCACCGTGAACATTTTCACCATGAACACTCTCACTGTGTGCAGTGTCACCATCCACACTCTGACCGTAAAGACTCTCACCTTTAGCAAAGTCACCATGAGAAATGTCACCATGGGCACTGTCACCATTTTGCACTGCCACCATGTGCAGTGTCACCATGGGTAATATCACCATAGGCACATTCACCGTGAGAAATATGACCATGAGGAATGTCTCTATGGGTACTGACACCATGGGCATTGTCACTTTGAGCACTGTCACAATGGGTACTATCACTGTGAGAAATCTCACCATGCTAACTGTCCCCATGGGCAATGTCACCATGAGAGGTGTCACCATGGGCACTGTCACTGTTGGCACTGTCACCATGGTCACTGTCATTGTGGCCACTGTCACCATGGCCACTGCCACCTTGGGCTCTGTCACCAATAACACTGTAACAATGCCCATTATCACCGTGTGCAGTGTCACCATGGGCGCTATCACCATGAGCACTGTCAGTATATGCACTGTCACTATTTAGCACTGTCACCAGGTGAACTACCACTATGGGCACTGTCACGATATGCACTATCACCGTGAGCACGGTTACCATGGGCACTGTAACAATGCACAGTGTCACCATTGGTACTGTCCCCATGGGAACTGACACCAAGTGCACTGTCACCATTAGCACTCTCACCACGAGTACTGCCACTTTGGGAACTGCTATTATGAGCACTGTCACTATGAGAAGTGTCGCTCTGAGAACTGCCACAATGGATATTTTCAACATGAGTACTGTCACCATGGGTATTGTCACCATTTGCAAGGTCACCATGAGCACTATTATTATGAGAACTATCACCATGAGCAAGCTCACTGTGGTCACTGTCACCATGAGCACTGTTGCCCTGGGTAATGGCACAATATGTACTGACACCATGAGCCCTGTCACCATGGACACTCTCACTGTGAGCACTCTCACTGTAGTCACTGTCACCATGGGCACTGTTACCATGAGCACTGTCACCATAGACAATGGCACCGTGGGCACTGTCACCATGGGCACTGTCATCAAGGACAGTGTCACCATAGGCACTGTCACCATGGGCTCTGCCACCATGGTCACTATCACTGTGAGCACTTTCACCATGGGTACTGCAACCATGAGAAATGTCACCATGAGTACCGTCTGCATGGGTTGTTACCGTGTGAACTGTCACCATGAGAGCTGTCAACATGGGCAGTGTAACGATTTTTCACTCCCACCATGTGCAATGTCACCATGTGCACTATCACTGTGAGGACAGTCACCATGAGTACTGTCATCATGGGCACTGTCACCAAGGGCATGGCCAGCACGTGCACTGTTATCATGGTCACTATCACCGTGAGCACTTTCACAATGGGAACTGCCACCATGGAAATTATCAACGTGTGGACTCTCAACATGGGCACTATCACCATGGGCACTGTCACTGTGAGCACTGTCACCGTGAGCACTGTCACTAATTGCATTATCACCATAGACACTGTCTCCATGTGAACAGTCACCATGGGCACTGTCAACATTGAGACTATCACCTTGAGCACAGTCACCATGAGCAATTACAACAGGGTCACTTTCACTTTGAGAACTGTCACCACGGGGACTCTCACCATTGGCACTGCCTCTGAGGGGTTGTCAGGATGAGCACTATCACCATGGGCAGTGTCTCCATGGGCAGTTTCACCGTGAGCACTCTCACTATTGGCACTATAACCATTGGCACTGTCAGCATCAGCACGGTCACCTTGAGCACAGTCACAATGGGCGTTGTCACACTGGACACTGTCACAAAGGGCACAGTCTACATTAGCACTCTTACAATGGGCACTGTGATCTTGGGCACTGTCAACATGGGGTCTGTCACTGTGGGCACCGTCACAAGGGGAAGTATCACCATAGGCTTTGTCAGCGTGGGCACTATCACCATGGGCACGGCCACCGTGACATCTATCACAATAAGCACCGTAACCATGGGCACTGTCACCCTGAGCACGGTCACCATGAGCACTGCCACAATGGGAACTGTCATTTATGGCACTGTCCACATGATCAGTGTCACCATGAACACTCTCACCATGGGCAGGACACCCTGTGTATTGTCACCATGGACAGTGTCACCATCAGCACTCTCACCATGGGAATTGTCACCTTAGGTACTGTCACCATTGGCACTGTCACCTTGAGCAATTTTACCATGAGCTGTGTCACCCTGGGTATTGTCACCATGGGCACTATCACCGTGAGACTTGTGAATATGGGCAGTCTCAACATGGGCACTATCACCATGAACAATGTCACCATGAATACTGTCACCCTGTGTATTGTCACGATGGGCACTGTCACCATGAGCACTATACCATGAGAATTGTGACTATGGGCACTGTCACCATGGGCACATTCACCATCGGCACTATCGCCATGAACACTTTCACCATGAGCACTGTCACTATGTGCAGTTTCACCATACACACTATCACCATAAGAAATATCACGGTAAGCAATGTCACCATGAGCAATATCACCATGGGCACTGTCACTATTTTGCATTGCCACCATGAGCAGTGTCACCATAGGCACTTTTTCCATGAGTATTCTCACCATCGGTAATAACACCATGGGTACTGTCACCGTGAGCACTGTCACTATGAAAATTTTCACCATAGGCACTCTCACCGGGATAAATGTCATGATGGACACATTCAACGTAAGAACTGTCACCATGGGGACTATCACCATTGGCAGTGTCACTCTGGTGTGGTCACCATGAGCACTGTACCATGGGCAATGTCTCCATGGGCAGTGTCATCATGAGCACTGTCACTATTGGCAATCTCACCATCGGCACTGTCACAATGGACATGGTAACCGTAAGCACTGTCACCATGGGCCTTGTCACACTGGGCACTGTCACCATGGGCACTGTCACCGTGGGAACTGTCTCAATGGGAAATATCACCATGGGCTTTGTCAGCGTGGGCACTGTCCCATGCACACTGACACCGTGACATCTATCACCATAAACACTATAAACATGTGCACTTTCACTATGAGAATGGTCACCATGAGCACTGCCACAACGAGCACTGTTATTTATGGCACTACCAACATGAGAACTGTCACCATGAGCACTGTCACCATGGGTATGACACCATGGGCATTTTCACCCTAGGTACTCTCACCATAGGCATTATCACTGTGAGAATTGTGAACATGGGCACTGTCACCATAGGCACTGTCACCATGAGCACTGTCACCATGAGTACTGTCACCCTGGGTACTTTCACCATGTGCACTGTCACTGTGAGAACTACACCATTAGAATTCTGACTATGGGCACTGTCACCATGGACACTCTCACTATGGGAACTATCACCATGAACACTGTCACCATGAACACTGTCTCTGTGTGCAGTGTCACCATGTGCACTGTCACCATAAGGACAATCACCGTAAGCAAAGTCACCATGAGCAACGTCACCATGGGCACTATCACCATTTTGCACTGCCACCATGTGCAGTGTCACCATGTGTAATATCACCATAGGCACTTTCACCATGAGAAATGTGACCGTGGGGAATGTCTCTATGGGCACTGGCACAATGGGCATTGTCACTGTGAGCACTGTCACAACAGGCACTATCACCATGAGACATCTCACCTTGCTAACTGTCCCCATGGGCACTGTTACCGTGAGAAGTGTCACCAAGGGCACTGTCACTGTCGGCATTGTCACCATGGGCACTGTCATTGTGGGCACTGTCACCATTGCCACTGCCACCTTGGGCTCTGTCACCATGAACACTGCAACAATGCCCATTATCACCATGTGCACTGTCACCATGGGCACTATCATTATGAGCACTCTCAGCATGTGCACTGTCACCATTTAGCACTGTCACCAGGTGAACTACCACCATGTGCACTGTCATTATGTGCACTATCACTGTGAGCACGTTTACCATGGGAACTGTAACAATGCACAGTGTCACCATCGGTACTGTCCCAATGGGACCTGCCACTAAGTGTACTGTCACCATTAGCACTCTCACCACGAGCACTGCCACCTTGGGAACTGTTATTATGAGCACTGTCACCATGAGAAGTGTTGCTGTGAGAACTGCCACAATGGGTATTTTCATCATGAATACTGTCACCATGGGTATTGTCACCATTTTCAATGTCACCATGAGCACTATTACCGTGAGCACTATCACTGTGAGCACTCTCACTGTGGTCACTGTCACCATGAGCACTGTCGCCCTGGCTACTGGCACAATGCAGACTGACAACATGAGCCCTGTCACCATGGGCACTATCACTATGAGCACCCTCACCGTAGTCACTGTGACCATGGGCACTGTTACCATGAGCACTGTCACCATAGACAATTGCACCATGGGCACTGTCGACATGGGCACTGTCACCATGGGCACTGCCACCATGTGCACGCACTGTGAGCACTGTCACCATGGGTACTGCAACCATGAGAAATGTCACCGTTAGTACTATCTGTATTGGTTGTCACCGTGTGCACTGTCACCATGAGAACTGTCAACATGGGCACTGTCACCATTTTTCACTGCCACCATGTGCAATGTCACCATGGGCACTATCACCGTCAGAACTGTCACCATGAGTACTGTCATCATGGGCACTGTCACCAAAGGCATGGCCACCATGTGCACTGTTACCATGGGAAGTAACAACATGGGCAATGTCATCATGTGCACTTTCACAATGGGAACAGCCCCCATGGGCACTATCAATGGCGGAATCTCACCATGGGCTCTATCACAATGGGCACTGTCACCGTAAGCACTGACACTGTCGGTATTGTCACCATGAGCACTGTCACTATGGGTACTGGCACAATGCAGACTGTCACAATGAGACCTGTCACCACGGACTCTATCACCATGAGCACTCTCACCGTGGTCACTGGTACCATGGGTACTGTCACTGTGAGGACTTTACCATAGGCAATGGCACCGTGGGCACTGTCTCCATGGCCACGGTCATCATGGGCATTGTCACCATGGGCAGTGTCACCATTGGCACTGCCACCATGGGCACTATCACTGTGAACTTGTTTACAAAAACAAGTTTGGGCATGTTCTTTACCTTATTATATCGGTCATGTAAGGTCACATTCTAACTTGCTGGAAGCATATTTGAAGGTAATCGCCAAGCTGACATTTTGAAATGAATTGTAGCTTTCCCTTGTATTGAGGAGGCACAAGCTTCACATAATTTGCATCATCAAAATTCCGCAGCTCTGTGATATCAATTTCAACTGCCCCGGGAGATAGCCAGCTCTATAGTTAAAAATTGTCCACGTTGTCCAACTTATTCATCCTGTTTGCCCATGGGGGTCAACCCTAGAGGATTATTACCTAATATGTTATGGCAAATGGATGTAACTCATGTGCCAACTTTTGGAAAGCTATCTTATGTACATGTTTCAGTGGATACCTATTCTCATGTAATTCTTGCCTCAGCAAGAACCGGGAAAGCTTTTAAGGATGTTATGCAACACTTATTTTTCTGTTTTGCCTTTCTAGGCATTCCAAAAGCTCTAAAAACTGATAATGTTCCTGCCTATGTTTCTAAGGCTTTTAAAGATTTTGCGAAAAATTTAATATTTCCCATTCTATGGGAATCCCCTATAATCCTCAGGGTCATGCAATAGTGGAAAGAGCCCATCATACTTTAAAAGTACAAATTACAAAATTACAGCAAGGGGAATTCAAGTACAGTTGTCCACATCACATTCTTCAACACACACTATTTGTATTAAATAATTTGAATACTGATTCACAAGGTAATACTGCCATGATGAGGCATTGGACTCCTTATATTAATAAACCTAAACCTAGGGTGAAATGGAAGGATCTGCTCACTCGTCAGTGGAAAGGACCTGATATTTTCTAACCAGCGGCAGAGGATATGCTTGTGTATTTCCACAGGACGCTGACTCGCCGTTGTGGATCCCTGACCGTCTCATCAGACATGTCAGGCCCTCCGACCCCGCCTTACCACTTTCCAGTCAGGCACAAGCCACCAGAGCCGGAGATGTCAGCTGATGAATCAACATCAGCTAAAGAATGGCTGCTGCAGCAGATACAAACCTCACTATTGGAGAGAGACCGATTCATTGTCTGCCGTGTCCGCACCCAAGACCTCACAAGAGACAAGCCATCTCTACGATAACTTTGAATCCACCAACTTGGGGTCAGATTAAATGACTTGCTGATGAAGTCGAGGAAGTGGTAACAGACCAGGGAGCTACCATAACACCTGGAAATCTTTTTGTTGCTATGCTTGCTATATTGGCCTGCCAGGTAACTAGGGGAAATGTTTTGGGTAATTCTTATTGGACTTATCTCCCTGATCCACCGATTTTACAAACTGTAGCCTGGGATAATGAGGGTATACCAGTGTCTACTACTATGCCCAGGTTAATGGGAGGAGCCATAAGCTCCTATCCATATAATAAATTTAAAAAAATAATTTTGCTTTTCAAGGAAAATCAGGGTTCCATCCTATATGTTTTATATTTCCATCAATTAATAATTCTGTAGCCTCTCATAAGGATGGTTGTATACCATTTTTCCTAAAGGACAGCTTACTGCTTCTCCTTCGAGTCAATCTAGTAAGAGACTTCTTTGGGCTTTGATTTATCTAGCACCTGGAGAAGATCCAACTTATAATTAACCTTCCTCTCATTCTTTAAATTTCCTCCTTGTAATCCTCCTTAAAGTATTCGTACAGGAATACAATCATTTATATTACAATCTCCAGAAGACCAATTGGATAGTAACTGGGATGCTGTAGATACCACTACAGGATTTCATACATGGAATTATTGCATATATTTTCCAAGAATAGATATTCCCATAGAGGATACCACAAAAAAATGTGTATGATTAGAGTAATCCTGATCCATCTAAGGATTTTAGATCTTATTTACAACATCATGCACGTTATGATTGTAATAATTCATTTATTCCAGCTTCTATGCATGTTAATAGATGGCACATTGGATGATGGGTGCCTCCTCTACTAACTATGGCTCAAGATAATATGTATTATGCACAGACCCAGCCTTGGAATGCTATTGCTGCACCATTGCCAGTTATTCTTCATAGACCTAAAATTATGGGCATTTATTCTATGCAGGCTTGTGTGTCAGCACCTTATGTATTCTTGGTAGCCCCAACATATGTGGATCTAAATATTTATCATAATACTTCTGATTCTACTTTTTGGACACATTGCTATGATTGTATTTTGACAAGTTGTATAAATCCCTCTATGAATGTACAAGTTTTAATGATTCTTAAATGACCGCCATACATTATGTTGCCTGTAAAATTATCCTCTGCCTGGTATGATGATTATGGTTTACAAGTTTTCCATGATACTGAACTTTTATTACGTTCAAAGAGATTTGCTGCAGCTTTAATTCTAACAATATATACATTTATAGCTGTTATAGCATCATTTTCTCTTTCAATAAGTTCCTTAGTTCAACAATTACATATAGCTCATCATGTAAATGAGCTTTCAAAAAATGTATCTTTAGCTCTGGCTACTCAGGAAGTTATAGACAGAAAGTTAGAAGCAAAGGTGGATGCCTTAGAAGAAGCAATTTTACACATAGGCAAGAATTAACAGCGCTCAAAGTAAGATTAGCTTTGAGGTGTCATGAAAAATATAGACTGATTTGTGTTACTCCTCTAAAAGTGAATAAATCATTATATTCTTGGGAACAAATTCGTACTCATATTATGGGAGTTTGGAACCAAACAGATGTTAGTTTAGACCTTATTAAATTACATCACGAGATTCATGACATAGGAAATACAAACTTAAATTTATCTCCGGCACAGTCTGATGAGAATTTTTTTGAAAGTATTAAGTCATTTGTGTCACATAAAACCTTATTATCAATGCTCATTAATAGAGGCATCATTGCAGTAGTTGTAATAATTCTGATATTTTTACTTCCAGTCATCATTAGAATAATTATTAAAAGCATGAAACAACTTTCTGTGGAGCTACATACTGCACTTTTAAAAAATAAAAAAATGGGGAGATGTCGGAAGCCATCCTGGAGCCATTGCACCCTGACAAAGTCATGAGCAATGGAAGGCATACCACCCTTTTAAAAAATAAAAAAAAGCGGGAGATGTTGGAAGCTATCCTGGTGCCATTGCACCATGACCAAGTCATGAGCAACAGAAGGCGTAACTGCAAGACAGTGCCGTGCCAGGAAAGTGAACTACAGCACCGTTTTTATGTTTTATGATAATAAATTTACATACAGGGGTAATTTTGCAGGGATGTTGCTCCACGTGAAAGAAAAATTCCTCTAGGACTCACCCTCCTGAAACTACCATAGAATGGGAAGTACCCAGTAAAGCCCTGTGGAAATGGGTAAAGAATAAAGAGCCTGGAACTAAGGGGATGTTTTTGTGAAAAACACCCTCTAGTAAGGAGTTATGGCCATGGGCCGGAGTTGCTGATGATGACATAGGAAATTTATGGTTCTATTATAAAGGAAGATTAATTATAGAAAAACAAATGACTAGAGCAGAATTTGTTGCCAGGATAGGGAGAAAACACTGTCTCAGTTGAAGGAAACAATGAGAAAGAGCCTGCAGGTACATTGTAAATATTTTCATGGAACCATTGTAAAAGCTTGCTCATGCAAGAAGAAAAATAGGAATAAGTAGCTCCAACTTTTACAATTAAAATAATCATAGAACTGATTGGCTTGGTTACTAAGAAACAACCTGTGATTAATGGGAACTTGGGGAAATATTTTAGTAGGACATCTAGAAACTAGAGGATATTTGTTTGAAAAAATCTTTATAGAACATTTTGAGGTTTGATTGTGCTAAGATTGAGTGGCCACATACCTGGTAATGTAATCAACTACAATATATAAGCCTGTGATTGTAAACAATAGAGGAAGAATGAAGAATAAAGACATGAGAAAGAGAAACATGCAATGCTGATACTTTAAGAAGTGTAATAGAATTATTTCTTTTGCTGACGCTATCCATCCCTCGGCTATCCCTGGACTCCGTGGATCCAGACTCCGGCAAGTGGCGCCCAAACAGGGATCTGAAGGGTAAGTGTATTTAGGGTGAGTTCGGGATAGCTAGGTTTCCACCTAGGGTGCTGCAGACACCCTTGCAGAGTATAGGCAAGGTAAGTGAAGGGTGGATAATCTAATAAGTTATATAAAAGGTAAGTTAACTATGGGTCATAAGGAATCTAAAGAGAGAAAATTATTTATTGATATTTTTAAACATATGTTATCTGGAAGAGGTATTAAGGTAACTACTAGTCAATTAGCTAACTTTTTAAACTTTATTCAAGAACAATGTCCATGGTTCCCAGAGGAAGGTACAGTTAATTTGGATACATGGGCTAAGGTAGGGGATCAATTAAAAACATATTATTCGGGCTTCCCTGGTGGCGCAGTGGTTGAGAGTCCGCCTGCCGATGCAGGGGACACGGGTTCGTGCCCCGGTCTGGGAGGATCCCACATGCCGCGGAGCGGTTGGGCCCGTGAGCCATGGCCGTTGGGCCTGCGCGTCCGGAGCCTGTGCTCCGCAACGGGAGAGGCCACAACAGTGAGAGGCCCGCATACAGCAAAAAAAAAAAAAAAAAAAAAAAAAAAAAAACATATTATTCACTTCATGGTCCTGATAAATTTCCTGTAGATACTTTTGCCCTATGGAATCTCATTAGAGATACCTTAGATCCAGTACAAGAAAGACAGAAAATACCTTATATGGGAACTCCAGATGAAAGTACTCCCTTAATACCTCCAAAACCACCTCCTAAGAAAGTATTGGCAACTACATTTGAAAAATGTAAAATAGATGATGATGATGATGATTTGTCCCCTCAGGATCAAAGAGACCTGGAGGAGGCTGTTGCTGCTTATCATAGAGAGCCAAATCCTTGGGATTTTCCTGTTATTAATTCTGAGACAAAAGCATCTTTGCCAAAAATTAGATATCCTGCATTACCAGATTATAAACAAGAGATGCCTTTGAGACCACCTCCACCTCCTCCAACTAACAAAATGATTAAAAATACATTTAATATTAAGCCAAAGATGCATTCCAGAAGAATGTAGGTCTCTGATGATCCAGAATTTGCTGCTTGTTTCCATGTAGGTTTTGAAGGAGCCTTTGATGATGGGGTGACATGGGAACCTCTGCCTTCTAAGATTCTCAAAGAATTAAGGGCTGCATGTGCTGATGATGGACCACTAGCTCCCTATACACTCACTTTGCCAGATGCTCTTGCTAACAGATGGATGACACCATATGATTTGGTCCAAGTGGCTCGTGTCTGTCTCTCAGGTGGGCAATATCTTTTGTGGAGAACAGAATATGAAGACTTAGCTGGAAAACAAACTGCAATTAATAAAAGACAAAGGAAAGCTGATATCTTGTTGGATATGTTAATAGGTGAGGGAGATTATGATACTGAACAAAGTCAAATGTACCTAAATAAGGAAGTCTTGATGCAGGTCACTAGTTGTGCTGTTAATTCCTGGAAATCTCTTCCTTTGGTGGCTGGGAAAGCAACGACCTTGGGGGGAATTAAGCAAAGGGATGATGAAGCATATGAAGACTTTGTGTCAAGATTAACACAGGCAGTACAGAGAGTAATTACCAATCAAGAGGCAGCTGATATGCTTGTTAAGCAATTGGCATTTGAAAATGCAAACTGTACCCGTCAAGCATTATTGAGACCTATTAGGAAAACTGGAATTATAACTGTTTTTATTAAACTATGTGCAGACGTAGGACCTGCCTTTATACAGGGCGTTGCTATAGCAGCTGCATTAAAAGGGGAAATGTATCCACAATATGTACAAGATATAATAAAGAAAAAAGGAGCTCCTGTCATTATGGCTAGGGGTACTCCCGGAAATTGTTGTTATGCCTGTGGTAAGCCAGGTCATTTTAGTAGAGCATTTTCTTATAAGAATGCAGATATCCAGCAAGAAGCACCTAACATGCCTCCACTATCTGTTCCTTCACCTATAAATTCTAAAGTCAATCTTCCAAAGACTTTATGTCCACGGTGTCAGAAGCATTGTCATTGGGCAAAAGAATGTAAATCTAAATTTCATAAGAATGGACAACTTTTACGACCTAATTCTGACACAGAGCATTCGGGAAACTTCCAGAGGGGCCAGCCCCAGGCCTCAAAAATGATAGGGGCAACATAAATAAATACATCCCAACATCTGAACCCCTTCCTTCCTTTTGTTCCATCTCAGAACTCTTCAGAGCAACCCCAGGCAGTGCAGGGTTGGACTTGTGTTCCACCACCTCAACAATATTAACACCTGATGCTCCTCCAATAAAAATTGGAATCAAAGGGCCATTGCCAGAAGGTGTATTGGGTCTCATATTGGGAAGAAGTTCATCATCTCTTGCAGGATTAACAGTTTTGACAGGTGTTATAGATTCTGACTATACAGGAGAACTACAAATTATGGTGGGTCCCCCCACAAAAATGCAGCAAATATTTAAAGGTCAAAGAATAGCTCAATTGCTTTTGCTCCCATATTATCTGACGGGACAATCTCTAATTGATAAACCTAGAAATGAAGGAGGTTTTGGATCTAGTGATATGGCTTTTGGGGTACAGGAAATTACCCAGTCTAGACCTACAAAGGTACTAAGGGTTAATGGAAAAGAGATTAGAGGATTATTGGATACAGTAGGAGATGTGTCCTGTGTGGCTTGTAAGGATTGGCCTCCAGCCTGGCCAACTAAAAGTACTCATGATGAGCTTACAGGTTTGGGGAAAGCTCCATCTGTAGCAAAAAGTTTACAAATATTGCATTGGACCAATTAGGAAGGTCAATCAGGTATATTTTGTACTTATATAATACATTCTTTGCCATTTACCCTATGGGGAAGAGACATATTGGCACAAATTGGAATGCTATTATATAGCCCAGATGAAAAGGTTACTTCTCAAATGTTAAATATGAGATATGATCCCATTAATGGATTAGGTAAAGAACAACATGGTGATATGTTGCCCATACTGACTAAACAACATAAATTTAGGCAAGGTTTGGGTTCTCCAAATTTATAAATATGGCCACTGCTCGAGCTGCTGACCCCATTTCTTGGAAATCAGATCCCATTAGCACTGTCACCACCTTGGGCACTGCTATCATGAGCACTGTCACCATGAGAACTGTCGCTATAAGAACTGCCACCATGGGTATTTTCAACATGAGTACTGCCATCATGGGTATTGTCAACATTTGCACTGTCACCATGTACACTATTACCATGAGCACTCTCACTGTGGTCACTGTCACAATGAGCACTGTCACCATGGGTACTGGCACAATGTGGACTGGCACCATGAGCCCTGTCACAATGGGCACTATCACTGTGAGCACTGTCACCATGGTCAATGACACCATGGGAACTGTTACCATGAGCACGGTCACCATAGGCAATTGTGCAATGGGCACTGTCACCATGGGAACTGTCATCATGGACAGTATAACCATGGGCACTGACACCATGGGCATTATCACTGTCAGCACTGTCACCATGGGCAATGCAACTATGAGAACTGTAACCGTGAGTACTGTCTGCATGGGATTCCACTATGAGCACTGTCACAATCAGAACAGTCATCATGGGCACTGTCAGCATTTTTCACTTCCACCATGTGAAAGGTCACCATGGGCACTTTCACTGTGAGAACTGTCACTATGAGTACTGTCATCATGGGCACTGTCACCAAGGGCACGTCCACCATGTGCACTGTTACCATGGTCACTATCACCGTGAGCACTGTCACCATGGGTACTACCAACATGGACAATGTCATCATGAGCAATTTCACAATAGGAACTGCCACCATGGGCACTATCAACGTGCAGAATCTCCCCATGGGCACTATCACCATGGGCACTGTCACTGTGAGCAAAGTCACCATCGACACGGTAACCATGAGCAGTATTACTGTGAGCACTACCACCATGAGCACTCTCACCATGGTCACTGTCACCATGGGCACTGTCACTGTGAGCACTGTCACTATGGGTACTGGCACAATGGGGACTGTCAAAATTAGCCCTGTCACCATGGACACTATCACCATGAGCACTCTCACCATGGTCACTGTTACCATGGGTACTGTCACTGTGAGCACTGTCACCATAGACAATGGAACCGTGGGCACAGTCACCATGGTCACTGTCATCATGGGCATTGTCACCTTGGGCAGTGTCACCATGGTCACTGCCACCATGGGCACGATCACTGTGAGCACTGTCACCACGGGAACTGCTACCATGAGCACTGTCAGCACGGGTGGTCACCGTGTGCACTGTAACCATGAGAAGTGTCAGCATTGGCACTGTCACCATTTTTCACTACCACCATGTACACTGTCACCATGGGCACTATCACCATGATCACTGTCACCATGAGTACTGTCATCATGGGCACTGTCACCAAGGGCACAGCCACCATGTGCACTGTTACCATGGTCACTACCACCGTGAGCACTGTCACCATGGGGTCTACCAACATGGGCACTGTCATCATGAGCACTTTCACAATGGGAACTGCCACCATGGGCACTATTAATGTGAGCACACTCACCATGGGCAGTATCACCAAAGGCACTGTCAGTTTCAGCACTATCACCATGGGTATGCAACCATGACCACTGTCACCATAAGCACTGTCACCATTCTCAGTATCACCATGTGCACTGACACCATGGGCACTATCACCATGAGAACTGTCAGCCTGGGCACTGTCACCATGGGTATTGTGACTTTGAGCACTGTCACTGTGAGCACTGTCACCTTGGGCACTGGCCCAATGTGGTCTGTCAGCATGAGCACTGTCATCATGGGCACTATCAACATTAGACCTGTCACCGTGGTCACTGTCACCATGTGCATTGTCACCATGAGCACTTTCACCATGATGGTTGTGACCATGGGCATTGTCACCATGAGCACTGTCACCTTGGGCACTGGCACAATGTGGGCTGTCACCATGAGCACTGTCATCATGGGCACTATCACCTTTAGAATAGTCACTGTGGTCAGTGTCACCATGGGAACTGTCACCGTGAGCACTGTCACCATGAGAAGTGTCACCATGGGCACTGTCACAGTGAGCACTGTAAATTTGGGCAGTGGCACAATGTGGACTGTCACCATAAGCACTGTCATCATGGGCACTATCACCGAGAGGGTTGTGACCATTGGCAGTGTCAACATGGGAAGTGTCCCCATTGACAGTTTCACTGTTAGTACTGCCACCATGGACACTATAACTATGCGCACTGTCACTGTGAGCTCTGTCACCATGGGCACTTTCACCACGAGCACTGCCACTCTGACCAATCTCACCATAAGAACTCTCACCATGGGCACTTTCATGATGGGCACTTCCAACATTGGCACTATCACCTTGAGCACTGTCAACAAAAGCCCTTTCACGGTGGGCAGTGTCACCATGTGCACCGTCACTGCAAGGACTATCACATTAAACAATGTCACCATGGGCAGTGTCACCACTTTGCACTGCCACCATGTGTACTATCACCTTAGGAACTGTCACCATGAGCACTTTATAACTGAGTACTGTCACCATGAGTAATATCACCATGGGCACGGTCACCGTGAGAACTATCACCGTAAGCCAAGCCATGATGGACACTGGTGCAATGGGTCTTGTCACTATGAACACTGATAAAATGGGCACTATCACCATGAGAAATCTCACTGTGCTAACAGTCCCCAAGGGCACTGTCACAGAGAGAAAAGTCACCATAGGCACTGTCACAGTCAGTATTCTGACAATTCGCACTCTCACTGTGGGCACTGCCACCGTGAACACTATTAACATGAACACTGCTACCATGAGCACAATCATGATAAGATCTTTCACCATGGGCACAGCAACCATGTGCAATCTCACAGTGTGCACTGTCACCATGGGCAATGTCACCATGAGCACTCTCACCATGGGCACTGTCACCATGAGCAATATCACCATGGGTACTGTCACTATTTTGCACTGCCACCAGATGCTCCATGACCATGTGCACTGTCACCATGGGCAGTGTCACCATTGGTAGTCTCACCATGGGCACTGCCACAATGAGCACTGTCACCAAGAGCACTCTCACCACGAACACTGCCACCATGAGAACTGTCACAAGAACTGTCACTATGAGAACTGCCACCATGGGTACTTTCACCATGATTCCTGTCACCGTGGGTATTGTCAACTTGGGCACTGTCAACATGAGTACTATCACCGTGAGCACTATCACCCTGAGCACTGTCACCACGGGTACAGCCTCAATGCGGACTGTCACCATGAACACTGTCACCATGGGCACTATCACAGTGAGAACAGTCACCGTGGTCAATGTCACCATGAGCACTGTCACTAAGAGCATTATCACCATAGGCAATGTCACCATGAGAAAAGTCACCATGAGTACTGTCAACATGGAGACTATCATCTTGAGAACTGTCACTATGAGCAATTTCAACAGTGTCACTTTCACTGTGAGAACTGTCACCACGGGGACTCTCACCATTGACACTGCCCCCGAGGGGTTATCACGATGAGCACTGTCACCATGGGCAGTGTCGCGGGCAGTTTCACTGTAAGCACTATCACTATTGGCACTATCACCATTGGCACTGTCAACATCGGCACAGCCACCATGAGCACTGTCACAATGGGCGTTGTCACACTGGGCACTGTCACCATGGGCACAGTCACTGTTAGCACTCTCACCATGGGCACTGTGATCTTGGGCACTGTCACCATGGGCTTTGTCAGCGTGGGCACTGTCACCATGGGCAAGGCCACGGTGACATCTATCACCATAAGCACTGTAACCATGGGCACTGTCACCATGAGCACGGTCACCATGAGCACTGCCATAATGAGCACTGTCACTTATGGCACTGTCCACATGAGCAGTGTCACCATGAACTCTGTCACCGTGGGCAGGACACCCTGGGAATTGTCACCATGGGCACCGTCACCATGAGCACTCTCACCATGGGAATTGTCACCTTAGGTACTGTCACCATGGGCACTGTCACTGTGAGCACTTTTACCATGAACTCTGTCACCCTGGGTATTTTCACCATGGGCACTATGACCGTGAGAGTTGTGAACATCAGCACTATCAACTTGAGCAATATCACCATGAATACTGTCACCCTGTGTATTGTCACCATGGGCACTGTCCCTGTGAGCACTACACGGTGAGAATTGTGACTATGGGCACTATCACCATGGGCACATTCACCATCGGAACTATCGCCATGAACACTGTCACCATGAGCACTGTCACTTTGTGCAGTTTCAGCATACACTATATCACCTAAGGACTATCACTGTAAGCAATGTCACCATGACCAATATCAACATGGGCACTGTCACCATTTTGCACTGCAACCATGTGCAGTGTCACCATGGGCACTTTTACCATAAGTAATGTCACCATGGTTAATATCACCATGGGCACTGTCACCGTGAGCACTGTCACTATGAGAATTTTCACCATAAGCACAGTCACCATGAGAACTGTCACCATGGTCACATTCAATGTAAGAACTCTCATAATGGGGACTATCACCATTGGCACTCTCACCGTGGGGTTGTCACCATGAGCCCTATTACCATGGGTAATGTCTCCATGGGTAGTTTCACCATAAGCACTGTCACTATTGGCACTCTCAGCATCGGCACTGTCACCATGGGTATGGTCACCATGAGGACTATCACCACGGGCCTTGTCACACTGGTCACTCTCACCATGGCGACTGTTACCATGGGCACAGTCACCATTAGCACTCTCCCCATGGGCACTGTGATCTTGTGCTCTGTCACCATGGGCTCTGTCACTGTGGGCACTGTCACAATGAGAAGTATCACCATGGGTTTTGTCCGCCTGGGCACTGTCACCATGGGCATTGTCACCATGTGCATGACCACAGTGACATCTATCAACATAAGCACTGTAACCATGGGCACTGTCACCATGAGCACGGTCACCATGAGTACTGACACAATGAACACTGTCACTTATGGCACTGTCCACATGAGCGGAGTCATCATGAACTCTGTCACCGTGGGCAGAACACCCTGGGAATTGTCACCATGGGCACTGTCACCATGAGAACTCTCACCATGGGAATTGTCACCTTAGATACTGTCACCATGGGCACTGTCACCGTGAGCACTTTTAACATGAGTTCTGTCACCCTGGGTATTGTCACCATGGGCACTATCACCATGAGAGTTGTGAACATGGGCACTCTCACCATGGGCACTATCACCATGAGTAATGTCATCATGAATACTGTCACCCTGGGCACTGTCACTGTGAGCACTACACCGTGAGAATTGTGACTGTGGGCACTGTCACCATGGGCACATTCACCATCGACACTATCACTGTGAACACTGTCACCATGAGCACTCTCACTGTGTGCATTTTCACCATAACACCATCACCGTAAGGATTATCACCATAAGCAATGTTACCATGCGCAATATCACCATGGGCACTGTCACTATTTTGCACTAACACCATGTGCAGTGTCACCATGGGCACTTTTACATGAGTACTGTCACCATGGGTAATATCACCAAGGGCACTGTCACGTGAGCACTGTCACTATGATAATTTTCACCATAGGCACTCTCACTGTGAGAATTGTCACCATGGACACATTCAACGTAAGAACTGTCACCACGGGGACTATCACCATTGGCAGTGACACTGTGGTGTTGTCACCATGAGCACTGTCACCATGGGCCATGTGTCCATTGGCACTTTCACCATGAGCACTGTCACTATTGGCAATCTCACCATCGCCACTGTCACCATGGGCATGGTAACCGTGAGCACTGTCACCATGGGCCTTGTCACACTGGGCACTGTCACCATGGGCACTGTCGCCTTGGGAACTGTCACAATGGGAAGTATCACCATGGGTTTTGTCAACATGGGCACTGTTCCCGTGGACACTGACACTGTGACATCTATCACCATAAACACTGTAAACATGGGCACTCTCACTATAAGCATGGTCACCATGAGCACTCTCACCATGGGCATGACACCATGAGCACTGTTCACCATGGGCATTTTCAAACTAGGTAACCTCACCATAGGCATTATCACTATGAGAATTGTGAACATGGGCACTGTCACCATAGGCACTGTCACCATGAGCACTGTCACCATGAGTACTGTCACCCTGGGTACTTTCACCATGTGCACTCTCACTGTGAGAACTACACCATTAGAATTCTGACTATGGTCACTGTCACCATGGACACTCTCACCATGGGAACTATCACCATGAACACTGTCACCATGAACACTGTCTCTGTGTACAGTGTCACCATGTGCACTGTCACCATAAGGACAATCACCATAAGCAAAGTCACCCTGAGCAATGTCACCATGGGCACTGTCACCATTTTGCACTGCCACCATGTGCAGTGTCACCATGGGTAATATCACTGTACGCACTTTCACCATGAGAAATGTGACCGTGCAGAATGTCTGTATGGGCACTCGCACCATGGGCATTGTCACTGTGAGCACTGTCACAACGGGCACTATCACCGTGAGAAATCTCACCATGCTAACTGTCCCCATGGGCACTGTCACTGTGAGAAGTGTCACCAAGGGCACTGTCACTGTCGGCACTGTCACCATGGGCACTGTCATTGTGGGCACTGTCACCATTGCCACTGCCACCTTGGGTTCTGTCACAATGAACACTGTAACAATGCACATTATCACCGTGTGCACTGTCACCATGGGCACTATCACCATGAGCACTCTCAGCATGCGCACTGTCACTACGTAGCAGTCACCAGGTGAAATACCACCATGGGCACTGTCAAGATGTGCACTATCACCAGGAGCACGGTTACCATGGGCACTGTAACAATGCACAGTGTTACCATTTGTACTGTCCCCATGGGAAATGCCACCGACAGCACTGTCACCATTAGCACTTTCACTACCTTGGGCACTGCTATTATGAGCTCTGTCACCATGACAACTGTCACTATGAGAATGGCCACCATGGGTATTTTCAACATGAGTACGGTCACCATGGGTATTGTCACCATTTTCACTGTCACCATGAGCACTATTACCATGAGCACTATCACCATGACCAATCTCACTGTGGTCACTGTCACCATGGGCACTGTTGGCATGGGTACTGGCACAATGCGGACTGACACCATGAGACCTGTCCCCATGGGCACTATCACTGTGAGCACTCTCACCATGGTCACTGACACCATGGGCACTGTTTCCATGAGCACTGTCACCCTAGGCAATGGTGCCGTGGGTACTGTCACCATCGGCACTATCATGGGCAGTGTCACCATGGGCACTATCACCATCGGCACTGCCACCATCAGCATTATTACTGTGAGAACTGTCACCATGGGTACTGATACCATGAGAACTGTTACCGTGAGTACTGTCTGCATGGTTGTCACCATGTGCACTGTCACCATGACAACTGTCAACATGTGCACTGTCACCATTTTTCACTGCCACCATGTGCAACATCACCATGGAGGCTATCACCGTAAGAACTGTCACCATGGGTACTGTCATCATGGGCACTGTCACCAAGGGCACAGCCACCTTGTGCACTGTTACCACGGTCACTATCACCGTGAGCACTGTCACCTTGGGAACTACCAACATGGGCAATGTCATCATGAGCACTTTCACAATGGGAACTGCCACCATGGTCACTATCAACGTGCAGACTCTCACCATGAGCACTATCACCTTGGGCACTGTCACCGTGAGCAGTGTCACCATCGGCACTGTCACCATGTGCACTATTACTGTGAGCACTATCACCAGCAGCACTCTCACCGTGTTCACTGTCTCCATGGGCACTGTTACCATGGGCACTGTCACTATGGGTACTGGCACAATGCGGATTGTCTCAATGAGCCCTGTCACCATGGACACTATCACCATGAGCACTCTCACCATGGTCACTCTTACCATGGGCACTGTCACCGTGTGCACTGTTACCAGAAGAACTGTTAGCATGGGTACTGTCAACGTTTTTCACTGCCACCATGTGAACTACCACCATGTGCACTGTCACCATGGACACTATCCCCGTGAGCACTGTCACCATGAGTACTGTCATCATGGGCAGTGTCACCAACGGCATAGCCCCCATGTGCACTGTTACCATGGTCACTATCACCATGAGCACTGTCACCATGGGAACTACCAACATGAGCACGGTCACCATGAGCACTTTCACAATGGGAACTGCCACCATGGGCACTATTAACGTGAGCACACTCACCATGGGCAGTATCACCAAGGGCACTGTCAGTTTCAGCACTATCATAATAGGTACTGAAACCATGACCATTGTCACCATAAACACTGTCATAATTCTCAGTATCACCATTTTCACTGTCACCATGAGCACCTTCACTCTGAGGGTTGTGACCATGGTCACTGTCACCATGAGCATTGTCACCTTGCACACTGGCACAATGTGAACTGTCACCATGAGCACTTTCATCATGGGCACTATCACAGGTAGAACATTCACCGTGGTCACTGTCACCATGGGCAATGTCACCGTGAGCACTGTCTCCGTGAGCAGTGTCATCATGGGCACTGTCACCGTGAGCACTGTCACCTTGGGCACTGGCACAATGTGGTCTCTCACCATGAGCACTGTCATCATGGGCACTATCACCGTTAGAACTGTCATCGTGGTCACTGTTACAATGGGCACTGTCACCGTGAGCACTATCACCGTGAGGGTTGTATGGGCACTGTCACCTTGGCCAGTGTCCCCATGGGCAATTTCACTGTTAGTACTGTCACCATGGACACTATAACTATGGACATTGTCACCGTGAGCTCTGTCACCATGGGCACATTCACCATGAGCGCTGCCACTCTGAGCACTTTCACCATAAGAACTGTCACCATGGGCACTTTCACAATGGGCCCTTCGAACATTGGCACTGTCACCGTGAGCACTGTTAACAGGAGCACTGTCACGGTGGGCTGTGTCACCATGCGCACTATCACTGCAAGGACTATCACATTGAGCAATGTCACCATGGGCACTGTCACCATTTTGCACTGTGACAATGTGTACTATCACCTTGGGCACTGTAACCATGAGCACTTTATCACTGATTACTGTCACCATGGGTAATATCACCATGGGCACTGTCACCGTGAGAACTATTACCGTGAGCGATGCCATGATGGGCACTCAGTCCATGGATCTTGTCACTATGAAAACTGAAACAATTGTCACTATCACCATGACAAATCTCACCGTGCTTACTGTCCCCAAGGGCACTGTCACAAAGTGAAAAGTCACCATGGGCACTGTCACAGTCAGTATTCTCACCATTGGCACTCTCATAGTGGGCACTGCTACCATGAGCACTATTACCATGAACACTGGTACCTTGAGCATTATCATGATAAGAACTGTCACCATGGGCCCAGACACCATGGGCAGTCTCACAGTTTGTACTGTAACCAGGGGCACTGTCACCATGAGCACTCTAACCATGGGCACACAACAGGGGCACTATCACCATGAGCAATCTCACCATGGGCACTGTCACTATTTTGCATTGCCAACAGATGCACCATGACCATGTGCACTGTCACCATGGGCAGCGTCACAATCGGTATTCTCACCATGGGCACTGAAACCATGAGCACTATCACAAAGAACACTGATACCACGAGCAATGCCACCATAAGCACTCTCACAAGAACTGTCACTATGAGAACTGCAACCATGGGGACTTTCTCATTGATTACTGTCACTGTGGTTCTTGGAGCATTCTGATGACAATGGTCATGGAGCCTTATGATGATAAGGCTGTGGAACATTGTGATGGCAGGGGTCATGGAGCATTGTTATGACAAAGATAATGGAGCATTGTGAGGACAAGGGCATGCAGCATTGGTCTGAAAAGTTTCATGGATTATTGTGATGAGAGTGGCCATGGAGCATTGTGATGACAAGTGCCCGGAACACAGTGATACATGGGTCATGGAGGATTGTAATGACAAGGGCATGGAGCACTGGGATGACAAGCGTCATGGAGCATTGTGATGACAACAGCATGGAACAATATGATGAGAGGGTTCATGGAGCCTTGTGATGACAATAGCATGGAGCATTGTGATGCCAAGGGTCATGGAGATTTGTGACGGCAAAGGTCATGGAGCATTTTGATGACAAAGGAATAGTGCATTGTGATGAGAAGGGCAGGGAGCATTGTGATGACAGGGTCATGGAGCAATTTGATGAAAAGTGTCATTGAACATTTTGTTGACAGTGGCTATAGAAAATTGTGATGTCAGGGGCCATAGAGCATTGTGATGAAAAGGGTCATGGGGCATTTTGATGACAGTGGATATGGAACATTGTGATGTCGGGGTCATTTTGCATTGTGATGATAAAGTCATGTAGCATTGTGATGATAGGTGTCATGGAACATTGTAATGACAGGGGTGAGGGAGAATGGTGATGACTACTGATGGAACATTGTGATATCAGTGGTGAGAGACCATTTTGATGAGAAGTGCATGGAGCATTGTGATGACAAGGTTTATGGAGCATTGTGATGACAAGGTTGTGGAGCATTGGATGACAAGCGCATGGCACATTGGGATGACATGGGTCATGGAGGATTGTGCTGACAAGCCCATGGAGCATTGTGATGACTAGGGTCACGGAGCACTGTGATGAAAAGTTCATGGAGCATTGTGGTGACAAAGGTCATGAAGCATTGTGATGAGTGGAGTCACGGAGCATTGTGCTGACAGGGGTCATGGAGCATTGGGATGATAAGGGCATGAAGCATTGTAATGGCAGGGACATGGATCATTAGTCTGACAACTTTCATGGATTATTGTGATGACAATGGACTTGGCACATTGTGATGACAAGGGCATGGAGCATTGTTGTGACAAGGTCTTGGAGTATTGTGAAGATACGTGTCAGGGAGCATTGTGATGACATATGTCATGGTCCATTGTGATGACAATGACATGGAGCATTGTGATGTCAAATGTCATGGAGGTTTGTGATGACAAAGTTAATGGAGCATTGTGATGACAAGGGCTTGGAGCATTGTGATGACAAGTGTCAGGGAGCATTGTGATGACAAGGGCATGGAGCAGTGTGATGAAAAAGGCCATTGATAATTTTGATGACAAGGTTGTGAAACAGTGTGATAACAAGCGCATGGAGCTTGCTATGACAGTGGTCATGGAGCATGGCGATGACAAGTGCATGGAGAATTGTGATGAGAAAGCATGTAACATTGTGATGAGAAGTGTCATGGAGCATTGTGATGACAAGGACGTGGAGAATTGTGATGACAAGGGACATGGAGAATTGTGATGACCAGAGCATGAAGCATTGTGATGGCAAGACCGTGGCACATTGTGATGAGAAGACCATGGATAATTGTGACGATGAGCGTCATGGAACACTGCAATGTCAAGGGGCATGGAGCATTGTGATGACAGGTGTCATGGAGCATTGTGATGACAGGGGTCATGGAGCATTCTGATGATAAGGGTCATAGAGCATTCTGATGACAAGCTTGTGGAGTATTGTGATGACAATGGAATGGAGCATTGTGATGAAAAGGGCATGGGACATTGAGATGAAAAACGCATGGAGCCTTTTCATGACAGGGTTCAAGGAGCATACTGACGAAAAGTGTCAGGGAGCATTGTGATGTCAAGTGTATTAAGCATAGGAATGACAAAGGTCATGGAGCATTGTAATGACAACAGCATGGAGTATTGTGATGACAGGCATCATGGAGCGTTGTGATAACAAGTGTTATGGAACATTGTGATCACAAGTGATTGGAGCATTGTGATGACAGAGCTCATGGATCATTTTGATTTCAAGGAGCATGGAGGATTGTGATGACAAGGGCATGAATCAATGTGATCCCAATGTTCATGGAAGATTGGATGACAAGCGTATGGAGCATTGTGATGACAAGGTCATGTAGCCTTTTGCTGACAAACACATTGAGCATTGTGATGACAAGGGTTATAGAGCACTGTGATGACAAGCGTCACAGAGCATTGTGATTACAGGGGTGATGGATCACTGGGATGACAAGGGCATGGATCATTGTGATGAGAAGGGTCATGGAGAATTTTGATGACAAGAGTCGTGGATCATTGTGTTTTCAGGGGTCATGGAGTGTTGTGATGACAGTGCTCATGGAGCATTGTGATGACAAAAGTCATGGAGCATTGTGATGAGAAGTTCATGGAGCATTGTGACGACAAGAAAATGTAATATTGTGATGAGAAGTTTCATGGAGCAGTGTGATGACAAGGACGTGGAGAAATGTGATGAAAAGGGACATGGAGCATTGTGATACCAGGTCATGGAGCATTGTGATGGCAAGAATGTGGAGCATTGTGATGAGAAGACCATGGATAATTGTGATGAAGAGCCTCATGCAGCACTGTAATGAAAAGGAGAATGGATCATTGTGATGACAGGTGTAATGGAGTATTGTGATGACAGGGGTCATGGAGCATTCTGATGACAGTGGCATGGAGAATTGTGATGAAAAGGGAATGGAGCATTGTGATGAAAAAGGCATGGATCCTTTTCATGACAGTGTTCAAGGAGCATTCTGAGGACAAGTGTCAGGGAGCATTGTGATGACAAGTGTATAGAGCATTGTGATGAGAAACGTCATGGAGCATAGTGATGACAAGGGCATGGATTATTGTGATGACAGGCATCATGGACCGTTGTGATGACAAGTGTTAGGGATCATTGTGATCACAAGGGTTTGGAGCATTGTGATGAAAGACGTCATGGATCATTTTGATTTCAAGGAGCATGGAGCATTGTGATGACAAGGACGTGGAGTATTGGGAAGACAGGTGTCAGGGAGCATTGTGATGACATATGTCATGGTCCATTGTGACTACAATGGCATGGAGAATTGTGATGAAAAGTGCTTGGATCATTGTGATGAAAAATCATGGAGACTTTTCATGATGGGCTTTAAGGAGCATTCTGACGACAAGTGTCAGGGAGCATTGTGATGAAAAGTGTATTGAGCATTGTGATGACAAAGGTCATGGAGCATTGTGATGACAAGGGCATGGAGCCTTGTGATGACAATTATTATGAAACATTGTGATCACAAGTGTTTAGAGCATTGTGATTAGAGAGGTCATGGATCATTTTGATTTCAAGTAGAATGGAGCATTGTGATGACAATGGCATGAAACAATGTGATCCCAAAGTTCATGGAGGATTGTGATGACAATGGTAATGGAGTATAGTGATAACAAGCGCATGGATCATTGTGATGACAATGTCATGTAACATTTTCCTGACAAAGGCATGGAGCATGGTGATGACAAGGGTTATGGAGCACTTTGATGAGAAGCGTCATGACACATTGTGATTACAGGGGTCATGGAGCATTGGGATGAAAAGGGCATGGATCACTGTTGTGACAAGTGTCATGGGGCATTTTGTTGACAGGGATCCCGGATCATTGTGTTCTCATGGGTCATGGAGCATTGTGATGACAGTGGTCATGGAGCATTGTGATGACATGTGTCATGGAGCATTGTGATGAGAAGGTCTGGAGCATTGGGCTGAAAACATTCATGGAGTAGTGTGATGACAGGTGTCATGGAGCATTGTGATGGCAAGACCGTGGATAATTATAATGAGAAAACCTTGGATAATTGTGATGATGAGGGTCATGGAGCACTGTAATGAAAAGGGGCATGGAGCACTGTGATGACAGGTGTCATGGAGCATTGTGATGAGAGGGGACATGAAGCATTCTGATGACAATGCATGGAACTTTGTGATGAAAAGGGCATGGAGAATTGTGATGAAAAAGGCATGGAACCTTTTCATGACAGGGTTCAAGGAGCATTCTGACGGCAAGTGTCAGGGAGCATTGTGATGACAAGTGTATTGAGCATTGTGATGACATACGTCATGGAACATTGTGTTGACAAGGGCATGGAGTATTGTGCTGACAGGCATCATGGAGCGTTGTGATGACAAGTGTTATGGAACATTGTGATCACAAATGTTTGGAGCATTTTGATGACAGAGGTGATAGATCATTTTGATTTCAAGGTGCAGGGAGCATTGTGATGACAAGGGCATGGAGCATTGTGATGATAAGGACATGGATTATTGTGAAGACAGGTGTCAGGGAGCATTGTGATGACATATGTAATGGTCCATTGTGATGACAATGGCATGGAGCATTGTGATGGCAAGAACGTGGAGCATTGTGATAAGAACATGGATAATTGTGATGATGAGTGTCTTGGAGCACTGTAATGACAAGGGGAATGGAGCATTATGATGACAGCTGTCATGGAGTTTTGTGATGAAAGGTGTCATGGAGCATTGTGATGATAAGTGTCATGGAGCATTCTGATGACAAGCTTGTCGAGTATTGTGATGACAATGGCATGGAGCTTTGAGAGGAAAAAGACATGGAACCTTTACATGACAGTGTTCAAGGAGCATTCTGATGACAAGTGTCAGGGAGCATTTTGATGACAAGTGTATTGAGCATTGTGATGACAAGGATCATGGAGCATTGTGCTGACAAAGGCATGGAGCATTGTGATGACAAGGGTCAAACAGCATTGTGATGAAAAGTTCATGGAGCATTGTGGTGACAAAGATCACAGAGTCTTGTGATGAAGAGGGCATGGACCATTGTGATGACAAAGGTCATGAAGAATTCTGATGACTGGAGTCTCTGAGCATTGTGGTGACAGGGGTCTTGGAACATTGTGATGACAAGGGCATGGAGCATTGTGATGACCAGGTCATGTAGTATTGTGAAGACAGGTGTCACGGAGCATTGTGATGACATATGTCATTGTCCATTGTGAAGACAATGGCACGGACTATTGTGATGACATATGTCATGGAGGACTGTGATGACAACGGTCATGGAGCATTGTAATGACAAGGGCATCAAGCATTCTTATGGCAAGGGCCATTGAGAATTTGGATGACACTTTCGTGAAGCATTGTGATGACATAGGCATGGAGCTTTTTATAACAGGGGTCATGGAGCATTGCAATGAAAATTGGAAGCTGAATTGTGATGACAAGAACATGTAACATTGTGATGAGAAGTGTCATGGAGCTTTGTGATGACAAGGACGTGGAGGATTGTGATGACAAGGGACATGGAGCATTGTGATGACCAGGGCATGGAGCATTGTGATGGCAAGACCGTGGAGCATTGAGATGAGAAGACCATGGATAATTGTGATGACGAGCGTCATGGAGCACTGTAATGACAAGGGGCATGAAGCATTGTGATGACAGGTGTCATGGATCATTGTGATGAAAGGGGTCATGGTGCATTGTGATGACAAGGGTCATGGAGCCTTCTGATGACAAGCTTGTGGAGTATTGTGATGACAATGGCATGGAGCATTGTGGTGAAAAGGGCATGGATAATTGTGATGAAAAAGGCATGGAGCTTTTTCATGACAGGTTTCTAGGTGCATTCTGATGACAAATGTCAGGGAGCATTGTGATGACAAGTGTACTGAGCATTGTGATGACAAAGGACATGGAGCATTGTGATGACAAGGGCATGGATTATTGTGATGACAAGCATTATTGAGCATTGTGATGAGAAGTGTTATTGAACATTGCGAACACAAGGGTTTGGAGCATTGTGATGACAGAGGTCATGGATCACTTTGATTTCAAGGAGCATTGTGATAACAAGGGCATGAAGCAATGTGATCCCAAGGGTCATTGAGGATTGTGATGACAATGATAATGGAGTATTTTGAGGACAATCGCTTGGAGCATTATGATGACAAGGTCATGTATCATTTTGCTGAAAAATGCATGGAGCATTGTGATGACAAGTGTCATGGAGAACTGTGATGACAGGCACAATGGATCATTGTGATTACATGGGTCATGGTGCATTGGGATAAGAAAGGCATGGATCATTGTGATGACTAGCATCATGGAGCATTTTGATGACAAGAGTCCCTGGTCATTGTGTTTTCAGGGGTCATGGAGCATTTTGATGACAGTGGTCATGGAGCCTTGGGCTGAAAATGTTCATGAAGTATTGTGATGACAGCGGTCATGGAGAATTGTGATTACAAGTTCCTGCAGCATCATGATGGAAGACCATGGAGCCTTGTGATGACAAGTCTCATGGAGCATTCTGATGAAAAGGGGCATGGAGCACTGTGATTATATGGGTCTTGGGGCATTGTGATGACAGAGGTAATGGATCATTTTGATTTCACTGAGCTTGGAGCATTGTGATGACAAGGGCATGTAGCATATTGCTGACAAAGGCATGGAGCATTTTGATGACAAGGGTCATGGAGTACTGTGATGAAATGTGTCAGGGATCATTGTGATTACAGGGGCCATGAAGTATTGGGATGACAAGGGCATAGATCATTTTGATGACAAGCATCATGGAGTATTTTGATGACAAGAGTCCCGGATAATTGTGTTGTCAGGGGTCATAGAGCGTTGTGATGACAGTAGACATGGACATTGTGATGAGAAGGTCATGGACCATTGGGCTGAAATTGTTCATGGATTATTGTGATGACAGGGGTCATTGTTCATTGTGAAGACAAGGGAATGGAGCATTGTGATGACAAGGTCCTGGAGCATTGTGATGAGAAAATCATGGAGCCATGTGATGACAAGTCTCATGGAGCATTCTGATGAAAAGAGGCATGGGGCATATTGATTACAGGGTTCTTGGAGCATTGTGATGACAAGGGAATGGAGCATTGTGATGAGAAGGCCATGGAGCATTCTGATGACATGCGTCATGGAGCTTTGTGATGACAAGGGCATGGAGCACTGTGATTACAGGGCTCTTGGAGCATTGTGATGACAAGGCCGTGGAACATTGTCATGGCAAGAGTCATGGAGCATTGTTATGACAGGGGTAATGGAGCATTGTGATGACAAGGGCATGGAGCATTGGTCTGAAAAGTTTCATGTATTATTGTGATGAGAGTGGGCATGGAGCATTGTGATGAGAAGGGCATCGAGCATTGTGATGATAAGCGACATGGAGCTTTGTGATGACAAGGTCCTGGAGCATTGTGATGAGAAGTCCATGGAGCCTTGTGATGACAAGTCTCATGGAGCATTGAGATGAAATGGGTCATGAAGCATTGTAATTGCAGGGGTCTTGGAGCATTGTGATGACAAGGGCATGGAACATTGTGATGAGAAGGCCATGGGGCATTCTGATGACATGTGTCATGGAACTTTGAGATGACAAGGGCATGGAGCATTGTGATTACAGGGGTCTTAGAGCATTGTGATGAAAATGGCATGGATCATTGTGATGAAAACGGAATGGAGCCTTGTCATGACAGGGTTCAAGGAGCATACTGACGACAAGTGTCAGAGAACATTGTGATGACAAGTGTATTGAGCATTGTGATGACAAATGTCATGGAGCATTGTGATGAGAAGACCATGGATAATTGTGATGACGAGCATCGTGGGATGTTGTGAGGACAAGAGTTATGGAACACTGTGATCACAAGGTTTTGAAGCCTTGTGATGACAGGGGTCATGGAGCATTTGGATTTCATTGTGATGACAATAGCATGAAGCTTTATGATGATGGGCATGGTGCATTGTGATGACAGGGATCATGGAGCATTGAGATGAAAAGGGGCATGGCGCATTATGATTACAGGGGTTTTGGAGCCTTGTGATGACAAGGCCATGGAAAATTCTGATGACATGCGTCATGGAGCTTTTTGATGACAAGTGTCTTGGAGAATTGTGACGAAAAGTGTAATGGAGCCTTGTGATGACAAGACCGTGGAACATTGTGATGGCAGGGTTCATGGAACATTGTTATGACAGGAGTAATGGAGCATAGTGATGACAAGAGCGTGGAACATTGGTTTGAAAAGTTTCATGGATTATTGTTTTAGAGTGGGCATGTAGCAATGTAATGACAAGAGCACGAAACCCTGTGATACATGGGTCATGGAACATTGTAATGACAAGGGCATGGAGCAATATGATGAGAAAGGCATCGAGCATTGTGATCACAAGCATCATGGAGCTTTGTGATGACAATGGTATGGAGCATTGTGATGAGAAGGGCATGGATCCTTGTGATGAAAAAGGTATGGATCCTTTTAATGACAGGTTTCAAGGATCATTTCGATGACAAGTGTCAGGGAGCATTGTGATGACATGTGTATTGAGCATTGTGATGACAGAGGTCATGGATCATTTTGATATCAAGGAGCATGGAGCATTGTGATGACAAGGGCATGAAGCAATGTGATCCTAAGGTTCATGGAGGATTGTGATGAGAAGTGCATGGAACATTGTGATGACAAAGTCATATAGCATTTTTCTGTCAAAGAATGGAGCATTGTGATGACAAGTGTCATGGAACACTGTGATGACAAGGGTCACAGAGCATTGTGATTACAGGGGTCACGGAGCATTGGGATGAAAATGGCATGGAACTTTGTGATGTCAAGATTCATGGAGCATTTTGATGACAAGAGTCCCGGATCATTGTGTTGTCAGGGGTCATGGAGAGTTGTGATCACAGTGGTCATGGAGAATTGTGATGACAGGGTTCATGGAGGATTGTTATGAGAAAGTCATGCAGCATTGGGCTGAAAATATTCGTAGAGTATTGTGATGACAGGGGTCATGGAGAATTATGATGACAAGGGAATGGAGCATTGTGATGAGAAGGTCCTGGAGCTTTGTGATGAGAAGACCACGGAGCCTTGTGATGAAAAGTCTCATGGAGCATTGAGATGAAAAGTGGCATGGAGCATTTTGATTACAGGTTGCTTGGAGCATTGTGATGAGAGGGTATGGATCATTGTGTTGAAAAACGCATGGAACCTTGTCATGACAGGGTTCAAAGAGCATACTGACGACAAGTGTCAAGGAGCATTGCGATGACAAGGTCATGGAACATTGGTCTGAACAGTTTCATGAATTATTTTGATGAGAGTGGGCATGGAGCATTGTGATGACAACCGCACGGAACACTGAGATACATGGTTCATGGAGGATTTTAATGAGAAGGGCATGGAGCATTATGATGAGAAAGGCATCGAGCATTGTGATGACAAGCGTCATAGAGATTTGTGATGACATGCGCATGGAGCAAAGTGATGAGAGTGTTCATGGAGCAATGCAATGACAATGGCATGGAGCATTGTGACGCCAGGGTCATGGAGCTTTGTGATGACAAATGTCATGGAGCGTTTTGATGAAAATGGCGTGGTGTATTTTGATGAGAAATGCAGGGAGCATTGTAATGACATGGTCATGAAGCAATTTGATGAAAAGGGACATGGAACATTTTGGTGACAGTGGTTTTGGAATATTGTGATGTCAGGGGTCATGGAGCATGGTGATAAAAGGGCATGTAGCATTGTGATGAGAGGTGTCATGGAAGATTGTGATGACAGGGGTGAGGGAATATTGTGATGATTAGTGATGAAACGTTGTGATATCAGTGGTGAGGGAGCATTTGGATGAGAAGTGCATGGAGCATTGTGATAACAAGGTTTATGGAACATTGTGATGAGAAGGTTGTGGAGCATTGTGATGACAAGTGCATGGCGTATTGTGATGACATGGGTCATGGAGCATTGTGCTGACAAAGGCATGGAGCATTGTGATGACAAGGGTCACAGAGCATTGTGATGAAAAGTTCATGGAGCATTCTGGTGACAAATCTCACAGAGCCTTGTGATGAAGAGGGTATGTACCGTTGTGATGACAAAAGTCATGAAGAGTTGTGATGACCGGAGTCACAGAGCATTGTGACACTAGGGTCATGGCGCATTGTGATGACAAGGGCATGGAGCATTGTGAGGACAGGGGCATGGAGCATTATTTTGACAAGTTCCATGGATTATTGTGATGACAATCGGCATGGCACATTGTGATGACAAAGGCATGGAGCCCTGTGATGACAAGGTCACGGAGTATTGTGAAGACAGGTGTCAGGGAGCATTGTGATGGCATATGTCATTGTCCATTGTGATGAAAATGGCATGGAGCATTGTGATGAAAAGTGTTATGGAACATTGTGATCACAAGGATTTGGAGCATTATGATGACAGAAGTCATGGATCATTTTTATTTCAAGGAGAATGGAGCATTGTGATGACAAGGGCATGAAGCAATGTGATCCCAAGTTTAAAGTAGGATTGTTATGACAAGCGCATGGGACATTGTGATGACAAGTTCATGTAGCATTTTGCTGACAAAGGCATGGAGCATTGTGATGAAAAGTGTCATGGAGCACTGTGATGACAAGGGTCACGGAGCATTGTGATTACAGGGGTCATGGATCATTGGGATGACAAGGGCATGGATCATTGTGATGACAAGCTTCATGGAGCATTTTGATTATAAGAGTCCCGGATCATTGTGTTGTCAGGGGTCATGGAGCACTGTGATGACAGGGTTAATGGAGGATTGTGATGAGAAAATCATGCAGCATTTGGCTGAAAATATTCATGGAGTATTATGATGACAGGGGTCATGGAGCATTGTGATGACAAGGGAAAGGAACATTGTGATGACAAGGTCCTGGAGCATTGTGATGAGAAGTACATGGAGCCTTGTGATGACAAGTCTCATGGAGCATTGAGATGAAAAGGGACATGAAGCTTTGTGATTACAGGTGTCTTGGAGCATTGTGATGACAAGTGTCATGGAGCTTTGCAATGACAAGGCCGTGGAATATGTCATGGCAGGTTTCATGGAGCATTGTTATGAGCAGGGTAATGGAGCATTGTGATGACAAGGGCATGGAGAATTGGTCTATAATGTTTCATGGATTATTGGGATGAGAGTGGGCATGGAGCATTGAGATGACAAGGGCACAGAACACTGTGATACATGGGTCATGGAGGATTGTAATGACAATGGCATGGAGCATTGTGATGAGAAGGGCATCAAACATTGTGATGACAAGCGTCATGGAGCTTTGTGATGACAAGGACATGGAGCAATGTGATGACAGGGTTCATGGAGCATTGTGATGACAATGGCATGGAGCATTGTGATGCCAAGGGTCATGGAGCTTTGTGATTACAAAGGTCATGGAACATTTTGATTACTAAGGTGTGGTGCATTGTGATGAGCTGGGCAGGGAGTATTGTGATGTCAGTGTGATGGAGCAATTTAATGACAAGGTTCATGGAACATTTTGATGACAGCGGTTATGTAACATTGTGATGTCAGGGGTCATGGAGCATTGTGATGATAAGGGCATGTAGCTTTGTGATGACAGGCGTAATGGAACATTGTGATGACCGGGGTGAGGGAGTATTGTGATGACTAGTAATGAAACATTGTGATATCAGTAGTGAGAGAGCATTTTGAAGAGAAGGGCATGGAGCATTGTGATGACAAGGTTTATGGAGCATTGTGATGACAAGGTTGTGGAGCACTGTGATGAAAGGAGCATGGCACACTGTGATAACATGGGTCATGGAGCATTGTGCTGACAAGCGCATGGAGCAATGTGATGAGAAGAGTCACGGAGCATTGTGCTGACAAAGCCATGGAGCAATTTGATGACCAGTGTCACAGAGCATTGTGATAAAAAGTTCATGGAGCATTGTGGTGACAAGCGTCACAGAGAATTGTGATGACGAGGGCATGGCCAATTGTGAAGACAATGGTCATGAAGCATTGTGATGACTGGACTCATTGAGCATTGTGATGACAAGGGCATGGAGCACTGTGATGACACGGTCATGGATTATTGTGAAGACAGGTGTCAGGGAACATTGTGATGACATATATCATGGTCCATTGTGATGACAATGGCATGGAGCATTTTGATGCCAATTGTCATGGAGGATTGTGGTGACAAAGGTAAGGGAGCATTGTGATGACAAGGGCTTGGAGCATTGTGATGACAAGGGCCACTGATAATTTTGATGAGAAGGTCGTGAAGCAATGTGATGACAATCACATGGAGCTTGCTGTGACAGGGGTCATGGAGCATTGTGATGACAAGTGCAAGGATAATTGTGATGAGAAGGGCATGTACCATTGTCATGAGAAGTGTCATGGAACATTGTGATGACAAGGACTTGGAGAATTGTGATGACAAGGGACATGGAGCATTGTGATGACCAGGGCATGTAGCATTGTGATGGCAAGACCGTGGAGCATTGTGAGGAGAAGACCATGGATAATTGTGATGACGATTGTCATGGAGCACTGTAATGACAAGGGGCATGGAGCATTGTGATGACAGGTGTCATGGATCATTGTGATGACAGGTGTCATGGATCATTGTGATGACAGGGGTCATGGAGCATTGTGATGACAACCATCACGGAGCTTTGTCATTACAGAGGTCATGGAGAATAGCGATGACAAGGGCATGGATCACTGTGATGACAAGGGTCATGGAGCATTTTTATGACAAGTGTTCCAGATCATTGTGTTGTTAGTGGGCATGGAGCATCAGTCTGAAAAGTTTCATGGATTATTGTGATGAGAGTGGGCATGGAGCATTGTGATGGCAAGAGCACAGAACACTGTGATTCATGGGTCATGGAGGATCGTAATGAATAGGGCATGGAACATTGTGATGGGAAGGGTATCGAACATTGTGATGACAAGTGTCATGGAGCTTTGTGATGACAAGGGCATGGAGCAATGTGATGAGAGTTTTCATGGAGCAATGTGATGACAATGGCATGGAGCATTGTGATGCCAAGGGTCATGGAGCTTTGTGATGACAAATGTCATGGAGCATTTTGATGATAAGGGAGTGGTGCATTGTGATGAGAAGGGCAGGGATCATAGTGATGACAGGTTCATGGAGCAAATTGATGAAAAGAGTAATGGAACATTTTGATGACAGGGGTTATGAAACATTGTGTTGTCAGGGGTCATGTAGCATAATGATGATAAGGGCATGTAGCATTGTGAGTGACAGGGGTCATGGAACATTGTGATGACAGGGGTGAGGGAGTATTGTGATGAATAGTGATGGAACATTGTGATATCAGTGGTGAGAGAGCATTTTGAAGAGAAGTGCATGGAGTATTGTGATGACAAGGTTTATGGAGCATTCTGATGACAAAGTTGTGGAGCATTGTGATGACAAGTTTGTGGCGCATTGTGATGACATGGGTCTTGGAGCATTGTGCTGACAAAGTCCTGGAGCATTGTGATGACAAGGGTCACAGAGCATTGTAATGAAAAGTTCATGGATCATTGTGGGGACAAAAGTCACAGAGCCTTGTGATGACGAGGGCATGGACCATTGTGATGACAAAGATCAAGAAGCATTATGATTATTGGAGTCACGGAACATGGTGATGACAGGGATCATGGAACATTGTGATGACGAGAGCATGGATCAATGGTCTGACAAGTTTCGTAGATTATTGTGGTGACAGTGGGCATGGCGCATTGTCATGACAATGACATGGACATTGTGATGATAAGGTCATGGACTATTGTGAAGATAGGTGTCAGGGAGCATTGTGATGACATATATCATTGTCCATTATGATGACAATGGCATGGAGCACTGTGATGCCAAGTGTCATGGAGGATTGTGATGACAAAGGAAATGGAGCATTGTGATGACAAAGGCTTGGAGCATTGTGATGATAAGGGTCATGGAGCATTGAGATAACAAGGGCATGGAGTATTGTGATGACAAGGGCCATTGAGAATTTTGATGACAATTTCGTGAAGCATTGTGATGACAATTACATGGAGCTTGTTATGAGAGGGGTCATGGAGCATTGTGATCACCGTTGCATGGAGAATTGTGATGACAAGAGCATGTAACATTGTGATGAGACGTGTCATGGAGCATTGTGATGACCAGGGCATGGAGCATTGTGATGGCAAGACCGTGGCACATTGTGATGAGAAGTCCATTGATAATTGTGATGATGAGCGTCATGGAGCACTGTAATGACAAGGAGCATGGAGTATTGTGATGACAGGTGTTATGGAGCATTCTGATGACAGGGGTCATGGAGCATTGTGATGACAATGGTCATCGAGCAGTCTGATGACAAGGTTGTGTACTATTGTGATGACAATATCATGGAGCAATGTGATGAAAAGGGCATGGATCATTGTGATGAAAAAGGCATGGAGCCTTTTCATGACAGGGTTCAAGGAACATTCTGACGAAAAGTGTTATGGAACATTGTGATCACAAGGGTTTGGAGCATTGTGATGACAGAGGTCATGGATCATTTTGATTTCAAGGAGCATGGAGCATTGTGATGATAAGGACATGAAGCAATGTGATCCCAAGTTACATGCAGGATTGTGTGGACAATGTTAATGGAGTATTGTGATGACAAGCGTATGGAGCATTGTGATGAAAACGTCATGTAGCATTTTGCTGACAAAGTCATGGAGCATTGTGATGACAAGGGTCATGGAGCATTGTGATGACAAGCATCATGGGGCATTGTGATTACAGGGGTCATGGAGCATTGCGATGACAAGGGCATGGATCACTGTGATGACAAGTGTCATGGAGCATTTTGATGACAAGAGTCCTGGATCATTGTGTTGTCAGGGGTCATGGAACATTAGTCTGAAAAGTTTCATGGATTATTTTGATGAGAGTTGGCATGGAGCATTGTGATGACAAGGACACGGAACACTGTGATTTATGGGTCATGGAGGATTTTAATGACAAGTGCATAGAGAATTGTGAGGAGAAGGGCATCGAGCATTGTGATGGCAAGAGTCATGGAGCTTTGTGATGACAAGGGCATGGAGTAATATGATAAGAGGGTTCATGGAGCAATATGTTGACAATGGCATGGAGCATTGTGATGCCAAGGGTCATGGAGCTTGTGATGACAAAGGTCATGGAGCATTTTGATGACAAGGAAATGGTGCATTGTGATGAGAAGGGCAGGGAGCATTTTGATGACAGGTTCATGGAGCAATTTGATGAAAAGAGTAATGGGACATTTTGATGACAGTGGTTATGGAACATTGTGATGTCAGGGGTCATGGATCATTGTGATGAAAAGGGATATGAAACATATTAATGACAGGGTTTATGGTACTTTGTGATGTAAGGGGTCATGGAGAATTGTGATGATAAGGGCATGTAGCATTGTGATGGCAGGTGTCATGGAACATTGTGATGACAGGGGTGAGGGAGTATTGTGATGACTAATGATGGAAAATTGTGATATCAGTGGTGAGAGAGCATTTTGATGAGAAGTGAATGCAGCATTGTGATGCCAAGTTTTATGGAGCATTGTGATGACAAGCTCATGGCGCTTTGTGATGACATGGGTCATGGAACATTGTGCTGACAAAGGAATGGAGCATTGTAATGAAAAGAGTCATGGAGCATTGTGATGGTAAGTTCATGGAGCATTGTGGTGACGAATGTCACACAGACTTGTGATGACGAGGGCATGGAGCATTGTGATGACAATGGTCATGAAGCATTGTGATTACTGGAGTCATGGAGCATTGTGATGGCAGGGGTCATGGAGCATTGTTATGACAGGTGTAATCGAGCATTGTGATGACAGGTAATGGACCTTTGGTGAGAAAATTTCATGGATTATTGTGATGATAGTGGGCATGGAGTATTGTGATGACAAGGTCATGGAGCATTGTGAATACACGTGTCAGGGAGCATTGTCATGAGAACAACATGGAGCATTGTGATACGTGGGTCATGGAGCACTCTGATGACAAGGGCATGGAGCATTGTGATGAGAAGGGCGTGGAGCATTGTTCTGAGAAATTTCATGCATTATTGTGATGACTTTGGGCATGGAGCATTGTGATGACAAGTGCATGGAGCTTGCTGTGACAGGAGTCATGGAGAATTGTGACAATAAGTGCATGGAGAGTTGTGATGACAAGAGCATGTAGCATTTTGATGAGAAGTGTCATGGAGCATTGTGATGACTAAGGCATGGAGCATTGTGATGGCACGGCCGTGGAGGATTGTGATAAGAAAACCGTGGAGCATTGTGATGACGAGGGTCATTTAGCACTGTGATGACAAGGGGCATGGAGCATTGTGAAGACATGTGTCATGGAGCATTGTGATGACAGGGGTCATGGAGCATTGTGATGACAAGGGTCATGGAGTGTTCTGATGAAAAGCACATGGACTATTCTGATGACAATGGCCTGGATCATTTCAATGAAAAGGGCATGGATCATTGTGTTGAAAAATACATGTAGCCTTGTAATGACAGGTTTCAAGGAGCATGTGATGACAAGTGTCATGGAGTATTGTGATGAGAAGGGCATGGAGTGTTGTGATTAGAGGCATCATGGAGCATTGTGATGGCATGTGCATGGAGCATTGTGATGACAGGGGTCATGGAGCATTGTAATGATTGGTGGCATGGAGCATTGTGATAACCTATGTCATGGTCCATTGTGATGACAATGGAATGGAGCATTGTGATGCCAAGTGTCATGTTGGATTGTGACGAAAAAGGTAATGGAGTATTAAGATGACAAGGTCATGGAGCATTGTGATGACAGTGGTAAAGGAGCATTGTGAAGACAAGGTCATGAAGCATTGTTAAGACACGTGTCAGGGAGCATTGTGATGAGAAAGGCACGGAACATTGTGATACATGGGACATGGAGCATTGTAGTGACAAGGGCATGGAGCATTGTGATGAGAAGGTCAAGGGGCATTGTGATGGCAAGTGTCATGGAGCTTAGAGGTGACAAGGGCATGGAACATTGGTCTGACAATTTTTGTGGATTATTGTGATGACAGTGGGCATGGAGCATTGTGAAGACAAGGGTCATGGAGCATTGTGATGACAAGGGTCATGAAACCGTCTGATGACAAGTGCATGGAATATTGTGATGACAATGGAATGGAGCATTGTGATGAAAGGGCATGGATCATTGTGTTGAGAAAGCATGTTTCCTTGTAATGACATGGTTCAAGAAGCATCTGACTACAAGTGTCATGAAGCTTTGTGATGACAAGGGCACAGAATATTGTGATTAGAGGCATCATGGAGCATTGTAATGACAAGTGTTATGGAGCTTTGTGATCACAAGGGTTTGGAGCATTGTGTTGACAGAGCTCATGGAGCATTGTGATTTCAAGGAACATGGAACATTGTGATGACAAGTGTACGGAACAATGTTATCCTAAGGTTCATGGAGATTGTAATGACAATGGTAATGGAGTATTTTGATCAGAAGCGCATGAAGCATTCTGATGGCAAGGTCATGTAACATTTTGCTGAAAAAGGCATGGAGCATTGTGATGACAAGGTTTATGGAGCATTGTGATGATAAGTGCATGGAGCCTTGTGAGGACAAGCGTCATTGAGCACTGTGATTGCATGCATCACAGAGCATTGTGATTTCAGGGGTCATAGAGCATTGGGATGACAAGGTCATGGATTATTGTGATGACAAGGGTCATGGAGCATTTTGATGAAAAGGGTCGTGGAACATTTTGATGACAGGGGTTATGGAATATTGTGATATCAGTGGTCATGGAGCATTGTGATGAAAAGGGCCATGGAGCATTTTGATGACAGGGGTTATGGAACATTGTGATGTCAGGGGTCATGGAGCATTGTGATCAAAAGGGTCATGGAGAATTGTGATGACAAAGTAATGGAGCATTGCGATGAAGAGAGCAATTGAGAATTTTGATGATAAGGTGGAGAAACATTGTGATGACAAGTGCATGGAGCTTGCTATGACAGGGGTCATGGAGCATATTGATGACAAGTACATGGAGAATTTTGATTACAAAGGCATGTAACATTGTGATGAGAAGTGTCATGGAGCATTGTGATGACAAGGACGTGGAAAACTGTGATGACAAGGGACATGGAGCATTGTGATGACCAGTGCATGTAACATTGTTATGGCAAGACGGTGGAGCATTGTGATGAGAAGTACATGGATAGTTGTGATGACGAGTGTCATGGAGCACTGTAATGACAAGGGCATGGAGCATTGTTCTGAAAAATTTCATCCGTTACTGTGATGACTTTGGGTATGGAGCATTGTGATGCCAAGGGTCATGGAGCATTCTGATGACAGGTGGCATGGAGCATTGTGATGACATATGTCATTGTCCATTGTGAAGACAATTGCATGGAGCATTGTGATGCCAAGGGTCATGGAGGATTGTGATGACAAGGGAAATGGAGCATTGTGATGACAATGTTCATGGAGCATTGTGATGACAAATGTCATTGAGCATTTTGATGACAAGGGCTTGAAGCATTGTGATGATAAACGCATGAAGCTTGCTGTGACAGGAGTCATGGAGAATTGTGACAATAAGTGCATGGAGAATTGTGATGACGAGAGCATGTAGCATTTTGATGAGAAGTGTCATGGAGTATTGTGATGTCAGGGGTCATGCAGCATTGTGATGACAAGCGTCATGGAGTATTCTGATGAGAAGCACATGGAGTATTGTGATGACAATGGCCTGGAGCATTGTGATGAAAAGGCCATGGATCATTGTGTTGAAAAATACATGTAGCCTTGTAATGACAGGTTTCAAGGAGCATGTGACAACAAGTGTCATGGAGTATTGTGATGACAAGGGCGTGGATTATTGTGATGAGAGGCATCATGGAGCATTGTGATCACAAGTGATATGGAGCATTGTGATCACAATGGTTTGGAGCATTGTGATGACAGAAGTCTTGGAGCATTTTGATTTCATTTTGATGACAACAGCATGAAGAATTATGATGATGGGCATGGTGCATTGTGATGACAGGGTTCATGGAACATTGAGATGTAAAAGTGCATGGAGCATTGTGATTACAGGGGTCTTGGAACATTGTGATGACAAGGGCATGGAGCATTGTGATGAGAAGGCCATGGAGTATTCTGATGACATGCGTCATGGAACTTTGTGATGACAAGGGCATGGATCTTTGTGATTCCATGGGTCTTGGAGCATTGAGATGACAAGGCTCATGGAGCCTTGTGATGACAAGGCCGTAGAACATTTTGATGGCAGGGTTCATTGAGCATTGTTATGACAGGGGTAATGGAGCATTGTGATGACAAGGCATGGACCATTAGTCTGAAATGTTTCATAGATTATTTTGAATTGAGTGGGCATGGAGCATTGTGATGACAAGGTCTTGGAGCATTGTGAATACACGTGTCAGGGAGCATTGTCATGAGAAGGTCATGGATCATTGTTATAGGTAGGTCATGGAGCATTGTAGTGACAAGGGCATGGAGCATTGTGATGAGATTGTCATGCAGCATTGGTCTGACAAATTTCTTGCATTATTGTGATGACTTTGGGCATGGAACATTGTGATGCCAACGGTCATGGAGCATTGTGGTGACAGGCGTCATGGAGCATTCTGATGACAAGCTTGTGAAGTATTGTGATGACAATGGCATAGAGCATTGTGATGAAACAGGCTTGTAGCCTTTTGATGACAGGGTTCAAGGAGCATTCTGACGACAAATGTAAGGGAGCATTGTGATGACATGTGTATTGAGCATTGTGATGACAAAGGTCATGAAGCATTGTGATGACAAGGGCATGGATTATTGTGATGACAATCATCGTGGAGCGTTGTGATGACAAGTGTTATGGAGCATTGTGATCACAACGGTTTGGATCATTGTGATAACAGAGGTCATGGATCATTTAGATTTCAAGGAGCATGGAACATTGTGATGACAAGTGCCTGAAGCAATGTGATCCTAAGGTTCATGGAAGATTCTGATGACAAGCGTATGGAGCATTGTGATGACAAGTTCCTGTAGCATTTTGCTGACAAAGGCATGGAGCAATGTGATGACAAGGGTCATAGAGCACTGTGATGACAAGGCCGTGGAACATTATGATGGCAGGGGTCACGGAGCATTGTTATGACAGATGTAATGGAGCATTGTGGTGACAAGGGCATGGAACATTGGTGTGAAAAGTTCATGGATTATTGTGATGAGAGTGGTCAAGGAGCATTGTGATGACAAGGTCATGGAGCATTGTGAATACACGTGTCAGGGAGCATTGTCATGAGAAGGGCATGGAACATTGTGATAAAAGTGTCATGGAGCACTGTAATGACAAGGGCATGGAGCATTGTGATAAGAAGGGAATGGAGCATTCGACTGACAAATTTCATGCAGTATTGTGATGACTTTGGGCATGGAACATTGTGATGCCAAGGGTCATGGATCATTGTGATGACAGGTGGCATGGAGCATTGTGATGACATATGTCATTGTCCATTGTGAAGACAATTGCATGGAGCATTTTGATGCCAAGGGTCATGGAGGATTGTGATGACAAGGAAAATGGAGCATTGTGATGACAAGGTCTTGAAGCATTGTGATGACAAGATTCATGGAGCATTGTGATGACAAGGACATGGATCATTGTGATGACAAGTGTCAATGAACATTTTGATGACAAGGGCTTGTAGCATTGTGATGACAAGCATATGGAGCTTGCTGTAACAGGGGTCATGGAGCATTGAGACAATAAGTGCATGGAGAATTGTGATGACAAGAGCATGTAGCATTTTGATGAGAAATTTCATGAAGCATTGTGATGACTAGGGCATGGAGCATTGTGATAAGAAAACCGTGGAGCATTGTGATGATGAGTGTCATTTAGCAATGTGATGACAAGGGGCATGGAGCATTGTGAAGACAGGAGTGAGGGAGTACTGTGATGACTAGTGATGGAACATTGTGATATCAGTGATGAGAGAGCATTTTGATGACAAAGTTTATGGAGCATTGTGAAGACAAGGTTGCGGAGCATTGTGATGACAATTCCATGGCTCATTGTATTGACATGGGTCACAGAGCATTGTGCTGACAGGCGCATGGAGCATTGTGATGACAAGGGTCACAGAGCATTGTGATGAAAGTACATGGAGCATTCTGGTGACAAATGTCACAGAGCCTTGTAATGATGAGGGAATGGACAATTATGATGACAAAGGTCATGTAGCATTGTGTTGAATTGATTCACGTAACATTGTGATGACAGGGGTGATGGAGCATTGTGATGACAAGGGTCATGGAGCATTGTGATGACAGGGGTCATGGAGCATTGTGATGACAAGGGAATGGAGCATTTTGATGATAAGTTCCTGGAGCATTGTGATGAGAAGGCCATGGAGCATTGTGATGACATGTCTCAGAGAGCATTCTGATGAAAAGGGGCATGGAGACTTGTGATAACAGGGGTCTTGGAGCATTGTGATGACAGGGCATGGAGCATTGTGATGAGAAGTCCAAGGAACATTCTGATGACATGCATCATGGATCTTTGTGATGACAAGGGCCTGGAGCATTGTGATTACAGTTTTCTTTGAGCATTGTGATGAAAAGGGCATGGATCATTTTGATGAAAAAGGCATAGAGCCTTGTCATGTCAGGGTTCAAGGAGCATACTGATGACAAGTGTCAGGGAGCATTGTGATGACAAGTGTACTGAGCATTCTGATGATAAAGGTCATCGAGCATAGTGATGAGAAGACCATGGATAATTGTGATGACGAGCGTCATGGGGCGTTGTGATGACAAGTGTTATGGAATATTGTGATCACAAGGGTTTGGAGCATTGTGATGACAGAGGTCATGGAGCATTTTGATTTCATTGTGATGATAATAGCATGAAGCATTATGATGATGGGCATGGTGCATTGTGATGACAGGGTTCATGGAGCATTGTGGGTACAAAGGTCACAGAACCTTGTGATGATGAGGGAATAGACCATTGTGATGACATAGGTCATGAAGCATTGTGATGACAGGAGTCTCGGAGCACTTTGATGACAGGGGTCATGGAGCATTGTGATGACAGGGGCATGGAGCACTGTGATGAGAGGGCCATGGAGCATTGGTTTGAAAAGTTTCATGGATTATTACAATGACAGTGGGCATGGCACATTTTTATGATAAGTGCATGGAGTATTGTGAAGGCAGGTGTCAGGGAGCATTGTGGTGACATATGTCATGGTCCATTGTGATGACAAAGGTAATGGGGCATTGTGATGACAAGTGCTTGTAGCATTATGATGACAAGGATCATGGAGCGTTGTGATGACAATGGCATCGAGCATTGTGATGACAAGTGCCGTTGAGAATTTTTATGACCAAGTCGTGAAGCATTCTGATGACAAGTGCATGGAGCTTGCTATGACAGGGTTCATGGGGCATTGCGATGACAAGTGCACGGAGAATTGTGATTGCAAGAGCATGTAACATTGTGATGAGAAGTGTCATGGAGCATTGTGATGACAAGGACATGGAGCTTTGTGATGACAAGGGACATGGAGCATTGTGATTACCAGGGCTTGGAGCCTTGTGATGGCAAGACCGTGGAGCATTGTGATGAGAAGGCCATGGATAATTGTGATGACGAGCGTCATGGAGCACAGTAATGACAAGGGGCATGGAGCATTGTGATGACAGGTGTCATGGAGCACTGTGATAACAGGTGTCATGGAGCATTGTGATGACAAGGGTCATGGAGCATTCTGATGAAAAGCTTGTGGAGTATTGTGATGACAATGGCATAGAGCATTGTGATGAAAAAGACATGGAGCCTATTCATGACAGTGTTTAAGGAACATTCTGAAGACAAGTGTCAGGGAGCATTGTGATAACAATTGTATTGAGCATTGTGATGACAAAGATCATGGAGCATTGTGATGACAACAGCATGAAATATTGTGATGACAGGGATCATGGAGCATTGTAATGACAATTATTATGGAACATTGTGATCACAAGGGTTTGGAGCATTTTGATGACAGAGTTCATGGATCATTTTGATTTCAAGGAGCATGGAGCATTGTGATGACAATGGCATGAAGCTATGTGATCCTAACGTTCCTGGAGGATTCTGATGACAAGCGCATGGAGCATTGTGATGACAAAGTCATGTAGCATTTTGCTGAAAAGGCATGGAGCATTGTGATGAAAGGGTCATGGAGCACTGTGATGACAATATCACGGAGCATTGTGATTAGAGGGGTCATGGAGCATTGGGATGACAATGGCATGGATCATTTTGATAACAAGGGTCATGGAGCATTTTGATGAGAAGAGTCCCGGGTCATGGGTCATGGAGCTTTGTGATGCCGGTAGTCATGGAGCATTGTGATGACAGGTGTCATGGAACATTGTGATGAAAGGGGTGAGGGTGTATTGTGATGACTAGTGATCGAATATTGTAATATCAGTGGTTAGAGAGCATTTTGATGACAAGGTTTATGGAGCATTGTGATGACAAGGTTTATGGAGCATTGTGAAGACAAGGTTGTGGAGCATTGTGATGACAAGTGCGTGGCTCATTGAGATGACATGGGTCATGGAGCATTGTGTTGACAAGTGCATGAAGCATTTTGAGGACAAGGGTCATGAAGCATTGTGCTGACAAAGGCACGGAGCATTGTGATTACAAGGGTCAGAGAGCATTGTGATGAATGTTCATGGAGCACTCTGATGACAAATGTTCCAGAGCCTTATACTGATGATGGCATGGACCATTGTGATGACAACGGTCATGAAGCATTGTGTTGAATGGAGTCATGGAGCAATATGATGACAGGGGTCGTGGATCATTTTGATGACAAGGGCATGGAGCATTGTGATGACAGGGGCATGGAGCATTGGTCTGACATGTTTCATGGATTATTGTGATGACAGAGGGCATGGCGCATTGTGATGACAAGGGCATGGAGCATTGTGATGACAAGGTCATGGAATATTGTGAAGACAGGTGTCAGGGTGCATTGTGATGACAATGGCATGGGGCATTGTGATGCCAAGTGTCATGGAGGATTGTGATGAAAAAGGTAATAGATGATGAAAAGGGCCATTGAGAATTTTGATAAGGTCGTGAAGCATTGTGATGACATGCCCATGGAGCTTGCTATGACAGGATCATAGAGCATTGCGATTACAAGTGCATGGAGAATTGTGATTCCAAGGGCATGTAACATTGTGATGAGTAGTGGAGAAGTGTGATGACAAGTGACACGGAGCATTGTTATGACCAGGGCATGTAGCATTGTTATGGCAAGACCGTGGAGCATTGTGATGAGAAGAACATGGATAATTGTGATGACGAATGTCATGGAGCACTGTAATGACAAGGGGCTTGGAGCATTGTGATGACAGGTGTCATGGAGCATTCTGATGATAAGGGTCATAGAGCATTCTGATGACAAGCTTGTGGAGTATTGTGATGACAATTGTATGGAGCATTGTGATGAAAAGAACATGGAACATTGTTATGAAAAAGGCATGGAGCCTTTTCATGACAGGGCTCAAGGAGCATTCTGACAGCAAGTGTCAGGGAACATTGTGAAGACAAGTGTATTGAGCATTGTGATGACAAAGGTCATGGAGTATTTTGATGACAAGCTCCTGGAGTATTGTGATGACAGGCATCATAGAATATTGTGATGAGAAGTGTTATGGAACTTTGTGATAACAAGGATTTGCAGCATTATGATGACACAGGTCATGAATCATTTTGATTTCAAGGAGCATGGAGCATTGTTATGACAATGGCATGAAGTAATGTGATCCCAAGGTTCATGGAGGATTGTGATGACAAGCGTATGGAGCATTGTGATGACAAGTTCATGTAACATTTTGCTGACAAAGGCATGGAGCATTGTGATGACAAGGGTCATGGACCATTGTGATTACAGGTGTCATTGGGATGACAAGGGAATGGATCATTGTAATGACAAGTGTAATGGAGCATTTTGATATCAAGAGCCCCGGATCGTTGTGTTGTCAGGGGTCATAGAGGATTGTGGTGACAGTGGTCATGGAGCATTCTGATGACAAGTGAATGGAGCATTGTGATGACAAGGTCCTGGAGCATTGTGATGAGAAGTCCATGGAGCCTAGTGATGACAAATCTTATGAAGCATTCTGATGAAAAGGGACATGGAGCATTGTGATTACAGGGGTCATGGAGGACTGAGATGACAAGGGCATGGAGCATTGTGATCAGAAGGCCAAGGAGCATTCTGATGACATGCACCATGGAGCTTTTTGATGACAAAGGCATGGAGCATTGTGATTACATGGGTCTTGGAGCATTGTGATGAAAAGTGCATGGATCATTGTGATGAAAAATTCATAGAGCCTTGTCATGACAGGGCTCAAGGAGCATACTGATGACAAGTGTGAGGGAGCATTGTGATGACAAGTGTATTGATCATTGTGATGACAAAGGTCATGGAGCATTGTGATGATGAGCATCATGAGGCATTGTGATGACAAGTGCTAATGAACATTTTGATCACAAGGTCTTGGAGCATTTTGATGACAAAGGTCATGGAGCATTTTGATTTCTTTGTGACTAAAATAGCATGAAGCATTATGATGATGGGCATGGTGCATTGTGATGACAGGGTTCATGGAGCATTGAGATGAAAAAGGGCAAGGAGCATTGTGATTACAGAGGTCTTGGAGCATTGTGTTAATAAGTGAATAAGCATTGTGATGAGAAGGCCATGGAGAATTCTGATGACATGCGTGATGGAGGTTCATGATGACAATGGCATGGAGCATTTTGATTACAGAAGTCTCAGAGCATTGTGATGACAAGGGTCATGGAGGCTTGTGATGACATGGCCTTGGACATTGTGATGGCACTGGTCATGGAGCATTGTTATGACACAGTAATGGAGCATTGTGATGACAAAGGCAAGGAACAATGTGATGAGAGGGTTCATGGAGCATTGTGATGACAATGATATGGTGCATTGTGATGCCAAGTGTCATGGAACTTCGTGATGGCAATGATCATGGAGCAATTTGATGCCAAGGGTGTAGTGCATTGTGGTGAGAACGGCAGGGAGCATTTTGATGACAGGTCATGGAGCAATTTCAGGAAAAGTGTCATGGAACATTTTGATGACGTGATTTTGGAACATTGTGATGTCAGTGGAAATGGAGCATTGTGATGAAAATGGTCATGCACCATTTTAATGACAGGGGTTATGGAAAATTGTGACGTCAAGGCTCATGGAGCATTGTGATGATAAGGGCATGTAGCATTGTGATGACATGGCTCATGGAACATTGTGATGACAGGACTGAGGGAGTATTGTGATGAGTAGTGATGGCACATAGTGATATCAGTGGTGAGAGAGCATTTAGATGAGAAGTGCATGGAGCATTGTGATGACAAAGTTTATGGAGCATTGGGATGACAAGGTTCTGGAGCATGGTGATGACAAGTGCATTGTGATGGCATGGGTCATGGAGCATTATGCTGACAAGCGCATGGAGCCTTATGATAAAAAGGGTCACGGAGCATTGTGATGAATATTTCACAGAGCATTTTGGTGACAAAAGTCACAGAGCCTTGTGATGACGAGGGCATGGACCATTGTGATGACAAAAGGTCATGAAGCATTGTGATGACTGGAGTCATGGAGAATTGTGATGACAGGGGTCATGGAGCACTGTGATGAACAAGGCATGCAGCATTATGATGAAAGGGGCCTAGAGCACTGGTCTGAGAAGTTTCAAGGATTATTGTGATGAGAGTGGGCATGAGGCATTGTGATGCCAAGGGCATGGAGCATTGTGATGACACGGTCATGAATTATGGTTAAGACAGGTGTCAGGAAGCACTGTGATGATATGTGGCATGGTCCATTGTGATGAGAATGGCATGGAGCATTGTGATGACAAGTGCTTGGAGCATTGTGATTACTAGGGTCATGGAGCATTTTGATGACAAGGGCATGGAACATTTTTATGACAAAGGCCATTCAGAATTTTGATGACAATGTCACGAAGCATTGTGTTGCCAAGCTCATGGAGCTTGCTACGACAGTGGTCATAGAGCATTGCGATGGAAAGTGTATTGAACATAGTGGGGACAAAGATCATGGAACATTGTAATGACAAGGGCATGGAGTATTGTGATGACTGGCATCATGGAGCGTTGTGATGACATGTGTTATGGAACATTGTGATCACAAGGGTTTGGATTATTGTGATGACATAGGTCATGGATCATTGTGATTTCAAGGAGCATGGAACATTGTGATGACAAGGGCATGAAGAAATGTGATCCCTAGGTTCATGGAGGATTGTGATGACAATGGTAATGGATTATTGTGATGACAAGCGCATGGAGCATTGTGATGAGAAGTGTGACGTAGCATTGTGCTGACAAAGGCACGGAGGATTCTGATGACAAGGGTCATGGAGCACTGTGATGACATTTGTAATGGAGCATTGGGACTACACGTGTCATGGAGCATTTTGAAGACAAGAGTCCACATCATTTTGTTGTCAGAGGTCATGGTGCGTTGTGAACACAGTGGTCATGGAACATTGTGATGACAGGGGTCATGGAGCATTGTGATGAGAATGTCATGGATAATTGGGCTGAAAATGTTCATGGAGTATTGTGATGACAGGGGTCATGGAGCATTGTGATGACCAGGGAATGGAGCATTGTGATGACAAGGTCCTGGACATTGTGATGAGAAGACCATGGAGCCTTGTGATGACAAGGGTCATGGAGCACTGTGATGACATTTGTAATGGAGCATTGTGACTACACGTGTCATGGAGCATTTTGATGACAAGTGTCCAGATCATTGTGTTGTCAGAGGTCATGGAGCGTTGTGAACACAGTGGTCATGGAGCATTGTGATGACAGGTGTCATGGAGCATTGTGATGAGAATGTCATGGATCATTGGGCTGAAAATATTCATGGAGTATTGTGATGACAGGTGTCATGGAGCATTGTGATGACCAGGGAATGGAGCATTGTGATGACAAGGTCCTGGACATTGTGATGAGAAGACCATGGAGCCTTGTGATGACAAGTCTCTTGGAGCATTCTGGTGAAAAGGGGCATGGAACATTGTGATTACAGGTGTCTGGGAGCATTGTGATTAAAAGGGCATGGATCACTGTGATGAAAAATGCATGGAGCCTTCTCATGACATGGTTCAAGGAGCATACTGACGACAAGTGTCAGGGAGCATTGTGATAACAAAAGTCATGGTGCATTGTGATGAGAAGACCATGGATAATTGTGATGACGTGCATCATGGGGCGTTTTGATGAAAAGTGTTATGGAACACTGTGACCACAAGGGTGTGGAGCAATGTGATGACAGAGGTCATGGAGCATTTTGATTTCATTGTGATGACAATAGCATGAAGCATTATGATGATGGGTATGGTGCATTGTGATGACATGGTTCATGGAGGATTGAGATGAAAAAGGGCAAGGAGCATTGTGATTACAGCGGTCTTGGTGCATTGTGTTGACAAGGCTCATGGAGTCTTGTGAAGACACGGCCGTGGAACATTGTGATGGCAGGGGTCATGGAGCATTGTTATGACAGGGGTATTGGAGCATTGCGATGACAAGGGCATGGAGCTTTGGTCTGAAAAGTTTCATGGATTATTGTGATGAGAGTGGGCATGGAGCATTGTAATGACAAGGGCACGGAACACTGTGATACATGGGTCAAGGACGATTGTAAAGACAAGGGCATGGAGCATTGTGATGAGAAGACCATGGATAATGCTGATGACGAGCGTCATGGGGCATTGTGATGACAAGTGTTATGGAACATTGTGGTCACAAGGGTTTGGAGCATTGTGATTACAGAGGTCATGGAGAATTTTGATTTCATTGTGATGACAATAGCGTGAAGCATTATGATGTTGGGCATGGTGCATTGTGATGACAGGGTTCATGGAGCATTGAGATGACAAGGGCATGGAGCATTGTGATGAGAACGCCATGGAGCATTCTGATGAAATTTGTCATGGAGCTTTGTGATGACAAGGGCATGGAGCATTCTGATTACATGGCTCTTGGAGCATTGTGATGACAAGGCTCATGGAGCCATGTGATGACAAGGCCATGGATCATTGTGACTACAGTGGTCATGGAGCATTGTTATGACAGGGATAATGGAGCATTGTGATGACAAGGGCATGGAGCATTTTTTGAAATGTTTCATGGATTATTGTGATGAGAATGGGCATGGAGCATTGTGAAGACAAAGGCACGTAACACTGATATATTGGTCAAGAAGGATTGTAATGACAATGTCATTGAGCATTGTTTTGAGAAGGGAACCGAGCATTGTGATGACAAGCGTCATGGAGCTTTCTGATGACAAGGACAAGGAACAATGTGCTGAGAGGGTTCATGGAGCATTGTGATGACAATGGTACGGTGCATTGTGATGCCAAGGGTCATGGAAATTTGTGATGGCAATGGTCATGGAGCATTGTGATGAGAACGCCATGGAGCATTCTGATGACATTTGTCATGGAGCTTTCTGATGACAAGGACATGGGGCGTTCTGATTACATGGTTCTTGGAGCATTGTAGAGATGACATGGCTCATGGAGCCATGTGATGACAAGGCCGTGGAACATTGTGATTGCAGGAGTCATGGAGCATTGTTATGACAGGGGTAATGGAGCATTGTGATGACAAGGGCATGGAGCATTTTTTGAAATGTTTCATGGATTAATGTGATGAGAGTGGGCATGGAGCATTGTGAAGACAAGGGCACGGAACACTGTGATATATTTGTCAAGGAGGATTCTATTGACAATGTCATTGAGCATTGTGATGAGGAGGGAACAGAGCATTGTGATGACAAGCGTCATGGAGCTTTGTGATGACAAGGGCAAGGAACAATGTGATGAGAGGGTTCATGGAGCATTGTGATGACAATGGTATGGTGCATTGTGATGCCAAGGGTCATGGAACTTTGTGATGGCAATGGTCATGGAGCATTTTGATGCCAAGGGCGTAGTGCATTGTGGTGAGAAGGGCAGGGGGCATTTTGATGACAGGTCATGGAGCAATTTCAGGAAAAGTGTCATGGAACATTTTGATGACGTGATTTTGGAACATTGTGATGTCAGTGGAAATGGAGCATTGTGATGAAAATGGTCATGCACCATTTTAATGACAGGGGTTATGGAAAATTGTGACGTCAAGGCTCATGGAGCATTGTGATGATAAGGGCATGTAGCATTGTGATGACATGGCTCATGGAACATTGTGATGACAGGACTGAGGGAGTATTTTGATGAGTAGTGATGGCACATAGTGATATCAGTGGTGAGAGAGCATTTAGATGAGAAGTGCATGGAGCATTGTGATGACAAAGTTTATGGAGCATTGGGATGACAAGGTTCTGGAGCATGGTGATGACAAGTGCATTGTGATGGCATGGGTCATGGAGCATTATGCTGACAAGCGCATGGAGCCTTATGATAAAAAGGGTCACGGAGCATTGTGATGAAAATTTCACAGAGCATTTTGGTGACAAAGGTCACAGAGCCTTGTGATGACGAGGGCATGGACCATTGTGATGACAAAAGGTCATGAAGCATTGTGATGACTGGAGTCATGGAGAATTGTGATGACAGGGGTCATGGAGCACTGTGATGAACAAGGCATGCAGCATTATGATGAAAGGGGCCTAGAGCACTGGTCTGAGAAGTTTCAAGGATTATTGTGATGAGAGTGGGCATGGCGCATTGTGATGCCAAGGGCATGGAGCATTGTGATGACACGGTCATGAATTATGGTTAAGACAGGTGTCAGGAAGCACTGTGATGACATGTGGCATGGTCCATTGTGATGAGAATGGCATGGAGCATTGTGATGACAAAGGTAATGGAGCATTGTGATGACAAGTGCTTGGAGCATTGTGATTACTAGGGTCATGGAGCATTTTGATGACAAGGGCATGGAATATTTTTATCACAAGGGCCATTCAGAATTTTGATGACAATGTCACGAAGCATTGTGTTGCCAAGCTCATGGAGCTTGCTACGACAGTGGTCATAGAGCATTGCGATGGAAAGTGTATTGAACATAGTGGGGACAAAGATCATGGAACATTGTAATGACAAGGGCATGGAGTATTGTGATGACTGGCATCATGGAGCGTTGTGATGACATGTGTTATGGAACATTGTGATCACAAGGGTTTGGAGTATTGTGATGACAGAGGTCATGGATCATTTTGATTTCAAGGAGCATGGAGCATTGTGATGACAAGGGCATGAAGAAATGTGATCCCAAGGTTCATGGAGGATTGTGATGACAATGGTAATGGATTATTGTGATGACAAGCACATGGAGCATTGTGATGAGAAGTGTGATGTAGCATTGTGCTGACAAAGGCACGGAGGATTGTGATGACAAGGGTCAAGGAGCACTGTGATGATATTTGTAATGGAGCATTGTGACTACACGTGTCATGGAGCATTTTGATGCCAAGAGTCCACATCATGGTGTTGTCAGAGGTCATGGAGCGTTGTGAACACAGTGGTCATGGAGTATTGTGATGACAGGGGTCATGGATCATTGTGATGAGAATGTCATGGATCATTGGGCTGAAAATGTTCATGGAGTATTGTGATGACAGGGGTCATGGAGCATTGTGATGACCAGGGAATGGAGCATTGTGATGACAAGGTCCTGGACATTGTGATGAGAAGACCATGGAGCCTTGTGATGACAAGTCTCTTGGAGCATTCTGGTGAAAAGGGGCATGGAACATTGTGATTACAGGGGTCTTGGAGCATTGTGATGAAAAGGGCATGGATCACTGTGATGAAAAATGCATGGATCCTTCTCATGACATGGTTCAAGGAGCATACTGACGACAAGTGTCTGGGAGCCTTGTGATAACAAAAGTCATGGTGCATTGTGATGAGAAGACCATGGATAATTGTGATGACGTGCATCATGGGGCGTTTTGATGACAAGTGTTATGGAACACTGTGACCACAAGGGTGTGGAGCAATGTGATGACAGAGGTCATGGAGCATATTGATTTCATTGTGATGACAATAGCATGAAGCATTATGATGATGGGTATGGTGCATTGTGATGACAGGGTTCATGGAGGATTGAGATGAAAAAGGGCAAGGAGCATTGTGATTACAGTGGTCTTGGTGCATTGTGTTGACAAGGCTCATGGAGTCTTGTGAAGACACGGCCGTGGAACATTGTGATGGCAGGGGTCATGGAGCATTGTTATGACAGGAGTATTGGAGCATTGTGATGACAAGGGCATGGAGCTTTGGTCTGAAAAATTTCATGGATTATTGTGATGAGAGTGGGCATGGAGCATTGTAATGACAAGGGCACGGAACACTGTGATACATGCGTCATGGAGGATTGTAAAGACAAAGGCATGGAGCATTTTGTTGAGAAGACCATGGATAATGCTGATGACGAGCGTCATGGGGCATTGTGATGAGAAGTGTTATGGAACATTGTGATCACAAGGGTTTGGAGCATTGTGATTACAGAGGTCATGGAGAATTTAGATTTCATTGTGATGACAATAGTATGAAGCATTATGATGTTGGGCATGGTGCATTGTGATGACAGTGTTCATGGAGCATTGAGATGACAAGGGCATGGAGCATTGTGATGAGAACGCCATGGAGCATTCTGATGACATTTGTCATGGAGCTTTGTGATGACAAGGGCATGGAGCATTCTGATTACATGGCTCTTGGAGCATTGTGATGACAAGGCTCATGGAGCCATGTGATGACAAGGCCGTGGATCATTGTGACTACAGGGGTCATGGAGCATTGTTATGACAGGGATAATGGAGCATTGTGATGACAAGGGCATGGAGCATTTTTTGAAATGTTTCATGGATTATTGTGATGAGAATGGGCATGGAGCATTGTGAAGACAAGGGCACGGAACACTGTGATATATTTGTCAAGGAGGATTCTATTGACAATGTCATTGAGCATTGTGATGAGGAGGGAACCGAGCATTGTGATGACAAGCGTCATGGAGCTTTGTGATGACAAGGGCAGGGACCAATGTGCTGAGAGTGTTCATGGAGCATTGTGATGACAATGGTACGGTGCATTGTGATGCCAAGGGTCATGGAACATTGTGATGGCAATGGTCATGGAGCATTGTGATGAGAACGCCATGGAGCATTCTGATGACATTTGTCATGGAGCTTTCTGATGACAATGGCATGGGGCATTCTGATTACATGGTTCTTGGAGCATTGTAGAGATGACAAGGCTCATGGAGCCATGTGATGACAAGGCCGTGGAACATTGTGATTGCAGGGGTCATGGAGCATTGTTATGACAGGCGTAATGGAGCATTGTGATGACAAGGTCATGGAGCATTTTTTGAAATGTTTCATGGATTAATGTGATGAGAGTGGGCATGGAGCATTGTGAAGACAAGGGCACGGAACACTGTGATATATTTGTCAAGGAGGATTCTATTGACAATGTCATTGAGCATTGTGATGAGGAGGGAACCGAGCATTGTGATGACAAGCGTCATGGAGCTTTGTGATGACAAGGGCAAGGAACAATGTGATGAGAGGGTTCATGGAGCATTGTGATGACAATGGTATGGTGCATTGTGATGCCAAGGGTCATGGAACTTTGTGATGGCAATGGTCATGGAGCATTTTGATGCCAAGGGCGTAGTGCATTGTGGTGAGAAGGGCAGGGGGCATTTTGATGACAGGTCATGGAGCAATTTCAGGAAAAGTGTCATGGAACATTTTGATGACGTGATTTTGGAACATTGTGATGTCAGTGGAAATGGAGCATTGTGATGATAAGGGCATGTAGCATTGTGATGACATGGCTCATGGAACATTGTGATGACAGGACTGAGGGAGTATTGTGATGAGTAGTGATGGCACATAGTGATATCAGTGGTGAGAGAGCATTTAGATGAGAAGTGCATGGAGCATTGTGATGACAAAGTTTATGGAGCATTGGGATGACAAGGTTCTGGAGCATGGTGATGACAAGTGCATTGTGATGGCATGGGTCATGGAGCATTATGCTGACAAGCGCATGGAGCCTTTTGATAAAAAGGGTCACGGAGCATTGTGATGGAAATTTCACAGAGCATTTTGGTGACAAAGGTCACAGAGCCTTGTGATGACGAGGGCATGGACCATTGTGATGACAAAGGTCATGAAGCATTGTGTTGACTGGAGTCATGGAGAATTGTGATGACAGGGGTCATGGAGCACTGTGATGAACAAGGCATGCAGCATTATGATGAAAGGGGCCTAGAGCACTGGTCTGAGAAGTTTCAAGGATTATTGTGATGAGAGTGGGCATGAGGCATTGTGATGCCAAGGGCATGGAGCATTGTGATGACACGGTCATGAATTATGGTTAAGACAGGTGTCAGGAAGCACTGTGATGACATGTGGCAAGGTGCATTGTGATGAGAATGGCATGGAGCATTGTGATGACAAAGGTAATGGAGCATTGTGATGACAAGTGCTTGGAGCATTGTGATTACTAGGGTCATGGAGCATTTTGATGACAAGGGCATGGAACATTTTTATGACAAGGGCCATTCAGAATTTTGATGACAATGTCACGAAGCATTGTGTTGCCAAGCTCATGGAGCTTGCTACGACAGTGGTCATAGAGCATTGCGATGGAAAGTGTATTGAACATAGTGGGGACAAAGATCATGGAACATTGTAATGACCAGGGAATGGAGTATTGTGATGACTGGCATCATGGAGCGTTGTGATGACATGTGTTATGGAACATTGTGATCACAAGGGTTTGGAGTATTGTGATGACAGAGGTCATGGATCATTCTGATTTCAAGGAGCATGGGGCATTGTGATGACAAGGGCATGAAGAAATGTGATCCCAAGGTGCATGGAGGATTGTGATGACAATGGTAATGGATTATTGTGATGACAAGCGCATGGAGCATTGTGATGAGAAGTGTGATGTAGCATTGTGCTGACCAAGGCATGGAGCATTGTGATGACAAGGGTCATGGAGCACTGTGATGACATTTGTAATGGAGCATTGTGATTACACGTGTCATGGAGCATTTTGATGACAAGAGTCCAGATCATTGTGTTGTCAGAGGTCATGGAGCGTTGTGAACACAGTGGTCATGGAGCATTGTGATGACAGGGGTCATGGGGCATTGTGATGAGAAGGTCATGGATCATTGGGCTGAAAATGTTAATGGAGTATTGTGATGACAGGGGTCATGGAACATTGTGATGACCAGGGAATGGAGCATTGTGATGACAAGGTCCTGGACATTGTGATGAGAAGACCATGGAGCCTTCAGAAGACAAGTCTCTTGGAGCATTCTGGTGAAAAGGGGCATGGAACATTGTGATTACAGTGGTTTTGGAGCATTGTGATGAAAAGGGCATGGATCACTGTGATGAAAAATGCATGGAGCCTTCTCATGACATAGTTCAAGCAGCATACTGACGACAAGTGTCAGGGAGCACTGTGATTACAAAAGTCATGGTGCATTGTGATGAGAAGACCATGGATAATTGTGATGACGTGCATCATGGGGCGTTTTGATGACAAGTGTTATGGAACACTGTGACCACAAGGGTGTGGAGCAAAGTGATAACAGAGGTCATGGAGCATTTTGATTTCATTGTGATGACAAGCATCATGGAACTTGTGATGGCAAGGGCAAGGAACAATGTGATGTGAGGGTTCATGGAGTATTGTGTTGACAATGGTATGGTGCATTGTGATGCAAAGGGTCATGGAACTTTGTGATGGCAATGGTCAGGAAGCATTGTGATGAGATCGCCATGGAGCATTCTGATGACATTTGTCATGGAGCTTTCTGATGACAAGGGCATGGGGCATTCTCATTTCATGGTTCCTGGAGTGATGTAGAGATGACAAGGCTCATGGAGCCATGTGATGACAAGGCCGTGGAACATTGTGATTGCAGGGGTCATGGAGCATTGTTATGAGAGGGTTAATGGAGCATTGTGAAGACAAGGGCATGGAGCATTTTTTGAAATGTTTCATGGATTAATGTGATGAGAATGGGCATGGAGCATTGTGAAGACAAGGGCACGGAACACTGTGATATATTTGTCAAGGGGGATTCTATTCACAATGTCATTGAGCATTGTGATGAGGAGGGAACAGAGCATTGTGATGACAAGCGTCATGGAGCTTTGTGATGACAAGGGCAAGGAACAATGTGATGAGAGGGTTCATGGAGCATTGTGTAGACAATGGTATGGTGCATTGTGATGCCAAGGGTCATGGAACTTTGTGATGGCAATGGTCATGGAGCATTTTGATTCCAAGAGCGTAGTGCATTGTGGTGAGAAGGGCAGGGAGAATTTTGATGACAGGGGTCATGGAGCACTGTGATGAACAAGGCATGCAGCATTATGATGAAAGGGGCCTAGAGCACTGGTCTGAGAAGTTTCAAGGATTATTGTGATGAGAGTGGGCATGAGGCATTGTGATGCCAAGGGCATGGAGCATTGTGATGACAGGGTCATGAATTATGGTTAAGACAGGTGTCAGGAAGCACTGTGATGACATGTGGCATGGTACATTGTGATGAGAATGGCATGGAGCATTGTGATGACAAAGGTAATGGAGCATTGTGATGACAAGTGATTGGAGCATTGTGATTACTAGGGTCATGGAGCATTTTGATGACAAGGGCATGGAACATTTTTATGACAAGGGCCATTCAGAATTTTGATGACAATGTCACGAAGCATTGTGTTGCCAAGCTCATGGAGCTTGCTACGACAGTGGTCATAGAGCATTGCGATGGAAAGTGTATTGAACATAGTGGGGACAAAGATCATGGAACATTGTAATGACCAGGGAATGGAATATTGTGATGACTGGCATCATTGAGCGTTGTGATGACATGTGTTATGGAACATTGTGATCACAAGGGTTTGGAGTATTTTGATGACAGTGTCATGGATCATTTTGATTTCAAGGAGCATGGAACATTGTGATGACAAGGGCATGAAGAAATGTGATCCCAAGGTTCATGGAGGATTGTGATGACAATGGTAATGAATTATTGTGATGACAAGCGCATGGAGCATTGTGATGAGAAGTGTGATGTAGCATTGTGCTGACCAAGGCGCGGAGGATTGTGATGACAAGGGTCATGGAGCACTGTGATGACATTTGTAATGGAGCATTGTGACTACACGTGTCATGGAGCATTTTGATGACAAGTGTCCAGATCATTGTGTTGTCAGAGGTCATGGAGCGTTGTGAACACAGTGGTCATGGAGCATTGTGATGACAGGTGTCATGGAGCATTGTGATGAGAATGTCATGGATCATTGGGCTGAAAATATTCATGGAGTATTGTGATGACAGGGGTCATGGAGCATTGTGATGACCAAGGAATGGAGCATTGTGATGACAAGGTCCTGGACATTGTGATGAGAAGACCATGGAGCCTTGTGATGACAAGTCTCTTGGAGCATTCTGGTGAAAAGGGGCATGGAACTTTGTGATTACAGGGGTCTTGGAGGATTGTGATGAAAAGGGCATGGATCACTGTGATGAAAAATGCATGGAGCCTTCTCATGACATGGTTCAAGGAGCATACTGACGAAAAGTGTCTGGGAGCCTTGTGATAACAAAAGTCATGGTGCATTGTGATGAGAAGACCATGGATAATTGTGATGATGTGCATCATGGGGCGTTTTGATGACAAGTGTTATGGGACACTGTGACCACAAGGGTGTGGAGCAATGTGATGACAGAGGTCATGGAGCATTTTGATTTCATTGTGATGACAATAGCATGAAGCATTATGATGATGGGTATGGTGCATTGTGATGACAGGGTTCATGGAGGATTGAGATGAAAAAGGGCAAGGAGCATTGTGATTACAGCGGTCTTGGTGCATTCTGTTGACAAGGCTCATGGAGTCTTGTGAAGAGACGGCCGTGGAACATTGTGATGGCAGGGGTCATGGAGCATTGTTATGACAGGGGTATTGGAGCATTGTGATGACAAGGGCACGGAACACTGTGATACATGGGACATGGACGATTGTAATGACAAGGGCATGGAGCATTGTGATGAGAAGACCATGGATAATGCTGATCACGAGCGTCCTGGGGCATTGTGATGACAAGTGTTATGGAACATTGTGATCACAATGGTTTGGAGCATTGTGATTACAGAGGTCATGGAGAATTTTGATTTCATTGTGATGACAATAGCATGAAGCATTATGGTGTTGGGCATGGTGCATTGTGATGACAGGGTTCATGGAGCAATGAGATGATAAGGGCATGGAGCATTGTGATGAGAACGCCATGGAGCATTCTGATGACATTTGTCATGGAGCTTTGTGATGACAAGGGCATGGAGCATTCTGATTACATGGCTCTTGGAGCATTGTGATGACAAGGCTCATGGAGCCATGTGATGACAAGGCCGTGGATCATTGTGACTACAGGGGTCATGGAGCATTGTTATGCCAGGGATAATGGAGCATTGTGATGACAAGGGCATGGAGCATTTTTTGAAATGTTTCATGGATTATTGTGATGAGAATGGGCATGGAGCAATGTGAAGACAAAGGCACGGAACACTGTGATATATTGGTCAAGAAGGATTGTAATGACAATGTCATTGAGCATCGTGATGAGAAGGGAACCGAGCATTGTGATGACAAGCGTCATGGAGCTTTGTGATGACAAGGGCAAGGACCAATGTGCTGAGAGGGTTCATGGAGCATTGTGATGACAATGGTACGGTGCATTGTGATGCCAAGGGTCATGGAACTTTGTGATGGCAATGGTCATGGAGCATTGTGATGAGAACGCCATGGAGCATTCTGATGACATTTGTCATGGAGCTTTCTGATGACAAGGGCATGGGGCATTATGATTACATGGTTCTTGGAGCATTGTAGAGATGACAAGGCTCATGAAGCCAAGTGATGACAAGGCCGTGGAACATTGTGATTGCAGGGGTCATGGAGCATTGTTATGACAGGCGTAATGGAGCATTGTGATGACAAGGGCATGGAGCATTTTTTGAAATGTTTCATGGATTAATGTGATGAGAGTGGGCATGGAGCATTGTGAAGACAAGGGCACGGAACACTGTGATATATTTGTCAAGGAGCATTCTATTGACAATGTCATTGAGCATTGTGATGAGGAGGGAACCGAGCATTGTGATGACAAGCGTCATGGAGCTTTGTGATGACAAGGGCAAGGAACAATGTGATGAGAGGGTTCATGGAGCATTGTGATGACAATGGTATGATGCATTGTGATGCCAAGGGTCATGGAACTTTGTGATGGCAATGGTCATGGAGCATTTTGATGCCAAGGGCGTAGTGCATTGTGGTGAGAAGGGCAGGGAGCATTTTGATGACAGGTCATGGAGCAATTTCAGGAAAAGTGTCATGGAACATTTTGATGACGTGATTTTGGAACATTGTGATGTCAGTGGAAATGGAGCATTGTGATGAAAATGGTCATGCACCATTTTAATGACAGTGGTTATGGAAAATTGTGACGTCAAGGCTCATGGAGCATTGTGATGATAAGGGCATGTAGCATTGTGATGACATGGCTCATGGAACATTGTGATGACAGCACTGAGGGAGTATTGTGATGAGTAGTGATGGCACATAGTGATATCAGTGGTGAGAGAGCCTTTAGATGAGAAGTGCATGGAGCATTGTGATGACAAAGTTTATGGAGCATTGGGATGACAAGGTTCTGGAGCATGGTGATGACAAGTGCATTGTGATGGCATGGGTCATGGAGCATTATGCTGACAAGCGCATGGAGCCTTATGATAAAAAGGGTCACGGAGAATTGTGATGAAAATTTCACAGAGCATTTTGGTGACAAAGGTCACAGTGCCTTGTGATGACGAGGGCATGGACCATTGTGATGACAAAGGTCTTGAAGCATTGTGATGACTGGAGTCATGGAGAATTGTGATGACAGGGGTCATGGAGCACTGTGATGAACAAGGCATGCAGCATTATGATGAAAGGGGCCTAGAGCACGGGTCTGAGAAGTTTCAAGGATTATTGTGATGAGAGTGGGCATGGCGCATTGTGATGCCAAGGGCATGGAGCATTGTGATGACACGGTCATGAATTATGGTTAAGACAGGTGTCAGGAAGCACTGTGATGACATGTGGCAAGGTGCATTGTGATGAGAATGGCATGGAGCATTGTGATGACAAAGGTAATGGAGCATTGTGATGACAAGTGCTTGGAGCATTGTGATTACTAGGGTCATGGAGCATTTTGATGACAAGGGCATGGAACATTTTTATGACAAGGGCCATTCAGAATTTTGATGACAATGTCACGAAGCATTGTGTTGCCAAGCTCATGGAGCTTGCTACGACAGTGGTCATAGAGCATTGCGATGGAAAGTGTATTGAACATAGTGGGGACAAAGATCATGGAATATTGTAATGACCAGGGAATGGAGTATTGTGATGAATGGCATCATGGAGCGTTCTGATGACATGTGTTATGGAACATTGTGATCACAAGGGTTTGGAGTATTGTGATGACAGAGGTCATGGATCATTCTGATTTCAAGGAGCATGGGGCATTGTGATGACAAGGGCATGAAGAAATGTGATCCCAAGGTGCATGGAGGATTGTTATGACAATGGTAATGGATTATTGTGATGACAAGCGCATGGAGCATTGTGATGAGAAGTGTGATGTAGCATTGTGCTGACCAAGGCATGGAGCATTGTGATGACAAGGGTCATGGAGCACTGTGATGACATTTGTAATGGAGCATTGTGATTACACGTATCATGGAGCATTTTGATGACAAGAGTCCAGATCATTGTGTTGTCAGAGGTCATGGAGCGTTGTGAACACAGAGGTCAAGGAGCACTGTGATGACAGGGGTCATGGAGCATTGTGATGAGAAGGTCATGGATCATTGGGCTGAAAATGTTCATGGAGTATTGTGATGACAGGGGTCATGGAGCATTGTGATGACCAGGGAATGGAGCATTGTGATGACAAGGTCCTGGACATTGTGATGAGAAGACCATGGAGCCTTGTGATGACAAGTCTCTTGGAGCATTCTGGTGAAAAGGGGCATGGAACATTGTGATTACAGTGGTTTTGGAGCATTGTGATGAAAAGGGCATGGATCACTGTGATGAAGAATGCATGGAGCCTTCTCATGACATGGTTCAAGGAGCATACTGACGACAAGTGTCAGGGAGCACTGTGATTACAAAAGTCATGGTGCATTGTGATGAGAAGACCATGGATAATTGTGATGACGTGCATCATGGGGCGTTTTGATGACAAGTGTTATGGAACACTGTGACCACAAGGGTGTGGAGCAAAGTGATAACAGAGGTCATGGAGCATTTTGATTTCATTGTGATGACAAGCGTCATGGAACTTGTGATGACAAGGGCAAGGAACAATGTGATGTGAGGGTTCATGGAGGATTGTGTTGACAATGGTATGGTGCATTGTGATGCAAAGGGTCATGGAACTTTGTGATGGCAATGGTCATGGAGCATTGTGATGAGATCGCCATGGAGCATTCTGATGACATTTGTCATGGAGCTTTCTGATGACAAGGGCATGGGGCATTCTCATTTCATGGTTCCTGGAGCGATGTAGAGATGACAAGGCTCATGGAGCCATGTGATGACAAGGCCGTGGAATATTGTGATTGCAGGGTCATGGAGCATTGTTATGAGAGGGTTAATGGAGCATTGTGATGACAAGGGCATGGAGCATTTTTTGATATGTTTCATGGATTAATGTGATGAGAATGGGCATGGAGCATTGTGAAGACAAGGGCACGGAACACTGTGATATATTTGTCAAGGAGGATTCTATTCACAATGTCATTCAGCATTGTGATGAGGAGGGAACAGAGCATTGTGATGACAAGCGTCATGGAGCTTTGTGATGACAAGGGCAAGGAACAATGTGATGAGAGGGTTCATGGAGCATTGTGATGACAATGGTATGGTGCATTGTGATGCCAAGGGTCATAGGACTTTGTGATGGCAATGGTCATGGAGCATTTTGATGCCAAGGGCGTAGTGCATTGTGGTGAGAAGGGCAGGGAGCATTTTGATGACAGGTCATGGAGCAATTTCAGGAAAAGTGTCATGGAACATTTTGATGACGTGATTTTGGAACATTGTGATGTCAGTGGAAATGGAGCATTGTGATGAAAATGGTCATGCACCATTTAAATGACAGGGGTTATGGAAAATTGTGACGTCAAGGCTCATGGAGCATTGTGATGATAAGGGTATGTAGCATTGTGATGACATGGCTCATGGAACATTGTGATGACAGCACTGAGGGAGTATTGTGATGAGTAGTGATGGCACATAGTGATATCAGTGGTGAGAGAGCATTTAGATGAGAAGTGCATGGAGCATTGTGATGACAAAGTTTATGGAGCACTGGGATGACAAGGTTCTGGAGCATGGTGATGAGAAGTGCATTGTGATGGCATGGGTCATGGAGCATTATGCTGACAAGCGCATGGAGCCTTATGATAAAAAGCGTCACGGGGCATTGTGATGAAAATTTCTCAGAGCATTTTGGTGACAAAGGTCACAGAGCCTTGTGATGACGAGGGCATGGACCATTGTGATGACAAAGGTCATGAAGCATTGTGATGACTGGAGTCATGGAGAATTGTGATGACAGGGGTCATGGAGCACTGTGATGAACAAGGCATGCAGCATTATGATGAAAGGGGCCTAGAGCACGGGTCTGAGAAGTTTCAAGGATTATTGTGATGAGAGTGGGCATGGCGCATTGTGATGCCAAGGGCATGGAGCATTGTGATGACACGGTCATGAATTATGGTTAAGACAGGTGTCAGGAAGCACTGTGATGACATGTGGCATGGTCCATTGTGATGAGAATGGCATGGAGCATTGTGATGACAAAGGTAATGGAGCATTGTGATGACAAGTGCTTGGAGCATTGTGATTACTAGGGTCATGGAGCATTTTGATGACAAGGGCATGGAACATTTTTATGACAAGGGCCATTCAGAATTTTGATGACAATATCACGAAGCATTGTGTTGCCAAGCTCATGGAGCTTGCTACGACAGTGGTCATAGAGCATTGCGATGGAAAGTGTATTGAACATAGTGGGGACAAAGATCATGGAACATTGTAATGACCAGGGAATGGAATATTGTGATGACTGGCATCATGGAGCGTTGTGATGACATGTGTTATGGAACATTGTGATCACAAGGGTTTGGAGTATTGTGATGACAGAGGTCATGGATCATTTTGATTTCAAGGAGGATGGAACATTGTGATGACAAGGGCATGAAGAAATGTGATCCCAAGGTTCATGGAGGATTGTGATGACAATGGTAATGAATTATTGTGATGACAAGCGCATGGAGCATTGTGATGAGAAGTGTGATGTAGCATTGTGCTGACAAAGGCGCGGAGGATTGTGATGACAATGGTCATGGAGCACTGTGATGACATTTGTAATGGAGCATTGTGACTACACGTGTCATGGAGCATTTTGATGACAAGTGTCCAGATCATTGTGTTGTCAGAGGTCATGGAGCCTTGTGAACACAGTGGTCATGGAGCATTGTGATGACAGGGGTCATGGAGCATTGTGATGAGAATGTCATGGATCATTGGGCTGAAAATATTCATGGAGTATTGTGATGACAGGGGTCATGGAGCATTGTGATGACCAGGGAATGGAGCAATGTGATGACAAGGTCCTGGACATTGTGATGAGAAGACCATGGAGCCTTGTGATGACAAGTCTCTTGGAGCATTCTGGTGAAAAGGGGCATGGAACATTGTGATTACAGGGGTCTTGGAGGATTGTGATGAAAAGGGCATGGATCACTGTGATGAAAAATGCATGGATCCTTCTCATGACATGGTTCAAGGAGCATACTGACGACAAGTGTCTGGGAGCCTTGTGATAACAAAAGTCATGGTGCATTGTGATGAGAAGACCATGGATAATTGTGATGATGTGCATCATGGGGCGTTTTGATGACAAGTGTTATGGAACACTGTGACCACAAGGGTGTGGAGCAATGTGATGACAGAGGTCATGGAGCATTTTGATTTCATTGTGATGACAATAGCATGAAGCATTATGATGATGGGTATGGTGCATTGTGATGACAGGGTTCATGGAGGATTGAGAAGAAAAAGGGCAAGGAGCATTGTGATTACAGCAGTCTTGGTGCATTGTGTTGACAAGGCTCATGGAGTCTTGTGAAGACACGGCCGTGGAACATTGTGATGGCAGGGGTCATGGAGCATTGTTATGACAGGGGTATTGGAGCATTGTGATGACAAGGGCACGGAACACTGTGATACATGGGTCATGGAGGATTGTAATGACAAGAGCATGGAGCATTGTGATGAGAAGACCATGGATAATGCTGATGACGAGCGTCATGGGGCATTGTGATGACAAGTGTTATGGAACATTGTGATCACAATGGTTTGGAGCATTGTGATTACAGAGGTCATGGAGAATTTTGATTTCATTGTGATGACAATAGCATGAAGCATTATGGTGTTGGGCATGGTGCATTGTGATGACAGGGTTCAAGGAGCAATGAGATGATAAGGGCATGGAGCATTGTGATGAGAACGCCATGGAGCATTCTGATGACATTTGTCATGGAGCTTTGTGATGACAAGGGCATGGAGCATTCTGATTACATGGCTCTTGGAGCATTGTGATGACAAGGCTCATGGAGCCATGTGATGACAAGGCCGTGGATCATTGTGACTATAGGGGTCATGGAGCATTGTTATGACAGGGATAATGGAGCATTGTGATGACAAGGGCATGGAGCATTTTTTGAAATGTTTCATGGATTATTGTGATGAGAATGGGCATGGAGCAATGTGAAGACAAAGGCACGGAGCACTGTGATATATTGGTCAAGAAGGATTGTAATGACAATGTCATTGAGCATCGTGATGAGAAGGGAACCGAGCATTGTGATGACAAGCGTCATGGAGCTTTGTGATGACAAGGGCAAGGACCAATGTGCTGAGAGGGTTCATGGAGCATTGTGATGACAATGGTACGGTGCATTGTGATGCCAAGGGTCATGGAACTTTGTGATGGCAATGGTCATGGAGCATTGTGATGAGAACGCCATGGAGCATTCTGATGACATTTGTCATGGAGCTTTCTGATGACAAGGGCATGGGGCATTATGATTACATGGTTCTTGGAGCATTGTAGAAATGACAAGGCTCATGGAGCCATGTGATGACAAGGCCGTGGAACATTGTGATTGCAGGGGTCATGGAGCATTGTTATGACAGGCGTAATGGAGCATTGTGATGACAAGGGCATGGAGCATTTTTTGAAATGTTTCATGGATTAATGTGATGAGAGTGGGCATGGAGCATTGTGAAGACAAGGGCACGGAACACTGTGATATATTTGTCAAGGAGCATTCTATTGACAATGTCATTGAGCATTGTGATGAGGAGGGAACCGAGCATTGTGATGACAAGCGTCATGGAGCTTTGTGATGACAAGGGCAAGGAACAATGTGATGAGAGGGTTCATGGAGCATTGTGATGACAATGGTATGGTGCATTGTGATGCCAAGGGTCATGGAACTTTGTGATGGCAATGGTCATGGAGCATTTTGATGCCAAGGGCATAGTGCATTGTGGTGACAATGGCAGGGAGCATTTTGATGACAGGTCATGGAGCAATTTCAGGAAAAGTGTCATGGATCATTTTGATGACGTGATTTTGGAACATTGTGATGTCAGTGGAAATGGAGCATTATGATGAAAATGGTCATGCACCATTTTAATGACAGGGGTTATGGAAAATTGTGACGTCAAGGCTCATGGAGCATTGTGATGATAAGGGCATGTAGCATTGTGATGACATGGCTCATGGAACATTGTGATGACAAGACTGAGGGAGTATTGTGATGAGTAGTGATGACACATAGTGATATCAGTGGTGAGAGAGCATTTAGATGAGAAGTGCATGGAGCATTGTGATGACAATGTTTGTGGAGCATTGGGATGACAAGGTTCGGGAGCATGGTGATGACAAGGGCATTGTGATGGCATGGGTCATGGAGCATTATGCTGACAAGCGCATGGAGCCTTATGATAAAAAGGGTCACGGAGCATTGTGATGAAAATTTCACAGAGCATTTTGGTGACAAAGGTCACAGAGCCTTGTGATGACGAGGGCATGGACCATTGTGATGACAAAGGTCATGAAGCATTTTTATGACTGGAGTCATGGAGAATTGTGATGACAGGGGTCATGGAGCACTGTGATGAACAAGGCATGCAGCATTATGATGAAAGGGGCCTAGAGCACTGGTCTGAGAAGTTTCAAGGATTATTGTGATGAGAGTGGGCATGGCGCATTGTGATGCCAAGGGCATGGAGCATTGTGATGACACGGTCATGAATTATGGTTAAGACAGGTGTCAGGAAGCACTGTGATGACATGTGGCATGGTCCACTGTGATGAGAATGGCATGGAGCATTGTGATGACAAAGGTAATGGAGCATTGTGATGACAAGTGCTTGGAGCATTGTGATTACTAGGGTCATGGAGCATTTTGATGACAAAGGCAAGGAACATTTTTATGACAAGGGCCATTCAGAATTTTGATGACAATGTCACGAAGCATTGTGTTGCCAAGCTCATGGAGCTTGCTACGAAAGTGGTCATAGAGCATTGCGATGGAATGTGTATTGAACATAGTGGGGACAAAGATCATGGAACATTGTAATGACAAGGGCATGGAGTATTGTGATGACTGGCATCATGGAGCGTTGTGATGACATGTGTTATGGAACATTGTGATCACAAGGGTTTGGAGTATTGTGATGACAGAGGTCATGGATCATTTTGATTTCAAGGAGCATGGAACATTGTGATGACAAGGGCATGAAGAAATGTGATCCCAAGGTTCATGGAGGATTGTGATGACAATGGTAATGGATTATTGTGATGACAAGCGCATGGAGCATTGTGATGAGAAGTGTGATGTAGCATTGTGCTGACAAAGGCACGGAGGATTGTGATGACAAGGGTCATGGAGCACTGTGATGACATTTGTAATGGAGCATTGTGACTACACGTGTCATGGAGCATTTTGATGACAAGAGTCCAGATCATTGTGTTGTCAGAGGTCATGGAACGTTGTGAACACAGTGGTCATGGAGAATTGTGATGACAGGGGTCATGGAGCATTGTGATGAGAATATCATGCATCATTGGGCTGAAAATGTTCATGGAGTATTGTGATGACAGGTGTCATGGAGCATTGTGATGACTAGGGAATGGAGCATTGTGATGACAAGGTCCTGGACATTGTGATGAGAAGAGCATGGAGCCTTGTGATGACAAGTCTCTTGGAGCATTGTGGTGAAAAGGGGCATGGAACATTGTGATTACAGGGGTCTGGGAGCATTGTGATGAAAAGGGCATGGATCACTGTGATGAAAAATGCATGGAGCCTTCTCATGACATGGTTCAAGGAGCATACTGACGACAAGTGTCAGGGAGCATTGTGATAACAAAAGTCATGGTGCATTGTGATGAGAAGACCATGGATAATTGTGATGACGTGCATCATGGGGCGTTTTGATGACAAGTGTTATGGGACACTGTAACCACAAGGGTGTGGAGCAATGTGATGACAGAGGTCATGGAGCATTTTGATTTCATTGTGATGACAATAGCATGAAGCATTATGATGATGGGTATGGTGCATTGTGATGACAGGGTTCATGGAGGATTGAGATGAAAAATGGCAAGGAGCATTGTGATTACAGCGGTCTTGGTGCATTGTATTGACAAGGCTCATGGAGTCTTGTGAAGACACGGCCGTGGAACACTGTGATGGCAGGGGTCATGGAGCATTGTTATGACAGGGGTATTGGAGCATTGTGATGACAAGGGCATGGAGCTTTGGTCTGAAAAGTTTCATGGATTATGGTGATGAGAGTGGGCATGGAGCATTGTAATGACAAGGGCACGGAACACTGTGATACATGGGTCATGTAGGATTGTAATGACAAGGACATGGAGCATTGTGATGAGAAGACCATGGATAATGCTGATGGCGAGCGTCATGGGGCATTGTGATGACAAGTGTTATGGAACATTGTGATCACAAGGGTTTGGAGCATTGTGATTACAGAGGTTATGGAGAATTTTGATTTCTTTGTGATGACAATAGCATGAAGCATTATGATGTTGGGCATGGTGCATTGTGATGACAGGGTTCATGGAGCATTGAGATGACAAGGGCATGGAGCATTGTGATGAGAACGCCATGGAGCATTCTTATGACATTTGTCATGGAGCTTTGTGATGACAAGGGCATGGAGCATTCTGATTACATGGCTCTTGGAGCATTGTGATGACAAAGCTCATGGAGCCATGTGATGACAAGGCCGTGGATCATTGTGACTACAGGGGTCATGGAACATTGTTATGACAGGGATAATGGAGCATTGTGATGACAAGGGCATGGAGCATTTTTTGAAATATTTCATTGATTATTGTGATGAGAATGGGCATGAAGCATTGTGAAGACAAAGGCACGGAACACTGATATATTGGTCAAGAAGGATTGTAATGACAATGTCATTGAGCATTGTGATGAGAAGGGAACCGAGCATTGTGATGAGAAGCGTCATGGAGCTTTGTGATGACAAGGGCAAGGACCAATGTGCTGAGAGGGTTCATGGAGCATTGTGATGACAATGGTACGGTGCATTGTGATGCCAAGGGTCATGGAACATTGTGATGGCAATGGTCATGGAGCATTGTGATGAGAACGCCATGGAGCATTCTGATGACATTTGTCATGGAGCTTTCTGATGAAAAGGACATGGGACATTCTAATTACATGTTTCTTGGAGCATTGTAGAGATGACAAGGCTCATGGAGCCATGTGATGACAAGGCCGTGGAACATTGTGATTGCAGTGGTCATGGAGAATTGTTATGACAGGGGTAATGGAGAATTGTGATGACAAGGGCATGGAGCATTTTTTGAAATATTTCATTGATTATTGTGATGAGAATGGGCATGGAGCATTGTGAAGACAAAGGCACGGAACACTGATATATTGGTCAAGAAGGATTGTAATGACAATGTCATTGAGCATTGTGATGAGAAGGGAACCGAGCATTGTGATGACAAGCGTCATGGAGCTTTGTGATGACAAGGGCAAGGACCAATGTGCTGAGAGGGTTCATGGAGCATTGTGATGACAATGGTACGGTGCATTGTGATGCCAAGGGTCATGGAACATTGTGATGGCAATGGTCATGGAGCATTGTGATGAGAACGCCATGGAGCATTCTGATGACATTTGTCATGGAGCTTTCTGATGAAAAGGACATGGGGCATTCTAATTACATGTTTCTTGGAGCATTGTAGAGATGACAAGGCTCATGGAGCCATGTGATGACAAGGCCGTGGAACATTGTGATTGCAGGGGACATGGAGAATTGTTATGACAGGGGTAATGGAGAATTGTGATGACAAGGGCATGGAGCATTTTTTGAAATGTTTCATGGATTATTGTGATGAGAATGGGCATGGAGCATTGTGAAGACAAAGGCACGGAACACTGATATATTGGTCAAGAAGGATTGTAATGACAATGTCATTGAGCATTGTGATGAGAAGGGAACCGAGCATTGTGATGACAAGCGTCATGGAGCTTTGTGATGACAAGGGCAAAAACCAATGTGCTGAGAGGGTTCATGGAGCATTGTGATGACAATGGTACGGTGCATTGTGATGCCAAGGGTCATGGAAATTTGTGATGGCAATGGTCATGGAGCATTGTGATGAGAACGCCATGGAGCATTCTGATGACATTTCTCATGGAGCTTTCTGATGACAAGGACATGGGGCATTCTGATTACATGGTTCTTGGAGCATTGTAGAGATGACAAGGCTCATGGAGCCATGTGATGACAAGGCCGTGGAACATTGTGATTGCAGGGGTCATGGAGCATTGTTATGACAGGGGTAATGGAGCATTGTGATGACAAGGGCATGGAGCATTTTTTGAAATGTTTCATGGATTAATGTGATGAGAGTGGGCATGGAACATTGTGAAGACAAGGGCACGGAACACTGTGATATATTTGTCAAGGAGCATTCTATTGACAATGTCATTGAGCATTGTGATGAGGAGGGAACCGAGCATTGTGATGACAAGCGTCATGGAGCTTTGTGATGACAAGGGCAAGGAACAATGTGATGAGAGGGTTCATGGAGCATTGTGATGACAATGGTATGGTGCATTGTGATGCCAAGGGTCATGGAACCTTGTGATGGCAATGGTCATGGAGCATTTTGATGCCAAGGGCGTAGTGCATTGTGGTGAGAAGGGCAAGCAGCATTTTGATGACAGGTCATGGAGCAATTTCAGGAAAAGTGTCATGGAACATTTTGATGACGTGATTTTGGAACATTGTGATGTCAGTGGAAATGGAGCATTGTGATGAAAATGGTCATGCACCATTTTAATGACAGGGGTTATGGAAAATTGTGACGTCAAGGCTCATGGAGCATTGTGATGATAAGGGCATGTAGCATTGTGATGACATGGCTCATGGAACATTGTGATGACAGGACTGAGGGAGTATTGTGATGAGTATTGATGGCACGTAGTGATATCAGTGGTGAGAGAGCATTTAGATGAGAAGTTCATGGAGCATTGTGATGACAAAGTTTATGGAGCATTGGGATGACAAGGTTCTGGAGCAAGGTGATGACAAGTGCATTGTGATGGCATGGGTCAAGGAGCATTATGCTGACAAGCGCATGGAGCCTTATGATAAAAAGGGTCACGGAGCATTGTGATGAAAATTTCACAGAGCATTTTGGTGACAATGGTCACAGAGCCTTGTGCTGAAGAGGGCATGGACCATTGTGATGACAAAGGTCATGAAGCATTGTGATGACTGGAGTCATGGAGAGTTGTGATGACAGGGGTAATGGAGCACTGTGATGAACAAGGCATGCAGCATTATGATGAAAGGGGCCTAGAGCACGGGTCTGAGAAGTTTCAAGGATTATTGTGATGAGAGTGGGCATGGCGCATTGTGATGCCAAGGGCATGGAGCATTGTGATGACACGGTCATGAATTATGGTTAAGACAGGTGTCAGGAAGCACAGTGATGACATTTGGCATGGTCCATTGTGATGAGAATGGCATGGAGCATTGTGATGACAAAGGTAATGGAGCATTGTGATGACAAGTGCTTGGAGCATTGTGATTACTAGGGTCATGGAGCATTTTGATGACAAGGGCATGGAACATTTTTATGACAAGGGCCATTCAGAATTTTGATGACAATGTCACGAAGCATTGTGTTGCCAAGCTCATGGAGATTGCTACGACAGTGGTCATAGAGCATTGCGATGGAAAGTGTATTGAACATAGTGGGGACATAGATCATGGAACATTGTAATGACAAGGGCATGGAGTATTGTGATGACTGGCATCATGGAGCGTTGTGATGACATGTGTTATGGAACATTGTGATCACAAGGGTTTGGAGTATTGTGATGACAGAGGTCATGGATCATTCTGATTTCAAGGAGCATGGAGCATTGTGATGACAAGGGCATGAGGAAATGAGATCCCAAGGTTCATGGAGGATTGTGATGACAATGGTAAAGGATTATTCTGATGACAAGCGCATGGAGCATTGTGATGAGAAGTGTAATGAAGCATTGTGCTGACCAAGGCATGGAACATTGTGATGAAAAGGGTCATGGAGCACTCTGATGACATTTGTAATGGAGCATTATGATTACACGTGTCATGGAGCGTTTTGATGACAAGAGTCCAGATCATTGTGTTGTCAGACATCATGGAGCGTTGTGAACACAGTGGTCATGGAGCATTGTGATGACAGGGGTCATGGAGCATTGTGATGAGAAGGTCATGGATCATTGGGCTGAAGATGTTCATGGAGTATTGTGATGACAGGGGTCATGGAGCATTGTGATGACCAGGGAATGGAGCATTGTGATGAAAAGGTCCTGGACATTGTGATGAGAAGACCATGGAGCCTTTAGATGACAAGTCTCTTGGAGCATTCTGGTGAAAAGGGGCATGGAACATTGTGATTACAGTGGTCTTGGAGCATTGTGATGAAAGGGCATGGATCACTGTGATGAAAAATGCATGGAGCCTTCTCATGACATGGTTCAAGGAGCATACTGACGACAAGTGTCAGGGAGCACTGTGATTACAAAAGTCATGGTGCATTGTGATGAGAAGACCATGGATAATTGTGATGACGTGCATCATGGGGCGTTTTGATGACAAGTGTTATGGAACACTGTGACCACAAGGGTGTGGAGCAATGTGATGACAGAGGTCATGGAGCATTTTGATTTCATTGTGATGACAATAGCATGAAGCATTATGATGTTGGGCATGGTGCATTGTGATGACAGGGTTCATGGAGCATTGAGATGACAAGGGCATGGAGCATTGTGATGAGAACGCCATGGAGCATTCTGATGACATTTGTCATGGAGCTTTGTGATGACAAGGGCATGGAGCATTCTGATTACATGGCTCTTGGAGCATTGTGATGACAAGGCTCATGGAGCCATGTGATGACAAGGCCGTGGATCATTGTGACTACAGGGGGCATGGAGCATTGTTATGCCAGGTATAATGAGCATTGTGATGACAAGGGCATGGAGCATTTTTTGAAATGTTTCACGGATTATTGTGATGAGAATGGGCATGGAGCATTGTGAAGACAAAGGCACGGAACACTGTGATATATTGGTCAAGAAGGATTGTAATGACAATGTCATTGAGCATTGTGATGAGAAGGGAACCGAGCATTGTGATGACAAGCGTCATGGAGCTTTCTGATGACAAGGGTAAGGACCAATGTGCTGAGAGGGTTCACGGAGCATTGTGATGACAATGGTACGGTGCATTGAAATTCCAAGGGTCATGGAACATTGTGATGTCAATGGTCATGGAGCATTGTGATGAGAACGCCATTGAGCATTCTGATGACATTTGTCATGGAGCTTTCTAATGACAAGTGCATGGGGCATTCTGATTACATGGTTCTTGGAGCATTGTAGAGATAACATGGCTCATGGAGCCATGTGATAACAAGGCCATGGAACATTGTGATTGCAGGTGTCATGGATCATTCTTATGACAGGGTAATGGAGCATTGTGATGAAAAGGGCATGGAGCATTTTTTGAAATGTTTCATGGATTAATGTGATGAGAGTGGGCATGGAGGATTGTGAAGACAAGGGCACGGAACACTGTGATATATTTGTCAAGGAGGATTCTATTGACAATGTCATTGATCATTGTGATGAGGAGGGAACCGAGCATTGTGATGACAAGCGTCATGGAGCCCTGTGATGACAAGGGCAAGGAACAATGTGATGAGAGGGTTCTTGGAGCATTGTGATGGCAATGGTACGGAGCATTGTGATGCCAAGGGTCATGGAACTTTGTGATGGCAATGGTCATGGAGCATTGTGATGAGAACGCCATGGAGCATTCTGATAACATTTGTCATGGAGCTTTCTGATGACAAGGGCATGGGGCATTCTGATTTCATGGTTCTTGGAGCATTGTAGAGATGACAAGACTCATGGAGCCATGTGATGACAAGGCCGTGGAACATTGTGATTGCAGGGGTCATGGAGCATTGTTATGACATGGGTAATGGAGCATTGTGATGACAAGGGCATGGAGCATTTTTTGAAATGTTTCATGGATTAATGTGATGAGAATGGGCATGGAGCATTGTGAAGACAAAGGCATGGAACACTGTGATATATTTGTCAAGGAGGATTCTATTGACAATATCATTGAGCATTGTGATGAGGAGGGAACAGAGCATTGTGATGACAAGCGTCATGGAGCTTTGTGATGACAAGGGCAAGGAACAATGTGATGAGAGGGTTCATGGAGCATTGTGATGACAATGGTATGGTGCATTGTGATGCCAAGGGTCATGGAACTTTGTGATGGCAATGGTCATGGAGCATTTTGATGCCCAGGGCGTAGTGCATTGTGGTGAGAAGGGCAGAGAGCATTTTGATGACACGTCATGGTGCAATTTCAGGAAAAGTGTCATGGAACATTTTGATGACGTGATTTTGGAACATTGTGATATCAGTGGAAATGGAGCATTGTGATGATAATGGTCATGCACCATTTTAATGACAGGGTTTATGGAAAATTGTGACCTCAAGGCTCATGGAGCTTTGTGATGATAAGGGCATGTAGCATTGTGATGACATGGCTCATGGAACATTGTGATGACAGGACTGAGGGAGTATTGTGATGAGTAGTGATGGCACATAGTGATATCAGTGGTGAGAGAGCATTTAGATGAGAAGTGCATGGAGCATTGTGATGACAAAGTTTATGGAGCATTGGGATGACAAGGTTCTGGAGCATGGTGATGACAAGTGCATTGTGATGGCATGGGTCATGGAGCATTATGCTGACAAGCGCATGGAGCCTTATGATAAAAAGGGTCACGGAGCATTGTGATGAAAATTTCACAGAGCATTTTGGTGACAAAGGTCACAGAGCCTTGTGATGACGAGGGCATGGACCATTGTGATGACAAAGGTCATGAAGCATTTTTATGACTGGAGTCATGGAGAATTGTGATGACAGGGGTCATGGAGCACTGTGATGAACAAGGCATGCAGCATTATGATGAAAGGGGCCTAGAGCACTGGTCTGAGAAGTTTCAAGGATTATTGTGATGAGCGGGCATGGCGCATTTTGATGCCAAGGGCATGGAGCATTGTGATGACACGGTCATGAATTATGGTTAAGACAGGTGTCAGGAAGCACTGTGATGACATGTGGCATGGTCCATTGTGATGAGAATGGCATGGAGCATTGTGATGACAAGTGCTTGGAGCATTGTGATTACTAGGGTCATGGAGCATTTTGATGACAAGGGCATGGAACATTTTTATGACAAGGGCCATTCAGAATTTTGATGACAATGTCACGAAGCATTGTGTTGCCATGCTCATGGAGCTTGCTACGACAGTGGTCATAGAGCATTGCGATGGAAAGTGTAATGAACATAGTAGGGACAAAGATCATGGAACATTGTAATGACAAGGGCATGGAGTATTGTGATGACTGGCATCATGGAGCGTTGTGATGACATGTGTTATGGAACATTGTGATCACAAGGGTTTGGATTATTGTGATGACAGAGGCCATGGATCATTGTGATTTCAAGGAGCATGGAACATTGTGATGACAAGGGCATGAAGAAATGTGATCCCTAGGTTCATGGAGGATTGTGATGACAATGGTAATGGATTATTGTAATGACAAGCGCATGGAGCATTGTGATGAGAAGTGTGATGTAGCATTGTGCTGACAAAGGCACGGAGGATTGTGATGACAAGGGTCTTGGAGCACTGTGATGACATTTGTAATGGAGCATTGTGACTACACGTGTCATGGAGCATTTTGATGACAAGAGTCCACAGCATTGTGTTGTCAGAGGTCATGGAGCATTGTGAACACAGTGGTCATGGAGCATTGTGATGACAGGGGTCATGGAGCATTGTGATGAGAATGTCATGGATCATTGGGCTGAAAATATTCATGGAGTATTGTGATGACAGGGGTCGTGGAGCATTGTGATGACCAGGGAATGGAGCATTGTGATGACAAGGTCCTGGACATTGTGATGAGAAGACCATGGAGCCTTGTGATGACAAGTCTCTTGGAGCATTCTGGTGAAAAGGGGCATGGAACATTGTGATTACAGGGGTCTTGGAGCATTGTGATGAAAAGGGCATGGATCACTGTGATGAAAAATGCATGGAGCCTTCTCATGACATGGTTCACGGAGCATACTGACGACAAGTGTCAGGGAGCATTGTGATAACAATAGTCATGGTGCATTGTGATGAGAAGACCATGGATAATTGTGATGACGTGCATCATGGGGCGTTTTGATGACAAGTGTTATGGAACACTGTGACCACAAGGGTGTGGAGCAATGTGATGACAGAGGTCATGGAGCATTTTGATTTCATTGTGATGACAATAGCATGAAGCATTATGATGATGGGTATGGTGCATTGTGATGACAGGGTTCATGGAGGATTGAGATGAAAAAGGGCAAGGAGCATTGTGATTACAGCGGTCTTGGTGCATTGTGTTGACAAGGCTCATGGAGTCTTGTGAAGACACGGCCGTGGAACATTGTGATGGCAGGGGTCATGGAGCATTGTTATGACAGGGGTATTGGAGCATTGCGATGACAAGGGCATGGAGCTTTGGTCTGAAATGTTTCATGGATTATTGTGATGAGAGTGGGCATGGAGCATTGTAATGACAAGGGGACGGAACACTGTGATACATGGGTCATGGACGATTGTAAAGACAAGGGCATGGAGCATTGTGATGAGAAGACCATGGATAATGCTGATGACGAGCGTCATGGGGCATTGTGATGACAAGTGTTATGGAACATTGTGGTCACAAGGGTTTGGAGCATTGTGATTACAGAGGTCATGGAGAATTTTGATTTCATTGTGATGACAATAGCGTGAAGCATTATGATGTTGAGCATGGTGCATTGTGAAGACAGGGTTCATGGAGCATTGAGATGACAAGGGCATGGAGCATTGTGATGAGAACGCCATGGAGCATTCTGATGACACTTGTCATGGAGCTTTGTGATGACAAGGGCATGGAGCATTCTGATTACATGGCTCTTGGAGCATTGTGATGACAAGGCTCATGGAGCCATGTGATGACAAGGCCGTGGATCATTGTGACTACAGGGGTCATGGAGCATTGTTATGACAGGGATAATGGAGCATTGTGATGATAAGGGCATGGAGCATTTTTTGAAATGTTTCATGGATTATTGTGATGAGAATGGGCATGGAGCATTGTGAAGACAAAGGCACGGAACACTGATATATTGGTCAAGAAGGATTGTAATGACAATGTCATTGAGCATTGTGATGAGAAGGGAACCGAGCATTGTGATGACAAGCGTCATGGAGCTTTCTGATGACAAGGGCAAGGAACAATGAGCTGAGAGGGTTCATGGAGCATTGTGATGACAATGGTATGGTGCATTGTGATGCCAAGGGTCATGGAAATTTGTGATGGCAATGGTCATGGAGCATTGTGATGAGAACGCCATGGAGCATTATGATGACATTTGTCATGTAGCTTTCTGATGACAAGCACATGGGGCATTCTGATTACATGGTTCTTGGAGCATTGTAGAGATGACATGGCTCATGGAGCCATGTGATGACAAGGCCGTGGAACAGTGTGATTGCAGGAGTCATGGAGCATTGTTATGACAGGGGTAATGGAGCATTGTGATGACAAGGGCATGGAGCATTTTTTGAAATGTTTCATGGATTAATGTGATGAGAGTGGGCATGGAGCATTGTGAAGACAAGGGCACGGAACACTGTGATATATTTGTCAAGGAGGATTCTATTGACAATGTCATTCAGCATTGTGATGAGGAGGGAACCGAGCATTGTGATGACAAGCGTCATGGAGCTTTGTGATGACAAGGGCAAGGAACAATGTGATGAGAGGGTTCATGGAGCATTGTGATGACAATGGTATGGTGCATTGTGATGCCAAGGGTCATAGGACTTTGTGATGGCAATGGTCATGGAGCATTTTGATGCCAAGGGCGTAGTGCATTGTGGTGAGAAAGGCAGGGAGCATTTTGATGACAGGTCATGGAGCAATTTCAGGAAAAGTGTCATGGAACATTTTGATGACGTGATTTTGGAACATTGTGATGTCAGTGGAAATGGAGCATTGTGATGAAAATGGTCATGCACCACTTTAATGACAGGGGTTATGGAAAATTGTGACGTCAAGGCTCATGGAGCATTGTGATGATAAGGGCATGTAGCATTGTGATGACATGGCTCATGGAACATTGTGATGACAGGACTGAGGGAGGATTGGGATGAGTAGTGATGGCACATAGTGATATCAGTGGTGAGAGAGCATTTAGATGAGAAGTGCATGGAGCATTGTGATGACAAAGTTTATGGAGCATTGGGATGACAAGGTTCTGGAGCATGGTGATGACAAGTGCATTGTGATGGCATGGGTCAAGGAGCATTATGCTGACAAGCGCATGGAGCCTTATGATAAAAAGGGTCACGGAGCATTGTGATGAAAATTTCACAGAGCATTTTGGTGACAAAGGTCACAGAGCCTTGTGATGACGAGGGCATGGACCATTGTGATGACAAAAGGTCATGAAGCATTGTGATGACTGGAGTCATGGAGAATTGTGATGACAGGGGTCATGGAGCACTGTGATGAACAAGGCATGCAGCATTATGATGAAAGGGGCCTAGAGCACTGGTCTGAGAAGTTTCAAGGATTATTGTGATGAGAGTGGGCATGGCGCATTGTGATGCCAAGGGCATGGAGCATTGTGATGACACGGTCATGAATTATGGTTAAGACAGGTGTCAGGAAGCACTGTGATGACATGTGGCATGGTCCATTGTGATGAGAATGGCATGGAGCATTGTGATGACAAAGGTAATGGAGCATTGTGATGACAAGTGCTTGGAGCATTGTGATTACTAGGGTCATGGAGCATTTTGATGACAAGGGCATGGAACATTTTTATGACAAGGGCCATTCAGAATTTTGATGACAATGTCACGAAGCATTGTGTTGCCAAGCTCATGGAGCTTGCTACGACAGTGGTCATAGAGCATTGCGATGGAAAGTGTATTGAACATAGTGGGGACAAAGATCATGGAACATTGTAATGATAAGGGCATGGAGAATTGTGATGACTGGCATCATGGAGTGTTGTGATGACATGTGTTATGGAACATTGTGATCACAAGGGTTTGGAGTATTGTGATGACAGAGGTCATGGATCATTTTGATTTCAAGGAGCATGGAGCATTGTGATGACAAGGGCATGAAGAAATGTGATCCCAAGGTTCATGGAGGATTGTGATGACAATGGTAATGGATTATTGTGATGACAAGCACATGGAGCATTGTGATGAGAAGTGTGATGTAGCATTGTGCTGACAAAGGCACGGAGGATTGTGATGACAAGGGTCATGGAGCACTGTGATGACATTTGTAATGGAGCATTGTGTCTACACGTGTCATGGAGCATTTTGATGCCAAGAGTCCACATCCTGGTGTTGTCAGAGGTCATGGAGCGTTGTGAACACAGTGGTCATGGAGCATTGTGATGACAGGGGTCATGGATCATTGTGATGAGAATGTCATGGATCATAGGGCTGAAAATGTGCATGGAGTATTGTGATGACAGGGGTCATGGAGCATTGTGATGACCAGGGAATGGAGCATTGTGATGACAAGGTCCTGGACATAGTGATGAGAAGACCATGGAGCCTTGTGATGACAAGTCTCTTGGAGCATTCTGGTGAAAAGGGGCATGGAACATTGTGATTACAGGGGTCTTGGAGCATTGTGATGAAAAGGGCATGGATCACTGTGATGAAAAATGCATGGAGCCTTCTCATGACATGGTTCAAGGAGCATACTGACGACAAGTGTCAGGGAGCATTGTGATAACAAAAGTCATGGTGCATTGTGATGAGAAGACCATGGATAATTGTGATGACGTGCATCATGGGGCGTTTTGATGACAAGTGTTATGGAATATTGTGACCACAAGGGTGTGGAGCAATGTGATGACAGAGGTCATGGAGCATTTTAATTTCATTGTGATGACAATAGCATGAAGCATTATGATGTTGGGCATGGTGCATTGTGATGACAGGGTTCATGGAGCATTGAGATGACAAGGGCATGGAGCATTGTGATGAGAACGCCATGGAACATTCTGATGACATTTGTCATGGAGCTTTGTGATAACAAGGGCATGGAGCATTCTGATTACATGGCTCTTGGAGCATTGTGATGACAAGGCTCATGGAGCCATGTGATGACATGGCCGTGGATCATTGTGACTACAGGGGGCATGGAGCATTGTTATGACAGGGATAAGGGAGCATTGTGATGACAAGGGCATGGAGAATTTTTTGAAATGTTTCATGGATTAATGTGATGAGAATGGGCATGGAGCATTGTGAAGACAAAGGCACGGAACACTGATATATTGGTCAAGAAGGATTGTAATGACAATGTCATTGAGCATTGTGATGAGAAGGGAACCGAGCATTGTGATGACAAGCGTCATGGAGCTTTCTGATGACAAGGGTAAGGACCAATGTGCTGAGAGGGTTTATGGAGCATTGTGATGACAATGGTACGGTGCATTGAAATTCCAATGGTCATGGAACATTGTGATGGCAATGGTCATGGAGCATTGTGATGAGAACGCCATGGAGCATTATGATGACATTTGTCATGGAGCTTTCTGATGACAAGGGCATGGGACATTCTGATTACATGGTTCTTGGAGCATTGTAGAGAAAACATGGCTCATGGAGCCATGTGATAACAAGGCCGTGGAACATTGTGATTGCAGGCGTCATGGAGCATTCTTATGACAGGGGTAATGGAGCATTGTGATGACAAGGGCATGGAGCATTTTTTGAAATGTTTCATGGATTAATGTGATGAGAGTGGGCATGGAGCATTGTAAAGACAAGGGCACGGAACACTGTGATATATTTGTCAAGGAGGATTCTATTGACAATGTCACTGATCATTGTGATGAGGAGGGAACCGAGCATTGTGATGACAAGCGTCATTGAGCCTTGTGATGACAAGGGCAAGGAACAATGTGATGAGAGTGTTCATGGAGCATTGTGATGACAATGGTACGGTGCATTGTGATGCCAATGTTCATGGAACGTTGTGATGGCAATGGTCATGGAGCATTTTGATGAGAACGACATGGAGCATTAAGATGACATTTGTCATGGAGCTTTCTGATGACAAGGGCATGGGGCATTCTGATTTCATGGTTCTTGGAGCATTGTAGAGATGACAAGACTCATGGAGCCATGTGATGACAAGGCCGTGGAACATTGTAATTGCAGGGGTCATGGAGCATTGTTATGACAGGGGTAATGGAGCATTGTGATGACAAGGGCATGGAGCATTTTTTGAAATGTTTCATGGATTAATGTGATGAGAATGGGCATGGAGCATTGTGAAGACAAGGGCACGGAACACTGTGATATATTTGTCAATGAGGATTCTATTGACAATGTCATTGAGCATTGTGATGAGGAGGGAACAGAGCATTGTGATGACAAACGTCATGGAGCTTTGTGATGACAAGGGCAAGGAACAATGTGATGAGAGGGTTCATGGAGCATTGTGATGAAAATGGTATGGTGCATTGTGATGCCAAGGGTTATGGAACTTTGTGATGGCAATGCTTATGGAGCATTTTGATGCCCAGGGCGTAGTGCATTCTGGTGAGAAGGGCAGGGAGCATTTTGATGACACGTCATGGTGCCATTTCAGGAAAAGTGTCATGGAACATTTTGATGACGTGATTTTGGAACATTGTGATATCAGTGGAAATGGAGCATTGTGATGATAATGGTCATGCACCATTTTAATGACAGGGATTATGGAAAATTGTGACCTCAAGGCTCATGGAGCTTTGTGATGATAAGGGCATGTAGCATTGTGATGACATGGCTCATGGAACATTGTGATGACAGGACTGAGGGAGTATTGTGATGAGTAGTGATGGCACATAGTGATATCAGTGGTGAGAGAGCATTTAGATGAGAAGTGCATGGAGCATTGTGATGACAAAGTTTATGGAGCATTGGGATGACAAGGTTCTGGAGCATGGTGATGACAAGTGCATTGTGATGGCATGGGTCATGGAGCATTATGCTGACAAGCGCATGGAGCCTTATGATAAAAAGGGTCACGGAGCATTGTGATGAAAATTTCACAGAGCATTTTGGTGACAAAGGTCACAGAGCCTTGTGATGACGAGGGCATGGACCATTGTGATGACAAAGGTCATGAAGCATTGTGTTGACTGGAGTCATGGAGAATTGTGATGACAGGGGTCATGGAGCACTGTGATGAACAAGGCATGCAGCATTATGATGAAAGGGGCCTAGAGCACTGGTCTGAGAAGTTTCAAGGATTATTGTGATGAGAGTGGGCATGGCGCATTGTGATGCCAAGGGCATGGAGCATTGTGATGACACGGTCATGAATTATGGTTAAGACAGGTGTCAGGAAGCACTGTGATGACATGTGGCATGGTCCATTGTGATGAGAATGGCATGGAGCATTGTGATGACAAAGGTAATGGAGCATTGTGATGACAAGTGCTTGGAGCATTGTGATTACTAGGGTCATGGAGCATTTTGATGACAAGGGCATGGAACATTTTTATGACAAGGGCCATTCAGAATTTTGATGACAATGTCACGAAGCATTGTGTTGCCAAGCTCATGGAGCTTGCTACGACCGTGGTCATAGAGCATTGCGATGGAAAGTGTATTGAACATAATAGGGACAATGTTCATGGAACATTGTAATGACAAGGGCATGGATTATTGTGATGACTGGCATCATGGAGCGTTGTGATGACATGTGTTATGGAACATTGTGATCACAAGGGTTTGGAGTATTGTGATGACAGAGGTCATGGATCATTTTGATTTCATTGTGATGACAATAGTATGAAGCATTATGATGTTGGGCATGGTGCATTGTAATGACAGCGTTCATGGAGCATTGAGATGACAAGGGCATGGAGCATTGTGATGAGAACGCCATGGAGCATTCTGATGACATTTGTCATGGAGCTTTGTGATGACAAGGGCATGGAGCATTCTGATTACATGGCTCTTGGAGCATTGTGATGACAAGACTCATGGAGCCATGTGATGACAAGGCCGTGGATCATTGTGACTACAGGGGTCATGGAGCATTGTTATGACAGGGATAATGGAGCATTGTGATGACAAGGGCATGGAGCATTTTTTGAAATGTTTCATGGATTATTGTGATGAGAATGGGCATGGAGCATTGTGAAGACAAAGGCACGGAACACTGATATATTGGTCAAGAAGGATTGTAATGACAATGTCATTGAGCATTGTGATGAGAAGGGAACCGAGCATTGTGATGACAAGCGTCATGGAGCTTTCTGATGACAAGGGCAAGGAACAATGTGCTGAGAGGGTTCATGGATCATTTTGATGACAATGGTACGGTTCATTGTGATGCCAAGGGTCATGGAACTTTGTGATGGCAATGGTCATGGAGCATTGTGATGAGAACGCCATGGAGCATTCTGATGACATTTGTCATGGAGCTTTCTGATGTCAAGGACATGGGGCATTCTGATTACATGGTTCTTGGAGCATTGTAGAGATGACATGGCTCATGGAGCCATGTGATGACAAGGCCGTGGAACATTGTGATTGCAGGAGTCATGGAGCATTGTTATGACAGGGGTAATGGAGCATTGTGATGACAAGGGCTTGGAGCATTTTTTGAAATGTTTCATGGATTAATGTGATGAGAGTGGGCATCGAGCATTGTGAAGACAATGGCACGGAACACTGTGATATATTTGTCAAGGAGGATTCTATTGACAATGTCATTGAGCATTGTGATGAGGAGGGAACCGAGCATTGTGATGACAAGCGTCATGGAGCTTTGTGATGACAAGGGCAAGGAACAATGTGATGAGAGGGTTCATGGAGCATTGTGATGACAATGGTATGGTGCATTGTGATGCCAAGGGTCATGGAACTTTGTGATGGCAATGGTCATGGAGCATTTTGATGCCAAGGGCGTAGTGCATTGTGGTGAGAAAGGCAGGGAGCATTTTGATGACAGGTCATGGGGCAATTTCAGGAAAAGTGTCATGGAACATTTTGATGACATGATTTTGGAACATTGTGATGTCAGTGGAAATGGAGCATTGTGATGAAAATGGTCATGCACCATTTTAATGACAGGGATTATGGAAAATTGTGACCTCAAGGCTCATGGAGCATTGTGATGATAAGGGCATGTAGCATTGTGATGACATGGCTCATGGAACATTGTGATGACAGGACTGAGGGAGTATTGTGATGAGTAGTGATGGCACATAGTGATATCAGTGGTGAGAGAGCATTTAGATGAGAAGTGCATGGAGCATTGTGATGACAATGTTTATGGAGCATTGGGATGACAAGGTTCTGGAGCATGGTGATGACAAGTGCATTGTGATGGCATGGGTCATGGAGCATTATGCTGACAAGCGCATGGAGCCTTATGATAAAAAGGGTCACGGAGCATTGTGATGAAAATTTCACAGAGCATTTTGGTGACAAAGGTCACAGAGCCTTGTGATGACGAGGGCATGGACCATTGTGATGACAAAGGTCATGAAGCATTGTGATGACTGGAGTCATGGAGAATTGTGATGACAGGGGTCATGGAGCACTGTGATGAACAAGGCATGCAGCATTATGATGAAAGGGGCCTAGAGCACGGGTCTGAGAAGTTTCAAGGATTATTGTGATGAGAGTGGGCATGGCGCATTGTGATGCCAAGGGCATGGAGCATTGTGATGACACGGTCATGCATTATGGTTAAGACAGGTGTCAGGAAGCACTGTGATGACATGTGGCATGGTCCATTGTGATGAGAATGGCATGGAGCATTGTGATGACAAAGGTAATGGAGCATTGTGATGACAAGTGCTTGGAGCATTGTGATTACTAGGTCATGGAGCATTTTGTTGACAAGTGCATGGAACATTTTTATGACAAGGGCCATTCAGAATTTTGATGACAATGTCACGAAGCATTGTGTTGCCAGGTTCATGGACCTTGCTACGACAGTGGTCATAGAGCATTGCGATGGAAAGTGTATTGAACATAGTGGGGACAAAGATCATGGAACATTGTAATGACAAGGGCATGGAGTATTTTGATGACTGGCATCATGGAGCGTTGTGATGACATGTGTTATGGAACATTGTGATCACAAGGGTTTGGAGTATTGTGATGACAGAGGTCATGGATCATTTTGATTTCAAGGAGCATGGAGCATTGTGATGACAAGGGCATGAAGAAATGTGATCCCAAGGTGCATGGAGGATTGTGATGACAATGGTAATGAATTATTGTGATGACAAGCGCATGGAGCATTGTGATGAGAAGTGTGATGTAGCATTATGCTGACAAAGGCACGGAGGATTGTGATGACAAGGGTCATGGAGCACTGTGATGACATTTGTAATGGAGCATTGTGACTACACGTGTCATGGAGCATTTTGATGACAAGAGTCCACATCATGGTGTTGTCAGAGGTCATGGAGCGTTGTGAACACAGTGGTCATGGAGCATTGTGATGACAGGTGTCATGGAGCATTGTGATGAGAAGGTCATGGATCATTGGGCTGAAAATGTTCATGGAGTATTGTGATGACAGGGGTCATGGAGCATTGTGATGACCAGGGAATGGAGCATTGTGATGACAAGGTCCTGGGTCCTGGACATTGTGATGAGAAGACCATGGAGCCTTGTGATGACAAGTCTCTTGGAGCATTCTGGTGAAAAGGGGCATGGAACATTTTGATTACAGGGGTCTTGGAGCATTGTGATGAAAAGGGCATAGATCACTGTGATGAAAAATGCATGGAGCCTTCTCATGACATGGTTCAAGGAGCATACTGACGACAAGTGTCAGGGAGCATTGTGATAACAAAAGTCATGGTGCATTGTGATGAGAAGACCATGGATAATTGTGATGACGTGCATCATGGGGCGTTTTGATGACAAGTGTTATGGAACACTGTGACCACAACGGTGTGGAGCAATGTGATGACAGAGGTCATGGAGCATTTTGATTTCATTGTGATGACAATAGCATGAAGCATTATGATGATGGGTATGGTGCATTGTGATGACAGGGTTCATGGAGGATTGAGATGAAAAAGGGCAAGGAGCATTGTGATTACAGCGGTCTTGGTGCATTGTGTTGACAAGGCTCATGGAGTCTTGTGAAGACACGGCCGTGGAACATTGTGATTGCAGGGGTCACGGAGCATTGTTATGACAGGGGTATTGGAGCATTGTGATGACAAGGGCATGGAGCTTTGGTCTGAAAAGTTTCATGGATTATTGTGATGAGAGTGGGCATGGAGCATTGTAATGACAAGGGCACGGAACACTGTGATACATGGGTCATTGAGGATTGTAATGACAAGGGCATGGAGCATTGTGATGGGAAGTCCATGGATAATGCTGATGACGAGCGTCATGGGGCATTGTGATGACAAGTGTTATGGAACATTGTGATCACTAGGGTTTGGAGCATTGTGATTACAGAGGTCATGGAGAATTTTGATTTCATTGTGATGAGAATAGCATGAAGCATTATGATGTTGGGCATGGTGCATTGTGATGACAGCGTTCATGGAACATTGAGATGACAACGGCATGGAGCATTGTGATGAGAACGCCATGGAGCATTCGGATGAAATTTGTCATGGAGCTTTGTGATGACAAGGGCAAGGAGCATTCTGATTACATGGCTCTTGGAGCATTGTGATGACAAGGCTCATGGAGCCATGTGATGACAAGGCCGTGGATCATTGTGACTACAGGGGTCATGGAGCATTGTTATGACAGGGATAATGGAGCATTGTGATGACAAGGGCATGGAGCATTTTTTGAAATGTTTCATGGATTATTGTGATGAGAATGGGCATGGAGCATTGTGAAGACAAAGGCACGGAACACTGATATATTGGTCAAGAAGGATTGTAATGACAATGTCATTGAGCATTGTGATGAGAAGGGAACCGAGCATTGTGATGACAAGCGTCATGGAGCTTTCTGATGACAAGGGCAAAGAACAATGTGCTGAGAGGGTTCATGGTGCATTGTGATGACAATGGTACGGTGCATTGTGATGCCAAGGGTCATGGAACTTTGTGATGGCAATGGTCATGGAGCATTGTGATGAGAACGCCATGGAGCATTTTGATGACATTTGTCATGGAGCTTTCTGATGACAAGGACATGGGGCATTCTGATTACATGGTTCTTGGAGCATTGTAGAGATGACATGTCTCATGGAGCCATGTGATGACAAGGCCGTGGAACATTGTGATTGCCGGAGTCATGGAGCATTGTTATGACAGGGGTAATGGAGCATTGTGATGACAAGGGCATGGAGCATTTTTTGAAATGTTTCATGGATTAATGTGATGAGAGTGATCATGGAACATTGTGAAGACAATGGCACGGAACACTGTGATATATTTGTCAAGGAGGATTCTATTGACAATGTTATTGAGCATTGTGATGAGGAGGGAACAGAGCATTGTGATGTCAAGCGTCATGGAGCTTTGTGATGACAAGGGCAAGGAACAATGTGATGAGAGGGTTCATGGAGCATTGTGATGACAATGGTATGGTGCATTGTGATGCCATGGGTCATGGAACTTTGTGATGGCAATGGTCATGGAGCATTTTGATGCCATGGGCGAAGTGCATTGTGGTGAGAAGGGCAGGGAGCATTTTGATGACAGGTCATGGAGCAATTTCAGGAAAAGTGTCATGGAACATTTTGATGATGTGATTTTGGAACATTGTGATGTCAGTGGAAATGGAGCATTGTGATGAAAATGGTCATGCACCATTTTTATGACAGGGGTTATGGAAAATTGTGACGTCAAGGCTCATGGAGCATTGTGATGATAAGGGCATGTAGCATTGTGATGACATGGCTCATGGAACATTGTGATGACAGGACTGAGGGAGTATTGTGATGAGTAGTGATGGCACATAGTGATATCAGTGGTGAGAGAGCATTTAGATGAGAAGTGCATGGAGCATTGTGATGACAAAGTTTATGGAGCATTGGGATGACAAGGTTCTGGAGCATGGTGATGACAAGTGCATTGTGATGGCATGGGTCATGGAGCATTATGCTGACAAGCGCATGGAGCCTTATGATAAAAAGGGTCACGGAGCATTGTGATGAAAATTTCAGAGAACATTTTGGTGACTAAGGTCACAGAGCCTTGTGATGACGAGGGCATGGACCATTGTGATGACAAAGGTCATGAAGCATTGTGATGACTGGAGTCATGGAGAATTGTGATGACAGGGGTCATGGAGCACTGTGATGAACAAGGCATGCAGCATTATGATGAAAGGGGCCTAGAGCACGGGTCTGAGAAGTTTCAAGGATTATTGTGATGAGAGTGGGCATGGCGCATTGTGATGCCAAGGGCATGGAGCATTGTGATGACACGGTCATGAATTATGGTTAAGACAGGTGTCAGGAAGCACTGTGATGACATGTGGCATGGTCCATTGTGATGAGAATGGCATGGAGCATTGTGATGACAAAGGTAATGGAGCATTGTGATGACAAGTGCTTGGAGCATTGTGATTACTAGGGTCAGGGAGCATTTTGATGACAAGGGCATGGAACATTTTTATGACAAGGGCCATTCAGAATTTTGATGACAATGTCACGAAGCATTGTGTTGCCAAGCTCATGGAGATTGCTACGACAGTGGTCATAGAGCATTGCGATGGAAAGTGTATTGAACATAGTGGGGACGAAGATCATGGAACATAGTAATGACAAGGGCATGGAGTAGTGTGATGACTGGCATCATGGAGCGTTGTGATGACATGTGTTATGGAACATTGTGATCACAAGGGTTTGGAGTATTCTGATGAGAGAGGTCATGGATCATTTTGATTTCAAGGAGCATGGAGCATTGTGATGACAAGGGCATGAACAAATGTGAGCCCAAGGTTCATGGAGGATTGTGATGACAATGGTAATGGATTATTGTGATGACAAGCGCATGGAGCATTGTGATGAGAAGTGTGATGTAGCATTGTGCTGACCAAGGCATGGAGCATTGTGATGACAAGGGTCATGGAGCACTGTGATGACATTTGTAATGGAGCATTGTGATTACACGTGTAATGGAGCATTTTGATGACAAGTGTCCAGATCATTGTGTTGTCAGAGGTCATGGAACGTTGTGAACACAGTGGTCTTGGAGCATTGTGATGACAGTTGTCATGGAGCATTGTGATGAGAAGGTCATGGATCATTGGGCTGAAAATGTTCATGGAGTATTGTGATGACAGGGGTCATGGAGCATTGTGATGACCAGGGAATGGAGCATTGTGATGACAAGGTCCTGGACATTGTGATGAGAAGACCATGGAGCCTTGAGATGACAAGTCTCTTGGAGCATTCTGGTGAAAAAGGGCAAGGAACATTGTGATTACAGGGGTCTTGGAGCATTGTGATGAAAAGGGCATGGATCACTGTGATGAAAAATGCATGGAGCCTTCTCATGACATGGTTCAAGGAGCATACTGACGACAAGTGCCAGGGAGCATTGTGATTACAAAAGTCATGGTGCATTGTGATGAGAAGACCATGGATAATTGTGATGACGTGCATCATGGGGAGTTTTGATGACAAGTGTTATGGAACACTGTGACCACAAGGGTGTGGAGCAATGTGATGACAGAGTTCATGGAGCATTTTGATTTCATTGTGATGACAATAGCATGAAGCATTATGATGTTGGGCATGGTGCATTGTGATGACAGGATTCATGGAGCATTGCGATGACAAGGGCATGGAGCATTGTGATGAGAACGCCATGGAGCATTGTGATGACATTTGTCATGGAGCTTTGTGATGACAACGGCATGGAGCATTCTGATTACATGGCTCTTGGAGCATTGTGTTGACAAGGCTCATGGAGCCATGTGATGACAAGGCCGTGGATCATTGTGACTACAGGGGTCATGGAGCATTGTTATGACAGGGATAATGGAGCATTGTGATGACAAGGGCATGGAGCATTTTTTGAAATGTTTCATGGATTATTGTGATGAGAATGGGCATGGAGCATTGTGAAGACAAAGGCACGGAACACTGTGATATATTGGTCAAGAAGGATTGTAATGACAATGTCATTGAGCATTGTGATGAGACGGGAACCGAGCATTGTGATGACAAGCGTCATGGAGCTTTCTGATGACAAGGGCAAGGACCAAAGTGCTGAGAGGGTTCATGGAGCATTGTGATGACAATGGTACGGTGCATTGAAATTCCAAGGGTCATGGAACATTGTGATGGCAATGGTCATGGAGCATTGTGATGAGAACGCCATGGAGCATTCTGATGACATTTGTCATGGAGCTTTGTGATGACAAGGGCATGGAGCATTCTGATTACATGGCTCTTGGAGCATTGTGATGACAAGGCTCATGGAGCCATGTGATGACAAGGCCGTGGATCATTGTGACTACAGGGGTCATGGAGCATTGTTATGACAGGGATAATGGAGCATTGTGATGACAAGGGCATGGAGCATTTTTTGAAATGTTTCATGGATTATTGTGATGAGAATGGGCATGGAGCATTGTGAAGACAAGGGCACGGAACACTGTGATATATTGGTCAAGAAGGATTGTAATGACAATGTCATTGATCATTGTGATGAGAAGGGAACCGAGCATTGTGATGACAAGCGTTATGGAGCTTTCTGATGACAAGGGCAAGGACCAATGTGCTGAGAGGGTTAATGGAGCATTGTGATGACAATGGTACGGTGCATTGTGATGCCAAGGGTCATGGAACTTTTTGATGGCAATGGTCATGGAGCATTGTGATGAGAACGCCAAGGAGCATTCTGATGACATTTGTCATGGAGCTTTCTGATGACAAGGGCATGGGGCCTTCTGATTACCTGGTTCTTGGAGCATTGTAGAGATGACAAGGCTCATGGAGCCATGTGTTGACAAGGCAGTGGAACATTGTGATTGCAGGGGTCATGGAGCACTGTTATGACAGGGGTAATGGAGCATTGTGATGAAAACGGAATGGAGCATTTTTTGAAATGTTTCATGGATTAATGTGATGAGAGTGTGCATGGAGCATTGTGAAGACAAGCGCACGGAACACTGTGATATATTTGTCAAGGAGGATTCTATTGACAATGTCATTGAGCATTGTGATGAGGAGGGAACAGAGCATTGTGAGGACAAGCGTCATGGAGCTTTGTGATGACAAGGGCAAGGAACAATGTGATGAGAGGGTTCATGGAGCATTGTGATGACAATGGTACGGTGCATTGTGATGCCAAGGGTCATGGAAATTTGTGATGGCAATGGTCATGGAGCATTTTGATGCCAAGGGCGTAGTGCATTGTGGTGGGAAGGGCAGGGAGCATATTGATGACAGGTAATGGAGCAATTTCAGGAAAAGTGTCATGGAACATTTTGATGACGTGATTTTGGAACATTGTGATGTCAGTGGAAATGGAGCATTGTGATGAAAATGGTCATGCACCATTTTAATGACAGTGGTTATGGAAAATTGTGACGTCAAGGCTCATGGAGCATTGTGATGATAAGGGCATGTAGCATTGTGATGACATGGCTCATGGAACATTGTGATGACAGGACTGAGGGAGTATTGTGATGAGTAGTGATGGCACATAGTGATATCAGTGGTGAGAGAGCATTTAGATGAGAAGTGCATGGAGCATTGTGATGACAAAGTTTATGGAGCATTGGGATGACAAGGTTCTGGAGCATGGTGATGACAAGTGCATTGTGATGGCATGGGTCATGGAGCATTATGCTGACAAGCGCATGGAGCCTTATGATAAAAAGGGTCACGGAGCATTGTGATGAAAATTTCAGAGAACATTTTGGTGACTAAGGTCACAGAGCCTTGTGATGACGAGGGCATGGACCATTGTGATGACAAAGGTCATGAAGCATTGTGATGACTGGAGTCATGGAGAATTGTGATGACAGGGGTCATGGAGCACTGTGATGAACAAGGCATGCAGCATTATGATGAAAGGGGCCTAGAGCACTGGTCTGAGAAGTTTCAAGGATTATTGTGATGAGAGTGGGCATGGCGCATTGTGATGCCAAGGGCATGGAGCATTGTGATGACACGGTCATGCATTATGGTTAAGACAGGTGTCAGGAAGCACTGTGATGACATGTGGCATGGTACATTGTGATGAGAATGGCATGGAGCATTGTGATGACAAAGGTAATGGAGCATTGTGATGACAAGTGCTTGGAGCATTGTGATTACTAGGGTCATGGAGCATTTTGATGACAAGGGCATGGAACATTTTTATCACAAGGGCCATTCAGAATTTTGATGACAATGTCACGAAGCATTGTGTTGCCAAGCTCATGGAGCTTGCTACGACAGTGGTCATAGAGCATTGCGATGGAAAGTGTATTGAACATAGTGGGGACAAAGATCATGGAACATTGTAATGACAAGGGCATGGAGTATTGTAATGACTGGCATCATGGAGCGTTGTGATGACATGTGTTATGAAACATTGTGATCACAAGGGTTTGGAGTATTGTGAAGACAGAGGTCATGGATCATTTTGATTTCAAGGAGCATGGAGCATTGTGATGACAAGGGCATGAAGAAATGTGATCCCAAGGATCATGGAGGATTGTGATAACAATGGTAATGGATTATTGTGATGACAAGCGCATGGAGCATTGTGATGAGAAGTGTGATGTAGCATTGTCCTGACCAAGGCATGGAGCATTGTGATGACAAGCGTCATGGAGCACTGTGATGACATTTGTAATGGAGCATTGTGATTTCACGTGTCATGGAGCATTTTGATGACAAGAGTCCAGATCATTGTGTTGTCAGAGGTCATGGAGCGTTGTGAACACTTGGTCATGGAGTATTGTGATGACAGGCGTCATGGAGCATTGTGATGAGAAGGTCATGGATCATTGGGCTGAAAATGTTCATGGAGTATTGTGAAGACAGGGGTCATGTAGCATTGTGATGACAAGGGAATGGAGCATTGTGATGACAAGGTCCTGGACATGGTGATGAGAAGACCATGGAGCCTTCAGAAGACAAGTCTCTTGGAGCATTGTGGTGAAAAGCGGCATGGAACATTGTGATTACAGGGGTCTTGGAGCATTTTGATGAAAAGGGATCACTGTGATGAAAAATGCATGGAGCCTTCTCATGACATGGTTCAAGGAGCATACTGACGACAAGTGTCAGGGAGCATTGTGATAACAAAAGTCATGGTTCATTGTGATGAGAAGACCATGGATAATTGTGATGACGTGCATCATGGGGCGTTTTGATGACAAGTGTTATGGAACACTGTGACCACAAGGGTGTGGAGCAATGTGATGACAGAGTTCATGGAGCATTTTGATTTCATTGTGATGACAATAGCATGAAGCATTATGATGATGGGTATGGTGCATTGTGATGACAGGGTTCATGGAGGATTGAGATGAAAAAGGGCAAGGAGCATTGTGATTACAGCGGTCTTGGTGCATTGTGTTGACAAGGCTCATGGAGTCTTGTGAAGACACGGCCGTGGAACATTGTGATGGCAGGGGTCATGGAGCATTCTTATGACAGTGGTATTGGAGCATTGTGATGACAAGGGCATGGAGCTTTGGTCTGAAAAGTTTCATGGATTATTGTGATGAGAGTGGGCATGGAGCATTGTAATGACAAGGGCAAGGAATACTGTGATACATGGGTCATGGAGGATTGTAATGACAAGGGCATGGAGCATTGTGATGAGAAGACCATGGATAATGCTGATCACGAGCGTCATGGGGCATTGTGATGACAAGTGTTATGGAACATTGTGATCACAAGGGTTTGGAGCATTGTGATTACAGAGGTAATGGAGAATTTGATTTCATTGTGATGTCAATAGCATGAAGCATTATGACGTTGGCATGGTGCATTGTGATGACAGGGTTCATGGAGCATTGAGATGACAAGGGGATGGAGCATTGTGATGAGAACACCATGGAGCATTCTGATGACATTTGTCATGGAGCTTTGTGATGACAAGGGCATGGAGCATTCTGATTACATGGCTCTTGGAGCATTGTGATGACAAGGCTCATGGAGCCATGTGATGACAAGGCCGTGGATCATTGTGACTACAGGAGTCATGGAGCATTGTTATGACAGGGATAATGGAGCATTGTGATGACAAGGGCATGGAGCATTTTTTGAAATGTTTCATGGATTATTGTGATGAGAATGGGCATGGAGCATTGTGAAGACAAACGCACGGAACACTGTGATATATTGTTCAAGAAGGATTGTAATGACAATGTCATTGAGCATTGTGATGAGAAGGGAACCGAGCATTGTGATGACAAGCGTCATGGAGCTTTCTGATGACAAGGGCAAGGACCAATGTGCTGAGAGGGTTCATGGAACATTGTGATGACAATGGTACGGTGCATTGTGATGCCAAGGTTCATGGAACTTTGTGATGGCAATGGTCATGGAGCATTGTGATGAGAACGCCATGGAGCATTCTGATGACATTTCTCATGGAGCTTTCTGATGACAAGGGCATGGGGCATTCTGATTTCATGGTTCTTGGAGCATTGTAGAGATGACAAGGCTCATGGAGCCATGTGATGACAAGGCCGTGGAACATTGTGATTGCCGGGTTCATGGAGCATTGTTATGACAGGGATAATGGAGCATTGTGATGACAAGGGCATGGAGCATTTTTTGAAATATTTCATGGATTAATGTGATGAGAATGGGCATGGAGCATTGTGAAGACAAGGGCACGGAACACTGTGATATATTTGTCAAGGAGGATTCTATTGACAATGTCATTGAGCATTGTGATGAGGAGGGAACAGAGCATTGTGATGAGAAGCGTCATGGAGCTTTGTGATGACAAGGGCAAGGAACAATGTGCTGAGAGGGTTCATGGAGCATTGTGATGACAATGGTATGGTGCATTGTGATGCCAAGGGCCATGGAACTTCGTGATGGCAATGGTCATGGAGCATTTTGATGCCAAGGGCGTAGTGCATTGTGGTGAGAAGGGCAGGGAACATTTTGATGACAGGTCATGGATCAATTTCAGGAAAAGTGTCATGGAACATTTTGATGACGTGATTTTGGAACATTGTGATGTCAGTGGAAATGGAGCATTGTGATGAAAATGGTCATGCACCATTTTAATGACAGGGGTTATGGAAAATTGTGACGTCAAGGCTCATGGAGCATTGTGATGATAAGGGCATGTAGCATTGTGATGACATGGCTCATGGAACATTGTGATGACAGGACTGAGGGAGTATTGTGATGAGTAGTGATGGCACATAGTGATATCAGTGGTGAGAGAGCATTTAGATGAGAAGTGCATGGAGCATTGTGATGACAAAGTTCATGGAGCATTGGGATGACAAGGTTCTGGAGCATGGTGATGACAAGTGCATTGTGATGGCATGGGTCATGGAGCATTATGCTGACAAGCGCATGGAGCCTTATGATAAAAAAGGGTCACGGAGCATTGTGATGAAAATTTCACAGAGCATTTTGGTGACAAAGGTCACAGAGCCTTGTGATGACGAGGGCATGGACCATTGTGATGACAAAGGTCATGAAGCATTGTGATGACTGGAGTCATGGAGCATTGTGATGACAGGGGTCATGGAGCACTGTGATGAACAAGGCATGCAGGATTATGATGAAAGGGGCCTAGAGCACTGGTCTGAGAGGTTTCAAGGATTACTGTGATGAGAGTGGGCATGGCGCATTGTGATGCCAAGGGCATGGAGCATTGTGATGACACGGTCATGAATTATGGTTAAGACAGGTGTCAGGAAGCACTGTGATGACATGTGGCATGGTCCATTGTGATGAGAATGGCATGGAACATTGTGATGACAAAGGTAATGGAGCATTGTGATGACAAGTGCTTGGAGCATTGTGATTACTAGGGTCATGGAGCATTTTGATGACAAGGGCATGGAACATTTTTATGACAAGGGCCATTCAGAATTTTGATGACAATGTCACGAAGCATTGTGTTGCCAAGCTCATGGAGCTTGCTACGACAGTGGTCATAGAGCATTGCAATGGAAAGTGTATTGAACATAGTGGGGACAAAGATGATGGAACATTGTAATGACAAGGGCATGGAGTATTGTGATGACTGGCATCATGGAGCGTTGTGATGACATGTGTTATGGAACATTGTGATCACAAGGGTTTGGAGTATTGTGATGACAGAGGTCATGGATCATTTTGATTTCAAGGAGCATGGAGCATTGTGATGACAAGGGCATGAAGAAATGTGATCCCAAGGTGCATGGAGGATTGTGATGACAATGGTAATGGATTATTGAGATGACAAGCGCATGGAGCATTGTGATGAGAAGTGTGATGTAGCATTGTGCTGACCAAGGCATGGAGCATTGTGATGACAAGTGTCATGGAGCACTGTGTTGACATTTGCAATGCAGCATTGTGATTACACGTGCCATGGAGCATTTTGATGACAAGTGTGCAGATCATTGTGTTGTCAGAGGTCATGGAGCGTTGTGAACACAGTGGTCATGGAGCATTGTGATGACAGTGGTCATGGAGCATTCTGATGAGAAGGTCATGGATCATTGGGCCGAAAATGTTCATGGAGTATTGTGATGACAGGGGTCATGGAGCATTGTGATGACTAGGGAATGGAGCATTGTGATGACAAGGTCCTGGACATTGTGATGAGAAGACCATGGAGCCTTGTGATGACAAGTCTCTTGGAGCATTCTGGTGAAAAGGGGCATGGAACATTGTGATTACAGTGGTCTGGGAGCATTGTGTTGAAAAGGGCATGGATCACTGTGATGAAAAATGCATGGAGCCTTCTCATGACATGGTTCAAGGAGCATACTGACGACAAGAGTCAGGGAGCATGGTGATAAACAAAGTCATGGTGTATTGTGATGAGAAGACCATGGATAATTGTGATGACTTGCATAATGGGGCGTTTTGATGACAAGTGTTATGGAACACTGTGACCACAAGTGTGTGGAGCAATGTGATGACAGAGGTCATGGAGCATTTTGATTTCATTGTGATGACAATAGCATGAAGCATTATGATGATAGGTATGGTGCATTGTGATGACAGGGTTCATGGAGGCTTGAGATGAAAAAGGGCAAGGAGCATTGTGATTACAGCGGTCTTGGTGCATTGTGTTGACAAGGCTCATGGAGTCTTGTGAAGACACGGCCGTGGAACATTGTGATGGCAGGGGTCATGGAGCATTTTTATGACAGGTGTAATTGAGCATTGTGATGACAAGGGCATGGATGTTTGGTCTGAAATGTTTCATGGATTATTGTGATGATAGTGGGCATGGAGCATTGTAATGACAAGGGCACGGAACACTGTGATACATGGGTCATGGAGGATTTTAATGAAAAGGTCATGGAGAATTGTGATAAGGAGACCATGGATAATTTTGATGAAGAGTGTCACGGTGCGTTGTGCTGACAAGTGTTATGGAACATTGTGATCACAAGGGTTTGGAGCATTGTGATAACAGAGGTCATGGAGCATTTTGATTTCATTGTGATGACAATAGCATGAAGCATTATGATGTTGGGCATGGTGCATTGTGATGACAGGGTTCATGGAGCATTGAGATGACAAGGGCATGGAGCATTGTGATGAGAACGCCATGGAGCATTCTGATGACATTTGTCATGGAGCTTTGTGATGACAAGGGCATGAAGCATTCTGATTACATGGTTCTTGGAGCAGTGTGATGACAAGGCTCATGGAACCATGTGATGAAAAGGCTGTAGAACATTGTGACTGCAGGGGTCATGGAGCATTGTTATGACAGGGGTAATGTAGCATTGTGATGACAAGGGCATGGAGTTTTGTTCTGAAATGTTTCATGGATTATTGTGATGAGTGTGGGCATGGAGCATTGTGACGACAAGGGCACGGAACACTGTGATATATTTGTCAAGGAGGATTCTATTGACAATGTCATTGAGCATTGTGATGAGCAGGGAACCGAGCATTGTGATGACAAGCGTCATGGAGCTTTGTGATGACAAGGGCAAGGAACAATGTGCTGAGAGGGTTCTTGGAGCATTGTGATGACAATGGTATGGTGCATTGTGATGCCAAGGGTCATGGAAATTGTGATGGCAATCGTCATGGAGCATTTTGATGACAAGGTCATAGTGCATTGTGGTGAGAAGGGCAGGGAGCATTTTGATGACAGGGTCATGGAGCAATTTCAGGAAAATTGTCATGGAACACTTTGATGACATGTGTTATGGAACATTGTGATGTCAGGGGTCATGGAGCATTGTGATGAAATGTGCCATGCAGCATTTTAATGACAGGGGTTATGGAAAATTCTGATGTCAAGAGTCATGGAGCATTGTGATGATAAGTGCTTGTAGTATTGTGATGACAGGGCTCATGGAACATTGTGATGACAGGGGTGAGGTAGTATTGTGATGAGTAGTGATGGCACATAGTGATATCAGTGGTGAGAGAGCATTTAGATGAGAAGTGCATGGAGCAGTGTGATGACAAAGTTTATGGATCATTGTGATAACAAGGTTCTGGAGCATGGTGATGACAAGTGCATTGTGATGCCATGGGTCTTGGAGCATTATGCTGACAGGCGCATGGAGCCTTATGATAAAAAGGGTCAAGGAGTATTGTGATGAAAATTTCACGGAGCATTGTGGTGACAAATGTCACAGAGCCTTGTGATGACGAGGGCATGGACCATTGTGATGACAAAGGTCATGAAGCATTGTGATGGCAGGTTTTATGGAGAATTGTGATGACATGGGTCATGGAGCTTTGTGATGACAAGGACATGTAGCATTTTTATGACAGGGACATGGAGCATTTGTCTGACAAATTTCAAGGTTTTTTGTGATGAGAGTGGACATTTCACATTGTGATGCCAAGGGCATGGAGCATTGTGATGACACGGTCATGTATTATGGTGAAGACAGTTGTCAGGGAGCATTGTGATGACATATGTAATGGTCCATTGTGATGACAATGGAATTGAGCATTGTGATGCCAAGTGTCATGGAGGATTGTGATGACAAAGGTAATGGAGCTTTGTTATGACAAGGGTTTGGAGCATTGTGATGACAAGGGTAATGGAACATTTTGATGACTAGGGCATGCAGCATTGTGATGAGAATGGTCATTTAGAATTTTGATGACAAGGCTGTGAAGCATTGTGTTGACAAACGCATGGAGCATGCTATGCCTGGGGTCTTGGAGCTTTTCAATGAAAAGTGCATGGTGAATTGTCAGGACAATAGCATGTAAAATTTTGATTTGAAGTGTCATGGAGCATTGTGATGACAAGGAAGTGGAGAATTGTGATGACAAAGTACTTGGAGCACTGTGATGACCAGCGCAAGAAGCATTGTGATGGCAAGACCGTGGAGAACTTGTCATCAAAATGCTCCCTGACCTTTGTCTTCACAAAGCTCCATCACCCTTGTCATCACAATGCTCCATACCATTGTCATCACAATGCTCCATGAAACCTCTCATCTCATTGCTCTAATCACCTGACATCACAATGTTCCATAACCCCTGTCATCAAAATATTCAATGACTTTTTCATCAAATTGCTCCATGAGCCTCTCATCACAATGCTCCCTGCCCTTCTCATCAAAATGCACCAATCCCTTGCCATAAAAATGCTCCATGACCTTTGTCATCACAATGCACACTGCCCTTCTCATCACAATGCACCACGCCCTTGCCCTCAAAATGCTCCATGACATTTCTCATCACAATGCTCCATGACACTTGGCATCACAATGCTCCATGCCATTGTTATCACAATGGACCCTGAAATATGTCATCACAATACTCCCTGAAACCTGTCTTCACAATAGTCCATGACCTTGTCATCATAATGTTCCATGCCCTTGTCATCACAATGCGTCATGCCCCTTGTCATCACAATAATACCTGAAACTTGTCAGACAAATGCTCCATGACCCCTGTCATCACAATTCTCCGTGACTCCAGTCATCACAATGCTTCATGACCTTTGTCATCACTACGGTCCATGCCCTCGTCATCACAATGCTCTGTGATGTTTGTCACCACAATGCTCCATGATCTTTCCATGACAATGCTCTGTGACCCTTGTCATCACAATACTCCATGCCTTTGTCAGCACAATGCTCCATGACCCTTGGCATCACAATGATCCATACGCTTGTCAGCACAATGCTCCATGACACATATCATCACAATGCACCATGCACTTGTCATCACAATGCTCCACAACGTGGTTATCACAATGCTCCATAAATGTTTTCATCACAATGCTCCATGCACTTCTCATCAAAATGCTCTCTCACCACTGATATCACAATATTCCATCACTAGTCATCAAAATACACCCGCACCCCTGTCATCACAATGTTCCATGATCCCTGTCTTCACTATTATCCGTGCCCTTATCATCACAATGCTCCATGACACCTGACATCACAATGATCCACGGCCTTGTCATCACAAGGTTCCATGGCCTTTGTCATCACCATGCTCCAAGACCCCTGTATTCACAATGCTCCATGCCTTTGTCATCACAAATCTCCATGACGCATGTCATCAGAATGTTCCATGGCCTTCTCATCACAATGCTCCATGCCCTTTTCATCACAAAGCTCCAAGAAAACTGTAATCACAATGCTGCATGCCCATTTTCATCTCAATGCTCCATGAACCCTGTCATCACAATGCACCATGCCCATCATCATAATGCTTCATACTATTATCATCACAATGAAATCTAAATGCTCCATGACCTCTGTCATCACAATTCTCCAAACCCTTATGATCACAATGTTCCATAACACTTGTGATCACAGTGCCCCATGAAGCTCGTCATCACAATTATCCATGGTCTTCTCATCACAATGCTCCATGACCTTTGTCATCACAATGCTCAATAAACTTGTCATCACAATGCTCCCTGACACTTGTCTTCTATATGCTTCTTGAACCTTGTCATGACAAGGCTCCATGCCTTTTTCATCAGAATGATCCATGCCCTTTTCATCACGATGCTCCAAGACCCCAGTAATCACAATGCTCCATGCCCCTTTTCATCAGAATGCTCCATGAGACTTGTCATCACAAGGCTCCATGACGCATGTCATCAGAATGCTCCATGGATTTCTCATAAAAATGCTCCGTGCCCTTGTCATCACAATGCTCCATAAGCCCTGTAATCACAATGCTCCATGCCCCTTTTCATCAGAATGCTCCCTGAGACTTGTCATTCCAAGGCTCCATGGACTTCTCATCACAATTCTCCAGGACCTTGCAATCAAAATGTTCCATTCCATTGTCATCACAATGCTCCATGACCTCTGTGATCACAATGCTCCATAAACACTGTCATCACAACACTCCATGACCCCTTACAACACAATGATCCGGGACTCTTGTCATCAAAATCCTCCATGACCCTTGTCATCACAATGATCCATGCCCTAGTCATCCTAATTCACCGTGACCCCTGTACTCACAATGCTCCGTGACACTTGTCATCACAGTGCTCCATGACTCTTGTCATCACAATGCTCCATGCCTTTCTCATTAAAATGCTACATGACCTTGTCATCACAATGCTCCATGCACTTGTTATCAAAATCCTCCATGAACCTTGGGATCACATTGCTTCATGCCCTTGTCATCACAAAGCTCCATGCTCCTTGAAATCAAAATGATCCATGGCCTGTGTCATCACAATGCTCCAAACCCTTGTGATCACAATGTTCCATAACACTTGTCATCACAATGCTCCATGAACTTTGTCATCACAATGATCAATACACTTGTCATCACAATGCTCCACAAACTTGTCCTCAGAATTCTCCTTGTACCTTGTCATCACAATGCTCCATGAACCCTGTCAGCACAATGATCCATGACCCCTTTCTTCACAATGCTTCATGTCCCTTGTAATTACAGTGCTCCATGACGCTCGTCATCACAATTATCCATGGTCTTCTCATCACAATGCTCCACGGTCTTGCCATCACAATGCCTAATGCCCTGGTCACCAAACTTCTCCATGCCCCTTGTCATCACAATGCTCCACCTCCTTGTAATCACAGTGCTCCATAACACTTCTCATCACAATGTTAAATGCTTTTGTCATCACAATTCTCCATTCACTTGTCATCGCCATTCTCCATGACCCCTGTCATAGCAAGCTCCTTGCACTTGTCTTCACAATGCTTCACGATCATGTCATCAAAATTCTCAATGGCCCTTGACATCACAATGCTCCATGACCCTTGTCATCAAAATGCTCCAAGGCTTTGTCATCACAAAACTCCATTACCTTTGTGATCACAATCCTCCATTACAATTGACATCACAATGCTCCATGCCATTGTCATTACAATGGATCATTACATATGTCATCACAATGCTCCCTGAAACCTGTTTTCACAATACTCCATCACCTTCTCATCAAAATGCTCCATGCCCATGTCATCACAATGTGCCATGCCCACTGTCATCACAATATTCCAAGAAACTAGTCAGACTAATGCCCCATGCCCATGTAATCACAATGCTCCATGACTCCAGTCATCACAATGCATTATGACCTTTGTCATCACAATGATCCATGCCCTCGTCATCACAACGCTCTGTGACCATTGTCACAATAATGCTCCATGAACATCTCATCACAGCGCTCTGTGACCCTTGTAATCACAATGCTCCATGCCTTTGTCAGAACAATGCTCCATAACCCTAGTCATCACAATGCTCCATGCGCTTGTCTGCACAATGCTCCATAAACCATGTCATCACAATGCTCCATGCCATTGTCATCACAAAGCTCCATGAACACTGTCATCACATTGCTCCATGCCCCGGTAATCACAAAGCTCCATGACGCTTGTCATCAGAATGCTCGATGCACTTCTCATCACAATGCTCCATGCCCTTGTCATTACAATCCTCCATGAACCATGTATCACAGTGTTCCGTGCCCTTGGCATCACAATGCTACATGACCACTCTCATCCCAATGATCCATTAAACTTTTCAGACCAATGCTCCAGGCCCTTTTCATCAGAATGCTCCATTACCCCTGGCATAAAAATGCTCCATGACCCCTGTCATGATAATGTTCATGGTCTTGTCATCACAAGGCTCCATGACCCTTGTCATCACAATGCTCCAAGACCCCTGTAATCACAATGCTCCAAGCCCTTGTCATCACAAAGCTCCATGATGCATTTCAACAAAATGTTCCATGGCATTTTCATCACAATGCTCCATGCCCTTGTCATCACAATGCTCCTAGAATCCTGTAATCACAATGCTCCATGCCACTTTTCATCTCAATGCTCCATGAACACTGTCATCACAATGCACCATGCCCATCATCATAATGCTTCATGCTATTGTCATCACAATGAAATCAAAATGCTCCACGACCTCTGTCATCACAATGCTCCAAACCCTTGTGATCACAATGTTCCATAACACTTGTCATCACAACGCCACATGACGCTCGTCATCACAATTATCCATGCACTTTTTATCACAATAGTACATGACCTTTGTCATCACGATGCTCAATATATTTGTCATCACAATGCTCCCTGACACTTTTGAGTATGCTCCTTGAACCCTGTCATGACAAGGTTCCATGCCTTTTTCATCACACGCATCCATGCCCTTTTCATCACAATGCTCCAAGACCTCTGTAATCACAATGCTCCATGCCCTTGTCATCACAAATCTCCATGACACATGTCAGCAGAATGCTCCATGGCCTTCTCATTACAATGCTCCATGCCCTTGTCATCACAATGTGCCATGCCCACTCTCATCACAATAATCCTTGAAACTTGTCAGACCAATGCTCCATGCCCCTGTCATCACAATGCTACATGTCCTTGTCATCACAATGCTCCATGACCCCTGTCATCACAATTCTCCATGACTCCAGTCATCACAATGCTTCATGACCTTTGTCATCACAATGGTCCATGCCCTCGTCATCACAAGACTCTGTGACTCTTGTCACCACAATGCTCCATGAACTTTTCATCACATTTCTCTGTGACCCTTGTCATCACAATGCTCCATGCGCTTGTCAGCACAATGCTCCTTGAAACATGTCATTACAATGCGCCATGCGCTTGCCATCACAATGCTCCATAAAACGTGTCATCACAATGCTCCATGCTCTTCTCATCAAAATGCACTCTCACCACTGATATAACAATGTTCCATCACTAGTCCTCACAATACTACCTCACCCCTGTCATCACAATGTTCCATGACGCCTGTCATCACTATGCTACATGCATTTTTCATCACAATGCTCCATGAACCCTGACATCACAATATTCCATAACCCCTGTCATCAAAATGATACATGACCCTTTTCATCACAATGCTCCATGACCCCTGACATCACAATGTTTCATAACCCGTCTCATCAAAGTATTGCATGACACTTTTCCTGAAATTGCTCCATGACCCTGTCATAACAATGATCCCTGCCCTTCTCATCACAATGCACCACGCCCTTGTCATCAAAATGCTCCATGAACTTTGTCATCACAAAGCTCCATGACCCTTGGCATCACAATACTCCATGCCATTGTCATCACAACGCTCCATGAACCCTCTCATCAAATTGTTCCATGCCCTTGTCATCACAAATCTCCATGATGCATGTCATCAGCATGCTCCATGGCCTTCTCATTACAATGCTCCACGCCCATTTCATCACAATGCTCCAAGACCCCTGTAATCACAATTCTCCATGCCCCTATTCGTCTCATTGCACCATGAACCCTGTCTTCACAATGCACCATGCCCATCATCATAATGCTTCTTGTTATTGTCATCATAATCCTTCATGCAATTTTAATCACATTAAAATAAAAATGCTCCATGACCACTGTCATCACAATGCTCTAAATCCTGGTGATCACAATTTTCCATAACACTTGTCATCACAACGCCCCATGAAGCTTGTCATCACAATTATCCATTGTCTTCTCATCACAATGCTCCATGACTTTGGCATCACAATGCTCAATACATTTGCCATCACAATGCACCAAGAACCCTGTAATCACAATCCATCATGCCCTTGTCATCACAAAGCTCCTTGACGCATGTCATCAGAAACCTCCATGGCCTTCTCATCACAGTGTTCCTTGCCCTTGTCATCACAATGCTCCATGACCCCTGTAATCACAATGCTCCATGCCCCTTTTCATCAGAATGCTTCATGAGACTTGTCATCACAAGGCTCCATGGTTTTCTCATCACAATGTCCAGTACCTTGTCATCACCATGCTCCATTCCCTTGTAATCAAAATGCTCCATGACCCCTGTCATCACAATGCTCCGTGATGCTTGTCATCACAGTGCTCCATGAACCGTGGGATCACATTGCTTCATGCCCTTGTCATCACAATCCTCCATGCTCCTTGAAATCAAAATGGTCCATGACTTCTCTCATCACAGTGTTCCAAACACTTGTGATCACAATGTTCCATAACACTTGTCATCACAACGCTCCATGATGCCTATCATCACAATACTCCATGCCCTTGTCATCACAAAGTTCCATGACCATTGTCATCACAATGCACAATACACTTGTCATCACAATGCTCCCTGACACTTGTCATCAGAATGCTACTTGAACACTGTCATGAAAAGGCTCCATGCCTTTTTCATCAGAATGCTCCATGCCCTTTTCACAAAAATGCTCCATGCCATTGTCATCACAATTCTCCTCAAGCTTGTCATCAGAAGGCTCCATGACCATTGTCATCCCAGTGCTTCATGACCCCTGTTATCACAATGCTCCATGACACTAGTCATCAAAATGCTCCATGACCCTTGTCATTACAGTGCTCCATGACGCTCGTCATCACAATTATCCATGGTCTTCTCATCATAATGCTCTATGAACCCTCTCATCAAAATGTTCCATGTCCCCTTACAACACAATGATCTGGGACTCTTGTCATCAAAATCTTCCATGACCCTTGTCATCACAATGATCCATGTCCTTGTCATGCCAATGCTCCATGACCCTTGTAATCACAATGCTCCGTGATGCTTGTCATCACAGTGCTCCATGACTCTTGTCATCACAATGCTCCATGCCTTTTTCATCAAAATGCTACATCACATTGTCATCACAATGCTCCATGCACTTGTCGTCACAATCCTCCATGAACATTGGGATAACATTGCTTCATGCACTTGTCTTCAAAATGCTCCTTGAAACGTGTCATCAAAATGATCCATGACCTCTCTCACCACAATGCTCCAAACCCTTGTGATCACAATGTTCCATAACACGTGTCATCAGACTTCTCCATGATGCCTGTCATCATAATACTCCATGGCCTTGTAATCACAATGTTCCTTGACCTTAGTCATCACAATGCTCAATACACTTGTCATCACAATGCTCCCTGACACTTGTTGTCAGAATGCTACTTGAATCCTGTCATGAAAAGGCTCCATGTCTTTTTCATCACAATGCTCCATGACATTTTCATCAAAATGCTCCATGAAATTGTCATCACAATACTCCACAAACTTGTCCTCAGAATGTCCCATGTCCCTTACCATCTCAATGCTCCATGAACCATGTCATCAAATAATCCATGACACCTGACATCACAATGCTTCATGTCCGTTGTAATTACAGTGCTCCATGATGCTCGTCATCACAATTATCCAAGGTGTTCTCATCACAATGCTCCAAGGTCTTGCCATCACAATGCTGCATGACACTTCTCAATACAACGTTACATGCTCTTGTCATCACAATTCTCCATGCACTTGTCATCGCAATGCTGCATGAACACTGTCATAGCAAGCTCCATGTGCTTGTCATCACAATGCTTCACTACATTGTCATCAAAATTATCAATGACCCTTGTCATCACAATGCTCCAAGCCCTTGTCATCACAATGCTCCATGACCCTTGTCATCACAATGCTCCAAGCCCTTGTCATCACAATGCTCCATTACCTTTGTCATCACAATCCACCATTACAATTGGCATCACAATGTTCCATGTCATTGTCATCACAATGGACCATGGCATATGTCATCACAATGCTCCCTGACAATTTTCTTAACAATACTCCATGACCTTGTCATCACAATGCTCCATGCCCAGGTCATCACAATGTGCCATGCCCACTATCATCACAATAATCCAAGAAACATGTCAGACTAATGCTCCATGTCCCTGTAATCACAATGTTCCATGTCCTTGTCATCAAAATGGTCCATGACCCCTGTCATCACAATGCTCCATGACTCCAGTCATCACAATGCATCATGACCTTTGTCATCACAATGGTTCATGCCCTAATCATCACAACGCTCTGTGACCATTGTCACCATAATGTTCCTCGAACTTTTCATCACAATGCTCCAAGACCCATGTTATCACAATGCTCCATGCCCTTGTTATCACAAAGCTCCATGACACATGTCATCAGAATGCTCCATGGCCTTCTCATCACAATGTTCCATGCCCTTGTCATCACAATGCTCCAAGAACCCTGTCATCACAATGCACCATGCCCATCATCATAATGCTTCATGCTATTGTTATCACAATGAAATCACAATGCTCCATGACCTCTGTCATCACAATGCTCCAAACCCTTGTGATCACAATATTCCATAACACTTGTCATCACAACGCCCCATGACACTTGTCATTATAATTATCCATTCACTTCTCATCACAATACTCCATGTCCTTTGTCATCACAATGCTCAATACACTTGTAATCACAATGCTCCCTTACACTTATCAGTATGTTCCTTGAATCCTGTCCTTACAAGGCTCCATGCCTTTTTCTTCACAATCATCCATGCCCTTTTCATCACAATGCTCCAAGACCCATGGAATCACAATGCTCCATGCCCTTGTCATCACTAATCTCCCTGACGTATGTCACCAGAATGCTCCATGGTCTTCTCATCACAATGCTCCATGCCCTTGTCATCACAATGCTCCATGACCCCTGTTATCACAATGCTCCTGCTCTCCATTCATCACAATGCTTCATGACATTTGTCATCACAATGGTTCATGCCCTCGTCATCACAAGGTTCTGTGACCATTGTCACCACAGTGCTCCATGAACTTTTCATCACAATGCTCTGTGACCGTTGTCATCACAATGCTCCATGCCTTTGTCAGCACAATGCACCATGACCCTTGTCATCACAATGCTCCATGCACTTGTCAGCACAATGCTCCATGACCCATGTCATTACAATGTGCCATGCACTTTTCATCAAAATGCTCCACAACCTTGTCATCAAAATGCTCCATAAACATTGCCATCACAATGCTCCGTGCACTTCTCACCAAAATGCTCTCTCAACACTGATATCACAATGTTTGATTACTACTCATCACAATACTCCCTCAACCCTGTCATCTCAACGTTCCATGACCCCTGTCATCACAATGCTACATGCATTTATCATCACAATACTCCATGACTCCTGACATCACAGTTTCCTTAACGCCTGTCATCAAAATGCTTCATGACCCTTTTCATCACAATGCTCCATGACCCTGACATCACAATGTTCCATAAACACTGTCATCAAAATATTCCTTGACACTTTTCATCAAACTGCTCCATGACCCTGTCATCACAGTGCTAGCTACCCTTCTCATCACAATGCACCACATACTTGACATCAAAATTCTCCTGACATTTGCCATCACAAAGCTCCATGAACCTTGGCATCACAATGCTCCATGCCATTGTCATCACAATGCTCCATGAACCCTCTCATCACATTGTTCCATGCCCTTTTCATTGCAAAGCTCCATGACGCATGTCTTCAGAATGCTCCATGGCCTTCTCATTACAGTGCTCCAAGCCCATGTGATCACAATGCTCCAAGACCCCTGTAATCACAATGCTCCATGCCAATTTTCGTCTCAATGCTCCATGAACCCTGTTATCAAAATCCGCCATGCCCATCATCATTATGCTTCATGCTATTGTCATCATAATGCTTCATGCTGTTTTCATCACAATGAAATCAAAATGGTCCATGACCTCTGTCATCAAAATGCTCCAAATCCTTGTGATCACCATGTTGAATAACACTTGTCATCACAAATCCCCATGACGCTCGTCATCACAATTATCCATTGTCTTCTCATCACAATGCTCCATGACCTTTGTCATCAAAATGCTCAATACATTTGTCATCACAATGCTCCCCGACACTTGCCATCAGTATGTTCCTTGAACAATGTCATGACAAGGCTACATGCCTTTTTCATCACAATGATCCGTGCCCTTTTCATCACAATGCTCCAGGACCACTGTAATCAAAATGCTCCATGCCCTTGTCATCACAAATCTCCATGACACATGTCATCAGAATCCTCCATGGCCTTTTCATCACAATGCTCCATTCCCTTGTCATCACAATGCTCCATGACCCCTGGAATCACAATGATCCATGCCCTTTTTCATCAGAATGCTCCATGAGACTTGTCATCACAAGGCTCCATGGTCTTCTCATCACAATGCTCCAGGACTTTGTCAACACAATGCTCCATTCCCTTGTCATCATAATGCTCCATGACCACTGTCATCACAATACTCCATGAAAATTTTCAGCCCAATGCTCCATGACCTTCTCATCACAATGCTCCATGACCCCGTTATCACAATCCACCAAAAACTTGTGATCACAATTTTTTGACACTTGGCATCACAATGCTCCATGCCATTGTCATCACAATGCTCCATGAACCCAATCATCACATTGCTCCATGCACTTATCATCACAAAGCTCCATGTCGCTTGTCATCATAATGCTCTATGCCCTTCTCATCACAATGTTCCATACCCTTGTCATTACAATCCTCCATGACCCATGTATCACAGTGTTCCCTGCCCTTGTCATCACAATGCTCCATGCACACTCTCATCACAATAATCCATGAAAAGTTGCAGACCAATGCTCCATGCCCTTGTCATCAAAATGCTCAATTACCCCTGTCATAACAATGTTCTATGAACACTGCCATCACAATGTTCCACGGCCATGTCATCACAAGTCTCCATGACACTTGTCATCACAATGCTCCAAGAACCCTGAAATCACAATGGTCCATGCACTTATCATCACAAAGCTCCATGTCGCTTGTCATCATAATGCTCTATGCTCTTCTCATCACAATGTTCCATACCCTTGTCATTACAATCCTCCATGACCCATGTATCACAGTGTTCCCTGCCCTTGTCATCACAATGCTCCATGCGCACTCTCATCACAATAATCCATGAAAAGTTTCAGACCAATGCTCCATGCCCTTGTCATCAAAATGCTCAATTACCCTTGTCATAACAATGTTCTATGAACACTGCCATCACAATGTTCCACGGCCATGTCATCACAAGTCTCCATGACACTTGTCATCACAATGCTCCAAGAACCCTGAAATCACAATGGTCCATGCACTTGTCATCAAAAGCTCCATGATGTATGTCATCATAATGCTCCATGGCCTTCTCTCCGAATGCTCCATGCCCTTGTCATCACAATGTTCTAAGACCCCTGTAATCACAGTGCTCCCTGCCCCTTTTCATCTCAATGCTCCATGAACCCTGTCCTCACAGTGTGCCATGCCCATCATCATAATGCTTCATGCTATTGTCATCACAATGAAATCAAAATCCTCCATGACATCTGTCATCACAATGCTCAAAACGCTTGTGATCACAATGTTCCATAACTCTTGTCATCACAACACCCCTTGACACTCATCATTACAATTATCCATGGTCTTCTCATCACAATGCTCCATGACCTTTCTCATCACTATGGTAAATACACTTGTCATCACATTTCTCCCTGACATTTGTCATCAGTATGCTCCTTGAACGCTGTCATGACATGGCTCCATGCCTTTTTCATCACAATGCTCCAAGAGCCCTGTAATCACAATGTTCCATACCATTGTCATCACAAAGCTCCATAATGCATGTCATCAGAATGCTCCATGGCATTCTCATCCCTATGATGCATGCCCTTGTCATCACAATGCTCCAAGACCCCTTTAATCACAATGCTCCATACCCCTTTTCATCAGAATGCTCCATGAACTTGTCATCTCAAGGCTCCATGGTCTTCTCATGACAATGCTCCAGGATATTTTCATCACAATGCTCCATTCCTTTTTCATCACAATGTTCCATGACCCCTGTAATCATAGTGCTTCTTGACCCCTATCATCACAATGCTCCATGACCACTGTCATCACAACGCTCCATGACCCCTGACAACACAATGATCCGGGTCCCTTTTCATCAAAATGCTCTATGACACTGATCATCACAAAGATCCATGCCCTTGTCATTCCGATGCTCCATGACCCCTGTAATTACAATGCTCCGTGACACTTGTCATCACACTGCTACTTGTCACTTGTCCTCACAATGCTCCATGCCTTTGTCATTAAAATGCTACATGACCTTGTCATCACAATGATCCATTCCCTTGTCACCACAATCCTCCATGAACCTTGGGATCACATTGCTTCATGCCCTTGTCATCACAGTGATCCATGCTCCTTGAAATCAAAATGATCCATGACCCCTGTCTTAACAATGCTCCAAACCCTTGTGATCACAATGTTCCATAAAACTTGTCATCACAACGCTCCATGATGCCTGTCTTCAAAATACTCCATGCCCTGTCATCACAATGCTCCAAGACACCTCTAATCACAATGTCCCATGCCCCTTTTCATCAGAATGCTCCATGAGACTTGTCATGACAAGGCTCCATGGACTTCTCATTACAATGCTCCAAGACCTTGTCATCACAATGCTCCATTCCCTTGTCATCACAATGCTCCATGACCACTGTCATCACCACGCTCCATGACCCTTGACAACAAAATGATCTGGGACTCTTGTCATCAAAATGCTCCATGAGCCCTGTCATCAGAGTGCACCATGACCTTTGTCATCACAATGATCAATACAGTTTTCATCACAATGCTCCCTGACACTAGTCGTCAGAATGCTCCTTGAACCCTGTTATCAAAAGGCTACATGCCTTTTTCATCACAATGCTCCATGCCCTTGTAATCACAATGCTCCATGACCACTTTAATCACAATGCTCCATTCCCCTTTTCATCTCAATGCTCCATGAACCCTGTCATCAATATGGACCATGCCCATCATCATAATGCTTCATACTATTGTCATCACAATGAAATTAAAATGCTCCATGACCTCTGTCATCACAATGCTCCAAACACATGTGATCACAATGTTCCATAACACTTGTCATAAAAACGCCAATGATGCTCGTCATCACAGTTATGAATGGTCTTCTCATCACAATGCTCCATGACCTTTGTCATCACAATTCTCAATACTCTTGTCATCACAATGCTCCCTGACACTTGTCATCAGTGTGCTTCTTGAACCCTGTCATGACAAGACTCCATGCCTGTTTCATCACAATGATCCATGCCCTTTTTATCACAATGCACCAAGACCACTGTAATCACAATGCTCCATGCCCTTGTCCGCACAAAGCCCATGACGCATGTCATCAGAATGCTCCATGGCCTTCTCATCACAATACTCCATGTCCTTGTCATCACAATGCTTCAAGGACCCTGTAATCACAATGCTCCATGCCCCTTTTCATCAGAATGCTCCATGGGACTTGTCATCACAAGGCTCCATGGTCTTCTCATCACAATGCTACAGGACATTGTCATCACAATGCTCCATTCCCTTGTCATCACAATGCTCCATGACCCCAGTCATCACAATACTCCATGAACATTTTCAGCCCAATGCTCTGTGACCTTCTCATCACAATGCTCCATGACCCCTGTCATCACAATGCTCCATAACCACTGTCATCACCACGCTCCATGACCCTTGACAACAAAATGATCTGGGTCTCTTGTCATCAAAATGCTCCATGACACTTGTCATCACAATGATCCATGCCCTTGTCATCCCAATTCTCCATGACCCCTGTAATCACAGTGCTCCGTGACTCTTGTCATCAAAGAGCTCCATGACCCTGGTCAACACAATGCTCCTTGCCTTTGTCAGCAAAATGCTACATGACCTTGTCATCACAGTGCCCCATGCACTTGTCATCACAATCCTCCATTACCATTTACATCACAATGCTCCATGAACCTTGGGATCACATTTATTCATGACCTTGTCATCACAATGATCGATGCTCCTTGAAATCAAAATGAACCATGACCTTGTCATCACAATGCTCCAAACACTTGTGATCACAATGTTCCATAACACTTGTCATCACAACGATCCATGATGCCTGTCATCACAATAATCCATGCCCTTTTCGTCACAATGCTCCTTGACGTTTGTCACCACAATGCTCAATACTCAAAATACACAATGCTCAAAAACTTGTCATCACAATGCTCCCTGACACTTGTCGTCAGAATGCTATTTGAACCCAGACATGAAAAGGCTCCATGCATTTTTCATCACAATGTTCCATGCCCTTATCATAACAATGTTCCATGTATTGTAATCACAATACTCCACAAGATTGTCATCAGAATGATCCATGATCCTTGTTATCACAGAGAACCATGACCCCTGTCATCACAATGGTCCATGACACCTGTCCTCACTATGCTCCATGCCCCTTTTCATTAGAGTGCTCCCTGACGCTCATCATAAGAATTATCCATGCTCTTCTCATCACAATGCTTCAAGCTCTTGCCAACACAATGCTCCATGCACTGGTCATTACAATGCTCCATGTCCCTTGTCATCACATTTCTCCACGTCCTTGTCATCACAATGCTCCATGACACTTCTCATCACAATGTTACATTCTTTTGTCATCACAATTCTCCATGAACTTGTCATCGTAGTGCTCCATGACCCCTGTCACAGCAAGCCCCATGTGCTTTTCATCACAATGCTTCATGGAGAAGGTCGAATTGCGTTCCAAGGGTCTCCTTTGGATTGTCAGAGAAGACATGTATATGTGCTGGGTGATCAAGTTTGTCATTCACAAGACTGGAAAAAGGCTGTATTTTCCCGCTTTGAAAGGTAGATAGTGGCGGCCTCAAGGCTGACTGAAAGACATTGCTGTTCCCGTCTTTGAGTCAATTATATGAATGCCTCAGTGAAGAAAGTGAGTTTTCTACTATGAACCCAAGGTGGTCTCCAGTGCCTTGCTAGGAGCTCAGCACACGCTTGCCCTAGCTAAAGTGTGAAGTAAATGTGACCTTAGACTCAAAGTAAGCACGAATGTTTCCTATCAGCAAAATTTTGTGTGCAGCCATCTCCACGAGCCCTGACTCGTAGAGTGCTTTAATTCCTCTACGACTTTTCGTATGCATAAGAGAGTCGTGTAGGAATTCCCTTCTGGGGCAGATCGTGTGCGCTGTGAGTCCCGTTTAGGTTTTCCGAGCAAAATAACACAGAACAGACTGTTGGGGTCAACGCTTTCTATGCAGAGGGAAGGGCAATGAACAGATTCTCGCTTGCCGAGCTTGATTTCTACTGCTGTAAGGGAGCCCCAGAACCACGTTTCTGCCAGTATTCCATTCAACGTGGCTCTCCCTCTGTGGAGGCCCTCTGAACTGCACTGAAAGAATCCCTGACCTTAAAGTGCATCCTGGCAACTCTTACCTGTCATCTCTCTATTGTGAAGCAAGGTACATGGTAGGTCCAGCCTGACAGAAAATACTGAAAAACAGGTAAAATTGTTTGCCATTTGGTCCATCCAAAGTCACCTAGGCCGGACTAGGTCACAATGCGGGTATTGCTATTCATGGCACGCAAAACACCCCGCGTCCCAAGAACTGTGATCATAGAAAGGCCTACGGTAGCTGAAAGTCTCCAGTAGTCAGTCAGAGAGTGCTGGTAAATGTGCTGTGGCGTCAAGTTGGGAACGGGAGAATGTGGGAGAAGCCTGACTCTTCCCCTTTGAAAATCAACTACATTGAAGCCTCCGGGCGGGTGAAAACCACACCACCAGGAGACTATTCACTCCACAGATTCCTCTGAAGAGCAGTGAGTTTCTTCCCAAAGAAACGAGGTGCTAGTCATTCCTTCCTGGGAGCTCAACGCATGAGCATACTGTAGCTAAAGTGCCAACTAAATGTGACCTCTAGTCTCGAGGTAAGGTGCACATTTTCGCATTACCCGAGATAGGGTGTACCGCTTTGAAGAAAGTCTTAGTCAATGGACGGCTTTAGCTTTAGTATGGCTCAAAGCACTCAACACGATCACGTGGGCACTTCTTTCCAAGGAAGTACACTGCGTACCCAAAGCCTCTAAGCCCAACCAGAGACTACACAGCTCTGGGAATATCCCTCACTATGCACTTGGAAGGGCAAGGAACTAATGTGTTCTCTAAGGATAGCGTTCCACAGCTTTGAAACAGCCTCAGGAATGCGGATCTTGGCAGACTATAATTCCATGGCGTTCTGCCACTTTGCGGAAACATAAGATGCCCGGAAACAAACCTCAGGGGCTCCGATTCAGTTTGGGAACTCCGTCTCGACGTCTCTCTAAGTGATGCGGAAACTGGCCTTTAGTTCCAGGCCGAAATAATGTAGAGATTTACCCTGATCATTGCTTGGCATTTGGAACATCCAAAGTCACCTAGGCCTGTGAGGGCATTTAGAGTTTTATGCCGTTCACCACATGCATAACACACTACATCCAAAAGGTTCATCACAGAAGTCCGAATTGCATTCCAAGGGTCTCCTTTAGATTGTCACAGAAGATAGATATATGTGCTGGGTGATCCAGTTTGTCATTGAGAAGCCTGGAAAAAGTCAGGATTTTCCCCAATTGAAATGTAGATAGTGGCGGCCACAAGGCTGACTGAAAGATATTGTTGTTACCCGTCTTCTAGTCACTTCTAGGAATGCCTCAATGAAGAAAGTGAGTTTTCTCCTACGAATCCAGGTGTTCTCCAGAGCCTTTCTAGGAGCTCATCCAAAGCTTGCCCAAGTTAAATTGTGAAGTAAACGTGACCACTAGCCTCAAGGTAAGCACGAGTGTTTCCTAACAACAAAGTTTTGTGTGCAGCCATCTCCACGAGCCCTGATTGGATAGAGTGCTTTAACTCCTCTACAGCTTTCCAGAGGCTTAAGAGAGTCACGTAGGAATTCCCTTTTGGAGGAGAGCATGTGCGCTGTGCGTCCCATTCTTGTTTTCCTAGAAACATAACACAGAACAGACTGGTGGGGTCAATTCTTTCTATAGAGAGGGAAGATCAGTGAACTGATTCTCGCTAGCAGAGCTTGAGCAGAGCTGATTTCTACAGCTGTAAGGCAGCCCCTGGACAATGTTTTTGCCAGTATTCCATTCAACATGGCTCTCCATCTGCTGAGGCCCACTGAACTGCACTGAAAGAATACCTGAGCCTAAAGTGCATCCTGGCAACTCTTACCTGTCATCTCTCTGTTGTGACACAAGGTACACTATAGGTCCAGTCTGACAGAAAATACAGAAAAAGCGGGAAAATTGTGAGGTATTTGGACGATCCAACCTCACCTAGGACGGACTAGGTCATTAAGCAGGTAATGCTATTCATGGCATGTAAAACACCCCACATCCAAAGAAGTGTGTTCATAAAATGTCCCAGTGTGTATGAAAGTCTCCAGTAGTCAGAGAATGCCAGTTAATGTGCTGTGGTGTCAAGTTGCAAACACAAGAATGTGGGAGAAGTCCGACTTTCCCCCTTTGGAAAGCAACTTCATTGCAGCTTCCAAGCCTGCTGAAAACCACACCACCAGGATACTATTCACTCCAAAGATTTCTCTGAGGATCAGTGAGTTTCTTCCCAAGGAACCAGGTGCTTGCAATTCCTTCCTGGGAGGTCACCCCAGGAGCATACTGTAGCTAAAGTGCCAACTAAATGCGACCGCTATTCTCGAGGTAAGGTGCACATTTTCACATTACCAGAGAAGGGGTGCACCAGTTTCCAGGATGTCTTAGTAAATGGATGGCTATACCTTTAGTATGGCTCACAGATCTCAAAACTGTCACGTGGGCACTTCTTTCCAAGGAAGTACACTGTGTACCCAAAGCCTTCTGAGTACAATTAAGGGGTACACAGCTCTGAGAACATCCCTCACTATGCAGTTGGTAGGGACGAGAACTAATGTGTTCTCTACGGCTAGCATTCCACCATTTTGAAACAGCCTGAGGGACGTGGTTGTTGGCAGCCTTTCATTCCATGCGGGTCTGCCACTTTGAGGGAACATAAGATGACCTGAAAGAAAACACCAGGGTTCCAATTCAGTTTGGGGACTACTGCTCTACATCTAAGTTATGGGAAACTGGCCTTTAGGTCCAGCTCAAAATAAAGTAGAGATTTACCCTGAGCATTGGTTGGCATTTGGAACATCCAACATCACCTAGGCCTACTGATAGCATTTAGAGATTATGCAGTTCACCATATGCAGAACACACTGCCTCCAAAAGCTTCATCGCAGAATGCTGAATTTGGTTCCAATTTTCTCCTTTGGATTGTCAGAGAAGTTAGGTATATGTGCTGGGTGATCCAGTTTGTCATTTTGAAGCCTGGAAAAAGGCAGGATTTCCCCCATTTGAAAGGTAGATAGTAGCGGCCTCAAGGCTGACTCAAAGACATTGCTGTTACCCGTCTTCTAGTCCCTTCTAGGAATGCCTCAGTGAAGACAGTTAGTTTTCTCCTACGAATGCATGGTTGTCTCCAGTGCCTTGCTAGGAGCTCAAACAAGGCTTTCCCTATGTAAAGTGCAAAGTAAACGTGACCTTAGCCTCAAGGTAAGCACAAATATTTCCTATCAGCAAAGTTTTGTGTGCAGCCATCTCCACGAGCCCTGACTTGATAGAGTGCTTTAACTCCTCTATGGCTTTCCATAGGCCTAAGAGAGTCGTGTAGGAATTCCCTTCTGGGTGAGATCGTGTGCACTGTGTGTCACCTTTTTGTTTTCTGAGCAACATAACACAGAACACACTGTTGGGGTCAACTCTTTCTATGCAGAGGGAAGATCAATGCAGTGATTCTCGCTTGCAGAGCTTGATTTCTACAGCTCTGAGGCAGCCCCAGGACAACGTTTTTGCCAGTACTACATTCAAGGTGGCTCTCCCTCTGTTGAGGCCATCTGAACTGCAATGAATGAATACCTGAGGCTAAATTGCCTCCTGGCAACTCTTACCTGTCATCTCTCTGTTGTGACACAACATACACTGTAGGTCCAGCCTGACCAAAAATAGAGAAAGAACGATCAAATTGTGAGGCATTTGGACGATCCAAAGTCACCTAGGCCTGACTAGGTCATTAAGTGGGTAATGCTATTCATGGCACGCAAATCACCCCGCGTCTGATGAAGTGTGATCATAGAAAGGCCTAGTGTGGCTGAAAGTCTCCAGTAGTCTGTCAGAGAGTGCTGGTAAATGTTGTGTGGTGTCAAGTTGGAAACGGGGAATGGCGGAGAAGCCTAACTTTCCCCGTTTGGAAAACAAATTTTTTACAGCTTCCAGCCTGCTGAAAACCACACTACCAGGGTACTCTTCACTCCACAGATGCCTCTGAGGAGTAGTGAGTTTTTCCCAAAGAAACCAGGTGCTTGCGATTCCTTCCTGGGAGCTCACACCAGGAGCATACTGTAGCTAAATTGCCAACTAGGACCCTGGGAAAATTGTGGAAGATTAAGACACGGAGATCACCTTGCTCCCCACAGATACATCAGAAATTCATCTACACGTGGAACAACTCCTATAGAACACCTACTGAACGCTGACAAAAGACCTCAGATCCGCCAAAAGGCAAGAAACTCCCCCAGATAGCTGGGTAGGGCAAAAGAAAAAGAATAAACAGAGACAAAAGGATAGGGAAGGGTCCTGCACCAGTGGGAGGGAGCCGTGAAGGAGGAAAGGTTTCCACACACTACAAGCCCCTTCCCGGTTGGAGACTGCAGGTGGCAGAGGGGGAAAGCTTTGGAGTAGCGGAGGAGAGCACAGAAACAGGGGTGTGGAGGGCAAAGCAGAGAGATTCCAGCACAGAGGATTGGTGCCCTCAGACACACACCAGCCCGAGAGGCTTGTTTGCTCGGCACCGTGGCAGGCGGGGCTGGAAGCTGAGGCTTAAGTATTGGTTTTCAGTCGGAGCACAGGGATAGGACTGGGACTGGCGGCAGGAAGAGAGCTTGAAGGGGTTAGTGCACCACGGCTAGCCCGGAGGGAGTCCGGGGAAAGGGTCTGGAGCTGCCGAAGAGGCAAGAGACTTTTTCTTCCCTTTTGTTTCCTGCTGCACGAGGAGAGGGCATTAAGAGGGCTGCTTTGGGAAGCGCCGGAGATGGGCTCGAGCCGCAGCTAAAGGCGTCGACCCCAGAGACGGGTGTGGAATGCTGGGGCTGCTGCTGCTGCCGCTGCCGCGGGGTCTGTGTGCGAGTGCAGGCCACTGTTCACCCCGCCTTCCGGGGGGCCTTTGCACACCGCCATTGCCGGCGTCCCAGAACATGGGGACAGCTTTCCCGGGAAAGCACATTGAGCGCCTCGGTCTGGTGCAACGTCACGCCGGTCTCTGTCACCGCAGGCCCGCCCCACACTGCGTGCCCCTCCCTCCCCTCTACCTGAGTGAGCCAGAACCCCCGAATCAGTGGCTCCATTAAACCCGTCCTGTCTGAGCGAAGAACGGACGCCCTCCGGCAACGTACACGCAAAGGCGGGGCAAGGTCCAAGGCTGAGATCCGGGAGCTGTGAGGGCAGGGAAGAGACAGGGAAATCTCTCTGTGTAGCCTCGGAGGCAGCGGATTAAAGCTCCACGTTCCACTTGATGTACCCTGCGTCTGTGGAGTGCATGAATGGGCAGCGATTCATCCCAAATTGAGGAAGTGGACTTTGAGGACAAGATTTAAGTCTTTCCCCCCTTTTCCTCTTTTTACAACGAATTATCCCAAATTAAGGAGATGGACTTAGAGAGAAAGATTTCAGACTTCTCGCCCTTTTCCTCTTTTTACCACGAATTATCCCAAATTGAGGAGGTGGGCTTGGAGAGGAAGATTTTTGATTTTGACCACTGCTCTCTCTTTGTGAATGTGTATGTGTATTCTTCTGTGTAAGATTCTCTCTGTATAGCTTTGCTTCCAACATATGCCCCAGGGTTCTATCTGTCCGTTTTTTTTTTCATTAATTACTTTTTAATTTTAATAACACTATAATATTTCATATTTTATTCTATTTTACTTTACCTGCTCTTTCTTTTTCTCCTACCTTCCCTTCCTCCCTCCCTCCCTCCGACCCTCCTTTCCTTCTTTCTGTCTTTCTTTCCTTCCTCCCTCCCTCCCTCCCTCCTGTCTTTCTTTCCTTCCTCTCTCCCTCCCACACCTCTTCCTTTCACTTTCTTTTTCTTTCCTTCCTCCCTCCCTCCATCCTGTATTTCTTTCTTTCTTTCTTTCTTTCTTTCTTTCTTTCTTTCTTTCTTTCTTTCTTTCTTTCTTTCTTTCCTTCCTTCCTCCCTGTCTCCCTCCCTTCTTCCATTCAGTCTCCCTTTTTCTTTCATTCCTCCCTCTCTCCCTCCTTTCTTTCTTACTTACCTCCCTCCCTCCCTCCCTCCTGTCTTTCTTTCCTTCCTCCCAACCTCCCACCCCTCTTCCTTTCACTTTCTTTTTCTTTCCTTCCTACCTCCCTCCCTCCTGTCTTTCTTTCTCTCTTTCTTTCTTTCCTTCCTCGCACCCTCTCTTCTTCCATTCACTCTTCCTTTTTCTTTCATTCCTCCCTGCCTCCCTTCTTTCTTTCTTTCTTTCTTTCTTTCTTTCTTTCTTTCTTTCTTTCTTTCTTTCTTTCTTTCTTTCTTTCTTTCTTTCCATCCTTCCTCCCTCTCTCCCTCCTTTCTCTCTATCTTTCTTCCTTCGTTTCTTTTCTTCTTCCTTTCTTTCTTTCTCTCTTTCTTTCTTCTACTAATTATTTCTTCTAATTTTTCTCCCTTTTATTCCGAGCCGGGTAGAAGAAAGGATATTGGTGCTGCAGCCAGGAGTCAGTACTGTGCCTCTGAAGTGGGAGAGCCAACTTCAGGACACGGGTCCACATGAGACCTCCCAGCTCCACATAATATCAAGCAGCGAAAATCTCCAAGAGATCTCCATCTCAACACCAACACCCAGCTTCAGTCAGCGACCAGCAAACAACAGTGCTGGTCACCCTATGCCAAGCAACTAGCAAGGCAGGAACACAACACCACCCATTAACAGAGAGGCTGCCTAGAAACATAATAAGGCCATAGGCAACCCAAAACACACCACCAGACGAGGACCTGTCCACCAGAAAGACAAGATCAAGCCTCAACCACCAGAACACAGACACTAGTCCCCCCGACGAGGAAGCCTACACAACCTACTGAAAGAACCTTACTCACTGGGGACAGACACCAAAATCAACGGGAACTACGAATCTGCAGCCTGCAAAAAGGAGACCCCAAACACAGTAACATAAGCAAAATGAGAAGACAGAAAAACACACAGCAGTTGAAGGAGCAAGATAAAAACCTACCATACTTAACAAATAAAGAGGTAATAGGCAGTCTACCTGAAAAAGAATTCAGAGTAATGATAGTAAATCTGATCCAAGGTTCTATTTCCAAGATCTAAAATCTTGGAAATAGAATAGACAAAATGCAAGAAACAGTTAACAAGGACCTACAAGAACTAAAGATGAATCAAGCATCAATTAAAAAGACAATAAATGAAATGAAAAATACTCTAGATGGGATCAATAGCAGAATAACTGAGGCAGAAGACGGATAAGTGAGGTGGAAGATAAAATAATGGAAATAAGTGTTGAAGAGAAAAATAATAAAAAAAAAGAATGAAAAGAACAGAGGACAGTATCAGATACCTCTGGGACAACATTAAATGCACCAACATTAGAATTATAGGGGTTCCAGAAGAAAAGAAAAATAAAGGGACTGAGAAAATATTTGAAGAGATTATAGTTGAGAACTTCCTTAATATGGGAAAGGAAATAGTTAATCAAGTCCAGGAGGCACAGAGAGTCCCATACAGAATAAATACAAGGAGAAATACACCAAGACACATATTAATCAAACTGTCAAAAATTAAACACAAAGAAATCATATTAAAAGCAGCAAGGGAAAAAAAAAACAAATAACACACAAGGGAATCCCCATCAGATTAACAGCTGATCTCTCAGCAGAAACTCTCCAAGCCAGAAGGGAATGGCAGGACATAATTAAAGTGATGAAGGAGAGAAACCTGCAACAAAGATTACTCTACACAGCAAGGATCTCATTCAGATTTGATGGAGAAATTAAAACCTTAACAGACAAGCAAAAGCTGAGAGAGTTCAGCACCACCAAGCCAGCTTTACAACAAATGCTAAAGCAACTTCTTTAGGCAAGAAACACAACAGAAGGAAGAGACCTACAATAACGAACCCAAAACAATTAAGGAAATGGGAATAGGAACATACATATCAATAATTACCTTAAATGAAAATGGACTAAATGCTCCCACCAAAAGACACAGATTGGTGAATGGATACAAAAACAAGACCCGTATATATGCTGTCTACAAGAGACCCACTTCAGACCTAGAGACACATACAGATTGAAAGTAAGGGGATGGAAAAAGATATTCCATGCAAAACGAAATCAAAAGAAAGCTGGAGTAACATTTCTTATATCAGACAAAATAGACTTTAAAATAAAGACTATTAGAAGAGACAAAGAAGGACACTACATAATGATAAAGGGATCGATCCAAGAAGATATATAACAATTGTAAATATTTATGCACCCAACATAGGAGAACCTCAATACATAAGGCAAATACTAACAGCCATGAAAGGGGAAATCGTCAGCAACACAATCATAGTAGGGGACATTAACACCACACTTTCACCAATGGACAGATCACCCAAAATGAAAATAAATAAGGAAACACAAGTTTGAAATGATACATTAAACAAGATGGACTTAATTGATATTTATAGGACATTCCATCCAAAAACAGCAGAATACACATTTTTCTCAAGTGCTCATGGAATATTCTCCAGGATAGATCATATCTTGGGTCACAAATCAAGCCTTGGTAAATTTAAGGAAATTGAAATTGTATCAAGTATCTTTTCCAACCACAATGCTATGAGACTAGACATCAATTACAGGAAAGGATCTGTAAAAAATACAAACACTTGGAGGCTAAACAATGCACTACTCAATAACGTAGTGATCACTGAAGATATCAAAGAGGAAATTAAAAAAAAATACCTAGAAACAAATGACAATGGAGACACGACGACCCAAAACCTATGGGATGCAGCAAAAGCAGTTTTAAGAGGGAAGTTTATAGCAATACAATCCCACCTTAAGAAACAGGAAACATCTTGAGCAAACAACCTGACCCTGCACCTAAAGCAATTAGAGAAAGAAGAACAACAAATCCCCAAAGCTAGCTGAAGGAAAGAAATCATAATGATCAGATCAGAAATAAATGAAAAAGAAATGAAGGAAACGATAGCAAAGATCAATAAAACTAAAAGCTGATTCTTTGAGAAGATAAACAAAATAGACAAACCATTAGCCAGACCCATCAAGAAAAAAAGGGAGACGACTCAAATCAATAGAATTAGAAATAAAAAAGGAGAAGTAACAACTGACACTGCAGAAATACAAAAGATCATGAGAGATTACTACAAGAAACTCTTGCCAATAAAATGGACAACCTGGAAGAAATGGACAAATTCTTAGAAATGCACAACCTTCCAAGACTGAATCAGGATGAAATAGAAAATATGAATAGACCAATCACAAGCACTGAAATTGAAACTGTGATTAAAAATCTTCCATCAAACAAAAGCCCAGGACCAGATGGCTTCACAGGTGAATGCTATCAAACATTTAGAGAAGAGCTAACACCTATACTCCTCAAACTCTTCCAAAATATAGCAGAGGGAGGAAAACTCCCAAACTCATTCTATGAGGCCATCATCACCTTGATACCAAAACCAGACAAGGACGTCACAAAGAAAGAAAACTACAGGTCAATATCACTGATGAACACAGATGCAAAAATCCTCAACAAAATACTAGCAAACAGAATCCAACAGCCCATTAAAAGGATCATACACCATGATCAAGTGGGGTTTATTCCAGGAATGCAAGGATTCTTCAATATACACAAATCAATCAATGTGATACACCATATTAACAAGTTGAGGAGAAAAACCATATGATCATCTCAATAGATGCAGAGAAAGCTTTCAACAAAATTCAACACCCATTTATGATAAAAACCCTGCAGAAAGTAGGCATAGACGGAAATTTCCTCAACATAATAAAGGCCAGATATGACAAACCCACAGCCAACATTGTCCTCAATGGTGAAAAACTGAAACCATTTCCACTAAGATCAGTAACAAGACAAGTCTGCCCATTCTCACCACTCTTATTCAAAATAGTTTTGGAAGTTTTAGCCACAGCAATCAGTGAAGAAAAGGAAAAAAAAAGGAATCCAAATTGGAAAAGAAGAAGTAAAGCTGTCACTCTTTGCAGATGACATGATATTATACATAGAGAATCCTACAGATACTACCAGAAAACTACTAGAGCTAATCAATGAATTTGGTAAAGTAGCAGGATACAAAATTAATGCACAAAAATCTTTGGCATTCCTGTACACTAATGATGAAAAATCTGAAAGTGAAATGAAGAAAACACTCCCATTTACCATTGCAACAAAAAGAATAAAATATCTAGGAATAAACCTACCTAAGGAGACAAAAGACCTGTATGCAGAAAATTATAAGACACTGATGAAAGAAATTAAAGATGATACAAATAGATGGAGAGATATACCATGCTCCTGTATTGGAAGAATCAATATTGTGAAAATGACTCTACTACCCAAAGCAGTCTACAGATTCAATGCAATCCCTATCAAACTACCACTGGCATTTTTCACAGAAAAAGAAAAAAAAAAAAAAAAAAAAAACAAGATTTGTTTGGAAAAACAAAAGACCCCGAATAGCCAAAGCAATCTTGAGAACGAAAAACGGAGGTGGAGGAATCAGGCTCCCTGACTTCAGACTATACTACAAAGCTACAGTAATCAAGACTGTGTGGTACTGGCACAAAAACAGAAAGATAGATCAGTGGAACAGGGTAGAAAGCCCAGAGGTAAACCCACGCACATATGGTCAACTTATCTTTGATAAAGGAGGCAGGAATGTACAGTGGAGAAAGGACAGCCTCTTCAATAAGTGGTGGTGGGAAAACTGGACAGGGAAATGTAAAAGTATGTGATTAGATCATTCCCTAACACCATACACAAATTAAGCTCAAAATAGATTAAAGACCTAAATGTAAGGCCAGAAACTATCAAACCCTTAGAGGAAAACTTAGGCAGAACACTCTATGACATAATTCACAGGAAGTTCCTGTCGGACCCACTTCCTAGAGAAATGGAAATAAAAACAAAGATAAACAAATGGGACCTAATGAAACGTCAAAGCTTTTGCACAGCAAAGGAAACCATAAACAAGACCAAAAGACAACACTCAGAATGGGAGAAAATATTTGCATATGAAGCAACTGACAAAGGATTAATCTCCAAAATTTATAAACAGCTCATGCAACTCAATAGCAAAAAAACAAACAACCCAATTCAAAAATGGGCAGAAGATTTAACTAGGCACTTCTCCAAAGAAGATATACAGACTGCCAACAAACACATGAAAGAATGCTCAACATCATTAATCATTAGAGAAATGCAAATCAAAACTACAGTGAGATATCATCTCACACCAGTCAGAATGGCCATCATCAAGAAATCTAGAAACAATAAATGCTGGAGAGGGTGTGGAGAAAAGGGAACACTCTTGCACTGCTGGTGGGAATGTGAATTGGTACAGACACTATGGAGAACAGTATGGAGGTTCCTTAAAAAACTAAAAATAGAACTACCATATGACCCAGCAATCCAACTACTAGGCATAGACCCTGAGAAAACCATAATTCAAAAAGACACAGGTACCAAAATGTTCATTGCAGCTCTATTCACAATAGCCCGGAGCTGGAAACAACCTAAGTGACCATCATCGGATGAATGGATAAAGAAGATGTGGCACATACATACAATGGAATATTACTCAGCCATAAAAATAAACGAAACTGAGCTATTTGTAATGAGGTGGATAGACCTTGAGTCTGTCATACAGAGTGAAGTTAGTCAGAAAGAGAAAGACAAATACCGTATGGAAACACATATATATGGAAATTAAAAAAAAATGTCATGAAGAACCTAGGGGTAAAACAGGAATAAAGAAACAGACCTACTTGAGAATGGACGTGAGGATATGGGGAGGGGGAAGGATAAGCTGTGACAAAGCAAAAGAAAGGCATGGCCATATATACACTACAAAATGTAATGTAGAGGGAGAGTGGGTAGCAGCTGCAGAGCACAAGGTGATCAGCTCGGTGCTTTGTGACTCCCTGGAGGGGTGGGATGGGGTGGGTGGGAGGGAGGGAGATGCACGAGGGAAGGGATGTGGGAACAGATGTATATGTATGACTGATTCAATTTGTTATAAAGGAAAAACTAAAAAATAAAAAAATAAAAATAAATAAAAATAAAACAAGTACCGACTAAATGTGACCTCTAGTCTTGAGGTTAGCTGCACATTTTTCCATTACAAGAGATAGGGGTACACCAGTTTCCAGGAAGTCTTAGTCAAGCGAAGGCTTTAGCTTTACTATGCCTCACAGCGCTCAAGATCCACACGTGGGCCCTTCTTTCCAAGGAAGTACACTGTGTACCGAAAGACTTCTGAGCACAATCAATGGAAACACAGCTTTGGGATTATCCCTCACTATGCAGTTGGAAGGGCCGGGAACTAATGTGTTCTCTATGGCTAGAGTACCACAGCTTTGAAACAGCCTCAGGAAGGCGGTTCTTGGCAGGCTTTCATTCCATGGGGGTCTACCACTTGGAGGAAACATAAGATGCCCTGAAAGAAACCATGGGGGCTTCAATTCAGTTTGGGAACTCCTGCTCTAGGTCTCCCTAAGTGATGCGGAAAATGGCCTTTAGGTACAGCCTGAAATAAAGAAGAGATTTACCCTGAGAATTGCTGGCATTTGGAACATCCATAGTCACCTAGGCCTACACTGGGCATTTAGAGTATTATGCCATTCACCACATGCAGAAAACACTGCATCCAAAATTTTCATCGCAGAAGGCCGAATTGCGTTCCGTGGGTCTCTTTTGGATTGCAGAGAAGATAGATATATGTGCGGGGTGATACAGTTTGTCATTCAGAAGCCTGGAAAAAGGCAGGATTTCCCCCATTTGAAAGGTAGATAGTGGCGGCCTCAAGGCTGACTGAAAGACATTGCTGTTAGCCGTCTTCTAGTCAGGCCTAGGAATGCCTCAGTGAAGAAAGTGAGTTTTTTCCTACGAAAACAGTTGGTGTCCAGTGGCTTTCTAGGAGCTCATCCCACGATTGCCCAAGAGCTGTGCGAAGCAAACGTCACCCCGAGCCTCACGGTAAGCACGAGTGTTTCCTATCAGCAAAATATTGTGTGCATCGATCTCCGTGAGTCCTGACTCGACAGAGTGCTTTAACTCCTCTATGGCTTTCTGTAGGCCTAAGAGAGTCACGTAGGAATTCCGTTCTGGGGGAGAGCGTGTTCGCTGTGAGTGCCCTTTTTGTTTTCCGAGCAAAAATAACACAGAAGAGACTGTTGGGGTCAACTATTTCTATGCAGAGGGAAGGGCAATGAACTGATTCTCGCATGCAGAGCTTGATTTCTACAGCTGTTAGGCAGCCCCAGGAACAAGTTTTGGCCAGTATTCCATTCAACGTGGCTCAGCCTCTGCGGAGGCCCTCTGAATTGCATGGAAGAATCCATGCGCCTAAAGTGCATCCTGGCAACTCTTACCTGTCATCTCTCTATTGTTAAGCAAGGTACACGGTAGATCCAGGCTGACAGAAACTACTGAAAAACCGCTAAAATTGTGAGGCATTTGGACGATCCAACGTCACCTAGGCCGGACTCGTTCATGAAGCGTGTAATGCTATTCATGGCACGCAAAACAGCCCGCGTCCAACGAAGTGTGATCATAGAAAGGCCCAGTGGGGCTCAAAGTCTCCAGTGGTCAGTCAGAGATTGCTGGTTAATGTGCTGTGGTGTCAAGTTGGAAACGCGAGAATGTGGGAGAAGCCCGACTTTCTCCCTTTGGAAAGCAGCTCCATTGCAGCTTCCAAGCCTGCTGAAACCCACACCACCGCGACACTGCTCACTCCACAGATGCCGCTGAAGAGCAGTTAGTTTTTACCTGAAGAAACCAGGAGCTTGCAATTCCTTCCTGGGAGCTCACCACAGGAGCATACTGTAGCTAAAGTGCCAACTAAATGTGACCTCTTGTCTTGAGGTAAGGTGCACATTTTCCCATTACAAGAGAGAGGGGTGCACCAGTTTCCAGGAAGTCTTAGTCAATGGACGGCTTTAGCTTTAGTAGTGCTCACAGGGCTCAAGACTCTCACGTGGTCAGTTCTTTCCAAGGAAGTACACTGTGTCCCCAAAGCCTTCTGAGCACAATCAACGGATACACAGTTGTGGGAACATTCCTCACCATGCAGTTGGATGGGCCGGGAACTAATGTGTTCCCTATGGTTAGCGATCCACAGCTTTGAAACAGCCTCAGGAAGGCGGTTCGTGGCAGGCTTTCATTCCATGCGGGTCTGCCACTTGGAGGAAACATAAGATGCCTTGAAAGAAACCACCGGGACTCCAATTCAGTTTGGGGACTCCTGTCGAGGTCTCTCTAAGTGATGCGAAAGTGGCCTTTAGGTCCAGACTGAAATAAAGTAGAGATTTACCCTGAGCTTCGCTAGGCATTTGGAACATCCAAAGTCACCTAGGCCTACTGAGGGCATTTAGAGGATTATGCCGTTCACCACAAGCAGAACACACTGCATCCAAAAGTTTCATCGCAGAAGGCCAAATTGCGTTCCAACGGTCTCCTTTGGATTGCCAGAGAAGATAGGTCTATGTGCTGGGTGATCCAGTTTGTAATGGAGAATCTCGGAAAAGGCAGGATTTCCCCCATTTGAAAGGGAGATAGTGGCGGCCTCAAGGCTGACTGAAAGACATTGCTGTTACCCGTCTTCTAGTCACCTCTAGCAATGCCTCAGTGAAGGAAGTGAGTGTTCTCCTACTAATCCAGGTGTTCTACAGTGCCTTGTTTGGAGTTCATGCTACGTTTGCCCTAGCTCAGTGCCAAGTAAACGTGACCCATAGCCTCAGGTAAGCACGAGTGTTTCCTCTCAGCAATGTTTTGTGTGCAGCCATCTCCATGAGCCGTGACTCGAGAGAGTGTTTTAACTCAACAACGGCTTTCCATAGCCCTAAGAGAGTCACGTAGGAATTCCCTTCTGAGGGAGAGTGTGTGCCCTGTATACCGTTTTATTTTCCGAGAAACATAACACAGAACAGACTGTGGGGTCAACTGTTTCTATGCAGAGGAAAGGGTAATGAACAGATTCTCGCTGGCAGAGCTTGATTTCTACAGCTGTAAGTCAGCCCCAGGACCACGTTTTTGCCTGTATTCCATTCAACGTGGCTCTGCCTCTGCGGAGGCCCTCTGAACTGCACTGAAAGAATCCCTGAGCCTAATGTGCATCCTGGCAACTCTTACCTGTCATCTCTCTATTGTGAAGCAAGGTACACGGTAGGTCCAGCCTGACAGAAAATGCTGAAAATCCGGTAAAATTGTGAGGCATTTGGACGATCCAAAGTCACCTAGGCCGGACTAGTTCATGAAGCGTGTAATGCGATTCATGGCACGCAAAACAGCCCGCGTCCAACGAAGTGTGATCATAGAAAGGCCCAGTGGGGCTGAAAGTCTCCAGTGGTCAGTCAGAGATTGCTGGTTAATGTGCTGTGGTGTCAAGTCGGAAACGCGAGAATGTGGGAGAAGCCCGACTTTCTCCCTTTGGAAAGCAGCTCCATTGCAGCTTCCAAGCCTGCTGAAACCCACACCACCGCGACACTGCTCACTCCACAGATGCCGCTGAAGAGCAGTTAGTTTCTACCTGAAGAAACCAGGAGCTTGCAATTCCTTCCTGGGAGCTCAACACAGGAGCATACTGTAGCTAAAGTGCCAACTAAATGTGACCTCTAGTCTTGAGGTAAGGTGCACATTTTCCCATTACAAGAGAGAGGGGTGCACCAGTTGCCAGGAAGTCTTAGTCAATGGACGGCTTTAGCTTTAGTAGGGCTCACATGCTCAAGAATCTCACGTGGTCAGTTCATTCCTAGGAAGTACACTGTGTCCCCAAAGCCTTTGAGCTTAATCAAGGGATACACAGCTCTGGCAACATTCCTCACCATGCAGTTGGAAGGGCCGGGAACTAATGTGTTCCGTATGGTTAGCGATCCACAGCTTTGAAACAGCCTCAGGAAGGCGGTTCGTGGCAGGCTTTCATTCCATGCGGGTCTGCCACTTGGAGGAAACATAAGATGCCCTGAAGGAAACCACCGGGACTCCAATTCACTTTGGGGACTCCTGCTCGAGGTCTCTCTAAGTGATGCGAAAGTGGCCTTTAGGACCAGCCCGAAATAAAGGAGAGATTTACCCTGAGCATCGCTAGGCATTTGGAACATCCAAAGTCACCTAGGCCTACTGAGGGCATTTAGAGGATTATGACGTTCACCACATGCAGAACACACTGCATCCAAAAGTTTCATCGCAGAAGGCCAAATTGCTTTCCAACGGTCTCCTTTGGATTGCCAGAGAAGATGATAGGTCTATGTGCTGGGTGATCCAGTTTGTCATGGAGAATCTCGGAAAAGGCAGGATTTCCCCCATTTTTTTTTTTTTTTTTTTTTTTTTTTTTTTGCGGTACGTGGGCCTCTCACCGCTGTGGCCTCTCCCGTCGCGGAGCACAGGCTCCGGACGCGCAGGCTCAGCGGCCATGGCTCACGGGCCCAGCCGCTCCGCGGCATATGGGATCTTCCCGTACCGGGGCACGAACCCATGTCCCCTGCATCGGCAGACGGACTCCCAACCACTGCGCCACCAGGGAAGCCCAAGGATTTCCCCCATTTGAAAGGTAGATAGTGGCGGCCTCAAGGCTGACTGAAAGACATTGCCATTACCCGTCTTCTAGTCACCTCTAGGAATGCCTCAGTGAAGGAAGTGAGTTTTCCCCTACCAATCCAGGTGGTCTCCAGTGCCTTGTTTGCAGTTCATGCTATGTTTGCCCTAGCTCAGTGCAAAGTAAACGTGACCCATAGCCTCAGGTAAGCACGAGTGTTTCCTTTCAGCAATGTTTTGTGTGCAGCCATCTCCATGAGCTGTGACTCGAGAGAGGGCTTTAACTCAACTACGGCTTTCCATAGCCCTAAGAGAGTCACGTAGGAATTCCCTTCTGAGGGAGAGTGTGTGCACTATAGTTCCATTTTATTTTCCGAGAAACATAACACAGAACAGACTGTTGGGGTCAACTCTTTCTATGCAGAGGGAAGGGTAATGAACAGATTCTCTCTGGCAGAGCTTGATTTCTACAGCTCTAAGGCAGCCCCAGGACCACGTTTTTGCCAGTATTCCATTCAACGAGGCTCTGCCTCTGCGGAGGCCCTCTGAACTGCACTGAAAGAATCACTGAGCCTAAAGTGCATCCTGGCAACTCTTACCTGTCATCTCTCTATTGTGAAGCAAGGTACACGGTAGGTCCAGCCTGACAGAAGATGCTGAAAATCCGGTAAAATTGTGAGGCATTTGGACGATCCAAATTCACCTAGGCCGGACTAGTTCATGAAGCGTGTAATGCGATTCATGGCACGCAAAACACCCCGCGTCCAACGAAGTGTGATCATAGGAAGGCCCAGTGGGGCTGAAAGTCTCCAGTAGTCAGTCAGAGAGTGCTAGTAAATGGGCTGTGGCATCAAGTTGTAAACGGGAGAATATTGGAGAAATCCGTATTGACAGCAGCTTCATTGCAGCTTCCAAGCCTGCTGAAAACCACTCCACCAGGATACTATTCACTCCACAGGTGCCGCTGAAGAGCACATAGTTTTTCCTAAAGAATCCAGGGGCTTGCGATTCCTTCCTGGGAGCTCACCGCAGGAGCATACTGTAGCTAAAGTGCCAACTAAATGTGACCTCTAGTCTTGAGGTAAGGTGCACATTTTCCCATTACAAGAGAGACGGGTGCACCAGTTGCCAGGAAGTCTTAGTCAATGGACGGCTTTAGCTTTAGTAGGGCTGACAGTGCTCAAGACTCTCACGTGGTCACTTCTTTCCAAAGAAGTACACTGTGTGCCCAAAGCCTTCTGAGCACAAAAAGGGATACACAGCTCTGGGAACATCCCTCACTATGCAGTTGGAAGGGCCGGGAACTAATGTGTTCTCTATGGCTAGCGTTCCACAGCTTTGAAACAGCCTCAGGAAGGCGGTTCGTGGCAGGCTTTCATTCCATGCGGGTCTGCCACTTGGAGGAAACGTAAGATGCCCTGAAAGAAACCACCGGGGCTCCAATTCAGTTTGGGGGCTCCTGCTCGAGGTCTCTCTAAGTGATGTGGAAAGTGGCCTTTAGGTCCAGACTGAAATAAAGAAGAGATTTACCCTGAGAATTGCTAGGCATTTGGAGCATCCAAAGTCACCTAGGCCTACTGAGGACATTTAGAGGATTATGCCGTTCACCACATGCAGAACACACTGCATCAAACAGTTTCATCACAGGAGGCCGAATTGCGTTCCTATGGTCTCCTTTGGATTGTCCGAGAAGCTAGGTCCATGTGCTGGGTGATCCAGTTTGTCATTGAGAAGCCTGTAAAAAGGCACGATTTCCCCCATTTGAAAGGTAGATAGTGGCGGCCTCAAGGCTGACTGAAAGACATTGCTGTTACCCGTCTTCTAGTCAGTCCTAGGAATGCCTCAGTGAAGAAAGTGAGTTTTCTCCTACGAATCCAGGTGGTCTCCAGTGCCTTGCTAGGAGCTCATCCCACGCTTGCCCAAGCTCAGTGCGAAGGAAACGTGACCCCTAGCCTCAAGGTAAGCACGAGTGTTTCCTATCAGCAAAGTTTTTTGTGCAGCCATCTCCGTGAGTCCTGACTCGACAGAGTGCTTTAACTCCTCTATGGCTTTCTGTAGGCCTAAGAGAGTCACGTAGGAATTCCCTTCTGAGGGAGAATGTGTGCGCTCTCAGTCCCCTTTTATTTTCTGAGGAACATGAGAACAGACTGTTGGGGTCAACTCTTTCTATGCAGAGGGAAGGGTAATGAACAGATTCTCGCTTGCGGAGCTTGCTTTCTACATCTGTAAGGCAGCCCCAGGACAACGTTTTTGCCAGTGTACCATTCAACGTGGCTCTCCATCGGTGGAGGCCCTCTGAATTGCACTGAAAGCATCCCTGAGCCTAAAGTGAATCCTGGCCAGTCTTACATGTCATCTCTCTATTGTGATGCAATGTACATGGTAGGCCTAGCCTGACAGAAAATATTGAAAAACCGGTAAAATTGTGAGGCATTTGGACGACCCAAATTCCCCTAGTCACCACTAAGTCATTAAGGAGATAATGCTATTCATGGCATGCAAAACACCCGGCGTCCAATGAAGTGTGATCATAGAAAGGCACAGTGGGGCTGAAATTGTCCAGTAATCAGTAAGAGAGTCCTGGTTAACGTGCTGTGGTGTCAAGTAGGAAACGGAAGAATGTGGGAGAAGCCCGAATTTCTCCCTTTGGAAAGCAGGTTCATTGCAGCTTCCAAGCCTACTGAAAACCACACCACCAGATTACGGTTCACTCCACAGATGGCTCGGAAGAGCAGTTAGATTTTACCTGAAGAATCCAGGAGCTTGCGGTTCCTTCTTGGGAGCTCACACCAGGAGCACACTGTAGCTAAATTGCCAAATAAATGTGAACTTTAGTCTTGAGGTAAGGTGCCCATTTTGCCATTTCCAGAGAGAGGGGTGCACCAGTTTCCAGGAACTCTTAGTCAATAGACGCCTTTAGCTTTACTAGGGCTGACCGTGCTCAAGATTCTCACGTGGCAATTCTTTACAAGGAAGTACACTCTGTCCCCAAAGCCTTCTGAGCACAATCAAGCGATACACACCGCTGGGAATACCCCTAACTATGCAGTTGGAAGGGCAGAGAACTAATGTGTTCTCTATGGCCAGCGTTCCACAGCTTTGAACCAGCCTCAGGAACGGGGATCCAGGCAGGCTTTCATTCCATGAGGGTGTGCCAGTTTGAGGAAACATAAGATGCCCTGAAAGAAACCACCAGGGTATCCAATACAGTGAGGGGACTCATGTTCGAGGCCTCTCAAAGTGATGTGTAAACTGTCCTTTAGGTGCAGCCTGAAATAAAGAAGAGATTTACCCTGACCATTGTTAGGCATTTGGAACATCCAAAGCCACCTAGGCCAACGGAGGGCATTTACAGGATTATGCCGTTCACCACATGCAGAACACACTGCATCCAAAAGTTTCATCGCAGAAGGCCAAATTGCGTTCCAACGGTCTCCTTTGGATGGCCAGAGAAGATAGGTCTATGTGCTGGGTGATCCAGTTTGTCATGGAGAATCTCGGAAAAGGCAGGATTTCCCCCATTTGAAAGGTAGATAGTGGCGGCCTCAAGGCTGACTGAAAGACATTGCCATTACCCGTCTTCTAGTCACCTCTAGGAATGCCTCAGTGAAGGAAGTGAGTTTTCCCCTACCAATCATGGTGGTCTCCAGTGCCTTGTTTGGAGTTCATGCTACGTTTGCCCTAGCTCAGTGCAAAGTAAACGTGACCCATAGCCTCAGGTAAGCACGAGTGTTTCCTCTCAGCAATGTTTTGTGTGCAGCCATCTCCATGAGCCATGACTCGAGAGAGGGCTTTAACTCAACAACGGCTTTCCGTAGCCCTAAGAGGGACACGTAGGAATTCCCTTCTGAAGGAGAGTGTGTGCACTGTAGTTCCGTTTTATTTTCCGAGAAACATAACACAGAACAAACTGTTGGGGTCAACTCTTTCTATGCAGAGGGAAGGGTAATGAACAGATTCTCGCTGGCAGAGCTTGATTTCTACAGCTGTTAGGCAGCACCAAGAACACGTTTTTGCCAGTATTCCATTCAACGAGGCTCTGCCTCTGCGGAGGCCCTCTGAACTGCACTGAAAGAATCACTGAGCCTAAAGTGCATCCTGGCCACTCTTACCTGTCATCTCTCTATTGTGAAGCAAGGTACACGGTAGGTCCAGCCTGACAGAAAATGCTGAAAATCCGGTAAAATTGTGAGGCATTTGGACGATCCAGAGTCACCTAGGCCGGACTAGTTCATGAAGCGTGTAATGCGATTCATGGCACGCAAAACACCCCGTGTCCAACGAAGTGTGATCATAGAAAGGCCCAGTGGGGCTGAAAGTCTCCAGTAGTCAGTCAGAGAGTGCTAGTAAATGGGCTGTGGCATCAAATTGTAAACGGGAGAATAAGGGAGAAGCCCGTATTGACAGCAGCTTCATTGCACCTTCGAAGCCTGCTAAAAACCACACGACCAGGATACTATTCACTGCACAGGTGCCGCTGAAGAGCACATAGTTTTTTCCTAAAGAATCCAGGGGCTTGCGATTCCTTCCTGGGAGCTCTCCGCAGGAGGATACTGTAGCTAAAGTGCCAACTAAATGTGGCCTCTAGTCTTGAGGTAAGGTGCACATTTTCCCATTTCAAGAGAGAGGGATGCACCAGTTGCCAGGAAGTCTTCGTCAATGGACGGCTTTAGCTTTAGTAGGGCTGACAGTGCTCAAGGCTCTCACGTGGTCAGTTCTTTCCAAGGAAGTACACTGTGTCCCCAGAGCCTTCTGAGCACAATCAAGGGATACACAGTTCTGGGAACATTCCTCACCATGCAGTTGGAAGGGCCGGGAACTAATGTGTTCCATATGGTTAGCGATCCACAGCTTTGAAACAGCCTCAGGAAGGCGGTTCTTGGCAGGCTTTCATTCCATGCGGGTCTGCCACTTGGAGGAAACGTAAGATGCCCTGAAAGAAACCCCCGGGGCTCCAATTCAGTTTGGGGGCTCCTGCTCGAGGTCTCTCTAAGTGATGCGGAAAGTGGCCTTTAGGTCCAGACTGAAATAAAGAAGAGATTTACCCTGAGAATTGCTAGGCATTTGGAGCATCCAAAGTCACCTAGGCCTACTGAGGGCATTTAGAGGATTATGCCGTTCACCACATGCAGAACACACTGCACCCAAAAGTTTCATTACAGAATGCTGAATTGCATTCCAGTGGTCTCCTTTGGATTTTCAGAAAAGTTAGGTATATGTGCTGGGAGATACAGTTTGTCATTGATAAGCCTGAAAAAGGCAGGATTTCCCCCATTTGAATGGTAGATAGTGAGATCTCAAGGCTGAGTGAAAGACATTGCTGTAACCCGTCTTCTAGTCACTCCTAGGTATGCCTCAGTGAAGAAAGTGAGATTTTTTTTCTACATACCACGGTGGTCTCTAGTGCGTTGCTAGGAACTCATACCAAGCTTGAACTAGCTCAGTTCTAAGTAAACGTGACCCCTAGCCTCAAGGTAAGCATGAGTGTATCCTATCAGCAAAGTATTGTGTTCAGCCATCTCTGTGATTCCTGACACGACAGATTGCTTTAACTCCTCTACGGCTTTCCGTAGGCCTTATAGAGTCGTGTACGAATTCCCTTCTGTGGGAGAGCGTGTGCACTGTGAGTCCCCTTCTTTATTTCATAGCAACATAACATAGAGGAGACTGTTGCAGTCAACTCTTTCTATGCAGAGGGAAGGGTAATGAACAGATTCTCGCTTGCAGAGCTTGATTTCTGCAGCTGTAAAGGAGCCCCAGGACCACATTTTTGCCAGTATTCCATTCACCGTGGCTCTCCCTCTGAACCCCACTGAAAGAATCTCTGAGCCTAAAGTGAATCCTGGCAACTCTTATCTGTCATCTCTCTAGTGTGAATCAAGGTACATGGGACATCCAGCCTGACAGAAAATACTGAAAAACCGGTAAAATTGTGAGGCATTTGGATGATCCAAAGTCACCTAGACTGGACTAGGTCATGAATCGTGTAATGCTATTCATGGCACGAAAATCACCCGGTGTCCAAGGAAGTGTAATCATAGAAAGGCCCAGTGGGGCTGAAATTCTACAGTAGTCAGTCAGAGAGTGCTGGTTAATGTGCTGTGGTGTCAAGTTGGAAACGCGAGAATGTGGCAGAAGCCCGACTTTCTCCCTTTGGAAAGCAGCTTCATTGCAGCCTCCAAGCCTGCTGAAAACCACAACACCAGGATACTATTCACTCCACAGATGCCGTGAAAGAGCAGTTAGATTTATCTAAAGAAACCAGGAGCTTGTGATTCCTTGCTGGGAGCTCACACCAGGAGCATACTCTAGATAAAGTGCCAAATAAATGTCAAATCTAGTCTTGAGATAAGGTGCACATTTTCCCAGTACCAGAGAGAGGGGTGCACCAATTTCCAGGAAGTCTTAGTCAATGGACAGCTTTAGCTTTAGTAGCATTCACAGTGCTCAAGAATCTCTCGTGTTCAATTCTTTCCAAGGAAGTCTACTGTGTCCCAAAAGCCTTCTGAGCACAATCAAGGGATACACAGCTCTGGGAACATCCCTCACTATGCAGTTGGAAGGGCCGGGAACTAATGTGTTCTGTATGGCTAACGTTCCACAGCTTTGAAACAGCCTCAGGAACGCGGTTCTTGTCAGGCTTTAATTCCATGCTGGTATGCCACATTGAGGAAACATATGATGCCCTGAAAGAAACCACGGGGTCTTCAATTCAGTTTGGGGACTCCTGCCCGTCGTCTCTCTAAGTGATGCGGAAACTGGCCTTAAGGTCCAGCCTTAAATAAAGAAGAGATTTACCCTGAGCATTGCTAGGCATTTGGAACTTCCAAAGTCACCGAGGCCTGCACTGGGAATTTAGAGGATTATGCCATTTACTACATGCAGAACACACTGCATCCAAAAGTTTCATCGCAGAAGACCGAATTGCGTTCCTAGGGTCTCCATTGCATTGTCAGATATGATAGGTATATGTGCTGGGTGATCCAGTTTGCCATTGAGAAGCCTGGTAAAAGGCAGGATTTCCCCCATTTGAAAGGTAGATAGTGGCGGCCTCAAGGCTGACTGAAAGACATTGTCTTACCCGTCTTCTAGTCACTTCCAGGAATTCCTCAGTGAAGAAATTGAGTTTTCTGGTACGGATACAAGGGGGCTCCAGTGGGTTGCTAGGAGCTCATCATACGTTTGGCTACTTAATATGTGAAGAAAACGTGACCCATAGCTTCAGGTAAGCACGAGTGTTTCCTATCAGCAATGTTTTGTGTGCAGCCATCTCTGTGAGTCCTGACTCGACAGAGTGCTTTATCTCCTCTATGGAGTTCCTTAGGCCTATGAGAGTTGCGTACGAATTTCCTTCTGAGGGAGAGGGTGTGCGCTCTCCGTCCTCTTTTATTTTCCGAGCAACATAACACAGAACAGACAGGTGGGGTCAACTCTTTCTATGCAGAGGCAAGGGTAATGAACAGATACTCGCTTGCAGAGCTTCATTTCTACAGCTGTAAAACAGCCCCAACACAATGTTTTTTTCCAGTATTCCATTCAACGTAGTTCTGCCTCTGTGGAGGTCTTCTGAACTGCACTGACAGAATCCCTGAGCCTAAAGTGCATCCTGGAAATTCCTACCTGTAATCTATCTATTGTGACGCAAGGTACACTGTAGGTCCCGCCTGACAGAAAATACTGAAAAACGGGTAAAATTGTGAGCCATTTGGAAGAACCAAAGTCACCTAATTTCCACTAAGTCATTAAGCGGGTACTGCTCTCAATGGCACGCACACACCCCACATCCAATGAAGTGTGATCATAGAAAGGCCCAGTGGGCCTAAATGTCTCCAGTAGTCAGTGAGAGAGTGCTAGTAAATGTGCGGTGGCGTCAAGTTGTAAACGGGAGAATGTGGGGGAAGACAGAATTTCCCCATTTGGTAAGCAGCTTCATGGCAGCTTCCAAGCCTGCTGAAAACGACACCACGAGGATACTGTTCAATCCACAGATGCCGATGAAAAGAAGGAAGTCTTTCCCATAGGAAATAAGAGTTTGTGTTTCATTCCTGGGAGCTAAACGCAGGAGTATACTGTAGCTAAATTGCCAAATAAATGTGACCTCTAGTCTCGAGGTAACGTGCACATTTTCCAATTATCAGAGAAAGGGGTACACAGGTTTCCAGGAAGTCTTAGTCAATGGACGGCTTTGGCTTTAGTATGGCTCACAGCACTCAAGACTCTCACATGGTCAGTTCTTTCCAAGGAAGTACACTGTGTACCCAAAGCCTTCTCAGCACAATCAAGGGATACATAGTTTGGGGAACATCACTCAGTATGCAGTTGGAAGGGCCGGGAACTATTGGGTTTTCTATGGCTAGCGTTCCACAGGTTTGAAGCAGCTTCAGGAAGGTGGTTCTTGGCAGGCTTTCATTCCATGCTGGTCTGCCACTTTGAGGAATCATGAGATGCCCTGAAAGAAACTACCGGGGCTCCAATTCAGTTTAGGGACTCCTGCTCGAGGTCTCTCTATGTGATGCAGAAACTGGCCTTTATGTCCAGCCCAAAATAAAGAAGAGATTTACCCTGAGCATTGCTAGGCATTTGGAACATCCAAAGTCTCCTAGGCCTACTGAGGGCATTTAGAGGATTATGCCGTTCACCACATGCAGAACACAATGCATCCAAAAATTTCATCACAGAAGGCCGAATTGCTTTCCAACGTCTCCTTTGGATTGTCAGAGAAGATAGGTGTATGTGTTATGTGATCCAGGTTTTTATTGAGAAGCTGGGAAAAAGGCAGTTTTTCCACATTTTAAAGGTAGATAGTGGCTGCCTCAAAGCTGACTGAAAGACATTGCCATAACCCAACTTCTAGTCACTTCTAGGAATGCCTCAGTGAAGAAAGTGAGTTTTCTCCTACGAATCCAGGTGATCTCCAGTGTCTTGCTAGGAGCTCATCCCACGCTTGCCCTAGATCAGTGCGAAGTAAACGTGACCCCTAGCCTCAAGGTAAGCACGAGTGTTCCCTATCAGCAAAGTCTTGAGTGCAGGCATCTCCGTGAGTCCTGACTCGACAGAGTGCTTTAACCTCTCTCCAGCTTTCCGTAGGCTTAAGAGAGTCGTGTAGGAATTCCCTTCTGTGGGAGATCGTGTGAACTGTGAGTCCCATTTTTGTTTTCCGAGCAACATAACACAGAACAGACCGTTGTGGTCACTCCTTCTCTGCAGAGGGAAGGACAACGAAATCATTCTCGCTTGCAGAGCTTGATTTCTCCAGCTTTAAGGCTGCCCCAGGACCACCTTTTGCCAGTATTCCATTCAAGGTGGCTCTCCCTCTGTGGAGGCCCTCTGAACAGCACTAAAGAATCCCTGAGCCTAACGTGCATCCTGGCATCTCTTACCTGTCATTTCTCTATTGTGAAGCAAGGTACACGGTAGGTACAACCTGACAGAAAATATGGAAAAACCGGTAAAACTGTGAGGCATTTGGATGATCCAAAGTCCCCTAGGTTGGACTAGGTCATGAAGCGTGCAATGCTATTCATGGAACGCAAAACATCCCATGTCCAATGAAGTGTGATCATAGAAAGGCCCAGTGGGACTGAAAGACTCCAGTCGTCAGTCAGAGACTGCTGGTTAATGCACTGTGGTGTCAAGTTACAAAAGGGAGAATGTGGGAGAAGCCTGACTTTCTCCCTTTGGAGAGCAGCTTCATTGCAGCTTCTAAGCCTGCTGAAAACCACACCATCAGGCTCTCCACAGATACCACGGAAGAGCAGTTAATTTTTACCTAAAGAATATAGGAGTTTGCGATTCCTTCCTGGGAGCTCAAGCCGGGAAAATACTGTAGCTAAAGTGCCAAATAAATGTGACCACTAGCCTTGAGGTAAGGAGTACATTTTCCCATTACTAGAGAGAAGTGTGCACCAGTTTTCAGCAAGACTTAGTCAATGGACGGCATTAGCTTTTGTTATGGCTGACAGTATTCAAGACTCTCACGTGGTCAATTCTTTCCAAGGAAGTACACTGTGTACACAAAGCCTTCTTAGAACAATCAACGGATACACAGCTCTTAGAACATCCCTCACTATGCAGTTGCAAGGGCCGGGAACTAATGTGTTCTCTATGGACAGTGTTTCACAGCTTTGAAACAGCATCAGGAAGGCGGTTCCTGGCAGGCTTTCATTCCATGCGGTTCTGCCACTTTGAGGAAACATAAGATGCCCTGAAAGAAACCACCATGGCTCCAATTCAGCTTGGGGACTCCTGACCGAGGTCGCTCTAAGTGATGCGGAAACTGGCCTTTATATCCAGCATAAAATAAAGAACAGATTTAACCTGAGCATTGCTAGTCATTTGGAACATCCAAAGTCACCTAGGCCTACGGAGGGCATTTAGAGGATTATGCCATTCACCACATGCAGAACACACTGCATCCAAAAGTTTCATTGCAGAAGGCCAAATTGAGTTGCAACGGTCTCCTTTGGATTGTCAGAGAAGGAAGTTATATGTGCTGGGTGATCCAGTTTGTCATTGATACGCCTGGAAAAAGGCAGGATTTCCCCCATTTGAAAGGTAGAGAGTGGTGGCCTCAAGGCTGACTGAAAGACATTGCCATTATCCGTCATCTAGGAAATTCTAGGAATGCTTCAGTGAAGAAAGTGAGCTTTCACCTATGAATCCAGGTGGTCTCCAGAGACTTGCTAGGAGCTCATCCTCCATTTGCCCTACCTAAAGTGTGAAGTAAACGTGACCCATAGCCTCAGGTAAGCACGAGTGTTTCCTCTCAGTAAAGATTTGTGTGCAGCCATCCCCGTGAGCCCTGACTCGACAGAGTTCTTTAACTCCTCTACGGCTGTCCGTAGGCCTAAGCGTGTCACATAGGAATTCCCTTCTGGGGGAGAGCGTGTGCGCTTTGAGTCCCCTTTGTGTTTTCTGAGCAAAAATAACCCAGAACAGACTGTTGTGGACAACTCTTTCTATGCAGAGGGAAGGGCAACAAACTGATTCTCGCTTGCAGAGCTTGATTTCTACAGCTGTAAGGCAGCCCCAGGACCACGTTTTTGCCTGTATTCCATTCAACGTGGCTCTGCCTCTGCAGAGGCCCTCTGAACTGCACTGAAAGAATCCCTGAGCCTAATGTGCATCCTGGCAACTCTTACCTGTCATCTCTCTATTGTGAAGCAAGGTACACGGTAGGTCCAGCCTGACAGAAAATGCTGAAAATCCGGTAAAATTGTGAGGCATTTGGACGATCCAAAGTCACCTAGGCCGGACTAGTTCATGAAGCGTGTAATGCGATTCATGGCACGCAAAACAGCCCGCGTCCAACGAAGTGTGATCATAGAAAGGCCCAGTGGGGCTGAAAGTCTCCAGTGGTCAGTCAGAGATTGCTGGTTAATGTGCTGTGGTGTCAAGTTGGAAACGCGAGAATGTGGGAGAAGCCCGACTTTCTCCCTTTGGAAAGCAGCTCCATTGCAGCTTCCAAGCCTGCTGAAACCCACACCACCGCGACACTGCTCACTCCACAGATGCCGCTGAAGAGCAGTTAGTTTTTACCTGAAGAAACCAGGAGCTTGCAATTCCTTCCTGGGAGCTCACCACAGGAGCATACTGTAGCTAAAGTGCCAACTAAATGTGACCTCTAGTCTTGAGGTAAGGTGCACATTTTCCCATTACAAGAGAGAGGTGTGCACCAGTTGCCAGGAAGTCTTAGTCAATGGACGGCTTTAGCTTTAGTAGGGCTCACAGGGCTCAAGACTCTCACGTGGTCAGTTCTTTCCAAGGAAGTACACTGTGTCCCCAAAGCCTTCTGAGCACAATCAAGGGATACACAGTTGTGGGAACATTCCTCACCATGCAGTTGGAAGGGCCGGGAACTAATGTGTTCCCTATGGTTAGCGATCCACAGCTTTGAAACAGCCTCAGGAAGGCGGTTCGTGGCAGGCTTTCATTCCATGCGGGTCTGCCACTTGGAGGAAACATAAGATGCCTTGAAAGAAACCACCGGGACGCCAATTCAGTTTGGGGACTCCTGTCGAGGTCTCTCTAAGTGATGCGAAAGTGGCCTTTAGGTCCAGACTGAAATAAAGTAGAGATTTACCCTGAGCATCGCTAGGCATTTGGAACATCCAAAGTCACCTAGGCCTACTGAGGGCATTTAGAGGATTATGCCGTTCACCACATGCAGAACACACTGCATCCAAAAGTTTCATCGCAGAAGGCCAAATTGCGTTCCAACGGTCTCCTTTGGATTGCCAGAGAAGATAGGTCTATGTGCTGGGTGATCCAGTTTGTCATGGAGAATCTCGGAAAAGGCAGGATTTCCCCCATTTGAAAGGTAGATAGTGGCGGCCTCAAGGCTGACTGAAAGACATTGCCATTACCCGTCTTCTAGTCACCTCTAGGAAGGCCTCAGTGAAGAAAGTGAGTTTCCTCCTACGAATCCAGGTGGTCTCCAGTGCCTTGTTTTGAGTTCATGCTACGTTTGCCCTAGCTCAGTGCAAAGTAAACGTGACCCATAGCCTCAGGTAAGCACGAGTGTTTCCTCTCAGCAATGTTTTGTGTGCAGCCATCTCCATGAGCCGTGACTAGAGAGAGGGCTTTAACTCAACTATGGCTTTCAGTAGTCCTAAGAGAGTCACGTAGGAATTCCCTTCTGAGGGAGAGTGTGTGCACAGTAGTCCCCTTTTATTTTCCGAGAAACATAACAGAGAACAGACTGTTGAGGTCAACACTTTCTATGCAGAGGGAAGGGTAATGAACAGATTCTCGCTGGCAGAGCTTGATTTCTACAGCTGTAAGGCAGCCCCAGGACCAAGATTTTGCCTGTATTCCATTCAACGTGGCTCTCCCTCTGAAGAGGCCCTCTGAACTGCACTGAAAGTATCGCTGAGCCTAAAGTGCATCCTGGCAACTCTTACCTGTCATCTCTCTATTGTGAAGCAAGGCACACGGTAGGTCCAGCCTGACAGAAAATGCTGAAAATCTGGTAAAATTATGAGGCATTTGGACGATCAAAAGTCACCTAGGCCGGACTAGTTCATGAAGCGTGTAATGCGATTCATGGCACGCAAAACAGCCCGCGTCCAACGAAGTGTGATCATAGAAAGACCCAGTGGGGCTGAAAGTCTCCAGTCGTCAGTCAGAGAGTGCTAGTAAATGGGCTGTGGCATCAAGTTGTAAACGGGAGAATAAGGGAGAAGCCCGTATTGACAGCAGCTTCATTGCAGCTTCCAAGCCTGCTAAAAACCACACCACCAGGATACTATTCACTCCACAGGTGCCGCTGAAGAGCACATAGATTTTTCCTAAAGAATCCAGGGGCTTGCAATTCCTTCCTGGGAGCTCTTTGCTGGGCATACTGAAGCTAAAGTGCCAACCAAATGTGACTTCTAGTCTTGAGGTAAGGTGCACATTTTCCCTTTACAAGAGACAGGGGTGCACCAGTTGCCAGGAAATCTTAGTCAATGGACGGCTTTAGCTTTAGTAGGGCTCACAGTGCTCAAGACTCTCACGTGGTTACTTCTTTCAAAAGAAATACACAGTGTGCCCAAAACTTCTGAGCACAATCAAGGGATACACAGCTCTGGGAACATCACTCACTATGCAGTTGGAAAGGCCGGGAACTAATGTGTTCTCTATGGCTAGCGTTCCAAAATTTGAAACAGCCTCAGGAAGGCGGTTTGTGGCAGGCTTTCATTCCATGCGTGTCTGCCACTTGAAGGAAACGTAAGATGCCCTGAAAGAAACGACCGGGGCTCCAATTCAGTTTGGGGGCTCCTGCTCGAGGTCTCTCTAAGTGATGTGGAAAGTGGCCTTTAGTTACAGACTGAAATAAAGAAGAGATTTACCCTGAGAATTGCTAGGCTTTTGGAGCATCCAAAGTCACCTAGGCCTACTGAGGACATTTAGAGGATTATGCCGTTCACCACTTGCAGAACACACTGCATCCAACAGTTTCATCGCAGAAGGCCGAATTGCGTTCCTTTGGTCTCATTTGGATTGTCCGAGAAGCTAGGTACATGTGCTGGCTGATCCAGTTTGTCATTGAGAAGCCTGTAAAAACGCAGGATTTCCCCCATTTTAAAGGTAGATAGTGGCGGCCTCAAGGTTGACTGAAAGACATTGCAGTTACCCGTCTTCTAGTCACCAATAGGAATGCCTCAGTGAAGAAAGAGAGTTTTCTTCTATGAATCCAGGTGGTCTCCAGTGCCTTGTTTGGAGCTCATGCTACGTTTGCCCTAGCTCAGTGCAAAGTAAACGTGACCCATAGCCTCAGGTAAGAACGAGTATTTCCTCTCAGCAATGTTTTGTGTGCAGCCATCTCCATGAGCCTTGACTCGCGAGACGGCTTTAACTCCTCTACGTCTTTCCGTAGGCCTAAGAGAGACGCATAGGAATTCCGTTCAGGGGGAGAGCGTGTTTGCTGTGAGTGCCCTTTTTGTTTTCCGAGCAAAAATAACACAGAAGAGACTGTTGGGGTCAACTCTTTCTAGGCAGAGGGAACGGCAACGAACTGATTCTCGCATGCAGAGCTTGACTTCTACAGCTGTAAGGCAGCCCCAGGACCACGTTTTTGCCAGTTTTCCAATCAACGTGGCTCTGCCTCTGAGGAGGCCCTCTGAATTGCACTGAAAGAATCCCTGCGCCTAACGTGCATCCTGGCAAATCTTACCTGTCATCTCTCTATTTTGAAGCAAGTTACACTGTAGATCCATCCTGACAGAAACTAGTGAATATACGGTAAAATTGTGAGGCAGTTGGACGATCCAAAGTCACGTAGGCCGGACTAGTTCATGAAGTGTGTAGTGCGATTCATGGCATGCAAAACACCCCGCGTTCAACGAAGTGTGATCATAGAAAGGCACAGTGGGGCTGAACGCCTCCATTGGTCAGTCAGAAATTGCTGGTTTATGTGCTGTGGTGTCATGTTGGAAACACGAGAATGTGGGAGAAGCCCGACTTTCTCCCTTTGGAAAGCAGTTACATTGCAGTTTCCAAGCCTGCTGAAACCCACACCACCGGGACACTGCTCACTCCACAGATGCCGCTGAAGAGCAGTTAGTTTTTACCTGAAGAAACCAGGAGCTTGCAAATCCTTCCTGGGAGCTCACCACAGGAGCATTCTGTAGATAAGGTGCCAACTAAATGTGACCTCTAGTCTTGAGGTAAGGTGCACATTTTCCCATTACAAGAGAGAGGGGTGCACCAGTTGCCAGGAAGTCTTAGTCAATGGACGGCATTAGCTTTAGTAGGGCTCACAGTGCTCAAGACTCTCAGGTGGTCAGTTCTTTCCAAGGAAGTACACTGTGTCCCCAAAGCCTTCTGAGCACAATCAAGGGATACACAGCTCTGGGAACATTCCTCACCATTCAGTTGGAAGGGCCGGGAACTAATGTGTTCTCTATGGTTAGCGATCCACTGCTTTGAAACAGCCTCAGGAAGGCGGTTCGTGGCAGGCTTTCATTCCATGCGGGTCTGCCACTTGGAAGAAACATAACATGCCCTGAAAGAAACCACCGGGGCTCCAATTCAGTTTGGGTACTCCTGCTCGATGTCTCTCTAAGTGATGCGAAAGTGGCCTTTAGGTCCAGCCCAAAATAAAGTAGAGATATCCCCTGAGCATCGCTAGGCATTTGGAGCATCCAAAGTCACCTAGGCCTACTGAGGGCATTTAGAGGATTATGCCGTTCACCACATGCAGAACACACTGCATCCAAAAGTTTCATCGCAGAAGGCCAAATTGCGTTCCAACGGTCTCCTTTGGATTGCCAGAGAAGATAGGTCTATGTGCTGGGTGATCCAGTTGGTCATGGAGAATCTCGCAAAAGGCAGGATTTCCCCCATTTGAAAGGTAGATAGTGGCGGCCTCAATGCTGACTGAAAGACATTGCCATTACCCGTCATCTAGTCACCTCTAGGAAGGCCTCAGTGAAGAAAGTGAGTTTTCTCCTACGATTCCAGGAGGTCTCCAGTGCCTTGTTTTGAGTTCATGCTACGTTTGCCCTAGCTCAGTGCCAAGTAAACGTGACCCATAGCCTCAGGTAAGCAAGAGTGTTTCCTCTCAGCAATGTTTTGTGTGCAGCCATCTCCATGAGCCGTGACTCGAGAGAGGGCTTTAACTCAACTACGGCTTTCCGTAGACCTAAGAGAGTCACGTAGGAATTCCCTTCTGAGGGAGAGTGTGTGCACTGTAGTTCCCTTTTATTTTCCGAGAAACATAACACAGAACACAATGTTGGGGTCAACTCTTTCTATGCAGAGGGAAGGGTAATGAACAGATTCTCGCTGGCAGAGCTTGATTTCTACAGCTGTAAGGCAGCACCAGGACCACGTTTTTGCCTGTATTCCATTCAACGTGACTCTCCCTCTTCAGAGGCCCTCTGAACTGCACTGAAAGAATCCCTGAGCCTAAAGTGCATCCTGGCAACTCTTGCCTGTCATCTCTCTATTGTGAAGCAAGGCACACGATAGGTCCAGCCTGACAGAAAATGCTGAAAATCTGGTAAAATTATGAGGCATTTGGACGATCCAAAGTCACCTAGGCCGGACTAGTTCATGAAGCATGTAATGCGATTCATGGCACGCAAAACACCCCACGTCCAATGAAGTGTGATCATAGAAAGGCCCAGTGGGGCTGAAAGTCTCCAGTGGTCAGTCAGAGATTGCTGGTTAATTTGCTGTGGTGTCAAGTTAGAAACGCGAGAATGTGGGAGAAGCCCGACTTTCTCCCTTTGGAAAGAAGCTCCTTTGCAGCTTCCAAGCCTGCTGAAACCCACACCACCAGGACACTGCTCACTCCACTGATGCCGCTGAAGAGCAGTTAGTTTTTACCTGAAGAAACCAGGAGCTTGCATTTCCTTCCGGGGAGCTCACCACAGGAGCATACTGTAGCTAAAGTGCCAACTAAATGTGACCTCTAGTATTGAGGTAAGGTGCACATATTCCCATTACAAGAGAGATGGGTGCACCAGTTGCCAGGAAGTCTTAGTCAATGGACAGCTTTAGCTTTAGTAGGGCTCACAGTGCTCAAGCCTCTCACGTGGTCAATTCTTTCCAAGAAAGTACACTGTGTCCCCAGAGCCTTCTGAGCACAATCAAGGGATACACAGCTCTGGGAACATCCCTCACTATGCTGTTGGAAGGGCCGGAAACTAATGTGTTCTCTATGACTAGCGTTCCACAGCTTTGAAACAGCCTCAGGAAGGCGGTTCGTGGCAGGCTTTCATTCCATGCGGGTCTGCCACTTGGAGAAACATAAGTTGCCCTGAAAGAAACCACCGGTGCTCCAATTCAGTTTGGGGGCTCCTGCTCGAGTTCTCTCTAAGAGATGAGGAAACTGGCCTTTAGGTCCAGACTGAAATAAAGAAGAGATTTACCCTGAGCATTGCTAGGCATTTGGAGCATCCAAAGTCACCTAGGCCTACTGAGGACATTTAGAGGATTATGCCGTTCACCACATGCAGTACACACTGCATCCAAAAGCTTCATTGCAGAAGGCCGAATTGCGTTACAAAGGTCTCGTTTGGATTGTCCGAAAGCTAGGTACATTTGCTGGCCGATCCAGTTTGTCATTGAGAAGCCAGGAAAAAAGCAGGATTTCCCCCATTTGAAAGATAGATAGTGGCGGCCTCAAGGCTCACTGAAAGACATTGCTGTTACCCGTCTTCTAGTCAGTCCTAGGAATGCCTCAGTGAAGAAAGTGAGTTTTCTCCTACGAATCCAGGTGGTCTCCATTGCCTTGCTAGGAGCTCATCCCAGGCTTGCCCTGGCTCAGTGCGAAGTAAACTTGAACCCTATCCTCAAGGTAAGCACGAGTGTTTCCTATCAGCAAAGATTTGTGTGCAGCCATCACCGTGAGTGCTGACTTCACAGAGTGCTTTAACTCCTCTATGGCTTTCCGTAGGCGTAAGAGAGTCACGTAGGAATTCCGTTCTGGGGGAGAGCGTGTTTGCTGTGAGTGCCCTTTTTGTTTCCCGAGCAAAAATAACACAGAAGAGACTATTGGGGTCAACTCTTTCTATGCAGAGGGTAGGGCAACGAACTGATTCTCGCATGCAGAGCTTGATTTCTACAGCTGTAAGGCAGCCCCAGGAACACGTTTTTCCCAGTATTCCATTCAACGTAGCACTGCGTCTGCGGAGGCCCTCTGAATTGCACTGAAAGAATCCCTGAGCCTAAAGTGCATCCTGGCAACTCTTACCTGTCATCTCTCTATTGTGAAGCAAGGTACACGGTATGTCCAGCCTAAGAGAAACTACTGAAAAACCGGTAAAATTGTGAGGCATTTGAACGATCCAAAGTCACCTAGGCCGGACTAGTTCTTGAGGCGTGTAATGTTATTCATGGCATGCAAAACACCCCGCGTCCAACGAAGTGTGATCATAGAAATGCCCACTGGGGCTCAAAGTCTCCAGTGGTCAGTCAGAGATTGCTGGTTAATGTGCTGTGGTGTCAAGTTGGAAACGCGAGAATGTGGGAGAAGCCCGACATTCACCCTTTGGAAAGCAGCTCCATTGCAGCTTCCAAGCCTGCTGAAACCCACACCACCGGGACACTGCTCACTCCACAGATGCCGATGAAGAGCAGTTAGTTTTTACCTGAAGAAACAAGGAGCTTGCGATTCTTTCCTGGGAGCTCTCCCCAGGAGCACACTATAGCTAAAGTGCCAACTAAATGTGACCTCTAGTCTTGAGGTAATGTGCACATTTTCCCATTACAAGAGAGAGGGGTGCACCAGTTGCCAGGAAGTCTTAGTCAATGGACGGCTTTAGCTTTACTAGGGCTCACAGTGCTCAAGCCTCTCACGTGGTCAATTCTTTCCAAGTAATCACACTGTGTCCCCAAAGCCTTCTGAGCACAATCAAGGGATACACAGCTCTGGGATCATCCCTCACTATGCAGTTGGAAGTGACGGGAACTAATTTGTTCTCTATGGCTAGCGTTCCACAGCTTTGAAACAGCCTCAGGAAGGCGGTTCGTGGCAGGCTTTCATTCCATGCGGTTCTGCCACTTGGAGGAAACATAAGATGCCCTGAAAGAAACCACCGGGGCTCCAATTCAGTTTGGGGACTCCTGCTCGAGGTCTCTCTAACTGATGCGAAAGTGGTCTTTAGGTCCAGACTGAAATAAAGTAGAAATTTACCCTGAGCATTGCTAGCCATTTGGAGCATCCAAAGTCACCTAGGCCTACTGAGGGCATTTAGAGGATTATGTCGTTCACCACATGCAGAACACACTGCATCCAAAAGTTTCATCTCAGAAGGAGGAATTGAGTTCCAAATGTCTCCTTTGGATTGTCAGAGAAGATAAGTCTATGTGCTGGGTGGAGTTTTGGCATGGAGAATCTCGGAAAAGGCAGGATTTCCCCCATTGGAAAGGTAGATAGTGGAGGCCTCAAGGCTGACTGAAAGACATTGCCATTACCCGTCTTCTAGTCACTTCTAGGAATGCCTCAGTGAAAAAGTGTGTTTTCTCCTACGAATCCAGGTGGTCTCCAGTGCCTTGTTTGGAGCTCATGCTACGTTAGCCCTAGCACAGTGCAAAGTAAACGTGACCCATAGCCTCAGGTAAGCACGAGTGTTTCCTCTCAGCAATGTTTTGTGTGCAGCCATCTCCATGAGCCTTGACTCGAGAGAGGGCTTTAACTCCTCTATGGCTTTCTATAGGCCTAAGAGAGTCATATAGGAATTCCCTTCTGAGGGAGAGTGTGTGCGCTGTAGACCTCTTTTATTTTCCGAGAAACATAACAAAGAACAGACTGTTGGGGTCAACTCTTTCTATGCAGAGGGAAGGGTAATGAACAGATTCTTGCTTGCAGAGCTTGATTTCTACAGCTGTAGGCAGCCCCAGGACCACGTTTTTGCCAGTATTCCATTCAACGTGGCTCTCCCTCTGCGGAGGCCCTCTGAACTGCACTTAAAAAATCCCTGAGCCTAAAGTGCATCCTGGCAACTCTTACCTGTCATCTCTCTATTGTGAAGCAAGGTACACGGTAGGTCCAGCCCTACAGAAAATGCTGAAAATCCGGTAATATTGTGAGGCCTTTGGACGATCCAAAGTCACCTAGGCCGGACTAGTTCATGAAGCGTGTAATGCGATTCATGGCATGCAAAACACCCCTCGTCCAAAGAAGTGTGATCATAGAAAGGCCCAGTGCGGCTGAAAGTCTCCAGTGGTCAGTCAGAGATTGCTGGTTAATGTGCTGTGGTGTCAAGTTGGAAACGCAAGAATGTGGGAGAAGCCCGACTTTCTCCCTTTAGAAAGCCTGCTGAAACCCACACCACCGGGACACTGCTCACTCCACAGATGCCGCTGAAGAGCAGTTAGTTTTTACGTGAAGAAACCAGGAGCTTGCGATTCCTTCCTGGGAGCTCTCCGCAGGAGCATACTGTAGCTAAAGTGCCAACTAAATGTGACCTCTAGTATTGAGGTAAGGTGCACATTTTCCCATTACAAGAGAGAGGGGTGCACCAGTTGCCAGGAAGTCTTAGTCAATGGACGGCTTTAGCTTTAGTAGTGCTCACAGGGCTCAAGACTCTCACGTGGTCAGTTCTTTCCAAGGAAGTACAGTGTGTCCCCAGAGCCTTCTGAGCACAATCAACGGACACACAGTTGTGGGAACATTCCTCACCATGCAGTTGGATGGGCCGGGAACTAATGTGTTCCCTATGGTTAGCGTTCCACAGCTTTGAAACAGCCTCAGGAAGGCGGTTCGTGGCAGCCTTTCATTCCATGCGGGTCTGCCACTTGGAGGAATCATAAGATGCCTTGAAAGAAACCTCCGGGACTCCAATTCAGTTTGGGGACTCCTGTCGAGGTCTCTCTAAGTGATGCGAAAGTGGCCTTTAGGTCCAGACTGAAATAAAGTAGAGATTTACCCTGAGCATCGCTAGGCATTTGGAACATCCAAAGTCACCTAGGCCTACTGAGGGCATTTAGAGGATTATGCCGTTCACCACATGCACAACACACTGCATCCTAAGGTTTCATCGCAGAAGGCCAAATTGCGTTCCAACGGTCTCCTTTGGATTGCCAGAGAAGTTAGGTCTATGTGCTGGGTGATCCAGTTTGTCATGGAGAATCTCGGAAAAGGCAGGATTTCCCCCATTTGAAAGGTATATAGTGGCGGCCTCAAGGCTGACTGAGAGACATTGCCATTACCCGTCTTCTAGTCACCTCTAGGAAGGCCTCAGTGAAGAAAGTGAGTTTTCTCGTACGATTCCAGATGGTCTCCAGTGCCTTGTTTGGAGCTCATGCTACGTTTGCCCAAGCTCAATGCTAAGTAAACGTGACCAATAGCCTCAGGTAAGCACGAGTGTTTCCTCTCAGCACTGTTTTGTGTGCAGCCATCTCCGTGAGTCCTGACTCGACAGAGTGCTTTAACTCCTCTATGGCTTTCAGTAGGCCTAAGAGAGTCACGTAGGAATTCCGTTCTGGGGGAGAGCGTGTGTGCTGTAGTCCTCTTTTATTTTCCGAGAAACATAACACAGAACAGACTGTTGGGGTCAACTCTTTCTATGCAGAGGGAAGGGTAATGAACAGATTCCGCTTGCAGAGCTTGATTTCTACAGCTGTAAGTCAGCCCCAGGACCACGTTTTTGCCAGTATTCCATTCAACGTGGCTCTCCCTCTGCGGAGGCCCTCTGAACTGCACTGAATGAATCCCTGAGCCTAAAGTGCATCCTGGCAACTCTTACCTGTCATCTCTCTATTGTGGAGCAAGGTACACGTTAGGTCCAGGCTGACAGGAACTACTGAAAAACCGGTAACATTGTGAGGCATTTGGACGATCCAAAGTCACCTAGGCCGGACTAGTTCACGAGGCGTGTAATGTTATTCTTGGCACGCAAAACACTCCGCGTCCAATGAAGTGTGATCATAGAATGGCCCAGTGGGTCTCAAAGTCTCCAGTTGACAGTCAGAGATTGCTGGTTAAGGCACTGTGGTGTCAAGTTGGAAACGCGAGAATGTGGGAGAAGCCCGACTTTCTCCCTTTGGAAAGCAGCTCCATTGCAGCTTCCAAGCCTGCTGAAACCCACACCACCGAGACACTGCTACCTCCACAGAGGCCGCTGAAGAGCAGTTAGTTTTTACCTGAAGAAACCAGGAGCTTGCGATTCTTTCCTGGGAGCTCTCCCCAGGAGCATACTGTAGTTAAAGTGCCAACTAAATGTGACCTCTAGTCTTGAGGTAAGGTGCACATTTTCCCATTACAAGAGAGAGGGGTGCACCAGTTGCCAGGATGTCTTAGTCAATGGACGGCTTTAGCTTTAGTTGGGCTCACAGTGCTCAAGACTCTCACGTGGTCAATTCTTTCCAAGGAAGTATACTGTGACCCCAGAGCCTTCTGAGCACAATCAACGGATACACAGTTGTGGGAACATTCCTCACCATGCAGTTGGATGGGCCGGGAACTAATGTGTTCCCTATGGTTAGCGATCCACAGCTTTGAAACAGCCTCAGGAAGGCGGTTCGTGGCTGGCTTTCATTCCATGCAGGTCTGCCACTTGGAGGAAACGTAAGATGCCAAGAAAGAAACCACCGGGGCTCCAATTCAGTTTGGGGTCTCCTGCTCGAGGTCTCTCTAAGTGATGCGAATGTGGCCTTTAGGTCCAGACTGAAATAAAGTAGAGATTTACCCTGAGCATCGCTAGGCATTTGGAACATCGAAAATCACCTAGGCCTACTGAGGACATTTAGAGGATTATGCCGTTCACCACATGCAGAACACACTGCATCCAAAGGTTTCATCGCAGAAGGCCAAACTGTGTTCCAACGGTCTCCTTTGGATAGCCAGAGAAGATAGGTCTATGTGCTGGGTGATCCAGTTGGTCATGGAGTATCTAGGAAAAGGCAGTATTTCCCCCATTTGAAAGGTAGATAGTGGCGGCCTCAAGGATGACTGAAAGACATTGCCATTACCCGTCTTCTAGTCACCTCTAGGAAGGCCTCAGTGAAGAAAGTGAGCTTTCTCCTACGATCCCAGGACGTCTCCAGTGCCTTGTTTTGAGTTCATGCTACGTTTGCCCGAGCTCAGTGCCAAGTAAACGTGACCCATAGCCTCAGGTAAGCACGAGTGTTTCCTCTCAGCAATGTTTTGTGTGCAGCCATCTCCATGAGCCGTGACTCGAGAGAGGGCTTTAACTCAACTACGGCTTTCCGTAGACCTAAGAGAGTCACGTAGGAATTCCCTTCTGATTGAGAGTGTGTGCACTGTAGTTCCCTTTTATTTTCCGAGAAACATAACACAGAAAAGAATGTTGGGGTCAACTCTTTCTATGCAGAGGGAAGGGTAATGAACAGATTCTCGCTGGCAGAGCTTGATTTCTACAGCTGTAAGGCAGCCCCAGGACCAAGATTTTGCCTGTATTCCATTCAACGTGGCTCTCCCTCTGAAGAGGCCCTCTGAACTGCACTGAAAGTATCGCTGAGCCTAAAGTGCATCCTGGCAACTCTTACCTGTCATCTCTCTATTGTGAAGCAAGGCACACGGTAGGTCCAGTCTGACAGAAAATGCTGAAAATCTGGTAAAATTATGAGGCATTTGGACGATCAAAAGTCACCTAGGCCGGACTAGTTTATGAAGCGTGTAATGCGATTCATGGCACGCAAAACAGCCCGCGTCCAACGAAGTGTGATCATAGAAAGGCCCAGTGGGGCTGAAAGTCTCCAGTGGTCAGTCAGAGATTGCTGGTTAATGTGCTGTGGTGTCAAGTTGGAAACGCGAGAATGTGGGAGAAGCCCGACTTTCTCCCTTTGGAAAGCAGCTCCATTGCAGCTTCCAAGCCTGCTGAAACCCACACCACCGTGACACTGCTCACTCCACAGATGCCGCTGAAGAGCAGTTAGTTTTTACCTAAAGAAACCAGGATCTGGCAATTCCTTCCTGGGAGCTCACCACAGGAGCATACTGTAGCTAAAGTGCCAACTAAATGTGACCTCTAGTCTTGAGGTAAAGTGCACATTTTCCCATTACAAGAGAGAGTGATGCACCAGTTGCCAGGAAGTCTTAGTCAATGGACGGCTTTAGCTTTAGTAGGGCTCACAGTGCTCAAGACTCTCACGTGGTCAGTTCTTTCCAAGGAAGTACACTGTGTCCCCAAAGCCTTCTGAGCACAATCAAGGGATACACAGTTGTGGGAACATTCCTCACCATGCAGTTGGAAGGGCCGGGAACTAATGTGTTCCCTATGGTTAGCGATCCACAACTTTGAAACAGCGTCAGGAAGGCGGTTCGTGGCAGGTTTCATTCCATGCGGGTCTGCCACTTGGAGGAAACATAAGATGCCTTGAAAGAAACCACCGGGACTCCAATTCAGTTTGGGGACTCCTGTCGAGGTCTCTCTAAGTGATGCGAAAGTGGCCTTTAGGTCCAGACTGAAATAAAGTAGAGATTTACCCTGAGCATCGCTAGGCATTTGGAACATCCAAAGTCACCTAGGCCTACTGAGGGCATTTAGAGGATTATGCCGTTCACCACATGCAGAACACACTGCATCCAAAAGTTTCATCGCAGAAGGCCAAATTGCGTTCCAATGGTCTCCTTTGGATTGCCAGAGAAGATAGGTCTATGTGCTGGGTGATCCAGTTTGTCATGGAGAATCTCGGAAAAGGCAGGATTTCCCCAATTTGAAAGGGAGATAGTGGCGGCCTCAAGGCTGACTGAAAGTCATTGCTGTTACCCGTCTTCTAGTCACCTCTAGCAATGCCTTAGTGAAGGAAGTGAGTGTTCTCCTACTAATCCAGGTGTTCTCCAGTGCCTTGTTTGGAGTTCATGCTACGTTTGCCCTAGCTCAGTGCAAAGTAAACGTGACCCATTACCTCAGGTAAGCAAGAGTGTTTCCTCTCAGCAATGTTTTGTGTGTAGCCATCTCCATGAGCCGTGACTCGAGAGAGGGTTTTAACTCAACAACGGCTTTCCTTAGGCCTAAGAGAGACACGTAGGAATTCCTTTCTGAGGGAGAGTGTGTGCACTGTAGTTCCGTTTTATTTTTCGAGAAACATAACAAAGAACAGACTGTGGGGTCAACTGTTTCTATGCAGAGGGAAGGGTAATGAACAGATTCTCGCTTGCAGAGCTTTATTTCTACAGCTGTAAGTCTACCCAGGACCAAGTTTTTGCCTGTATTCCATTCAACGTGGCTCTGCCTCTGCAGAGGCCCTCTGAACTGCACTGAAAGAATCCCTGAGCCTAATGTGCATCCTGGCAACTCTTACCTGTCATCTCTCTATTGTGAAGCAAGGCACACGGTAGGTCCAGCCTGACAGAAAATGCTGAAAATCTGGTAAATTTATGAGGCATTTGGACGATCTAAAGTCACCTAGGCAGGACTCGTTCATGAAGCGTGTAATGCGATTCATGGCACGCAAAACACCCCGCGTCCAACGAAGTGTGATCATAGAAAGTGCCAGTGGGGCTGAAAGTATCTAGTGGTCAGTCAGAGATTGCTGGATAATTTGCTGTGGTGTCAAGTTAGAAACACGAGAATGTGGGAGAAGCCCGACTTTCTCCCTTTGGAAAGCAGCTCCATTGCAGCTTCCAAGCCTGCTGAAACCCACACCACCGCGACACTGCTCACTCCACAGATGCCGCTGAAGAGCAGTTAGTTTTAACCTGAAGAAACCAGGAGCTTGCAATTCCTTCCTGGGAACTCACCACAGGAGCATACTGTAGCTAAAGTGCCAACTAAATGTGACCTCTAGTCTTGAGGTAAGGTGCACATTTTCCCATTTCAAGAGAGAGGGGTGCACCAGTTGCCAGGAAGTCTTAGTCAATGGACGGCTTTAGCTTTAGTAGGGCTCACAGTGCTCAAGAATCTCACGTGGTCAGTTCTTTCCAAGGAAATACACTGTGTCCCCAAAGCCTTCTGAGCACAATCAAGGGAAACACAGCTCTGGGAACATCCCTCACTATGCAGTTGGAAGGGCTGGGAACTAATGTATTCTCTATGGCTAGCGTTCCACAGCTTTGAAACAGCCTCAGGAAGGCGCTTCGTGGCAGGCTTTCATTCCATGTGGGTCTGCCACTTGGAGGAAACGTAAGATGCCCTGAAAGAAACCACCGGGGCTCCAATTCAGTTTGGGGGCTCCTGCTCGAGGTATCTCTAAGTGATGTGGAAAGTGGCCTTTAGGTCCAGACTGAAATAAAGAAGAGATTTACCCTGAGAATTGCGAGGCATTTGGAGCATCCAAAGTCACCTAGGCCTAATGAGGACATTTAGAGGATTATGCCGTTCACCACATGCAGAACACACTGCATCCAACAGTTTCATCGCAGAAGGCCGAATTGCGTTCCTATGGTCACCTTTGGATTGTCCGAGAAGCTAGGTACATGTGCTGGGTTATCCAGTTTGTCATTGAGAAGCCTGTAAAAAGGCAGGATTTCCCCCATTTGAAAGGTAGATAGTGGCCGCCTCAAGGTTGACTGAAAGACATTGCTGTTACCCGTCTTCTAGTCAGTCCTAGGCATGCCTCAGTGAAGAAAGTGAGTTTTCTCCTACGAATCCAGGTGGTCTCCAGTGCCTTGCTAGGAGCTCATCCTACGCTTGTCCAAGCTCAGTGCGAAGGAAACGTGACCCCTAGCCTCAAGGTAAGCACGAGTGTTTCCTATCAGCAAAGTTTTGTGTGCAGCCATCTCCGTGAGTCCTGACTCGACAGAGTGCTTTAACTCCTCTATGGCTTTCTGTAGGCCTAAGAGAGTCACGTAGGAATTCCGTTCTGGGGGAGAGCATGTTCGCTGTGAGTGCCCTTTTTGTTTTCCGAGCAAAAATAACACAGAAGAGACTGTTGGGGTCAACTCTTTCTATGCAGAGGGAAGGGCAACGAACTGATTCTCGCATGCAGAGCTTGATGGTTACAACTGTAAGGCAGCTCTAGGACCAGGTTTTTCCCAGTATTCCATTCAACGTTGCACTCCCTCTGCGGAGGCCCTCTGAACTGCACTGAAAGAATCCCTGCGCCTAAAGTGCATCCTGGCAACTCTTACCTGTCATCTCTCTATTGTGAAGCAAGGTACACAGTAGGTCCAGCCTGACAGAAAATGCTGAAAATCCGGTAAAACTGTGAGGCATTTGGACGATCCAAATTCACCTAGGCCGGACAAGTTCATGAAGCGTGTAATGCTATTCATGGCACGCAAAACACCCAGCGTCCAACGAAGTGTGATCAAAGAAAGGCCCACTGGGGTTCAAGTCTCCAGTGGTAAATCAGAGATTGCTGGTTAATGCGCTGTGGTGTCAAGTGGGAAACGGGAGAAAAAGGGAGAACCCCGTATTGACAGCAGCTTCATTGCAGCTTCCAAGCCTGCTAAAAACCACACCACCAGGATACTATTCACACCACTGGTGCCGCTGAAGAGCACAGAGGTTTTTTCTAAAGAATCCAGGGGCTTGCAATTCCTTCCTGGGAGCTCTCCGCTTGAGCATACTGTAGCTAAAGTGCCAACTAAATGTGACCTCTAGTCTTGAGGTAAGGTGCACATTTTCCCATTACAAGAGAGAGGGGTGCACCAATTTCCAGGAAGTCTTAGTCAATGGACGGCTTTAGCTTTAGTAGGGCTCACAGTGCTCAAGCCTCTCACGTGGTCAATTCTTTCCAAGGAAGTACACTGTGTCCCCAGAGCCTTCTGAGCACAATCAAGGGAGACACAGCTCTGGGAACATCCCTCACTATGCAGTTGGAAGTGCTGGGAACTAATGTGTTCTCTATGGCTAGCGTTCCACAGCTTTGAAACAGCCTCAGGAAGGAGCTTCGTGGCAGGCTTTCATTCCATGCGGGTCTGCCAATTGGAGGAAACATAAGATGCCCTGAAAGAAACCACAGGGGCTCCAATTCAGTTTGGAGGCTCCTGCTCGAGGTCTCTCTAAAGGATGAAGAAACTTGCCTTTAGGTCCAGACTGAAATAAAGAAGATATTTACCCTGAGCATTGCTAGGCATTTGGAGCATCCAAATCACCTAGGCCTACTGAGGACATTTAGAGGATTATGCCGTTCACCACATGCAGAACACACTGCATCCAACAGTTTCATCGCAGAAGGCCGAATTGCGTTCCTATGGTCTCCTTTGGATTGTCCGAGATGCTAGGTACATGTGCTGGGTTATCCAGTTTGTCATTGAGAAGCCTGTAAAAAGGCAGGATTTCCCCCATTTGAAAGGTAGATAGTGGCGGCCTCAAGGTTGACTGAAAGACATTGCTGTTACCCGTGTTCTAGTCAGTCCTAAGCATGCCTCAGTGAAGAAAGTGAGTTTTCTCCTAAGAATCCAGGTGGTCTCCAGTGCCTTGCTAGGAGCTCATCCCACGCATGCGCAAGCTCAGTGCGAAGGAAACGTGACCCCTAGCCTCAAGGTAAGCACGAGTGTTTCCTAAAAGCAAAGTTTTGTGTGCAGCCATCTCCGTGAGTCCTGACTCGACAGAGTGTTTTAACTCCTCCATGGCTTTCTGTAGGCCTAAGCGAGTCGCGTAGGAATTCCGTTCTGGGGGAGAGCGTGTTCGCTGTGAGTGCCCTTTTTGTTTTCCGAGCAAAAATTACACAGAAGAGACTGTTGGGGTCAACTATTTCTATGCAGAGGGAACGGCAACGAACTGATTCTCGCATGCAGAGCTTGATTTCTACAGCTGTTAGGCAGCCCCAGGAACAAGTTTTGGCCAGTATTCCATTCAACGTGGCTCAGCCTCTGCGGAGGCCCTCTGAATTGCATGGAAGTATCCCTGCGCCTAAAGTGCATCCTGGCAACTCTTACCTGTCATCTCTCTATTGTGAAGCAAGGTACACGGTAGATCCAGGCTGACAGAAACTACTGAAAAACCGGCAAAATTGTGAGGCATTTGGACGATCCAACGTCACCTAGGCCGGACTCGTTCATGAAGCGTGTAATGCTATTCATGGCACGCAAAACACCCCGCGTCCAAGTGTGATCATAGAAAGGCCCAGTGGGGCTCAAAGTCTCCAGTAGTCAGTCAGAGATTGCTGGTTAATGTGCTATGGTGTCAAGTAGGAAACGCAAGAATGTGGGAGAAGCCCGACTTTCTCCCTTTGGAAAGCCTGCTGAAACCCACACCACCGGGACACTGCTCACTCCACAGATGCCGCTGAAGAGCAGTTAGTTTTTACCTGAAGAAACCAGGAGCTTGCGATTCGTTCCTGGGAGCTCTCCCCAGGAGCATACTGTAGCTAAAGTGCCAACTAAATGTGACCTCTAGTCTTGAGGTAAGGTGCACATTTTCCCATTACAAGAGAGAGGGGTGCACCAGTTGCCAGGAAGTCTTAGTCAATGGACGGCTTTAGCTTTAGTAGGGCTCACAGTGCTCAAGACTCTCTCGTGGTCAGTTCTTTCCGAGGATGTATACTGTGTCCCCAGAGCCTTCTGAGCACAATCAAGGGATACACAGTTGTGGGAACATTCCTCACCATTCAGTTGGAAGGGCCGGGAACTAATGTGTTCCCTATGGTTAGCGATCCACAGCTTTGAAACAGCCTCAGGAAGGCGGTTCGTGGCAGGCTTTCATTCCATGCGGGTCTGCCACTTGGAGGAAACGTAAGATGCCAAGAAAGAAACCACCGGGGCTCCAATTCAGTTTGGGCGCTCCTTCTCGAGGTCTCTCTAAGTGATGCGAATGTGGCCTTTAGGTCCAGACTGAAATAAAGTAGAGATTTACCCTGAGCATCGCTAGGCATTTGGAACATCCAAAGTCACCTAGGCCTACTGAGGGCATTTAGAGGATTATGCCGTTCACCACATGCAGAACACACTGCATCCAAAGGTTTCATCGCAGAAGGCCAAACTGCGTTCCAACGGTCTCCTTTGGATTGCCAGAGAAGATAGGTCTATGTGCTGGGTGATCCAGTTTGTCATGGAGAATCTCGGAAAAGGCAGGATTTCCCCCATTTGAAAGGTAGATAGTGGCGGCCTCAAGGCTGACTGAAAGACATTGATATTACCCGTCTTCTAGTCCCCACTAGGAATGCCTCAGTGAAGGAAGTTAGTTTTCTCCTACGAATCCATGTGTTCTCAAGTGCCTTGTTTGGAGTTCATGCTACGTTTGCCCTAGCTCAGTGCAAAGTAAACTTGACCCATAGCCTCAGGTAAGCACGAGTGTTTCCTCTCAGCAATGTTTTGTGTGCAGCCATCTCCATGAGCCGTGACTCGATAAAGGGTTTTAACTCAACAACGGCTTTCCGTAGCCCTAAGAGAGTCAGGTAGGAATTCCCTTCTGAGGGAGAGTCTGTGCACTGTAGTTCCGTTTTATTTTCCGAGAAACATAACACAGAACAGTCTGTGGGGTCAACTGTTTCTATGCTGAGAGAACGGTAATGAACAGATTCTCGCTTGCAGAGCTTGATTTCTACAGCTGTAAGTCAGCCCCAGGACCACGTTTTTGCCTGTATTCCATTCAACGTGGCTCTCCCTCTGCGGAGGCCCTATGAACTGCACTGAAAGAATCACTGAGCCTAAAGTGCATCCTGGCAACTCTTACCTGTCATCTCTCTATTGTGAAGCAAGGTACACGGTAGGTCCAGCCTGATAGAAAATGCTGAAAATCTGGTAAAATTGTGAGGCATTTGGACGATCCAAATTCACCTAGGCCGGACTAGTTCATGAAGCGTGTAATGCGATTCATGGCACGCAAAACACCCCGCGTCCAACGAAGTGTGATCATAGAAAGGCCCAGTGGGGCTGAAAGTCTCCAGTGGTCAGTCAGAGATTGCTGGTTAATGTGCTGTGGCGTCAAGTTGGAAACGCCAGAATGTGGGAGAAGCCCGACTTTCTCCCTTTGGAAAGCAGCTCCATTGCAGCTTCCAAGCCTGCTGAAACACACACCACCGCGACACTGCTCACTCCACAGATGCCGCAGAAGAGCAGTTAGTTTTTACCTGAAGAAACCAGGAGCTTGCAATTTCTTTATGGTAGCTCACCACAGGAGCATACTGTAGCTAAAGTGCCAACTAAATGTGACTTCTAGTCTTGAGGTAAGGTGCACATTTTCCCATTACAAGAGAGAGGGGGGCACCAGTTGCCAGGAAGTCTTAGTCAATGGACGGCTTTAGCTTTAGTAGGGCTCACAGTGCTCGAGACTCTCACGTGGTCACTTCTTTCGTAGGAAGTACACTGTGTCCCCAAAGCCTTTGAGCTTAATCAAGGGATACACAGCTCTGAGAACATTCCTCACCATGCAGTTGGAAGGGCCGGGAACTAATGTGTTCCGTATGGTTAGCGATCCACAGCTTTGAAACAGCCTCAGGAAGGCGGTTCGTGGCAGGCTTTCATTCCATGCGGGTCTGCCACTTGGAGGAAACATAAGATGCCCTGAAGGAAACCACCGGGACTCCAATTCAGTTTGGGGACTCCTGCTCGAGGTCTCTCTAAGTGATGCGAAAGTGGCCTTTAGGACCAGCCCGAAATAAAGTAGAGATTTACCCTGAGCATCGCTAGGCATTTGGAACATCCAAAGTCACCTAGGCCTACTGAGGGCATTTAGAGGATTATGCCGTTCACCAAATGCAGAACACACTGCATCCAAAAGTTTCTTCGCAGAAGGCCAAATTGCATTCCAACGGTCTCCTTTGGATTGCCAGAGAAGATAGGTCTATGTGCTGGGTGATCCAGTTTGTCATGGAGAATCTCGGAAAAGGCAGGATTTCCCCCATTTGAAAGGTAGATAGTGGCGGCCTCAAGGATGACTGAAAGAGATTGCCATTACCCGTCTTCTAGTCACCTCTAGGAATGCCTCAGTGAAGGAAGTGAGTTTTCCCCTACCAATCCATGTGGTCTCCAGTGCCTAGTTTGGACGTCATGCTACGTTTGCCCTAGCTCAGTGCAAAGTAAACGTGACCCATAGCCTCAGGTAAGCACGAGTGTTTCCTCTCAGCAATGTTTTGTGTGCAGCCATCTCCATGAGCCGTGACTCGAGAGAGGGCTTTAACTCAACTACGGCTTTCCATAGCCCTAAGAGAGTCACGTAGGAATTCCCTTCTGAGGGAGAGTGTGTGCACTGTAGTTCCGTTTTATTTTCCGAGAAACATAACACAGAACAGACTGTTGGCGTCAACTCTTTCTATGCAGAGGGAAGGGTAATGAACAGATTCTCGCTGGCAGAGCTTGATTTCTACAGCTCTAATGCAGCCCCGGGACCACGTTTTTGCCAGTATTCCATTCAACGTGGCTCTCCCTCTGCGGAGGCCCTCTGAACTGCACTGAAAGAATCCCTGAGCCTAAAGTGCATCCTGGCAACTCTTACCTGTCATCTCTCTATTGTGAAGCAAGGTACACGGTAGGTCCAGCCTGACAGAAAATGCTGAAAATCCGGTAAAATTGTGAGGCATTTGGACGATCCAAATTCACCTAGGCCGGACTAGGTCATGAAGCGTGTAATGCGATTCGTGGCACGCAAAACACCCCACGTTCAACGAAGTGTGATCATAGAAAGGCCCAGTGGGGCTGAAAGTCTCCAGTAGTCAGTCAGAGACTGCTAGTAAATGGGCTGTGGCATTAGGTTGTAAACGGGAGAATATTGGAGAAACCCGTATTGACAGCAGCTTCATTGCAGCTTCTAAGCCTGCTGAAAAGCACTCCACCAGGATACTATTCACTCCACAGGTGCCGCTGAAAAGCACATAGTTTTTTCCTAAAGAATCCAGGGGATTGCGATTCCTTCCTGGGAGCTCACCGCAGGAGCACACTGTAGCTAAAGTGCCAACTAAATGTGACCTCTAGTCTTGAGGTAAGGTGCACATTTTCCCATTACAAGAGAGAGGGGTGCACCAGTTGCCAGGAAGTCTTAGTCAATGGACGGCTTTAGCTTTAGTAGGGCTGACAGTGCTCAAGACTCTCACGTGGTCACTTCTTTCCAAAGAAGTACACTGTGTGCCCAAAGCCTTCTGAGCACAATCAAGGGATACACAGCTCTGGGAACATCCCTCACTATGCAGTTGGAAGGGCCGGGAACTAATGTGTTCTCTATGGCTAGCGTTCCACAGCTTTGAAACAGCCTCAGGAAGGCGGTTCGTGGCAGGCTTTCATTCCATGCGGGTCTGCCACTTGGAGGAAACGTAAGATGCCCTGAAAGAAACCACCGGGGCTCCAATTCAGTTTGGGGGCTCCTGCTCGAGGTCACTCGAAGTGATGTGGAAAGTGGCCTTTAGGTCCCGACTGAAATAAAGAAGAGATTTACCCTGAGCATTGCTAGGCATTTGGAGCATCCAAAGTCACCTAGGCCTACTGAGGACATTTAGAGCATTATGCCGTTCACCACATGCAGAACACACTGCATCCAACAGTTTCATCGCAGAAGGCCGAATTGCGTTCCTATGGTCTCCTTTGGATTGTCCGAGAAGTTAGGAACATGTGCTGGGTGATCCAGTTTGTCATTGAGAAGCCTGTAAAAAGGCACGATTTCCCCCATTTGAAAGGTAGATAGTGGCGGCCTCAAGGCTGACTGAAAGACATTGCTGTTACCCGTCTTCTAGTCAGTCCTAGGCATGCCTCAGTGAAGAAAGTGAGTTTTCTCCTACGAATCCAGGTGGTCTCCAGTGCCTTGCTAGGAGCTCATCCCACGCTTGCCCAAGCTCAGTGCGAAGGAAACGTGACCCCTAGCCTCAAGGTAAGCATGAGTGTTTCCTATCAGCAAAGTTTTGTGTGCAGCCATCTCCGTGAGTCCTGACTCGACAGAGTGCTTTAACTCCTCTATGGCTTTCTGTAGGCCTAAGAGAGTCACGTAGGAATTCCGTTCTGGGGGAGAGCGTGTTCGCTGTGAGTGCACTTTTTGTTTTCCGAGCAAAAATAACACAGAAGAGACTGTTGGGGTCAACTCTTTCTATGCAGAGGGAAGGGCAACGAACTGATTCTCGCATGCAGAGCTTGATGGTTACAACTGTAAGGCAGCTCCAGGACCAGGTTTTTCCCAGTATTCCATTCAACGTGGCACTCCCTCTGCGGAGGCCCTCTGAAATGCACTGAAAGAATCCCTGAGCCTAAAGTGCATCCTGGCAACTCTTACCTGTCATCTCTCTATTGTGAAGCAAGGTACACGGTAGGTCCAGCCTGACAGAAAATGCTGAAAATCCGGTAAAACTGTGAGTCATTTGGACGATCCAAATTCACCTAGGCCGGACTAGTTCATGAAGCGTGTAATGCTATTCATGGCACGCAAAACACCCAGCGTCCAACGAAGTGTGATCAAAGAAAGCCCCAGTGGGGCTCAAAGTCTCCAGTGGTCAATCAGAGATTTTTGGTTAATGTGCTGTGGTGTCAAGTGGGAAACGGGAGAAAAAGGGAGAACCCCGTATTGACAGCGGCTTCATTGCAGCTTCCAAGCCTGCTAAAAACCACAGCACCAGGATACTATTCACAACACTGGTGCCGCTGAAGAGCACAGAGGTTTTTCCTAAAGAATCCAGGGGCTTGCGATTCCTTCCTGGGAGCTCTCCGCAGGAGCATACTGTAGCTAAAGTGCCAACTAAATGTGACCTCTAGTCTTGAGGTAAGGTGCACATTTTCCCATTACAAGAGAGAGGGGTGCAGCAGTTGCCAGGAAGTCTTAGTCAATGGACGGCTTTAGCTTTAGTAAGGCTCACAGTGCTCAAGCCTCTCACGTGGTCAATTCTTTCCAAGGAAGTACACTGTGACCCCAGACCCTTCTGAGCACAATCAAGGGATACACAGCTCTGGGAACATCCCTCACTATGCAGTTGGAAGTGCCGGGAACTAATGTGTTCTCTATGGCTAGCGTTCCACAGCTTTGAAACAGCCTCAGGAAGGCGCTTCGTGGCAGGCTTTCATTCCATGCGGGTCTGCCAATTGGAGAAAACATAAGATGCCCTGAAAGAAACCACAGGGGCTCCAATTCAGTTTGGGGGCTCCTGCTCGAGGTCTCTCTGAAGGATGAAGAAACTGGCCTTTAGTTCCAGACTGAAATAAAGAAGAGATTTACCCTGAGCATTGCTAGGCATTTGGAGCATCCAAAGTCACCTAGGCCTACTGAGGACATTTAGAGGATTATGCCGTTCACCACATGCAGAACACACTGCATCCAACAGTTTCATCGCAGGAGGCCGAATTGCGTTCCTATGGTCTCCTTTGGATTGTCCGAGAAGCTAGGTACATGTGCTGGGTTATCCAGTTTGTCATTGAGAAGCCTGTAAAAAGGCACGATTTCCCCCATTTGAAAGGTAGATAGTGGCGGCCTCAAGGCTGACTGAAAGACATTGCTGTTACCCGTCTTATAGTCAGTCCTAGGAAAGCCTCAGTGAAGAAAGTGAGTTTTCTCCTACGAATCCAGGTGGTCTCCAGTGCCTTGCTAGGAGCTCATCCCACGCTTGCCCAAGCTCAGGGCGAAGGAAACGTGACCCCTAGCCTCAAGGTAAGCACGAGTGTTTCCTATCAGCAAAGTTTTGTGTGCAGCCATCTCCGTGAGTCCTGACTCGACAGAGTGCTGTAACTCCTCTATGGCTTTCTGTAGGCCTAAGAGAGTCACGTAGGAATTCCGTTCTGGGGGAGAGCGTGTTCGCTGTGAGTGCCCTTTATGTTTTCCGAGCAAAAATAACACAGAAGAGACTGTTGGGGTCAACTCTTTCTATGCAGAGGGAAGGGCAACGAACTGATTCTCGCATGCAGAGCTTGATGGTTACAACTGTAAGGCAGCTCCAGGACCAGGTTTTTCCCAGTATTCCATTCAACGTGGCACTCCCTCCGCGGAGGCCCTCTGAAATGCACGGAAAGAATCCCTGAGCCTAAAGTGCATCCTGGCAACTCTTACCTGTCATCTCTCTATTGTGAAGCAAGGTACACGGTAGGTCCAGCCTGACAGAAAATGCTGAAAATCCGGTAAAACTGTGAGGCATTTGGACGATCCAAATTCACCTAGGCCGGACTAGTTCATGAAGCGTGTAATGCTATTCATGGCACGCAAAACACCCAGCGTCCAACGAAGTGTGATCAAAGAAAGGCCCAGTGGGGCTCAAAGTCTCCAGTGGTCAATCAGAGATTTTTGGTTAATGCGCTGTGGTGTCAAGTGGGAAACGGGAGAAAAAGGGAGAACCCCGTATTGACAGCGGCTTCATTGCAGCTTCCAAGCCTGCTTAAAACCACTCCACCAGGATACTATTCACAACACTGGTGCCGCTGAAGAGCACAGAGGTTTTTCCTAAAGTATCCAGGGGCTTGTGATTCCTTCCTGGGAGCTCTCCGCAGGTGCATACTGTAGCTAAAGTGCCAACTAAATGTGACCTCTAGTCTTGAGGTAAGGTGCACATTTTCCCATTACAAGAGAGAGGGGTGCACCAGTTGCCAGGAAGTCTTAGTCAATGGACGGCTTTAGCTTTAGTAAGGCTCACAATGCTCAAGCCTCTCACGTGGTCAATTCTTTCCAAGGAAGTACACTGTGACCCCAGAGCCTTCTGAGCACAATCAAGGGAGACACAGCACTGGGAACATCCCTCACTATGCAGTTGGAAGTGCCGGGAACTAATGTGTTCTCTATGGCTAGCGTTCCACAGCTTTGAAACAGCCTCAGGAAGGCGCTTCGTGGCAGGCTTTCATTCCATGCGGGTCTGACAATTGGAGGAAACATAAGATGCCCTGAAAGAAACCACAGGGTCTCCAATTCAGTTTGGGGGCTCCTGCTCGAGGTCTCTCTAAAGGATGAAGAAACTGGCCTTTAGATCCAGACTGAAATAAAGAAGAGATTTACCCTGAGCATTGCTAGGCATTTGGAGCATCCAAAGTCACCTAGGCCTACTGAGGACATTTAGAGGATTATGCCGTTCACCACATGCAGAACACACTGCATCCAACACTTTCATCGCAGAAGGCCGAATTGCGTTCCTATGGTCTCCTTTGGATTGTCCGAGAAGCTAGGTCCATGTGCTGGGTTATCCAGTTTGTCATTGAGAAGCCTGTAAAAAGGCAGGATTTCCCCCATTTGAAAGGTAGATAGTGGCGGCCTCAAGGCTGACTGAAAGACATTGCTGTTACCCGTCTTCTAGTCAGTCCTAGGAATGCCTCAGTGAAGAAAGTGAGTTTTCTCCTACGAATCCAGGTGGTCTCCAGTGCCTTGCTAGGAGCTCATCCCACGTTTGCCCAAGCTCAGTTCGAAGGAAACGTGACCCCTAGCCTCAAGGTAAGCACGAGTGTTTCCTATCAGCAAAGTTTTGTGTGCAGCCATCTCCGTGAGTCCTGACTCGACAGAGTGCTTTAACTCCTCTATGGCTTTCTGTAGGCCTAAGAGAGTCACGTAGGAATTCCGTTCTGGGGGAGAGCATGTTCGCTGTGAGTGCCCTTTTTGTTTTCCGAGCAAAAATAACACAGAAGAGACTGTTGGGGTCAACTCTTTCTATGCAGAGGGAAGGGCAACGAACTGATTCTCGCATGCAGAGCTTGATGGTTACAACTGTAAGGCAGCTCCAGGACCAGGTTTTTCCCAGTATTCCATTCAACGTGGCACTCCCTCTGCGGAGGCCCTCTGAAATGCACTGAAAGAATCCCTGAGCCTAAAGTGCATCCTGGCAAATCTTACCTGTCATCTCTCTATTGTGAAGCAAGGTACACGGTAGGTCCAGCCTGACAGAAAATGCTGAAAATCCGGTAAAACTGTGAGGCATTTGGACGATCCAAATTCACCTAGGCCAGACTAGTTCATGAAGCGTGTAATGCTATTCATGGCACGCAAAGCACCCCTCGTCCAACGAAGTGTGATCAAAGAAAGGCCCAGTGGGGCTCAAAGTCTCCAGTGGTCAATCAGAGATTTTTGGTTAATGCGCTGTGGTGTCAAGTGGGAAACGGGAGAAAAAGGGAGAACCCCGTATTGACAGCAGCTTCATTGCAGCTTCCAAGCCTGCTAAAATCCACACCACCAGGATACTATTCACACCACTGGTGCCGCTGAAGAGCACAGAGGTTTTTCCTAAAGAATCCAGGGGCTTGTGATTCCTTCCAGGGAGCTCTCCGCAGGAGCATACTGTAGCTAAAGTGCCAACTAAATGTGACCTCTAGTCTTGAGGTAAGGTGCACATTTTCCCATTACAAGAGAGAGGGGTGCACCAGTGGCCAGGAAGTCTTAGTCAATGGACGGCTTTAGCTTTAGTAGGGCTGACAGTGCTCAAGCCTCTCACGTGGTCAATTCTTTCCAATGAAGTACACTGTGTCCCCAGAGCCTTCTGAGCATAATCAAGGGATACACAGCTCTGGGAACATCCCTCACTATGCAGTTGGAAGTGCCGGGAACTAATGTGTTCTCTATGGCTAGCGTTCCACAGCTTTGAAACATCCTCAGGAAGGCGGTTCGTGGCAGGCTTTCATTCCATGCGGGTCTGCCAATTGGAGGAAACATAAGATGCCCTGAAAGAAACCACAGGGGCTCCAATTCAGTTTGGGGGCTCCTGCTCGAGGTCTCTCTAAAGGATGAAGAAACTGGCCTTTAGATCCAGACTGAAATAAAGAAGAGATTTACCCTGAGCATTGCTAGGCATTTGGAGCATCCAAAGTCACCTAGGCCTACTGAGGACATTTAGAGGATTATGCCGTTCACCACATGCAGAACACACTGCATCCAACAGTTTCATCGCAGAAGGCCGAATTGCGTTCCTATGGTCTCCTTTGGATTGTCCGAGAAGCTACGTACATGTGCTGGGTTATCCAGTTTGTCATTGAGAAGCCTGTAAAAAGGCAGGATTTCCCCCATTTGAAAGGTAGATAGTGGCGCCCTCAAGGTTGACTGAAAGACATTGCTGTTACCCGTCTTCTAGTCAGTCCTAGGCATGCCTCAGTGAAGAAAGTGAGTTTTCTCCTACGAATCCAGGTGGTCTCCAGTGCCTTGCTAGGAGCTCATCCCACGCTTGCCCAAGCTCAGTGCGAAGGAAACGTGACCCCTAGCGTCAAGGTAGGCACGAGTGTTTCCTATCAGCAAAGTTTTGTGTGCAGCCATCTCCGTGAGTCCTGACGCGACAGAGTGCTTTAACTCCTCTATGGCTTTCTGTAGGCCTAAGAGAGTCACGAAGGAATTCCGTTCTGGGGGAGAGCGTGTTCGCTGTGAGTGCCCTTTTTGTTTTCCGAGCAAAAATAACACAGAAGAGACTGTTGGGGTCAACTCTTTCTATGCAGAGGGAAGGGCAACGAACTGATTCTCGCATGCAGAGCTTGATGGTTACAACTGTAAGGCAGCTCCAGGACCAGGTTTTTCCCAGTACTCCATTCAACGTGGCACTCCCTCTGTGGAGGCCCTCTGAACTGCACTGAAAGAATCCCTGCGCCTAAAGTGCATCCAGGCAACTCTTACCTGTCATCTCTCTATTGTGAAGCAAGGTACACGGTAGGTCCAGCCTGACAGAAAATGCTGAAAATCCGGTAAAACTGTGAGGCATTTGGACGATCCAAATTCACCTAGGCCGGACTAGTTCATGAACCGTGTAATGCTATTCATGGCACGCAAAGCACCCCTCGTCCAACGAAGTGTGATCAAAGAAAGTCCCAGTGGGGCTCAAAGTCTCCAGTGGTCAATCAGAGATTGCTGGTTAATGCGCTGTGGTGTCAAGTGGGAAACGGGAGAAAAAGGGAGATCCCCGTTTTGACAACAGCTTCATTGCAGCTTCCAAGCCTGCTAAAAACCACAGCACCAGGATACTATTCACAACACTGGTGCCGCTGAAGAGCACAGAGGTTTTTTCTAAAGAATCCAGGGGCTTGCGATTCCTTCCTGGGAGCTCTCCGCAGGAGCATACTGTAGCTAATGTGCCAACTAAATGGGACCTCTAGACTTGAGGTAAGGTGCTCATTTTCCCATTACAAGAGAGAGGGTTGCACCAGTTGCCAGGAAGTCTTAGTCAATGGACGGCTTTAGCTTTAGTAGGGCTCACAGTGCTCAAGCCTCTCACGTGGTCAATTCTTTCCAAGGAAGTACACTGTGTCCCCAGAGCCTTCTGAGCACAATCAAGGGATACACAGCTCTGGGAACATCCCTCACTATGCAGTTGGAAGTGCCGGGAACTAATGTTTTCTCTATGGCTAGCGTTCCACAGCTTTGAAGCAGCCTCAGGAAGGAGCTTCGTGGCAGGCTTTCATTCCATGCGGGTCTGCCAATTGGAGGAAACATAAGATGCCCTGAAAGAAACCACAGGGGCTCCAATTCAGTTTGGGGGCTCCTGCTCGAGGTCTCTCTAAAGGATGAAGAAACTGGCCTTTAGATCCAGACTGAAATAAAGAAGAGATTTACCCTGAGCATTGCTAGGCATTTGGAGCATCCAAAGTCACCTAGGCCTACTGAGGACATTTACAGCATTATGCCGTTCACCACATGCAGAACACAATGCATCCAACAGTTTCATCGCAGAAGGCCGAATTGCGTTCCTATGGTCTCCTTTGGATTGTCCGAGAAGCTAGGTCCATGTGCTGGGTTATCCAGTTTGTCATTGAGAAGCCAGTAAAAAGGCAGGATTTCCCCCATTTGAAATGTAGATAGTGGCGGCCTCAAGGCTGACTGAAAGACATTGCTGTTACCCGTATTCTAGTCAGTCCTAGGCATGCCTCAGTGAAGAAAGTGAGTTTTCTCCTACGAATCCAGGTGGTCTCCAGTGCCTTGCTAGGAGCTCATCCCACGCTTGCCCAAGCTCAGTGCGAAGGAAACGTGACCCCTAGCCTCAAGGTAAGCACGAGTTTTTCCTATCAGCAAAGTTTTGTGTGCAGCCATCTCCGTGAGTCCTGACTCGACAGAGTGCTTTAACTCCTCTATGGCTTTCTGTAGGCCTAAGAGAGTCACGTAGGAATTCCGTTCTGTGGGAGAGCGTGTTCGCTGTGAGTGCCCTTTTTGTTTTCCGAGCAAAAATAACACAGAAGAGACTGTTGGGGTCAACTCTTTCTATGCAGAGGGAAGGGCAATGAACTGATTCTCGCATGCAGAGCTTGATTTCTACAGCTGTTAGGGAGCCCCAGGAACATGTTTTTGCCAGTATTCCATTCAACGTGGCTCAGCCTCTGCGGAGGCTTTCTGAATTGAATGGAAGAATCCCTGCGCCTAAAGTGCATCCTGGCAACTCTTACCTGTCATCTCTCTATTGTGAAGCAAGGTACACGGTAGGTCCAGGCTGACAGAAACTACTGAAAAACCGGTAAAATTGTGAGGCATTTGGACGATCCAACGTCACCTAGGCCGGACTCGTTCATGAAGCGTGTAATGCTATTCATGGCACGCAAAACACCCCGCGTCCAAGTGTGATCATAGAAAGGCCCAGTGGGGCTCAAAGTCTCCAGTGGTCAGTCAGAGATTGCTGGTTAATGTGCTGTGGTGTCAAGTTGGATACGCAAGAATGTGGGAGAAGCACGACTTTCTCCGTTTGGAAAGCCTGCTGAAACCCACACCACCGGGACACTGCTCACTCCACAGATGCCGCTGAAGAGCAGTTAGTTTTTACCTGAAGAAACCAGGAGCTTGCGATTCGTTCCTGGGAGCTCTCCCCAGGAGCATACTGTAGCTAAAGTGCCAACTAAATGTGACCTCTAGTCTTGAGGTAAGGTGCAAATTTTCCAATTACAAAAGAGAGGGGTGCACCGCTTGCCAGGAAGTCTTAGTCAATGGACGGCTTTAGCAATAGTAGGGCTCACAGTGCTCAAGACTCTCACGTGGTCAGTTCTTTCCAAGGAAGTATACTGTGTCCCCAGAGCCTTCTGAGCACAATCAAAGGATACACAGTTGTGGGAACATTCCTCACCATGCAGTTGGATGGGCCGGGAACTAATGTGTTCCCTATGGTTAGCGATCCACAGCTTTGAAACAGCCTCAGGAAGGCGGTTCGTGGCAGGCTTTCATTCCATGCGGGTCTGCCACTTGGAGGAAGCGTAAGATGCCAAGAAAGAAACCACCGGGGCTCCAATTCAGTTTGGGGTCTCCTGCTCAAGGTCTCTCTAAGTGATGCGAATGTGGCCTTTAGTTCCAGACTGAAATAAAGTAGAGATTTACCCTGAGCATCGCTAGGCATTTGGAACATCCAAAGTCACCTAGGCCTACTGAAGGCATTTAGAGTATTATGCCGTTCACCACATGCAGAACACACTGCATCCAAAGATTTCATCGCAGAAGGCCAAACTGCGTTCCAACGGTCTCCTTTGGATTGGCAGAGAAGATAGGTCTATGTGCTGGGTGATCCAGTTTGTCATGGAGAATCTCGGAAAAGGCAGGATTTCCCCCATTTGAAAGGTAGATAGTGGCGGCCTCAAGGCTGACTGAAAGACATTGCCATTACCCGTCTTCTAGTCACCTCTGGGAAGGCCTCAGTGAAGAAAGTTAGTTTTCTCCTACGATTCCAGGAGGTCTCCAGTGCCTTGTTTGGAGTTCATGCTACGTTTGCCCTAGCTCAGTGCAAAGTAAATGTGACCCATAGCCTCAGGTAAGCACGAGTGTTTCCTCTCAGCAATGTTTTGTGTGCCGCCATCTCCATGAGCCGTGACTCGAGAGATGGCTTTAACTCAACTGCGGCTTTCCGTAGACCTAAGAGAGTCACGTAGGAATTCCCTTGTGATTGAGAGTGTGTGCACTGTAGTTCCCTTTTATTTTCCGAAAAAAATAACACAGAACAGAAAGTTGGGGTCAACTCTTTCTATGCAGAGTGAAGGGTAATGAACAGATTCTCGCTGGCAGAGCTTGATTTCTACAGCTCTAAGGCAGCCCCAGGACCACGTTTTTGGCAGTATTCCATTCAACGTGGTTCTCCCTCTGCAGAGGCCCTCTGAACTGCACTGAAAGTATCCCTGAGCCTAAAGTGCATCCTAGCTACTCTTACCTGTCATCTCTCTATTGTGAAGCAAGGCACACGGTAGGTCCAGCCTGACAGAAAATGCCTAAAATCTGGTAAAATTATGAGGCATTTGGACGATCCAAAGTCACCTAGGCCGGACTAGTTCATGAAGCGTGTAATGCGATTCATGGCACGCAAAACACCCCTCGTCCAACGAAGTGTGATCATAGAAAGGCCCAGTGGGGCTGAAAGTCTCCAGTGGTCAGTCAGAGATTGCTGGTTATTTTGCTGTGGTGTCAAGTTAGAAACGCGAGAATGTGGGAGAAGCTCGACTTTCTCCCTTTGGAAAGCAGCTCCATTGCAGCTTCCAAGACTGCTGAAACCCACACCACCGCGACACTGCTCACTCCACAGAGGCCGCTGAAGAGCAGTTAGTTTTTACCTGAAGAAACCAGGAGCTTGCAATTCCTTCCTGGGAGCTCACCACAGGAGCATACCTTAGCTAAAGTGCCAACTAAATGTGACCTCTAGTCTTGAGGTAAGGTGCACATTTTCCCATTACAAGAGAGAGGGGTGCACCAGTTGCCAGGAAGTCTTAGTCAATGGACGGCTTTAGCTTTAGTAGTGCTCACAGTGCTCAAGACTCTCACGTGGTCAGTTCTTTCCTAGGAAGTACACTGTGTCCCCATAGCCTTCTGAGCACAATCAAGGGATACACAGTTGTGGGAACATTCCTCACCATGCAGTTGGATGGGCCGGGAAATAATGTGTTCCCTATGGTTAGCGATCCACAGCTTTGAAACAGCCTCAGGTAGGCGGTTCGTGGCAGGCTTTCATTCCATGCGGGTCTGCCACTTGGAGCAAACATAAGATGCCAAGAAAGAAACCACCGGGGCTCCAATTCAGTTTGGGGTCTCCTGCTCGAGGTCTCTCTAAGTGATGCGAATGTGGCCTTTAGGTCCAGACTGAAATAAAGTAGAGATTTACCCTGAGCATCGCTAGGCATTTGGAACATCCAAAGTCACCTAGGCCTACTGAGGGCATTTAGAGGTTTATGCCGTTCATCACATGCAGAACACACTGCATGCAAAGGTTTCATCGCAGAAGGCCAAACTGCGTTCCAACGGTCTCCTTTGGATTGCCAGAGAAGATAGGTCTATGTGCTGGGTGATCCAGTTTGTCATGGAGAATCTCGGAAAAGGCAGGATTTCCCCCATTTGAAAGGTAGATAGTGGCGGCCTCAAGGCTGACTGAAAGACATTGCCATTACCGTCTTCTAGTCACCACTAAGAAGGCTTCAGTGAAGAAAGTGAGTTTTCTCCTACGATTCCAGGAGGTCTCCAGTGCCTTGTTTTGAGTTCATGCTACGTTTGCCCTAGTTCACTGCAAAGTAAACGAGACCCATAGCCTCAGGTAAGCACGAGTGTTTCCTCTCAGCAATGTTTTGTGTGCAGCCATCTCCATGAGCCGTGACTCGAGAGAGGGCTTTAACTAAACTACGGCTTTCCGTAGACCTAAGAGAGTCACGTAGGAATTCCCTTCTGATTGAGAGTGTGTGCACTGTAGTTCCCTTTTATTTTCCGAGGAACATAACACAGAACAGACTGTTGGGGTCAACTGATTCTATGCAGAGGGAAGGGTAATGAACAGTTTCTCGCTGGCAGAGCTTGATTTCTACAGCTGTAAGGCAGCCCCAGGACCACGTTTTTGCCTGTATTCCATTCAACGTGGCTCTCCCTCTGCGGAGGCCCTCTGAACTGCACTGAAAGTATCCCTGAGCCTAAAGTGCATCCTGGCAACTCTTACCTGTCATCTCTCTATTGTGAAGGAAGGCACACGGTAGGTCCAGCCTGACAGAAACTGCTGAAAAACCGGTAAAATGGTGAGGCATTTGGACGATCCAAAGTCACCTAGGCCGGACTAGTTCATGAAGCGTTTAATGCTATTCATGGCACGCAAAACACCCCGCGTCCAACGAAGTGTGATCATAGAAAGGCCCAGTGGGGCTGAAAGTCTCCAGTAGTCAGACAGAGAGTGCTAGTAAATGGGCTGTGGCATCAAGTTGTAAACGGGAGAATATTGGAGAAACCCGTATTGACAGCAGCTTCATTGCAGCTTCCAAGCCTGCTAAAAACCACTCCACCAGGATACTATTCACTCCACAGGTGCCGCTGAAGAGCACATAGTTTTTTCCTAAAGAATCCAGGGGCTTGCGATTCCTTCCTGGGAGCTCACCGCAGGAGCATACTGTAGCTAAAGTGCCAACTAAATGTGACCTCTAGTCTTGAGGTAAGGTGCACATTTTCCCATTACAGGAGAGAGGGGTGCACCAGTTGCCAGGAAGTCTTAGTCAATGGACGGCTTTAGCTTTAGTAGGGCTGACATTGCTCAAGACTCTCAAGTGGTCACTTCTTTCCAAAGAAGTACACTGTGTGCCCAAAGCCTTCTGAGCACAATCAAGGGATACACAGCTCTGGGAACATCCCTCACTATGCAGTTGGAAGGGCCGGGAACTAATGTGTTCTCAATGGCTAGCGTTCCACAGATTTGAAACATCCTCAGGAAGGCGCTTCGTGGCAGGCTTTCAATCCATGCGGGTCTGCCACTTGGAGGAAACGTAAGATGCCCTGAAAGAAACCACCGGGGCTCCAATTCAGTTTGGGGGCTCCTGCTCGAGGTCTCTAGAAGTGATGTGGAAAGTGGCCTTTAGGTCCAGACTGAAATAAAGAAGAGATTTACCCTGAGCATTGCTAGGCATTTGGAGCATCCAAAGTCACCTAGGCCTACTGAGGACATTTAGAGGATTATGCCGTTCACCACATGCAGAACACACTGCATCCAACAGTTTTATCGCAGAAGGCCAAATTGCGTTCCTATCGTCTCCTTTGGATTGTCCGAGAAGCTAGGTACATGTGCTGGGTTATCCAGTTTGTCATTGAGAAGCCAGTAAAAAGGCAGGATTTCCCCCATTTGAAAGGTAGATAGTGGCGGCTTCAAGGTTGACTGAAAGACATTGCTGTTACCCGTCTTCTAGTCAGTCCTAGGAATGCCTCAGTGAAGAAAGTGAGTTTTCTCCTACGAATCCATGTGGTCTCCAGTGCCTTGCTAGGAGCTCATCCCACGCTTGCCCAAGCTCAGTGCGAAGGAAACGTGACCCCTAGCCTCAAGGTAAGCACGAGTGTTTCCTATCAGCAAAGTTTTGTGTGCAGCCATCTCCATGAGTCCTGAGTCGACAGAGTGCTTTAACTCCTCTATGGCTTTCTGTAGGCCTAAGAGAGTCACGTAGGAATTCCGTTCTGGGGGAGAGCGTGTTCGCTGTGAGTGCCCTTTTTGTTTTCCGAGCAAAAATAACACAGAAGAGACTGTTGGGGTCAACTCTTTCTATGCAGAGGGAAGGGCAACGAACTGATTCTCGCATGCAGAGCTTGATGGTTACAACTGTAAGGCAGCTCCAGGACCAGGTTTTTCACAGTATTCCATTCAACGTGGCACTCCCTCTGCGGAGGCCCTATGAACTGCACTGAAAGAATCCCTGAGCCTAAAGTGCATCCTGGCAACTCTTACCTGTCATCTCTCTATTGTGAAGCAAGGTACACGGTAGGTCCAGCATGACAGAAAATGCTGAAAATCCGGTAAAACTGTGAGGCATTTGGACGATCCAAATTCACCTAGGCCGGACTAGTTCATGAAGCGTGTAATGCCATTCATGGCACGCAAAACACCCAGCGTCCAACGAAGTGTGATCAAAGAAAGGCCCAGTGGGGCTCAAAGTCTCCAGTGGTCAATCAGAGATTGCTGGTTAATGCGCTGTGGTGTCAAGTTGGAAACGGGTGAAAAAGGGAGAACCCCGTATTGACAGCAGCTTCATTGCAGCTTCCAAGCCTGCTAAAAACCACACCACCAGGATACTATTCACACCACTGGTGCCGCTGAAGAGCACAGAGGTTTTTCCTAAAGAATCCAGGGGCTTGCGATTCCTTCCTGGGATCTCTCCGCAGGTGCATACTGTAGCTAAAGTGCCAACTAAATGTGACCTCTAGTCTTGAGGTAAGGTGCACATTTTCCCATTACAAGAGAGAGGGGTGCAGCAGTTGCCAGGAAGTCTTAGTCAATGGACGGCTTTAGCTTTAGTAGGGCTCACAGTGCTCAAGCCTCTCACGAGGTCAATTCTTTCCAAAGAAGTACACTGTGTACCCAGAGCCTTCTGAGCACAATCAAGGGATACACAGCTCCGGGAACATCCCTCACTATGCAGTTGGAAGTGCCGGGAACTAATTTGTTCTTTATGGCTAGCGTTCCACAGCTTTGAAACAGCCTCAGGAAGGCGCTTCGTGGCAGGCTTTCATTCCATGCGTGTCTGCCAATTGGAGGAAACATAAGATGCCCTGAAAGAAACCACAGGGGCTCCAATTCAGTTTGGGGGCTCCTGCTCGAGGTCTCTCTAAAGGATGAAGAAACTGGCCTTTAGATCCAGACTGAAATAAAGAAGAGATTTACCCTGAGCATTGCTAGGCATTTGGAGCATGCAAAGTCACCTAGGCCTACTGAGGACATTTAGAGCATTATGCCGTTCACCACATGCAGAACACACTGCATCCAACAGTTTCATCGCAGAAGGCCGAATTGCGTTCCTATGGTCTCCTTTGGATTGTCCGAGAAGCTAGGTACATGTGCTGGGTTATCCAGTTTGTTATTGAGAAGCCTGTAAAAAGGCAGGATTTCCCCCATTTGAAAGGTAGATAGTGTCGGCCTCAAGGCTGACTGAAAGACATTGCTGTTACCCGTCTTCTAGTCAGTCCTAGGCATGCCTCAGTGAAGAAAGTGAGTTTTCTCCTACGAATCCAGGTGGTCTCCAGTGCCTTGCTAGGAGCTCATCCCACGCTTGCCCAAGCTCAGTGCGAAGGAAACGTGACCCCTAGCCTCAAGGTAAGCACGAGTGTTTCCTATCAGCAAAGTTTTGTGTGCAGCCAACTCCGTGAGTCCTGACTCGACAGAGTGCTTTAACTCCTCTATGGCTTTCTGTAGGCCTAAGAGAGTCACGTAGGAATTCCGTTCTGGGGGAGAGCGTGTTCGCTGTGAGTGCCCTTTTTGTTTTCCGAGCAAAAATAACACAGAAGAGACTGTTGGGGTCAACTCTTTCTATGCAGAGGGAAGGGCAACGAACTGATTCTCGCATGCAGAGCTTGATTTCTACAGCTGTTAGGCAGCCCCAGGAACAAGTTTTGGCCAGTATTCCATTCAACGTGGCTCAGCCTCTGCGGAGGCCCTCTGAATTGCATGGAAAAATCCGTGCGCCTAAAGTGCATCCTGGCAACTCTTACCTGTCATCTCTCTATTGTGAAGCAAGGTACACGGTAGGTCCAGGCAGACAGGAACTACTGAAAAACCGGTAAAATTGTGAGGCATTTGGATGATCCAACGTCACCTACGCCGGACTCGTTCATGAAGCGTGTAATGCTATTCATGGCACGCAAAACACCCCGCGTCCAAGTGTGATCATAGAAAGGCCCAGTGGGGCTGAAAGTCTCCAGTGGTCAGTCAGAGATTGCTGGTTAATGTGCTGTGGTGTCAAGTTGGAAACGCAAGAATGTGGGAGAAGCCCGACTTTCTCCCTTTGGAAAGCCTGCTGAAACCCACACCACCGCGACACTGCTCACTCCACAGATGCCGCTGAAGAGCAGTTAGTTTTTACCTGAAGAAACCAGGAGCTTGCGATTCGTTCCTGGGAGCTCTCCCCAGGAGCATACTGTAGCTAAAGTGCCAACTAAATGTGACCTCTAGTCTTGAGGTAAGGTGCACATTTTCCCATGACAAGAGAGAGGGGTGCACCAGTTGCCAGGAAGTCTTAGTCAATGGACGGCTTTAGCTTTAGTAGGGCTCACAGTGCTCAAGACTCTCACGTGGTCAGTTCTTTCCAAGGAAGTATACTGTGTCCCCAGAGCCTTCTGAGCACAATCAAGGGATACACAGTTGTGGGAACATTCCTCACCATGCAGTTTGATGGGCCGGGAACTAATGTGTTCCCTATGGTTAGCGATCCACAGCTTTGAAACAGCCTCAGGAAGGCGGTTCGTGGCAGGCTTTCATTCCATGCGGGTCTGCCACTTGGAGGAAACGTAAGATGCCAAGAAAGAAACCACAGGGGCTCCAATTCAGTTTGGGGGCTCCTGCTCGAGGTCTCTCTAAGTGATGCGAATGTGGCCTTTAGGTCCAGACTGAAATAAAGTAGAGATTTACCCTGAGCATCGCTAGGCATTTGGAATATCCAATGTCACCTAGGCCTACTGAGGGCATTTAGAGGATTATGCCGTTCACCACATGCGGAACACACTGCATCCAAAGGTTTCATCGCAGAAGGCCGAACTGCGTTCCAATGGTCTCCTATGGATTGCCAGAGAAGATAGGTCTATGTGCTGGGTGATCCAGTTTGTCATGGAGAATCTCGGAAAAGGCAGGATTTCCCCCATTTGAAAGGTAGATAGTGGCGGCCTCAAGGCTGACTGAAAGACATTGCCATTACCCGTCTTCTAGTCACCTCTAGGAAGGCCTCAGGGAAGAAAGTGAGTTTTCTCCTACGATTCCAGAAGGTCTCCAGTGCCTTGTTTTGAGTTCATGCTACGTTGCCCTAGCTCAGTGCAAAGTAATCGTGACCCATAGCCTCAGGTAAGCACGAGTGTTTCCTCTCAGCAATGTTTTGTGTGCTGCCATCTCCATGAGCCGTGACTCGAGAGATGGTTTTAACTCAACTACGGCTTTCCGTAGACCTAAGAGAGTCACGTAGGAATTCCCTTCTGATTGAGAGTGTGTGCACTGTAGTTCCCTTTTATTTTCCGAGAAACATAACACAGAACAGAATGTTGGGGTCAACTCTTTCTATGCAGAGGGAAGGGTAATGAACAGATTCTCGCTGGCAGAGCTTGATTTCTACAGCTGTAAGGCAGCCCCAGGACCACGTTTTTGCCTGTATTCCATTCAACGTGGCTCTCCCTCTGCGGAGGCCCTCTGAACTGCACTGAAAGTATCCCTGAGCCTAAATTGCATCCTGGCAACTCTTACCTGTCATCTCTCTATTGTGAAGCAAGGCACACGGTAGGTCCAGCCTGACAGAAAATGCTGAAAATCTGGTAAAATTATGAGGCATTTGGACGATCCAAAGTCACCTAGGCCGGACTAGTTCATGAAGCGTGTAATGCGATTCATGGCACGCAAAACACCCCGCGTCCAACGAAGTGTGATCATAGAAAGGCCCAGTGGGGCTGAAAGTCTCCAGTGGTCAGTCAGAGATTGCTGGTTAATGTGCTGTGGTGTCAAGTTGGAAACGCGAGAATGTGGGAGAAGCCCGAATTTCTCCCTTTGGAAAGCAGCTCCATTGCAGCTTCCAAGCCTACTGAAACCCACACCACCGCGACACTGCTCACTCCACAGATGCCGCTGAAGAGCAGTTAGTTTTTACCTGAAGAAACCAGGAGCTTGCAATTCCTTCCTGGGAGCTCACCACAGGAGCATACTGTAGCTAAAGTGCCAACTAAATGTGACCTCTAGTCTTGAGGTAAGGTGCACATTTTCCCATGACAAGAGAGAGGGGTGCACCAGTTGCCAGGAAGTCTTCGTCAATGGACGGCTTTAGCTTTAGTAGGGCTCACAGTGCTCAAGACTCTCACGTGGTCAGTTCATTCCTAGGAAGTACACTGTGTCCCCAAAGCCTTTGAGCTTAATCAAGGGATACACAGCTCTGGCAACATTCCTCACCATGCAGTTGGAAGGGCCGGGAACTAATGTGTTCCCTATGGTTAGCGATCCACAGCTTTGAAACAGCCTCAGGAAGGCGGTTCGTGGCAGGCTTTCATTCCATGCGGGTCTGCCACTTGGAGGAAACATAAGATGCCTTGAAAGAAACCACCGGGACTCCAATTCAGTTTGGGGACTCCTGTCGAGGTCTCTCTAAGTGATGCGAAAGTGGCCTTTAGGTCCAGACTGAAAAAAGTAGAGATTTACCCTGAGCATCGCTAGGCATTTGGAACATCCAAAGTCACCTAGGCCTACTGAGGGCATTTAGAGGATTATGCCGTTCACCACATGCAGAACACACTGCATCCAAAAGTTTCATCGCAGAAGGCCAAATTGCGTTCCAACGGTCTCCTTTGGATTGCCAGAGAAGATGATAGGTCTATGTGCAGGGTGATCCAGTTTGTCATGGAGAATCTCGGAAAAGGCAGGATTTCCCCCATTTGAAAGGTAGATAGTGGCGGCCTCAAGGCTGACTGAAAGACATTGCCATTACCCGTCTTCTAGTCACCTCTAGGAATGCCTCAGTGAAGGAAGTGAGTTTTCCCCTACTAATCCAGGTGGTCTCCAGTGCCTTGTTTGGAGGTCATGCTACGTTTGCCCTAGCTCAGTGCAAAGTAAACGTGACCCATAGCCTCAGGTAAGCACGAGTGTTTCCTCTCAGCAATGTTTTGTGTGCAGCCATCTCCATGAGCCGTGACTCGAGAGAGGGCTTTAACTCAACTACGGCTTTCCATAGCCCTAAGAGAGTCACGTAGGAATTCCCTTCTGAGGGACAGTGTGTGCACTGTAGTTCCGTATTATTTTCCGAGAAACATAACATAGAACAGACTGTTGCGGTCAACTCTTTCTATGCAGAGGGAAGGGTAATGAACAGATTCTCGCTGGCAGAGATTGATTTCTACAGCTCTAAGGCAGCCCCAGGACCACGTTTTTGCCAGTATTCCATTCAACGTGGCTCTGCCTCTGCGGAGGCCCTCTGAACTGCACTGAAAGAATCCCTGAGCCTAAAGTGCATCCTGGCAACTCTTACCTGTCATCTCTCTATTGTGAAGCAAGGTACACGGTAGGTCCAGCCTGACAGAAAATGCTGAAAATCCGGTAAAATTGTGAGGCATTTGGACGATCCAAATTCACCTAGGCCGGACTACTTCATGAAGCGTGTAATGCGATTCATGGCACGCAAAACAGCCCGCGTCCAACGAAGTGTGATCATAGAAAGGCCCAGTGGGGCTGAAAGTCTCCAGTAGTCAGTCAGAGATTGCTAGTAAATGGGCTGTGGCATCAAGTTGTAAACGGGAGAATATTGGAGAAACCCGTATTGACAGCAGCTTCATTGCAGCTTCCAAGCCTGCTGAAAAGCACTCCACCAGGATACTATTAACTCCACAGGTGCCGCTGAAGAGCACATAGTTTTTTCCTAAAGAATCCAGGGGATTGCGATTCCTTCCAGTGAGCTCACCGCAGGACCATACTGTAGCTAAAGTTTCAACTAAATGTGACCGCTATTCTTGAGGTAAGGTGCACATTTTCCCATTACAAGAGAGAGGGGTGCACCAGTGCCAGGAAGTCTTAGTCAATGGACGGCTTTAGCTTTAGTAGGGCTGACAGTGCTCAAGACTCTCACGTGGTCACTTCTTTCCAAAGAAGTACACTGTGTGCCCAAAGCCTTCTGAGCACAATCAAGGGATACACAGCTCTGGGAACATCCCTCACTATGCAGTTGGAAGGGCCGGAAACTAATGTGTTCTCAATGGCTAGCGTTCCACAGCTTTGAAACAGCCTCAGGAAGGCGGTTCGTGGCAGGCTTTCATTCCATGCGGGTATGCCACTTGGAGGAAACCTAAGATGCCCTGAAAGAAACCACCGGGGCTCCAATTCAGTTTGGGGGCTCCTGCTCGAGGTCTCTCGAAGTGAGGTGGAAAGTGGCCTCTAGGTCCAGACTGAAATAAAAAAGAGATTTACCCTGAGCATTGCTAGGCATTTGGAGCATCCAAAGTCACCTAGGCCTACTGAGGACATTTAGAGCATTATGCCGTTCACCACATGCAGAACACACTGCATCCAACAGTTTCATCGCAGAAGGCCGAATTGCGTTCCTATGGTCTCCTTTGGATTGTCCGAGAAGCTAGGTACATGTGCTGGGTGATCCAGTTTGTCATTGAGAAGCCTGTAAAATGGCAGGATTTCCCCCATTTGAAATGTAGATAGTGGCGGCCTCAAGGTTGACTGAAAGACATTGCTGTTACCAGTCTTCTAGTCAGTCCTAGGAATGCCTCAGTGAAGAAAGTGAGTTTTCTCCTACGAATCAAGGTGGTCTCCAGTGCCTTGCTAGGAGCTCATCCCACGCTTGCCCAAGCTCAGTGCGAAGGAAACGTGACCCCTAGCCTCAAGGTAAGCACGAGTGTTTCCTATCAGCAAAGTTTTGTGTGCAGCCATCTCTGTGAGTCCTGACTCGTCAGAGTGCTTTAACTCCTCTATGGCTTTCTGTAGGCCTAAGAGAGTCACGTAGGAATTCCGTTCTGGGGGAGAGCGTGTTCGCTGTGAGTGCCCTTTTTGTTTTCCGAGCAAAAATAACACAGAAGAGACTGTTGGGGTCAACTCTTTCTATGCAGAGGGAAGGGCAACGAACTGATTCTCGCATGCAGAGCTTGATGGTTACAACTGTAAGGCAGCTACAGGACAAGGTTTTTCCCAGTATTCCATTCAACGTGGAACTCCCTCTGCGGTGGCACTCTGAACTGCACTGAAAGAAACCCTGAGCCTAAAGTGCATCCTGGCAACTCTTACCTGTCATCTCTCTATTGTGAAGCAAGGTACACGGTAGGTCCAGCCTGACAGAAAATGCTGAACATCCGGTAAAACTGTGAGGCATTTGGACGTCCAAAGTCACCTAGGCCGGACTAGTTCATGAAGCGTGTAAAGCTATTCATGGCACGCAAAACACCCAGCGTCCAACGAAGTGTGATCAAAGAAAGTTCCAGTGGGGCTCAAAGTCTCCAGTGGTCAATCAGAGATTGCTGGTTAATGCGCTGTGGCGTCAAGTGGGAAACGGGAGAAAAAGGGAGAACCCCGTATTGACAGCAGCTTCATTGCAGCTTCCAAGCCTGCTAAAAACCACACCACCAGGATACTATTCGCACCACTGGTGCCGCTGAAGAGCACAGAGGTTTTTCCTAAAGAATCCAGGGGCTTGCGATTCCTTCCTGGGAGCTCTCCGCAGGAGCATACTGTAGCTAAAGTGCCAACTAAATGTGACCTCTTGTCTTGAGGTAAGGTGCACATTTTCCCATTACAAGAGAGAGGGGTGCACCAGTTGCCAGGAAGTCTTAGTCAATGGACGGCTTTAGCTTTAGTAGGGCCCACAGTGCTCAAGCCTCTCACGTGGTCAATTCTTTCCAAGGAAGTACACTGTGTCCCCAGAGCCTTCTGAGCACAATCAAGGGATACACAGCTCTGGGAACATCCCTCACTATGCAGTTGCAAGTGACGGGAACTAATGTGTTCTCTATGGCTAGCGTTCCACAGCTTTGAAACAGCCTCAGGAAGGCGCTTCGTGGCAGGATTTCATGCCATGCGGGTCTGCCAATTGAAGGAAACATAAGATGCCCTGAAAGAAACGACAGGGGCTCCAATTCAGTTTGGGGGCTCCTGCTCGAGGTCTCTCTAAAGGATGAAGAAACTGGCCTTTAGATCCAGACTGAAATAAAGAAGAGATTTACCCGGAGCATTGCTAGGCATTTGGAGCATCCAAAGTCACCTAGGCCTACTGAGGACATTTAGAGCATTATGCCGTTCACCACATGCAGAACACACTGCATCCAAAGGTTTCATCGCAGAAGGCCGAATTGCGTTCCTATGGTCTCCTTTGGATTGTCCGAGAAGCTAGGTACATGTGCTGGGTGATCCAGTTTGTCATTGAGAAGCCTGTAAAAAGGCAGGATTTCCCCCATTTGAAAGGTAGATAGTGGCGGCCTCAAGGTTGACTGAAAGACATTGCTGTTACCTGTCTTCTATTCAGTCCTAGGCATGCCTCAGTGAAGAAAGTGAGTTTTCTCCTACGAATCCAGGTGGTCTCCAGTGCCTTGCTAGGAGCTCATCCCACGCTTGCCCAAGCTCAGTGCGAAGGAAACGTGACCCCTAGCCTCAATGTAAGCACGAGTGTTTCCTATCAGCAAAGGTTTGTGTGCAGCCATCTCCGTGAGTCCTGACTCGACAGAGTGCTTTAACTCCTCTATGGCTTTCTGTAGGCCTAAGAGAGTCACGTAGGAATTCCGTTCTGGGGGAGAGCGTGTTCGCTGTGAGTGCCCTTTTTGTTTTCCGAGCAAAAATAACACAGAAGAGACTGTTGGGGTCAACTCTTTCTATGCAGAGGGAAGGGCAACGAACTGATTCTCGCATGCAGAGCTTGATTTCTACAGCTGTTAGGCAGCCCCAGGAACAAGTTTTTGCCAGGATTCCATTCAACGTGGCTCAGCCTCTGCGGAGGCCCTCTGAATTGCATGGAAGAATCCCTGCGCCTAAAGTGCATCCTGGCAACTCTTACCTGTCATCTCTCTATTGTGAAGCAAGGTACACTGTAGGTCCAGGCTGACAGAAATTACTGAAAAACCGGTAAAATTGTGAGGCATTTGGACGATCCAACGTCACCTACGCCGGACTCGTTCATGAAGCGTGTAATGCTATTCATGGCACGCAAAACACCCCGCGTCCAAGTGTGATCATAGAAAGGCCCAGTGGGGCTGAAAGTCTCCAGTGGTCAGTCAGAGATTGCTGGTTAATGTGCTGTGGTGTCAAGTTGGAAACGCAAGAATGTGGGAGAAGCCCGACTTTCTCCCTTTGGAAAGCCTGCTGAAACCCACACCACCGCGACACTGCTCACTCCACAGATGCCGCTGAAGAGCAGTTAGTTTTTACCTGAAGAAACCAGGAGCTTGCGATTCGTTCCTGGGAGCTCTCCCCAGGAGCATACTGTAGCTAAAGTGCCAACTAAATGTGACTTCTAGTCTTGAGGTAAGGTGCACATTTTCCCATGACAAGAGAGAGGGGTGCACCAGTTGCCAGGAAGTCTTAGTCAATGGACGGCTTTAGCTTTAGTAGGGCTCACAGTGCTCAAGACTCTCACGTGGTCAGTTCTTTCCAAGGAAGTATACTGTGTCCCCAGAGCCTTCTGAGCACAATCAAGGGATACACAGTTGTGGGAACATTCCTCACCATGCAGTTGGATGGGCCGGGAACTAATGTGTTCCCTATGGTTAGCGATCCACAGCTTTGAAACAGCCTCAGGAAGGCGGTTCGTGGCAGGCTTTCATTCCATGCGGGTCTGCAACTTGGAGGAAACGTAAGATGCCAAGAAAGAAACCACCGGGGCTCCAATTCAGTTTGGGGTCTCCTGCTCGAGGTCTCTCTAAGTGATGCGAATGTGGCCTTTAGGTCCAGACTGAAAAAAGTAGAGATTTACCCTGAGCATCGCTAGGCATTTGGAACATCCAAAGTCACCTAGGCCTACTGAGGGCATATAGAGGATTATGCCGTTCACCACATGCGGAACACACTGCATCCAAAGGTTTCATCGCAGAAGGCCAAACTGCGTTCCAACGGTCTCCTTTGGATTGCCAGAGAAGATAGGTCTATGTGCTGGGTGATCCAGTTTGTCATGGAGAATCTCGGAAAAGGCAGGATTTCCCCCATTTGAAAGGTAGATAGTGGCGGCCTCAAGGCTGACTGAAAGACATTGCCATTACCCGTCTTCTAGTCACCTCTAGGAAGGCCTCAGTGAATAAAGTGAGTTTTCTCCTACGATTCCAGAAGGTCTCCAGTGCCTTGTTTTGAGTTCATGCTACGTTTGCCCTAGCTCAGTGCAAAGTAAACGTGACCCATAGCCTCAGGTAAGCACGAGTGTTTCCTCTCAGCAATGTTTTGTGTGCCGCCATCTCCATGAGCCGTGACTTGAGAGATGGCTTTAACTCAACTACGGCTTTCCGTAGACCTAAGAGAGTCACGTAGGAATTCCCTTCTGATTGAGAGTGTGTGCACTGTAGTTCCCTTTTATTTTCCGAGAAACATAACACAGAACAGAATGTTGGGGTCAACTCTTTCTATGCAGAGGGAAGGGTAATGAACAGATTCTCGCTGGCAGAGCTTGATTTCTACAGCTGTAAGGCAGCCCCAGGACCACGTTTTTGCCTGTATTCCATTCAACGTGGCTCTCCCTCTGCGGAGGCCCTCTGAACTGCACTGAAAGTATCCCTGAGCCTAAATTGCATCCTGGCAACTCTTACCTGTCATCTCTCTATTGTGAAGCAAGGCACACGGTAGGTCCAGCCTGACAGAAAATGCTGAAAATGTGGTAAAATTATGAGGCATTTGGACGATCCAAAGTCACCTAGGCCGGACTAGTTCATGAAGCGTGTAATGCGATTCATGGCACGCAAAACAGCCCGCGTCCAACGAAGTGTGATCATAGAAAGACCCAGTGGGGCTGAAAGTCTCCAGTGGTCAGTCAGAGATTGCTGGTTAATGTGCTGTGGTGTCAAGTTGGAAACGCGAGAATGTGGGAGAAGCCCGACTTTCTCCCTTTGGAAAGCAGCTCCATTGCAGCTTCCAAGCCTGCTGAAACCCACACCACCGCGACACTGCTCACTCCACAGATGCCGCTGAAGAGCAGTTAGTTTTTACCTGAAGAAACCAGGAGCTTGCAATTCCTTCCAGGGAGCTTACCACAGGAGCATACTGTAGCTAATGTGCCAACTAAATGTGACCTCTAGTCTTGAGGTAAGGTGCACATTTTCCCATTACAAGAGAGAGGGGTGCACCAGTTGCCAGGAAGTCTTCGTCAATGGACGGCTTTAGCTTTAGTAGGGCTCACAGTGCTCAAGACTCTCACGTGGTCAGTTCATTCCTAGGAAGTACACTGTGTCCCCAAAGCCTTTAAGCTTAAGCAAGGGATACACAGCTCTGGCAACATTCCTCACCATGCAGTTGGAAGGTCGGGGAACTAATGTGTTCCCTATGGTTAGCGATCCACAGCTTTGAAACAGCCTCAGGAAGGCGGTTCGTGGCAGGCTTTCATTCCATGCGGGTCTGCCACTTGGAGGAAACATAAGATGCCTTGAAAGAAACCACCGGGACTCCAATTCAGTTTGGGGACTCCTGTCGATGTCTCTCTAAGTGATGCGAAAGTGGCCTTTAGGTCCAGACTGAAATAAAGTAGAGATTTACCCTGAGCATCGCTAGGCATTTGGAACATCCAAAGTCAACTAGGCCTACTGAGGGCATTTAGAGGATTATGCCGTTCACCACATGCAGAACACACTGCATCCAAAAGTTTCATCGCAGAAGGCCAAATTGCGTTCCAACGGTCTCCTTTGGATTGCCAGAGAAGATAGGTCTATGTGCTGGGTGATCCAGTTTGTCATGGAGAATCTCGGAAAAGGCAGGATTTCCCCCATTTGAAAGGGAGATAGTGGCGGCTTCAAGGCTGACTGAAAGACATTGCTGTTACCCGTCTTCTAGTCACCTCTAGCAATGCCTCAGTGAAGGAAGTGAGTGTTCTCCTACTAATCCAGGTGTTCTCCAGTGCCTTGTTTGGAGTTCATGCTACGTTTGCCCTAGCTCAGTTCCAAGTAATCGTGACCCATAGCCTCAGGTAAGCACGAGTGTTTTCTCACAGCAATGTTTTGTGTGCAGCCATCTCCATGAGCCGTGACTCGAGAGAGGGTTTTAACTCAACAACGGCTTTCCGTAGCCCTTAGAGAGTCACGTAGGAATTCCCTTCTGAGGGAGAGTGTGTGCACTATAGTTCCGTTTTATTTTCCGAGAAACATAACACAGAACAGACTGTGGGGTCAACTGTTTCTATGCAGAGGGAAGGGTAATGAACAGATTATTGCTGGCAGAGCTTGATTTCTACAGCTGTAAGTCAGCCCCAGGACCACGTTTTTGCCTGTATTCCATTCAACGTGGCTCTGCCTCTGCGGAGGCCCTCTGAAATGCACTGAAAGAATCCCTGAGCCTAATGTGCATCCTGGCAACTCTTACCTGTCATCTCTCTATTGTGAAGCAAGGTACACGGTAGGTCCAGCCTGACAGAAAATGCTGAAAATCCGGTAAAATTGTGAGGCATTTGGACGATCCAAAGTCACCTAGGCCGGACTAGTTCATGAAGCGTGTAATGCGATTCATGGCACGCAAAACAGCCCGCGTCCAATGAAGTGTGATCATAGAAAGGCCCAGTGGGGCTGAAAGTCTCCAGTGGTCAGTCAGAGATTGCTGGTTAATGTGCTGTGGTGTCAAGTTGGAAACGCGAGAATGTGGGAGAAGCCCGACTTTCTCCCTTTGGAAAGCAGCTCCATTGCAGCTTCCAAGCCTGCTGAAACCCACACCAACGCGACACTGCTCACTCCACAGATACCGCTGAAGAGCAGTTAGTTTTACCTGAAGAAACCAGGAGCTTGCAATTCCTTCCTGGGAGCTCACCCCAGGAGCATACTGTAGCTACAGTGCCAACTAAATGTGATCTCTAGTCTTGAGGTAAGGTGCACATTTTCCCATTACAAGAGAGAGGGGTGCACCAGTTCCCAGGAAGTCTTAGTCAATGGAAGGCTTTAGCTTTAGTAGGGCTCACAGTGCTCAAGACTCTCACGTGGTCAGTTCATTACTAGGAAGTACACTGTGTCCCCAAAGCCTTTGAGCTTAATCAAGGGATACACAGCTCTGGCAACATTCCTCACCATGCAGTTGGAAGTGCCAGGAACTAATGTGTTCCCTATGGTTAGCGATCCACAGCTTTGAAACAGCCTCAGGAAGGCGGTTCGTGGCAGGCTTTCATTCCATGCGGGTCTGCCTCTTGGAGGAAACATAAGATGCCCTGAAGGAAACCACTGGGACTCCAATTCAGTTTGGGGGCTCCTGCTCGAGGTCTCTCTAAGTGATGGGAAAGTGACCTTTAGGACCAGCCCGAAATAAAGCAGAGATTTACCCTGAGCATCGTTAGGCATTTGGAACATCCAAAGTCACCTAGGCCTACTGAGGGCATTTAGAGGATTATGCCGTTCACCACATGCAGAACACACTGCATCCAAAAGTTTCATCGCAGAAGGCCAAATTGCGTTCCAACTGTCTCCTTTGGATTGCCAGAGAAGATGATAGGTCTATGTGCAGGGTGATCCAGTTTGTCATGGAGAATCTCGGAAAAGGCAGGATTTCCCCCATTTGAAAGGTAGATAGTGGCGGCCTCAAGGCTGACTGAAAGACATTGCCATTACCCGTCTTCTAGTCACCTCTAGGAATGCCTCAGTGAAGGAAGTGAGTTTTCCCCTACCAATCCAGGTGGTCTCCAGTGCCTTGTTTGGAGGTCATGCTACGTTTGCCCTAGCTCAGTGCAAAGTAAACGTGACCCATAGCCTCAGGTAAGCACGAGTGTTTCCTCTCAGCAATGTTTTGTGTGCAGCCATGTCCATGAGCCGTGACTCGAGAGAGGGCTTTAACTCAACTACGGCTTTCCATAGCCCTAAGAGAGTCACGTAGGAATTCCCTTCTGAGGGAGAGTGTGTGCACTGTAGTTCCGTCTTATTTTCCGAGAAACATAACACAGAACAGACTGTTGCGGTCAACTCTTTCTATGCAGAGGGAAGGGTAATGAACAGATTCTCGCTGGCAGAGCTTGATTTCTACAGCTCTAAGGCAGCCCCAGGACCACGTTTTTGCCAGTATTCCATTCAACGTGGCTCTGCCTCTGCGGAGGCCCTCTGAACTGCACTGAAAGAATCCCTGAGCCTAAAGTGCATCCTGGCAACTCTTACCTGTCATCTCTCTATTGTGAAGCAAGGTACACGGTAGGTCCAGCCTGACAGAAAATGCTGAAAATCCGGTAAAATTGTGAGGCATTTGGACGATCCAAATTCACCTAGGCCGGACTAGTTCATGAAGCGTGTAATGCGATTCATGGCACGCAAAACAGCCCGCGTCCAACGAAGTGTGATCATAGAAAGGCCCAGTGGGGCTGAAAGTTTCCAGTAGTCAGTCAGAGAGTGCTAGTAAATGGGCTGTGGCATCAAGTTGTAAACGGGAGAATATTGGAGAAACCCGTATTGACAGCAGCTTCATTGCAGCTTCCAAGCCTGCTGAAAACCACTCCACCAGGATACTATTAACTCCACAGGTGCCGCTGAAGAGCACATAGTTTTTTCCTAAAGAATCCAGGGGCTTGCGATTCCTTCCTGGGAGCTCACCGCAGGAGCATACTGTAGCTAAAGTGCCAACTAAATGTGACCTCTAGTCTTGAGGTAAGGTACACATTTTCCCATTACAAGAGAGAGGGGTGCACCAGTTGCCAGGAAGTCTTAGTCAATGGACGGCTTTAGCTTTAGTAGGGCTGACAGTGCTCAAGACTCTCACGTGGTCACTTCTTTCCAAAGAAGTACACTGTGTGCCCAAAGCCTTCTGAGCACAATCAACGGATACACAGCTCTGGGAACATCCCTCACTATGCAGTTGGAACGGCCGGTAACTAATGTGTTCTCTATGGCTAGTGCTCCACAGCTTTGAAACAGCCTCAGGAAGGCGGTTCGTGGCAGGATTTCATTCCATGCGGGTCTGCCACTTGGAGGAAACGTAAGATGCCCTGAAAGAAACCACCAAAACTCCAATTCAGTTTGGGGGCTCCTGCACGAGTTCTCTCGAAGTGATGTGGAAAGTGGCCTTTAGGTCCAGACTGAAATAAAGAAGAGATTTACCCTGAGCATTGCTAGGCATTTGGAGCATCCAAAGTCACCTAGGCCTACTGAGGACATTTAGAGCATTATGCCGTTCACCACATGCAGAACACACTGCATCCAACAGTTTCATCGCAGAAGGCCGAATTGCGTTCCTATGGTCTCCTTTGGATTGTCCGAGAAGCTGGGTACATGTGCTGGGTGATCCAGTTTGTCACTGAGAAGCCTGTAAAAAGGCAGGATTTCCCCCATTTGAAAGGTAGATAGTGGCGGCCTCAAGGCTGACTGAAAGACATTGCTGTTACCCGTCTTCTAGTCAGTCCTAGGAATGCCTCAGTGAAGAAAGTGAGTTTTCTCCTACGAATCCAGGTGGTCTCCAGTGCCTTGCTAGGAGCTCATCCCACGCTTGCCCAAGCTCAGTGCGAAGGAAACGTGACCCCTAGCCTCAAGGTAAGCACGAGTGTTTCCTCTCAGCAAAGTTTTGTGTGCAGCCATCTCCGTGAGTCCTGACTCGACAGAGTGCTTTAACTCCTCTATGGCTTTCTGCAGGCCTAAGAGAGTCACGTAGGAATTCCGTTCTGGGGGAGAGCGTGTTCGCTGTGAGTGCCCTTTTTCTTTTCCGAGCAAAAATAACACAGAAGAGACTGTTGGGGTCAACTCTTTCTATGCAGAGGGAAGGGCAACGAACTGATTCTCGCATGCAGAGCTTGATGGTTACAACTCTAAGGCAGCTCCAGGACCAGGTTTTTCCCAGTATTCCATTCAACGTGGCACTCCCTCTGCGGAGGCCCTCTGAACTGCACTGAAAGAATCCCTGAGCCTAAAGTGCATCCTGGCAACTCTTACCTGTCATCTCTCTATTGTGAAGCAAGGTACACGGTAGGTCCAGCCTGACAGAAAATGCTGAAAATCCGGTAAAACTGTGAGGCATTTGGACGATCCAAATTCACCTAGGCTGGACTAGTTCATGAAGCGAGTAATGCTATTCATGGCACGCAAAACACCCAGCGTCCAATGAAGTGTGATCAAAGAAAGGCCCAGTGGGGCTCAAAGTCTCCAGTGGTCAATCAGAGATTGCTGGTTAATGCGCTGTGGTGTCAACTTGGAAACGGGAGAAAAAGGGAGAACCCCGTATTGACAGCAGCTTCTTTGCAGCTTCCAAGCCTGCTAAAAACCACACCACCAGGATACTATTCACACCACTGGTGCCGCTGAAGAGCACAGAGGTTTTTCCTAAAGAATCCAGGGGCTTTCGATTCCTTCCTGGGAGCTCTCCGCAGGAGCACACTGTAGCTATAGTGCCAACTAAATGTGACTTCTAGTCTTGAGATAAGGTGCACATTTTCCCATGACAAGAGAGAGGGGTGCACCAATTGCCAGGAAGTCTTAGTCAATGGACGGCTTTAGCTTTAGTAGGGCTCACAGTGCTCAAGCCTCTCACGTGGTCAATTCTTTCCAAAGAAGTACACTGTGTCCCCAGAGCCTTCTGAGCACAATCAAGGGATACACAGCTCTGGGAACATCCCTCACTATGCAGTTGGAAGGGCCGGGAACTAATGTGTTCTCTATGGCTAGCGTTCCACAGCTTTGAAACAGCCTCAGGAAGGCGCTTCGTGGCAGGCTTTCATTCCATGCGGGTCTGCCAATTGGAGGAAACATAAGATGCCCTGAAAGAAACCACAGGGGCTCCAATTCAGTTTGGGGGCTCCTGCTCGCGGTCTCTCTAAAGGATGAAGAAACTGGCCTTTAGATCCAGACTGAAATAAAGAAGAGATTTACCCTGAGCATTGCTAGGCATTTGGAGCATCCAAAGTCACCTAGGCCTACTGAGGACATTTAGAGCATTATGCCGTTCTCCACATGCAGAACACACTGCATCCAACAGTTTCATCGCAGAAGGCCGAATTGCGTTCCTATGGTCTCCTTTGGATTGTCCGAGAAGCTAGGTACATGTGCTGGGTTATCCAGTTTGTCATTGAGAAGCCTGTAAAAAGGCAGGACTTCCCCCATTTGAAAGGTAGATAGTGGCGGCCTCAAGGTTGACTGAAAGACATTGCTGTTACCCGTCTTCTAGTCAGTCCTAGGCATGCCTCAGTGAAGAAAGTGAGTTTTCTCCTACGAATCCAGGTGGTCTCCAGTGCCTTGCTAGGAGCTCATCCCACGCTTGCCCAAGCTCAGTGCGAAGTAAACGTGACCCCTAGCCTCAAGGTAAGCACGAGTGTTTCCTATCAGCAAAGTTTTGAGTGCAGCCATCTCCGTGAGTCCTGACTCGACAGAGTGCTTTAACTCCTCTATGGCTTTCTTTAGGCCTAAGAGAGTCACGTAGGAATTCCGTTCTGGGGGGAGAGCGTGTTCGCTGTGAGTGCCCTTTTTGTTTTCCGAGCAAAAATAACACAGAAGAGACTGTTGGGGTCAACTCTTTCTATGCAGAGGGAAGGGCAACGAACTGATTCTCGCATGCAGAGCTTGATTTCTACAGCTGTTAGGCAGCCCCAGGAACAAGTTTTTGCCAGTATTCCATTCAACGTGGCTCAGCCTCTGCGGAGGCCCTCTGAATTGCATGGAATAATCCGTGCGCCTAAAGTGCGTCCTGGCAACTCTTACCTGTCATCTCTCTATTGTGAAGCAAGGTACACGGTAGGTCCAGGCTGACAGAAACTACTGAAAAACCGGTAAAATTGTGAGGCATTTGGACGATACAACGTCACCTAGGCCGGACTCGTTCATGAAGCGTGTAATGCTTTTCATGGCACGCAAAACACCCCGCGTCCAAGTGTGATCATAGAAAGGCCCAGTGGGGCTCAAAGTCTCCAGTGGTCAGTCAGAGATTGCTGGTTAATGTGCTGTGTTGTCAAGTTGGAAACGCAAGAATGTGGGAGAAGCCCGACTTTCTCCCTTTGGAAAGCCTGCTGAAACCCACACCACCGCGACACTGCTCACTCCACAGATGCCGCTGAAGAGCAGTTAGTTTTACCTGAAGAAACCAGGAGCTTGCGATTCGTTCCTGGGAGCTCTCCCCAGGAGCATACAGTAGCTAAAGTGCCAACTAAATGTGACCTCTAGTCTTGAGGTAAGGTGCACATTTTCCCATAACAAGAGAGAGGGTTGCACCAGTTGCCAGGAATTCTTAGTCAATGGACGGCTTTAGCTTTAGTAGGGCTCACAGTGCTCAAGACTCTCACGTGGTCACTTCTTTCCAAGGAAGTATACTGTGTCCCCAAAGCCTTCTGAGCACAATCAAGGGATACACAGTTGTGGGAACATTCCTCACCATGCAGTTGGATGGGCCGGGAAATAATGTGTTCCCTATGGTTAGCAATCCACAGCTTTGAAACAGCCTCAGGAAGGCGGTTCGTGGCAGGCTTTCATTCCATGCGGGTCTCCCAATTGGAGGAAACGTAAGATGCCAAGAAAGAAACCACCGGGGCTCCAATTCAGTTTGGGGTCTCCTGCTCGAGATCTCTCTAAGTGATGCGAATGTGGCCTTTAGGTCCAGACTGAAATAAAAAAGAGATTTACCCTGAGCATCGCTAGGCATTTGGAACATCCAAAGTCACCTAGGCCTACTGAGGGCATATAGAGGATTATGCCGTTCACCACATGCAGAACACACTGCATCCAAAGGTTTCATCGCAGAAGGCCAAACTGCGTTCCAACGGTCTCCTTTGGATTGCCAGAGAAGATAGGTCTATGTGCTAGGTGATCCAGTTGGTCATGGAGAATCTCGCAAAAGGCAGGATTTCCCCCATTTGAAAGGTAGATAGTGGCGGCCTCAAGGCTGACTGAAAGACATTGCCATTACCCGTCTTCTAGTCACATCTAGGACGTCCTCAGGGAAGAAAGTGAGTTTTCTCCTACGATTCCAGGAGGTCTCCAATGCCTTGTTTTGAGTTCATGCTACGTTTGCCCTAGCTCAGTGCAAAGTAAACGTGACCCATAGCCTCAGATAAGCACGAGTGTTTCCTCACAGCAATGTTTTGTGTGCAGCCATCTCCATGAGCCTTGACTCGAGAGAGGGCTTTAACTCAACTACGGCTTTCCGTAGACCTAAGAGAGTCACGTAGGAATTCCCTTCTGATTGAGAGTGTGTGCACTGTAGTTCCCTTTTATTTTCCGAGAAACATAACACAGAACAGAATGTTGGGGTCAACTCTTTCTATGCAGAGGGAAGGGTAATGAACAGATTCTCGCTGGCAGAGCTTGATTTCTACAGCTGTAAGGCAGCCCCAGGACCACGTTTTTGCCTGTATTCCATTCAACGTGGCTCTCCCTCTGCGGAGGCCCTCTGAACTGCACTGAAAGTAACCCTGAGCCTAAAGTGCATCCTGGCAACTCTTACCTGTCATCTCTCTATTGTGAAGCAAGGCACACGGTAGGTCCAGCCTGACAGAAAATGCTGAAAATCTGGTAAAATTATGAGGCATTTGGACGATCCAAAGTCACCTAGGCAGGACTAGTTCATGAAGCGTGTAATGCTATTCATGGCACGCAAAACACCCCGCGTCCAACAAAGTGTGATCATAGAAAGGCCCAGTGGGGCTGCAAGTCTCCAGTGGTCAGTCAGAGATTGCTGGTTATTTTGCTGTGGTGTCAAGTTAGAAAAGCGAGAATGTGGAAGAAGCCCGATTTCTCCCTTTGGAAAGCAGCTCCATTGCAGCTTCCAAGCCTGCTGAAACCCACACCACCACGACACTGCTCACTCCACAGATGCCGCTGAAGAGCAGTTAGTTTTTACCTGAAGAAACCAGGAGCTTGCAATTCCTTCCTGGTAGTTCACCACAGGAGCATACTGTAGCGAAAGTGCCAACTAAATGTGACCTCTAGTCTTGAGGTAAGATGCACATTTTCCCATTACAAGGGAGAGGGGTGCACCAGTTGCCAGGAAGTCTTAGTCAATGGACGGCTTTAGCTTTAGTAGGGCTCACAGTGCTCAAGACTCTCACGTGGTCACTTCTTTCCAAGGAAGTACACTGTGTCCCCAAAGCCTTCTGAGCACAATCAAGGGATACACAGTTGTTGGAACATTCCTCACCATGCAGTTGGATGGGCCGGGAACTAATGTGTTCCCTATGGTTAGCGATCCACAGCTTTGAAACAGCCTCAGGAAGGCGGTTCGTGGCAGGCTTTCATTCCATGCGGGTCTGCCACTTGGAGGAAACATAAGATGCCTTGAAAGAAACCACCGGGACTCCAATTCAGTTTGGGGACTCCTGTCGAGGTCTCTCTAAGTGATGCGAAAGTGGCCATTAGGTCCAGACTGAAATAAAGTAGAGATTTACCCTGAGCATCGATAGGCATTTGGAACATCCAAAGTCACCTAGGCCTACTGAGGGCATTTAGAGGATTATGCCGTTCACCACATGCAGAACACACTGCATCCAAAAGTTTCATCGCAGAAGGCCAAATTGCGTTCCAACGGTCTCCTTTGGATTGCCAGAGAAGATAGGTCTATGTGCTGGGTGATCCAGTTTGTCATGGAGAATCTCGGAAAAGGCAGGATTTCCCCCATTTGAAAGGTAGATAGTGGCGGCCTCAAGGCTGACTGAAAGACATTGCCATTACCCGTCTTCTAGTCACGTCTAGGAATGCCTCAGTGAAGGAAGTGAGTTTTCCCCTACCAATCCAGGTGGTCTCCAGTGCCTTGTTTGGAGGTCATGCTACGTTTGCCCTAACTCAGTGCATAGTAAACGTGACCCATAGCCTCAGGTAAGCACGAGTGTTTCCTCTCAGTAATGTTTTGTGTGCAGCCATCTCCATGATCCGTGACTCGAGAGAGGGCTTTAACTCAACTACGGCTTTCCATAGCCCTAAGAGAGTCACGTAGGAATTCCCTTCTGAGGGAGAGTGTGTGCACTGTAGTTCCGTTTTATTTTCCGAGAAACATAACACAGAACAGACTGTTGGGGTCAACTGTTTCTATGCAGAGGGAAGGGTAATGAACAGATTCTCTCTGGCAGAGCTTGATTTCTACAGCTCTAAGGCAGCCCCAGGACCACGTTTTTGCTGGTATTCCATTCAACGTGGCTTTCCTTCTGCGGAGGCCCTCTGAACTGAACTGAAAGTATCCCTGAGCCTAAAGTGCATCCTGGCAACTCTTACCTGTCATCTCTCTATTGTGAAGCAAGGTACACGGTAGGTCCAGCCTGACAGAAAATGCTGAAAATCCGGTAAAATTGTGAGGCATTTGGACGATCCAAATTCACCTAGGCAGGACTAGTTCATGAAGCGTGTAATGCGATTCATGGCACGCAAAACACCCCGCGTCCAACGAAGTGTGATCATAGAAAGGCCCAGTGGGTCTGAAAACCTCCAGTAGTCAGTCAGAGAGTGCTAGTAAATGAGTTGTGGCATCAAGTTGTAAACCAGAGAATATTGGAGAAACCCGTATTGACAGCAGCTTCATTGCAGCTTCTAAGCCTGCTGAAAACCACTCCATCAGGATACTATTCACTCCACAGGTGCCTCTGAAGAGCACATAGTTTTTTCCTAAAGAATCCAGGGGATTGCGATTCCTTCCTAGGAGCTCACCGCAGGAGCATACTGTAGCTAAAGTGCCAACTAAATGTGACCTCTAGTCTTGAGGTAAGGTGCACATTTTCCCATTACAAGAGAGAGGGGTGCACCAGTTGCCAGGAAGTCTTAGTCAATGGACGGCTTTAGCTTTAGTAGGGCTGACAGTGCTCAAGACTCTCACGTGGTCACTTCTTTCCAAAGAAGTACACTGTGTGCCCAAAGCCTTCTGAGCACAATCAAGGGATACACAGCTCTGGGAACATCCCTCACTATGCAGTTGGAAGGGCCGGGAACTAATGTGTTCTCTATTCCTAGCGTTCCACAGCTTTGAAACAGCCTCAGGAAGGCGTTTCGTGGCAGGCTTTCATTCCATGCGGGTCTGCCACTTGGAGGAAACGAAACATGCCCTGAAAGAAACCACCGAAGCCCCAATTCAGTTTGGGGGCTCCTGCTCGAGGTCTCTCGAAGTGATGTGGAAAGTGGCCTTTAGGTCCAGACTGAAATAAAGAAGAGATTTACCCTGAGAATTGCTAGGCATTTGGAGCATCCAAAGTCACCTAGGCCTACTGAGGACATTTAGAGGATTATGCCGTTCACCACATGCAGAACACACTGCATCCAACAGTTTCATCGCAGAAGGCCGAATTGCGTTCCTATGGTCTCCTTTGGATTGTCCGAGAAGCTAGGTTCATGTGCTGGGTGATCCAGTTTGTCATTGAGAAGCATGTAAAAAGCAGGATTTCCCCCATTTGAAAGGTAGATAGTGGCGGCCTCAAGGCTGACTGAAAGACATTGCTGTTACCCGTCTTCTTGTCAGTCCTAGGAATGCCTCAGTGAAGAAAGTGAGTTTTCTCCTACGAATCCAGGTGGTCTCCAGTGCCTTGCTAGGAGCTCATCCCACGCTTGCCCAAGCTCAGTGCGGAGGAAACGTGACCCCTATCCTCAAGGTAAGCACGAGTGTTTCCTATCAGCAAAGTTTTGTGTGCAGCCATCTCCGTGAGTCCTGACTCGACAGAGTGCTTTAACTCCTCTATGGCTTTCTGTAGGCCTAAGAGAGTCACGTAGGAATTCCGTTCTGGGGGAGAGCGTGTTCGCTGTGAGTGCCCTTTTTGTTTTCCGAGCAAAAATAACACAGAAGAGACTGTTGGGGTCAACTCTTTCTATGCAGAGGGAAGGGCAACGAACTGATTCTCGCATGCAGAGCTTGATGGTTACAACTGTAAGGCAGCTCCAGGACCAGGTTTTCCCAGTATTCCATTCAATGTGGCACTCCCTCTGCGGAGGACCTCTGAACTGCACTGAAAGAATCCCTGAGCCTAAAGTGCATCCTGGCAACTCTTACCTGTCATCTTTCTATTGTGAAGCAAGGTACACGGTAGGTCCAGCCTGACAGAAAATGCTGAAAATCCGGTAAAACTGTGAGGCATTTGGACGATCCAAATTCACCTAGGCCGGACTAGTTCATGAAGCGTGTAATGCTATTCATGGCAGGCAAAACACCCAGCGTCCAACGAAGTGTGAACAAAGAAAGGCCCAGTGGGGCTCAAAGTCTCCAGTGGTCAATCAGAGATTGCTGGTTAATGCGCTGTGGAGTCAAGTTGGAAACGGGAGAAAAAGGGAGAACCCCGTATTGACAGCAGCTTGATTGCAGCTTCCAAGCCTGCTAAAAACCACACCACCAGGATACTATTCACACCACTGGTGCAGCTGAAGAGCACAGAGGTTTTTCCTAAAGAATCCAGGCGCTTGCGATTCCTGCCTGGGAGCTCTCCGCAGGAGCATACTGTAGCTAAAGTGCCAACTAAATGTGACCTCTAGTCTTGAGGTAAGGTGCACATTTTCCCATTACAAGAGACAGGGGTGCACCAGTTGCCAGGATGTCTTAGTCAATGGACGGCTTTAGCTTTAGTAGGGCTGACCGTGCTCAAGACTCTCACGTGGTCACTTCTTTCCAAAGAAGTACACTGTGTGCCCAAAGCCTTCTGAGCACAATCAAGGGATACACAGCTCTGGGAACATCCCTCACTATGCAGTTGGAAGTGCCGGGAACTAATGTGTTCTCTATGGCTAGCGTACCACAGCTTTGAAACAGCCTCAGGAAAGCGCTTCGTGGCAGGCTTTCATTCCATGCGGGTCTGCCAATTGGAGGAAACATAAGATGCCCTGAAAGAAACCACAGGGGCTCCAATTCAGTTTGGGGGCTCCTGCTCGAGGTCTCTCTAAAGGATGAAGAAACTGGCCTTTAGATCCAGACTGAAATAAAGAAGAGATTTACCCTGAGCATTGCTAGGCATTTGGAGCATCCAAATCACCTAGGCCTACTGAGGACATTTAGAGCATTATGCCGTTCACTACATGCAGAACACACTGCATCCAACAGTTTCATCGCAGAAGGCTGAATTGCGTTCCTATGGTCTCCTTTGGATTGTCCGAGAAGCTAGGTCCATGTGCTGGGTGATCCAGTTTGTCATTGAGAAGCCTGTAAAAAGGCACGATTTCCCCCATTTGAAAGGTAGATAGTGGCGGCCTCAAGGCTGACTGAAAGACATTGCTGTTACCCGTCTTCTAGTCAGTCCTAGGCATGCCTCAGTGAAGAAAGTGAGTTTTCTCCTACGAATCCAGGTGGTCTCCAGTGCCTTGCTAGGAGCTCATCCCACGCTTGCCCAAGCTCAGTGCGAAGGAAACGTGACCCCTAGCCTCAAGGTAAGCACGAGTGTTTCCTATCAGCAAAGTTTTGTGTGCAGCCATCTCCATGAGTTCTGACTCGAAAAGTGCTTTAACTCCTCTATGGCTTTCTGTAGGCCTAAGAGAGTCACGTAGGAATTCCGTTCTGGGGGAGAGCATGTTCGCTGTGAGTGCCCTTTTTGTTTTCCGAGCAAAAATAACACAGAAGAGACTGTTGGGGTCAACTCTTTCTATGCAGAGGGAAGGGCAACGAACTGATTCTCGCATGCAGAACTTGATGGTTACAACTATAAGGCAGCCCCAGGAACAAGTTTTTGCCTGTATTCCATTCAACGTGGCTCTCCCTCTGCCGAAGCCCTCTGAACTGCACTGAAAGAATCCCTGAGCCTAAAGTGCATCCTGGCAACTCTTACCTGTCATCTATCTATTGTGAAGCAAGGTACACGGTAGGTCCAGGCTGACAGAAACTACTGAAAAACCGGTAAAATAGTGAGGCATTTGGACGATCCAACGTCACCTAGGCCGGACTCGTTCATGAAGCGTGTAATGCTATTCATGGCACGCAAAACACCCCGCGTCCAAGTGTGATCATAGAAAGGCCCAGTGGGGCTCAAAGTCTCCTGTGGTCAGTCAGTGATTGCTGGTTAATGTGCTGTGGTGTCAAGTTAGAAATGCAAGAAGGTGGGAGAAGCCCGACTTTCTCCCTTTGGAAAGCCTGCTGAAACCCACACCACCGGGACACTGCTCACTCCACAGATGCCGCTGTAGAGCAGTTAGTTTTTACCTGAAGAAACCAGGAGCTTGCGATTCGTTCCTGGGAGCTCTCCCCAGGAGAATACTGTAGCTAAAATGCCAACTAAATGTGACCTCTAGTCTTGAGGTAAGGTGCACATTTTCCCATTACAAAAGAGAGGGGTGCAGCAGTTGCCAGGAAGTCTTAGTCAATGGACGGCTTTAGCTTTAGTAGGGCTCACAGTGCTCAAGACACTTACGTGGTCACTTCTTTCCAAGGAAGTATACTGTGTCCCCAGAGCCTTCTGAGCACAATCAAGGGATACACAGTTGTGGGAACATTCCTCACCATGCAGTTGGATAGGCCGGGAACTAATGTGTTCCCTATGGTTAGCGATCCACAGCTTTGAAACAGCCTCAGGAAGGAGGTTCGTGGCAGGCTTTCATTCCATGCGGGTCTGCCACTTGGAGGAAACGTAAGATGCCAAGAAAGAAACCACCGGGTCTCCAATTCAGTTTGGGATCTCCTGCTCGAGGTCTCTCTAAGTGATGCGAATGTGGCCTTTAGGTCCAGACTGAAATAAAGTAGAGATTTACCCTGAGCATCGCTAGGCATTTGGAACATCCAAAGTCACCTAGGCCTACTGAGGGCATTTAGAGGATTATGCCGTTCACCACATGCAGAACACACTGCATCCAAAGGTTTCATCGCAGAAGGCCAAACTGCGTTCCAATGGTCTCCTTTGGATTGCCAGAGATGATAGGTCTATGTGCTGGGTGTTCCAGGTTGTCATGGAGAATCTCGGAAACGGCAGGATTTCCCCCATTTGAAAGGGAGATAGTGGCGGCCTCAAGGCTGACTGAAAGACATTGCCATTACCCGTCTTCTAGTCACCTCAAGGAAGGCCTCAGTGAAGGAAGTGAGTTTTCTCCTACGATTCCAGGAGGTCTCCAGTGCCTTGTTTTGAGTTCATGCTACGTTTGCCCTAGCTCAGTGCCAAGTAAACGTGACCCATAACCTCAGGTAAGCACGAGTGTTTCCTCTCAGCAATGTTTTGTGTGCAGCCATCTCCATGAGCCGTGACTCGAGAGAGGGCTTTAACTCAACTACGGCTTTCCGTAGACCTAAGAGAGTCACGTAGGAATTCCCTTCTGATTGAGAGTGTGTGCACTGTAGTTCCCTTTTATTTTCCGAGAAACATAACACAGAACAGAATGTTAGGGTCAACTCTTTCTATGCAGAGGGAAGGGTAATGAACAGATTCTCGCTGGCAGAGCTTGATTTCTACAGCTGTAAGGCAGCCCCAGGACCACGTTTTTGCCAGTATTCCATTCAACGTGGCTCTCCCTCCGCGGAGGCCCTCTGAACTGCACTGAAAGTATCCCTGAGCCTAAAGTGCATCCTGGCAACTCTTACCTGTCATCTCTCTATTGTGAAGCAAGGCACACGGTAGGTCCAGCCTGACAGAAAATGCTGAAAATCGGGTAAAATTATGAGGCATTTGGACGATCCAAAGTCACCTAGGCAGGACAAGTTCATGAAGCGTGTAATGCTATTCATGGCTCGCAAAACACCCCGCGTCCAACGAAGTGTGATCATAGAAAGGCCCAGTGGTGCTGAAAACCTCCAGTAGTCAGTCAGAGAGTGCTAGTAAATGAGTTGTGGCATCAAGTTATAAACCGGAGAATATTGGAGAAACCCGTATTAACAGCAGCTTCATTGCAGCTTCTAAGCCTGCTGAAAACCACTCCATCAGGATACTATTCACTCCACAGGTGCCGCTGAAGAGCACATAGTTTTTTCCTAAAGAATCCAGGGGATTGCGATTCCTTCCTGGGAGCTCACCGCAGGAGCATACTGTAGCTAAAGTGCCAACTAAATGTGACCTCTAGTCTTGAGGTAAGGTGCACATTTTCCCATTACAAGAGAGAGGGGTGCACCAGTTGCCAGGAAGTCTTAGTCAATGGACGGCTTTAGCTTTAGTAGGGCTGACAGTGCTCAAGACTCTCACGTGGTCACTTCTTTCCAAAGAAGTACACTGTGTGCCCAAAGCCTTCTGAGCACAATCAAGGGATACACAGCTCTGGGAACATCCCTCACTATGCAGTTGGAAGGGCCGGGAACTAATGTGTTCTCTATTCCTAGAGTTCCACAGCTTTGAAACAGCCTCAGGAAGGCGTTTCGTGGCAGGCTTTCATTCCATGCGGGTCTGCCACTTGGAGGAAACGAAAGATGCCCTGAAAGAAACCACCGAAGCTCCAATTCAGTTTTGGGGCTCTTGCTCGAGGTCTCTCGAAGTGATGTGGAAAGTGGCCTTTAGGTCCAGACTGAAATAAAGAAGAGATTTACCCTGAGAATTGCTAGGCATTTGGACCATCCAAAGTCACCTAGGCCTACTGAGGACATTTAGAGGATTATGCCGTTCACAACATGCAGAACACACTGCATCCAACAGTTTCATCGCAGAAGGCCGAATTGCGTTCCTATGGTCTCCTTTGGATTGTCCGAGAAGCTAGGTTCATGTGCTGGATGATCCAGTTTGTCATTGAGAAGCATGTAAAAAGTCAGGATTTCCCCCATTTGAAAGGTAGATAGTGGCGGCCTCAAGGCTGACTGAAACACATTGCTGTTACCCGTCTTCTTGTCAGTCCTAGGAATGCCTCAGTGAAGAAAGTGTGTTTTCTCCTACGAATCCAGGTGGTCTCCAGTGCCTTGCTAGGAGCTCATCCCACGCTTGCCCAAGCTCAGTGCGGAGGAAACGTGACCCCTAGCCTCAAGGTAAGCACGAGTGTTTCCTATCAGCAAAGTTTTGTGTGCAGCCATCTCCGTGAGTCCTGACTCGACAGAGTGCTTTAACTCCTCTATGGCTTTCTGTAGGCCTAAGAGAGTCACGTAGGAATTCCGTTCTGGGGGAGAGCGTGTTCGCTGTGAGTGCCCTTTTTGTTTTCCGAGCAAAAATAACACAGAAGAGACTGTTGGGGTCAACTCTTTCTATGCAGAGGGAAGGGAAACGAACTGATTCTCGCATGCAGAGCTTGATGGTTACAACTGTCAGGCAGCTCCAGGACCAGGTTTTCCCAGTATTCCATTCAACGTGGCACTCCCTCTGCGGAGGACCTCTGAACTGCACTGAAAGAATCCCTGAGCCTAAAGTGCATCCTGGCAACTCTTACCTGTCATCTCTCTATTGTGAAGCAAGGTACACGGTAGGTCCAGCCTGACAGAAAATGCTGAAAATCCGGTAAAACTGTGAGGCATTTGGACGATCCAAATTCACCTAGGCCGGACTAGTTCATGAAGCGTGTAATGCTATTCATGGCAGGCAAAACACCCAGCGTCCAACGAAGTGTGAACAAAGAAAGGCCCAGTGGGGCTCAAAGTCTCCAGTGGTCAATCAGAGATTGCTGGTTAATGCGCTGTGGAGTCAAGTTGGAAACGGGAGAAAAAGGGAGAACCCCGTATTGACAGCAGCTTCATTGCAGCTTCCAAGCCTGCTAAAAACCACACCACCAGGATACTATTCACACCACTGGTGCCGCTGAAGAGCACAGAGGCTTTTCCTAAAGAATCCAGGCACTTGCGATTCCTGCCTGGGAGCTCTCCGCAGGAGCATACTGTAGCTAAAGTGCCAACTAAATGTGACCTCTAGTCTTGAGGTAAGGTGCACATTTTCCCATTACAAGAGAGAGGGGTGCACCAGTTGCCAGGATGTCTTAGTCAATGGACGGCTTTAGCTTTAGTAGGGCTGACCGTGCTCAAGACTCTCACGTGGTCACTTCTTTCCAAAGAAGTACACTGTGTGCCCAAAGCCTTCTGAGCACAATCAAGGGATACACAGCTCTGGGAACATCCCTCACTATGCAGTTGGAAGTGCCGGGAACTAATGTGTTCTCTATGGCTAGCGATCCACAGCTTTGAAACAGCCTCAGGAAGGCGCTTCGTGGCAGGCTTTCATTCCATGCGGGTCTGCCAATTGGAGGAAACATAAGATGCCCTGAAAGAAACCACAGGGGCTCCAATTCAGTTTGGGGGCTCCTGCTCGAGGTCTCTCTAAAGGATGAAGAAACTGGCCTTTAGATCCAGACTGAAATAAAGAAGAGATTTACCCTGAGCATTGCTAGGCATTTGGAGCATCCAAATCACCTAGGCCTACTGAGGACATTTAGAGCATTATGCCGTTCACTACATGCAGAACACACTGCATCCAACAGTTTCATCGCAGAAGGCCGAATTGCGTTCCTATGGTCTCCTTTGGATTGTCCGAGAAGCTAGGTCCATGTGCTGGGTGATCCAGTTTGTCATTGAGAAGCCTGTAAAAAGGCACGATTTCCCCCATTTGAAAGGTAGATAGTGGCGGCCTCAAGGCTGACTGAAAGTCATTGCTGTTACCCTTCTTCTAGTCAGTCCTAGGCATGCCTCAGTGAAGAAAGTGAGTTTTCTCCTACGAATCCAGGTGGTCTCCAGTGCCTTGCTAGGAGCTCATCCCACGCTTGCCCAAGCTCAGTGCGAAGGAAACGTGACCCCTAGCCTCAAGGTAAGCACGAGTGTTTCCTATCAGCAAAGTTTTGTGTGCAGCCATCTCCATGAGTCCTGACTCGAAAAGTGCTTTAACTCCTCTATGGCTTTCTGTAGGCCTAAGAGAGTCACGTAGGAATTCCGTTCTGGGGGAGAGCGTGTTCGCTGTGAGTGCCCTTTTTGTTTTCCGAGCAAAAATAACACAGAAGAGACTCTTGGGGTCAACTCTTTCTATGCAGACAGAAGGGCAACAAACTGATTCTCGCATGCAGAACTTGATGGTTACAACTATAAGGCAGCTCCAGGACCACGTTTTTGCCTGTATTCCATTCAACGTGGCTCTCCCTCTGCCGAGGCCCTCTGAACTGCACTGAAAGAATCCCTGAGCCTAAAGTGCATCCTGGCAACTCTTACCTGTCATCTCTCTATTGTGAAGCAAGGTACACGGTAGGTCCAGGCTGACAGAAACTACTGAAAAACCGGTAAAATAGTGAGGCATTTGGACGATCCAACGTCACCTAGGCCGGACTCGTTCATGAAGCGTGTAATGCTATTCATGGCACGCAAAACACCCCGCGTCCAAGTGTGATCATAGAAAGGCCCAGTGGGGCTCAAAGTCTCCTGTGGTCAGTCAGTGATTGCTGGTTAATGTGCTGTGGTGTCAAGTTAGAAACGCAAGAAGGTGGGAGAAGCCCGATTTTCTCCCTTTGGAAAGCCTGCTGAAACCCACACCACCGGGACACTGCTCACTCCACAGATGCCGCTGAAGAGCAGTTAGTTTTTACCTGAAGAAACCAGGAGCTTGCGATTCGTTCCTGGGAGCTCTCCCCAGGAGAATACTGTAGCTAAAGTGCCAACTAAATGTGACCTCTAGTCTTGAGGTAAGGTGCACATTTTCCCATTACAAAAGAGAGGGGTGCACCAGTTGCCAGGAAGTCTTAGTCAATGGACGGCTTTAGCTTTAGTAGGGCTCACAGTGCTCAAGACACTTACGTGGTCACTTCTTTCCAAGGAAGTATACTGTGTCCCCAGAGCCTTCTGAGCACAATCAAGGGATACACAGTTGTGGGAACATTCCTCACCATGCAGTTGGATAGGCCGGGAACTAATGTGTTCCCTATGGTTAGCGATCCACAGCTTTGAAACAGCCTCAGGAAGGCGGTTCGTGGCAGGCTTTCATTCCATGCGGGTCTGCCATTTGGAGGAAACGTAAGATGCCCTGAAAGAAACCACCGGGTCTCCAATTCAGTTTGGGATCTCCTGCTCGACGTCTCTCTAAGTGATGCGAATGTGGCCTTTAGGTCCAGACTGAAATAAAGTAGAGATTTACCCTGAGCATCGCTAGGCATTTGGAACATCCAAAGTCACCTAGGCCTACTGAGGGCATTTAGAGGATTATGCCGTTCACCACATGCAGAACACACTGCATCCAAAGGTTTCATCGCAGAAGGCCAAACTGCGTTCCAACGGTCTCCTTTGGATTGCCAGAGAAGATAGGTCTATGTGCTGGGTGATCCAGTTTGTCATGGAGAATCTCGGAAAAGGCAGGATTTCCCCCATTTGAAAGGGAGATAGTGGCGGCCTCAAGGCTGACTGAAAGACATTGCCATTACCCGTCTTCTAGTCACCTCAAGGAAGGCCTCAGTGAAGGAAGTGAGTTTTCTCCTACGATTCCAGGAGGTCTCCAGTGCCTTGTTTTGAGTTCATGCTACGTTTGCCCTAGCTCAGTGCCAAGTAAACGTGACCCATAGCCTCAGGTAAGCACGAGTGTTTCCTCTCAGCAATGTTTTGTGTGCAGCCATCTCCATGAGCCGTGACTCGAGAGAGGGCTTTAACTCAACTACGGCTTTCCGTAGACCTAAGAGAGTCACGTAGGAATTCCCTTCTGATTGAGTGTGTGTGCACTGTAGTTCCCTTTTATTTTCCGAGAAACATAACACAGAACAGAATGTTAGGGTCAACTCTTTCTATGCAGAGGGAAGGGTAATGAACAGATTCTCGCTGGCAGAGCTTGATTTCTACAGCTGTAAGGCAGCCCCAGGACCACGTTTTTGCCAGTATTCCATTCAACGTGGCTCTCCCTCTGCGGAGGCCCTCTGAACTGCACTGAAAGTATCCCTGAGCCTAAAGTGCATCCTGGCAACTCTTACCTGTCATCTCTCTATTGTGAAGCAAGGCACACGGTAGGTCCAGCCTGACAGAAAATGCTGAAAATCTGGTAAAATTATGAGGCATTTGGACGATCCAAAGTCACCTAGGCAGGACTAGTTCATGAAGCGTGTAATGCTATTCATGGCTCGCAAAACACCCCGCGTCCAACGAAGTGCGATCATAGAAAGGCCCAGTGGGGCTGAAAGTCTCCAGTGGTCAGTCAGAGATTGCTGGTTATTTTGCTGTGGTGTCAAGTTAGAAATGCGAGAATGTGGGAGAAGCCCGACTTTCTCCCTTTGGAAAGCAGCTCCATTGCAGCTTCCAAGCCTGCTGAAAGCCACACCACCGCGACACTGCTCACTCCACAGATGCCGCCGAAGAGCAGTTAGTTTTTACCTGAAGAAACCAGGAGCTTGCAATTCCTTCCTGGGAGCTCACCACAGGAGCATACTGTAGCTAAAGTGCCAACTAAATGTGACCTCTAGTCTTGAGGTAAGGTGCACATTTTCCCATTACAAGAGAGAGGAGTGCACCAGTTGCCAGGAAGTCTTAGTCAATGGACGGCTTTAGCTTTAGTAGTGCTCACAGTGCTCAAGACTCTCACGTGGTCAGTTCTTTCCAAGGAAGTACACTGTGTCCGCAAAGCCTTCTGAGCACAATCAAGGGATTCACAGTTGTGGGAACATTCCTCACCATGCAGTTGGAAGGGCCGGGAACTAATGTGTTCCCTATGGTTAGCGATCCACAGCTTTGAAACAGCCTCAGGAAGGCGGTTCGTGGCAGGCTTTCATTCCATGCGGGTCTGCCACTTGGAGGAAACATAAGATGCCTTGAAAGAAACCACCGGGACTCCAATTCAGTTTGGTGACTCCTGTCGAGGTCTCTCTAAGTGATGCGAAAGTGGCCTTTAGGTCCAGACTGAAATAAAGTAGAGATTTACCCTGAGCATCGCTAGGCATTAGGAACATCCAAAGTCACCTAGGCCTACTGGGGCATTTAGAGGATTATGCCGTTCACCACATGCAGAACACACTGCATCCAAAAGTTTCATCGCAGAAGGCCAAATTGCGTTCCAATGCTCTCCTTTGGATTGCCAGAGAAGATAGGTCTATGTGCTGGGTGATCCAGTTTGTCATGGAGAATCTCGGAAAAGGCAGGATTTCCCCCATTTGAAAGGTAGATAGTGGTGGCATCAAGGCTGACAAAAGACATTGCCATTACCCGTCTTCTGGTCACCTATAGGAATGCCTCAGTGAAGGAAGTGAGTTTTCCCCTACCAATCCAGGTGGTCTCCAGTGCCTTGTTTGGAGGTCATGCTACGTTTGCCCTAGCTCAGTGCAAAGTAAACGTGACCCATAGCCTCAGGTAAGCACGAGTGTTTCCTCTCATCAATGTTTTTTGTGCAGCCATCTCCATGAGCCGTGACTCGAGAGAGGGCTTTAACTCAACTACGGCTTTCCATAGCCCTAAGAGAGTCACGTAGGAATTCCCTTCTGAGGGAGAGTGTGTGCACTGTAGTTCCGTTTTATTTTCCGAGAAACATAACACAGAACAGACTGTTGGGGTCAACTCTTTCTATGCAGAGGGAAGGGTAATGAACAGATTCTCGCTGGCAGAGCTTGATTTCTACAGCTCTAAGGCAGCCCCAGGACCACGTTTTTGCCAGTATTCCATTCAACGTGGCTCTCCCTCTGTGGAAGCCCTCTGAACTGCACTGAAAGAATCCCTGAGTCTAAAGTGCATCCTGGCTACTCTTACCTGTCATCTCTCTATTGTGAAGCAAGGTACACGGTAGGTCCAGCCTGACAGAAAATGCTGAAAATCCGGTAAAACTGTGAGGCATTTGGACGATCCAAATTCACCTAGGCCGGACTAGTTCATGAAGCGTGTAATGCTATTCATGGCAGGCAAAACACCCAGCGTCCAACGAAGTGTGAACAAAGAAAGGCCCAGTGGGGCTCAAAGTCTCCAGTGGTCAATCAGAGATTGCTGGTTAATGCGCTGTGGAGTCAAGTTGGAAACGGGAGAAAAAGGGAGAACCCCGTATTGACAGCAGCTTCATTGCAGCTTCCAAGCCTGCTAAAAACCACACCACCAGGATACTATTCACACCACTGGTGCCGCTGAAGAGCACAGAGGCTTTTCCTAAAGAATCCAGGCACTTGCGATTCCTGCCTGGGAGCTCTCCGCAGGAGCATACTGTAGCTAAAGTGCCAACTAAATGTGACCTCTAGTCTTGAGGTAAGGTGCACATTTTCCCATTACAAGAGACAGGGGTGCACCAGTTGCCAGGATGTCTTAGTCAATGGACGGCTTTAGCTTTAGTAGGGCTGACCGTGCTCAAGACTCTCACGTGGTCACTTCTTTCCAAAGAAGTACACTGTGTGCCCAAAGCCTTCTGAGCACAATCAAGGGATACACAGCTCTGGGAACATCCCTCACTATGCAGTTGGAAGTGCCGGGAACTAATGTGTTCTCTATGGCTAGCGATCCACAGCTTTGAAACAGCCTCAGGAAGGCGCTTCGTGGCAGGCTTTCATTCCATGCGGGTCTGCCAATTGGAGGAAACATAAGATGCCCTGAAAGAAACCACAGGGGCTCCAATTCAGTTTGGGGGCTCCTGCTCGAGGTCTCTCTAAAGGATGAAGAAACTGGCCTTTAGATCCAGACTGAAATAAAGAAGAGATTTACCCTGAGCATTGCTAGGCATTTGGAGCATCCAAATCACCTAGGCCTACTGAGGACATTTAGAGCATTATGCCGTTCACTACATGCAGAACACACTGCATCCAACAGTTTCATCGCAGAAGGCCGAATTGCGTTCCTATGGTCTCCTTTGGATTGTCCGAGAAGCTAGGTCCATGTGCTGGGTGATCCAGTTTGTCATTGAGAAGCCTGTAAAAAGGCACGATTTCCCCCATTTGAAAGGTAGATAGTGGCGGCCTCAAGGCTGACTGAAAGTCATTGCTGTTACCCTTCTTCTAGTCAGTCCTAGGCATGCCTCAGTGAAGAAAGTGAGTTTTCTCCTACGAATCCAGGTGGTCTCCAGTGCCTTGCTAGGAGCTCATCCCACGCTTGCCCAAGCTCAGTGCGAAGGAAACGTGACCCCTAGCCTCAAGGTAAGCACGAGTGTTTCCTATCAGCAAAGTTTTGTGTGCAGCCATCTCCATGAGTCCTGACTCGAAAAGTGCTTTAACTCCTCTATGGCTTTCTGTAGGCCTAAGAGAGTCACGTAGGAATTCCGTTCTGGGGGAGAGCGTGTTCGCTGTGAGTGCCCTTTTTGTTTTCCGAGCAAAAATAACACAGAAGAGACTCTTGGGGTCAACTCTTTCTATGCAGACAGAAGGGCAACAAACTGATTCTCGCATGCAGAACTTGATGGTTACAACTATAAGGCAGCTCCAGGACCACGTTTTTGCCTGTATTCCATTCAACGTGGCTCTCCCTCTGCCGAGGCCCTCTGAACTGCACTGAAAGAATCCCTGAGCCTAAAGTGCATCCTGGCAACTCTTACCTGTCATCTCTCTATTGTGAAGCAAGGTACACGGTAGGTCCAGGCTGACAGAAACTACTGAAAAACCGGTAAAATAGTGAGGCATTTGGACGATCCAACGTCACCTAGGCCGGACTCGTTCATGAAGCGTGTAATGCTATTCATGGCACGCAAAACACCCCGCGTCCAAGTGTGATCATAGAAAGGCCCAGTGGGGCTCAAAGTCTCCTGTGGTCAGTCAGTGATTGCTGGTTAATGTGCTGTGGTGTCAAGTTAGAAACGCAAGAAGGTGGGAGAAGCCCGATTTTCTCCCTTTGGAAAGCCTGCTGAAACCCACACCACCGGGACACTGCTCACTCCACAGATGCCGCTGAAGAGCAGTTAGTTTTTACCTGAAGAAACCAGGAGCTTGCGATTCGTTCCTGGGAGCTCTCCCCAGGAGAATACTGTAGCTAAAGTGCCAACTAAATGTGACCTCTAGTCTTGAGGTAAGGTGCACATTTTCCCATTACAAAAGAGAGGGGTGCACCAGTTGCCAGGAAGTCTTAGTCAATGGACGGCTTTAGCTTTAGTAGGGCTCACAGTGCTCAAGACACTTACGTGGTCACTTCTTTCCAAGGAAGTATACTGTGTCCCCAGAGCCTTCTGAGCACAATCAAGGGATACACAGTTGTGGGAACATTCCTCACCATGCAGTTGGATAGGCCGGGAACTAATGTGTTCCCTATGGTTAGCGATCCACAGCTTTGAAACAGCCTCAGGAAGGCGGTTCGTGGCAGGCTTTCATTCCATGCGGGTCTGCCATTTGGAGGAAACGTAAGATGCCCTGAAAGAAACCACCGGGTCTCCAATTCAGTTTGGGATCTCCTGCTCGACGTCTCTCTAAGTGATGCGAATGTGGCCTTTAGGTCCAGACTGAAATAAAGTAGAGATTTACCCTGAGCATCGCTAGGCATTTGGAACATCCAAAGTCACCTAGGCCTACTGAGGGCATTTAGAGGATTATGCCGTTCACCACATGCAGAACACACTGCATCCAAAGGTTTCATCGCAGAAGGCCAAACTGCGTTCCAACGGTCTCCTTTGGATTGCCAGAGAAGATAGGTCTATGTGCTGGGTGATCCAGTTTGTCATGGAGAATCTCGGAAAAGGCAGGATTTCCCCCATTTGAAAGGGAGATAGTGGCGGCCTCAAGGCTGACTGAAAGACATTGCCATTACCCGTCTTCTAGTCACCTCAAGGAAGGCCTCAGTGAAGGAAGTGAGTTTTCTCCTACGATTCCAGGAGGTCTCCAGTGCCTTGTTTTGAGTTCATGCTACGTTTGCCCTAGCTCAGTGCCAAGTAAACGTGACCCATAGCCTCAGGTAAGCACGAGTGTTTCCTCTCAGCAATGTTTTGTGTGCAGCCATCTCCATGAGCCGTGACTCGAGAGAGGGCTTTAACTCAACTACGGCTTTCCGTAGACCTAAGAGAGTCACGTAGGAATTCCCTTCTGATTGAGTGTGTGTGCACTGTAGTTCCCTTTTATTTTCCGAGAAACATAACACAGAACAGAATGTTAGGGTCAACTCTTTCTATGCAGAGGGAAGGGTAATGAACAGATTCTCGCTGGCAGAGCTTGATTTCTACAGCTGTAAGGCAGCCCCAGGACCACGTTTTTGCCAGTATTCCATTCAACGTGGCTCTCCCTCTGCGGAGGCCCTCTGAACTGCACTGAAAGTATCCCTGAGCCTAAAGTGCATCCTGGCAACTCTTACCTGTCATCTCTCTATTGTGAAGCAAGGCACACGGTAGGTCCAGCCTGACAGAAAATGCTGAAAATCTGGTAAAATTATGAGGCATTTGGACGATCCAAAGTCACCTAGGCAGGACTAGTTCATGAAGCGTGTAATGCTATTCATGGCTCGCAAAACACCCCGCGTCCAACGAAGTGCGATCATAGAAAGGCCCAGTGGGGCTGAAAGTCTCCAGTGGTCAGTCAGAGATTGCTGGTTATTTTGCTGTGGTGTCAAGTTAGAAATGCGAGAATGTGGGAGAAGCCCGACTTTCTCCCTTTGGAAAGCAGCTCCATTGCAGCTTCCAAGCCTGCTGAAAGCCACACCACCGCGACACTGCTCACTCCACAGATGCCGCCGAAGAGCAGTTAGTTTTTACCTGAAGAAACCAGGAGCTTGCAATTCCTTCCTGGGAGCTCACCACAGGAGCATACTGTAGCTAAAGTGCCAACTAAATGTGACCTCTAGTCTTGAGGTAAGGTGCACATTTTCCCATTACAAGAGAGAGGAGTGCACCAGTTGCCAGGAAGTCTTAGTCAATGGACGGCTTTAGCTTTAGTAGTGCTCACAGTGCTCAAGACTCTCACGTGGTCAGTTCTTTCCAAGGAAGTACACTGTGTCCGCAAAGCCTTCTGAGCACAATCAAGGGATTCACAGTTGTGGGAACATTCCTCACCATGCAGTTGGAAGGGCCGGGAACTAATGTGTTCCCTATGGTTAGCGATCCACAGCTTTGAAACAGCCTCAGGAAGGCGGTTCGTGGCAGGCTTTCATTCCATGCGGGTCTGCCACTTGGAGGAAACATAAGATGCCTTGAAAGAAACCACCGGGACTCCAATTCAGTTTGGTGACTCCTGTCGAGGTCTCTCTAAGTGATGCGAAAGTGGCCTTTAGGTCCAGACTGAAATAAAGTAGAGATTTACCCTGAGCATCGCTAGGCATTAGGAACATCCAAAGTCACCTAGGCCTACTGGGGCATTTAGAGGATTATGCCGTTCACCACATGCAGAACACACTGCATCCAAAAGTTTCATCGCAGAAGGCCAAATTGCGTTCCAATGCTCTCCTTTGGATTGCCAGAGAAGATAGGTCTATGTGCTGGGTGATCCAGTTTGTCATGGAGAATCTCGGAAAAGGCAGGATTTCCCCCATTTGAAAGGTAGATAGTGGTGGCATCAAGGCTGACAAAAGACATTGCCATTACCCGTCTTCTGGTCACCTATAGGAATGCCTCAGTGAAGGAAGTGAGTTTTCCCCTACCAATCCAGGTGGTCTCCAGTGCCTTGTTTGGAGGTCATGCTACGTTTGCCCTAGCTCAGTGCAAAGTAAACGTGACCCATAGCCTCAGGTAAGCACGAGTGTTTCCTCTCATCAATGTTTTTTGTGCAGCCATCTCCATGAGCCGTGACTCGAGAGAGGGCTTTAACTCAACTACGGCTTTCCATAGCCCTAAGAGAGTCACGTAGGAATTCCCTTCTGAGGGAGAGTGTGTGCACTGTAGTTCCGTTTTATTTTCCGAGAAACATAACACAGAACAGACTGTTGGGGTCAACTCTTTCTATGCAGAGGGAAGGGTAATGAACAGATTCTCGCTGGCAGAGCTTGATTTCTACAGCTCTAAGGCAGCCCCAGGACCACGTTTTTGCCAGTATTCCATTCAACGTGGCTCTCCCTCTGTGGAAGCCCTCTGAACTGCACTGAAAGAATCCCTGAGTCTAAAGTGCATCCTGGCAACTCTTACCTGTCATCTCTCTATTGTGAAGCAAGGTACACGGTTGGTCCAGCCTGACAGAAAATGCTGAAAATCCGGTAAAATTGTGAGGCATTTGGACGATCCAAATTTACCTAGGCCGGACTAGTTCACGAAGCGTGTAATGCGATTCATGGCACGCAAAACACACCGCGTCCAACGAAATGTGATCATAGAAAGGCCCAGTGGGGCTGAAAGTCTCCAGTAGTCAGTCAGAGAGTGCTAGTAAATGGGCTGTGGCATCAAGTTGTAAACGGGAGAATATTGGAGAAACCCGTATTGACAGCAGCTTCATTGCAGCTTCCAAGCCTGCTGAAAACCACTCCACCAGGATACTATTCACTCCACAGGTGCCGCTGAAGAGCACATAGTTTTTTCCTAAAGAATCCAGGGGCTTGCGATTCCTTCCTGGGAGCTCACCGCAGGAGCATACTGTAGCTAAAGTGCCAACTAAATGTGACCTCTAGTCTTGAGGTAAGGTGCACATTTTCCCATTACAAGAGAGACGGGTGCACCAGTTGCCAGGAAGTCTTAGTCAATGGACAGCTTTAGCTTTAGTAGTGCTCACAGTGCTCAAGACTCTCACGTGGTCAGTTCTTTCCAAGGAAGTACACTGTGTCCCCAAATCCTTCTGAGCACAGTCAACTGATACACAGTTGTGGGAACATTCCTCACCATGCCGTTGGAAGGGCCGGGAACTAATGTGTTCCCTATGGTTAGCGATCCACAGCTTTGAAAGAGCCTCAGGAAGGCGGTTCGTGGCAGGCTTTCATTCCATGCGGGTCTGCCACTTGGAGGAAACATAAGATGCCTTGAAAGAAACCACCGGGAATCCAATTCAGTTTGGGGACTCCTGTCGAGGTCTCTCTAAGTGATGCGAAAGTGGCCTTTAGGTCCAGACTGAAATAAGGTAGAGATTTACCCTGAGCATCGCTAGGCATTTGGAACATCCAAAGTCACCTAGGCCTACTGAGGGCATTTAGAGGATTATGCCGTTCAGCACATGCAGAACACACTGCATCATCCAAAAGTTTCATTGCAGAAGGCCAAATTGTGTTCCAACGGTTTCCTTTGGATTGCCAGAGAAGATAGGTCTATGTGCTGGGTGATCCAGTTTGTCATGGAGAATCTCAGAAAAGGCAGGATTTCCCCCATTTGAAAGGTAGATAGTGGCGGCCTCAAGGCTGACTGAAAGACATTGCCATTTCCCGTCATCTAAACACCTCTAGGAAGGCCTCAGTGAAGAAAGTGAGTTTTCTCCTACGATTCCAGGAGGCCTCCAGTGCCTTGTTTTGAGTTCATGCTACGTTTGCCCTAGCTCAGTGCAAAGTAAACGTGACCCATAGCCTCAGGTAAGCACGAGTGTTTCCTCTCAGCAATGTTTTTTGTGCAGCCATCTCCATGAGCCGTGACTCGAGAGAGGGTTTTAACTCAACAACGGCTTTCCGTAGCCCTAAGAGAGCCACGTAGGAATTCCCTTCTGAGGGAGAGTGTGTGCCCTCTAGTTCCGTTTTATTTTCCGAGAAACATAACACAGAACAGACTGTGGGGTCAACTGTTTCTATGCAGAGGAAAGGGTAATGAACAGATTCTCGCTGGCAGAGCTTGATTTCTACAGCTGTAAGGCAGCCCCAGGACCACGTTTTTGCCTGTATTCCATTCAACGTGGCTCTCCCTCTGCGGAGGCCCTCTGAACTGCACTGAAAGTATCCCTGAGCCTAAAGTGCATCCTGGCACCTTTTACCTGTCATCTCTCTATTGTGAAGCAAGGCACACGGTAGGTCCAGCCTGACAGAAAATGCTGAAAATCTGGTAAAATTATGAGGCATTTCGACGATCCAAAGTCACCTAGGCCGGACTAGTTCATGAAGCTTGTAATGCGATTCATGGCACGCAAAACAGCCCGCGTCCAACGAAGTGTGATCATAGAAAGGCCCATTGGGGCTGAAAGTCTCCAGTGGTCAGTCAGAGATTGCTGGTTAATGTGCTGTGGTGTCAAGTTGGAAACGCGAGAATGTGGGAGAAGCCCGACTTTCTCCCTTTGGAAAGCAGCTCCATTGCAGCTTCCAAGCCTGCTGAAACCCACACCACCGCGACACTGCTCACTCCACAGATGCCGCCGAAGAGCAGTTAGTTTTTACATGAAGAAACCAGGAGCTTGCAATTCCTTCCTGGGAGCTCACCACAGGAGCATACTGTAGCTAAAGTGCCAACTAAATGTGACCTCTAGTCTTGAGGTAAGGTGCACATTTTCCCATTACAAGAGAGAGGGGTGCACCAGTTGCCAGGAAGTCTTATTCAATGGACGGCTTTAGCTTTAGTAGTGCTCACAGTGCTCAAGACTCTCACGTGGTCAGTTCTTTCCAAGGAAGTACACTGTGTCCGCAAAGCCTTCTGAGCACAATCAAGGGATTCACAGTTGTGGGAACATTCCTCACCATGCAGTTGGAAGGGCCGGGAACTAATGTGTTCCCTATGGTTAGCGATCCACAGCTTTGAAACAGCCTCAGGAAGGCGGTTCGTGGCAGGCTTTCATTCCATGCGGGTCTGCCACTTGGAGGAAACATAAGATGCCTTGAAAGAAACCACCGGGACTCCAATTCAGTTTGGTGACTTCTGTCGAGGTCTCTCTAAGTGATGCGAAAGTGGCCTTTAGGTCCAGACTGAAATAAAGTAGAGATTTACCCTGAGCATCGCTAGGCATTAGGAACATCCGAAGTCACCTAGGCCTACTGGGGCATTTAGAGGATTATGCCGTTCACCACATGCAGAACACACTGCATCCAAAAGTTTCATCGCAGAAGGCCAAATTGCATTCCAGCGGTCTCCTTTGGATTGCCAGAGAAGATAGGTCTATGTGCTGGGTGATCCAGTTTGTCATGGAGAATCTCGGAAAAGGCAGGATTTCCACCATTTGAAAGGTAGATAGTGGCGGCCTCAAGGCTGACTGAAAGACATTGCCATTACCCGTCTTCTGGTCACATCTAGGAATGCCTCAGTGAAGGAAGTGAGTTTTCCCCTACCAATCCAGGTGGTCTCCAGTGCCTTGTTTGGAGGTCATGCTACGTTTGCCCTAGCTCAGTGCAAAGTAAACGTGACCCATAGCCTCAGGTAAACACGAGTGTTTCCTCTCAGCAATGTTTTTTGTGCAGCCATCTCCATGAGCCGTGACTCGAGAGAGGGCTTTAACTCAACTACGGCTTTCCATAGCCCTAAGAGAGTCACGTAGGAATTCCCTTCTGAGGGAGAGTGTGTGCACTGTAGTTCCGTTTTATTTTCCGAGAAACATAACACAGAACAGACTGTTGGGGTCAACTCTTTCTATGCAGAGGGAAGGGTAATGAACAGATTCTCGCTGGCAGAGCTTGATTTCTACAGCTCTAAGGCAGCCCCAGGACCACGTTTTTGCCAGTATTCCATTCAACGTGGCTCTGCCTCTGCGGAGGCCCTCTGAACTGCACTGAAAGAATCCCTGAGCCTAAAGTGCATCCTGGCAACTCTTACCTGTCATCTCTCTATTGTGAAGCAAGGTACACGGTAGGTCCAGCCTGACAGAAAATGCTGAAAATCCGGTAAAATTGTGAGGCATTTGGACGATCCAAATTCACCTAGGCCGGACTAGTTCATGAAGCGTGTAATGCGATTCATGGCACGCAAAACACCCCACGTCCAACGAAGTGTGATCATAGAAAGGCCCAGTGGGGCTGAAAGTCTCCAGTAGTCAGTCAGAGAGTGCTAGTAAATGGGCTGTGGCATCAAGTTGTAAACGGGAGAATATTGGAGAAACCCGTATTGACAGCAGCTTCATTTCAGCTTCCAAGCCTGCTGAAAACCACTCCACCAGGATACTATTCACTCCACAGGTGCCGCTGAAGAGCACATAGTTTTTCCTAAAGAATCCAGGGGCTTGCGATTCCTTCCTGGGAGCTCACCGCAGGAGCATACTGTAGCTAAAGTGCCAACTAAATGTGACCTCTAGTCTTGAGGTAAGGTCCATATTTTCCCATTACAAGAGAGACGGGTGCACCAGTTGCCAGGAAGTCTTAGTCAATGGACGGCTTTAGCTTTAGTAGGGCTGACATTGCTCAAGACACTCAAGTGGTCACTTCTTTCCAAAGAAGTACACTGTGTGCCCAAAGCCTTCTGAGCACAATCAAGGGATACACAGCTCTGGGAACATCCCTCACTATGCAGTTGGAAGGGCCGGGAACTAATGTGTTCTCAATGGCTAGCGTTCCACAGCTTTGAAACAGCCTCAGGAAGGCGCTTCGTGGCAGGCTTTCATTCCATGCGGGTCTGCCACTTGGAGGAAACGTAAGATGCCCTGAAAGAAACCACCGCCGCTCCAATTCAGTTTGGGGGCTCCTGCTCGAGGTCTCTAGAAGTGATGTGGAAAGTGGCCTTTAGGTCCAGACTGAAATAAAGAAGAGGTTTACCCTGAGAATTGCTAGGCATTTGGAGCATCCAAAGTCACCTAGGCCTACTGAGGACATTTAGAGGATTATGCCGTTCACCACATGCAGAACACACTGCATCCAACAGTTTTATCGCAGAAGGCCAAATTGCGTTCCTATCGTCTCCTTTGGATTGTCCGAGAAGCTAGGTACATGTGCTGGGTTATCCTGTTTGTCATTGAGAAGCCAGTAAAAAGGCAGGATTTCCCCCATTTGAAAGGTAGATAGTGGCGGCTTCAAGGTTGACTGAAAGACATTGCTGTTACCCGTCTTCTAGTCAGTCCTAGGAATGCCTCAGTGAAGAAAGTGAGTTTTCTCCTACGAATCCATGTGGTCTCCAGTGCCTTGCTAGGAGCTCATCCCACGCTTGCCCAAGCTCAGTGCGAAGGAAACGTGACCCCTAGCCTCAAGGTAAGCACGAGTGTTTCCTATCAGCAATGTTTTGTGTGCAGCCATCTCCATGAGTCCTGAGTCTACAGAGTGCTTTAACTCCTCTATGGCTTTCTGTAGACCTAAGAGAGTCACGTAGGAATTCCGTTCTGGGGGAGAGCGTGTTCGCTGTGAGTGCCCTTTTTGTTTTCCGAGCAAAAATAACACAGAAGAGACTGTTGGGGTCAACTCTTTCTATGCAGAGGGAAGGGCAACGAACTGATTCTCGCATGCAGAGCTTGATGGTTACAACTGTAAGGCAGCTCCAGGACCAGGTTTTTCACAGTATTCCATTCAACGTGGCACTCCCTCTGCGGAGGCCCTATGAACTGCACTGAAAGAATCCCTGAGCCTAAAGTGCATCCTGGCAACTCTTACCTGTCATCTCTCTATTGTGAAGCAAGGTACACGGTACGTCCAGCCTGACAGAAACTACTGAAAAACCGGTAAAATTGTGAGGCATTTGGACGATCCAACGTCACCTAGGCCGGACTCGTTCATGAAGAGTGTAATGCTATTCATGGCACGCAAAACACCCCGCGTCCAGTGTGATCATAGAAAGGCCCAGTGGGGCTCAAAGTCTCCAGTGGTCAGTCAGAGATTGCTGGTTAATGTGCTGTGGTGTCAAGTTGGAAACGCAAGAATGTGGGAGAAGCCCGAATTTCTCCTTTTGGAAAGCCTGCTGAAACCCACAACACCGGGACACTGCTCACTCCACAGATGCCGCTGAAGGGCAGTTAGTTTTTACCTGAAGAAACCAGGAGCTTGCGATTCGTTCCTGGGAGCTCTCCCCAGGAGCATACTGTAGCTAAAGTGCCAACTAAATGTGACCTCTAGTCTTGAGGTAAGGTGCACATTTTCCCATTACAAAAGAGAGGGGTGCACCAGTTGCCAGGAAGTCTTAGTCAGTGGACGGCTTTAGCTTTAGTAGGGCTCACAGTGCTCAAGACTCTCACGGGGTAAGTTCTTTCCAAGGAAGTATACTGTGTCCCCAGAGCCTTCTGAGCACAATCAAGGCATACACAGTTGTGGGAACATTCCTCAACATACAGTTGGATGGGCCGGGAACTAATGTGTTCCCTATGGTTAGCGATCCACAGCCTTGAAACAGCATCAGGAAGGCGGTTCGTGGCAGGCTTTCATTCCATGCGGGTCTGCCACTTGGAGGAAACGTAAGATGCCAAGAAAGAAACCACACGGGCTCCAATTCAGTTTGGGGTCTCCTGCTCGAGGACTCTCTAAGTGATGCGAATGTGGCATTTAGGTCCAGACTGAAATAAAGTAGAGATTTACCCTGAGCATCGCTAGGCATTTGGAACATCCAAAGTCACCTAGGCCTACTGAGGGCATTTAGAGGATTATGCCGTTCACCACATGCAGAACACACTGCATCCAAAGGTTTCATCGCAGAAGGCCAAACTGCGTACCAACGGTCTCCTTTGGATTGCCAGAGAAGATAGGTCTATGTGCTGGGTGATCCAGTTTGTCATGGAGAATCTCGGAAAAGGCAGGATTTCCCCCATTTGAAAGGTAGATAGTGGCGGCCTCAAGGCTGACTGAAAGACATTGCCATTACCCGTCTTCTAGTCACCTCTAGGAAGGCCTCATTGAAGAAAGTGAGTTTTCTCCTATGATTCCAGGAGGTCTCCAGTGCCTTGTTTTGAGTTCATGCTACGTTTGCCATAGCTCAGTGCAAAATAAACGTGACCCATAGCCTCAGGTAAGCACGAGTGTTTCCTCTCAGCAATGTTTTGTGTGCAGCCATCTCCATGAGCCGTGACTCGAGAGAGGGCTTTAACTATACTACGGCTTTCCGTAGACCTAAGAGAGTCACGTAGGAATTCCCTACTGATTGAGAGTGTGTGCACTGTAGTTCCCTTTTATTTTCCGAGAAGCATAACACAGAACAGACTGTTGGGGTCAACTCTTTCTATGCAGAGGGAAGGTTAATGAACAGATTCTCTCTGGCAGAGCTTGATTTCTACAGCTGTAAGGCAGCCCCAGGACCACGTTTTTGCCTGTATTCCATTCAACGTGGCTCTCCCTCTTCGGAGGCCCTCTGAACTGCACTGAAAGTATCCCTGAGCCTAAAGTGCATCCTGGCACCTCTTACCTGTCATCTCTCTATTGTGAAGCAAGGCACACGGTAGGTCCAGCCTGACAGAAAATGCTGAAAATCTGGTAAAATTATGAGGCATTTGGACGATCCAAAGTCACCTAGGCCGGACTAGTTCATGAAGCGTGTAATGCGATTCATGGCACGCAAAACAGCCCGCGTCCAACGAAGTGTGATCATAGAAAGGCCCAGTGGGGCTGAAAGTCTCCAGTGGTCAGTCAGAGATTGCTGGTTAATGTGCTGTGGTGTCAAGTTGGAAACGCGAGAATGTGGGAGAAGCCCGACTTTCTCCCTTTGGAAAGCAGCTCCATTGCAGCTTCCAAGCCTGCTGAAACCCACACCACCGCGACACTGCTCACTCCACAGATGCCGCTGAAGAGCAGTTAGTTTTTACCTGAGGAAACCAGGAGCTTGCAATTCCTTCCTGGGAGCTCACCACAGGAGCATACTGTAGCTAAAGTGCCAACTAAATGTGACCTCTAGTCTTGAGGTAAGGTGCACATTTTCCCATTACAAGAGAGAGGGGTGCACCAGTTGCCAGGAAGTCTTAGTCACTGGACGGCTTTAGCTTTAGTAGTGCTCACAGTGCTCAAGACTCTCACGAGGTCAGTTCTTTCCAAGGAAGTACACTGTGTGCCCAAAGCCTTCTGAGCACAATTAAGGGATACACAGTTGTGGGAACATTCCTCACCATGCAGTTGGATGGGCCGGGAACTAATGTGATCCCTATGGTTAGCGATCCACAGCTTTGAAACAGCCTCAGGAAGGCGGTTCGTGGCAGGCTTTCATTCCATGCGTGTCTGCCACTTGGAGGAAACATATGATGCCTTGAAAGTAACCACGGGAACTCCAATTCAGTTTGGGGACTCCTGTCGAGGTCTCTCTAAGTGATGCGAAAGTGGACTATAGGTCCAGACTGAAATAAAGTAGAGATTTACCCTGAGCATCGCTAGGCATTTGGAACATCCAAAGTCACCTAGGCCTACTGAGGGCATTTAGAGGATTATGCCGTTCACCACATGCAGAACACACTGCATCCAACAGTTTCATCGCAGAAGGCCAAATTGCGTTCCAACGGTCTCCTTTGGATTGCCAGAGAAGATAGGTCTATGTGCTGGGTGATCCAGTTTGTCATGGAGAATCTCGGAAAAGGCAGGATTTCCCCAATTTGAAAGGTAGATAGTGACGGCCTCAAGGCTGATTGAAAGTCATTGCTGTTTCCCATCTTCTAGTCACCTCTAGCAATGCCTCAGTGAAGGAAGTGAGTGTTCTCCTACTAATCCAGGTGCTCTCCAGTGCCTTGTTTGGAGTTCATGCTACGTTTGCCCTAGCTCAGTGCCAAGTAAACGTGACCCATAGCCTCAGGTAAGCACGAGTGTTTCCTCTCAGCAATGTTTTGTGTGCAGCCATCTCCATGAGCCGTGACTCCAGAGAGGGCTTTAACTATACTACGGCTTTCCGTAGCCCTAAGAGAGTCACGTAGGAATTCCTTTCTGAGGGAGAGTGTGTGCACTGTAGTTCCCTTTTATTTTCCGAGAAACATAACACAGAACAGACTGTGCGGTCAACTGTTTCTATGCAGAGGGAAGGGTAATGAACAGATTCTCGCTTGCAGAATGATTTCTACAGCTGTAAGTCAGCCCCAGGACCACGTTTTTGCCTGTATTCCATTCAACGTGGCTCTGCCTCTGTGCAGGCCCTCTGAACTGCACTGAAAGAATCCCTGAGCCTAATGTGCATCCTGGCAACTCTTACCTGTCATCTCTCTATTGTGAAGCAAGGTACACGGTAGGTCCAGGCTGAGAGAAACTACTGAAAACCGGTAAAATTGTGAGGCATTTGGACGATCCAACGTCACCTAGGCCGGACTCGTTCATGAAGCGTGTAATGCTATTCATGGCACGCAAAACACCCCACGTCCAACGAAGTGTGATCATAGAAAGGCCCAGTGGGGCTGAAAGTCTCCAGTGGTTAGTCAGAGATTGCTGGTTAATGTGCTGTGGTGTCAAGTTGGAAACGCGAGAATGTGGGAGAAGCCCGACTTTCTCCCTTTGGAAAGCAGCTCCATTGCAGCTTCCAAGCCTGCTGAAACCCACACCACCGCGACACTGCTCACTCCACAGATGCCGCTGAAGAGCAGTTAGTTTTTACCTGAAGAAACCAGGAGCTTGCAATTCCTTCCTAGGAGCTCACCACAGGAGCATACTGTAGCTAAAGTGCCAACTAAATGTGACCTCTAGTCTTGAGGTAAGGTGCACATTTTCCCATTACAAGAGAGAGGGGTGCACCAGTTGCCAGGAAGTCTTAGTCAATGGACGGCTTTAGCTTTAGTAGGGCTCACAGTGCTCAAGACTCTCACGTGGTCAGTTCATTCCTAGGATGTACACTGTGTCCCCAAATCCTCTGAGGTTAATCAAGGGATACACAGCTCTGGCAACATTCCTCACCATGCAGTTGGAAGGGCCGGGAACTAATGTGTTCCCTATGGTTAGCGATCCACAGCTTTGAAACAGCCTCAGGAAGGCGGTTCGTGGCAGGCTTTCATTCCATACGGGTCTGCCACTTGGAGGAAACATAAGATGCCTTGAAAGAAACCACCGGGACTCCAATTCACTTTGGGGACTCCTGCTCGAGGTCTCTCTAAGTGATGCGAAAGTGGCCTTTAGGACCAGCCCGAAATAAAGTAGAGATTTACCCTGAGCATCGCTAGGCATTTGGAACATCCAAAGTCACCTAGGCCTACTGAGGGCATTTAGAGGATTATGCCGTTCACCACATGCAGAACACACTGCATCCAAAAGTTTCATCGCAGAAGGCCAAATTGCGTTCCAACGGTCTCCTTTGGATTGCCATAGAAGATAGGTCTATGTGCTGGGTGATCCATTTTTTCATGGAGAATCTCGGAAAAGGCAGGATTTCCCCCATTTGAAAGGTAGATAGTGGCGGCCTCAAGGCTGACTGAAAGACATTGCCATTACCCGTCTTCTAGTCACCTCTAGGAAAGCCTCAGTGAAGGAATTGAGTTTTCCCCTACCAATCCAGGTGGTCTCCAGTGCATTGTTTGGAGTTCATGCTACGTTTGCCCTAGCTCAGTGCCAAGTAAACGTGACCCATAGCCTCAGGTAAGCACGAGTGTTTCCTTTCAGCAATGTTTTGTGTGCAGCCATCTCCATGAGCTGTGACTCGAGAGAGGGCTTTAACTCAACTACGGTTTTCCATAGCCCTAAGAGAGTCACGTAGGAATTCCCTTCTGAGGGAGAGTTTGTGCACTGTAGTTCCGTTTTATTTTCCGAGAAACATAACACAGAACAGACTGTTGGGGTCAACTCTTTCTATGCAGAGGAAAGGGTAATGAACAGATTCTCGCTGGCAGAGCTTGATTTCTACAGCTGTAAGGCAGCCCCAGGACCACGTTTTTGCCTGTATTCCATTCAACGTGGCTCTGCCTCTGCGGAGGCCCTCTGAACTGCACTGAAAGAATCCCTGAGCCTAATGTGCATCCTGGCAACTCTTACCTCTCATCTCTCTATTGTGAAGCAAGGTACACGGTAGGTCCAGCCTGACAGAAAATGCTGAAAATCCGGTAAAATTGTGAGGCATTTGCACGATCCAAATTCACCTAGGTCGGACTAGTTCATGAAGCGTGTAATGCGATTCATGGCACGCAAAACACACAGCGTCCAACGAAGTGTGATCAAAGAAAGGCCCAGTGGGGCTCAAAGTCTCCAGTGGTCAATCAGAGATTGCTGGTTAATGCGCTGTGGTGTCAAGTGGGAAACGGGAGAAAAAGGGAGAACCCCGTATTGACAGCAGCTTCATTGCAGCTTCCAAGCCTGCTAAAAACCACACCACCAGGATACTATTCACACCACTGGTGCCGCTGAAGAGCACAGAGGTTTTTCCTAAAGAATCCAGGGACTTGCGATTCCTTCCTGAGAGCTCTCCGCAGGAGCATACTGTAGCTAAAGTGCCAACTAAATGTGACCTCTAGTCTTGAGGTAAGGTGCACATTTTCCCATTACAAGAGAGAGGGGTGCACCAGTTGCCAGGAAGTCTTAGTCAATGGACGGCTTTAGCTTTAGTAGGGCTCACAGTGCTCAAGACTCTCACGTGGTCAGTTCATTCCTAGGAAGTACACTGTGTCCCCAAAGCCTTTGAGCTTAATCAAGGGATACACAGCTCTGGCAACATTCCTCACCATGCTGTTGGAAGGGCCGGGAACTAATGCGTTCCCTATGGTTAGCGATCCACAGCTTAGAAACAGCCTCAGGAAGGCGGTTCGTGGAAGGCTTTCATTCCATGCGGGTCTGCCACTTGGAGGAAATGTAAGATGCCAAGAAAGAAACCACCGGGGCTCCAATTCAGTTTGGGGTCTCCTGCTCGAGGTCTCTCTAAGTGATGCGAATGTGGCCTATAGGTCCAGACTGAAATAAAGTAGAGATTTACCCTGTGCATCGCTAGGCATTTGGAACATCCAAAGTCACCTAGGCCTACTGAGGGCATTTAGAGGATTATGCCGTTCACCACATGCAGAACACACTGCATCCAAAGGTTTCATCGCAGTAGGCCAAACTGCGTTCCAACGGTCTCCTTTGGATTGCCAGAGAAGATAGGTCTATGTGCTGGGTGATCCAGTTTGTCATGGAGAATCTCGGAAAAGGCAGGATTTCCCCCATTTGAAAGGTAGATAGTGGCGGCCTCAAGACTGACTGAAAGACATTGCCATTACCCGTCTTCTAATCACCTCTAGGAAGGCCTCAGTGAATAAAGTGAGTTTTCTCCTACGATTCCAGGAGGTCTCCAGTGCCTTGTTTTGAGTTCATGCTACGTTTGCCCTAGCTCAGTGCAAAGTAAACGTGACCCATAGCCACAGGTAAGCACGAGTGTTTCCTCTCAGCAATGTTTTGTGTGCAGCCATCTCCATGAGCCGGGACTCGAGAGAGGGCTTAAACTATACTACGGCTTTCCGTAGACCTAAGAGAGTCACGTAGGAATTCCCTTCTGATTGAGAGTGTGTGCACTCTAGTTCCCTTTTATTTTCCGAGAAACATAACACAGAACAGACTGTTGGGGTCAACTCTTTCTATGCAGAGGGAAGGGTAATGAACAGAATCTCGCTGGCAGAGCTTGATTTCTACAGCTCTAAGGCAGCCCCAGGACCACGTTTTTGCCTGTATTCCATTCAACGTGGCTCTCCCTCTGCGGAGGCCCTCTGAACTGCACTGAAAGAATCCCTGAGCCTAAAGTGCATCCTGGCAACTCTTACCTGTCATGTCTCTATTGTGAAGCAAGGCACACGGTAGGTCCAGCCTGACAGAAAATGCTGAAAATCCGGTAAAATTGTGAGGCATTTGGACGATCCAAATTCACCTAGGCCGGACTAGTTCATGAAGCGTGTAATGCGATTCATGGCACGCAAAACAACCCGCCTCCAACGAAGTGTGATCATAGAAAGGCCCAGTGGGGCTGAAAGTCTCCAGTAGTCAGTCAGAGAGTGCTAGTAAATGGGCTGTGGCATCAAGTTGTAAACGGGAGAATATTGGAATAACCCGTATTGACAGCAGCTTCATTGCAGCTTCCAAGCCTGCTGAAAACCACTCCACCAGGATACTATTCACTCCACAGGTGCCGCTGAAGAGAACATAGTTTTTTCCTAAAGAATCCAGGGGCTTGCGATTCCTTCCTGGGAGCTCACGGCAGGAGCATACTGTAGCTAAAGTGCCAACTAAATGTGACCTCTAGTTTTGAGGTAAGGTGCACATTTTCCCATTACAAGAGAGACGGGTGCACCAGTTGCCAGGAAGTCTTAGTCAATGGACGGCTTTAGCTTTAGTAGGGCTGACAGTGCTCAAGACTCTCACGTGGTCACTTCTTTCCAAAGAAGTACACTGTGTGCCCAAAGCCTTCTGAGCACAATCAAGGGATACACAGCTCTGGGAACATCCCTCACTATGCAGTTGGAAGGGCCGGGAACTAATGTGTTCTCTATGGCTAGCGTTCCACAGCTTTGAAACAGCCTCAGGAAGGCGGTTCGTGGCAGGCTATCATTCCATGCGGGTCTGCCACTTGGAGGAAACGTAAGATGCCCTGAAAGAAACCACCGGGGCTCCAATTCAGTTTGGGGGCTCCTGCTCGAGGTCTCTCTAAGTGATGTGGAAAGTGGCCTTTAGGTCCAGACTGAAATAAAGTACAGATTTACCCTGAGCATCGCTAGGCATTTGGACCATCCAAAGTCACCTAGGCCTACTGAGGACATTTAGAGGATTATGCCGTTCACCACATGCAGAACACACTGCATCCAACAGTTTCATCGCAGAAGGCCGAATTGCGTTCCTATGGCCTCCTTTGGTTTGTCCGAGAAGCTAGGTACATGTGCTGGGTGATCCAGTTTGTCTTTGAGAAGCCTGTAAAAAGGCAGGATTTCCCCCATTTAAAAGGTAGATAGTGGCGGCCTCAAGGTTGACTGAAAGACATTGCTCTTACCCGTCTTCTAGTCAGTCCTAGGAATGCCTCAGTGAAGAAAGTGAGTTTTCTCCTACGAATCCAGGTGGTCTCCAGTGCCTTGCTCGGAGCTCATCCCACGCTTGCCCAAGCTCAGTGCGAAGGAAACGTGACCCCTAGCCTCAAGGTAAGCACGAGTGTTTCCTATCAGCAAATTTTTGTGTGCAGCCATCTCCGTGAGTCCTGACTCGACAGAGTGCTTTAACTCCTCTATGGCTTTCTGTAGGCCTAAGAGAGTCACGTAGGAATTCCGTTCTGGGGGAGAGCGTGTTCGCTGTGAGTGCCCTTTTTGTTTTCTGAGCAAAAATAACACAGAAGAGACTGTTGGGGTCAACTCTTTCTATGCAGATGGAAGGGCAACAAACTGATTCTCGCATGCAGAGCTTGATTTCTACAGCTGTTAGGCAGTCCCAGGAAAAAGTTTTGGCCAGTATTCCATTCAACGTGGCTCAGCCTCTGCGGAGGCCCTCTGAATTGCATGGAAGAATCCCTGCGCCTAAAGTGCATCCTGGCAACTCTTACCTGTCATCTCTCTATTAGGAAGCAAGGTACACGGTAGGTCCCGGCTGACAGAAACTACTGAAAAACCGTTAAAAATGTGAGGCATTTGGACGATCCAACGTCACCTAGGCCGGACTCGTTCATGAAGCGTGTAATGCTATTCATGGCACGCAAAACACGCCGCGTCCAAGTGTGATCATAGAAAGGCCCAGTGGGGCTCAAGTCTCCAGTGGTCAGTGAGAGATTGCTGGTTAATGTGCTGTGGTGTCAAGTTGGAAACGCAAGAATGTGGGAGAAGCCCGACTTTCTCCCTTTGGAAAGCCTGCTGAAACCCACACCACTGGGACACTGCTCACTCCACAGATGCCGCTGAAGAGCAGTTAGTTTTTTACCTGAAGAAACCAGGAGCTTGCGATTCGTTCCTGGGAGCTCTCACCAGGAGCATACTGTAGCTAAAGTGCCAACTAAATGTGACCTCTAGTCTTGAGGTAAGGTGCACATTTTCCCATTACAAGAGAGAGGGGTGCACCAGTTGCCAGGAAGTCTTAGTCAATGGACGGCTTTAGCTTTATTAGGGCTCACAGTGCTGAAGACTCTCACGTGGTCAGTTCTTTCCAAGGAAGTATACTGTGTCCCCAGAGCCTTCTGAGCACAATCAAGGGATACACAGTTGTGGGAACATTCCTTACCAAGCAGTTGGATGGGCCGGGAACTAATGTGTTCCCTATGGTTAGCGATCCACAGCTTTGAAACAGCCTCAGGAAGGCGGTTCGTGGCAGGCTTTCATTCCATGCGGGTCTGCCACATGGAGGAAACGTAAGATGCCAAGAAAGAAACCACCGGGGCTCCAATTCAGTTTGGGGTCTCCTGCTCGATGTCTCTCTAAGTGATGCGAATGTGGCCTTTAGGTCCAGAATGAAATAAAGTAGAGGTTTACCCTGAGCATCGCTAGGCATTTGGAACATCCAAAGTCACCTAGGCCTACTGAGGGCATTTAGAGGATTATGCCGTTCACCACATGCAGAACACACTGCATCCAAAGGTTTCATCGCAGAAGGCCAAACTGCGTTCCAACGGTCTCCTTTGGATTGCCAGAGAAGATAGGTCTATGTGCTGGGTGATCCAGTTTGTCATGGAGAATCTCGGAAAAGGCAGGATTTCCCCCATTTGAAAGGTAGATAGTGGCGGCCTCAAGGCTGACTGAAAGACATTGCCATTACCCGTCTTCTAGTCACCTCTAGGAAGGCCTCAGTGAAGAAAGTGAGTTTTCTCCTATGATTCCAGGAGGTCTCCAGTGCCTTGTTTGGAGTTCATGCTACGTTTGCCCTAGCTCAGTGCAAAGTAAACGTGACCCATAGCCACAGGTAAGCACGAGTGTTTCCTCTCAGCAATGTTTTGTGTGCAGCCATCTCCATGAGCCGTGACTCGATAGAGGGCTTTAACTATACTACGGCTTTCCGTAGACCTAAGAGAGTCACGTAGGAATTCCCTTCTGATTGAGAGTGTGTGCACTGTAGTTCCCTTTTATTTTCCGAGAAACATAACACAGAACAGACTGTTGGGGTCAACTCTTTCTATGAAGAGGGAAGGGTAATGAACAGATTCTCGCTGGCAGAGCTTGATGTCTACAGCTGTAAGGCAGCCCCACGACCACGTTTTTGCCTGTATTCCATTCAAGGTGGCTCTCCCTCTGCGGAGGCCCTCTGAACTGCACTGAAAGTATCCCTGAGCCTAAAGTGCATCCTGGCAACTCTTACCTGTCATCTCTCTATTGTGAAGCAAGGCACACGGTAGGTCCAGCCTGACAGAAAATGCTGAAAATCGGGTAAAATTATGAGGCATATGGACGATCCAAAGTCACCTAGGCCGGACTAGTTCATGAAGCGTGTAATGCGATTCATGGCACGCAAAACACCCCGCGTCCAACGAAGTGTGATCATAGAAAGGCCCAGTGGGGCTGAAAGTCTCCAGTGGTCAGTCAGAGATTGCTGGTTATTTTGCTGTGGTGTCAAGTTGGAAACGCGAGAATGTGGGAGAAGCCCGACTTTCTCCCTTTGGAAAGCAGCTCCATTGCAGCTTCCAAGCCTGCTGAAACCCACACCACCGCGACACTGCTCACTCCACAGATGCCGCTGAAGAGCAGTTAGTTTTTACCTGAAGAAACCAGGAGCTTGCAATTCCTTCCTGGGAGCTCACCACAGGAGCATACTGTAGCTAAAGTGCCAACTAAATGTGACCTGTAGTCTTGAGGTAAGGTGCACATTTTCCCATTACAAGAGAGAGGGGTGCACCAGTTGCCAGGAAGTCTTAGTCAATGGACGGCTTTAGCTTTAGTAGTGCTCACAGGGCTCAAGACTCTCACGTGGTCAGTTCTTTCCAAGGAAGTACACTGTGTCCGCAAAGCCTTCTGAGCACAATCAAGGGATACACAGTTGTGGGAACCTTCCTCACCATGCAGTTGGATGGGCCGGGAACTAATGTGTTCCCTCTGGTTAGCGATCCACAGCTTTGAAACAGCCTCAGGAAGGCGGTTCGTGGCAGGCTTTCATTCCATGCGGGTCTGCCACTTGGAGGAAACATAAGATGCCTTGAAAGAAACCACCGGGACTCCAATTCAGTTTGGGGACTCCTGTCGAGGTCTCTCTAAGTGATGCGAAAGTGGCCTTTAGGTCCAGACTGAAATAAAGTAGAGATTTACCCTGAGCATCGCTAGGCATTTGGAACATCCAAAGTCACCTAGGCCTACTGAGGGCATTTAGAGGATTATGCCGTTCACCACATGCAGAACACACTGCATCCAAAAGTTTCATCGCAGAAGGCCAAATTGCGTTCCAACGGTCTCCTTTGGATTGCCAGAGAAGATAGGTCTATGTGCTGGGTGATCCAGTTTGTCATGGAGAATCTCGGAAAAGGCAGGATTTCCTCCATTTGAAAGGTAAATAGTGGCGGCCTCAAGGCTGACTGAAAGACATTGCTGTTACCCGTCTTCTAGTCACATCTAGCAATGCCTCAGTGAAGGAAGTTAGTGTTCTCCTACTAATCCAGGTGTTCTCCAGTGCCTTGTTTGGAGTTCATGCTACATTTGCCCTAGCTCAGTGCCAAGTAAACGTGACCCATAGCCTCAGGTAAGCACGAGTGTTTCCTCTCAGAAATGTTTTGTGTGCAGCCATCTCCATGAGCCGTGACTCGAGAGAGGGTTTTAACTCAACAACGGCTTTCCGTAGCCCTAACAGAGTCACGTAGGAATTCCCTTCTGAGGGAGAGTGTGTGCCCTGTAGTTCCGTTTTATTTTCCGAGAAACATAACACAGAACAGACTGTTGGGGTCAACTCTTTCTATGCAGAGGGAAGGGTAATGAACAGATTCTCGCTGGCAGAGCTTGATTTCTACAGCTGTAAGGCAGCCCCACGACCACGTTTTTGCCTGTATTCCATTCAACGTGGCTCTCCCTCTGCGGAGGCCCTCTGAACTGCACTGAAAGTATCCCTGAGCCTAAAGTGCATCCTGGCAGCTCTAACCTGTCATCTCTCTATTGTGAATCAAGGCACACGGTAGGTCGAGCCTGACAGAAACTGCTGAAAATCTGGTAAAATTATGAGGCATTTGGACGATCCAAAGTCACCTAGGCCGGACTAGTTCATGAAGCGTGTAATGCGATTCATGGCACGCAAAACAGCCCGCGTCCAACGAAGTGTGATCATAGAAAGGCCCAGTGGGGCTGAAAGTCTCCAGTGGTCAGTCAGAGATTGCTGGTTAATGTGCTGTGGTGTCAAGTTGGAAACGCGAGAATGTGGGAGAAGCCCGACTTTCTCCCTTTGGAAAGCAGCTCCATTGCAGCTTCCAAGCCTGCTGAAACCCACACCACCGCGACACTGCTCACTCCACAGATGCCGCTGAAGAGCAGTTAGTTTTTACCTGAAGAAACCAGGAGCTTGCAATTCCTTCCTGGGAGCTCACCACAGGAGCATACTGTAGCTAAAGTGCCAGCTAAATGTGACCTCTAGTCTTGAGGTAAGGTGCACATTTTCCCATTACAAGAGAGAGGGGTGCACCAGTTGCCAGGAAGTCTTAGTCAATGGACGGCTTTAGCTTTAGTAGGGCTCACAGTGCTCAAGACTCTCACGTGGTCAGTTCATTCCTAGGAAGTACACTGTGTCCCCAAAGCCTTTGAGCTTAATCCAGGGATACACAGCTCTGGCAACATTCCTCACCATGCAGTTGGAAGGGCCGGGAACTAATGTGTTCCCTATGGTTAGCGATCCACAGCTTTGAAACAGCCTCAGGAAGGCGGTTCGTGGCAGGCTTTCATTCCATGCGGGTCTGCCACTTGGAGGAAACATAAGATGCCCTGAAGGAAACCACCGGGACTCCAATTCACTTTGAGGGCTCCTGCTCGAGGTCTAAGTGATGCGAAAGTGGCCTTTAGGACCAGCCCGAAATAAAGTAGAGATTTACCCTGAGCATCGCTAGGCATTTGGAACATCCAAAGTCACCTAGGCCTACTGAGGGCATTTAGAGGATTATGCCGTTCACCACATGCAGAACACACTGCATCCAAAAGTTTCATCGCAGAAGGCCAAATTGCGTTCCAACGGTCTCCTTTGGATTGCCAGAGAAGATGATAGGTCTATGTGCTGGGTGATCCAGTTTGTCATGGAGAATCTTGGAAAAGGCAGGATTTCCCCCATTTGAAAGGGAGATAGTGGCGACCTCAAGGCTGACTGAAAGACATTGCCATTACCCGTCTTCTAGTCACCTCTAGGAATGCCTCCGTGAAGGAAGTGAGTTTTCCCCTACCAATCCAGGTGGTCTCCAGTGCCTTGTTTGGAGTTCATGCTACGTTTGTCCTAGCTCAGTGCAAAGTAAACGTGACCCATAGCCTCAGGTAAGCACGAGTGTTTCCTTTCAGCAATGTTTTGTGTGCAGCCATCTCCATGAGCTGTGACTCGAGAGAGGGCTTTAACTCAACTACGGCTTTCCATAGTCCTAAGAGAGTCACGTAGGAATTCCCTTCTGAGGGAGAGTGTGTGCACTGTAGTTCCGTTTTATTTTCCGAGAAACATAACACAGAACAGACTGTTGGGGTCAACTCTTTCTATGCAGAGGGAAGGGTAATGAACAGATTCTCGCTGGCAGAGCTTGATTTCTACAGCTCTAAGGCAGCCCCAGGACCACGTTTTTGCCAGTATTCCATTCAACGTGGCTCTGCCTCTGCGGAGGCCCTCTGAACTGCACTGAAAGAATCCCTGAGCCTAAAGTGCATCCTGGCAACTCTTACCTGTCATCTCTCTATTGTGAAGCAAGGTACACGGTAGGTCCAGCCTGACAGAAAATGCTGAAAATCCGGTAAAATTGTGAGGCATTTGGACGATCCAAATTCACCTAGGCCGGACTAGTTCATGAAGCGTGTAATGCGATTCATGGCACGCAAATCACACCGCGTCCAAAGAAGTGTGATCATAGAAAGGCCCAGTGGGGCTGAGAGTCTCCAGTAGTCAGTCAGAGAGTGCTAGTAAATGGGCTGTGGCATCAAGTTGTAAACGGGAGAATATTGGAGAAACCCGTATTGACAGCAGCTTCATTGCAGCTTCCAAGCCTGCTGAAAACCACTCCACCAGGATACTATTCACTCCACAGGTGCCGCTGAAGAGCACATAGTTTTTCCTAAAGAATCCAGGGGCTTGCGATTCCTTCCTGGGAGCTCACCGCAGGAGAATACTGTAGCTAAACTGCCAACTAAATGTGACCTCTAGTCTTGAGGTAAGGTGCACATTTTCCCATTACAAGAGAGACGGGTGCACCAGTTGCCAGGAAGTCTTAGTCAATGGACGGCTTTAGCTTTAGTAGGGCTGACCGTGCTCAAGACTCTCACGTGGTCACTTCTTTCCAAAGAAGTACACTGTGTGCCCAAAGCCTTCTGAGCACAATCAAGGGATACACAGCTCTGGGAACATCCCTCACTATGCAGTTGGAAGGGCCGGGAACTAATGTGTTCTCTATGGCTAGCGTTCCACAGCTTTGAAACAGCCTCAGGAAGGCGGTTCGTGGCAGGCTTTCATTCCATGCGGGTCTGCCACTTGGAGGAAACGTAAGATGCCCTGAAAGAAACCACCGGGGCTCCAATTCAGTTTGGGGGCTCCTGCTCGAGGTCTCTCTAAGTGATGTGGAAAGTGGCCTTTAGGTCCAGACTGAAATAAAGAAGAGATTTACCCTGAGAATTGCTAGGCATTTGGAGCATCCAAAGTCACCTAGGCCTACTGAGGACATTTAGAGGATTATGCCGTTCACCACATGCAGAACACACTGCATCCAACAGTTTCATCGCAGAAGGCCGAATTGCGTTCCTTTGGTCTCCTTTGGATTGTCCGAGAAGCTAGGTCCATGTGCTGGGTGATCCAGTTTGTCATTGAGAAGCCTGTAAAAAGGCACGATTTCCCCCATTTGAAATGTAGATAGTGGCGGCCTCAAGGTTGACTGAAAGACATTGCTGTTACCCGTCTTCTAGTCAGTCCTAGGAATGCCTCAGTGAAGAAAGTGAGTTTTCTCTTACGAATCAAGTGGTCTCCAGTGCCTTGCTAGGAGCTCATCCCACACTTGCCCAAGCTCAGTGCGAAGGAAACGTGACCCCTAGCCTCAAGGTAAGCACGAGTGTTTCCTATCAGCAAAGTTTTGTGTGCAGCCATCTCCGTGAGTCCTGACTCGACAGAGTGCTTTAACTCCTCTATGGCTTTCTGTAGGCCTAAGAGAGTCACGTAGGAATTCCGTTCTGGGGGAGAGCGTGTTCGCTGTGAGTGCCCTTTTTGTTTTCCGATCAAAAATAACACAGAAGAGACTGTTGGGGTCAACTCTTTCTATGAGAGGGAAGGGCAACGAACTGATTCTCGCATGCAGAGCTTGATTTCTACAGCTGTTAGGCAGCCCCAGGAACAAGTTTTGGCCAGTATTCCATTCAACGTGGCTCAGCCTCTGCAGAGGCCCTCTGAATTGCATGGAAGAATCCCTGCGCCTAAAGTGCATCCTGGCAACTCTTACCTGTCATCTCTCTATTGTGAAGCAAGGTACACGGTAGGTCCAGGCTGACAGAAACTACTGAAAAACCGGTAAAATTGTGAGGCATTTGGACGATCCAACGTCACCTAGGCCGGACTCGTTCATGAAGCGTGTAATGCTATTCATGGCACGCAAAACACCCCGCGTCCAAGTGTGATCATAGAAAGGCCCAGTGGGGCTGAAAGTCTCCAGTGGTCAGTCAGAGATTGCTGGTTAATGTGCTGTGGTGTCAAGATGGAAACGCAAGAATGTGGGAGAAGCCCGACTTTCTCCCTTTGGAAAGCCTGCTGAAACCCACACCACCGGGACACTGCTCACTCCACAGATGCCGCTGAAGGGCAGTTAGTTTTTACCTGAAGAAACCAGGAGCTTGCTATTCGTTCCTGGGAGCTCTCCCCAGGAGAATACTGTCGCTAAAGTGCCAACTAAATGTGACCTCTAGTCTTGAGGTAAGGTGCACATTTTCCCATTACAAGAGAGAGGGGTGCACCAGTTGCCAGGAAGTCTTAGTCAATGGACGGCTTTAGCTTTAGTAGGGCTCACAGTGCTCAAGACTCTCACGTGGTCAGTTCTTTCCAAGGAAGTATACTGTGTCCCCAGAGCCTTCTGAGCACAATCAAGGGATACACAGTTGTGGGAACATTCCTCACCATGCAGTTGGATGGGCCGGGAACTAATGTGTTCCCTATGGTTAGCGATCCACAGCTTTGAAACAGCCTCAGGAAGGCGGTTCGTGGCAGGCTTTCATTCCATGCGGGTCTGCCACTTGGAGGAAACGTAAGATGCCAACAAAGAAACCACCGGGGCTCCAAATCAGTTTGGGGTCTCCTGCTCGAGGTCTCTCTAAGTGATGCGAATCTGGCCTTTAGGTCCAGACTGAAATAAAGTAGAGGTTTACCCTGAGCATCGCTAGGCATTTGGAACATCCAAAGTCACCTAGGCCGACTGAGGGCATTTAGAGGATTATGCCGTTCACCACATGCAGAACACACTGCATCCAAAGGTTTCATCGCAGAAGGCCAAACTGCGTTCCAATGGTCTCCTTTGGATTGCCAGAGAAGATAGGTCTATGTGCTGGGTGATCCAGTTTGTCATGGAGAATCTCGGAAGAGGCAGGATTTCCCCCATTTGAAAGGTAGATAGTGGCGGCATCAAGGCTGACTGAAAGACATTGCCATTACCCGTCTTCTAGTCACCTCGAGGAAGGCCTCAGTGAAGAAAGTGAGTTTTCTCCTACGATTCCAGGAGGTCTCCAGTGCCTTGTTTTGAGTTCATGCTACGTTTGCCCTTGCTCAGTGCCAAGTAAACGTGACCCATAGCCTCAGGTAAGCACGAGTATTTCCTCTCAGCAATGTTTTGTGTGCAGCCATCTCCATGAGCCGTGACTCGAGAGAGGGCTTTAACTATACTACTGCTTTCCGTAGACCTAAGAGAGTCACGTAGGAATTCCCTTCTGATTGAGAGTGTGTGCACTGTAGTTCCCTTTTATTTTCCGAGAAACATAACACAGAACAGACTGTTGGGGTCAACTCTTTCTATGCAGAGGGAAGGGTAATGAACAGATTCTCGCTGGCAGAGCTTGATGTCTACAGCTGTAAGGCAGGCCCACGACCACGTTTTTGCCTGTATTCCATTCAACGTGGCTCTCCCTCTTCGGAGGCCCTCTGAACTGCACTGAAAGTATCCCTGAGCCTAAAGTGCATCCTGGCAACTCTTACCTGTCATCTCTCTATTGTGAAGCAAGGCACACGGTAGGTCCAGCCTGACAGAAAATGCTGAAAATCTGGTAAAATTATGAGGCATTTGGACGATCCAAAGTCACCTAGGCCGGACTAGTTCATGAAGCGTGTAATGGGATTCATGGCACGCAAAACAGCCCGCGTCCAACGAAGTGTGATCATAGAAAGGCCCAGTGGGGCTGAAAGTCTCCAGTGGTCAGTCAGAGATTGCTGGTTATTTTGCTGTGGTGTCAAGTTGGAAACGCGAGAATGTGGGAGAAGCCCGAATTTCTCCCTTTGGAAAGCAGCTACATTGCAGCTTCCAAGCCTGCTGAAACCCACACCACCGCGACACTGCTCACTCCACAGATGCCGCTGAAGAGCAGTTAGTTTTTACCTGAAGAAACCAGGAGCTTGCAATTCCTTCCTGGGAGCTCACCACAGGAGCATACTGTAGCTAAAGTGCCAACTAAATGTGACCTGTAATCTTGAGGTAAGGTGCACATTTTCCCATTACAAGAGAGAGGGTTGCACCAGTTGCCAGGAAGTCTTAGTCAATGGACGGCTTTAGCTTTAGTAGTGCTCACAGGGCTCAAGACTCTCACGTGGTCAGTTCTTTCCAAGGAAGTACACTGTGTCCCCAAAGCCTTTGAGCTTAATCAAGGGATACACAGCTCTGGCAACATTCCTCACCATGCAGTTGGAAGGGCCGGGAACTAATGTGTTCCCTATGGTTAGCGATCCACAGCTTTGAAACAGCCTCAGGAAGGTGGTTCGTGGCAGGCTTTCATTCCATGCGGGTCTGCCACTTGGAGGAAACATAAGATGCCCTGAAGGAAACCACCGGGACTCCAATTCAGTTTGGGGGCTCCTGCTCGAGGTCTCTCTAAGTGATGCGAAAGTGGCCTTTAGGACCAGCCCGAAATAAAGTAGAGATTTACCCTGAGCATCGCTAGGCATTTGGAACATCCAAAGTCACCTAGGCCTACTGAGGGCATTTAGAGGATTATGCCGTTCACCACATGCAGAACACACTGCATCCAAAAGTTTCATCGCAGAAGGCCAAATTGCGTTCCAACGGTCTCCTTTGGATTTCCAGAGAAGTTAGGTCTATGTGCTGGGTGATCCAGTTTGTCATGGAGAATCTCGGAAAAGGCAGGATTTCCCCCATTTGAAAGGTAAATAGTGGCGGCCTCAAGGCTGACTGAAAGACATTGCTGTTACCCGTCTTCTAGTCACCTCTAGCAATGCCTCAGTGAAGGAAGTGAGTGTTCTCCTACTAATCCAGGTGTTCTCCAGTGCCTTGTTTGGAGTTCATGCTACATTTGCCCTAGCTCAGTGCCAAGTAAACGTGACCCATAGCCTCAGGTAAGCACGAGTGTTTCCTCTCAGAAATGTTTTGTGTGCAGCCATCTCCATGAGCCGTGACTCGAGAGAGGGTTTTAACTCAACAACGGCTTTCCGTAGCCCTAAGAGAGTCACGTAGGAATTCCCTTCTGAGGGAGAGTGTGTGCCCTGTAGTTCCGTTTTATTTTCCGAGAAACATAACACAGAACAGACTGTTGGGGTCAACTCTTTCTATGCAGAGGGAAGGGTAATGAACAGATTCTCGCTGGCAGAGCTTGATTTCTACAGCTGTAAGGCAGCCCCACGACCACGTTTTTGCCTGTATTCCATTCAACGTGGCTCTCCCTCTGCGGAGGCCCTCTGAACTGCACTGAAAGTATCCCTGAGCCTAAAGTGCATCCTGGCAACTCTTACCTGTCATCTCTCTATTGTGAATCAAGGCACACGGTAGGTCGAGCCTGACAGAAAATGCTGAAAATCTGGTAAAATTATGAGGCATTTGGACGATCCAAAGTCACCTAGGCCGGACTAGTTCATGAAGCGTGTAATGCGATTCATGGCACGCAAAACAGCCCGCGTCCAACGAAGTGTGATCATAGAAAGGCCCAGTGGGGCTGAAAGTCTCCAGTGGTCAGTCAGAGATTGCTGGTTAATGTGCTGTGGTGTCAAGTTGGAAACGCGAGAATGTGGGAGAAGCCCGACTTTCTCCCTTTGGAAAGCAGCTCCATTGCAGCTTCCAAGCCTGCTGAAACCCACACCACCGCGACACTGCTCACTCCACAGATGCCGCTGAAGAGCAGTTAGTTTTTACCTGAAGAAACCAGGAGCTTGCAATTCCTTCCTGGGAGCTCACCACAGGAGCATACTGTAGCTAAAGTGCCAGCTAAATGTGACCTCTAGTCTTGAGGTAAGGTGCACATTTTCCCATTACAAGAGAGAGGGGTGCACCAGTTGCCAGGAAGTCTTAGTCAATGGACGGCTTTAGCTTTAGTAGGGCTCACAGTGCTCAAGACTCTCACGTGGTCAGTTCATTCCTAGGAAGTACACTGTGTCCCCAAAGCCTTTGAGCTTAATCAAGGGATACACAGCTCTGGCAACATTCCTCACCATGCAGTTGGAAGGGCCGGGAACTAATGTGTTCCCTATGGTTAGCGATCCACAGCTTTGAAACAGCCTCAGGAAGGCGGTTCGTGGCAGGCTTTCATTCCATGCGGGTCTGCCACTTGGAGGAAACATAAGATGCCCTGAAGGAAACCACCGGGATTCCAATTGAGTTTGAGGGCTCCTGCTCGAGGTCTCTCTAAGTGATGCGAAAGTGGCCTTTAGGACCAGCCCGAAATAAAGTAGAGATTTACCCTGAGCATCGCTAGGCATTTGGAACATCCAAAGTCACCTAGGCCTACTGAGGGCATTTAGAGGATTATGCCGTTCACCACATGCAGAACACACTGCATCCAAAAGTTTCATCGCAGAAGGCCAAATTGCGTTCCAATGGTCTCCTTTGGATTGCCAGAGAAGATGATTGGTCTATGTGCTGGGTGATCCAGTTTGTCATGGAGAATCTCGGAAAAGGCAGGATTTCCCCCATTTGAAAGGGAGATAGTGGCGGCCTCAAGGCTGACTGAAAGACATTGCCATTACCCGTCTTCTAGTCACCTCTAGGAATGCCTCAGTGAAAGAAGTGAGTTTTCCCCTACCAATCCAGGTGGTCTCCAGTGCCTTGTTTGGAGTTCATGCTACGTTTGTCCTAGCTCAGTGCAAAGTAAACGTGACCCATAGCCTCAGGTAAGCACGAGTGTTTCCTTTCAGCAATGTTTTGTGTGCAGCCATCTCCATGAGCTGTGACTCGAGAGAGGGCTTTAACTCAACTACGGCTTTCCATAGCCCTAAGAGAGTCACGTAGGAATTCCCTTCTGAGGGAGAGTGTGTGCACTGTAGTTCCGTTTTATTTTCCGAGAAACATAACACAGAACAGACTGTTGGGGTCAACTCTTTCTATGCAGAGGGAAGGGTAATGAACAGATTCTCGCTGGCAGAGCTTGATTTCTACAGCTCTAAGGCAGCCCCAGGACCACGTTTTTGCCAGTATTCCATTCAACGTGGCTCTGCCTCTGCGGAGGCCCTCTGAACTGCACTGAAAGAATCCCTGAGCCTAAAGTGCATCCTGGCAACTCTTACCTGTCATCTCTCTATTGTGAAGCAAGGTACACGGTAGGTCCAGCCTGACAGAAAATGCTGAAAATCCGGTAAAATTGTGAGGCATTTGGACGATCCAAATTCACCTAGGCCGGACTAGTTCATGAAGCGTGTAATGCGATTCATGGCACGCAAATCACCCCGCGTCCAACGAAGTGTGATCATAGAAAGGCCCAGTGGGGCTGAGAGTCTCCAGTAGTCAGTCAGAGAGTGCTAGTAAATGGGCTGTGGCATCAAGTTGTAAACGGGAGAATATTGGAGAAACCCGTATTGACAGCAGCTTCATTGCAGCTTCCAAGCCTGCTGAAAACCACTCCACCAGGATACTATTCACTCCACAGGTGCCGCTGAAGAGCACATAGTTTTTCCTAAAGAATCCAGGGGCTTGCGATTCCTTCCTGGGAGCTCACCGCAGGAGAATACTGTAGCTAAAGTGCCAACTAAATGTGACCTCTAGTCTTGAGGTAAGGTGCACATTTTCCCATTACAAGAGAGACGGGTGCACCAGTTGCCAGGAAGTCTTAGTCAATGGACGGCTTTAGCTTTAGTAGGGCTGACAGTGCTCAAGACTCTCACGTGGTCACTTCTTTCCAAAGAAGTACACTGTGTGCCCAAAGCCTTCTGAGCACAATCAAGGGATACACAGCTCTGGGAACATCCCTCACTATGCAGTTGGAAGGGCCGGGAACTAATGTGTTCTCTATGGCTAGCGTTCCACAGCTTTGAAACAGCCTCAGGAAGGCGGTTCGTGGCAGGCTTTCATTCCATGCGGGTCTGCCACTTGGAGGAAACGTAAGATGCCCTGAAAGAAACCACCGGGGCTCCAATTCAGTTTGGGGGCTCCTGCTCGAGGTCTCTCTAAGTGATGTGGAAAGTGGCCTTTAGGTCCAGACTGAAATAAAGAAGAGATTTACCCTGAGAATTCCTAGGCATTTGGAGCATCCAAAGTCACCTAGGCCTACTGAGGACATTTAGAGGATTATGCCGTTCACCACATGCAGAACACACTGCATCCAACAGTTTCATCGCAGAAGGCCGAATTGCGTTCCTTTGGTCTCCTTTGGATTGTCCGAGAAGCTAGGTCCATGTGCTGGGTGATCCAGTTTGTCATTGAGAAGCCTGTAAAAAGGCACGATTTCCCCCATTTGAAAGGTAGATAGTGGCGGCCTCAAGGCTGACTGAAAGACATTGCTGTTACCCGTCTTCTAGTCAGTCCTAGGAATGCCTCAGTGAAGAAAGTGAGTTTTCTCATACGAATCAAGTGGTCTCCAGTGCCTTGCTAGGAGCTCATCCCACGCTTGCCCAAGCTCAGTGCGAAGGAAACGTGACCCCTAGCCTCAAGGTAAGAACGAGTGTTTCCTATCAGCAAAGTTTTGTGTGCAGCCATCTCCGTGAGTCCTGACTCGACAGAGTGCTTTAACTGCTCTATGGCTTTCTGTAGGCCTAAGAGAGTCACGTAGGAATTCCGTTCTGGGGGAGAGCGTGTTCGCTGTGAGTGCCCTTTTTGTTTTCCGAGCAAAAATAACACAGAAGAGACTGTTGGGGTCAACTCTTTCTATGCAGAGGGAAGGGCAACGAACTGATTCTCGCATGCAGAGCTTGATTTCTACAGCTGTTAGGCAGCCCCAGGAACAAGTTTTTGCCAGTATTCCATTCAACGTGGCTCAGCCTCTGCGGAGGCCCTCTGAATTGCATGGAAGAATCCCTGCGCCTAAAGTGCATCCTGGCAACTCTTACCTGTCATCTCTCTATTGTGAAGCAAGGTACACGGTAGGTCCAGGCTGACAGAAACTACTGAAAAACCGGTAAAATTGTGAGGCATTTGGACGATCCAACGTCACCTAGGCCGGACTCGTTCATGAAGCGTGTAATGCTATTCATGGCACGCAAAACACCCCGCGTCCAAGTGTGATCATAGAAAGGCCCAGTGGGGCTGAAAGTCTCCAGTGGTCAGTCAGAGATTGCTGGTTAATGTGCTGTGGTGTCAAGATGGAAACGCAAGAATGTGGGAGAAGCCCGACTTTCTCCCTTTGGAAAGCCTGCTGAAACCCACACCACCGGGACACTGCTCACTCCACAGATGCCGCTGAAGAGCAGTTAGTTTTTACCTGAAGAAACCAGGAGCTTGCTATTCGTTCCTGGGAGCTCTCCCCAGGAGAATACTGTCGCTAAAGTGCCAACTAAATGTGACCTCTAGTCTTGAGGTAAGGTGCACATTTTCCCATTACAAGAGAGAGGGGTGCACCAGTTGCCAGGAAGTCTTAGTAAATGGACGGCTTTAGCTTTAGTAGGGCTCACAGTGCTCAAGACTCTCACGTGGTCAGTTCTTTCCAAGGAAGTATACTGTGTCCCCAGATCCTTCTGAGCACAATCAAGGGATACACAGTTGTGGGAACATTCCTCACCATGCAGTTGGATGGGCCGGGAACTAATGTGTTCCCTATGGTTAGCGATCCACAGCTTTGAAACAGCCTCAGGAAGGCTGTTCGTGGCAGGCTTTCATTCCATGCGGGTCTGCCACATGGAGGAAACGTAAGATGCCAAGAAAGAAACCACCGGGACTCCAATTCAGTTTGGGGTCTCCTGCTCGATGTCTCTCTAAGTGATGCGAATGTGGCCTTTAGGTCGAGACAGAAATAAAGTAGAGATTTACCCTGAGCATCGCTAGGCATTTGGAACATCCAAAGTCACCTAGGCCTACTGAGGGCATTTAGAGGATTATGCCGTTCACCACATGCAGAACACACTGCATCCAAAGGTTTCATCGCAGAAGGCCAAACTGCGTTCCAACGGTCTCCTTTGGATTGCCAGAGAAGATAGGTCTATGTGCTGGGTGATCCAGTTTGTCATGGAGAATCTCGGAAAAGGCAGGATTTCCCCCATTTGAAAGGGAGATAGTGGCGGCCTCAAGGTTGACTGAAAGACATTGCCATTACCCGTCTTCTAGTCACCTCGAGGAAGGCCTCAGTGAAGAAAGTGAGTTTTCTCCTACGATTCCAGGAGGTCTCCAGTGCCTTGTTTTGAGTTCATGCTACGTTTGCCCTTGCTCAGTGCGAAGTAAACGTGACCCATAGCCTCAGGTAAGCACGAGTGTTTCCTCTCAGCAATGTTTTGTGTGCAGCCATCTCCATGAGCCGTGACACGAGAGAGGGCTTTAACTATACTACGGATTTCTGTAGACCTAAGAGAGTCACGTAGGAATTCCCTTGTGATTGAGAGTGTGTGCACTGTAGATCCCTTTTATTTTCCGAGAAACATAACACAGAACAGACTCTTGGGGTCAACTCTTTCTATGCAGAGGGAAGGGTAATGAACAGATTCTCGCTGGCAGAGCTTGATTTCTACAGCTGTAAGGCAGCCCCAGGACCACGTTTTTGCCTGTATTCCATTCAACGTGGCTCTCCCTCTGCGGAGGCCCTCTGAACTGCACTGAAAGTATCCCTGAGCCTAAAGTGCATCCTGGCAACTCTTACCTGTCATCTCTCTATTGTGAAGCAAGGCACATGGTAGGTCCAGCCTGACAGAAAATGCTGAAAATCTGGTAAAATTATGAGGCATTTGGACGATCCAAAGTCACCTAGGCCGGACTAGTTCATGAAGCGTGTAATGCGATTCATGGCACGCAAAACAGCCCGCGTCCAACGAAGTGTGATCATAGAAAGGCCCAGTGGGGCTGAAAGTCTCCAGTGGTCAGTCAGAGATTCCTGGTTAATGTGGTGTGGTGTCAAGTTGGAAACGCGAGAATGTGGGAGAAGCCCGACTTTCTCCCTTTGGAAAGCAGCTCCATTGCAGCTTCCAAGCCTGCTGAAACCCACACCACCGCGACACTGCTCACTCCACAGATGCCGCTGAAGAGCAGTTAGTTTTTACCTGAAGAAACCAGGAGCTTGCTATTCGTTCCTGGGAGCTCTCCACAGGAGAATACTGTCGCTAAAGTGCCAACTAAATGTGACCTCTAGTCTTGAGGTAAGGTGCACATTTTCCCATTACAAGAGAGAGGGGTGCACGAGTTGCCAGGAAGTCTTAGTCAATGGACGGCTTTAGCTTTAGTAGGGCTCACAGGGCTCAAGACTCTCACGTGGTCAGTTCTTTCCAAGGAAGTATACTGTGTCCCCAGAGCCTTCTGAGCACAATCAAGGGATACACAGTTGTGGGAACATTCCTCACCATGCAGTTGGATGGGCCGGGAACTAATGTGTTCCCTATGGTTAGCGATCCACAGCTTTGAAACAGCCTCAAGAAGGCGGTTCGTGGCAGGCTTTCATTCCATGCGGGTCTGCCACTTGGAGGAAACGTAAGATGCCAACAAAGAAACCACCGGGGCTCCAATTCAGTTTGGGGTCTCCTGCTCGAGGTCTCTCTAAGTGATGCGAATGTGGCCTTTAGGTCCAGACTGAAATAAAGTAGAGGTTTACCCTGAGCATCGCTAGGCATTTGGAACATCCAAAGTCACCTAGGCCTACTGAGGGCATTTAGAGGATTATGCCGTTCACCACATGCAGAACACACTGCATCCAAAGGTTTCATCGCAGAAGGCCAAACTGCGTTCCAACGGTCTCCTTTGGATTGCCAGAGAAGATAGGTCTATGTGCTGGGTGATCCAGTTTGTCATGGAGAATCTCGGAAAAGGCAGGATTTCCCCCATTTGAAAGGTAGATAGTGGCGGCCTCAAGGCTGACTGAAAGACATTGCCATTACCCGTCTTCTAGTCACCTCGAGGAAGGCCTCAGTGAAGAAAGTGAGTTTTCTCCTACGATTCCAGGAGGTCTCCAGTGCCTTGTTTTGAGTTCATGCTACGTTTGCCCTTGCTCAGTGCCAAGTAAACGTGACCCATAGCCTCAGGTAAGCACGAGTGTTTCCTCTCAGCAATGTTTTGTGTGCAGCCATCTCCATGAGCCGTGACTCGAGAGAGGGCTTTAACTATACTACGGCTTTCCGTAGACCTAAGAGAGTCACGTAGGAATTCCCTTCTGATTGAGAGTGTGTGCACTGTAGTTCCCTTTTATTTTCCGAGAAACATAACACAGAACAGACTGTTGGGGTCAACTCTTTCTATGAAGAGGGAAGGGTAATGAACAGATTCTCGCTGGCAGAGCTTGATGTCTACAGCTGTAAGGCAGCCCCACGACCACGTTTTTGCCTGTATTCCATTCAACGTGGCTCTCCCTCTTCGGAGGCCCTCTGAACTGCACTGAAAGTATCCCTGAGCCTAAAGTGCATCCTGGCACCTCTTACCTGTCATCTCTCTATTGTGAAGCAAGGCACACGGTAGGTCCAGCCTGACAGAAAATGCTGAAAATCTGGTAAAATTATGAGGCATTTGGACGATCCAAAGTCACCTAGGCCGGACTAGTTCATGAAGCGTGTAAAGCGATTCATGGCACGCAAAACAGCCCGCGTCCAACGAAGTGTGATCATAGAAAGGCCCAGTGGGGCTGAAAGTCTCCAGTGGTCAGTCAGAGATTGCTGGTTAATGAGCTGTGGTGTCAAGTGGGAAACGCGAGAATGTGGGAGAAGCCCGACTTTCTCCCTTTGGAAAGCAGCTCCATTGCAGCTTCCAAGCCTGCTGAAACCCACACCACCGCGACACTGCTCACTCCACAGATGCCGCTGAAGAGCAGTTAGTTTTTACCTGAAGAAACCAGGAGCTTGCAATTCCTTCCTGGGAGCTCACCACAGGAGCATACTGTAGCTAAAGTGCCAACTAAATGTGACCTCTAGTCTTGAGGAAAGGTGCACATTTTCCCATTACAAGAGAGAGGGGTGCACCAGTTGCCAGGAAGTCTTAGTCAATGGACGGCTTTAGCTTTAGTAGGGCTCACAGTGCTCAAGACTCTCACGTGGTCAGTTCTTTCCAAGGAAGTACACTGTGTCCCCAAAGCCTTTGAGCTTAATCAAGGGATACACAGCTCTGGCAACATTCCTCACCATGCAGTTGGATGGGCCGGGAACTAATGTGTTCCCTATGGTTAGCGATCCACAGCTTTGAAACAGCCTCAGGAAGGCGGTTCGTGGCAGGCTTTGATTCCATGCGGGTCTGCCACTTGGAGGAAACATAAGATGCCTTGAAAGAAACCACCGGGACTCCAATTCAGTTTGGGGACTCCTGCTCGAGGTCTCTCTAAGTGATGCGAAAGTGGCCTTTAGGTCCAGACTGAAATAAAGTAGAGATTTACCCTGAGCATCGCTAGGCATTTGGAACATCCAAAGTCACCTAGGCCTACTGAGGGCATTTAGAGGATTATGCCGTTCACCACATGCAGAACACACTGCATCCAAAAGTTTCATCGCAGAAGGCCAAATTGCGTTCCAACGGTCTCCTTTGGATTGCCAGAGAAGATGATAGGTCTATGTGCTGGGTGATCCAGTTTGTCATGGAGAATCTCGGAAAAGGCAGGATTTCCCCCATTTGAAAGGGAGATAGTGGCGGCCTCAAGGCTGACTAAAAGACATTGCTATTACCCGTCTTCTAGTCACCTCTAGCAATGCCTCAGTGAAGGAAGTGAGTGTTCTCCTACTAATCCAGGTGTTCTCCAGTGCCTTGTTTGGAGTTCATGCTACGTTTGCCCTAGCTCAGTGCCAAGTAAACGTGACCCATAGCCTCAGGTAAGCACGAGTGTTTCCTCTCAGCAATGTTTTGTGTGCAGCCATCTCCATGAGCCGTGACTCGAGAGAGGGTTTTAACTCAACAACGGCTTTCCGTAGCCCTAAGAGAGTCACGTAGGAATTCCCTTCTGAGGGAGAGTGTGTGCCCTGTATTTCCGTTTTATTTTCCGAGAAACATAACACAGAACAGACGGTGGGGTCAACTGTTTCTATGCAGAGGAAAGGGTAATGAACAGATTCTCGCTGGCAGAGCTTGATTTCTACAGCTGTAAGGCAGCCCCAGGACCACGTTTTTGCCTGTATTCCATTCAACGTGGCTCTGCCTCTGCGGAGGCCCTCTGAACTGCACTGAAAGAATCCCTGAGCCTAATGTGCATCCTGGCAACTCTTACCTGTCATCTCTCTATTGTGAAGCAAGGTACACGGTAGGTCCAGCCTGACAGAAAATGCTGAAAATCCGGTAAAATTGTGAGGCATTTGGACGATCCAAAGTCACCTAGGCCGGACTAGTTCATGAAGCGTGTAATGCGATTCATGGCACGCAAAACAGCCCGCGTCCAATGAAGTGTGATCATAGAAAGGCCCAGTGGGGCTGAAAGTCTCCAGTGGTCAGTCAGAGATTGCTGGTTAATGTGCTGTGGTGTCAAGTCGGAAACGCGAGAATGTGGGAGAGGCCCGACTTTCTCCCTTTGGAAAGCAGCTCCATTGCAGCTTCCAAGCCTGCTGAAACCCACACCACCGCGACACTGCTCACTCCACAGATGCCGCTGAAGAGCAGTTAGTTTTTACCTGAAGAAACCAGGAGCTTGCAATTCCTTCCTGGGAGCTCACCACAGGAGCATACTGTAGCTAAAGTGCCAACTAAATGTGACCTCTAGTCTTGAGGTAAGGTGCACATTTTCCCATTACAAGAGAGAGGGGTGCACCAGTTGCCAGGAAGTCTTAGTCAATGGACGGCTTTAGCTTTAGTAGGGCTCACAGTGCTCAAGACTCTCACGTGGTCAGTTCATTCCTAGGAAGTACACTGTGTCCCCAAAGCCTTTGAGCTTAATCAAGGGATACACAGCTCTGGCAACATTCCTCACCATGCAGTTGGAAGGGCCGGGAACTAATGTGTTCCCTATGGTTAGCGATCCACAGCTTTGAAACAGCCTCAGGAAGGCGGTTCGTGGCAGGCTTTCATTCCATGCGGGTCTGCCACTTGGAGGAAACATAAGATGCCCTGAAGGAAACCACCGGGACTCCAATTCAGTTTGAGGGCTCCTGCTCGAGGTCTCTCTAAGTGATGCGAAAGTGGCCTTTAGGACCAGCCCGAAATAAAGTAGAGATTTACCCTGAGCATCGCTAGGCATTTGGAACATCCAAAGTCACCTAGGCCTACTGAGGGCATTTAGAGGATTATGCCGTTCACCACATGCAGAACACACTGCATCCAAAAGTTTCATCGCAGAAGGCCAAATTGCGTTCCAATGGTCTCCTTTGGATTGCCAGAGAAGATGATTGGTCTATGTGCTGGGTGATCCAGTTTGTCATGGAGAATCTCGGAAAAGGCAGGATTTCCCCCATTTGAAAGGGAGATAGTGGCGGCCTCAAGGCTGACTGAAAGACATTGCCATTACCCGTCTTCTAGTCACCTCTAGGAATGCCTCAGTGAAGGAAGTGAGTTTTCCCCTACCAATCCAGGTGGTCTCCAGTGCCTTGTTTCGAGTTCATGCTACGTTTGTCCTAGCTCAGTGCAAAGTAAACGTGACCCATAGCCTCAGGTAAGCACGAGTGTTTCCTTTCAGCAATGTTTTGTGTGCAGCCATCTCCATGAGCTGTGACTCGAGAGAGGGTTTTAACTCAACTACGGCTTTCCATAGCCCTAAGAGAGTCACGTAGGAATTCCCTTCTGAGGGAGAGTGTGTGCACTGTAGTTCCGTTTTATTTTCCGAGAAACATAACACAGAACAGACTGTTGGGGTCAACTCTTTCTATGCAGAGGGAAGGGTAATGAACAGATTCTCGCTGGCAGAGCTTGATTTCTACAGCTCTAAGGCAGCCCCAGGACCACGTTTTTGCCAGTATTCCATTCAACGTGGCTCTGCCTCTGCGGAGGCCCTCTGAACTGCACTGAAAGAATCCCTGAGCCTAAAGTGCATCCTGGCAACTCTTACCTGTCATCTCTCTATTGTGAAGCAAGGTACACGGTAGGTCCAGCCTGACAGAAAATGCTGAAAATCCGGTAAAATTGTGAGGCATTTGGACGATCCAAATTCACCTAGGCCGGACTAGTTCATGAAGCGTGTAATGCGATTCATGGCACGCAAATCACCCCGCGTCCAACGAAGTGTGATCATAGAAAGGCCCAGTGGGGCTGAGAGTCTCCAGTAGTCAGTCAGAGAGTGCTAGTAAATGGGCTGTGGCATCAAGTTGTAAACGGGAGAATATTGGAGAAACCCGTATTGACAGCAGCTTCATTGCAGCTTCCAAGCCTGCTGAAAACCACTCCACCAGGATACTATTCACTCCACAGGTGCCGCTGAAGAGCACATAGTTTTTCCTAAAGAATCCAGGGGCTTGCGATTCCTTCCTGGGAGCTCACCGCAGGAGAATACTGTAGCTAAAGTGCCAACTAAATGTGACCTCTAGTCTTGAGGTAAGGTGCACATTTTCCCATTACAAGAGAGACGGGTGCACCAGTTGCCAGGAAGTCTTAGTCAATGGACGGCTTTAGCTTTAGTAGGGCTGACAGTGCTCAAGACTCTCACGTGGTCACTTCTTTCCAAAGAAGTACACTGTGTGCCCAAAGCCTTCTGAGCACAATCAAGGGATACACAGCTCTGGGAACATCCCTCACTATGCAGTTGGAAGGGCCGGGAACTAATGTGTTCTCTATGGCTAGCGTTCCACAGCTTTGAAACAGCCTCAGGAAGGCGGTTCGTGGCAGGCTTTCATTCCATGCGGGTCTGCCACTTGGAGGAAACGTAAGATGCCCTGAAAGAAACCACCGGGGCTCCAATTCAGTTTGGGGGCTCCTGCTCGAGGTCTCTCTAAGTGATGTGGAAAGTGGCCTTTAGGTCCAGACTGAAATAAAGAAGAGATTTACCCTGAGAATTGCTAGGCATTTGGAGCATCCAAAGTCACCTAGGCCTACTGAGGACATTTAGAGGATTATGCCGTTCACCACATGCAGAACACACTGCATCCAACAGTTTCATCGCAGAAGGCCGAATTGCGTTCCTTTGGTCTCCTTTGGATTGTCCGAGAAGCTAGGTCCATGTGCTGGGTGATCCAGTTTGTCATTGAGAAGCCTGTAAAAAGGCACGATTTCCCCCATTTGAAAGGTAGATAGTGGCGGCCTCAAGGCTGACTGAAAGACATTGCTGTTACCCGTCTTCTAGTCAGTCCTAGGAATGCCTCAGTGAAGAAAGTGAGTTTTCTCCTACGAATCAAGTGGTCTCCAGTGCCTTGCTAGGAGCTCATCCCACGCTTGCCCAAGCTCAGTGCGAAGGAAACGTGACCCCTAGCCTCAAGGTAAGCACGAGTGTTTCCTATCAGCAAAGTTTTGTGTGCAGCCATCTCCGTGAGTCCTGACTCGACAGAGTGCTTTAACTGCTCTATGGCTTTCTGTAGGCCTAAGAGAGTCACGTAGGAATTCCGTTCTGGGGGAGAGCGTGTTCGCTGTGAGTGCCCTTTTTGTTTTCCGAGCAAAAATAACACAGAAGAGACTGTTGGGGTCAACTCTTTCTATGCAGAGGGAAGGGCAACGAACTGATTCTCGCATGCAGAGCTTGATTTCTACAGCTGTTAGGCAGCCCCAGGAACAAGTTTTTGCCAGTATTCCATTCAACGTGGCTCAGCCTCTGCGGAGGCCCTCTGAATTGCATGGAAGAATCCCTGCGCCTAAAGTGCATCCTGGCAACTCTTACCTGTCATCTCTCTATTGTGAAGCAAGGTACACGGTAGGTCCAGGCTGACAGAAACTACTGAAAAACCGGTAAAATTGTGAGGCATTTGGACGATCCAACGTCACCTAGGCCGGACTCGTTCATGAAGCGTGTAATGCTATTCATGGCACGCAAAACACCCCGCGTCCAAGTGTGATCATAGAAAGGCCCAGTGGGGCTGAAAGTCTCCAGTGGTCAGTCAGAGATTGCTGGTTAATGTGCTGTGGTGTCAAGATGGAAACGCAAGAATGTGGGAGAAGCCCGACTTTCTCCCTTTGGAAAGCCTGCTGAAACCCACACCACCGGGACACTGCTCACTCCACAGATGCCGCTGAAGAGCAGTTAGTTTTTACCTGAAGAAACCAGGAGCTTGCTATTCCTTCCTGGGAGCTCTCCCCAGGAGAATACTGTCGCTAAAGTGCCAACTAAATGTGACCTCTAGTCTTGAGGTAAGGTGCACATTTTCCCATTACAAGAGAGAGGGGTGCACCAGTTGCCAGGAAGTCTTAGTAAATGGACGGCTTTAGCTTTAGTAGGGCTCACAGTGCTCAAGACTCTCACGTGGTCAGTTCTTTCCAAGGAAGTATACTGTGTCCCCAGATCCTTCTGAGCACAATCAAGGGATACACAGTTGTGGGAACATTCCTCACCATGCAGTTGGATGGGCCGGGAACTAATGTGTTCCCTATGGTTAGCGATCCACAGCTTTGAAACAGCCTCAGGAAGGCGGTTCGTGGCAGGCTTTCATTCCATGCGGGTCTGCCACATGGAGGAAACGTAAGATGCCAAGAAAGAAACCACCGGGACTCCAATTCAGTTTGGGGTCTCCTGCTCGATGTCTCTCTAAGTGATGCGAATGTGGCCTTTAGGTCGAGACAGAAATAAAGTAGAGATTTACCCTGAGCATCGCTAGGCATTTGGAACATCCAAAGTCACCTAGGCCTACTGAGGGCATTTAGAGGATTATGCCGTTCACCACATGCAGAACACACTGCATCCAAAGGTTTCATCGCAGAAGGCCAAACTGCGTTCCAACGGTCTCCTTTGGATTGCCAGAGAAGATAGGTCTATGTGCTGGGTGATCCAGTTTGTCATGGAGAATCTCGGAAAAGGCAGGATTTCCCCCATTTGAAAGGGAGATAGTGGCGGCCTCAAGGTTGACTGAAAGACATTGCCATTACCCGTCTTCTAGTCACCTCGAGGAAGGCCTCAGTGAAGAAAGTGAGTTTTCTCCTACGATTCCAGGAGGTCTCCAGTGCCTTGTTTTGAGTTCATGCTACGTTTGCCCTTGCTCAGTGCGAAGTAAACGTGACCCATAGCCTCAGGTAAGCACGAGTGTTTCCTCTCAGCAATGTTTTGTGTGCAGCCATCTCCATGAGCCGTGACACGAGAGAGGGCTTTAACTATACTACGGATTTCTGTAGACCTAAGAGAGTCACGTAGGAATTCCCTTGTGATTGAGAGTGTGTGCACTGTAGTTCCCTTTTATTTTCCGAGGAACATAACACAGAACAGACTCTTGGGGTCAACTCTTTCTATGCAGAGGGAAGGGTAATGAACAGATTCTCGCTGGCAGAGCTTGATTTCTACAGCTGTAAGGCAGCCCCAGGACCACGTTTTTGCCTGTATTCCATTCAACGTGGCTCTCCCTCTGCGGAGGCCCTCTGAACTGCACTGAAAGTATCCCTGAGCCTAAAGTGCATCCTGGCAACTCTTACCTGTCATCTCTCTATTGTGAAGCAAGGCACATGGTAGGTCCAGCCTGACAGAAAATGCTGAAAATCTGGTAAAATTATGAGGCATTTGGACGATCCAAAGTCACCTAGGCCGGACTAGTTCATGAAGCGTGTAATGCGATTCATGGCACGCAAAACAGCCCGCGTCCAACGAAGTGTGATCATAGAAAGGCCCAGTGGGGCTGAAAGTCTCCAGTGGTCAGAGATTGCTGGTTAATGTGCTGTGGTGTCAAGTTGGAAACGCGAGAATGTGGGAGAAGCCCGACTTTCTCCCTTTGGAAAGCAGCTCCATTGCAGCTTCCAAGCCTGCTGAAACCCACACCAACGCGACACTGCTCACTCCACAGATGCCGCTGAAGAGCAGTTAGTTTTTACCTGAAGAAACCAGGAGCTTGCTATTCGTTCCTGGGAGCTCTCCCCAGGAGAATACTGTCGCTAAAGTGCCAACTAAATGTGACCTGTAGTCTTGAGGTAAGGTGCACATTTTCCCATTACAAGAGAGAGGGGTGCACCAGTTGCCAGGAAGTCTTAGTCAATGGACGGCTTTAGCTTTAGTAGGGCTCACAGTGCTCAAGACTCTCACGTGGTCAGTTCTTTCCAAGGAAGTATACTGTGTCCCCAGAGCCTTCTGAGCACAATCAAGGGATACACAGTTGTGGGAACATTCCTCACCATGCAGTTGGATGGGCCGGGAACTAATGTGTTCCCTATGGTTAGCGATCCACAGCTTTGAAACAGCCTCAGGAAGGCGGTTCGTGGCAGGCTTTCATTCCATGCGGGTCTGCCACTTGGAGGAAACGTAAGATGCCAACAAAGAAACCACCGGGGCTCCAATTCAGTTTGGGGTCTCCTGCTCGAGGTCTCTCTAAGTGATGCGAATGTGGCCTTTAGGTCCAGACTGAAATAAAGTAGAGGTTTACCCTGAGCATCGCTAGGCATTTGGAACATCCAAAGTCACCAAGGCCTACTGAGGGCATTTAGAGGATTATGCCGTTCACCACATGCAGAACACACTGCATCCAAAGGTTTCATCGCAGAAGGCCAAACTGCGTTCCAACGGTCTCCTTTGGATTGCCAGAGAAGATAGGTCTATGTGCTGGGTGATCCAGTTTGTCATGGAGAATCTCGGAAAAGGCAGGATTTCCCCCATTTGAAAGGTAGATAGTGGCGGCCTCAAGGCTGACTGAAAGACATTGCCATTACCCGTCTTCTAGTCACCTCGAGGAAGGCCTCAGTGAAGAAAGTGAGTTTTCTCCTACGATTCCAGGAGGTCTCCAGTGCCTTGTTTTGAGTTCATGCTACGTTTGCCCTTGCTCAGTGCCAAGTAAACGTGACCCATAGCCTCAGGTAAGCACGAGTGTTTCCTCTCAGCAATGTTTTGTGTGCAGCCATCTCCATGAGCCGTGACTCGAGAGAGGGCTTTAACTATACTACGGCTTTCCGTAGACCTAAGAGAGTCACGTAGGAATTCCCTTCTGATTGAGAGTGTGTGCACTGTAGTTCCCTTTTATTTTCCGAGAAACATAACACAGAACAGACTGTTGGGGTCAACTCTTTCTATGCAGAGGGAAGGGTAATGAACAGATTCTCGCTGGCAGAGCTTGATGTCTACAGCTGTAAGGCAGCCCCACGACCACGTTTTTGCCTGTATTCCATTCAACGTGGCTCTCCCTCTTCGGAGGCCCTCTGAACTGCACTGAAAGTATCCCTGAGCCTAAAGTGCATCCTGGCACCTCTTACCTGTCATCTCTCTACTGTGAAGCAAGGCACACGGTAGGTCCAGCCTGACAGAAAATGCTGAAAATCTGGTAAAATTATGAGGCATTTGGACGATCCAAAGTCACCTAGGCCGGACTAGTTCATGAAGCGTGTAATGCGATTCATGGCACGCAAAACAGCCCGCGTCCAACGAAGTGTGATCATAGAAAGGCCCAGTGGGGCTGAAAGTCTCCAGTGGTCAGTCAGAGATTGCTGGTTAATGTGCTGTGGTGTCAAGTGGGAAACGCGAGAATGTGGGAGAAGCCCGACTTTCTCCCTTTGGAAAGCAGCTCCATTGCAGCTTCCAAGCCTGCTGAAACCCACACCACCGCGACACTGCTCACTCCACAGATGCCGCTGAAGAGCAGTTAGTTTTTACCTGAAGAAACCAGGAGCTTGCAATTCCTTCCTGGGATCTCACCACAGGAGCATACTGTAGCTAAAGTGCCAACTAAATGTGACCTCTAGTCTTGAGGAAAGGTGCACATTTTCCCATTACAAGAGAGAGGGGTGCACCAGTTGCCAGGAAGTCTTAGTCAATGGACGGCTTTAGCTTTAGTAGGGCTCACAGTGCTCAAGACTCTCACGTGGTCAGTTCTTTCCAAGGAAGTACACTGTGTCCCCAAAGCCTTTGAGCTTAATCAAGGGATACACAGCTCTGGCAACATTCCTCACCATGCAGTTGGATGGGCCGGTAACTAATGTGTTCCCTATGGTTAGCGATCCACAGCTTTGAAACAGCCTCAGGAAGGCGGTTCGTGGCAGGCTTTCATTCAATGCGGGTCTGCCACTTGGAGGAAACATAAGATGCCTTGAAAGAAACCACCGGGACTCCAATTCAGTTTGGGGACTCCTGCTCGAGGTCTCTCTAAGTGATGCGAAAGTGGCCTTTAGGTCCAGACTGAAATAAAGTAGAGATTTACCCTGAGCATCGCTAGGCATTTGGAACATCCAAAGTCACCTAGGCCTACTGAGGGCATTTAGAGGATTATGCCGTTCACCACATGCAGAACACACTGCATCCAAAAGTTTCATCGCAGAAGGCCAAATTGCGTTCCAACGGTCTCCTTTGGATTGCCAGAGAAGATGATAGGTCTATTTGCTGGGTGATCCAGTTTGTCATGGAGAATCTCGGAAAATGCAGGATTTCCCCCATTTGAAAGGGAGATAGTGGCGGCCTCAAGGCTGACTAAAAGACATTGCTATTACCCGTCTTCTAGTCACCTCTAGCAATGCCTCAGTGAAGGAAGTGAGTGTTCTCCTACTAATCCAGGTGTTCTACAGTGCCTTGTTGGGAGTTCATGCTACGTTTGCCCTAGCTCAGTGCCAAGTAAACGTGACCCATAGCCTCAGGTAAGCACGAGTGTTTCCTCTCAGCAATGTTTTGTGTGCAGCCATCTCCATGAGCCGTGACTCGAGAGAGGGTTTTAACTCAACAACGGCTTTCCGTAGCCCTAAGAGAGTCACGTAGGAATTCCCTTCTGAGGGAGAGTGTGTGCCCTGTAGTTCCGTTTTATTTTCCGAGAAACATAACACAGAACAGACTGTGGGGTCAACTGTTTCTATGCAGAGGAAAGGGTAATGAACAGATTCTCGCTGGCAGAGCTTGATTTCTACAGCTGTAAGGCAGCCCCAGGACCACGTTTTTGCCTGTATTCCATTCAACGTGGCTCTGCCTCTGCGGAGGCCCTCTGAACTGCACTGAAAGAATCCCTGAGCCTAATGTGCATCCTGGCAACTCTTACCTGTCATCTCTCTATTGTGAAGCAAGGTACACGGTAGGTCCAGCCTGACAGAAAATGCTGAAAATCCGGTAAAATTGTGAGGCATTTGGACGATCCAAAGTCACCTAGGCCGGACTAGTTCATGAAGCGTGTAATGCGATTCATGGCACGCAAAACAGCCCGCGTCCAATGAAGTGTGATCATAGACAGGCCCAGTGGGGCTGAAAGTCTCCAGTGGTCAGTCAGAGATTGCTGGTTAATGTGCTGTGGTGTCAAGTCGGAAACGCGAGAATGTGGGAGAGGCCCGACTTTCTCCCTTTGGAAAGCAGCTCCATTGCAGCTTCCAAGCCTGCTGAAACCCACACCACCGCGACACTGCTCACTCCACAGATGCCGCTGAAGAGCAGTTAGTTTTTACCTGAAGAAACCAGGAGCTTGCAATTCCTTCCTGGGAGCTCACCACAGGAGCATACTGTAGCTAAAGTGCCAACTAAATGTGACCTCTAGTCTTGAGGAAAGGTGCACATTTTCCCATTACAAGAGAGAGGGGTGCACCAGTTGCCAGGAAGTCTTAGTCAATGGACGGCTTTAGCTTTAGTAGGGCTCACAGTGCTCAAGACTCTCACGTGGTCAGTTCATTCCTAGGAAGTACACTGTCTCCCCAAAGCCTTTGAGCTTAATCAAGGGATACACAGCTCTGGCAACATTCCTCACCATGCAGTTGGAAGGGCCGGGAACTAATGTGTTCCCTATGGTTAGCGATCCACAGCTTTGAAACAGCCTCAGGAAGGCGGTTCGTGGCAGGCTTTCATTCCATGCGGGTCTGCCACTTGGAGGAAACGTAAGATGCCAAGAAAGAAACCACCGGGACTCCAATTCAGTTTGGGGTCTCCTGCTCGAGGTCTCTCTAAGTGATGCGAATGTGGCCTTTAGGTCCAGACTGAAATAAAGTACAGATTTACCCTGAGCATCGCTAGGCATTTGGAACATCCAAAGTCACCTAGGCCTACTGAGGGCATTTAGAGGATTATGCCGTTCACCACATGCAGAACACACTGCATCCAAAGGTTTCATCGCAGAAGGCCAAACTGCCTTCCAACGGTCTCCTTTGGATTGCCAGAGAAGATAGGTCTATGTGCTGGGTGATCCAGTTTGTCATGGAGAATCTCGGAAAAGGCAGGATTTCCCCCATTTGAAAGGTAGATAGTGGCGGCCTCAAGGCTGACTGAAAGACATTGCCATTACCCGTCTTCTAGTCACCTCTAGGAATGCCTCAGTGAAGGAAGTGAGTTTTCCCCTACCAATCCAGGTGGTCTCCAGTGCCTTGTTTGGAGTTCATGCTATGTTTGCCCTAGCTCAGTGCCAAGTAAACGTGACCCATAGCCTCAGGTAAGCACGAGTGTTTCCTTTCAGCAATGTTTTGTGTGCAGCCATCTCCATGAGCTGTGACTCGAGAGAGGGCTTTAACTCAACTACGGCTTTCCATAGCCCTAAGAGAGTCACGTAGGAATTCCCTTCTGAGGGAGAGTGTGTGCACTGTAGTTCCGTTTTATTTTCCGAGAAACATAACACAGAACAGACTGTTGGGATCAACTCTTTCTATGCAGAGGGAAGGGTAATGAACAGATTCTCGCTGGCAGAGCTTGATTTCTACAGCTCTAAGGCAGCCCCAGGACCACGTTTTTGCCAGTATTCCATTCAACGTGGCTCTGCCTCTGCGGAGGCCCTCTGAACTGCACTGAAAGAATCCCTGAGCCTAAAGTGCATCCTGGCTACTCTTACCTGTCATCTCTCTATTGTGAAGCAAGGTACACGGTAGGTCCAGCCTGACAGAAAATGCTGAAAATCCGGTAAAATTGTGAGGCATTTGGACGATCCAAAGTCACCTAGGCCGGACTAGTTCATGAAGCGTGTAATGCGATTCATGGCACGCAAAACAGCCCGCGTCCAACGAAGTGTGATCATAGAAAGGCCCAGTGGGGCTGAAAGTCTCCAGTAGTCAGTCAGAGAGTGCTAGTAAATGGGCTGTGGCATCAAGTTGTAAACGGGAGAATATTGGAGAAACCCGTATTGACAGCAGCTTCATTGCAGCTTCCAAGCCTGCTGAAAACCACTCCACCAGGATACTATTCACTCCACAGGTACCGCTGAAGAGCACATAGTTTTTCCTAAAGAATCCAGGGGCTTGCGATTCCTTCCTGGGAGCTCACCGCAGGAGCATACTGTAGCTAAAGTGCCAACTAAATGTGACCTCTAGTCTTGAGGTAAGGTGCACATTTTCCCATTACAAGAGAGACGGGTGCACCTGTTGCCAGGAAGTCTTAGTCAATGGACGGCTTTAGCTTTAGTAGGGCTGACAGTGCTCAAGACTCTCACGTGGTCACTTCTTTCCAAAGAAGTACACTGTGTGCCCAAAGCCTTCTGAGCACAATCAAGGGATACACAGCTCTGGGAACATCCCTCACTATGCAGTTGGAAGGGCCGGGAACTAATGTGTTCTCTATGGCTAGCGTTCCACAGCTTTGAAACAGCCTCAGGAAGGCGGTTCGTGGCAGGCTTTCATTCCATGCGGGTCTGCCACTTGGAGGAAACGTAAGATGCCCTGAAAGAAACCACCGGGGCTCCAATTCAGTTTGGGGGCTCCTGCTCGAGGTCTCTCTAAGTGATGTGGAAAGTGGCCTTTAGGTCCAGACTGAAATAAAGAAGAGATTTACCCTGAGAATTGCTAGGCATTTGGAGCATCCAAAGTCACCTAGGCCTACTGAGGACATTTAGAGGATTATGCCGTTCACCACATGCAGAACACACTGCATCCAACAGTTTCATCGCAGGAGGCCGAATTGCGTTCCTATGGTCTCCTTTGGATTGTCCGAGAAGCTAGGTCCATGTGCTGGGTGATCCAGTTTGTCATTGAGAAGCCTGTAAAAAGGCATGATTTCCCCCATTTGAAAGGTAGATAGTGGCGGCCTCAAGGCTGACTGAAAGACATTGCTGTTACCCGTCTTCTAGTCAGTCCTAGGAATGCCTCAGTGAAGAAAGTGAGTTTTCTCCTACGAAACCAGGTGGTCTCCAGTGCCTTGCTAGGAGCTTATCCCACGCTTGCCCAAGCTCAGTGCGAAGGAAACGTGACCCCTAGCCTCAAGGTAAGCACGAGTGTTTCCTATCAGCAAAGTTTTGTGTGCAGCCATCTCCGTGAGTCCTGACTCGACAGAGTGCTTTAACTCCTCTATGGCTTTCTGTAGGCCTAAGAGAGTCACGTAGGAATTCCGTTCTGGGTGAGAGCGTGTTCGCTGTGAGTGCCCTTTTTGTTTTCCGAGCAAAAATAACACAGAAGAGATTGTTGGGGTCAACTCTTTCTATGCAGAGGGAAGGGCAACGAACTGATTCTCGCATGCAGAGCTTGTTTTCTACAGCTGTTAGGCAGCCCCAGGAACAAGTTTTGGCCAGTATTCCATTCAACGTGGCTCAGCCTCTGCGGAGGCCCTCTGAATTGCATGGAAGAATCCCTGCGCCTAAAGTGCATCCTGGCAACTCTTACCTGTCATCTCTCTATTGTGAAGCAAGGTACACGGTAGGTCCAGGCTGACAGAAACTACTGAAAAACCGGTAAAATTGTGAGGCATTTGGACGATCCTACGTCACCTAGGCCGGACTCGTTCATGAAGCGTGTAATGCTATTCATGGCACGCAAAACACCCCGCGTCCAAGTGTGATCATAGAAAGGCCCAGTGGGGCTCAAAGTCTCCAGTGGTCAGTCAGAGATTGCTGGTTAATGTGCTGTGGTGTCAAGTTGGAAACGCAAGAATGTGGGAGAAGCCCGACTTTCTCCCTTTGGAAAGCCTGCTGAAACCCACACCACCGCGACACTGCTCACTCCACAGATGCCGCTGAAGAGCAGTTAGTTTTTACCTGAAGAAACCAAGAGCTTGCAATTCCTTCCTGGGAGCTCACCACAGGAGCATACTGTAGCTAAAGTGCCAACTAAATGTGACCTCTAGTCTTGAGGTAAGGTGCACATTTTCCCATTACAAGAGAGAGGGGTGCACCAGTTGCCAGGAAGTCTTAGTCAATGGACGGCTTTAGCTTTAGTAGTGCTCACAGGGCTCAAGACTCTCACGTGGTCAGTTCTTTCCAAGGAAGTACACTGTGTCCCCAAAGCCTTCTGAGCACAATCAAGGGATACACAGTTGTGGGAACATTCCTCACCATGCAGTTGGATGGGCCGGGAACTAATGTGTTCCCTATGGTTAGCGATCCACAGCTTTGAAACAGCCTCAGGAAGGCGGTTCGTGGCAGGCTTTCATTCCATGCGGGTCTGCCACTTGGAGGAAACATAAGATGCCCTGAAGGAAACCATCGGGACTCCAATTCAGTTTGGGGGCTCCTGCTCGAGGTCTCTCTAAGTGATGCGAAAGTGGCCTTTAGGACCAGCCCGAAATAAAGTAGAGATTTACCCTGAGCATCGCTAGGCATTTGGAACATCCAACGTCACTTAGGCCTACTGAGGGCATTTAGAGGATTATGCCGTTCACCACATGCAGAACACACTGCATCCAAAAGTTTCATCGCAGAAGGCCAAATTGCGTTCCAACGGTCTCCTTTGGATTGCCAGAGAAGATGATAGGTCTATGTGCTGGGTGATCCAGTTTGTCATGGAGAATCTCGGAAAAGGCAGGATTTCCCCCATTTGAAAGGTAGATAGTGGCGGCCTCAAGGCTGACTGAAAGACATTGCCATTACCCGTCTTCTAGTCACCTCTAGGAATGCCTCAGTGAAGGAAGTGAGTTTTCCCCTACCAATCCAGGTGGTCTCCAGTGCCTTGTTTGGAGTTCATGCTATGTTTGCCCTAGCTCAGTGCCAAGTAAACGTGACCCATAGCCTCAGGTAAGCACGAGTGTTTCCTTTCAGCAATGTTTTGTGTGCAGCCATCTCCATGAGCTGTGACTCGAGAGAGGGCTTTAACTCCACTACGGCTTTCCATAGCCCTAAGAGAGTCACGTAGGAATTCCCTTCTGAGGGAGAGTGTGTGCACTGTAGTTCCGTTTTATTTTCCGAGAAACATAACACAGAACAGACTGTTGGGGTCAACTCTTTCTATGCAGAGGGAAGGGTAATGAACAGATTCTCGCTGGCAGAGCTTGATTTCTACAGCTCTAATGCAGCCCCAGGACCACGTTTTTGCCAGTATTCCATTCAACGTGGCTCTGCCTCTGCGGAGGCCCTCTGAACTGCACTGAAAGAATCCCTGAGCCTAAAGTGCATCCTGGCTACTCTTACCTTTCATCTCTCTATTGTGAAGAAAGGTACATGGTAGGTCCAGCCTGACAGAAAATGCTGAAAATCCGGTAAAATTGTGAGGCATTTGGACGATCCAAATTCACCTAGGCCGGACTAGTTCATGAAGCGTGTAATGCGATTCATGGCACGCAAAACAGCCCGCGTCCAACGAAGTGTGATCATAGAAAGGCCCAGTGGGGCTGAAAGTCTCCAGTAGTCAGTCAGAGAGTGCTAGTAAATGGGCTGTGGCATCAAGTTGTAAACGGAGAATATTGGAGAAACCCGTATTGACAGCAGCTTCATTGCAGCTTCCAAGCCTGCTGAAAACCACTCCACCAGGATACTATTCACTCCACAGGTGCCGCTGAAGAGCACATAGTTTTTCTTAAAGAATCCAGGGGCTTGCGATTCCTTCCTGGGTGCTCACCGCAGGAGCATACTGTAGCTAAAGTGCCAACTAAATGTGACCTCTAGTCTTGAGGTAAGGTGCACATTTTCCCATTACAAGAGAGACGGGTGCACCAGTTGCCAGGAAGTCTTCGTCAATGGACGGCTTTAGCTTTAGTAGGGCTGACAGTGCTCAAGACTCTCACGTGGTCACTTCTTTCCAAAGAAGTACACTGTGTGCCCAAAGCCTTCTGAGCACAATCAAGGGATACACAGCTCTGGGAACATCCCTCACTATGCAGTTGGAAGGGCCGGGAACTAATGTGTTCTCTATGGCTAGCGTTCCACAGCTTTGAAACAGCCTCAGGAAGGCGGTTCGTGGCAGGCTTTCATTCCATGCGGGTCTGCCACTTGGAGGAAACGTAAGATGCCCTGAAAGAAACCACCGGGGCTCCAATTCAGTTTGGGGGCTCCTGCTCGAGGTCTCTCTAAGTGATGTGGAAAGTGGCCTTTAGGTCCAGACTGAAATAAAGAAGAGATTTACCCTGAGAATTGCTAGGCATTTGGAGCATCCAAAGTCACCTAGGCCTACTGAGGACATTTAGAGGATTATGCCGTTCACCACATGCAGAACACACTGCATCCAACAGTTTCATCGCAGAAGGCCGAATTGCGTTCCTATGGTCTCCTTTGGATTGTCCGAGAAGCTAGGTCCATGTGCTGGGTGATCCAGTTTGTCATTGAGAAGCCTGTAAAAAGGCACGATTTCCCCCATTTGAAAGGTAGATAGTGGCGGCCTCAAGGCTGACTGAAAGACATTGCTGTTACCCGTCTTCTAGTCAGTCCTAGGAATGCCTCAGTGAAGAAAGTGAGTTTTCTCCTACGAATCCAGGTGGTCTCCAGTGCCTTGCTAGGAGCTCATCCCACGCTTGCCCAAGCTCAGTGCGAAGGAAACGTGACCCCTAGCCTCAAGGTAAGCACGAGTGTTTCCTATCAGCAAAGTTTTGTGTGCAGCCATCTCCGTGAGTCCTGACTCGACAGAGTGCTTTAACTCCTCTATGGCTTTCCGTAGGCCTAAGAGAGTCACGTAGGAATTCCGTTCTGGGGGAGAGCGTGTTCGCTGTGAGTGCCCTTTTTGTTTTCCGAGCAAAAATAACACAGAAGAGACTGTTGGGGTCAACTCTTTCTATGCAGAGGGAAGGGCAACGAACTGATTCTCGCATGCAGAGCTTGATTTCTACAGCTGTTAGGCAGCCCCAGGAACAAGTTTTGGCCAGTATTCCATTCAACGTGGCCCAGCCTCTGCGGAGGCCCTCTGAATTGCATGGAAGAATCACTGCGCCTAAAGTGCATCCTGGCAACTCTTACCTGTCATCTCTCTATTGTGAAGCAAGTTACACGGTAGGTCCAGGCTGACAGAAACTACTGAAAAACCGGTAAAATTGTGAGGCATTTGGACGATCCAACGTCACCTAGGCCGGACTCGTTCATGAAGCGTGTAATGCTACTCATGGCACGCAAAACACCCCGTGTCCAAGTGTGATCATAGAAAGGCCCAGTGGGGCTCAAAGTCTCCAGTGGTCAGTCAGAGATTGCTGGTTAATGTGCTGTGGTGTCAAGTTGGAAACGCAAGAATGTGGGAGAAGCCCGACTTTCTCCCTTTGGAAAGCCTGCTGAAACCCACACCACCGGGACACTGCTCACTCCACAGATGCCGCTGAAGAGCAGTTAGTTTTTACCTGAAGAAACCAGGAGCTTGCGATTCGTTCCTGGGAGCTCTCCCCAGGAGCATACTGTAGCTAAAGTGCCAACTAAATGTGACCTCTAGTCTTGAGGTAAGGTGCACATTTTCCCATTACAAGAGAGAGGGGTGCACCAGTTGCCAGGAAGTCTTAGTCAATGGACGGCTTTAGCTTTAGTAGGGCTCACAGTGCTCAAGACTCTCACGTGGTCAGTTCTTTCCAAGGAAGTATACTGTGTCCCCAGACCCTTCTGAGCACAATCAAGGGATACACAGTTGTGGGAACATTCCTCACCATGCAGTTGGATGGGCCGGGAACTAATGTGTTCCCTATGGTTAGCGATCCACAGCTTTGAAACAGCCTGAGGAAGGCGGTTCGTGGCAGGCTTTCATTCCATGCGGGTCTGCCACTTGGAGGAAACGTAAGATGCCAAGAAAGAAACCACCGGGACTCCAATTCAGTTTGGGGTCTCCTGCTCGAGGTCTCTCTAAGTGATGCGAATGTGGCCTTTAGGTCCAGACTGAAATAAAGTAGAGATTTACCCTGAGCATCGCTAGGCATTTGGAACATCCAAAGTCACCTAGGCCTACTGAGGGCATTTAGAGGATTATGCCGTTCACCACATGCAGAACACACTGCATGCAAAGTTTCATCGCAGAAGGCCAAACTGCGTTCCAACGGTCTCCTTTGGATTGCCAGAGAAGATAGGTCTATGTGCTGGGTGATCCAGTTTGTCATGGAGAATCTCGGAAAAGGCAGGATTTCCCCCATTTGAAAGGTAGATAGTGGCGGCCTCAAGGCTGACTGAAAGACATTGCCATTACCCGTCTTCTAGTCACCTCTAGGAATGCCTCAGTGAAGGAAGTGAGTTTTCCCCTACCAATCCAGGAGGTCTCCAGTGCCTTGTTTGGAGTTCATGCTACGTTTGCCCTAGCTCAGTGCCAAGTAAACGTGACCCATAGCCTCAGGTAAGCACGAGTGTTTCCTCTCAGCAATGTTTTGTGTGCAGCCATCTCCATGAGCCGTGACTCGAGAGAGGGCTTTAACTATACTACGGCTTTCCGTAGACCTAAGAGAGTCACGTAGGAATTCCCTTCTGATTGAGAGTGTGTGCACTGTAGTTCCCTTTTATTTTCCGAGAAACATAACACAGAACAGACTGTTGGGGTCAACTCTTTCTATGCAGAGGGAAGGGTAATGAACAGATTCTCGCTGGCAGAGCTTGATTTCTACAGCTGTAAGGCAGCCCCAGGACCACGTTTTTGCCTGTATTCCATTCAACGTGGCTCTCCCTCTGCGGAGGCCCTCTGAACTGCACTGAAAGTATCCCTGAGCCTAAAGTGCATCCTGGAACCTCTTACCTTTCATCTCTCTATTGTGAAGCAAGGCACACGGTAGGTCCAACCTGACAGAAAATGCTGAAAATCTGGTAAAATTTTGAGGCATTTCGACGATCCAAAGTCACCTAGGCCGGACTAGTTCATGAAGCGTGTAATGCGATTCATGGCACGCAAAACAGCCCGCGTCCAACGAAGTGTGATCATAGAAAGGCCCAGTGGGGCTGAAAGTCTCCAGTGGTCAGTCAGAGATTGCTGGTTAATGTGCTGTGGTGTCAAGTTGGAAACGCGAGAATGTGGGAGAAGCCCGACTTTCTCCCTTTGGAAAGCAGCTCCATTGCAGCTTCCAAGCCTGCTGAAACCCACACCACCGCGACACTGCTCACTCCACAGATGCCGCTGAAGAGCAGTTAGTTTTTACCTGAAGAAACCAGGAGCTTGCAATTCCTTCCTGGGAGCTCACCACAGGAGCATACTGTAGCTAAAGTGCCAACTAAATGTGACCTCTAGTCTTGAGGTAAGGTGCACATTTTCCCATTACAAGAGAGAGGGGTGCACCAGTTGCCAGGAAGTCTTAGTCAATGGACGGCTTTAGCTTTAGTAGGGCTCACAGTGCTCAAGACTCTCACGTGGTCAGTTCTTTCCAAGGAAGTACACTGTGTCCCCAAAGCCTTTGAGCTTAATCAAGGGATACACAGCTCTGGCAACATACTTCTCCATGCAGTTGGATGGGCCGGGAACTAATGTGTTCCCTATGGTTAGCGATCCACAGCTTTGAAACAGCCTCAGGAAGGCGGTTCGTGGCAGGCTTTCATTCCATGCGGGTCTGCCAGTTGGAGGAAACATAAGATGCCTTGAAAGAAACCACCGGGACTCCAATTCAGTTTGGGGACTCCTGCTCGAGGTCTCTCTAAGTGATGCGAAAGTGGCCTTTAGGTCCAGACTGAAATAAAGTAGAGATTTACCCTGAGCATCGCTAGGCATTTGGAACATCCAAAGTCACCTAGGCCTACTGAGGGCATTTAGAGGATTATGCCTTTCACCACATGCAGAACACACTGCATCCAAAAGTTTCATCGCAGAAGGCCAAATTGCGTTCCAACGGTCTCCTTTGGATTGCCAGAGAAGATGATAGGTCTATGTGCTGGGTGATCCAGTTTGTCATGGAGAATCTCGGAAAAGGCAGGATTTCCCCCATTTGAAAGGGAGATAGTGTCGGCCTCAAGGCTGACTGAAAGACATTGCTGTTACCCGTCTTCTAGTCACCTCTAGCAATGCCTCAGTGAAGGAAGTGAGTGTTCTCCTACTAATCCAGGTGTTCTCCAGTGCCTTGTTTGGAGTTCATGCTACGTTTGCCCTAGCTCAGTGCCAAGTAAACGTGACCCATAGCCTCAGGTAAGCACGAGTGTTTCCTCTCAGCAATGTTTTGTGTGCAGCCATCTCCATGAGCCGTGACTCGAGAGAGGGTTTTAACTCAACAACGACTTTCCGTAGCCCTAAGAGAGTCACGTCGGAATTCCCTTCTGAGGGAGAGTGTGTGCCCTGTAGTTCCGTTTTATTTTCTGAGAAACATAACACAGAACAGACTGTGGGGTCAACTGTTTCTATGCAGAGGAAAGGGTAATGAACAGATTCTCGCTGGCAGAGCTTGATTTCTAGAGCTGTAAGGCAGCCCCAGGACCACGTTTTTGCCTGTATTCCATTCAACGTGGCTCTGCCTCTGCGGAGGCCCTCTGAACTGCACTGAAAGAATCCCTGAGCCTAATGTGCATCCTGGCACCTCTTACCTTTCATCTCTCTATTGTGAAGCAAGGTACACGGTAGGTCCAGCCTGACAGAAAATGCTGAATATCCGGTAAAATTGTGAGGCATTTGGACGATCCAAAGTCACCTAGGCCGGACTAGTTCATGAAGCGTGTAATGCGATTCATGGCACGCAAAACAGCCCGCGTCCAACGAAGTGTGATCATAGAAAGGCCCAGTGGGGCTGAAAGTCTCCAGTGGTCAGTCAGAGATTGCTGGTTAATGTGCTGTGGTGTCAAGTCGGAAACGCGAGAATGTGGGAGAAGCCAGACTTTCTCCCTTTGGAAAGCAGCTCCATTGCAGCTTCCAAGCCTGCTGAAACCCACACCACCGCGACACTGCTCACTCCACAGATGCCGCTGAAGAGCAGTTAGTTTTTACCTGAAGAAACCAGGAGCTTGCAATTCCTTCCTGGGAGCTCACCACAGGAGCATACTGTAGCTAAAGTGCCAACTAAATGTGACCTCTAGTCTTGAGGAAAGGTGCACATTTTCCCATTACAAGAGAGAGGGGTGCACCAGTTGCCAGGAAGTCTTAGTCAATGGACGGCTTTAGCTTTAGTAGGGCTCACAGTGCTCAAGACTCTCACGTGGTCAGTTCATTCCTAGGAAGTACACTGTGACCCCAAAGCCTTTGAGCTTAATCAAGAGATACACAGCTCTGGCAACATTCGTCACCATGCAGTTGGAAGGGCCGGGAACTAATGTGTTCCCTATGGTTAGCGATCCACAGCTTTGAAACAGCCTCAGGAAGGCGGTTCGTGGCAGGCTTTCATTCCATGCGGGTCTGCCACTTGGAGGAAACATAAGATGCCCTGAAGGAAACCACCGGGACTCCAATTCAGTTTGGGGGCTCCTGCTCGAGGTCTCTCTAAGTGATGCGAAAGTGGCCTTTAGGACCAGCCCGAAATAAAGAAGAGATTTACCCTGAGCATCGCTAGGCATTTGGAACATCCAAAGTCACCTAGGCCTACTGAGGGCATTTAGAGGATTATGCCGTTCACCACATGCAGAACACACTGCATCCAAAAGTTTCATCGCAGAAGGCCAAATTGTTTTCCAACGGTCTCCTTTGGATTGTCCGAGAAGATAGGTCTATGTGCTGGGTGATCCAGTTTGTCATGGAGAATCTCGGAAAAGGCAGGATTTCCCACATTTGAAAGGTAGATAGTGGCGGCCTCAAGGCTGACTGAAAGACATTGCTGTTACCCGTCTTCTAGTCAGTCCTAGGCATGCCTCAGTGAAGAAAGTGAGTTTTCTCCTACGAATTCAGGTGGTCTCCAGTGCCTTGCTAGGAGCTCATCCCACGCTTGCCCAAGCTCAGTGCGAAGGAAACGTGACCCCTAGCCTCAAGGTAAGCACGAGTGTTTCCTATCAGCAAAGTTTTGTGTGCAGCCATCTCCGTGAGTCCTGACTCGACAGAGTGCTTTAACTCCTCTATGGCTTTCTGTAGGCCTAAGAGAGTCACGTAGGAATTCCGTTCTGGGGGAGAGCGTGTTCGCTGTGAGTGCCCTTTATGTTTTCCGAGCAAAAATAACACAGAAGAGACTGTTGGGGTCAACTCTTTCTATGCAGATGGAAGGGCAACAAACTGATTCTCGCATGCAGAGCTTGATTTCTACAGCTGTTAGGCAGCCCCAGGAACAAGTTTTGGCCAGTATTCCATTCAACGTGGCTCAGCCTCTGCGGAGGCCCTCTGAATTGCATGGAAGAATCCCTGCGCCTAAAGTGCATCCTGGCATCTCTTACCTGTCATCTCTCTATTGTGAAGCAAGGTACACGGTAGGTCCAGGCTGACAGAAACTACTGAAAAACCGGTAAAATAGTGAGGCATTTGGACGATCCAACGTCACCTAGGCCGGACTCGTTCATGAAGCGTGTAATGCTATTCATGGCACGCAAAACACCCCGCGTCCAAGTGTGATCATAGAAAGGCCCAGTGGGGCTCAAAGTCTCCAGTGGTCAGTCAGAGATTGCTGGTTAATGTGCTGTGGTGTCAAGTTGGAAACGCGAGAATGTGGGAGAAGCCCGACTTTCTCCCTTTGGAAAGCAGCTCCATTGCAGCTTCCAAGCCTGCTGAAACCCACACCACCGCGACACTGCTCACTCCACAGATGCCGCTGAAGAGCAGTTAGTTTTTACCTGAAGAAACCAGGAGCTTGCAATTCCTTACTGGGAGCTCTCCCCAGGAGCATACTGTAGCTAAAGTGCCAACTAAATGTGACCTCTAGTCTTGAGGTAAGGTGCACATTTTCCCATTACAAGAGAGAGGGGTGCACCAGTTGCCAGGAAGTCTTAGTCAATGGACGGCTTTAGCTTTAGTAGGGCTCACAGTGCTCAAGACTCTCACGTGGTCAGTTCATTCCTAGGAAGTACACTGTGTCCCCAAAGCCTTTGAGCTTAATCAAGGGATACACAGCTCTGGCAACATTCCTCACCATGCAGTTGGAAGGGCCGGGAACTAATGTGTTCCCTATGGTTAGCGATCCACAGCTTTGAAACAGCCTCAGGAAGGTGGTTCGTGGCAGGCTTTCATTCCATGCGGGTCTGCCACTTGGAGGAAACATAAGATGCCCTGAAGGAAACCACCGGGACTCCAATTCAGTTTGGGGGCTCCTGCTCGAGGTCTCTCTAAGTGATGCGAAAGTGGCCTTTAGGACCAGCCCGAAATAAAGTAGAGATTTACCCTGAGCATCGCTAGGCATTTGGAACATCCAAAGTCACCTAGGCCTACTGAGGGCATTTAGAGGATTATGCCGTTCACCACATGCAGAACACACTGCATCCAAAAGTTTCATCGCAGAAGGCCAAATTGCGTTCCAACGGTCTCCTTTGGATTGCCAGAGAAGCTGATAGGTCTATGTGCTGGGTGATCCAGTTTGTCATGGAGAATCTCGGAAAAGGCAGGATTTCCCCCATTTGAAAGGTAGATAGTGGCGGCCTCAAGGCTGACTGAAAGACATTGCCATTACCCGTCTTCTAGTCACCTCTAGGAATGCCTCAGTGAAGGAAGTGAGTTTTCCCCTACCAATCCAGGTGGTCTCCAGTGCCTTGTTTGGAGTTCATGCTACGTTTGCCCTAGCTCAGTGCAAAGTAAACGTGACCGATAGCCTCAGTTAAGCACGAGTGTTTCCTTTCAGCAATGTTTTGTGTGCAGCCATCTCCATGAGCTGTGACTCGAGAGAGGGCTTTAACTCAACTACGGCTTTCCATAGCCCTAAGAGAGTCACGTAGGAATTCCCTTCTGATTGAGAGTGTGTGCACTGTAGTTCCGTTTTATTTTCCGAGAAACATAACACAGAACAGACTGTTGGGGTCAACTCTTTCTATGCAGAGGGAAGGGTAATGAACAGATTCTCGCTGGCAGAGCTTGATTTCTACAGCTCTAAGGCAGCCCCAGGACCACGTTTTTGCCAGTATTCCATTCAACGTGGCTCTGCCTCTGCGGAGGCCCTCTGAACTGCACTGAAAGAATCCCTGAGCCTAAAGTGCATCCTGGCAACTCTTACCTGTCATCTCTCTATTGTGAAGCAAGGTACACGGTAGGTCCAGCCTGACAGAAAATGCTGAAAATCCGGTAAAATTGTGAGGCATTTGGACGATCCAAAGTCACCTAGGCCGGACTAGTTCATGAAGTGTGTAATGCGATTCATGGCACGCAAAACACCCCGCGTCCAACGAAGTGTGATCATAGAAAGGCCCAGTGGGGCTGAAAGTCTCCAGTAGTCAGTCAGAGAGTGCTAGTAAATGGGCTGTGGCATCAAGTTGTAAACGGGAGAATATTGGAGAAACCCGTATTGACAGCAGCTTCATTGCAGCTTCCAAGCCTGCTGAAAACCACTCCACCAGGATACTATTCACTCCACAGGTGCCGCTGAAGAGCACATAGTTTTTTCCTAAAGCATCCAGGGGCTTGCGATTCCTTCCTGGGAGCTCACCGCAGGAGCATACTGTAGCTAAAGTGCCAACTAAATGTGACCTCTAGTCTTGAGGTAAGGTGCACATTTTCCCATTACAAGAGAGACGGGTGCACCAGTTGCCAGGAAGTCTTAGTCAATGGACGGCTTTAGCTTTAGTAGTGCTGACAGTGCTCAAGACTCTCACGCGGTCACTTCTTTCCAAAGAAGTACACTGTGTGCCCAAAGCCTTCTGAGCACAATCAAGGGATACACAGCTCTGGGAACGTCCCTCACTATGCAGTTGGAAGGGCCGGGAACTAATGTGTTCTCTATGGCTAGCGTTCCACAGCTTTGAAACAGCCTCAGGAAGGCGGTTCGTGGCAGGCTTTCATTCCATGCGGGTCTGCCACTTGGAGGAAACGTAAGATGCCCTGAAAGAAAACACCGGGGCTCCAATTCAGTTTGGGGGCTCCTGCTCGAGGTCTCTCTAAGTGATGTGGAAAGTGGCCTTTAGGTCCAGACTGAAATAAAGAAGAGATTTACCCTGAGAATTGCTAGGCATTTGGAGCATCCAAAGTCACCTAGGCCTACTGAGGACATTTAGAGGATTATGCCGTTCACCACATGCAGAACACACTGCATCCAACAGTTTCATCGCAGGAGGCCGAATTGCGTTCCTATGGTCTCCTTTGGATTGTCCGAGAAGCTAGGTCCATGTGCTGGGTGATCCAGTTTGTCATTGAGAAGCCTGTAAAAAGGCACGATTTCCCCCATTTGAAAGGTAGATAGTGGCGGCCTCAAGGCTGACTGAAAGACATTGCTGTTACCCGTCTTCTAGTCAGTCCTAGGAATGCCTCAGTGAAGAAAGTGAGTTTTCTCCTACGAATCCAGGTGGTCTCCAGTGCCTTGCTAGGAGCTCATCCCACGCTTGCCCAAGCTCAGTGCGAAGGAAACGTGACCCCTAGCCTCAAGGTAAGCACGAGTGTTTCCTATCAGCAAAGTTTTGTGTGCAGCCATCTCCGTGAGTCCTGACTCGACAGAGTGCTTTAACTCCTCTATGGCTTTCTGTAGGCCTAAGAGAGTCACGTAGGAATTCCGTTCTGGGGGAGAGCGTGTTCGCTGTGAGTGCCCTTTTTTGTTTTCCGAGCAAAAATAACACAGAAGTGACTGTTGGGGTCAACTCTTTCTAAGCAGAGGGAAGGGCAACGAACTGATTCTCGCATGCAGAGCTTGATTTCTACAGCTGTTAGGCAGCACCAGGAACAAGTTTTGGCCAGTATTCCATTCAACGTGGCTCAGCCTCTGTGGAGGCCCTCTGAATTGCATGGAAGAATCCCTGCACCTAAAGTGCATCCTGGCAACTCTTACCTGTCATCTCTCTATTGTGAAGCAAGGTACACGGTAGGTCCAGGCTGACAGAAACTACTGAAAAACCGGTAAAATAGTGAGGCATTTGGACGATCCAACGTCACCTAGGCCGGACTCGTTCATGAAGTGTGTAATGCTATTCATGGCACGCAATACACCCCGCGTCCAAGTGTGATCATCGAAAGGCCCAGTGGGGCTGAAAGTCTCCAGTGGTCAGTCAGAGATTGCTGGTTAATGTGCTGTGGTGTCAAGTTGGAAACGCAAGAATGTGGGAGAAGCCCGACTTTCTCCCTTTGGAAAGCCTGCTGAAACCCACACCACCGGGACACTGCTCACTCCACAGATGCCGCTGAAGAGCAGTTAGTTTTTACCTGAAGAAACCAGGAGCTTGCGATTCGTTCCTGGGAGCTCTCCCCAGGAGCATACTGTAGCTAAAGTGCCAACTAAATGTGACCTCTAGTCTTGAGGTAAGGTGCACATTTTCCCATTACAAGAGAGAGGGGTGCACCAGTTGCCAGGAAGTCTTAGTCAATGGACGGCTTTAGCTTTAGTAGGGCTCACAGTGCTCAAGACTCTCACGTGGTCAGTTCTTTCCAAGGAAGTATACTGTGTCCCCAGAGCCTTCTGAGCACAATCAAGGGATACACAGTTGTGGGAACATTCCTCACCATGCAGTTGGATGGGCCGGGAACTAATGTGTTCCCTATGGTTAGCGATCCACAGCTTTGAAACAGCCTCAGGAAGGCGGTTCGTGGCAGGCTTTCATTCCATGCGGGTCTGCCACTTGGAGGAAACATAAGATGCCTTGAAAGAAACCACCGGGACTCCAATTCAGTTTGGGGACTCCTGTCGAGGTCTCTCTAAGTGATGCGAAAGTGGCCTTTAGGTCCAGACTGAAATAAAGTAGAGATTTACCCTGAGCATCGCTAGGCATTTGGAACATCCAAAGTCACCTAGGCCTACTGAGGGCATTTAGAGGATTATGCCATTCACCACATGCAGAACACACTGCATCCAAAAGTTTCATCGCAGAAGGCCAAATTGCGTTCCAACGGTCTCCTTTGGATTGCCAGAGAAGATAGGTCTATGTGCTGGGTGATCCAGTTTGTCATGGAGAATCTCAGAAAAGGCAGGATTTCCCCCATTTGAAAGGGAGATAGTGGCGGCCTCAAGGCTGACTGAAAGACATTGCTGTTACCCGTCTTCTAGTCACCTCTAGCAATGCCTCAGTGAAGGAAGTGAGTGTTCTCCTACTAATCCAGGTGTTCTCCAGTGCCTTGTTTGGAGTTCATGCTACGTTTGCCCTAGCTCAGTGCCAAGTAAACGTGACCCATAGCCTCAGGTAAGCACGAGTGTTTCCTCTCAGCAATGTTTTGTGTGCAGCCATCTCCATGAGCCGTGACTCGAGAGAGGGTTTTAACTCAACAACGGCTTTCCGTAGCCCTAAGAGAGTCACGTAGGAATTCCCTTCTGAGGGAGAGTGTGTGCACTATAGTTCCGTTTTATTTTCCGAGAAACATAACACAGAACAGACTGTGGGGTCAACTGTTTCTATGCAGAGGAAAGGGTAATGAACAGATTCTCGCTGGCAGAGCTTGATTTCTACAGCTGTAAGGCAGCCCCAGGACCACGTTTTTGCCTGTATTCCATTCAACGTGGCTCTGCCTCTGCGGAGGCCCTCTGAACTGCACTGAAAGAATCCCTGAGCCTAATGTGCATCCTGGCAACTCTTACCTGTCATCTCTCTATTGTGAAGCAAGGTACACGGTAGGTCCAGCCTGACAGAAAATGCTGAATATCCGGTAAAATTGTGAGGCATTTGGACGATCCAAATTCACCTAGGCCGGACTAGTTCATGAAGCGTGTAATGCGATTCATGGCACGCAAAACAGCCCGCGTCCAACGAAGTGTGATCATAGAAAGGCCCAGTGGGGCTGAAAGTCTCCAGTAGTCAGTCAGAGAGTGCTAGTAAATGGGCTGTGGCATCAAGTTGTAAACGGGAGAATATTGGAGAAACCCGTATTGACAGCAGCTTCATTGCAGCTTCCAAGCCTGCTGAAAACCACTCCACCAGGATACTATTCACTCCACAGGTGCCGCTGAAGAGCACATAGTTTTTTCCTAAAGAATCCAGGGGCTTGCGATTCCTTCCTGGGAGCTCACCGCAGGAGCATACTGTAGCTAAAGTGCCAACTAAATGTGACCTCTAGTCTTGAGGTAAGGTGCACATTTTCCCATTACAAGAGAGACGGGTGCACCAGTTGCCAGGAAGTCTTAGTCAATGGACGGCTTTAGCTTTAGTAGGGCTGACAGTGCTCAAGACTCTCACGTGGTCACTTCTTTCCAAAGAAGTACACTGTGTGCCCAAAGCCTTCTGAGCACAATCAAGGGATACACAGCTCTGGGAACATCCCTCACTATGCAGTTGGAAGGGCCGGGAACTAATGTGTTCTCAATGGCTAGCGTTCCACAGCTTTGAAACAGACTCAGGAAGGCGGTTCGTGGCAGGCTTTCATTCCATGCGGGTCTGCCACTTGGAGGAAACCTAAGATGCCCTGAAAGAAACCACCGGGGCTCCAATTCAGTTTGGGAGCTCCTGCTCGAGGTCTCTCTAAGTGATGTGGAAAGTGGCCTTTAGGTCCAGACTGAAATAAAGAAGAGATTTACCCTGAGAATTGCTAGGCATTTGGAGCATCCAAAGTCACCTAGGCCTACTGAGGACATTTAGAGGATTATGCCGTTCACCACATGCAGAACACACTGCATCCAACAGTTTCATCGCAGGAGGCCGAATTGCGTTCCTATGGTCTCCTTTGGATTGTCCGAGAAGCTAGGTCCATGTGCTGGGTGATCCAGTTTGTCATTGAGAAGCCTGTAAAAAGGCACGATTTCCCCCATTTGAAAGGTAGATAGTGGCGGCCTCAAGGCTGACTGAAAGACATTGCTGTTACCCGTCTTCTAGTCAGTCCTAGGAATGCCTCAGTGAAGAAAGTGAGTTTTATCCTACGAATACAGGTGGTCTCCAGTGCCTTGCTAGGAGCTCATCCCACGCTTGCCCAAGCTCAGTGCGAAGGAAACGTGACCCCTAGCCTCAAGGTAAGCACGAGTGTTTCCTATCAGCAAAGTTTTGTGTGCAGCCATCTCCGTGAGTCCTGACTCGACAGAGTGCTTTAACTCCTCTATGGCTTTCTGTAGGCCTAAGAGAGTCACGTAGGAATTCCGTTCTGGGGGAGAGCGTGTTCGCTGTGAGTGCCCTTTTTGTTTTCCGAGCAAAAATAACACAGAAGAGACTGTTGGGGTCAACTCTTTCTATGCAGAGGGAAGGGCAACGAACTGATTCTCGCATGCAGAGCTTGATTTCTACAGCTGTTAGGCAGCCCCAGGAACAAGTTTTGGCCAGTATTCCATTCAACGTGGCTCAGCCTCTGCGGAGGCCCTCTGAATTGCATGGAAGAATCCCTGCGCCAAAAGTGCATCCTGGCAACTCTTACCTGTCATCTCTCTATTGTGAAGCAAGGTACACGGTAGGTCCAGGCTGACAGAAACTACTGAAAAACCGGTAAAATTGTGAGGCATTTGGATGATCCAACGTCACCTATGCCGGACTCGTTCATGAAGCGTGTAATGCTATTCATGGCACGCAAAACACCCCGCGTCCAAGTGTGATCATAGAAAGGCCCAGTGGGGCTCAAAGTCTCCAGTGGTCAGTCAGAGATTGCTGGTTAATGTGCTGTGGTGTCAAGTTGGAAACGCGAGAATGTGGGAGAAGCCCGACTTTCTCCCTTGGGAAAGCCTGCTGAAACCCACACCACCGGGACACTGCTCACAACACAGATGCCGCTGAAGAGCAGTTAGTTTTTACCTGAAGAAACCCGGAGCTTGCGATTCGTTCCTGGGGGCTCTCCCCAGGAGCATACTGTAGCTAAAGTGCCAACTGAATGTGACCTCTAGTCTTGAGGTAAGGTGCACATTTTCCCATTACAAGAGAGAGGGGTGCACCAGTTGCCAGGAAGTCTTAGTCAATGGACGGCTTTAGCTTTAGTAGTGCTCACAGGGCTCAAGACTCTCACGTGGTCACTTCTTTCCAAGGAAGTACACTGTGTCCCCAGAGCCTTCTGAGCACAATCAAGGGATACACAGCTCTGGCAACATTCCTCACCATGCAGTTGGATGGGCCGGGAACTAATGTGTTCCCTATGGTTAGCGATCCACAGCTTTGAAACAGCCTGAGGAAGGCGGTTCGTGGCAGGCTTTCATTCCATGCGGGTCTGCCACTTGGAGGAAACGTAAGATGCCAAGAAAGAAACCACCGGGACTCCAATTCAGTTTGGGGTCTCCTGCTCGAGGTCTCTCTAAGTGATGCGAATGTGGCCTTTAGGTCCAGACTGAAATAAAGTAGAGATTTACCCTGAGCATCGCTAGGCATTTGGAACATCCAAAGTCACCTAGGCCTACTGAGGGCATTTAGAGGATTATGCCGTTCACCAAATGCAGAACACACTGCATCCAAAGGTTTCATCGCAGAAGGCAAAACTACCTTCCAACGGTCTCCTTTGGATTGCCAGAGAAGATAGGTCTATGTGCTGGGTGATCCAGTTTGTCATGGAGAATCTCGGAAAAGGCAGGATTTCCCCCATTTGAAAGGTAGATAGTGGCGGCCTCAAGGCTGACTGAAAGACATTGCCATTACCCGTCATCTAGTCACCTCTAGGAAGGCCTCAGTGAAGAAAGTGAGTTTCTCCTACGATTCCAGGAGGTCTCCAGTGCCTTGTTTTGAGTTCATGCTACGTTTGCCCTAGCTCAGTGCCAAGTAAACGTGACCCATAGCCTCAGGTAAGCACGAGTGTTTCCTCTCAGCAATGTTTTGTGTGCAGCCATCTCCATGAGCCGTGACTCGAGAGAGGGCTTTAACTATACTACAGTTTTCCGTAGACCTAAGAGAGTCACGTAGGAATTCCCTTCTGATTGAGAGTGTGTGCACTCTAGTTCCCTTTTATTTTCCGAGAAACATAACACAGAACAGACTGTTGGGGTCAACTCTTTCTATGCAGAGGGAAGGGTAATGGACAGATTCTCGCTGGCAGAGCTTGATTTCTACAGCTGTAAGGCAGCCACACGACCACGTTTTTGCCTGTATTCCATTCAACGTGGCTCTGCCTCTGCGGAGGCCCTCTGAACTGCCCTGAAAGTATCCCTGAGCCTAAAGTGCATCCTGGCACCTCTTACCTGTCATCTCTCTATTGTGAAGCAAGGCACACGGTAGGTCCAGCCGGACAGAAAATGCTGAAAATCTGGTAAAATTATGAGGCATTTGGACGATCCAAAGTCACCTAGGCCGGACTAGTTCATGAAGCGTGTAATGCGATTCATGGCACGCAAAACAGCCCGCGTCCAATGAAGTGTGATCATAGAAAGGCCCAGTGGGGCTGAAAGTCTCCAGTGGTCAGTCAGAGATTGCTGGTTAATGTGCTGTGGTGTCAAGTTGGAAACGCGAGAATGTGGGAGAAGCCCGATTTTCTCCCTCTGGAAAGCAGCTCCATTGCAGCTTCCAAGCCTGCTGAAACCCACACCACCGCGACACTGCTCACTCCACAGATGCCGCTGAAGAGCAGTTCGTTTTTACCTGAAGAAACCAGGAGCTTGCAATTCCTTCCTGGGAGCTCACCACAGGAGCATACTGTAGCTAAAGTGCCAACTAAATGTGACCTCTAGTCTTGAGGTAAGGTGCACATTTTCCCACTACAAGAGAGAGGGGTGCACCGGTTGCCAGGAAGTCTTAGTCAATGGACGGCTTTAGCTTTAGTAGTGCTCACAGGGCTCAAGACTCTCACGTGGTCAGTTCTTTCCAAGGAAGTACACTGTGTCCCCAAAGCCTTCTGAGCACAATCAAGGGATACACAGTTGTGGGAACATTCCTCACCATGCAGTTGGATGGGCCGGGAACTAATGTGTTCCCTATGGTTGGCGATCCACAGCTTTGAAACAGCCTCAGGAAGACGGTTCGTGGCAGGCTTTCATTCCATGCGGGTCTGCCACTTGGAGGAAACATAAGATGCCTTGAAAGAAACCACCGGGGCTCCAATTCAGTTCGGGGACTCCTGTCGAGGTCTCTCGAAGTGATGCGAAAGTGGCCTTTAGGTCCACACTGAAATAAAGTAGAGATTTACCCTGAGCATCGCTAGGCATTTGGAACATCCAAAGTCACCTAGGCCTACTGAGGGCATTTAGAGGATTATGCCGTTCACCACATGCAGAACACACTGCATCCAAAAGTTTCATCGCAGAAGGCCAAATTGCGTTCCAACGGTCTCCTTTGGATTGCCAGAGAAGATAGGTCTATGTGCTGGGTGATCCAGTTTGTCATGGAGAATCTTGGAAAAGGCAGGATTTCCCCAATTTGAAAGGGAGATAGTGGCGGCCTCAAGGCTGACTGAAAGACATTGCTGTTACCCGTCTTCTAGTCACCTCTAGCAATGCCTCAGTGAAGGAAGTGAGTGTTCTCCTACTAATCCAGGTGTTCTCCAGTACCTTGTTTGGAGTTCATGCTACGTTTGCCCTAGCTCAGTGCCAAGTAAACGTGACCCATAGCCTCAGGTAAGCACGAGTGTTTCCTCTCAGCAATGTTTTGTGTGTAGCCATCTCCATGATCCGTGACTCGAGAGAGGGTTTTAACTCAACAACGGCTTTCCGTAGCCCTAAGAGAGTCACGTAGGAATTCCCTTCTGAGGGAGAGTGTGTGCCCTGTAGTTCCGTTTTATTTTCCGAGAAACATAACACAGAACAGACTGTGGGGTCCACTGTTTCTATGCAGAGGAAAGGGTAATGAACAGATTCTCGCTGGCAGAGCTTGATTTCTACAGCTGTAAGTCAGCCCCAGGACCACGTTTTTGCCTGTATTCCATTCAACGTGGCTCTGCCTCTGCGGAGGCCCTCTTAACTGCACTGAAAGAATCCCTGAGCCTAATGTGCATCCTGGCAACTCTTACCTGTCATCTCTCTATTGTGAATCAAGGTACATGGTAGGTCCAGCCTGACAGAAAATGCTGAAAATCCGGTAAAATTGTGAGGCATTTGGACGATCCAAAGTCACCTAGGCCAGACTAGTTCATGAAGCGTGTAATGCGATTCATGGCACGCAAAACAGCCCGCGTCCAATGAAGTGTGATCATAGAAAGGCCCAGTGGGGCTCAAAGTCTCCAGTGGTCAGTCAGAGATTGCTGGTTAATGTGCTGTGGTGTCAAGTTGGAAACGCGAGAATGTGGGAGAAGCCCGACTTTCTCCCTTTGGAAAGCAGCTCCATTGCAGCTTCCAAGCCTGCTGAAACCCACACCACCGCGACACTGCTCACTCCACAGATGCCGCTGAAGAGCAGTTAGTTTTTACCTGAAGAAACCAGGAGCTTGCAATTCCTTCCTGGGAGCTCACCACAGGAGCATACTGTAGCTAAAGTGCCAACTAAATGTGACCTGTAGTCTTGAGGTAAGGTGCACATTTTCCCATTACAAGAGAGAGGGTTGCACCAGTTGCCAGGAAGTCTTAGTCAATGGACGGCTTTAGCTTTAGTAGGGCTCACAGTGCTCAAGACTCTCACGTGGTCAGTTCATTCCTAGGAAGTACACTGTGTCCCCAAAGCCTTTGAGCTTAATCAAGGGATACACAGCTCTGGCAACATTCCTCACCATGCAGTTGGAAGGGCCGGGAACTAATGTGTTCCCTATGGTTAGCGATCCACAGCTTTGAAACAGCCTCAGGAAGGCGGTTCGTGGCAGGCTTTCATTCCATGCGGGTCTGCCACTTGGAGGAAACATAAGATGCCCTGAAGGAAACCACCGGGACTCCAATTCAGTTTGGGGTCTCCTGCTCGAGGTCTCTCTAAGTGATGCGAAAGTGGCCTTTAGGACCAGCCCGAAATAAAGTAGAGATTTACCCTGAGCATCGCTAGGCATTTGGAACATCCAAAGTCACCTAGGCCTACTGAGGGCATTTAGAGGATTATGCCGTTCACCACATGCAGAACACACTGCATCCAAAAGTTTCATCGCAGAAGGCCAAATTGCGTTCCAACGGTCTCCTTTGGATTGCCAGAGAAGATAGGTCTATGTGCTGGGTGATCCAGTTTGTCATGGAGAATCTCGGAAAAGGCAGGATTTCCCCCATTTGAAAGGTAGATAGTGGCGGCCTCAAGGCTGACTGAAAGACATTGCCATTACCCGTCTTCTAGTCACCTCTAGGAATGCCTCAGTGAAGGAAGTGAGTTTTCCCCTACCAATCCAGGAGGTCTCCAGTGCCTTGTTTGGAGTTCATGCTACGTTTGCCCTAGCTCAGTGCAAAGTAAACGTGACCCATAGCCTCAGGTAAGCACGAGTGTTTCCTTTCAGCAATGTTTTGTGTGCAGCCATCTCCATGAGCTGTGACTCGAGAGAGGGCTTTAACTCAACTACGGCTTTCCATAGCCCTAAGAGAGTCACGTAGGAATTCCCTTCTGAGGGAGAGTGTGTGCACTGTAGTTCCGTTTTATTTTCCGAGAAACATAACACAGAACAGACTGTTGGGGTCAACTCTTTCTATGCAGAGGAAAGGGTAATGAACAGATTCTCGCTGGCAGAGCTTGATTTCTACAGCTCTAAGGCAGCCCCAGGACCACGTTTTTGCCAGTATTCCATTCAACGTGGCTCTGCCTCTGCGGAGGCCCTCTGAACTGCACTGAAAGAATCCCTGCGCCTAAAGTGCATCCTGGCAACTCTTACCTGTCATCTCTTTATTGTGAAGCAAGGTACATGGTAGGTCCAGGCTGACAGAAACTACTGAAAAACCGCTAAAATTGTGAGGCATTTGGACGATCCAATGTCACCTAGGCCGGACTCGTTCATGAAGCGTGTAATGCTATTCATGGCACGCAAAACACCCCGCGTCCAAGTGTGATCATAGAAAGGCCCAGTGGGGCTCAAAGTCTCCATTGGTCAGTCAGAGATTGCTGGTTAATGTGCTGTGGTGTCAAGTTGGAAACGCGAGAATGTGGGAGAAACCCGACTTTCTCCCTTTGGAAAGCCTGCTGAAACCCACACCACCGCGACACTGCTCACTCCACAGATGCCGCTGAAGAGCAGTTAGTTTTTACGTGAAGAAACCAGGAGCTTGCGATTCGTTCCTGGGAGCTCTCCCCAGGAGCATATTGTAGCTAAAGTGCCAACTAAATGTGACCTGTAGTCTTGAGGTAAGGTGCACATTTTCCCATTACAAGAGAGAGGGGTGCAGCAGTTGCCAGGAAGTCTTAGTCAATGGACGGCTTTAGCTTTAGTAGTGCTCACAGGGCTCAAGACTCTCACGTGGTCAGTTCTTTCCAAGGAAGTACACTGTGTCCCCAGAGCCTTCTGAGCACAATCAAGGGATACACAGTTGTGGGAACATTCCTCACCATGCAGTTGGATGGGCCGGGAACTAATGTGTTCCCTATGGTTAGCGATCCACAGCTTTGAAACAGCCTCAGGAAGGCGGTTCGTGGCAGGCTTTCATTCCATGCGGGTCTGCCACTTGGAGGAAACGTAAGATGCCAAGAAAGAAACCACCGGGACTCCAATTCAGTTTGGGGTCTCCTGCTCGAGGTCTCTCTAAGTGATGCGAATGTGGCCTTTAGGTCCAGACTGAAATAAAGTAGAGATTTACCCTGAGCATCGCTAGGCATTTTTAACATCCAAAGTCACCTAGGCCTACTGAGGGCATTTAGAGGATTATGCCGTTCACCACATGCAGAACACACTGCATCCAAAGGTTTCATCGCAGAAGGCCTAACTGCATTCCAACGGTCTCCTTTGGATTGCCAGAGAAGATAGGTCTATGTGCTGGGTGATCCAGTTTGTCATGGAGAATCTCGGAAAAGGCAGGATTTCCCCCATTTGAAAGGTAGATAGTGGCGGCCTCAAGGCTGACTGAAAGACATTGCCATTACCCGTCATCTAGTCACCTCTAGGAAGGCCTCAGTGAAGAAAGTGAGTTTTCTCCTACGATTCCAGGAAGTCTCCAGTGCCTTGTTTTGAGTTCATGCTACGTTTGCCCTAGCTAATTGCCAAGTAAACGTGACCCATAGCCTCAGGTAAGCACGAGTGTTTCCTCTCAGCAATGTTTTGTGTGCAGCCATCTCCATGAGCCGTGACTCGAGAGAGGGCTTTAACTATACTACGGCTTTCCGTAGACCTAAGAGAGTCACGTAGGAATTCCCTTCTGATTGAGAGTGTGTGCACTCTAGTTCCCTTTTATTTTCCGAGAAACATAACACAGAACAGACTGTTGGGGTCAACTCTTTCTATGCAGAGGGAAGGGTAATGGACAGATTCTCGCTGGCAGAGCTTGATTTCTACAGCTGTAAGGCAGCCCCACGACCACGTTTTTGCCTGTATTCCATTCAACGTGGCTCTGCCTCTGCGGAGGCCCTCTGAACTGCACTGAAAGTATCCCTGAGCCTAAAGTGCATCCTGGCACCTCTTACCTGTCATCTCTCTATTGTGAAGCAAGGCACACGGTAGGTCCAGCCTGACAGAAAATGCTGAAAATCTGGTAAAATTATGAGGCATTTGGACGATCCAAAGTCACCTAGGCCGGACTAGTTCATGAAGCGTGTAATGCGATTCATGGCACGCAAAACAGCCCGCGTCCAATGAAGTGTGATCATAGAAAGGCCCAGTGGGGCTGAAAGTCTCCAGTGGTCAGTCAGAGATTGCTGGTTAATGTGCTGTGGTGTCAAGTTGGAAACGCGAGAATGTGGGAGAAGCCCGACTTTCTCCCTTTGGAAAGCAGCTCCATTGCAGCTTCCAAGCCTGCTGAAACCCACACCACCGCAACACTGCTCACTCCACAGATGCCGCTGAAGAGCAGTTAGTTTTTACCTGAAGAAACCAGGAGCTTGCAATTCCTTCCTGGGAGCTCACCACAGGAGCATACTGTAGCTAAAGTGCCAACTAAATGTGACCTCTAGTCTTGAGGTAAGGTGCACATTTTCCCATTACAAGAGAGAGGGGTGCACCAGTTGCCAGGAAGTCTTAGTCAATGGACGGCTTTAGCTTTAGTAGTGCTCACAGGGCTCAAGACTCTCACGTGGTCAGTTCTTTCCAAGGAAGTACACAGTGTCCCCAAAGCCTTCTGAGCACAATCAAGGGATACACAGTTGTGGGAACATTCCTCACCATGCAGTTGGATGGGCCGGGAACTAATGTGTTCCCTATGGTTAGCGATCCACAGCTTTGAAACAGCCTCAGGAAGGCGGTTCGTGGCAGGCTTTCATTCCATGCGGGTCTGCCACTTGGAGGAAACATAAGATGCCTTGAAAGAAACCACCGGGGCTCCAATTCAGTTTGGGGACTCCTGTCGAAGTCTCTCTAAGTGATGCGAAAGTGGCCTTTAGGTCCAGACTGAAATAAAGTAGAGATTTACCCTGAGCATCGCTAGGCATTTGGAACATCCAAAGTCACCTAGGCCTACTGAGGGCATTTAGAGGATTATGCCGTTCACCACATGCAGAACACACTGCATCCAAAAGTTTCATCGCAGAAGGCCAAATTGCGTTCCAACGGTCTCCTTTGGATTGCCAGAGAAGATAGGTCTATGTGCTGGGTGATCCAGTTTGTCATGGAGAATCTCGGAAAAGGCAGGATTTCCCCCATTTGAAAGGGAGATAGTGGCGGCCTCAAGGCTGACTGAAAGACATTGCTGTTACCCGTCTTCTAGTCACCTGTAGCAATGCCTCAGTGAAGGAAGTGAGTGTTCTCCTACTAATCCAGGTGTTCTCCAGTGCCTTGTTTGGAGTTCATGCTACGTTTGCCCTAGCTCAGTGACAAGTAAACGTGACCCATAGCCTCAGGTAAGCACGAGTGTTTCCTCTCAGCAATGTTTTGTGTGTAGCCATCTCCATGAGCCGTGACTCGAGAAAGGGTTTTAACTCAACAACGGCTTTCCGTAGCCCTAAGAGAGTCACGTAGGAATTACCTTCTGAGGGAGAGTGTGTGCCCTGTAGTTCCGTTTTATTTTCCGAGAAACATAACACAGAACAGACGGTGGGGTCAACTGTTTCTATGCAGAGGAAAGGGTAATGAACAGATTCTCGCTGGCAGAGCTTGATTTCTAGAGCTGTAAGGCAGCCCCAGGACCACGTTTTTGCCTGTATTCCATTCAACGTGGCTCTGCCTCTGCGGAGGCCCTCTGAACTGCACTGAAAGAATCCCTGAGCCTAATGTGCATCCTGGCAACTCTTACCTGTCATCTCTCTATTGTGAAGCAAGGTACACGGTAGGTCCAGCCTGACAGAAATTGCTGAAAATCCGGTAAAATTGTGAGGCATTTGGACGATCCAAAGTCACCTAGGCCAGACTAGTTCATGAAGCGTGTAATGCGATTCATGGCACGCAAAACAGCCCGCGTCCAATGAAGTGTGAGCATAGAAAGGCCCAGTGGGGCTGAAAGTCTCCAGTGGTCAGTCAGAGATTGCTGGTTAATGTGCTGTGGTGTCAAGTTGGAAACGCGAGAATGTGGGAGAAGCCCGACTTTCTCCCTTTGGAAAGCAGCTCCATTGCAGCTTCCAAGCCTGCTGAAACCCACACCACCGCGACACTGCTCACTCCACAGATGCCGCTGAAGAGCAGTTAGTTTTTACCTGAAGAAACCAGGAGCTTGCAATTCCTTCCTGGGAGCTCACCACAGGAGCATACTGTAGCTAAAGTGCCAACTAAATGTGACCTCTAGTCTTGAGGTAAGGTGCACATTTTCCCATTACAAGAGAGAGGGGTGCACCAGTTGCCAGGAAGTCTTAGTCAATGGACGGCTTTAGCTTTAGTAGGGCTCACAGTGCTCAAGACTCTCATGTGGTCTGTTCATTCCTAGGAAGTACACTGTGTCCCCAAAGCCTTTGAGCTTAATCAAGGGATACACAGCTCTGGCAACATTCCTCACCATGCAGTTGGAAGGGCCGGGAACTAATGTGTTCCCTATGGTTAGCGATCCACAGCTTTGAAACAGCCTCAGGAAGGCGGTTCGTGGCAGGCTTTCATTCCATGCGGGTCTGCCACTTGGAGGAAACATAAGATGCCCTGAAGGAAACCACCGGGACTCCAATTCAGTTTGGGGGCTCCTGCTCGAGGTCTCTCTAAGTGATGCGAAAGTGGCCTTTAGGACCACCCCGAAATAAAGTAGAGATTTACCCTGAGCATCGCTAGGCATTTGGAACATCCAAAGTCACCTAGGCCTACTGAGGGCATTTAGAGGATTATGCCGTTCACCACATGCAGAACACACTGCATCCAAAAGTTTCATCGCAGAAGGCCAAATTGCGTTCCAACGGTCTCCTTTGGATTGCCAGAGAAGATGATAGGTCTATGTGCTGGGTGATCCAGTTTGTCATGGAGAATCTCGGAAAAGGCAGGATTTCCCCCATTTGAAAGGTAGATAGTGGCGGCCTCAAGGCTGACTGAAAGACATTGCCATTACCCGTCTTCTAGTCACCTCTAGGAATGCCTCCGTGAAGGAAGTGAGTTTTCCCCTACCAATCCAGGAGGTCTCCAGTGCCTTGTTTGGAGTTCATGCTACGTTTGCCCTAGCTCAGTGCAAAGTAAACGTGACCCGTAGCCTCAGGTAAGCACGAGTGTTTCCTTTCAGCAATGTTTTGTGTGCAGCCATCTCCATGAGCTGTGACTCGAGAGAGGGCTTTAACTCAACTACGGCTTTCCATAGCCCTAAGAGAGTCACGTAGGAATTCCCTTCTGAGGGAGAGTGTGTGCACTGTAGTTCCGTTTTATTTTCCGAGAAACATAACACAGAACAGACTGTTGGGGTCAACTCTTTCTATGCAGAGGGAAGGGTAATGAACAGATTCTCGCTGGCAGAGCTTGATTCCTACAGCTGTAAGGCAGCCCCAGGACCACGTTTTTGCCAGTATTCCATTCAACGTGGCTCTGCCTCTGCGGAGGCCCTCTGAACTGCACTGAAAGAATCCCTGAGCCTAAAGTGCATCCTGGCAACTCTTACCTGTCATCTCTCTATTGTGAAGCAAGGTACACGGTAGGTCCAGCCTGACAGAAAATGCTGAAAATCCGGTAAAATTGTGAGGCATTTGGACGATCCAAATTCACCTAGGCCGGACTAGTTCATGAAGCGTGTAATGTGATTCATGGCACGCAAAACACCCCGTGTCCAACGAAGTGTGATCATAGAAAGGCCCAGTGGGGCTGAAAGTCTCCAGTAGTCAGTCAGAGAGTGCTTGTAAATGGGCTGTGGCATCAAGTTGTAAACGGGAGAATATTGGAGAAACCCGTATTGACAGCAGCTTCATTGCAGCTTCCAAGCCTGCTGAAAACCACTCCACCAGGATACTATTCACTCCACAGGTGCCGCTGAAGAGCACATAGTTTTTTCCTAAAGAATCCAGGGGCTTGCGATTCCTTCCTGGGAGCTCACCGCAGGAGCATACTGTAGCTAAAGTGCCAACTAAATGTGACCTCTAGTCTTGAGGTAAGGTGCACATTTTCCCATTACAAGAGAGACGGGTGCACCAGTTGCCAGGAAGTCTTAGTCAATGGACGGCTTTAGCTTTAGTAGGGCTGACAGTGCTCAAGACTCTCACGTGGTCACTTCTTTCCAAAGAAGTACACTGTGTGCCCAAAGCCTTCTGAGCACAATCAAGGGATACACAGCTCTGGGAACATCCCTCACTATGCAGTTGGAAGGGCCGGGAACTAATGTGTTCTCTATGGCTAGCGTTCCACAGCTTTGAAACAGCCTCAGGAAGGCGGTTCGTGGCAGGCTTTCATTCCATGCGGGTCTGCCACTTGGAGGAAACGTAAGATGCCCTGAAAGAAACCACCGGGGCTCCAATTCAGTTTGGGGGCTCCTGCCCGAGGTCTCTCTAAGTGATGTGGAAAGTGGCCTTTAGGTCCAGACTGAAATAAAGAAGAGATTTACCCTGAGAATTGCTAGGCATTTGGAGCATCCAAAGTCACCTAGGCCTACTGAGGACATTTAGAGGATTATGCCGTTCACCACATGCAGAACACACTGCATCCAACAGTTTCATCGCAGGAGGCCGAATTGCGTTCCTATGGTCTCCTTTGGATTGTCCGAGAAGCTAGGTCCATGTGCTGGGTGATCCAGTTTGTCATTGAGAAGCCTGTAAAAAGGCATGATTTCCCCCATTTGAAAGGTAGATAGTGGCGGCCTCAAGGCTGACTGAAAGACATTGCTGTTACCCGTCTTCTAGTCAGTCCTAGGAATGCCTCAGTGAAGAAAGTGAGTTTTCTCCTACGAATCCAGGTGGTCTCCAGTGCCTTGCTAGGAGCTCATCCCACGCTTGCCCAAGCTCAGTGCGAAGGAAACGTGACCCCTAGCCTCAAGGTAAGCACGAGTGTTTCCTATCAGCAAAGTTTTGTGTGCAGCCATCTCCGTGAGTCCTGACTCGACAGAGTGCTTTAACTCCTCTATGGCTTTCTGTAGGCCTAAGAGAGTCACGTAGGAATTCCGTTCTGGGGGAGAGCGTGTTCGCTGTGAGTGCCCTTTTTGTTTTCCGAGCAAAAATAACACAGAAGAGACTGTTGGGGTCAACTCTTTCTATGCAGAGGGAAGGGCAACGAACTGATTCTCGCATGCAGAGCTTGATTTCTACAGCTGTTAGGCAGCCCCAGGAACAAGTTTTGGCCAGTATTCCATTCAACGTGGCTCAGCCTCTGCGGAGGCCCTCTGAATTGCATGGAAGAATCCCTGCGCCTAAAGTGCATCCTGGCAACTCTTACCTGTCATCTCTCTATTGTGAAGCAAGGTACACGGTAGGTCCAGGCTGACAGAAACTACTGAAAAACCGGTAAAATTGTGAGGCATTTGGACGATCCAACGTCACCTAGGCCGGACTCGTTCATGAAGCGTGTAATGCTATTCATGGCACGCAAAACACCCCGCGTCCAAGTGTGATCATAGAAAGGCCCTGTGGGGCTCAAAGTCTCCAGTGGTCAGTCAGAGATTGCTGGTTAATGTGCTGTGGTGTCAAGTTGGAAACGCGAGAATGTGGGAGAAGCCCGACTTTCTCCCTTTGGAAAGCCTGCTGAAACCCACACCACCGGGACACTGCTCACTCCACAGATGCCGCTGAAGAGCAGTTAGTTTTTACCTGAAGAAACCAGGAGCTTGCGATTCGTTCCTGGGAGCTCTCCCCAGGAGCATACTGTAGCTAAAGTGCCAACTAAATGTGACCTCTAGTCTTGAGGTAAGGTGCACATTTTCCCATTACAAGAGAGAGGGGTGCACCAGTTGCCAGGAAGTCTTAGTCAATGGACGGCTTTAGCTTTAGTAGTGCTCACAGGGCTCAAGACTCTCACGTGGTCAGTTCTTTCCAAGGAAGTACACTGTGTCCCCAGAGCCTTCTGAGCACAATCAAGGGATACACAGTTGTGGGAACATTCCTCACCATGCAGTTGGATGGGCCGGGATCTAATGTGTTCCCTATGGTTAGTGATCCACAGCTTTGAAACAGCCTCAGGAAGGCGGTTCGTGGCAGGCTTTCATTCCATGCGGGTCTGCCACTTGGAGGAAACGTAAGATGCCAAGAAAGAAACCACCGGGACTCCAATTCAGTTTGGGGTCTCCTGCTCGAGGTCTCTCTAAGTGATGCGAATGTGGCCTTTAGGTCCAGACTGAAATAAAGTAGAGATTTACCCTGAGCATCGCTAGGCATTTGGAACATCCAAAGTCACCTAGGCCTACTGAGGGCATTTAGAGGATTATGCCGTTCACCACATGCAGAACACACTGCATCCAAAGGTTTCATCGCAGAAGGCCAAACTGCGTTCCAACGGTCTCCTATGGATTGCCAGAGAAGATAGGTCTATGTGCTGGGTGATCCAGTTTGTCATGGAGAATCTCGGAAAAGGCAGGATTTCCCCCATTTGAAAGGGAGATAGTGGCGGCCTCAAGGCTGACTGAAAGACATTGCCATTACACGTCATCAAGTCACCTCTAGGAAGGCCTCAGTGAAGAAAGTGAGTTTTCTCCTACGATTCCAGGAGGTCTCCAGTGCCTTGTTTTGAGTTCATGCTACGTTTGCCCTAGCTAATTGCCAAGTAAACGTGACCCATAGCCTCAGGTAAACACGAGTGTTTCCTCTCAGCAATGTTTTGTGTGCAGCCATCTCCATGAGCCGTGACTCGAGAGAGGGCTTTAACTATACTACGGCTTTCCGTAGACCTAAGAGAGTCACGTAGGTATTCCCTTCTGATTGAGAGTGTGTGCACTCTAGATCCCTTTTATTTTCCGAGAAACATAACACAGAACAGACTGTTGGGGTCAACTCTTTCTATGCAGAGGGAAGGGTAATGGACAGATTCACGCTGGCAGAGCTTGATTTCTACAGCTGTAAGGCAGCCCCACGACCACGTTTTTGCCTGTATTCCATTCAACGTGGCTCTGCCTCTGCGGAGGCCCTCTGAACTGCACTGAAAGTATCCCTGAGCCTAAAGTGTATCCTGGCAACTCTTACCTGTCATCTCTCTATTGTGAAGCAAGGCACACGGTAGGTCCAGCCTGACAGAAAATGCTGAAAATCTGGTAAAATTATGAGGCATTTGGACGATCCAAAGTCACCTAGGCCGGACTAGTTCATGAAGCGTGTAATGCGATTCATGGCACGCAAAACAGCCCGCGTCCAACGAAGTGTGATCATAGAAAGGCCCAGTGGGGCTGAAAGTCTCCAGTGGTCAGTCAGAGATTGCTGGTTAATGTGCTGTGGTGTCAAGTTGGAAACGCGAGAATGTGGGAGAAGCCCGACTTTCTCCCTTTGGAAAGCAGCTCCATTGCAGCTTCCAAGCCTGCTGAAACCCACACCACCGCGACACTGCTCACTCCACAGATGCCGCTGAAGAGCAGTTAGTTTTTACCTGAAGAAACCAGGAGCTTGCAATTCCTTCCTGGGAGCTCACCACAGGAGCATACTGTAGCTAAAGTGCCAACTAAATGTGACCTCTAGTCTTGAGGTAAGGTGCACATTTTCCCATTACAAGAGAGAGGGGTGCACCAGTTGCCAGGAAGTCTTAGTCAATGGACGGCTTTAGCTTTAGTAGGGCTCACAGTGCTCAAGACTCTCACGTGGTCAGTTCATTCCTAGGAAGTACACTGTGTCCCCAAAGCCTTTGAGCTTAATCAAGGGATACACAGCTCTGGCAACATTCCTCACCATGCAGTTGGAAGGGCCGGGAACTAATGTGTTCCCTATGGTTAGCGATCCACAGCTTTGAAACAGCCTCAGGAAGGCGGTTCGTGGCAGGCTTTCATTCCATGCGGGTCTGCCACTTGGAGGAAACATAAGATGCCCTGAAGGAAACCACCGGGACTCCAATTCAGTTTGGGGGCTCCTGCTCGAGGTCTCTCTAAGTGATGCGAAAGTGGCCTTTAGGACCAGCCCGAAATAAAGTAGAGATTTACCCTGAGCATCGCTAGGCATTTGGAACATCCAAAGTCACCTAGGCCTACTGAGGGCATTTAGAGGATTATGCCGTTCACCACATGCAGAACACACTGCATCCAAAAGTTTCATCGCAGAAGGCCAAATTGCGTTCCAACGGTCTCCTTTGGATTGCCAGAGAAGATGATAGGTCTATGTGCTGGGTGATCCATTTTTTCATGGAGAATCTCGGAAAAGGCAGGATTTCCCCCATTTGAAAGGTAGATAGTGGCGGCCTCAAGGCTGACTGAAAGACATTGCCATTACCCGTCTTCTAGTCACCTCTAGGAATGCCTCAGTGAAGGAAGTGAGTTTTCCCCTACCAATCCAGGTGGTCTCCAGTGCCTTGTTTGGAGGTCATGCTACGTTTGCCCTAGCTCAGTGCAAAGTAAACGTGACCCATAGCCTCAGGTAAGCACGAGTGTTTCCTTTCAGCAATGTTTTGTGTGCAGCCATCTCCATGAGCTGTGACTCGAGAGAGGGCTTTAACTCAACTACGGCTTTCCATAGCCCTAAGAGAGTCACGTAGGAATTCCCTTCTGAGGGAGAGTGTGTGCACTGTAGTTCCGTTTTATTTTCCGAGAAACATAACACAGAACAGACTGTTGGGGTCAACTCTTTCTATGCATAGGGAAGGGTAATGAACAGATTCTCGCTGGCAGAGCTTGATTTCTACAGCTCTAAGGCAGCCCCAGGACCACGTTTTTGCCAGTATTCCATTCAACGTGGCTCTGCCTCTGCGGAGGCCCTCTGAACTGCACTGAGAGAATCCCTGAGCCTAATGTGCATCCTGGCAACTCTTACCTTTCATCTCTCTATTGTGAAGCAAGGTACACGGTAGGTCCAGCCTGACAGAAAATGCTGAAAATCCGGTAAAATTGTGAGGCATTTGGACGATCCAAAGTCACCTAGGCCGGACTAGTTCATGAAGCGTGTAATGCGATTCATGGCACGCAAAACAGCCCGCGTCCAACGAAGTGTGATCATAGAAAGGCCCAGTGGGGCTGAAAGTCTCCAGTAGTCAGTCAGAGAGTGCTAGTAAATGGGCTGTGGCATCAAGTTGTAAACGGGAGAATATTGGAGAAACCCGTATTGACAGCAGCTTCATTGCAGCTTCCAAGCCTGCTGAAAACCACTCCACCAGGATACTATTCACTCCACAGGTGCCGCTGAAGAGCACATAGTTTTTTCCTAAAGAATCCAGGGGCTTGCGATTCCTTCCTGGGAGCTCACGGCAGGAGCATACTGTAGCTAAAGTGCCAACTAAATGTGACCTCTAGTCTTGAGGTAAGGTGCACATTTTCCCATTACAAGAGAGACGGGTGCACCAGTTGCCAGGAAGTCTTAGTCAATGGACGGCTTTAGCTTTAGTAGGGCTGACAGTGCTCAAGACTCTCACGTGGTCACTTCTTTCCAAAGAAGTACACTGTGTGCCCAAAGCCTTCTGAGCACAATCAAGGGATACACAGCTCTGGGAACATCCCTCACTATGCAGTTGGAAGGGCAGGGAACTAATATGTTCTCTATGGCTAGCGTTCCACAGCTTTGAAACAGCCTCAGGAAGGCGGTTCGTGGCAGGCTTTCATTCCATGCGGGTCTGCCACTTGGAGGAAACGTAAGATGCCCTGAAAGAAACCACCGGGGCTCCAATTCAGTTTGGGGGCTCCTGCTCGAGGTCTCTCTAAGTGATGTGGAAAGTGGCCTTTAGGTCCAGACTGAAATAAAGAAGAGATTTACCCTGAGAATTGCTAGGCATTTGGAGCATCCAAAGTCACCTAGGCCTACTGAGGACATTTAGAGGATTATGCCGTTCACCACATGCAGAACACACTGCATCCAACAGTTTCATCGCAGGAGGCCGAATTGCGTTCCTATGGTCTCCTTTGGATTGTCCGAGAAGCTAGGTCCATGTGCTGGGTGATCCAGTTTGTCATTGAGAAGCCTGTAAAAAGGCACGATTTCCCCCATTTGAAAGGTAGATAGTGGCGGCCTCAAGGCTGACTGAAAGACATTGCTGTTACCCGTCTTCTAGTCAGTCCTAGGAATGCCTCAGTGAAGAAAGTGAGTTTTCTCCTACGAATCCAGGTGGTCTCCAGTGCCTTGCTAGGAGCTCATCCCACGCTTGCCCAAGCTCAGTGCGAAGGAAACGTGACCCCTATCCTCAAGGTAAGCACGAGTGTTTCCTATCAGCAAAGTTTTGTGTGCAGCCATCTCCGTGAGTCCTGACTCGACAGAGTGCTTTAACTCCTCTATGGCTTTCTGTAGGCCTAAGAGAGTCACGTAGGAATTCCGTTCTGGGGGAGAGCGTGTTCGCTGTGAGTGCCCTTTTTGTTTTCCGAGCAAAAATAACACAGAAGAGACTGTTGGGGTCAACTCTTTCTATGCAGAGGGAAGGGCAACGAACTGATTCTCGCATGCAGAGCTTGATTTCTACAGCTGTTAGGCAGCCCCAGGAACAAGTTTTGGCCAGTATTCCATTCAACGTGGCTCAGCCTCTGCGGAGGCCCTCTGAATTGCATGGAAGAATCCCTGCGCCTAAAGTGCATCCTGGCAACTCTTACCTGTCATCTCTCTATTGTGAAGCAAGGTACACGGTAGGTCCAGGCTGACAGAAACTACTGAAAAACCGGTAAAATTGTGAGGCATTTGGACGATCCAACGTCACCTAGGCCGGACTCGTTCATGAATCGTGTAATGCTATTCATGGCACGCAAAACACCCCACGTACAACTGTGATCATAGAAAGGCCCAGTGGGGCTCAAAGTCTCCAGTGGTCAGTCAGAGATTGCTGGTTAATGTGCTGTGGTGTCAAGTTGGAAACGCGAGAATGTGGGAGAAGCCCGACTTTCTCCCTTTGGAAAGCCTGCTGAAACCCACACCACCGGGACACTGCTCACTCCACAGATGCCGCTGAAGAGCAGTTAGTTTTTACCTGAAGAAACCAGGAGCTTGCGATTCGTTCCTGGGAGCTCTCCCCAGGAGCATACTGTAGCTAAAGTGCCAACTAAATGTGACCTCTAGTCTTGAGGTAAGGTGCACATTTTCCCATTACAAGAGAGAGGGGTGCACCAGTTGCCAGGAAGTCTTAGTCAATGGACGGCTTTAGCTTTAGTAGTGCTCACAGAGCTCAAGACTCTCACGTGGTCAGTTCTTTCCAAGGAAGTACACTGTGTCCCCAGAGCCTTCCGAGCACAATCAAGGGATACACAGTTGTGGGAACATTCCTCACCATGCAGTTGGATGGGCCGGGAACTAATGTGTTCCCTATGGTTAGCGATCCACAGCTTTGAAACAGCCTCAGGAAGGCGGTTCGTGGCAGGCTTTCATTCCATGCGGGTTTGCCACTTGGAGGAAACGTAAGATGCCAAGAAAGAAACCACCGGGACTCCAATTCAGTTTGGGGTCTCCTGCTCGAGGTCTCTCTAAGTGATGCGAATGTGGCCTTTAGGTCCAGACTGAAATAAAGTAGAGATTTACCCTGAGCATCGGAAGGCATTTGGAACATCCAAAGTCACCTAGGCCTACTGAGGGCATTTAGAGGATTATGCCGTTCACCACATGCAGAACACACTGCATCCAAAGGTTTCATCGCAGAAGGCCAAACTGCGTTCCAACGGTCTCCTTTGGATTGCCAGAGAAGATAGGTCTATGTGCTGGGTGATCCAGTTTGTCATGGAGAATCTCGGAAGAGGCAGGATTTCCCCCATTTGAAAGGTAGATAGTGGCGGCCTCAAGGCTGACTGAAAGACATTGCCATTACCCGTCATCTAGTCACCTCTAGGAAGGCCTCAGTGAAGAAAGTGAGTTTTCTCCTATGATTCCAGGAGGTCTCCAGTGCCTTGTTTTGAGTTCATGCTACGTTTGCCCTAGCTCAGTGCCAAGTAAACGTGACCCATAGCCTCAGGTAAGCACGAGTGTTTCCTCTCAGCAATGTTTTGTGTGCAGCCATCTCCATGAGCCGTGACTCGAGTGAGGGCTTTAACTATACTACGGCTTTCCGTAGACCTAAGAGAGTCACGTAGGAATTCCCTTCTGATTGAGAGTGTGTGCACTCTAGTTCCCTTTTATTTTCCGAGAAACATAACACAGAACAGACTGTTCGGGTCAACTCTTTCTATGCAGAGGGAAGGGTAATGGACAGATTCTCGCTGGCAGAGCTTGATTTCTACAGCTCTAAGGCAGCCCCACGACCACGTTTTTGCCTGTATTCCATTCAACGTGGCTCTGCCTCTGCGGAGGCCCTCTGCACTGCACTGAAAGTATCCCTGAGCCTAAAGTGCATCCTGGCACCTCTTACCTGTCATCTCTCTATTGTGAAGCAAGGCACACGGTAGGTCCAGCCTGACAGAAAATGCTGAAAATCTGGTAAAATTATGAGGCATTTGGACGATCCAAAGTCACCTAGACCGGACTAGTTCATGAAGCGTGTAATGCGATTCATGGCACCCAAAACATCCCGCGTCCAACGAAGTGTGATCATAGAAAGGCCCAGTGGGGCTGAAAGTCTCCAGTGGTCAGTCAGAGATTGCTGGTTAAAGTGCTGTGGTGTCAAGTGGGAAACGCGAGAATGTGGGAGAAGCCCGACTTTCTCCCTTTGGAAAGCAGCTCCATTGCAGCTTCCAAGCCTGCTGAAACCCACACCACCGCGACACTGCTCACTCCACAGATGCCGCTGAAGAGCAGTTAGTTTTTACCTGAAGAAACCAGGAGCTTGCAATTCCTTCCTGGGAGCTCACCACAGGAGCATACTGTAGCTAAAGTGCCAACTAAATGTGACCTCTAGTCTTGAGGTAAGGTGCACATTTTCCCATTACAAGAGAGAGGGGTGCACCAGTTGCCAGGAAGTCTTAGTCAATGGACGGCTTTAGCTTTAGTAGTGCTCACAGGGCTCAAGACTCTCACGTGGTCAGTTCTTTCCAAGGAAGTACACAGTGTCCCCAAAGCCTTCTGAGCACAATCAAGGGATACACAGTTGTGGGAACATTCCTCACCATGCAGTTGGATGGGCCGGGAACTAATGTGTTCCCTATGGTTAGCGATCCACAGCTTTGAAACAGCCTCAGGAAGGCGGTTCGTGGCAGGCTTTCATTCCATGCGGGTCTGCCACTTGGAGGAAACATAAGATGCCTTGAAAGAAACCACCGGGGCTCCAATTCAGTTTGGGGACTCCTGTCGAGGTCTCTCTAAGTGATGCGAAAGTGGCCTTTAGGTCCAGACTGAAATAAAGTAGAGATTTACCCTGAGCATCGCTAGGCATTTGGAACATCCAAAGTCACCTAGGCCTACTGAGGGCATTTAGAGGATTATGCCGTTCACCACATGCAGAACACACTGCATCCAAAAGTTTCATCGCAGAAGGCCAAATTGCGTTCCAACGGTCTCCTTTGGATTGCCAGAGAAGATAGGTCTATGTGCTGGGTGATCCAGTTTGTCATGGAGAATCTCGGAAAAGGCAGGATTTCCCCCATTTGAAAGGGAGATAGTGGCGGCCTCAAGGCTGACTGAAAGACATTGCTGTTACCCGTCATCTAGTCACCTCTAGCAATGCCTCAGTGAAGGAAGTGAGTGTTCTCCTACTAATCCAGGTGTTCTCCAGTGCCTTGTTTGGAGTTCATGCTACGTTTGCCCTAGCTCAGTGCCAAGTAAACGTGACCCATAGCCTCAGGTAAGCACGAGTGTTTCCTCTCAGCCATGTTTTGTGTGCAGCCATCTCCATTAGCCGTGACTCGAGAGAGGGTTTTAACTCAACAACGGCTTTCCGTAGCCCTAAGTGAGTCACGTAGGAATTCCCTTCTGAGGGAGAGTGTGTGCCCTGTAGTTCCGTTTTATTTTCCGAGAAACATAACACAGAACAGACTGTGGGGTCAACTGTTTCTATGCTGAGGAAAGGGTAATGAACAGATTCTCGCTGGCAGAGCTTGACTTCTACAGCTGTAAGGCAGCCCCAGGACCACGTTTTTGCCTGTATTCCATTCAACGTGGCTCTGCCTCTGCGGAGGCCCTCTGAACTGCACTGAAAGAATCCCTGAGCCTAATGTGCATCCTGGCAACTCTTACCTGTCATCTCTCTATTGTGAAGCAAGGTACACGGTAGGTCCAGCCTGACAGAAAATGCTGAAAATCTGGTAAAATTGTGAGGCATTTGGACGATCCAAAGTCACCTAGGCCGGACTAGTTCATGAAGCGTGTAATGCGATTCATGGCACGCAAAACAGCCCGCGTCCAACGAAGTGTGATCATAGAAAGGCCCAGTGGGGCTGAAAGTCTCCAGTGGTCAGTCAGAGATTGCTGGTTAATGTGCTGTGGTGTCAAGTCGGAAACGCGAGAATGTGGGAGAGGCCCGACTTTCTCCCTTTGGAAAGCAGCTCCATTGCAGCTTCCAAGCCTGCTGAAACCCACACCACCGCGACACTGCTCACTCCACAGATGCCGCTGAAGAGCAGTTAGTTTTTACCTGAAGAAACCAGGAGCTTGCAATTCCTTCCTGGGAGCTCACCACAGAAGCATACTGTAGCTAAAGTGCCAACTAAATGTGACCTCTAGTCTTGAGGTAAGGTGCACATTTTCCCATTACAAGAGAGAGGGGTGCACCAGTTGCCAGGAAGTCTTAGTCAATGGACGGCTTTAGCTTTAGTAGGGCTCACAGTGCTCAAGACTCTCACGTGGTCAGTTCATTCCTAGGAAGTGCACTGTGTCCCCAAAGCCTTTGAGCTTAATCAAGGGATACACATCTCTGGCAACATTCCTCACCATGCAGTTGGAAGGGCCGGGAACTAATGTGTTCCCTATGGTTAGCGATCCACAGCTTTGAAACAGCCTCAGGAAGGCGGTTCGTGGCAGGCTTTCATTCCATGCGGGTCTGCCACTTGGAGGAAACATAAGATGCCCTGAAGGAAACCACCGGGACTCCAATTCAGTTTGGGGGCTCCTGCTCGAGGTCTCTCTAAGTGATGCGAAAGTGGCCTTTAGGACCAGCCCGAAATAAAGTAGAGATTTACCCTGAGCATCGCTAGGCATTTGGAACATCCAAAGTCACCTAGGCCTACTGAGGGCATTTAGAGGATTATGCCGTTCACCACATGCAGAACACACTGCATCCAAAAGTTTCATCGCAGAAGGCCATATTGCGTTCCAACGGTCTCCTTTGGATTGCCAGAGAAGATGATAGGTCTATGTGCTGGGTGATCCAGTTTGTCATGGAGAATCTCGGAAAAGGCAGGATTTCCCCCATTTGAAAGGTAGATAGTGGCGGCCTCAAGGCTGACTGAAAGACATTGCCATTACCCGTCTTCTAGTCACCTCTAGGAATGCCTCAGTGAAGGAAGTGAGTTTTCCCCTACCAATCCAGGTGGTCTCCAGTGCCTTGTTTGGAGTTCATGCTACGTTTGCCCTAGCTCAGTGCAAAGTAAGCGTGACCCATAGCCTCAGGTAAGCACGAGTGTTTCCTTTCAGCAATGTTTTGTGTGCAGCCATCTCCATGAGCTGTGACTCGAGAGAGGGCTTTAACTCAACTACGGCTTTCCATAGCCCTAAGAGAGTCACGTAGGAATTCCCTTCTGAGGGAGAGTGTGTGCACTGTAGTTCCGTTTTATTTTCCGAGAAACATAACACAGAACAGACTGTTGGGGTCAACTCTTTCTATGCAGAGGGAAGGGTAATGAACAGATTCTCGCTGGCAGAGCTTGATTTCTACAGCTCTAAGGCAGCCCCAGGACCACGTTTTTGCCAGTATTCCATTCAACGTGGCTCTGCCTCTGCGGAGGCCCTCTGAACTGCACTGAAAGAATCCCTGAGCCTAAAGTGCATCCTGGCAACTCTTACCTGTCATCTCTCTATTGTGAAGCAAGGTACACGGTAGGTCCAGCCTGACAGAAAATGCTGAAAATCCGGTAAAATTGTGAGGCATTTGGACGATCCAAATTCACCTAGGCCGGACTAGTTCATGAAGCGTGTAATGCGATTCATGGCACGCAAAACACCCCGCGTCCAATGAAGTGTGATCATAGAAAGGCGCAGTGGGGCTGAAAGTCTCCAGTAGTCAGTCAGAGAGTGCTAGTAAATGGGCTGTGGCATCAAGTTGTAAACGGGAGAATATTGGAGAAACCCGTATTGACAGCAGCTTCATTGCAGCTTCCAAGCCTGCTGAAAACCACTCCACCAGGATACTATTCACTCCACAGGTGCCGCTGAAGAGCACATAGTTTTTTCCTAAAAAATCCAGGGGCTTGCGATTCCTTCCTGGGAGCTCACCGCAGGAGCATACTGTAGCTAAAGTGCCAACTAAATGTGACCTCTAGTCTTGAGGTAAGGTGCACATTTTCCCATTACAAGAGAGACGGATGCACCAGTTGCCAGGAAGTCTTAGTCAATGGACGGCTTTAGCTTTAGTAGGGCTGACAGTGCTCAAGACTCTCACGTGGTCACTTCTTTCCAAAGAAGTACACTGTGTGCCCAAAGCCTTCTGAGCACAATCAAGGGATACACAGCTCTGGGAACATCCCTCACTATGCAGTTGGAAGGGCCGGGAGCTAATGTGTTCTCTATGGCTAGCGTTCCACAGCTTTGAAACAGCCTCAGGAAGGCGGTTCGTGGCAGGCTTTCATTCCATGCGGGTCTGCCACTTGGAGGAAACGTAAGATGCCCTGAAAGAAACCACCGGGGCTCCAATTCAGTTTGGGGGCTCCTGCTCGAGGTCTCTCTAAGTGATGTGGAAAGTGGCCTTTAGGTCCAGACTGAAATAAAGAAGAGATTTACCCTGAGAATTGCTAGGCATTTGGAGCATCCAAAGTCACCTAGGCCTACTGAGGACATTTAGAGGATTATGCCGTTCACCACATGCAGAACACACTGCATCCAACAGTTTCATCGCAGGAGGCCGAATTGCGTTCCTATGGTCTCCTTTGGATTGTCCGAGAAGCTAGGTCCATGTGCTGGGTGATCCAGTTTGTCATTGAGAAGCCTGTAAAAAGGCACGATTTCCCCCATTTGAAAGGGAGATAGTGGCGGCCTCAAGGCTGACTGAAAGACATTGCTGTTACCCGTCTTCTAGTCAGTCCTAGGAATGCCTCAGTGAAGAAAGTGAGTTTTCTCCTACGAATCCAGGTGGTCTCCAGTGCCTTGCTAGGAGCTCATCCCACGCTTGCCCAAGCTCAGTGCGAAGGAAACGTGACCCCTAGCCTCAAGGTAAGCACGAGTGTTTCCTATCAGCAAAGTTTTGTGTGCAGCCATCTCTGTGAGTCCTGACTCGTCAGAGTGCTTTAACTCCTCTATGGCTTTCTGTAGGCCTAAGAGAGTCACGTAGGAATTCCGTTCTGGGGGAGAGCGTGTTCGCTGTGAGTGCCCTTTTTGTTTTCCGAGCAAAAATAACACAGAAGAGACTGTTGGGGTCAACTCTTTCAATGCAGAGGGAAGGGCAACGAACTGATTCTCGCATGCAGAGCTTGATTTCTACAGCTGTTAGGCAGCCCCAGGAACAAGTTTTGGCCAGTATTCCATTCAACGTGGCTCAGCCTCTGCGGAGGCCCTCTGAATTGCATGGAAGAATCCCTGCGCCTAAAGTGCATCCTGGCAACTCTTACCTGTCATCTCTCTATTGTGAAACAAGGTACATGGTAGGTCCAGGCTGACAGAAACTACTGAAAAACCGGTAAAATTGTAAGGCATTTGGACGATCCAACGTCACCTAGGCCGGACTCGTTCATGAAGCGTGTAATGCTATTCATGGCACGCAAAACACCCCGCGTCCAAGTGTGATCATAGAAAGGCCCAGTGGGGCTCAAAGTCTCCAGTGGTCAGTCAGAGATTGCTGGTTAATGTGCTGTGGTGTCAGGTTGGAAACGCGAGAATGTGGGAGAAGCCCGACTTTCTCCCTTTGGAAAGCCTGCTGAAACCCACACCACCGCGACACTGCTCACTCCACAGATGCCGCTGAAGAGCAGTTAGTTTTTACCTGAAGAAACCAGGAGCTTGCGATTCGTTCCTGGGAGCTCTCCCCAGGAGCATACTGTAGCTAAAGTGCCAACTAAATGTGACCTCTAGTCTTGAGGTAAGGTGCACATTTTCCCATTACAAGAGAGAGGGGTGCACCAGTTGCCAGGAAGTCTTAGTCAATGGACGGCTTTAGCTTTAGTAGTGCTCACAGGGCTCAAGACTCTCACGTGGTCAGTTCTTTCCAAGGAAGTACACTGTGTCCCCAGAGCCTTCTGAGCACAATCATGGGATACACAGTTGTGGGAACATTCCTCACCATGCAGTTGGATGGGCCGGGAACTAATGTGTTCCCTATGGTTAGCGATCCACAGCTTTGAAACAGCCTCAGGAAGGCGGTTCGTGGCAGGCTTTCATTCCATGCGGGTCTGCCACTTGGAGGAAACGTAAGATGCCAAGAAAGAAACCACCGGAACTCCAATTCAGTTTGGGGTCTCCTGCTCGAGGTCTCTCTAAGTGATGCGAATGTGGCCTTTAGGTCCAGACTGAAATAAAGTAGAGATTTACCCTGAGCATCCCTAGGCATTTGGAACATCCAAAGTCACCTAGGCCTACTGAGGGCATTTAGAGGATTATGCCGTTCACCACATGCAGAACACACTGCATCCAAAGGTTTCATCGCAGAAGGCCAAACTGCGTTCCAACGGTCTCCTTTGGATTGCCAGAGAAGATAGGTCTATGTGCTGGGTGATCCAGTTTGTCATGGAGAATCTCGGAAGAGGCAGGATTTCCCCTTTTGAAAGGTAGATAGTGGCGGCCTCAAGGCTGACTGAAAGACATTGCCATTACCCGTCATCTAGTCACCTCTAGGAAGGCCTCAGTGAAGAAAGTGAGGTTTCTCCTACGATTCCAGGAGGTCTCCAGTGCCTTGTTTTGAGTTCATGCTACGTTTGCCCTAGCTCAGTGCCAAGTAAACGTGACCAATAGCCTCAGGTAAGCACGAGTGTTTCCTCTCAGCAATGTTTTGTGTGCAGCCATCTCCATGAGCCGTGACTCGAGAGAGGGCTTTAACTATACTACGGCTTTCCGTAGACCTAAGAGAGTCACGTAGGAATTCCCTTCTGATTGAGAGTGTGTGCACTCTAGTTCCCTTTTATTTTCCGAGAAACATAACACAGAACAGACTGTTGGGGTCAACTCTTTCTATGCAGAGGGAAGGGTAATGGACAGATTCTCGCTGGTAGAGCTTGATTTCTACAGCTGTAAGGCAGCCCCACGACCACGTTTTTGCCTGTATTCCATTCAACGTGGCTCTGCCTCTGCGGAGGCCCTCTGAACTGCACTGAAAGTATCCCTGAGCCTAAAGTGCATCCTGGCACCTCTTACCTGTCATCTCTCTATTGTGAAGCAAGGTACACGGTAGGTCCAGCCTGACAGAAAATGCTGAACATCTGGTAAAATTATGAGGCATTTGGACGATCCAAAGTCACCTAGGCCGGACTAGTTCATGAAGCGTGTAATGCGATTCATGGCACGTAAAACAGCCCGCGTCCAACGAAGTGTGATCATAGAAAGGCCCAGTGGGGCTGAAAGTCTCCAGTGGTCAGTCAGAGATTGCTGGTTAATGTGCTGTGGTGTCAAGTGGGAAACGCGAGAATGTGGGAGAAGCCCGACTTTCTCCCTTTGGAAAGCAGCTCCATTGCAGCTTCCAAGCCTGCTGAATCCCACACCACCGCGACACTGCTCACTCCACAGATGCCGCTGAAGAGCAGTTAGTTTTTACCTGAAGAAACCAGGAGCTTGCAATTCCTTCCTGGGAGCTCACCACAGGAGCATACTGTAGCTAAAGTGCCAACTAAATGTGACCTCTAGTCTTGAGGTAAGGTGCACATTTTCCCATTACAAGAGAGAGGGGTGCACCAGTTGCCAGGAAGTCTTAGTCAATGGACGGCTTTAGCTTTAGTAGTGCTCACAGGGCTCAAGACTCTCACGTGGTCAGTTCTTTCCAAGGAAGTACACTGTGTCCCCAAAGCCTTCTGAGCACAATCAAGGGATACACAGTTGTGGGAACATTCCTCACCATGCAGTTGGATGGGCCGGGAACTAATGTGTTCCCTATGGTTAGCGATCCACAGCTTTGAAACAGCCTCAGGAAGGCGGTTCGTGGCAGGCTTTCATTCCATGCGGGTCTGCCACTTGGAGGAAACATAAGATGCCTTGAAAGAAACCACCGGGGCTCCAATTCAGTTTGGGGACTCCTGTCGAGGTCTCTCTAAGTGATGCGAAAGTGGCCTTTAGGTCCAGACTGAAATAAAGTAGAGATTTACCCTGAGCATCGCTAGGCATTTGGAACATCCAAAGTCACCTAGGCCTACTGAGGGCATTTAGAGGATTATGCCGTTCACCACATGCAGAACACACTGCATCCAAAAGTTTCATCGCAGAAGGCCAAATTGCGTTCCAACGGTCTCCTTTGGATTGCCAGAGAAGATAGGTCTATGTGCTGGGTGATCCAGTTTGTCATGGAGAATCTCGGAAAAGGCAGGATTTCCCCCATTTGAAAGGGAGATAGTGGCGGCCTCAAGGCTGACTGAAAGACATTGCTGTTACCCGTCTTCTAGTCACCTCTAGCAATGCCTCAGTGAAGGAAGTGAGTGTTCTCCTACTAATCCAGGTGTTCTCCAGTGCCTTGTTTGGAGTTCATGCTACGTTTGCCCTAGCTCAGTGCCAAGTAAACGTGACCCATAGCCTCAGGTAAGCACGAGTGTTTCCTCTCAGCCATGTTTTGTGTGCAGCCATCTCCATTAGCCGTGACTCGAGAGAGGGTTTTAACTCAACAACGGCTTTCCGTAGCCCTAAGAGAGTCACGTAGGAATTCCCTTCTGAGGGAGAGTGTGTGCCCTGTAGTTCCGTTTTATTTTCCGAGAAACATAACACAGAACAGACGGTGGGGTCAACTGTTTCTATGCAGAGGAAAGGGTAATGAACAGATTCTCGCTGGCAGAGCTTGATTTCTACAGCTGTAAGGCAGCCCCAGGACCACGTTTTTGCCTGTATTCCATTCAACGTGGCTCTGCCTCTGCGGAGGCCCTCTGAACTGCACTGAAAGAATCCCTGAGCCTAATGTGCATCCTGGCACCTCTTACCTATCATCTCTCTATTGTGAAGCAAGGTACACGGTAGGTCCAGCCTGACAGAAAATGCTGAAAATCCGGTAAAATTGTGAGGCATTTGGACGATCTAAAGTCACCTAGGCCGTACTAGTTCATGAAGCGTGTAATGCGATTCATGGCACGCAAAACAGCCCGCGTCCAACGAAGTGTGATCATAGAAAGGCCCATTGGGGATGAAAGTCTCCAGTGGTCAGTCAGAGATTGCTGGTTAATGTGCTGTGGTGTCAAGTCGGAAACGCGAGAATGTGGGAGAAGCCCGACTTTCTCCCTCTGGAAAGCAGCTCCATTGCAGCTTCCAAGCCTGCTGAAACCCACACCACCGTGACACTGCTCACTCCACAGATGCCGCTGAAGAGCAGTTAGTTTTTACCTGAAGAAACAAGGAGCTTGCAATTCCTTCATGGGAGCTCACCACAGGAGCATACTGTAGCTAAAGTGCCAACTAAATGTGACCTCTAGTCTTGAGGTAAGGTGCACATTTTCCCATTACAAGAGAGAGGGGTGCACCAGTTGCCAGGAAGTCTTAGTCAATGGACGGCTTTAGCTTTAGTAGGGCTCACAGTGCTCAAGACTCTCACGTGGTCAGTTCATTCCTAGGAAGTACACTGTGTCCCCAAAGCCTTTGAGCTTAATCAAGGGATACACAGCTCTGGCAACATTCCTCACCATGCAGTTGGAAGGGCCGGGAACTAATGTGTTCCCTATGGTTAGCGATCCACAGCTTTGAAACAGCCTCAGGAAGGCGGTTCGTGGCAGGCTTTCATTCCATGCGGGTCTGCCACTTGGAGGAAACATAAGATGCCCTGAAGGAAACCACCGGGACTCCAATTCAGTTTGGGGGCTCCTGCTCGAGGTCTCTCTAAGTGATGCGAAAGTGGCCTTTAGGACCAGCCCGAAATAAAGTAGAGATTTACCCTGAGCATCGCTAGGCATTTGGAACATCCAAAGTCACCTAGGCCTACTGAGGGCATTTAGAGGATTATGCCGTTCACCACATGCAGAACACACTGCATCCAAAAGTTTCATCGCAGAAGGCCAAATTGCGTTCCAACGGTCTCCTTTGGATTGCCAGAGAAGATGATAGGTCTATGTGCTGGGTGATCCAGTTTGTCATGGAGAATCTCGGAAAAGGCAGGATTTCCCCCATTTGAAAGGTAGATATTGGCGGCCTCAAGGCTGACTGAAAGACATTGCCATTACCCGTCTTCTAGTCACCTCTAGGAATGCCTCAGTGAAGGAAGTGAGTTTTCCCCTACCAATCCAGGTGGTCTCCAGTGCCTTGTTTGGAGGTCATGCTACGTTTGCCCTAGCTCAGTGCAAAGTAAACGTGACCCATAGCCTCAGGTAAGCACGAGTGTTTCCTTTCAGCAATGTTTTGTGTGCAGCCATCTCCATGAGCTGTGACTCGAGAGAGGGCTTTAACTCAACTACGGCTTTCCATAGCCCTAAGAGAGTCACGTAGGAATTCCCTTCTGAGGGAGAGTGTGTGCACTGTAGTTCCGTTTTATTTTCCGAGAAACATAACACAGAACAGACTGTTGGGGTCAACTCTTTCTATGCATAGGGAAGGGTAATGAACAGATTCTCGCTGGCAGAGCTTGATTTCTACAGCTCTAAGGCAGCCCCAGGACCACGTTTTTGCCAGTATTCCATTCAACGTGGCTCTGCCTCTGCGGAGGCCCTCTGAACTGCACTGAGAGAATCCCTGAGCCTAATGTGCATCCTGGCAACTCTTACCTTTCATCTCTCTATTGTGAAGCAAGGTACACGGTAGGTCCAGCCTGACAGAAAATGCTGAAAATCCGGTAAAATTGTGAGGCATTTGGACGATCCAAAGTCACCTAGGCCGGACTAGTTCATGAAGCGTGTAATGCGATTCATGGCACGCAAAACAGCCCGCGTCCAACGAAGTGTGATCATAGAAAGGCCCAGTGGGGCTGAAAGTCTCCAGTAGTCAGTCAGAGAGTGCTAGTAAATGGGCTGTGGCATCAAGTTGTAAACGGGAGAATATTGGAGAAACCCGTATTGACAGCAGCTTCATTGCAGCTTCCAAGCCTGCTGAAAACCACTCCACCAGGATACTATTCACTCCACAGGTGCCGCTGAAGAGCACATAGTTTTTTCCTAAAGAATCCAGGGGCTTGCGATTCCTTCCTGGGAGCTCACCGCAGGAGCATACTGTAGCTAAAGTGCCAACTAAATGTGACCTCTAGTCTTGAGGTAAGGTGCACATTTTCCCATTACAAGAGAGACGGGTGCACCAGTTGCCAGGAAGTCTTAGTCAATGGACGGCTTTAGCTTTAGTAGGGCTGACAGTGCTCAAGACTCTCACGTGGTCACTTCTTTCCAAAGAAGTACACTGTGTGCCCAAAGCCTTCTGAGCACAATCAAGGGATACACAGCTCTGGGAACATCCCTCACTATGCAGTTGGAAGGGCAGGGAACTAATATGTTCTCTATGGCTAGCGTTCCACAGCTTTGAAACAGCCTCAGGAAGGCGGTTCGTGGCAGGCTTTCATTCCATGCGGGTCTGCCACTTGGAGGAAACGTAAGATGCCCTGAAAGAAACCACCGGGGCTCCAATTCAGTTTGGGGGCTCCTGCTCGAGGTCTCTCTAAGTGATGTGGAAAGTGGCCTTTAGGTCCAGACTGAAATAAAGAAGAGATTTACCCTGAGAATTGCTAGGCATTTGGAGCATCCAAAGTCACCTAGGCCTACTGAGGACATTTAGAGGATTATGCCGTTCACCACATGCAGAACACACTGCATCCAACAGTTTCATCGCAGGAGGCCGAATTGCGTTCCTATGGTCTCCTTTGGATTGTCCGAGAAGCTAGGTCCATGTGCTGGGTGATCCAGTTTGTCATTGAGAAGCCTGTAAAAAGGCACGATTTCCCCCATTTGAAAGGTAGATAGTGGCGGCCTCAAGGCTGACTGAAAGACATTGCTGTTACCCGTCTTCTAGTCAGTCCTAGGAATGCCTCAGTGAAGAAAGTGAGTTTTCTCCTACGAATCCAGGTGGTCTCCAGTGCCTTGCTAGGAGCTCATCCCACGCTTGCCCAAGCTCAGTGCGAAGGAAACGTGACCCCTAGCCTCAAGGTAAGCACGAGTGTTTCCTATCAGCAAAGTTTTGTGTGCAGCCATCTCCGTGAGTCCTGACTCGACAGAGTGCTTTAACTCCTCTATGGCTTTCTGTAGGCCTAAGAGAGTCACGTAGGAATTCCGTTCTGGGGGAGAGCGTGTTCGCTGTGAGTGCCCTTTTTGTTTTCCGAGCAAAAATAACACAGAAGAGACTGTTGGGGTCAACTCTTTCTATGCAGAGGGAAGGGCAACGAACTGATTCTCGCATGCAGAGCTTGATTTCTACAGCTGTTAGGCAGCCCCAGGAACAAGTTTTGGCCAGTATTCCATTCAACGTGGCTCAGCCTCTGCGGAGGCCCTCTGAATTGCATGGAAGAATCCCTGCGCCTAAAGTGCATCCTGGCAACTCTTACCTGTCATCTCTCTATTGTGAAGCAAGGTACACGGTAGGTCCAGGCTGACAGAAACTACTGAAAAACCGGTAAAATTGTGAGGCATTTGGACGATCCAACGTCACCTAGGCCGGACTCGTTCATGAATCGTGTAATGCTATTCATGGCACGCAAAACACCCCACGTACAAGTGTGATCATAGAAAGGCCCAGTGGGGCTCAAAGTCTCCAGTGGTCAGTCAGAGATTGCTGGTTAATGTGCTGTGGTGTCAAGTTGGAAACGCGAGAATGTGGGAGAAGCCCGACTTTCTCCCTTTGGAAAGCCTGCTGAAACCCACACCACCGGGACACTGCTCACTCCACAGATGCCGCTGAAGAGCAGTTAGTTTTTACCTGAAGAAACCAGGAGCTTGCGATTCGTTCCTGGGAGCTCTCCCCAGGAGCATACTGTAGCTAAAGTGCCAACTAAATGTGACCTCTAGTCTTGAGGTAAGGTGCACATTTTCCCATTACAAGAGAGAGGGGTGCACCAGTTGCCAGGAAGTCTTAGTCAATGGACGGCTTTAGCTTTAGTAGTGCTCACAGAGCTCAAGACTCTCACGTGGTCAGTTCTTTCCAAGGAAGTACACTGTGTCCCCAGAGCCTTCCGAGCACAATCAAGGGATACACAGTTGTGGGAACATTCCTCACCATGCAGTTGGATGGGCCGGGAACTAATGTGTTCCCTATGGTTAGCGATCCACAGCTTTGAAACAGCCTCAGGAAGGCGGTTCGTGGCAGGCTTTCATTCCATGCGGGTTTGCCACTTGGAGGAAACGTAAGATGCCAAGAAAGAAACCACCGGGACTCCAATTCAGTTTGGGGTCTCCTGCTCGAGGTCTCTCTAAGTGATGCGAATGTGGCCTTTAGGTCCAGACTGAAATAAAGTAGAGATTTACCCTGAGCATCGGAAGGCATTTGGAACATCCAAAGTCACCTAGGCCTACTGAGGGCATTTAGAGGATTATGCCGTTCACCACATGCAGAACACACTGCATCCAAAGGTTTCATCGCAGAAGGCCAAACTGCGTTCCAACGGTCTCCTTTGGATTGCCAGAGAAGATAGGTCTATGTGCTGGGTGATCCAGTTTGTCATGGAGAATCTCGGAAGAGGCAGGATTTCCCCCATTTGAAAGGTAGATAGTGGCGGCCTCAAGGCTGACTGGAAGACATTGCCATTACCCGTCATCTAGTCACCTCTAGGAAGGCCTCAGTGAAGAAAGTGAGTTTTCTCCTACGATTCCAGGAGGTCTCCAGTGCCTTGTTTTGAGTTCATGCTACGTTTGCCCTAGCTCAGTGCCAAGTAAACGTGACAAATAGCCTCAGGTAAGCACGAGTGTTTCCTCTCAGCAATGTTTTGTGTGCAGCCATCTCCATGAGCCGTGACTCGAGTGAGGGCTTTAACTATACTACGGCTTTCCGTAGACCTAAGAGAGTCACGTAGGAATTCCCTTCTGATTGAGAGTGTGTGCACTCTAGTTCCCTTTTATTTTCCGAGAAACATAACACAGAACAGACTGTTGGGGTCAACTCTTTCTATGCAGAGGGAAGGGTAATGGACAGATTCTCGCTGGCAGAGCTTGATTTCTACAGCTCTAAGGCAGCCCCACGACCACGTTTTTGCCTGTATTCCATTCAACGTGGCTCTGCCTCTGCGGAGGCCCTCTGCACTGCACTGAAAGTATCCCTGAGCCTAAAGTGCATCCTGGCACCTCTTACCTGTCATCTCTCTATTGTGAAGCAAGGCACACGGTAGGTCCAGCCTGACAGAAAATGCTGAAAATCTGGTAAAATTATGAGGCATTTGGACGATCCAAAGTCACCTAGACCGGACTAGTTCATGAAGCGTGTAATGCGATTCATGGCACCCAAAACATCCCGCGTCCAACGAAGTGTGATCATAGAAAGGCCCAGTGGGGCTGAAAGTCTCCAGTGGTCAGTCAGAGATTGCTGGTTAAAGTGCTGTGGTGTCAAGTGGGAAACGCGAGAATGTGGGAGAAGCCCGACTTTCTCCCTTTGGAAAGCAGCTCCATTGCAGCTTCCAAGCCTGCTGAAACCCACACCACCGCGACACTGCTCACTCCACAGATGCCGCTGAAGAGCAGTTAGTTTTTACCTGAAGAAACCAGGAGCTTGCAATTCCTTCCTGGGAGCTCACCACAGGAGCATACTGTAGCTAAAGTGCCAACTAAATGTGACCTCTAGTCTTGAGGTAAGGTGCACATTTTCCCATTACAAGAGAGAGGGGTGCACCAGTTGCCAGGAAGTCTTAGTCAATGGACGGCTTTAGCTTTAGTAGTGCTCACAGGGCTCAAGACTCTCACATGGTCAGTTCTTTCCAAGGAAGTACACTGTGTCCCCAAAGCCTTCTGAGCACAATCAAGGGATACACAGTTGTGGGAACATTCCTCACCATGCAGTTGGATGGGCCGGGAACTAATGTGTTCCCTATGGTTAGCGATCCACAGCTTTGAAACAGCCTCAGGAAGGCGGTTCGTGGCAGGCTTTCATTCCATGCGGGTCTGCCACTTGGAGGAAACATAAGATGCCTTGAAAGAAACCACCGGGGCTCCAATTCAGTTTGGGGACTCCTGTCGAGGTCTCTCTAAGTGATGCGAAAGTGGCCTTTAGGTCCAGACTGAAATAAAGTAGAGATTTACCCTGAGCATCGCTAGGCATTTGGAACATCCAAAGTCACCTAGGCCTACTGAGGGCATTTAGAGGATTATGCCGTTCACCACATGCAGAACACACTGCATCCAAAAGTTTCATCGCAGAAGGCCAAATTGCGTTCCAACGGTCTCCTTTGGATTGCCAGAGAAGATAGGTCTATGTGCTGGGTGATCCAGTTTGTCATGGAGAATCTCGGAAAAGGCAGGATTTCCCCCATTTGAAAGGGAGATAGTGGCGGCCTCAAGGCTGACTGAAAGACATTGCTGTTACCCGTCTTCTAGTCACCTCTAGCAATGCCTCAGTGAAGGAAGTGAGTGTTCTCCTACTAATCCAGGTGTTCTCCAGTGCCTTGTTTGGAGTTCATGCTACGTTTGCCCTAGCTCAGTGCCAAGTAAACGTGACCCATAGCCTCAGGTAAGCACGAGTGTTTCCTCTCAGCCATGTTTTGTGTGCAGCCATCTCCATGATCCGTGACTCGAGAGAGGGTTTTAACTCAACAACGGCTTTCCGTAGCCCTAAGAGAGTCACGTAGGAATTCCCTTCTGAGGGAGAGTGTGTGCCCTGTAGTTCCGTTTTATTTTCCGAGAAACATAACACAGAACAGACTGTGGGGTCAACTGTTTCTATGCTGAGGAAAGGGTAATGAACAGATTCTCGCTGGCAGAGCTTGACTTCTACAGCTGTAAGGCAGCCCCAGGACCACGTTTTTGCCTGTATTCCATTCAACGTGGCTCTGCCTCTGCGGAGGCCCTCTGAACTGCACTGAAAGAATCCCTGAGCCTAATGTGCATCCTGGCAACTCTTACCTGTCATCTCTCTATTGTGAAGCAAGGTACACGGTAGGTCCAGCCTGACAGAAAATGCTGAAAATCTGGTAAAATTGTGAGGCATTTGGACGATCCAAAGTCACCTAGGCCGAACTAGTTCATGAAGCGTGTAATGCGATTCATGGCACGCAAAACAGCCCGCGTCCAACGAAGTGTGATCATAGAAAGGCCCAGTGGGGCTGAAAGTCTCCAGTGGTCAGTCAGAGATTGCTGGTTAATGTGCTGTGGTGTCAAGTCGGAAACGCGAGAATGTGGGAGAGGCCCGACTTTCTCCCTTTGGAAAGCAGCTCCATTGCAGCTTCCAAGCCTGCTGAAACCCACACCACCGCGACACTGCTCACTCCACAGATGCCGCTGAAGAGCAGTTAGTTTTTACCTGAAGAAACCAGGAGCTTGCAATTCCTTCCTGGGAGCTCACCACAGGAGCATACTGTAGCTAAAGTGCCAACTAAATGTGACCTCTAGTCTTGAGGTAAGGTGCACATTTTCCCATTACAAGAGAGAGGGGTGCACCAGTTGCCAGGAAGTCTTAGTCAATGGACGGCTTTAGCTTTAGTAGGGCTCACAGTGCTCAAGACTCTCACGTGGTCAGTTCATTCCTAGGAAGTGCACTGTGTCCCCAAAGCCTTTGAGCTTAATCAAGGGATACACATCTCTGGCAACATTCCTCACCATGCAGTTGGAAGGGCCGGGAACTAATGTGTTCCCTATGGTTAGCGATCCACAGCTTTGAAACAGCCTCAGGAAGGCGGTTCGTGGCAGGCTTTCATTCCATGCGGGTCTGCCACTTGGAGGAAACATAAGATGCCCTGAAGGAAACCACCGGGACTCCAATTCAGTTTGGGGGCTCCTGCTCGAGGTCTCTCTAAGTGATGCGAAAGTGGCCTTTAGGACCAGCCCGAAATAAAGTAGAGATTTACCCTGAGCATCGCTAGGCATTTGGAACATCCAAAGTCACCTAGGCCTACTGAGGGCATTTAGAGGATTATGCCGTTCACCACATGCAGAACACACTGCATCCAAAAGTTTCATCGCAGAAGGCCATATTGCGTTCCAACGGTCTCCTTTGGATTGCCAGAGAAGATGATAGGTCTATGTGCTGGGTGATCCAGTTTGTCATGGAGAATCTCGGAAAAGGCAGGATTTCCCCCATTTGAAAGGTAGATAGTGGCGGCCTCAAGGCTGACTGAAAGACATTGCCATTACCCGTCTTCTAGTCACCTCTAGGAATGCCTCAGTGAAGGAAGTGAGTTTTCCCCTACCAATCCAGGTGGTCTCCAGTGCCTTGTTTGGAGTTCATGCTACGTTTGCCCTAGCTCAGTGCAAAGTAAGCGTGACCCATAGCCTCAGGTAAGCACGAGTGTTTCCTTTCAGCAATGTTTTGTGTGCAGCCATCTCCATGAGCTGTGACTCGAGAGAGGGCTTTAACTCAACTACGGCTTTCCATAGCCCTAAGAGAGTCACGTAGGAATTCCCTTCTGAGGGAGAGTGTGTGCACTGTAGTTCCGTTTTATTTTCCGAGAAACATAACACAGAACAGACTGTTGGGGTCAACTCTTTCTATGCAGAGGGAAGGGTAATGAACAGATTCTCGCTGGCAGAGCTTGATTTCTACAGCTCTAAGGCAGCCCCAGGACCACGTTTTTGCCAGTATTCCATTCAACGTGGCTCTGCCTCTGCGGAGGCCCTCTGAACTGCACTGAAAGAATCCCTGAGCCTAAAGTGCATCCTGGCAACTCTTACCTGTCATCTCTCTATTGTGAAGCAAGGTACACGGTAGGTCCAGCCTGACAGAAAATGCTGAAAATCCGGTAAAATTGTGAGGCATTTGGACGATCCAAATTCACCTAGGCCGGACTAGTTCATGAAGCGTGTAATGCGATTCATGGCACGCAAAACACCCCGCGTCCAATGAAGTGTGATCATAGAAAGGCGCAGTGGGGCTGAAAGTCTCCAGTAGTCAGTCAGAGAGTGCTAGTAAATGGGCTGTGGCATCAAGTTGTAAACGGGAGAATATTGGAGAAACCCGTATTGACAGCAGCTTCATTGCAGCTTCCAAGCCTGCTGAAAACCACTCCACCAGGATACTATTCACTCCACAGGTGCCGCTGAAGAGCACATAGTTTTTTCCTAAAAAATCCAGGGGCTTGCGATTCCTTCCTGGGAGCTCACCGCAGGAGCATACTGTAGCTAAAGTGCCAACTAAATGTGACCTCTAGTCTTGAGGTAAGGTGCACATTTTCCCATTACAAGAGAGACGGATGCACCAGTTGCCAGGAAGTCTTAGTCAATGGACGGCTTTAGCTTTAGTAGGGCTGACAGTGCTCAAGACTCTCACGTGGTCACTTCTTTCCAAAGAAGTACACTGTGTGCCCAAAGCCTTCTGAGCACAATCAAGGGATACACAGCTCTGGGAACATCCCTCACTATGCAGTTGGAAGGGCCGGGAGCTAATGTGTTCTCTATGGCTAGCGTTCCACAGCTTTGAAACAGCCTCAGGAAGGCGGTTCGTGGCAGGCTTTCATTCCATGCGGGTCTGCCACTTGGAGGAAACGTAAGATGCCCTGAAAGAAACCACCGGGGCTCCAATTCAGTTTGGGGGCTCCTGCTCGAGGTCTCTCTAAGTGATGTGGAAAGTGGCCTTTAGGTCCAGACTGAAATAAAGAAGAGATTTACCCTGAGAATTGCTAGGCATTTGGAGCATCCAAAGTCACCTAGGCCTACTGAGGACATTTAGAGGATTATGCCGTTCACCACATGCAGAACACACTGCATCCAACAGTTTCATCGCAGGAGGCCGAATTGCGTTCCTATGGTCTCCTTTGGATTGTCCGAGAAGCTAGGTCCATGTGCTGGGTGATCCAGTTTGTCATTGAGAAGCCTGTAAAAAGGCACGATTTCCCCCATTTGAAAGGTAGATAGTGGCGGCCTCAAGGCTGACTGAAAGACATTGCTGTTACCCGTCTTCTAGTCAGTCCTAGGAATGCCTCAGTGAAGAAAGTGAGTTTTCTCCTACGAATCCAGGTGGTCTCCAGTGCCTTGCTAGGAGCTCATCCCACGCTTGCCCAAGCTCAGTGCGAAGGAAACGTGACCCCTAGCCTCAAGGTAAGCACGAGTGTTTCCTATCAGCAAAGTTTTGTGTGCAGCCATCTCTGTGAGTCCTGACTCGTCAGAGTGCTTTAACTCCTCTATGGCTTTCTGTAGGCCTAAGAGAGTCACGTAGGAATTCCGTTCTGGGGGAGAGCGTGTTCGCTGTGAGTGCCCTTTTTGTTTTCCGAGCAAAAATAACACAGAAGAGACTGTTGGGGTCAACTCTTTCAATGCAGAGGGAAGGGCAACGAACTGATTCTCGCATGCAGAGCTTGATTTCTACAGCTGTTAGGCAGCCCCAGGAACAAGTTTTGGCCAGTATTCCATTCAACGTGGCTCAGCCTCTGCGGAGGCCCTCTGAATTGCATGGAAGAATCCCTGCGCCTAAAGTGCATCCTGGCAACTCTTACCTGTCATCTCTCTATTGTGAAACAAGGTACACGGTAGGTCCAGGCTGACAGAAACTACTGAAAAACCGGTAAAATTGTAAGGCATTTGGACGATCCAACGTCACCTAGGCCGGACTCGTTCATGAAGCGTGTAATGCTATTCATGGCACGCAAAACACCCCGCGTCCAAGTGTGATCATAGAAAGGCCCAGTGGGGCTCAAAGTCTCCAGTGGTCAGTCAGAGATTGCTGGTTAATGTGCTGTGGTGTCAAGTTGGAAACGCGAGAATGTGGGAGAAGCCCGACTTTCTCCCTTTGGAAAGCCTGCTGAAACCCACACCACCGCGACACTGCTCACTCCACAGATGCCGCTGAAGAGCAGTTAGTTTTTACCTGAAGAAACCAGGAGCTTGCGATTCGTTCCTGGGAGCTCTCCCCAGGAGCATACTGTAGCTAAAGTGCCAACTAAATGTGACCTCTAGTCTTGAGGTAAGGTGCACATTTTCCCATTACAAGAGAGAGGGGTGCACCAGTTGCCAGGAAGTCTTAGTCAATGGACGGCTTTAGCTTTAGTAGTGCTCACAGGGCTCAAGACTCTCACGTGGTCAGTTCTTTCCAAGGAAGTACACTGTGTCCCCAGAGCCTTCTGAGCACAATCATGGGATACACAGTTGTGGGAACATTCCTCACCATGCAGTTGGATGGGCCGGGAACTAATGTGTTCCCTATGGTTAGCGATCCACAGCTTTGAAACAGCCTCAGGAAGGCGGTTCGTGGCAGGCTTTCATTCCATGCGGGTCTGCCACTTGGAGGAAACGTAAGATGCCAAGAAAGAAACCACCGGAACTCCAATTCAGTTTGGGGTCTCCTGCTCGAGGTCTCTCTAAGTGATGCGAATGTGGCCTTTAGGTCCAGACTGAAATAAAGTAGAGATTTACCCTGAGCATCCCTAGGCATTTGGAACATCCAAAGTCACCTAGGCCTACTGAGGGCATTTAGAGGATTATGCCGTTCACCACATGCAGAACACACTGCATCCAAAGGTTTCATCGCAGAAGGCCAAACTGCGTTCCAACGGTCTCCTTTGGATTGCCAGAGAAGATAGGTCTATGTGCTGGGTGATCCAGTTTGTCATGGAGAATCTCGGAAGAGGCAGGATTTCCCCCATTTGAAAGGTAGATAGTGGCGGCCTCAAGGCTGACTGAAAGACATTGCCATTACCCGTCATCTAGTCACCTCTAGGAAGGCCTCAGTGAAGAAAGTGAGGTTTCTCCTACGATTCCAGGAGGTCTCCAGTGCCTTGTTTTGAGTTCATGCTACGTTTGCCCTAGCTCAGTGCCAAGTAAACGTGACCAATAGCCTCAGGTAAGCACGAGTGTTTCCTCTCAGCAATGTTTTGTGTGCAGCCATCTCCATGAGCCGAGACTCGAGAGAGGGCTTTAACTATACTACGGCTTTCCGTAGACCTAAGAGAGTCACGTAGGAATTCCCTTCTGATTGAGAGTGTGTGCACTCTAGTTCCCTTTTATTTTCCGAGAAACATAACACAGAACAGACTGTTGGGGTCAACTCTTTCTATGCAGAGGGAAGGGTAATGGACAGATTCTCGCTGGTAGAGCTTGATTTCTACAGCTGTAAGGCAGCCCCACGACCACGTTTTTGCCTGTATTCCATTCAACGTGGCTCTGCCTCTGCGGAGGCCCTCTGCACTGCACTGAAAGTATCCCTGAGCCTAAAGTGCATCCTGGCACCTCTTACCTGTCATCTCTCTATTGTGAAGCAAGGTACACGGTAGGTCCAGCCTGACAGAAAATGCTGAACATCTGGTAAAATTATGAGGCATTTGGACGATCCAAAGTCACCTAGGCCGGACTAGTTCATGAAGCGTGTAATGCGATTCATGGCACGTAAAACAGCCCGCGTCCAACGAAGTGTGATCATAGAAAGGCCCAGTGGGGCTGAAAGTCTCCAGTGGTCAGTCAGAGATTGCTGGTTAATGTGCTGTGGTGTCAAGTGGGTAACGCGAGAATGTGGGAGAAGCCCGACTTTCTCCCTTTGGAAAGCAGCTCCATTGCAGCTTCCAAGCCTGCTGAAACCCACACCACCGCGACACTGCTCACTCCACAGATGCCGCTGAAGAGCAGTTAGTTTTTACCTGAAGAAACCAGGAGCTTGCAATTCCTTCCTGGGAGCTCACCACAGGAGCATACTGTAGCTAAAGTGCCAACTAAATGTGACCTCTAGTCTTGAGGTAAGGTGCACATTTTCCCATTACAAGAGAGAGGGGTGCACCAGTTGCCAGGAAGTCTTAGTCAATGGACGGCTTTAGCTTTAGTAGTGCTCACAGGGCTCAAGACTCTCACGTGGTCAGTTCTTTCCAAGGAAGTACACTGTGTCCCCAAAGCCTTCTGAGCACAATCAAGGGATACACAGTTGTGGGAACATTCCTCACCATGCAGTTGGATGGGCCGGGAACTAATGTGTTCCCTATGGTTAGCGATCCACAGCTTTGAAACAGCCTCAGGAAGGCGGTTCGTGGCAGGCTTTCATTCCATGCGGGTCTGCCACTTGGAGGAATCATAAGATGCCCTGAAGGAAACCACTGGGACTCCAATTCTGTTTGGGGGCTCCTGCTCGAGGTCTCTCTAAGTGATGCGAAAGTGGCCTTTAGGACCAGCCCGAAATAAAGTAGAGATTTACCCTGAGCATCGCTAGGCATTTGGAACATCCAAAGTCACCTAGGCCTACTGAGGGCATTTAGAGGATTATGCCGTTCACCACATGCAGAACACACTGCATCCAAAAGTTTCATCGCAGAAGGCCAAATTGCGTTCCAACGGTCTCCTTTGGATTGCCAGAGAAGATGATAGGTCTATGTGCTGGGTGATCCAGTTTGTCATGGAGAATCTCGGAAAAGGCAGGATTTCCCCCATTTGAAAGGTAGATAGTGGCGGCCTCAAGGCTGACTGAAAGACATTGCCATTACCCGTCTTCTAGTCACCTCTAGGAATGCCTCAGTGAAGGAAGTGAGTTTTCCCCTACCAATCCAGGTGGTCTCCAGTGCCTTGTTTGTGGTTCATGCTACGTTTGCCCTAGCTCAGTGCCAAGTAAACGTGACCCATAGCCTCAGGTAAGCACGAGTGTTTCCTCTCAGCAATGTTTTGTGTGCAGCCATCTCCATGAGCCGTGACTCGAGAGAGGGCTTTAATTATACTACGGCTTTCCGTAGACCTAAGAGAGTCACGTAGGAATTCCCTTCTGATTGAGAGTGTGTGCACTGTAGTTCCCTTTTATTTTCCGAGAAACATAACACAGAACAGACTGTTGGGGTCAACTCTTTCTATGCAGAGGGAAGGGTAATGAACAGATGCTCGCTGGCAGAGCTTGATTTCTACAGCTCTAAGGCAGCCCCAGGACCACGTTTTTGCCAGTATTCCATTCAACGTGGCTCTGCCTCTGCGGAGGCCCTCTGAACTGCAATGAAAGAATCCCTGGGCCTAATGTGCATCCTGGCAACTCTTACCTGTCATCTCTCTATTGTGGAGCAAGGTACACGGTAGGTCCAGCCTGACAGAAAATGCTGAAAATCCGGTAAAATTGTGAGGCATTTGGACGATCCAAAGTCACCTAGGCCGGACTAGTTCATGAAGCGTGTAATGCGATTCATGGCACGCAAAACAGCCCGCGTCCAACGAAGTGTGATCTTAGAAAGGCCCAGTGGGGCTGAAAGTCTCCAGTGGTCAGTCAGAGATTGCTGGTTATTTTGCTGTGGTGTCAAGTTGGAAACGCGAGAATGTGGGAGAAGCCCGACTTTCTCCCTTTGGAAAGCAGCTCCATTGCAGCTTCCAAGCCTGCTGAAACCCACACCACCGCGACACTGCTCACTCCACAGATGCCGCTGAAGAGCAGTTAGTTTTTACCTGAAGAAACCAGGAGCTTGCAATTCCTTCCTGGGAGCTCAACACAGGAGCATACTGTAGCTAAAGTGCCAACTAAATGTGTCCTCTAGTCTTGAGGTAAGGTGCACATTTTCCCATTACAAGAGAGAGGGGTGCACCAGTTGCCAGGAAGTCTTAGTCAATGGACGGCTTTAGCTTTAGTAGTGCTCACAGGGCTCAAGACTCTCACGTGGTCACTTCTTTCCAAGGAAGTACACTGTGTCCCCAAAGCCTTCTGAGCACAATCAAGGGATACACAGTTGTGGGAACATTCCTCACCATGCAGTTGGATGGGCCGGGAACTAATGTGTTCCCTATGGTTAGCGATCCACAGCTTTGAAACAGCCTCAGGAAGGCGGTTCGTGGCAGGCTTTCATTCCATGCGGGTCTGCCACTTGGAGGAAACATAAGATGCCTTGAAAGAAACCACCGGGACTCCAATTCAGTTTGGGGACTCCTTTCGAGGTCTCTCTAAGTGATGCGAAAGTGGCCTTTAGGTCCAGACTGAAATAAAGTAGAGATTTACCCTGAGCATCGCTAGGCATTTGGAACATCCAAAGTCACCTAGGCCTACTGAGGGCATTTAGAGGATTATGCCGTTCACCACATGCAGAACACACTGCATTCAAAAGTTTCATCGCAGAAGGCCAAATTGCATTCCAACGGTCTCCTTTGGATTGCCAGAGAAGATAGGTCTATGTGCTGGGTGATCCAGTTTGTCATGGAGAATCTCGGAAAAGGCAGGATTTCCCCCATTTGAAAGGTAGATAGTGGCGGCGTCAAGGCTGACTGAAAGACATTGCTGTTACCGTCTTCTAGTCACCTCTAGCAATGCCTCAGTGAAGGAAGTGAGTGTTCTCCTACTAATCCAGGTGTTCTCCAGTGCCTTGTTTGGAGTTCATGCTACGTTTGCCCTAGCTCAGTGCCAAGTAAACGTGACCCATAGCCTCAGGTAAGCACGAGTGTTTCCTCTCAGCAATGTTTTGTGTGCAGCCATCTCCATGAGCCGTGACTCGAGAGAGGGTTTGAACTCAACAACGACTTTCCGTAGCCCTAAGAGAGTCACGTAGGAATTCCCTTCTGAGGGAGAGTGTGTGCCCTGTAGTTCCGTTTTATTTTCCGAGAAACATAACACAGAACAGACTGTGGGGTCAACTGTTTCTATGCAGAGGAAAGGGTAATGAACAGATTCTCGCTGGCAGAGCTTGATTTCTACAGCTGTAAGGCAGCCCCAGGACCACGTTTTTGCCAGTATTCCATTCAACGTGGCTCTGCCTCTTCGGAGGCCCTCTGAACTGCACTGAAAGAATCCCTGAGCCTAATGTGCATCCTGGCAACTCTTACCTGTCATCTCTCTATTGTGAAGGAAGGTACACGGTAGGTCCAGCCTGACAGAAAATGCTGAAAATCCGGTAAAATTGTGAGGCATTTGGACGATCCAAAGTCACCTAGGCCTGACTAGTTCATGAAGCGTGTAATGCGATTCATGGCACGCAAAACAGCCCGCGTCCAACGAAGTGTGATCATAGAAAGGCCCAGTGGGGCTGAAAGTCTCCAGTGGTCAGTCAGAGATTGCTGGTTAATGTGCTGTGGTGTCAAGTTGGAAACGCGAGAATGTGGGAGAAGCCCGACTTTCTCCCTTTGGAAAGCAGCTCCATTGCAGCTTCCAAGCCTGCTGAAAGCCACACCACCGCGACACTGGTCACTCCACAGATGCCGCTGAAGAGCAGTTAGTTTTTACCTGAAGAAACCAGGAGCTTGCAATTCCTTCCTGGGAGCTCACCACAGGAGCATACTGTAGCTAAAGTGCCAACTAAATGTGACCTCTAGTCTTGAGGTAAGGTGCACATTTTCCCATTACAAGAGAGAGGGGTGCACCAGTTGCCAGGAAGTCTTAGTCAATGGACGGCTTTAGCTTTAGTAGGGCTCACAGTGCTCAAGACTCTCACGTGGTCAGTTCATTCCTAGGAAGTACACTGTGTCCCCAAAGCCTTTGAGCTTAATCAAGGGATACACAGCTCTGGCAACATTCCTCACCATGCAGTTGGAAGGGCCGGGAAGTAATGTGTTCCCTATGGTTAGCGATCCACAGCTTTGAAACAGCCTCAGGAAGGCGGTTCGTGGCAGGCTTTCATTCCATGCGGGTCTGCCACTTGGAGGAAACATAAGATGCCCTGAAGGAAACCACCGGGACTCCAATTCAGTTTGGGGTCTCCTGCTCGAGGTCTCTCTAAGTGATGCGAAAGTGGCCTTTAGGACCAGCCCGAAATAAAGTAGAGATTTACCCTGAGCATCGCTAGGCATTTGGAACATCCAAAGTCACCTAGGCCTACTGAGGGCATTTAGAGGATTATGCCGTTCACCACATGCAGAACACACTGCATCCAAAAGTTTCATCGCAGAAGGCCAAATTGCGTTCCAACGGTCTCCTTTGGATTGCCAGAGAAGTTGATAGGTCTATGTGCTGTGTGATCCAGTTTGTCATGGAGAATCTCGGAAAAGGCAGGATTTCCCCATTTGAAAGGTAGATAGTGGCGGCCTCAAGGCTGACTGAAAGACATTGCCATTACCCGTCTTCTAGTCACCTCTAGGAATGCCTCAGTGAAGGAAGTGAGTTTTCCCCTACCAATCCAGGTGGTCTCCAGTGCCTTGTTTGTAGTTCATGCTACGTTTGCCCTAGCTCAGAGCAAAGTAAACGTGACCCATAGCCTCAGGTAAGCACGAGTGTTTCCTGTCAGCAATGTTTTGTGTGCAGCCATCTCCATGAGCCGTGACTCGAGAGAGGGCTTTAACTCAACTACAGCTTTCCATAGCCCTAAGAGAGTCACGTAGGAATTCCCTTCTGAGGGAGAGTGTGTGCACTGTAGTTCCGTTTTATTTTCCGAGAAACATAACACAGAACAGACTGTTGGGGTCAACTCTTTCTATGCAGAGGGAAGGGCAATGAACAGATTCTCGCTGGCAGAGCTTGATTTCTACAGCTCTAAGGCAGCCCCAGGACCACGTTTTGGCCAGTATTCCATTCAACGTGGCTCTGCCTCTGCGGAGGCCCTCTGAACTGCACTGAAAGAATCCCTGAGCCTAAAGTGCATTCTGGCTACACTTACCTGTCATCTCTCTATTGTGAACCAAGGTACACGGTAGGTAGAGCCTGACAGAAAATGCTGAAAATCCGGTAAAATTGTGAGGCATCTGGACGATCCAAATTCACCTAGGCCAGACTAGTTCATGAAGCGTGTAATGCGATTCATGGCACGCAAAACAGCCCGCGTCCAACGAAGTGTGATCATAGAAAGGCCCAGTGGGGCTGAAAGTCTCCAGTAGTCAGTCAGAGAGTGCTAGTAAATGGGCTGTGGCATCAAGTTGTAAACGGAGAATATTGGAGAAACCCGTATTGACAGCAGCTTCATTGCAGCTTCCAAGCCTGCTGAAAACCACTCCACGAGGATACTATTCACTCCACAGGTGCCGCTGAAGAGCACATAGTTTTTCCTAAAGAATCCAGGGGCTTGCGATTCCTTCCTGGGAGCTCACCGCAGGAGCATACTGTAGCTAAAGTGCCAACTAAATGTGACCTCTAGTCTTGAGGTAAGGTGCACATTTTCCCATTACAAGAGAGATGGGTGCACCAGTTGCCAGGAAGTCTTAGTCAATGGACGGCTTTAGCTTTAGTAGGGCTGACAGTGCTCAAGACTCTCACGTGGTCACTTCTTTCCAAAGAAGTACACTGTGTGCCCAAAGCCTTCTGAGCACAATCAAGGGATACACAGCTCTGGGAACATCCCTCACTATGCAGTTGGAAGGGCCGGGAACTAATGTGTTCTCTATGGCTAGCGTTCCACAGCTTTGAAACAGCCTCAGGAAGGCGGTTCGTGGCAGGCTTTCATTCCATGCGGGTCTGCCACTTGGAGGAAACGTAAGATGCCCTGAAAGAAACCACAGGGGCTCCATTTCAGTTTGGGGGCTCCTGCTCGAGGTCTCTCTAAGTGATGTGGAAAGTGGCCTTTAGGTCCAGACTGAAATAAAGAAGAGATTTACCCTGAGAATTGCTAGGCATTTGGAGCATCCAAAGTCACCTAGGCCTACTGAGGACATTTAGAGGATTATGCCGTTCACCACATGCAGAACCCACTGCATCCAACAGTTTCATCGCAGGAGGCCGAATTGCGTTCCTATGGTCTCCTTTGGATTGTCCGAGAAGCTAGGTCCATGTGCTGGGTGATCCAGTTTGTCATTGAGAAGCCTGTAAAAAGGCACGATTTCCCCCATTTGAAAGGTAGATAGTGGCTGCCTCAAGGCTGACTGAAAGACATTGCTGTTACCCGTCTTCTAGTCAGTCCTAGGAATGCCTCAGAGAAGAAAGTGAGTTTTCTCCTACGAATCCAGGTGATCTCCAGTGCCTTGCTAGGAGCTCATCCCACGCTTGCCCAAGCTCAGTGCGAAGGAAACGTGACCACTAGCCTCAAGGTAAGCACGAGTGTTTCCTATCAGCAAAGATTTGTGTGCAGCCATCTCCGTGAGTCCTGACTTGACAGAGTGCTTTAACTCCTCTATGGCTTTCTGCAGGCCTAAGAGAGTCACGTAGGAATTCCGTTCTGGGGGAGAGCGTGTTCGCTGTGAGTGCCCTTTTTGTTTTCCGAGCAAAAATAACACAGAAGAGACTGTTGGGGTCAACTCTTTCTATGCAGAGGGAAGGGCAACGAACTGATTCTCGCATGCAGAGCTTGATTTCTACAGCTGTTAGGCAGCCCCAGGAACAAGTTTTGGCCAGTATTCCATTCAACGTGGCTCAGCCTCTGCGGAGGCCCTCTGAATTGCATGGAAGAATCCCTGCGCCTAAAGTGCATCCTGGCAACTCTTACCTGTCATCTCTCTATTGTGAAGCAAGGTACACGGTAGGTCCAGGCTGACAGAAACTACTGAAAAACCGCTAAAATTGTGAGGCATTTGGACGATACAACTTCACCTACGCCGGACTCGTTCATGAAGCGTGTAATGCTATTCATGGCACGCAAAACACCCCGCGTCCAAGTGTGATCATAGAAAGGCCCAGTGGGGCTGAAAGTCTCCAGTGGTCAGTCAGAGATTGCTGGTTAATGTGCTGTGGTGTCAAGTTGGAAACGCAAGAATGTGGGAGAAGCCCGAATTTCTCCCTTTGGAAAGCCTGCTGAAACCCACACCACCGGGACACTGCTCACTCCACAGATGCCGCTGAAGAGCAGTTAGTTTTTACCTGAAGAAACCAGGAGCTTGCGATTCGTTCCTCGGAGCTCTCCCCAGGAGCATACTGTAGCTAAAGTGCCAACTAAATGTGACCTCTAGTCTTGAGGTAAGGTGCACATTTTCCCATTACAAGAGAGAGGGGTGCACCAGTTGCCAGGAAGTCTTAGTCAATGGACGGCTTTAGCTTTAGTAGAGCTCACAGTGCTCAAGACTCTCACGTGGTCAGTTCTTTCCAAGGAAGTATACTGTGTCCCCAGAGCCTTCTGAGCACAATCAAGGGATACACAGTTGTTGGAACATTCCTCACCATGCAGTTGGATGGGCCGGGAACTAATGTGTTCCCTATGGTTAGCGATCCACAGCTTTGAAACAGCCTCAGGAAGGCGGTTCGTGGCAGGCTTTCATTCCATGCGGGTCTGCCACTTGGAGGAAACGTAAGATGACAAGAAAGAAACCACCGGGACTCCAATTCAGTTTGGGGTCTCCTGCTCGAGGTCTCTCTAAGTGATGCGAATGTGGCCTTTAGGTCCAGACTGAAATAAAGTAGAGATTTACCCTGAGCATCGCTAGGCATTTGGAACATCCAAAGTCACCTAGGCCTACTGAGGGCATTTAGAGGATTATGCCGTTCACCACATGCAGAACACACTGCATCCAAAAGTTTCATCGCAGAAGGCCAAATTGCGTTCCAACGGTCTCCTTTGGATTGCCAGAGAAGATAGGTCTATGTGCTGGGTGATCCAGTTTGTCATGGAGAATCTCGGAAAAGGCAGGATTTCCCCCTTTTGAAAGGGAGATAGTGGCGGCCTCAAGGCTGACTGAAAGACATTGCTGTTACCCGTCTTCTAGTCACCTCTAGCAATGCCTCAGTGAAGGAAGTGAGTGTTCTCCTACTAATCCAGGTGTTCTCCAGTGCCTTGTTTGGAGTTCATGCTACGTTTGCCCTAGCTCAGTGCCAAGTAAACGTGACCCATAGCCTCAGGTAAGCACGAGTGTTTCCTCTCAGCAATGTTTTGTGTGCAGCCATCTCCATGAGCCATGACTCGAGAGAGGGTTTTAACTCAACAACGGCTTTCCGTAGCCCTAAGAAAGTCACGTAGGAATTCCCTTCTGAGGGAGAGTGTGTGCCCTGTAGTTCCATTTTATTTTCCGAGAAACATAACACAGAACAGACTGTGGGGTCAACTGTTTCTATGCATAGGAAAGGGTAATGAACAGATTCTCGCTGGCAGAGCTTGATTTCTAAAGCTGTAAGGCAGCCCCAGGACCACGTTTTTGCCAGTATTCCATTCAACGTGGCTCTGCCTCTGCGGAGGCCCTCTGAACTGCACTGAAAGAATCCCTGAGCCTAATGTGCATCCTGGCAACTCTTACCTGTCATCTCTCTATTGTGAAGCAAGGTACACGGTAGGTCCAGCCTGACAGAAAATGCTGAAAATCCGGTAAAATTGTGAGGCATTTGGACGATCCAAAGTCACCTAGGCCTGACTAGTTCATGAAGCGTGTAATGCGATTCATGGCACGCAAAACAGCCCGCGTCCAACGAAGTGTGATCATAGAAAGGCCCAGTGGGGCTGAAAGTCTCCAGTGGTCAGTCAGAGATTGCTGGTTAATGTGCTGTGGTGTCAAGTTGGAAACGCGAGAATGTGGGAGAAGCCCTACTTTCTCCCTTTGGAAAGCAGCTCCATTGCAGCTTCCAAGCCTGCTGAAAGCCACACCACCGCGACACTGGTCACTCCACAAATGCCGCTGAAGAGCAGTTAGTTTTTACCTGAAGAAACCAGGAGCTTGCAATTCCTTCCTGGGAGCTCACCACAGGAGCATACTGTAGCTAAAGTGCCAACTAAATGTGACCTCTAGTCTTGAGGTAAGGTGCACATTTTCCCATTACAAGAGAGAGGGGTGCACCAGTTGCCAGGAAGTCTTAGTCAATGGACGGCTTTAGCTTTAGTAGGGCTCACAGTGCTCAAGACTCTCACGTGGTCAGTTCATTCCTAGGAAGTACACTGTGTCCCCAAAGCCTTTGAGCTTAATCAAGGGATACACAGCTCTGGCAACATTCCTCACCATGCAGTTGGAAGGGCCGGGAACTAATGTGTTCCCTATGGTTAGCGATCCACAGCTTTGAAACAGCCTCAGGAAGGCGGTTCGTGGCAGGCTTTCATTCCATGCGGGTCTGCCACTTGGAGGAAACATAAGATGCCCTGAAGGAAACCACCGGGACTCCAATTCAGTTTGGGGTCTCCTGCTCGAGGTCTCTCTAAGTGATGCGAAAGTGGCCTTTAGGACAAGCCCGAAATAAAGTAGAGATTTACCCTGAGCATCGCTAGGCATTTGGAACATCCAAAGTCACCTAGGCCTACTGAGGGCATTTAGAGGATTATGCCGTTCACCACATGCAGAACACACTGCATCCAAAAGTTTCATCGCAGAAGGCCAAATTGCGTTCCAACGGTCTCCTTTGGATTGCCAGAGAAGATGATAGGTCTATGTGCTGGGTGATCCAGTTTGTCATGGAGAATCTCGGAAAAGGCAGGATTTCCCCCATTTGAAAGGTAGATAGTGGCGGCCTCAAGGCTGACTGAAAGACATTGCCATTACCCGTCTTCTAGTCACCTCTAGGAATGCCTCAGTGAAGGAAGTGAGTTTTCCCCTACCAATCCAGGTGGTCTCCAGTGCCTTGTTTGGAGTTCATGCTACGTTTGCCCTAGCTCAGAGCAAAGTAAACGTGACCCATAGCCTCAGGTAAGCACGAGTGTTTCCTGTCAGCAATGTTTTGTGTGCAGCCATCTCCATGAGCCGTGACTCGAGAGAGGGCTTTAACTCAACTACGGCTTTCCATAGCCCTAAGAGAGTCACGTAGGAATTCCCTTCTGAGGGAGAGTGTGTGCACTGTAGTTCCGTTTTATTTTCCGAGAAACATAACACAGAACAGACTGTTGGGGTCAACTCTTTCTATGCAGAGGGAAGGGCAATGAACAGATTCTCGCTGGCAGAGCTTGATTTCTACACCTCTAAGGCAGCCCCAGGACCACGTTTTGGCCAGTATTCCATTCAACGTGGCTCTGCCGCTGCGGAGGCCCTCTGAACTGCACTGAAAGAATCCCTGAGCCTAAAGTGCATTCTGGCTACACTTACCTGTCATCTCTCTATTGTGAACCAAGGTACACGGTAGGTCCAGCCTGACAGAAAATGCTGAAAATCCGGTAAAATTGTGAGGCATCTGGACGATCCAAATTCACCTAGGCCGGACTAGTTCATGAAGCGTGTAATGCGATTCATGGCACGCAAAACAGCCCGCGTCCAACGAAGTGTGATCATAGAAAGTCCCAGTGGGGCTGAAAGTCTCCAGTAGTCAGTCAGAGAGTGCTAGTAAATGGGCTGTGGCATCAAGTTGTAAACGGAGAATATTGGAGAAACCCGTATTGACAGCAGCTTCATTGCAGCTTCCAAGCCTGCTGAAAACCACTCCACCAGGATACTATTCACTCCACAGGTGCCGCTGAAGAGCACATAGTTTTTCCTAAAGAATCCAGGGGCTTGCGATTCCTTCCTGGGAGCTCACCGCAGGAGCATACTGTAGCTAAAGTGCCAACTAAATGTGACCTCTAGTCTTGAGGTAAGGTGCACATTTTCCCATTACAAGAGAGACGGGTGCACCAGTTGCCAGGAAGTCTTAGGCAATGGACGGCTTTAGCTTTAGTAGGGCTGACAGTGCTCAAGACTCTCACGTGGTCACTTCTTTCCAAAGAAGTACACTGTGTGCCCAAAGCCTTCTGAGCACAATCAAGGGATACACAGCTCTGGGAACATCCCTCACTATGCAGTTGGAAGTGCCGGGAACTAATGTGTTCTCTATGGCTAGCGTTCCACAGCTTTGAAACAGCCTCAGGAAGGCGGTTCGTGGCAGGCTTTCATTCCATGCGGGTCTGCCACTTGGAGGAAACGTAAGATGCCTGAAAGAAACCACCGGGGCTCCAATTCAGTTTGGGGGCTCCTGCTCGAGGTCTCTCTAAGTGATGTGGAAAGTGGCCTTTAGGTCCAGACTGAAATAAAGAAGAGATTTACCCTGAGAATTGCTAGGCATTTGGAGCATCCAAAGTCACCTAGGCCTACTGAGGACATTTAGAGGATTATGCCGTTCACCACATGCAAAACACACTGCATCCAACAGTTTCATCGCAGGAGGCCGAATTGCGTTCCTATGGTCTCCTTTGGATTGTCCGAGAAGCTAGGTCCATGTGCTGGGTGATCCAGTTTGTCATTGAGAAGCCTGTAAAAAGGCACGATTTCCCCCATTTGAAAGGTAGATAGTGGCGGCCTCAAGGCTGACTGAAAGACATTGCTGTTACCCGTCTTCTAGTCAGTCCTAGGAATGCCTCAGAGAAGAAAGTGAGTTTTCTCCTACGAATCCAGGTGGTCTCCAGTGCCTTGCTAGGAGCTCATCCCACGCTTGCCCAAGCTCAGTGCGAAGGAAACGTGACCACTAGCCTCAAGGTAAGCACGAGTGTTTCCTATCAGCAAAGTTTTGTGTGCAGCCATCTCCGTTAGTCCTGACTTGACAGAGTGCTTTAACTCCTCTATGGCTTTCTGCAGGCCTAAGAGAGTCACGTAGGAATTCCGTTCTGGGGGAGAGCGTGTTCGCTGTGAGTGCCCTTTTTGTTTTCCGAGCAAAAATAACACAGAAGAGACTGTTGGGGTCAACTCTTTCTATGCAGAGGGAAGGGCAACGAACTGATTCTCGCATGCAGAGCTTGATTTCTACAGCTGTTAGGCAGCCCCAGGAACAAGTTTTGGCCAGTATTCCATTCAACGTGGCTCAGCCTCTGCGGAGGCCCTCTGAATTGCCTGGAAGAATCCCTGCGCCTAAAGTGCATCCTGGCAACTCTTACCTGTCATCTCTCTATTGTGAAGCAAGGTACACGGTAGGTCCAGGCTGACAGAAACTACTGAAAAACCGGTAAAATTGTGAGGCATTTGGACGATCCAACGTCACCTAGGCCGGACTCGTTCATGAAGCGTGTAATGCTATTCATGGCACGCAAAACACCCCGCGTCCAAGTGTGATCATAGAAAGGCCCAGTGGGGCTGAAAGTCTCCAGTGGTCAGTCAGAGATTGCTGGTTAATGTGCTGTGGTGTCAAGTTGGAAACGCAAGAATGTGGGAGAAGCCCGACTTTCTCCCTTTGGAAAGCCTGCTGAAACCCACACCACCGGGACACTGCTCACTCCACAGATGCCGCTGAAGAGCAGTTAGTTTTTACCTGAAGAAACCAGGAGCTTGCGATTCGTTCCTCGGAGCTCTCCCCAGGAGCATACTGTAGCTAAAGTGCCAACTAAATGTGACCTCTAGTCTTGAGGTAAGGTGCACATTTTCCCATTACAAGAGAGAGGGGTGCACCAGTTGCCAGGAAGTCTTAGTCAATGGACGGCTTTAGCTTTAGTAGAGCTCACAGTTCTCAAGACTCTCACGTGGTCAGTTCTTTCCAAGGAAGTATACTGTGTCCCCAGAGCCTTCTGAGCACAATCAAGGGATACACAGTTGTGGGAACATTCCTCACCATGCAGTTGTATGGGCCGGGAACTAATGTGTTCCCTATGGTTAGCGATCCACAGCTTTGAAACAGCCTCAGGAAGGCGGTTCGTGGCAGGCTTTCATTCCATGCGGGTCTGCCACTTGGAGGAAACGTAAGATGACAAGAAAGAAACCACCGGGACTCCAATTCAGTTTGGGGTCTCCTGCTCGAGGTCTCTCTAAGTGATGCGAATGTGGCCTTTAGGTCCAGACTGAAATAAAGTAGAGATTTACCCTGAGCATCGCTAGGCATTTGGAACATCCAAAGTCACCTAGGCCTACTGAGGGCATTTAGAGGATTATGCCGTTCACCACATGCAGAACACACTGCATCCAAAAGTTTCATCGCAGAAGGCCAAATTGCGTTCCAACGGTCTCCTTTGGATTGCCAGAGAAGATAGGTCTATGTGCTGGGTGATCCAGTTTGTCATGGAGAATCTCGGAAAAGGCAGGATTTCCCCCTTTTGAAAGGGAGATAGTGGCGGCCTCAAGGCTGACTGAAAGACATTGCTGTTACCCGTCTTCTAGTCACCTCTAGCAATGCCTCAGTGAAGGAAGTGAGTGTTCTCCTACTAATCCAGGTGTTCTCCAGTGCCTTGTTTGGAGTTCATGCTACGTTTGCCATAGCTCAGTGCCAAGTAAACGTGACCCATAGCCTCAGGTAAGCACGAGTGTTTCCTCTCAGCAATGTTTTGTGTGCAGCCATCTCCATGAGCCGTGACTCGAGAGAGGGTTTTAACTCAACAACGGCTTTCCGTAGCCCTAAGAAAGTCACGTAGGAATACCCTTCTGAGGGAGAGTGTGTGCCCTGTAGTTCCATTTTATTTTCCGAGAAACATAACACAGAACAGACTGTGGGGTCAACTGTTTCTATGCAGAGGAAAGGGTAATGAACAGATTCTCGCTGGCAGAGCTTGATTTCTACAGCTGTAAGGCAGCCCCAGGACCACGTTTTTGCCTGTATTCCATTCAACGTGGCTCTGCCTCTGCGGAGGTCCTCTGAACTGCACTGAAAGAATCCCTGAGCCTAATGTGCATCCTGGCAACTATTACCTGTCATCTCTCTATTGTGAAGCAAGGTACACGGTAGGTCCAGCCTGACAGAAAATGCTGAAAATCCGGTAAAATTGTGAGGCATTTGGACGATCCAAAGTCACCTAGGCCGGACTAGTTCATGAAGCGTGTAATGCGATTCATGGCACGCAAAACACCCCGCGTCCAACGAAGTGTGATCATAGAAAGGCCCAGTGGGGCTGAAAGTCTCCAGTGGTCAGTCAGAGATTGCTGGTTAATGTGCTGTGGTGTCAAGTTGGAAACGCGAGAATGTGGGAGAAGCCCGACTTTCTCCCTTTGGAAAGCAGCTCCATTGCAGCTTCCAAGCCTGCTGAAAGCCACACCACCGCGACACTGGTCACTCCACAGATGCCGCTGAAGAGCAGTTAGTTTTTACCTGAAGAAACCAGGAGCTTGCAATTCCTTCCTGGGAGCTCACCACAGGAGCATACTGTAGCTAAAGTGCCAACTAAATGGGACCTCTAGTCTTGAGGTAAGGTGCACATTTTCCCATTACAAGAGAGAGGGGTGCACCAGTTGCCAGGAAGTCTTAGTCAATGGACGGCTTTAGCTTTAGTAGGGCTGACAGTGCTCAAGACTCTCACGTGGTCAGTTCATTCCTAGGAAGTACACTGTGTCCCCAAAGCCTTTGAGCTTAATCAAGGGATACACAGCTCTGGCAACATTCCTCACCATGCAGTTGGAAGGGCCGGGAACTAATGTGTTCCCTATGGTTAGCGATCCACAGCTTTGAAACAGCCTCAGGAAGGCGGTTCGTGGCAGGCTTTCATTCCATGCGGGTCTGCCACTTGGAGGAAACATAAGATGCCCTGAAGGAAACCACCGGGACTCCAATTCAGTTTGGGGTCTCCTGCTCGAGGTCTCTCTAAGTGATGCGAAAGTGGCCTTTAGGACCAGCACGAAATAAAGTAGAGATTTACCCTGAGCATCGCTAGGCATTTGGAACATCCAAAGTCACCTAGGCCTACTGAGGGCATTTAGAGGATTATGCCGTTCACCACATGCAGAACACAGTGCATCCAAAAGGTTCATCGCAGAAGGCCAAATTGCGTTCCAACGGTCTCCTTTGGATTGCCAGAGAAGATGATAGGTCTATGTGCTGGGTGATCCAGTTTGTCATTGACAATCTCGGAAAAGGCAGGATTTCCCCATTTGAAAGGTAGATAGTGGCGGCCTCAAGGCTGACTGAAAGACATTGCCATTACCCGTCTTCTAGTCACCTCTAGGAATGCCTCAGTGAAGGAAGTGAGTTTTCCCCTACCAATCCAGGTGGTCTCCAGTGCCTTGTTTGGAGTTCATGCTACGTTTGCCCCAGCTCAGTGCAAAGTAAACGTGACCCATAGCCTCAGGTAAGCACGAGTGTTTCCTTTCAGCAATGTTTTGTGTGCAGCCATCTCCATGAGCCGTGACTCGAGAGAGGGCTTTAACTCAACTACGGCTTTCCATAGCCCTAAGAGAGTCACGTAGGAATTCCCTTCTGAGGGAGAGTGTGTGCCCTGTAGTTCCGTTTTATTTTCCGAGAAACATAACACAGAACAGACTGTTGGGGTCAACTCTTTCTATGCAGAGGGAATGGTAATGAACAGATTCTCGCTGGCAGAGCTTGATTTCTACAGCTCTAAGGCAGCCCCAGGACCTCGTTTTTGCCAGTATTCCATTCAACATGGCTCTGCCTCTGCGGACGCCCTCTGAACTGCACTGAAAGAATCCCTGAGCCTAAAGTGCATCCTGGCTACTCTTACCTGTCATCTCTCTATTGTGAAGCAAGGTACACGGTAGGTCCAGCCTGACAGAAAATGCTGAAAATCCGGTAAAATTGTGAGGCATTTGGACGATCCAAATTCACCTAGGCCGGACTAGTTCATGAAGCGTGTAATGCGATTCATGGCACGCAAAACAGCCCGCGTCCAACGAAGTGTGATCATAGAAAGGCCCAGTGGGGCTGAAAGTCTCCAGTAGTCAGTCAGAGAGTGCTAGTAAATGGGCTGTGGCATCAAGTTGTAAACGAAGAATATTGGAGAAACCCGTATTGACAGCAGCTTCATTGCAGCTTCCAAGCCTGCTGAAAACCACTCCACCAGGATACTATTCACTCCACAGGTGCCGCTGAAGAGCACATAGTTTTTCCTAAAGAATCCAGGGGCTTGCGATTCCTTCCTGGGAGCTCACCGCAGGAGCATACTGTAGCTAAAGTGCCAACTAAATGTGACCTCTAGTCTTGAGGTAAGGTGCACATTTTCCCATTACAAGAGAGACGGGTGCACCAGTTGCCAGGAAGTCTTAGTCAATGGACGGCTTTAGCTTTAGTAGGGCTGACAGTGCTCAAGACTCTCACGTGGTCACTTCTTTCCAAAGAAGTACACTGTGTGCCCAAAGCCTTCTGAGCACAATCAAGGGATACACAGCTCTGGGAACATCCCTCACTATGCAGTTGGAAGGGCCGGGAACTAATGTGTTCTCTATGGCTAGCGTTCCACAGCTTTGAAACAGCCTCAGGAAGGCGGTTCGTGGCAGGCTTTCATTCCATGCGGGTCTGCCACTTGGAGGAAACGTAAGATGCCCTGAAAGAAACCACCGGGGCTCCAATTCAGTTTGGGGGCTCCTGCTCGAGGTCTCTCTAAGTGATGTGGAAAGTGGCCTTTAGGTCCAGACTGAAATAAAGAAGAGATTTACCCTGAGAATTGCTAGGCATTTGGAGCATCCAAAGTCACCTAGGCCTACTGAGGACATTTAGAGGATTATGCCGTTCACCACATGCAGAACACACTGCATCCAACAGTTTCATCGCAGAAGGCCGAATTGCGTTCCTATGGTCTCCTTTGGATTGTCCGAGAAGCTAGGTCCATGTGCTGGGTGATCCAGTTTGTCATTGAGAAGCCTGTAAAAAGGCACGATTTCCCCCATTTGAAAGGTAGATAGTGGCGGCCTCAAGGCTGACTGAAAGACATTGCTGTTACCCGTCTTCTAGTCAGTCCTAGGAATGCCTCAGTGAAGAAAGTGAGTTTTCTCCTACGAATCCAGGTGGTCTCCAGTGCCTTGCTAGGAGCTCATCCCACGCTTGCCCAAGCTCAGTGCGAAGGAAACGTGACCCCTAGCCTCAAGGTAAGCACGAGTGTTTCCTATCAGCAAAGTTTTGTGTGCAGCCATCTCCGTGAGTCCTGACTCGACAGAGTGCTTTAACTCCTCTATGGCTTTCTGTAGGCCTAAGAGAGTCACGTAGGAATTCCGTTCTGGGGGAGAGCGTGTTCGCTGTGAGTGCCCTTTTTGTTTTCCGAGCAAAAATAACACAGAAGAGACTGTTGGGGTCAACTCTTTCTATGCAGAGGGAAGGGCAACGAACTGATTCTCGCATGCAGAGCTTGATTTCTACAGCTGTTAGGCAGCCCCAGGAACAAGTTTTGGCGAGTATTCCATTCAACGTGGCTCAGCCTCTGTGGAGGCCCTCTGAATTGCATGGAAGAATCCCTGCGCCTAAAGTGCATCCTAGCAACTCTTACCTGTCATCTCTCTATTGTGAAGCAAGGTACACGGTAGGTCCAGGCTGACAGAAACTACTGAAAAACCGGTAAAATTGTGAGGCATTTGGACGATCCAACGTCACCTAGGCCGGACTCGTTCATGAAGCGTGTAATGCTATTCATGGCACGCAAAACACCCCGCGTCCAAGTGTGATCATAGAAAGGCCCAGTGGGGCTGAAAGTCTCCAGTGGTCAGTCAGAGATTGCTGGTTAATGTGCTGTGGTGTCAAGTTGGAAACGCAAGAATGTGGGAGAAGCCCGACTTTCTCCCTTTGGAAAGCCTGCTGAAACCGACACCACCGGGACACTGCTCAATCCACAGATGCCGCTGAGGAGCAGTTAGTTTTTACCTGAAGAAACCAGGAGCTTGCGATTCGTTCCTGTGAGCTCTCCCCAGGAGCATACTGTAGCTAAAGTGCCAACTAAATGTGACCTCTAGTCTTGAGGTAAGGTGCACATTTTCCCATTACAAGAGAGAGGGGTGCACCAGTTGCCAGGAAGTCTTAGTCAATGGACGGCTTTAGCTTTAGTAGGGCTCACAGTGCTCAAGACTCTCACGTGGTCAGTTCTTTCCAAGGAAGTATACTGTGTCCCCAGAGCCTTCTGAGCACAATCAAGGGATACACAGTTGTGGGAACATTCCTCACCATGCAGTTGGATGGGCCGGGAACTAATGTGTTCCCTATGGTTAGCGATCCACAGCTTTGAAACAGCCTCAGGAAGGCGGTTCGTGGCAGGCTTTCATTCCATGCGGGTCTGCCACTTGGAGGAAACGTAAGATGCCAAGAAAGAAACCACCGGGACTCCAATTCAGTTTGGGGTCTCCTGCTCGAGGTCTCTCTAAGTGATGCGAATGTGGCCTTTAGGTCCAGACTGAAATAAAGTAGAGATTTACCCTGAGCATCGCTAGGCATTTGGAACATCCAAAGTCACCTAGGCCTACTGAGGGCATTTAGAGGATTATGCCGTTCACCACATGCAGAACACACTGCATCCAAAGGTTTCATCGCAGAAGGCCAAATTGCGTTCCAACGGTCTCCTTTGGATTGCCAGAGAAGATAGGTCTATGTGCTGGGTGATCCAGTTTGTCATGGAGAATCTCGGAAAAGGCAGGATTTCCCCCATTTGAAAGGGAGATAGTGGCGGCCTCAAGGCTGACTGAAAGACATTGCTGTTACCCGTCTTCTAGTCACCTCTAGCAATGCCTCAGTGAAGGAAGTGAGTGTTCTCCTACTAATCCAGGTGTTCTCCAGTGCCTTGTTTGGAGTTCATGCTACGTTTGCCCTAGCTCAGTGCCAAGTAAACGTGACCCATAGCCTCAGGTAAGCACGAGTGTTTCCTCTCAGCAATGTTTTGTGTGCAGCCATCTCCATGAGCCGTGACTCGAGAGAGGGTTTGAACTCAACAACGGCTTTCCGTAGCCCTAAGAAAGACACGTAGGAATTCCCTTCTGAGGGAGAGTGTGTGCCCTGTAGTTCCATTTTATTTTCCGAGAAACATAACACAGAACAGACTGTGGGGTCAACTGTTTCTATGCAGAGGAAAGGGTAATGAACAGATGCTCGCTGGCAGAGCTTGATTTCTAGAGCTGTAAGGCAGCCCCAGGACCACGTTTTTGCCTGTATTCCATTCAACGTGGCTCTGCCTCTGCGGAGGCCCTCTGAACTGCACTGAAAGAATCCCTGAGCCTAATGTGCATCCTGGCAACTCTTACCTGTCATCTCTCTATTGTGAAGCAAGGTACACGGTAGGTCCAGCCTGACCGAAAATGCTGAAAATCCGGTAAAATTGTGAGGCATTTGGACGATCCAAAGTCACCTAGGCCGGACTAGTTCATGAAGCGTGTAATGCGATTCATGGCACGCAAAACAGCCCGCGTCCAACGAAGTGTGATCATAGAAAGGCCCAGGGGGGCTGAAAGTCTCCAGTGGTCAGTCAGAGATTGCTGGTTAATGTGCTGTGGTGTCAAGTTGGAAACGCGAGAATGTGGGAGAAGCCCGACTTTCTCCCTTTGGAAAGCAGCTCCATTGCAGCTTCCAAGCCTGCTGAAACCCACACCACCGCGACACTGCTCACTCCACAGATGCCGCTGAAGAGCAGTTAGTTTTTACCTGAAGAAACCAGGAGCTTGCAATTCCTACCGGGAGCTCACCACAGGAGCATACTGTAGCTAAAGTGCCAACTAAATGTGACCTCTAGTCTTGAGGTAAGGTGCACATTTTCCCATTACAAGAGAGAGGGGTGCACCAGTTGCCAGGAAGTCTTAGTCAATGGACGGCTTTAGCTTTAGTAGGGCTCACAGTGCTCAAGACTCTCACGTGGTCAGTTCATTCCTAGGAAGTACACTGTGTCCCCAAAGCCTTTGAGCTTAATCAAGGGATACACAGCTCTGGCAACATTCCTCACCATGCAGTTGGAAGGGCCGGGAACTAATGTGTTCCCTATGGTTAGCGATCCACAGCTTTGAAACAGCCTCAGGAAGGCGGTTCGTGGCAGGCTTTCATTCCATGCGGGTCTGCCACTTGGAGGAAACATAAGATGCCCTGAAGGAAACCACCGGGACTCCAATTCAGTTTGGGGGCTCCTGCTCGAGGTCTCTCTAAGTGATGCGAAAGTGGCCTTTAGGACCAGCCCGAAATAAAGTAGAGATTTACCCTGAGCATCGCTAGGCATTTGGAACATCTAAAGTCACCTAGGCCTACTGAGGGCATTTAGAGGATTATGCCGTTCACCACATGCAGAACACACTGCATCCAAAAGTTTCATCGCAGAAGGCCAAATTGCGTTCCAACGGTCTCCTTTGGATTGCCAGAGAAGATGATAGGTCTATGTGCTGGGTGATCCAGCTTGTCATTGAGAATCTCGGAAAAGGCAGGATTTCCCCCATTTGAAAGGGAGATAGTGGCGGCCTCAAGGCTGACTGAAAGACATTGCTGTTACCCGTCTTCTAGTCACCTCTAGCAATGCCTCAGTGAAGGAAGTGAGTGTTCTCCTACTAATCCAGGTGTTCTCCAGTGCCTTGTTTGGAGTTCATGCTACGTTTGCCCTAGCTCAGTGCCAAGTAAACGTGACCCATAGCCTCAGGTAAGCACGAGTGTTTCCTTTCAGCAATGTTTTGTGTGCAGCCATCTCCATGAGCTGTGACTCGATAGAGGGCTTTAACTATACTACGGCTTTCCATAGCCCTAAGAGAGTCTCGTAGGAATTCCCTTCTGAGGAGAGTGTGTGCACTGTAGTTCCGTTTTATTTTCCGAGAAACATAACACAGAACAGACTGTTGGGGTCAACTCTTTCTATGCAGAGGGAAGGGTAATGAACAGATTCTCGCTGGCAGAGCTTGATTTCTACAGCTCTAAGGCAGCCCCAGGACCACGTTTTTGCCAGTATTCCATTCAACGTGGCTCTGCCTCTGCGGAGGCCCTCTGAACTGCACTGAAAGAATCCCTGAGCCTAAAGTGCATCCTGGCAACTCTTACCTGTCATCTCTCTATTGTGAAGCAAGGTACACTGTAGGTCCAGCCTGACAGAAAATGCTGAAAATCCGGTAAAATTGTGAGGCATTTGGACGATCCAAATTCACCTAGGCCGGACTAGTTCATGAAGCGTGTAATGCGATTCATAGCACGCAAAACACCGCGCGTCCAATGAAGTGTGATCATAGAAAGGCCCAGTGGGGCTGAAAGTCTCCAGTAGTCAGTCAGAGAGTGCTAGTAAATGGGCTGTGGCATCAAGTTGTAAACGGGAGAATATTGGAGAAACCCGTATTGACAGCAGCTTCATTGCAGCTTCCAAGCCTGCTGAAAACCACTCCACCAGGATACTATTCACTCCACAGGTACCGCTGAAGAGCACATAGTTTTTCCTATAGAATCCAGGGGCTTGCGATTCCTTCCTGGGAGTTCACCGCAGGAGCATACTGTAGCTAAAGTGCCAACTAAATGTGACCTCTAGTCTTGAGGTAAGGTGCACATTTTCCCATTACAAGAGAGACGGGTGCACCAGTTGCCAGGAAGTCTTAGTCAATGGACGGCTTTAGCTTTAGTAGGGCTGACAGTGCTCAAGACTCTCACGTGGTCACTTCTTTCCAAAGAAGTACACTGTGTGCCCAAAGCCTTCTGAGCACAATCAAGGGATACACAGCTCTGGGAACATCCCTCACTATGCAGTTGGAAGTGCCGGGAACTAATGTGTTCTCTATGGCTAGCGTTCCACAGCTTTGAAACAGCCTCAGGAAGGCGGTTCGTGGCAGGCTTTCATTCCATGCGGGTCTGCCACTTGGAGGAAACGTAAGATGCCCTGAAAGAAACCACCGGGGCTCCAATTCAGTTTGGGGGCTCCTGCTCGAGGTCTCTCTAAGTGATGTGGAAAGTGGCCTTTAGGTCCAGACTGAAATAAAGAAGAGATTTACCCTGAGAATTGCTAGGCATTTGGAGCATCCAAAGTCACCTAGGCCTACTGAGGACATTTAGAGGATTATGCCGTTCACCACATGCAGAACACACTGCATCCAACAGTTTCATCGCAGAAGGCCGAATTGCGTTCCTATGGTCTCCTTTGGATTGTCCGAGAAGCTAGGTCCATGCGCTGGGTGATCCAGTTTGTCATTGAGAAGCCTGTAAAAAGGCACGATTTCCCCCATTTGAAAGGTAGATAGTGGCGGCCTCAAGGCTGACTGAAAGACATTGCTGTTACCCGTCTTCTAGTCAGTCCTAGGAATGCCTCAGTGAAGAAAGTGAGTTTTCTCCTACGAATCCAGGTTGTCTCCAGTGCCTTGCTTAGGAGCTCATCCCACGCTTGCCCAAGCTCAGTGCGAAGGAAACGTGACCCCTAGCCTCAAGGTAAGCACGAGTGTTTCCTATCAGCAAAGTTTTGTGTGCAGCCATCTCCGTGAGTCCTGACTCGACAGAGTGCTTTAACTCCTCTATGGCTTTCTGTAGGCCTAAGAGAGTCACGTAGGAATTCCGTTCTGGGGGAGAGCGTGTTCGCTGTGAGTGCCCTTTTTGTTTTCCGAGCAAAAATAACACAGAAGAGACTGTTGGGGTCAACACTTTCTATGCAGAGGGATGGGCAACGAACTGATTCTCGCATGCAGAGCTTGATTTCTACAGCTGTTAGGCAGCCCCAGGAACAAGTTTTGGCGAGTATTCCATTCAACGTGGCTCAGCCTCTGTGGAGGCCCTCTGAATTGCATGGAAGAATCCCTGCGCCTAAAGTGCATCCTGGCAACTCTTACCTGTCATCTCTCTATTGTGAAGCAAGGTACACGGTAGGTCCAGGCTGACAGAAACTACTGAAAAACCGGTAAAATTGTGAGGCATTTGGACGATCCAACGTCACCTAGGCCGGACTCGTTCATGAAGCGTGTAATGCTATTCATGGCACGCAAAACACCCCGCGTCCAAGTGTGATCATAGAAAGGCCCAGTGGGGCTGAAAGTCTCCAGTGGTCAGTCAGAGATTGCTGGTTAATGTGCTGTGGTGTCAAGTTGGAAACGCAAGAATGTGGGAGAAGCCCGACTTTCTCCCTTTGGAAAGCCTGCTGAAACCCACACCACCGGGACACTGCTCACTCCACAGATGCCGCTGAAGAGCAGTTAGTTTTTACCTGAAGAAACCAGGAGCTTGCGATTCTTTCCTGGGAGCTCTCCCCAGGAGCATACTGTAGCTAAAGTGCCAACTAAATGTGACCTCTAGTCTTGAGGTAAGGTGCACATTTTCCCATTACAAGAGAGAGGGTTGCACCAGTTGCCAGGAAGTCTTAGTCAATGGACGGCTTTAGCTTTAGTAGGGCTCACAGTGCTCAAGACTCTCACGTGGTCAGTTCTTTCCAAGGAAGTATACTGTGTCCCCAGAGCCTTCTGAGCACAATCAAGGGATACACAGTTGTGGGAACATTCCTCACCATGCAGTTGGATGGGCCGGGAACTAATGTGTTCCCTATGGTTAGCGATCCACAGCTTTGAAACAGCCTCAGGAAGGCGGTTCGTGGCAGGCTTTCATTCCATGCGGGTCTGCCACTTGGAGGAAACGTAAGATGCCAAGAAAGAAACCACCGGGACTCCAATTCAGTTTGGGGTCTCCTGCTCGAGGTCTCTCTAAGTGATGCGAATGTGGCCTTTAGGTCCAGACTGAAATAAAGTAGAGATTTACCCTGAGCATCGCTAGGCATTTGGAACATCCAAAGTCACCTAGGCCTACTGAGGGCATTTAGAGGATTATGCCGTTCACCACATGCAGAACAAACTGCATCCAAAGGTTTCATCGCAGAAGGCCAAACTGCGTTCCAACGGTCTCCTTTGGATTGCCAGAGAAGATAGGTCTATGTGCTGGGTGATCCAGTTTGTCATGGAGAATCTCGGAAAAGGCAGGATTTCCCCCATTTGAAAGGTAGATAGTGGCGGCCTCAAGGCTGACTGAAAGACATTGCCATTACCCGTCTTCTAGTCACCTCTAGGAAGGCCTCAGTGAAGAAAGTGAGTTTTCTCCTACGATTCCAGGAGGTCTCCAGTGCCTTGTTTTGAGTTCATGCTACGTTTGCCCTAGCTCAGTGTCAAGTAAACGTGACCCATAGCCTCAGGTAAGCACGAGTGTTTCCTCTCAGCAATGTTTTGTGTGCAGCCATCTCCATGAGCCGTGACTCGAGAGAGGGCTTTAACTATACTATGGCTTTCCGTAGACCTAAGAGAGTCACGTAGGAATTCCCTTCTGATTGAGAGTGTGTGCACTGTAGTTCCCTATTATTTTCCGAGAAACATAACACAGAACAGACTGTTGGGGTCAACTCTTTCTATGCAGAGGGAAGGGTAATGAACAGATTCTCGCTGGCACAGCTTGATTTCTACAGCTGTAAGGCAGCCCCAGGACCACGTTTTTGCCTGTATTCCATTCAACGTGGCTCTCCCTCTGCGGAGGCCCTCTGAACTGCACTGAAAGTATCCCTGAACCTAAAGTGCATCCTGGCACCTCTTACCTGTCATCTCTCTATTGTGAAGCAAGGCACACGGTAGGTCCAGCCTCACAGAAAATGCTGAAAATCTGGTAAAATTATGAGGCATTTGGACGATCCAAAGTCACCTAGGCCGGACTAGTTCATGAAGAGTGTAATGCGATTCATGGCACGCAAAACAGCCCGCGTCCAACGAAGTGTGATCATAGAAAGGCCCAGTGGGGCTGAAAGTCTCCAGTGGTCAGTCAGAGATTGCTGGTTAATGTGCTGTGGTGTCAAGTGGGAAACGCGAGAATGTGGGAGAAGCCCGACTTTCTCCCTTTGGAAAGCAGCTCCATTGCAGCTTCCAAGCCTGCTGAAACCCACACCACCGCGACACTGCTCACTGCACAGATGCCGCTGAAGAGCAGTTAGTTTTTACCTGAAGAAACCAGGAGCTTGCAATTCCTTCCTGGGAGCTCACCACAGGAGCATACTGTAGCTAAAGTGCCAACTAAATGTGACCTCTAGTCTTGAGGTAAGGTGCACATTTTCCCATTACAAGAGAGAGGGGTGCACCAGTTGCCAGGAAGTCTTAGTCAATGGACGGCTTTAGCTTTAGTAGGGCTCACAGTGCTCAAGACTCTCACGAGGTCAGTTTTTTCCAAGGAAGTACACTGTGTCCCCAAAACCTTTGAGCTTAATCAAGGGATACACAGCTCTGGCAACATTCCACACCATGCAGTTGGATGGGCCGGGAACTAATGTGTTCCCTATGGTTAGCGATCCACAGCTTTGAAACAGCGTCAGGAAGGCGGTTCGTGGCAGGCTTTCATTCCATGCGGGTCTGCCACTTGGAGGAAACATAAGATGCCTTGAAAGAAACCACCGGGTCTCCAATTCACTTTGGGGAATCCTGCTCGAGGTCTCTCTAAGTGATGCGAAAGTGGCCTTTAGGTCCAGACTGAAATAAAGTAGAGATTTATCCTGAGCATCGCTAGGCATTTGGAACATCCAAAGTCACCTAGGCCTACTGAGGGCATTTAGAGGATTATGCCGTTCACCACATGCAGAACACACTGCATCCAAAAGTTTCATCGCAGAAGGCCAAATTGCGTTCCAACGGTCTCCTTTGGATTGCCAGAGAAGATAGGTCTATGTGCTGGGTGATCCAGTTTGTCATGGAGAATCTCGGAAAAGGCAGGATTTCCCCCATTTGAAAGGGAGATAGTGGCGGCCTCAAGGCTGACTGAAAGACATTGCTGTTACCCGTCTTCTAGTCACCTCTAGCAATGCCTCAGTGAAGGAAGTGAGTGTTCTCCTACTAATCCAGGTGTTCTCCAGTGCCTTGTTTGGAGTTCATGCTACGTTTGCCCTAGCTCAGTGCCAAGTAAACGTGACCCATAGCCTCAGGTAAGCACGAGTGTTTCCTCTCAGCAATGTTTTGTGTGCAGCCATCTCCATGAGCCGTGACTCGAGAGAGGGTTTTAACTCAACAACGGCTTTCCGTAGCCCTAAGAGAGTCACGTAGGAATTCCCTTCTGAGGGAGAGTGTGTGCCCTGTAGTTCCGTTTTATTTTCCGAGAAACATAACACAGAACAGACTGTGGGGTCAACTGTTTCTATGCAGAGGAAAGGGTAATGAACAGATTCTCGCTGGCAGAGCTTGATTTCTACAGCTGTAAGGCAGCCCCAGGACCACGTTTTTGCCAGTATTCCATTCAACGTGGCTCTGCCTCTGCGGAGGTCCTCTGAACTGCACTGAAAGAATCCCTGAGCCTAATGTGCATCCTGGCAACTCTTACCTGTCATCTCTCTATTGTGAAGCAAGGTACACGGTAGGTCCAGCCTGACAGAAAATGCTGAAAATCCGGTAAAATTGTGAGGCATTTGGACGATCGAAAGTCACCTAGGCCGGACTAGTTCATGAAGCGTGTAATGCGATTCATGGCACGCAAAACAGCCCGCGTCCAACGAAGTGTGATCATAGAAAGGCCCAGTGGGGCTGAAAGTCTCCAGTGGTCAGTCAGAGATTGCTGGTTAATGTGCTGTGGTGTCAAGTTGGAAACGCGAGAATGTGGGAGAAGCCCGACTTTCTCCCTTTGGAAAGCAGCTCCATTGCAGCTTCCAGGCCTGCTGAAACCCACACCACCGCGACACTGCTCACTCCACAGATGCCGCTGAAGAGCAGTTAGTTTTTACCTGAAGAAACCAGGAGCTTGCAATTCCTTCCTGGGAGCTCACCACAGGAGCATACTGTAGCTAAAGTGCCAACTAAATGTGACCTCTAGTCTTGAGGTAAGGTGCACATTTTCCCATTACAAGAGAGAGGGGTGCACCAGTTGCCAGGAAGTCTTAGTCAATGGACGGCTTTAGCTTTAGTAGGGCTCACAGTGCTCAAGACTCTCACGTGGTCAGTTCATTCCTAGGAAGTACACTGTGTCCCCAAAGCCTTTGAGCTTAATCAAGGGATACACAGCTCTGGCAACATTCCTCACCATGCAGTTGGAAGGGCCGGGAACTAATGTGTTCCCTATGGTTAGCGATCCACAGCTTTGAAACAGCCTCAGGAAGGCGGTTCGTGGCAGGCTTTCATTCCATGCGGGTCTGCCACTTGGAGGAAACATAAGATGCCCTGAAGGAAACCACCGGGACTCCAATTCAGTTTGGGGGCTCCTGCTCGAGGTCTCTCTAAGTGATGCGAAAGTGGCCTTTAGGACCAGCCCGAAATAAAGTAGAGATTTACCCTGAGCATCGCTAGGCATTTGGAACATCCAAAGTCACCTAGGCCTACTGAGGGCATTTAGAGGATTATGCCGTTCACCACATGCAGAACACACTGCATCCAAAAGTTTCATCGGAGAAGGCCAAATTGCGTTCCAACGGTCTCCTTTGGCTTGCCAGAGAAGATAGGTCTATGTGCTGGGTGATCCAGTTTGTCATGGAGAATCTCGGAAAAGGCAGGATTTCCCCCTTTTGAAAGGGAGATAGTGGCGGCCTCAAGGCTGACTGAAAGACATTGCTGTTACCCGTCTTCTAGTCACCTCTAGCAATGCCTCAGTGAAGGAAGTGAGTGTTCTCCTACTAAACCAGGTGTTCTCCAGTGCCTTGTTTGGAGTTCATGCTACGTTTGCCCTAGCTCAGTGCCAAGTAAACGTGACCCATAGCCTCAGGTAAGCACGAGTGTTTCCTTTCAGCAATGTTTTGTGTGCAGCCATCTCCATGAGCTGTGACTCGATAGAGGGCTTTAACTATACTACGGCTTTCCATAGCCCTAAGAGAGTCTCGTAGGAATTCCCTTCTGAGGGAGAGTGTGTGCACTGTAGTTCCGTTTTATTTTCCGAGAAACATAACACAGAACAGACTGTTGGGGTCAACTCTTTCTACGCAGAGGGAAGGGTAATGAACAGATTCTCGCTGGCAGAGCTTGATTTCTACAGCTCTAAGGCAGCCCCAGGACCACGTTTTTGCCAGTATTCCATTCAACGTGGCTCTGCCTCTGCGGAGGCCCTCTGAACTGCACTGAAAGAATCCCTGAGCCTAAAGTGCATCCTGGCAACTCTTACCTGTCATCTCTCTATTGTGAAGCAAGGTACACTGTAGGTCCAGCCTGACAGAAAATGCTGAAAATCCGGTAAAATTGTGAGGCATTTGGACGATCCAAATTCACCTAGGCCGGACTAGTTCATGAAGCGTGTAATGCGATTCATGGCACGCAAAACACCCCGCGTCCAACGAAGTGTGATCATAGAAAGGCCCAGTGGGGCTGAAAGTCTCCAGTAGTCAGTCAGAGAGTGCTAGTAAATGGGCTGTGGCATCAAGTTGTAAACGGAGAATATTGGAGAAACCCGTATTGACAGCAGCTTCATTGCAGCTTCCAAGCCTGCTGAAAACCACTCCACCAGGATACTATTCACTCCACAGGTGCCGCTGAAGAGCACATAGTTTTTTCCTAAGGAATCCAGGGGCTTGCGATTCCTTCCTGGGAGCTCACCGCAGGAGCATACTGTAGCTAAAGTGCCAACTAAATGTGACCTCTAGTCTTGAGGTAAGGTGCACATTTTCCCATTACAAGAGAGACGGGTGCACCAGTTGCCAGGAAGTCTTAGTCAATGGACGGCTTTAGCTTTAGTAGGGTTGACAGTGCTCAAGACTCTCACGCGGTCACTTCTTTCCAAAGAAGTACACTGTGTGCCCAAAGCCTTCTGAGCACAATCAAGGGATACACAGCTCTGGGAACATCCCTCACTATGCAGTTGGAAGGGCCGGGAACTAATGTGTTCTCTATGGCTAGCGTTCCACAGCTTTGAAACAGCCTCAGGAAGGCGGTTCGTGGCAGGCTTTCATTCCATGCGGGTCTGCCACTTGGAGGAAACGTAAGATGCCCTGAAAGAAACCACCGGGGCTCCAATTCAGTTTGGGGGCTCCTACTCGAGGTCTCTCTAAGTGATGTGGAAAGTGGCCTTTAGGTCCAGACTGAAATAAAGAAGAGATTTACCCTGAGAATTGCTAGGCATTTGGAGCATCCAAAGTCACCTAGGCCTACTGAGGACATTTAGAGGATTATGCCGTTCACCACATGCAGAACACACTGCATCCAACAGTTTCATCGCAGAAGGCCGAATTGCGTTCCTATGGTCTCCTTTGGATTGTCCGAGAATCTAGGTCCATGTGCTGGGTGATCCAGTTTGTCATTGAGAAGCCTGTAAAAAGGCACGATTTCCCCCATTTGAAAGGTAGATAGTGGCGGCCTCAAGGCTGACTGAAAGACATTGCTGTTACCCGTCTTCTAGTCAGTCCTAGGAATGCCTCAGTGAAGAAAGTGAGTTTTCTCCTACGAATCCAGGTGGTCTCCAGTGCCTTGCTAGGAGCTCATCCCACGCTTGCCCAAGCTCAGTGCGAAGGAAACGTGACCCCTAGCCTCAAGGTAAGCACGAGTGTTTCCTATCAGCAAAGTTTTGTGTGCAGCCATCTCCGTGAGTCCTGACTCGACAGAGTGCTTTAACTCCTCTATGGCTTTCTGTAGGCCTAAGAGAGTCACGTAGGAATTCCGTTCTGGGGGAGAGCGTGTTCGCTGTGAGTGCCCTTTTTGTTTTCCGAGCAAAAATAACACAGAAGAGACTGTTGGGGTCAACCCATTCTATGCAGAGGGAAGGGCAACGAACTGATTCTCGCATGCAGAGCTTGATTTCTACAGCTGTTAGGCAGCCCCAGGAACAAGTTTTGGCCAGTATTCCATTCAACGTGGCTCAGCCTCTGCGGAGGCCCTCTGAATTGCATGGAAGAATCCCTGCGCCTAAAGTGCATCCTGGCAACTCTTACCTGTCATCTCTCTATTGTGAAGCAAGGTACACGGTAGGTCCAGGCTGACAGAAACTACTGAAAAACCGCTAAAATTGTGAGGCATTTGGACGATCCAACGTCACCTAGGCCGGATTCGTTCATGAAGCGTGTAATGCTATTCATGGCACGCAAAACACCCCGCGTCCAAGTGTGATCATAGAAAGGCCCAGTGGGGCTGAAAGTCTCCAGTGGTCAGTCAGAGATTGCTGGTTAATGTGCTGTGGTGTCAAGTTGGAAACGCAAGAATGTGGGAGAAGCCCGACTTTCTCCCTTTGGAAAGCCTGCTGAAACCCACACCACCGGGACACTGCTCACTCCACAGATGCCGCTGAAGAGCAGTTAGTTTTTACCTGAAAAAACCAGAAGCTTGCGATTCGTTCCTCGGAGCTCTCCCCAGGAGCATACTGTAGCTAAAGTGCCAACTAAATGTGACCTCTAGTCTTGAGGTAAGGTGCACATTTTCCCATTACAAGAGAGAGGGGTGCACCAGTTGCCAGGAAGTCTTAGTCAATGGACGGCTTTAGCTTTAGTAGTGCTCACAGGGCTCAAGACTCTCACGTGGTCACTTCTTTCCAAGGAAGTACACTGTGTCCCCAAAGCCTTCTGAGCACAATCAAGGGATACACAGTTGTGGGAACATTCCTCACCATGCAGTTGGAAGGGCCGGGACATAATGTGTTCCCTATGGTTAGCGATCCACAGCTTTGAAACAGCCTCAGGAAGGCGGTTCGTGGCAGGCTTTCATTCCATGCGGGTCTGCCACTTGGAGGAAACATAAGATGCCTTGAAAGAAACCACCGGGACTCCAATTCAGTTTGGGGACTCCTGCTCGAGGTCTCTCTAAGTGATGCGAAAGTGGCCTTTAGGTCCAGACTGAAATAAAGTAGAGATTTACCCTGAGCATCGCTAGGCATTTGGAACATCCAAAGTCACCTAGGCCTACTGAGGGTATTTAGAGGATTATGCCGTTCACCACATGCAGAACACACTGCATCCAAAAGTTTCATCGCAGAAGGCCAAATTGCGTTCCAACGGTCTCCTTTGGATTGCCAGAGAAGATAGGTCTATGTGCTGGGTGATCCAGTTTGTCATGGAGAATCTCGGAAAAGGCAGGATTTCCCCCATTTGAAAGGGAGATAGTGGCGGCGTCAAGGCTGACTGAAAGACATTGCTGTTACCGTCTTCTAGTCACCTCTAGCAATGCCTCAGTGAAGGAAGTGAGTGTTCTCCTACTAATCCAGGTGTTCTCCAGTGCCTTGTTTGGAGTTCATGCTACGTTTGCCCTAGCTCAGTGCCAAGTAAACGTGACCCATAGCCTCAGGTAAGCACGAGTGTTTCCTCTCAGCAATGTTTTGTGTGCAGCCATCTCCATGAGCCGTGACTCGAGAGAGGGTTTGAACTCAACAACGGCTTTCCGTAGCCCTAAGAGAGTCACGTAGGAATTCCCTTCTGAGGGAGAGTGTGTGCCCTGTAGTTCCGTTTTATTTTCCGAGAAACATAACACAGAACAGACTGTGGGGTCAACTGTTTCTATGCAGAGGAAAGGGTAATGAACAGATTCTCGCTGGCAGAGCTTGATTTCTACAGCTCTAAGGCAGCCCCAGGACCACGTTTTTGCCAGTATTCCATTCAACGTGGCTCTGCCTCTGCGGAGGCCCTCTGAACTGCACTGAAAGAATCCCTGAGCCTAATGTGCATCCTGGCAACTCTTGCCTGTCATCTCTCTATTGTGGAGCAAGGTACACGGTAGGTCCAGCCTGACAGAAAATGCTGAAAATCCGGTAAAATTGTGAGGCATTTGGACGATCCAAAGTCACCTAGGCCGGACTAGTTCATGAAGCGTGTAATGCGATTCATGGCACGCAAAACAGCCCGCGTCCAACGAAGTGTGATCATAGAAAGGCCCAGTGGGGCTGAAAGTCTCCAGTGGTCAGTCAGAGATTGCTGGTTATTTTGCTGTGGTGTCAAGTTGGAAACGCGAGAATGTGGGAGAAGCCCGACTTTCTCCCTTTGGAAAGCAGCTCCATTGCAGCTTCCAAGCCTGCTGAAACCCACACCACCGCGACACTGCTCACTCCACAGATGCCGCTGAAGAGCAGTTAGTTTTTACCTGAAGAAACCAGGAGCTTGCAATTCCTTCCTGGGAGCTCACCACAGGAGCATACTGTAGCTAAAGTGCTAACTAAATGTGACCTCTAGTCTTGAGGTAAGGTGCACATTTTCCCATTACAAGAGAGAGGGGTGCACCAGTTGCCAGGAAGTCTTAGTCAATGGACGGCTTTAGCTTTAGTAGGGCTCACAATGCTCAAGACTCTCACGTGGTCAGTTGTTTCCAAGGAAGTATACTGTGTCCCCAGAGCCTTCTGAGCACAATCAAGGGATACACAGTTGTGGGAACATTCCTCACCATGCAGTTGGATGGGCCGGGAACTAATGTGTTCCCTATGGTTAGCGATCCACAGCTTTGAAACAGCCTCAGGAAGGCGGTTCGTGGCAGGCTTTCATTCCATGCGGGTCTGCCACTTGGAGGAAACGTAAGATGCCAAGAAAGAAACCACCGGAACTCCAATTCAGTTTGGGGTCTCCTGCTCGAGGTCTCTCTAAGTGATGCGAATGTGGCCTTTAGGTCCAGACTGAAATAAAGTAGAGATTTACCCTGAGCATCGCTAGGCATTTGGAACATCCAAAGTCACCTAGGCCTACTGAGGGCATTTAGAGGATTATGCCGTTCACCACATGCAGAACACACTGCATCCAAAGGTTTCATCGCAGAAGGCCAAACTGCGTTCCAACGGTCTCCTTTGGATTGCCAGAGAAGATAGGTCTATGTGCTGGGTGATCCAGTTTGTCATGGAGAATCTCAGAAAAGGCAGGATTTCCCCCATTTGAAAGGTAGATAGTGGCGGCCTCAAGGCTGACTGAAAGACATTGCCATTACCCATCTTCTAGTCACCTCTAGGAAGGCCTCAGTGAAGAAAGTGAGTTTTCTCCTACGATTCCAGGAGGTCTCCAGTGCCTTGTTTTGAGTTCATGCTACGTTTGCCCTAGCTCAGTGTCAAGTAAACGTGACCCATAGCCTCAGGTAAGCACGAGTGTTTCCTCTCAGCAATGTTTTGTGTGCAGCCATCTCCATGAGCCGTGACTAGAGAGAGGGCTTTAACTATACTACGGCTTTCCATAGACCTAAGAGAGTCACGTAGGAATTCCCTTCTGATTGAGAGTGTGTGCACTGTAGTTCCCTTTTATTTTCCGAGAAACATAACACAGAACAGACTGTTGGGGTCAACTCTTTCTATGCAGAGGGAAGGGTAATGAACAGATTCTCGCTGGCAGAGCTTGATTTCTACAGCTGTAAGGCAGCCCCAGGACCACGTTTTTGCCTGTATTCCATTCAACGTGGCTCTCCCTCTGCGGAGGCCCTCTGAACTGCACTGAAAGTATCCCTGAGCCTAAAGTGCATCCTGGCACCTCTTACCTGTCATCTCTCTATTGTGAAGCAAGGCACACGGTAGGTCCAGCCTGACAGAAAATGCTGAAAATCTGGTAAAATTATGAGGCATTTGGACGATCCAAAGTCACCTAGGCCGGACTAGTTCATGAAGCGTGTAATGCGATTCATGGCACGCAAAACAGCCCGCGTCCAACGAAGTGTGATCATAGAAAGGCCCAGTGGGGCTGAAAGTCTCCAGTGGTCAGTCAGAGATTGCTGGTTAATGTGCTGTGGTGTCAAGTGGGAAACGCGAGAATGTGGGAGAAGCCCGACTTTCTCCCTTTGGAAAGCAGCTCCATTGCAGCTTCCAAGCCTGCTGAAACCCACACCACCGCGACACTGCTCACTCCACAGATGCCGCTGAAGAGCAGTTAGTTTTTACCTGAAGAAACCAGGAGCTTGCAATTCCTTCCTGGGAGCTCACCACAGGAGCATACTGTAGCTAAAGTGCCAACTAAATGTGACCTCTAATCTTGAGGTAAGGTGCACATTTTCCCATTACAAGAGAGAGGGGTGCACCAGTTGCCAGGAAGTCTTAGTCAATGGACGGCTTTAGCTTTAGTAGGGCTCACAGTGCTCAAGACTCTCACGAGGTCAGTTCTTTCCAAGGAAGTACACTGTGTCCCCAAAACCTTTGAGCTTAATCAAGGGATACACAGCTCTGGCAACATTCCTCACCATGCAGTTGGATGGGCCGGGAACTAATGTGTTCCCTATGGTTAGCGATCCACAGCTTTGAAACAGCGTCAGGAAGGCGGTTCGTGGCAGGCTTTCATTCCATGCGGGTCTGCCACTTGGAGGAAACATAAGATGCCTTGAAAGAAACCACCGGGTCTCCAATTCACTTTGGGGAATCCTGCTCGAGGTCTCTCTAAGTGATGCGAAAGTGGCCTTTAGGTCCAGCCCGAAATAAAGTAGAGATTTACCCTGAGCATCGCTCGCATTTGGAACATCCAAAGTCACCTAGGCCTACTGAGGGCATTTAGAGGATTATGCCGTTCACCACATGCAGAACACACTGCATCCAAAAGTTTCATCGCAGAAGGCCAAATTGCGTTCCAACGGTCTCCTTTGGATTGCCAGAGAAGATAGGTCTATGTGCTGGGTGATCCAGTTTGTCATGGAGAATCTCGGAAAAGGCAGGATTTCCCCCATTTGAAAGGGAGATAGTGGCGGCCTCAAGGCTGACTGAAAGACATTGCTGTTACCCGTCTTCTAGTCACCTCTAGCAATGCCTCAGTGAAGGAAGTGAGTGTTCTCCTACTTATCCAGGTGTTCTCCAGTGCCTTGTTTGGAGTTCATGCTACGTTTGCCCTAGCTCAGTGCCAAGTAAACGTGACCCATAGCCTCAGGTAAGCACGAGTGTTTCCTCTCAGCAATGTTTTGTGTGCAGCCATCTCCATGAGCCGTGACTCGAGAGAGGGTTTGAACTCAACAACGGCTTTCCGTAGCCCTAAGAGAGTCACGTAGGAATTCCCTTCTGAGGGAGAGTGTGTGCCCTGTAGTTCCGTTTTATTTTCCGAGAAACATAACACAGAACAGACTGTGGGGTCAACTGTTTCTATGCAGAGGAAAGGGTAATGAACAGATTCTCGCTGGCAGAGCTTGATTTCTACAGCTGTAAGGCAGCCCCAGGACCACGTTTTTGCCAGTATTCCATTCAACGTGGCTCTGCCTCTGCGGAGGTCCTCTGAACTGCACTGAAAGAATCCCTGAGCCTAATGTGCATCCTGGCAACTCTTACCTGTCATCTCTCTATTGTGAAGCAAGGTACACGGTAGGTCCAGCCTGACAGAAAATGCTGAAAATCCAGTAAAATTGTGAGGCATTTGGACGATCCAAAGTCACCTAGGCCGGACTAGTTCATGAAGCGTGTAATGCGATTCATGGCACGCAAAACAGACCGCGTCCAACGAAGTGTGATCATAGAAAGGCCCAGTGGGGCTGAAAGTCTCCAGTGGTCAGTCAGAGATTGCTGGTTAATGTGCTGTGGTGTCAAGTTGGAAACGCGAGAATGTGGGAGAAGCCCGACTTTCTCCCTTTGGAAAGCAGCTCCATTGCAGCTTCCAGGATTGCTGAAACCCACACCACCGCGACACTGCTCACTCCACAGATGCCGCTGAAGAGCAGTTAGTTTTTACCTGAAGAAACCAGGAGCTTGCAATTCCTTCCTGGGAGCTCACCACAGGAGCATACTGTAGCTAAAGTGCCAACTAAATGTGACCTCTAGTCTTGAGGTAAGGTGCACATTTTCCCATTACAAGAGAGAGGGTTGCCCCAGTTGCCAGGAAGTCTTAGTCAATGGACGGCTTTAGCTTTAGTAGGGCTCACAGTGCTCAAGACTCTCACGTGGTCAGTTCATTCCTAGGAAGTACACTGTGTCCCCAAAGCCTTTGAGCTTAATCAAGGGATACACAGCTCTGGCAACATTCCTCACCATGCAGTTGGAAGGGCCGGGAACTAATGTGTTCCCTATGGTTAGCGATCCACAGCTTTGAAACAGCCTCAGGAAGGCGGTTCGTGGCAGGCTTTCATTCCATGCGGGTCTGCCACTTGGAGGAAACATAAGATGCCCTGAAGGAAACCACCGGGACTCCAATTCAGTTTGTGGGCTCCTGCTCGAGGTCTCTCTAAGTGATGCGAAAGTGGCCTTTAGGTCCAGCCCGAAATAAAGTAGAGATTTACCCTGAGCATCGCTAGGCATTTGGAACATCCAAAGTCACCTAGGCCTACTGAGGGCATTTAGAGGATTATGCCGTTCACCACATGCAGAACACACTGCATCCAATAGTTTCATCGCAGAAGGCCAAATTGCGTTCCAACGGTCTCCTTTGGATTGCCAGAGAAGATAGGTCTATGTGCTGGGTGATCCAGTTTGTCATGGAGAATCTCGGAAAAGGCAGGATTTCCCCCATTTGAAAGGGAGATAGTGGCGGCCTCAAGGCTGACTGAAAGACATTGCTGTTACCCGTCTTCTAGTCACCTCTAGCAATGCCTCAGTGAAGGAAGTGAGTGTTCTCCTACTAATCCAGGTGTTCTCCAGTGCCTTGTTTGGAGTTCATGCTACGTTTGCCCTAGCTCAGTGCCAAGTAAACGTGACCCATAGCCTCAGGTAAGCACGAGTGTTTCCTTTCAGCAATGTTTTGTGTGCAGCCATCTCCATGAGCTGTGACTCGAGAGAGGGCTTTAACTCAACAACGGCTTTCCATAGCCCTAAGAGAGTCACGTAGGAATTCCCTTCTGAGGGAGAGTGTGTGCACTGTAGTTCCGTTTTATTTTCCGAGAAACATAACACAGAACAGACTGTTGGGGTCAACTCTTTCTATGCAGAGGGAAGGGTAATGAACAGATTCTCGCTGGCAGAGCTTGATTTCTACAGCTCTAAGGCAGCCCCAGGACCACGTTTTTGCCAGTATTCCATTCAACGTGGCTCTGCCTCTGCGGAGGCCCTCTGAACTGCACTGAAAGAATCCCTGAGCCTAAAGTGCATCCTGGCAACTCTTACCTGTCATCTCTCTATTGTGAAGCAAGGTACACGGTAGGTCCAGCCTGACAGAAAATGCTGAAAATCCGGTAAAATTGTGAGGCATTTGGACGATCCAAAGTCACCTAGGCCGGACTAGTTCATGAAGCGTGTAATGCGATTCATGGCACGCAAAACACCCCGCGTCCAACGAAGTGTGATCATAGAAAGGCCCAGTGGGGCTGAAAGTCTCCAGTAGTCAGTCAGAGAGTGCTAGTAAATGGGCTGTGGCATCAAGTTGTAAACGGGAGAATATTGGAGAAACCCGTATTGACAGCAGCTTCATTGCAGCTTCCAAGCCTGCTGAAAACCACTCCACCAGGATACTATTCACTCCACAGGTGCCGCTGAAGAGCACATAGTTTTTTCCTAAAGAATCCAGGGGCTTGCGATTCCTTCCTGGGAGCTCACCGCAGGAGCATACTGTAGCTAAAGTGCCAACTAAATGTGACCTCTAGTCTTGAGGTAAGGTGCACATTTTCCCATTACAAGAGAGACGGGTGCACCAGTTGCCAGGAAGTCTTAGTCAATGGACGGCTTTAGCTTTAGTAGGGCTGACAGTGCTCAAGACTCTCACGTGGTCACTTCTTTCCAAAGAAGTACACTGTGTGCCCAAAGCCTTCTGAGCACAATCAAGGGATACACAGCTCTGGGAACATCCCTCACTATGCAGTTGGAAGGGCCGGGAACTAATGTGTTCTCTATGGCTAGCGTTCCACAGCTTTGAAACAGCCTCAGGAAGGCGGTTCGTGGCAGGCTTTCATTCCATGCGGGTCTGCCACTTGGAGGAAACGTAAGATGCCCTGAAAGAAACCACCGGGGCTCCAATTCAGTTTGGGGGCTCCTGCTCGAGGTCTCTCTAAGTGATGTGGAAAGTGGCCTTTAGGTCCAGACTGAAATAAAGAAGAGATTTACCCTGAGAATTGCTAGGCATTTGGAGCATCCAAAGTCACCTAGGCCTACTGAGGACATTTAGTGGATTATGCCGTTCACCACATGCAGAACACACTGCATCCAACAGTTTCATCGCAGAAGGCCGAATTGCGTTCCTATGGTCTCCTTTGGATTGTCCGAGAAGCTAGGTCCATGTGCTGGGTGATCCAGTTTGTCATTGAGAAGCCTGTAAAAAGGCACGATTTCCCCCATTTGAAAGGTAGATAGTGGCGGCCTCAAGGCTGACTGAAAGACATTGCTGTTACCCGTCTTCTAGTCAGTCCTAGGAATGCCTCAGTGAAGAAAGTGAGTTTTCTCCTACGAATCCAGGTGGTCTCCAGTGCCTTGCTAGGAGCTCATCCCACGCTTGCCCAAGCTCAGTGCGAAGGAAACGTGACCCCTAGCCTCAAGGTAAGCACGAGTGTTTCCTATCAGCAAAGTTTTGTGTGCAGCCATCTCCGTGAGTCCTGACTCGACAGAGTGCTTTAACTCCTCTATGGCTTTCTGTAGGCCTAAGAGAGTCACGTAGGAATTCCGTTCTGGGGGAGAGCGTGTTCGCTGTGAGTGCCCTTTTTGTTTTCCGAGCAAAAATAACACAGAAGAGACTGTTGGGGTCAACTCTTTCTATGCAGAGGGAAGGGCAACGAACTGATTCTCGCATGCAGAGCTTGATTTCTACAGCTGTTAGGCAGCCCCAGGAACAAGTTTTGGCCAGTATTCCATTCAACGTGGCTCAGCCTCTGCGGAGGCCCTCTGAATTGCATGGAAGAATCCCTGCGCCTAAAGTGCATCCTGGCAACTCTTACCTGTCATCTCTCTATTGTGAAGCAAGGTACACGGTAGGTCCAGGCTGACAGAAACTACTGAAAAACCGGTAAAATTGTGAGGCATTGGGACGATCCAACGTCACCTAGGCCGGACACGTTCATGAAGCGTGTAATGCTATTCATGGCACGCAAAACACCCCGCGTCCAAGTGTGATCATAGAAAGGACCAGTGGGGCTGAAAGTCTCCAGTGGTCAGTCAGAGATTGCTGGTTAATGTGCTGTGGTGTCAAGTTGGAAACGCAAGAATGTGGGAGAAGCCCGACTTTCTCCCTTTGGAAAGCCTGCTGAAACCCACACCACCGGGACACTGCTCACTCCACAGATGCCGCTGAAGAGCAGTTAGTTTTTACCTGAAGAAACCAGGAGCTTGCGATTCGTTCCTCGGAGCTCCCCCCAGGAGCATACTGTAGCTGAAGTGCCAACTAAATGTGACCTCTAGTCTTGAGGTAAGGTGCACATTTTCCCATTACAAGAGAGAGGGGTGCACCAGTTGCCAGGAAGTCTTAGTCAATGGACGGCTTTAGCTTTAGTAGGGCTCACAGTGCTCAAGACTCTCACGTGGTCAGTTCTTTCCAAGGAAGTATACTGTGTCCCCAGAGCCTTCTGAGCACAATCAAGGGATACACAGTTGTGGGAACATTCCTCACCATGCAGTTGGATGGGCCGGGAACTAATGTGTTCCCTATGGTTAGCGATCCACAGCTTTGAAACAGCGTCAGGAAGGCGGTTCGTGGCAGGCTTTCATTCCATGCGGGTCTGCCACTTGGAGGAAACGTAAGATGCCAAGAAAGAAACCACCGGAACTCCAATTCAGTTTGGGGTCTCCTGCTCGAGGTCTCTCTAAGTGATGCGAATGTGGCCTTTAGGTCCAGACTGAAATAAAGTAGAGATTTACCCTGAGCATCGCTAGGCATTTGGAACATCCAAAGTCACCTAGGCCTACTGAGGGCATTTAGAGGATTATGCCGTTCACCACATGCAGAACACACTGCATCCAAAGGTTTCATCGCAGAAGGCCAAACTGCGTTCCAACGGTCTCCTTTGGATTGCCAGAGAAGATAGGTCTATGTGCTGGGTGATCCAGTTTGTCATGGAGAATCTCGGAAAAGGCAGGATTTCCCCCATTTGAAAGGTAGATAGTGGAGGCCTCAAGGCTGACTGAAAGACATTGCCATTACCCGTCTTCTAGTCACCTCTAGGAAGGCCTCAGTGAAGAAAGTGAGTTTTCTCCTACGATTCCAGGAGGTCTCCAGTGCCTTGTTTTGAGTTCATGCTACGTTTGCCCTAGCTCAGTGTCAAGTAAACGTGACCCATAGCCTCAGGTAAGCACGAGTGTTTCCTCTCAGCAATGTTTTGTGTGCAGCCATCTCCATGAGCCGTGACTAGAGAGAGGGCTTTAACTATACTACGGCTTTCCATAGACCTAAGAGAGTCACGTAGGAATTCCCTTCTGATTGAGAGTGTGTGCACTGTAGTTCCCTTTTATTTTCCGAGAAACATAACACAGAACAGACTGTTGGGGTCAACTCTTTCTATGCAGAGGGAAGGGTAATGAACAGATTCTCGCTGGCAGAGCTTGATTTCTACAGCTGTAAGGCAGCCCCAGGACCACGTTTTTGCCTGTATTCCATTCAACGTGGCTCTCCCTCTGCTGAGGCCCTCTGAACTGCACTGAAAGAATCCCTGAGCCTAAAGTGCATCCTGGCACCTCTTACCTGTCATCTCTCTATTGTGAAGCAAGGCACACGGTAGGTCCAGCCTGACAGAAAATGCTGAAAATCTGGTAAAATTATGAGGCATTTGGACGATCCAAAGTCACCTAGGCCGGACTAGTTCATGAAGCGTGTAATGCGATTCATGGCACGCAAAACAGCCCGCGTCCAACGAAGTGTGATCATAGAAAGGCCCAGTGGGGCTGAAAGTCTCCAGTGGTCAGTCAGAGATTGCTGGTTAATGTGCTGTGGTGTCAAGTGGGAAACGCGAGAATGTGGGAGAAGCCCGACTTTCTCCCTTTGGAAAGCAGCTCCATTGCAGCTTCCAAGCCTGCTGAAACCCACACCACCGCAACACTGCTCACTCCACAGATGCCGCTGAAGAGCAGTTAGTTTTTACCTGAAGAAACCAGGAGCTTGCAATTCCTTCCTGGGAGCTCACCACAGGAGCATACTGTAGCTAAAGTGCCAACTAAATGTGACCTCTAGTCTTGAGGTAAGGTGCACATTTTCCCATTACAAGAGAGAGGGGTGCACCAGTTGCCAGGAAGTCTTAGTCAATGGAAGGCTTTAGCTTTAGTAGTGCTCACAGGGCTCAAGACTCTCACGTGGTCAGTTCTTTCCAAGGAAGTACACTGTGTCCCCAAAGCCTTCTGAGCAAAATCAAGGGATACACAGTTGTGGGAACATTCCTCACAATGCAGTTGGATGGGCCGGGAACTAATGTGTTCCCTATGGTTAGCGATCCACAGCTTTGAAACAGCCTCAGGAAGGCGGTTCGTGGCAGGGTTTCATTCCATGCGGGTCTGCCACTTGGAGGAAACATAAGATGCCTTGAAAGAAACCACCGGGACTCCAATTCAGTTTGGGGACTCCTGTCGAGTTCTCTCTAAGTGATGCGAAAGTGGCCTTTAGGTCCAGCCCGAAATAAAGTAGAGATTTACCCTGAGCATCGCTAGGCATTTGGAACATCCAAAGTCACCT